>NW_025725371.1:25164776-26480553 GCF_021461395.2 Schistocerca americana
CTTCTTGTCCTTAAGTCGGCATTGTGCCTTTTTGTATTTAATTCCGATGCAATTTCTGGGTTTCATCGTCAATAAGAAGGTCCAAGGGATACAGTAAACCTGGAGTGAAGCATCGGCATCTATAACTAGAGTCACACGAATGGTCAGCAGGAAGAGTCAATCTTCATGTACTTATGTCGGCATTCTGCCTTTTGTATTTATTTCTGATGCAATATCTGTGTTTCATCGTCAATAAGAAGGTCCAAGGGATACAGTAAACCTGAAGTGAAGCATGGGAATCTATAACTAGTGTCACAGGAAAGGTTCAAAACATAGTCAGTAAGAAGTGTCGGTCTTCATGTACTTAAGTCAGCATTGTGCCTTTTGTATTTAATTCCGATGTAATTTATGAGTTTCATCGTCAATAAGAAGGTCCAAGGGATACAGTAAACCTGAAGTGAAGCATCGGAATCTATAACTAGTGTCACAGGAATGGTTCAAAACATAGTCAGTAAGAAGCGTCGGTCTTCATGTACTTAAGTCGGCATTGTGCCTTTTGTATTTAGTCCCGATGCAATTTCTGCGTTTCATCGTCAATAAGAAGGTCCAGGGGATACAGTGAACCTGACGTGAAGCATCGGAAACTATAACTAGTGTCACAGTAATGGTTCAAAATATAGTCAGTAAGAAGTGTCGGTCTTCATGTACTTAAGTCGGCATTGTGCCTTTTGTATTTAATTCCGATGCAATTTCTGTGTTTCATCGTCAATAGGAAGGTCCAAGGGATACAATAAACCTGAAGTGAAGCATCGGAATATGTAACTAGTGTCACAGGAATGGTCAGTAGGAAGAGTCAGTGTTCTTGTCCTTAAGTCGGCATTGTGCCTTTTGTATTTAATTCCGATGCAATTTCTGTGTTTCATCGTCAATAAGAAGGTCCAAGGGATACAGTAAACCTGAAGTGAAGCATCGGAATCTATAACTAGTGTCACAGGAATGGTTCAAAACATAGTCAGTAAGAACTGCCGGTCTTCATGTACTTAAGTCGGAATTGTGCTTTTTGTATTTAATTCCGATGCAATTTCTGCGCTTCATCGTCAATAAGAAGGTCCAAGGGATACAGTAAACCTGAAGTGAAGCATCGGAATCTATAACTAGTGTCACAGGAATGGTTCAAAATATAGTCAGTAAGAAGTGTCGGTCTTCATGTACTTAAGTCGGCATTGTGCATTTTGTATTTAATTCCGATGCAATTTCTGTGTTTCATCGTCAATAAGAAGGTCCAAGGGATACAATAAACCTGAAGTGAAGCATCGGAATATATAACTAGTGTCACAGGAATGATCAGTAGGAAGAGTCAGTCCTCTTGTCCTTAAGTCTGCATTGTCCATTTTGTATTTAATTCCGATGCAATTTCCGTGTTTCATCGTCAATAAGAAGGTCCAATAGATACAGTAAACCTGAAGTGAAGCATCGGAATCTATAACTAATGTCACAGGAATGGTCAGTAGGAAGAGTCAGTCTTCTTGTCCTTAAGTCGGCATTGGGCCTTTTGTATTCAATTCCGATGCAATTTCTGGGTTTCATCGTCAATAAGAAGGTCCAAGGGATACAGTAAACCTGGAGTGAAGCATCGGAATCTATAACTTGTGTCGCAGGAATGGTCAGCAGGAAGAGTCAATCTTCATGTCCTTATGTCGGCATTCTGCCTTTTGTATTTAATTCTGATGCAATTTCTATGTTTCATCGTCAATAAGAAGGTCCAAGGGATACAGTAAAGCTGAAGCGAAGCATCGGAATCAATAACTAGTGTCACAGGAATGGTTCAAAACATAGTCAGTAAGAAGTGTCGGTCTTCATGTACTTAAGTCGGCATTGTGCCTTTGGTATATAATTCCGATGCAATTTCTGTGTTTCATCGTCAGTAAGAAGGTCCAAGGTATACAGTAAACCTGAAGTGAAGCATCGGAATCTATAACTAGTGTCACAGGAATGGTTCAAAACATAGTCAGTAAGAACTGTCGGTCTTCATGTACTTAAGTCGGCATTGTGCCTTTTGTATTTAATCCCGATGCAATTTCTGCGTTTCATCGTCAATAAGAAGGTCCAGGGGATACAATAAACCTGAAGTGAAGCATCGGAATATATAACTAGTGACACAGGAATGGTCAGCAGGAAGAGTCAATCTTCATGTCCTTATGTCGGCATTCTGCCTTTTGTATTTAATTCTGATGCAATTTCTGTGTTTCATCGTCAATAAGAAGGTCCAAGGGATACAGTAAACCTGAAGTGAAGCATTGGAATCTATAACTAGTGTCACAGGAATGGTTCAAAACATAGTCAGTAAGAACCGTCGGTCTTCATGTATTTAAGTCGGCATTGTACCTTTTGTATTTAATCCCGATGCAATTTCTGCGTTTCATTGTCAATAAGAAGGTCCAAGGGATACAGTAAAACTGAAGTGAAGCATCGGAATCTATAACTAGTGTCACAGGAATGGTTCAAAACATAGTCAGTAAGAAGCGTCGGTCTTCATGTACTTAAGTCGGCATTGTGCCTATTGTATTTAATTCCGATGTAATTTCTGTGTTTCATCGTCAATAATAAGGTCCAAGGGATACAGTAAACCTGAAGTGAAGCGTCGGAATCTATAACTAGTGTTGCAGGAATGGTTAAAAACATAGTCAGTAAGAAGTTTCGGTCATCATGTACTTAAGTCGGTATTGTGCCTTTTGCATTTAATTCTGATGCAATTTCTGTGTTTCATCGTCAATAAGAAGGTCCAAGGGATACAGTAAAACTGAAGTGAAGCATCGGAATCTATAACTAGTGTCACAGGAATGGTCAGTAGGAAGAGTCAGTCTTCTTGTCCATAAGTCGGCATTGTGCCATTTGTATTTAATTCCGATGCAATTTCTGTGTTTCATCGTCAATAAGAAGGTCCACGGGATACAGTAAACCTGAAGTGAAGCGTCGGAATCTATAACTAGTGTTGCAGGAATGGTTCAAAACATAGTCAGTAAGAAGTTTCGGTCTTCATGTACTTAAGTCGGTATTGTGCCTTTTGTATTTAATTCTGATGCAATTTCTGTGTTTCATCGTCAATAAGAAGGTCCAAGGGATACAGTAAAACTGAAGTGAAGCATCGGAATCTATAACTAGTGTCACAGGAATGGTTCAAAACATAGTCAGTAAGAAGCGTCGGTCTTCATGTACTTAAGTCGGCATTGTGCCTTTTGTATTTAATTCCGATGTAATTTCTGTATTTCATCGTCAATAAGAAGGTCCATGGGATACAGTAAACCTGAAGTGAAGCATCGGAATCTATAACTAGTGTCACAGGAATGGTTCAAACATAGTCAGTAAGAAGCGTCGGTCTTCATGTACTTAAAGCAGCATTGTGCCTTTTGTATTTAATTCCGGTGCAATTTCTGTGTTTTATCATCAATAAAAAGGTCCAAGGGATACAGTAAACCTGAAGTGAAGCATCGGAATCTTTAACTAGTGACACAGGAATGGTCAGTAGGAAGAGTCAGTCTTCTTGTCCTTAAGTCGGCATTGTGCCTTTTGTATTTAATTCCGATGCAATTTCTGGGTTTCATCGTCAATAAGAAGGTCCAAGGGATACAGTAAACCTGGAGTGAAGCATCGATATCTATAACTAGAGTCACAGGAATGGTCAGCAGGAAGAGTCACTCTTCATGTCCTTATGTCGGCATTCTGCCTTTTGTATTTAATTCTGATGCAATTTCTGTGTTTCATCGTCAATAAGAAGGTCCAAGGGATACAGTAAACCTGAAGTGAAGCATGGGAATCTATAACTAGTGTCACAGGAAAGGTTCAAAACATAGTCAGTAAGAAGTGTCGGTCTTCATGTACTTAAGTCGGCATTGTGCCTTTTGTATTAAATTCCGATGTAATTTCTGTGTTTCATCGTCAATAAGAAGGTCCAAGGGATACAGTAAACCTGAAGTGAAGCATTGGAATCTATAACTAGTGTCACAGGAATGGTCAGTAGGAAGAGTCAGTCTTCTTGTCCATAAGTCGGCATTGTGCCTTTTGTATTTAATTCCGATGCAATTTCTGTGTTTCATCGTCAATAAGAAGGTCCAAGGGATACAGTAAACCTGAAGTGAAGCGTCGGAATCTATAACTAGTGTTGCAGGAATGGTTCAAAACATAGTCAGTAAGAAGTGTCGGTCTTTATGTACTTAAGTCGGTATTGTGCCTTTTGTATTTAATTCTGATGCAATTTCTGTGTTTCATCGTCAATAAGAAGGTCCAAGGGATACAGTAAAACTGAAGTGAAGCATCGGAATCTATAACTAGTGTCACAGAAATGGTTCAAAACATAGTCAGTAAGAAGCGTCGGTCTTCATGTACTTAAGTCGGCATTGTGCCTTTTGTATTTAATTCCGATGTAATTTCTGTGTTTCATCGTCAATAAGAAGGTCCAAGGGATACAGTAAACCTGAAGTGAAGCATCGGAATCTATAACTAGTGTCACAGGAATGGTTCAAAACATAGTCAGTAAGAAGCGTCGGTCTTCATGTACTTAAGTCAGCATTGTGCCTCTTGTATTTAATTCCGATGCAATTTCTGCGTTTCATCGTCAATAAGAAGCTCCAAGGGATACAGTGAACCTGAAGTGAAGCTTCGGAAACTATAACTAGTGTCACAGGAATGGTTCAAAATGTTGTCAGTAAGAAGTGTCGGTCTTCATGTAATTAAGTCGGCATCGTGCCTTTTGTATTTAATTCCGATGCAATTTCTGTGCTTCATCGTCAATAAGAAGGTCCAAGGGATTCAATAAACCTGAAGTGAAGCATCGGAATATATAACTAGTGTCACAGGAATGGTCAGTAGGAAGAGTCAGTCTTCTTGTCCTTAAGTCAGCATTGTGCCTTTTGTATTTAATTCCGATGCAATTTCTGTGTTTCATCGTCAATTAGAAGGTCCAAGGGATACAGTAAACCTGAAGTGAAGCATCGGAATCTATAACTAGTGTCACAGGAATGGTTCAAAACATAGTCAGTAAGAAGTGTCGGTCTTCATGTACTTAAGTCGGCATTGTGCCTTTTGTATTTAATTCCGATGCAATTTCTGTGTTTCATCGTCAATAAGAAGGTCCAAGGGATACAGTAAACCTGAAGTGAGGCATCGGAATCTATAACTAGTGTCACAGGAATGGTCAGTAGGAAGAGTCAGTCTTCTTGTCCTTAAGTCGGCGCTGTGCATTTTATATTTAATTCTGATGCAATTTCTGTGTTTTATCGTCAATAAGAAGGTCCAAAGGATACAGTAAACCTGAAGTGAAGCATCGGAATCTATAACTAGTGTCACAGGAATGGTTCAAAACGTAGTCAGTAAGAAGTGTCGGTCCTCAAGTACTTTAGTCGGCATTGTGCCTTCTGTATTTAATTCCGATGCAATTTCTGTGTTTCATCGTCAATAAGAAGGTCCAAGGGAAACAGTAAACCTGGAGGGAAGCATCGGAATCCATAACTTGTGTCACAGGAATGGTCAGTAGGAAGAGTCAGTCTTCTTGTCCTTAAGTCGGCAATGTGCCTTTTGTATTTAATTCCGATGCAATTTCTGTATTTCATCGTCAATAAGAAGGTCCAAGGGATACAGTAAACCTGAAGTGAAGCATCGGAATCTATAACTAGTGTCACAGGAATGGTCAGTAGGAAGAGTCAGTCTTCTTGACCTTAAGTCGGCATATTGCCTTTTGTATTTAATTCCGATGCAATTTCTGTGTTTCATCGTCAATAAGAGGGTCCAAGGGATACAGTAAACCTGAAGTGAAGGATCGGAATCTATAACTAGTGTTGCAGGAATGGTTCAAACATAGTCAGTAAGAAGCGTCGGTCTTCATGTACTTAAGTCGGCATTGTGCCTTTTGTATTTAATTCCGATGCAATTTCTGTGTTTCATCGTCAATAAGAAGGTCCAAGGGATACAGTAAACCTGAAGTGAAGCATCGGAATCTATAACTAGTGTTACAGGAAAGGTTCAAATCATAGTCAGTAAGAAGTGTCGGTCTTCATGTACTTAAGTCGGCGTTGTGCCTTTTGTATTTAATTCCGATGCAATATCAGTGTTCCATCGTCAATAAGAAGGTCCAAGGGATACAGTAAACCTGAAGTGAAGCATTGGAATCTATAACTAGTGTCACAGGAATGGTCAGTAGGAAGAGTCAGTCTTCTTGTCCTTAAGTCGGTATTGTGCCTTTTGTATTTAATTCCGATGCAATTTCTGTGTTTCTTCGTCAATAAGAAGGTCCAAGGGATACAGTAAACCTGAAGTGAAGCATCGGAATCTATAACTAGTGTCACAGGAATGGTTCAAATCATAGTCAGTAAGAAGTGTCGGTCGTCATGTACTTAAGTCGGTATTGTGCCTTTTGTATATAATTCCGATGCAATTTATCTGTTTCATCGTCAATAAGAAGGTCCAAGGGATACAGTAAACCTGAAGTGAAGCATCGGAATCTATAACTAGTGTCACAGGAATGGTCAGTAGGAAGAGTCAGTCTTCTTATCCTTAAGTCGGCATTTGCCTTTTGTATTTAATTCCGACGCAATTTCTGTGTTTCATCGTCAACAAGAAGGTCCAAGGGATACAGTAAACCTGAAGTTAAGCATCGGAATCTATAACTAGTGTTACAGGAATGGTCCAAAACATAGTCAGTAAGAAGTGTCGGTCTTCATGTACTTAAGTCGGCATTGTGCGTATTGCATTTAATTCCGATGCAATTTCTGTGTTTCATCGTCAATAAGAAGATCCAAGGGATACAGTAAACCAGAAGTGATGCATCGGAATCTATAACTAGTGTCTCAGGAATGGTTCAAATCATAGTCAGTAAGAAGTGTCGGTCTTCATGTACTTAAGTCGCATTGTGACCTTTGTATTTAATTCCCATGCAATTTCTGTGTTTCATCGTCAATAAGAAGGTCCAAGGGATACAGTAAACCTGAAGTGAAGGATCGGAATCTATAGCTAGTGTTGCAGGAATGGTTCAAACATAGTCAGTAAGAAGCGTCGGTCTTCACGTACTTAAGTCGGCATTGTGCCTTTTGTATTCAATTCCGGTGCAATTTCTGTGTTTCATCGTCAATAAGAAGGTCCAAGGGATACAGTAAACCTGAAGTGAAGCATCGGAATCTATAACTAGTGTTACAGGAAAGGTTCAAAACATATCAGTAAGAAGTGTCGGTCTTCATGTACTTAAGTCGGCGTTGTGCCTTTTGTATTTAATTCCGATGTAATTTCTGTGTTTCATCGTCAATAAGAAGGTCCAAGGGATACAGTAAACCTGAAGTGAAGCATTGGAATCTATAACTAGTGTCACAGGAATGGTCAGTAGGAAGAGTCAGTCTTCTTGTCCATAAGTCGGCATTGTGCCTTTTGTATTTAATTCCGATGCAATTTCTGTGTTTCATCGTCAATAAGAAGGTCCAAGGGATACAGTAAACCTGAAGTGAAGCGTCGGAATCTATAACTAGTGTTGCAGGAATGGTTCAAAACATAGTCAGTAAGAAGTGTCGGTCTTCATGTACTTAAGTCGGTATTGTGCCTTTTGTATTTAATTCTGATGCAATTTCTGTGTTTCATCGTCAATAAGAAGGTCCAAGGGATACAGTAAAACTGAAGTGAAGCATCGGAATCTATAACTAGTGTCACAGGAATGGTTCAAAACATAGTCAGTAAGAAGCGTCGGTCTTCATGTACTTAAGTCGGCATTGTGCCTTTTGTATTTAATTCCGATGTAATTTCTGTGTTTCATCGTCAATAAGAAGGTCCAAGGGATACAGTAAACCTGAAGTGAAGCATCGGAATCCATAACTAGTGTCACAGGAATGGTTCAAAACATAGTCAGTAAGAAGCGTCGGTCTTCATGTACTTAAGTCAGCATTGTGCCTCTTGTATTTAATTCCGATGCAATTTCTGCATTTCATCGTCAATAAGAAGCTCCAAGGGATACAGTGAACCTGAAGTGAAGCTTCGGAAACTATAACTAGTGTCACAGGAATGGTTCAAAATGTTGTCAGTAAGAAGTGTCGGTCTTCATGTAATTAAGTCGGCATCGTGCCTTTTGTATTTAATTCCGATGCAATTTCTGTGCATCATCGACAATAAGAAGGTCCAAGGGACTCAATAAACCTGAAGTGAAGCATCGGAATATATAACTAGTGTCACAGGAATGGTCAGTAGGAAGAGTCAGTCTTCTTGTCCTTAAGACAGCATTGTGCCTTTTGTATTTAATTCCGATGCAATTTCTGTGTTTCATCGTCAATTAGAAGGTCCAAGGGATACAGTAAACCTGAAGTGAAGCATCGGAATCTATAACTAGTGTCACAGGAATGGTTCAAAACATAGTCAGTAAGAAGTGTCGGTCTTCATGTACTTAAGTCGGCATTGTGCCTTTTGTATTTAATTCCGATGCAATTTCTGTGTTTCATCGTCAATAAGAAGGTCCAAGGGATACAGTAAACCTGAAGTGAGGCATCGGAATCTATAACTAGTGTCACAGGAATGGTTCAAAACATAGTCAGTAAGAAGTGTCGGTCTTCAAGTACTTTAGTCGGCATTGTGCCTCCTGTATTTAATTCCGATGCAATTTCTGTGTTTCATAGTCAATAAGAAGGTCCAAGGGATACAGTAAACCTGGAGTGAAGCATCGGAATCCATAACTTGTGTCACAGGAATGGTCAGTAGGAAGAGTCAGTCTTCTTGTCCTTAAGTCGGCAATGTGCCATTTGTATTTAATTCCGATGCAATTTCTGTATTTCATCGTCAATAAGAAGGTCCAAGGGATACAGTAAACCTGAAGTGAAGCATCGGAATCTATAACTAGTGTCACAGGAATGGTCAGTAGGAAGAGTCAGTCTTCTTGTCCTTAAGTCGGCATATTGCCTTTTGTATTTAATTCCGATGCAATTTCTGTGTTTCATCGTCAATAAGAGGGTCCAAGGGATACAGTAAACCTGAAGTGAAGGATCGGAATCTATAACTAGTGTTGCAGAAATGGTTCAAACATAGTCAGTAAGAAGCGTCGGTCTTCATGTACTTAAGTCGGCATTGTGCCTTTTGTATTTAATTCCGATGCAATTTCTGTGTTTCATCGTCAATAAGAAGGTCCAAGGGATACAGTAAACCTGAAGTGAAGCATCGGAATCTATAACTAGTGTTACAGGAAAGGTTCAAAACATAGTCAGTAAGAAGTGTCGGTCTTCATGTACTTAAGTCGGCGTTGTGCCTTTTGTATTTAATTCCGATGCAATATCTGTGTTCCATCGTCAATAAGAAGGTCCAAGGGATACAGTAAACCTGAAGTGAAGCATTGGAATCTATAACTAGTGTCACAGGAATGGTCAGTAGGAAGAGTCAGTCTTCTTGTCCTTAAGTCGGCATTGTGCCTTTTGTATTTAATTCCGATGCAATTTCTGTGTTTCTTCGTCAATAAGAAGGTCCAAGGGATACAGTAAACCTGAAGTGAAGCATCGGAATCTATAACTAGTGTCACAGGAATGGTTCAAATCATAGTCAGTAAGAAGTGTCGGTCGTCATGTACTTAAGTCAGTATTGTGCCTTTTGTATTTAATTCCGATGCAATTTATCTGTTTCATCGTCAATAAGAAGGTCCAAGGGATACAGTAAACCTGAAGTGAAGCATCGGAATCTATAACTAGCGTCACAGGAATGGTCAGTAGGAAGAGTCAGTCTTCTTGTCCTTAAGTCGGCATTGTGCCTTTTGTATTTAATTCCGACGCAATTTCTGTGTTTCATCGTCAATAAGAAGGTCCAAGGGATACAGTAAACCTGAAGTTAAGCATCGGAATCTATAACTAGTGTTACAGGAATGGTCCAAAACATAGTCAGTAAGAAGTGTCGGTCTTCATGTACTTAAGTCGGCATTGTGCGTTTTGCATTTAATTCCGATGCAATTTCTGTGTTTCATCGTCAATAAGAAGATCCAAGGGATACAGTAAACCAGAAGTGATGCATCGGAATCTATAACTAGTGTCTCAGGAATGGTTCAAATCATAGTCAGTAAGAAGTGTCGGTCTTCATGTACTTAAGTCGCATTGTGACCTTTGTATTTAATTCCCATGCAATATCTGTGTTTCATCGTCAATAAGAAGGTCCAAGGGATACAGTAAACCTGAAGTGATGGATCGGAATCTATAGCTAGTGTTGCAGGAATGGTTCAAACATAGTCAGTAAGAAGCGTCGGTCTTCATGTACTTAAGTCGGCATTGTGCCTTTTGTATTTAATTCCGATGCAATTTCTGTGTTTCATCGTCAATAAGAAGGTCCAAGGGATACAGTAAACCTGAAGTGAAGCATCGGAATCTATAACTAGTGTTATAGGAAAGGTTCAAAACATATCAGTAAGAAGTGTCGGTCTTCATGTACTTAAGTCGGCGTTGTGCCTTTTGTATTTAATTCCGATGCAATGTCTGTGTTCCATCGTCAATAAGAAGGTCCAAGGGATACAGTAAACCTGAAGTGAAGCATTGGAATCTATAACTAGTGTCACAGGAATGGTCAGTTGGAAGAGTCAGTCTTCTTGTCCTTAAGTCGGCATTGTGCCTTTTGTATTTAATTACGATGCAATTTCTGTGTTTCTTCGTCAATAAGAAGGTCCAAGGGATACAGTAAACCTGAAGTGAAGCATCGGAATCTATAACTAGTGTCACAGGAATGGTTCAAATCATAGTCAGTAAGAAGTGTCGGTCGTCATGTACTTAAGTCGGTATTGTGCCTTTTGTATTTAATTCCGATGCAATTTATCTGTTTCATCGTCAATAAGAAGGTCCAAGGGATACAGTAAACCTGAAGTGAAGCATCGGAATCTATAACTAGTGTCACAGGAATGGTCAGTAGCAAGAGTCAGTCTTCTTGTCCTTAAGTCGGCATTGTGCCTTTTGTATTTAATTCCGACGCAATTTCTGTGTTTCATCGTCAATAAGAATGTCCAAGGGATACAGTAAACCTGAAGTGAAGCATTGGAATCTATAACTAGTGTCACAGGAAAGGTCAGTAGGAAGAGTCAGTCTTCTTGTCCTTAAGTTGGCATTGTGCCTTTTGTATTTAATTCCGATGCAATTTCTGTGTTTCTTTGTCAATAAGAAGGTCCAAGGGATACAGGAAACCTGAAGTGAAGCATCGGAATCTATAACTAGTGTCACAGGAATGGTTCAAATCATAGTCAGTAAGAAGTGTCGGTCGTCATGTACTTAAGTCGGTATTGTGCCTTTTGTATTTAATTCCGATGCAATTTATCTGTTTCATCGTCAACAAGAAGGTCCAAGGGATACAGTAAACCTGGTGTGAAGAATCGGAATCTATAACTACTGTCACAGGAATGGTCAGTCAGAAGAGTCAGTCTTCTTGTCCTTAAGTCGGCATTGTGCCTTTTGTATTTAATACCGATGGAATTTCTGTGTTTCATCGTCAATAAGAAGGTCCTAGGGATACAGTAAACCTGAAGTGAAGCATCGGAATCTGTAACTAGTGTTACAGGAATGGTTTAAAACATAGTCAGTAAGAAGTGTCGGTCTTCATGTACTTAAGTCGGCATTGTGCCTTTGGTATATAATTCCGATGCAATTTCTGTGTTTCATCGTCAGTAAGAAGGTCCAAGGGATACAGTTAACCTGAAGTGAAGCATGGGAATGTATAACTAGTGTCACAGGAATGGTTCAAAACATAGTCAGTAAGAACTGTCGGTCTTCATGTACTTAAGTCGGCATTGTGCCTCTTGTATTTGATTCCGATGCAATTTCTGCGTTTCATCGTCAATAAGAGGCTCCAAGGGATACAGTGAACCTGAAGTGAAGGTTCGGAAACTATAACTAGTGTCACAGGAATGGGTCAAAATATTGTCAGTAAGAAGTGTCGGTCTTCATTTAATTAAGTCGGCATCGTGCCTTTTGTATTTAATTCCGATGCAATTTCTGTGTTTCATCGTCAATAAGAAGGTCCAATGGATACAGTAAACCTGAAGTGAAGCATCGGAATCTATAACTAGTGTCACAGGAATGGTTCAAAACTTAGACATCAGGAAGAGTCAGTCTTCTTGTACTTAAGTCGGCATTGTGCCCTTTGTATTTAAATCCCATGCAATATCTGTGTTTCATCGTCAATAAGAAGGTCCAAGAGATACAATAAACCTGAAGTGAAGCATCGGAATATATAACTAGTGTCACAGGAATGGTCAGTAGGAAGAGGCAGGCTTCTTGTCCTGAAGTCAGCATTGTGCCTTTTGTATTTAATTCCGATGCAATGTCTGTGTTTCATCGTCAATAAGAAGGTCCAAGGGATACAGTAAACCTGGAGTGAAGCATCGGAATCCATAACTTGTGTCACAGGAATGGTCAGTAGGAAGAGTCAGTCTTCTTGTCCTTAAGTCGGCAATGTGCCTTTCGTATTTAATTCCGATGCAATTTCTGTATTTCATCGTCAATAAGAAAGTCCAAGGGATACAGTAAACCTGAAGTGAAGCATCGGAATCTATAACTAGTGTCACAGGAATGGTCAGTAGGAAGAGTCTGTCTTCTTGTCCTTAAGTCGGCATATTGCCTTTTGTATTTAATTGCGATGCAATTTCCGTGTTTCATCGTCAATAAGAGGGTCCAAGGGATACAGTAAACCAGAAGTGAAGGATCGGAATCTATAACTAGTGTTGCAGGAATGATTCAAAACATAGGCAGTAAGAAGCGTCGGTCTTCATATACTTAAATCGGCATTGTGCCTTTTGTATTTAATTCCGACGCAATTTCTGTGTTTCATCGTCAATAAGAAGGTCCAAGGGATACAGTAAACCTGGCGTGAAGCATCGGAATCTATAACTAGTGTCACAGGAATGGTTCAAAACATAGTCAGTAAGAAGTGTCGGTCTTCATGTAATGATGTCGGCATTGTGCCTATTGTATTTAATTCCGATGCAATTTCTGTGTTTCATCGTCGATAAGAAGGTCCAAGGGATACAGTAAACCTGAAGTGAAGCATCGGAATCTATAACTAGTGTCACAGGAATGGCCAGTTGGAAGAGTCAGTCTTCTTGTCCTTAAGTCGGCATTGTACCTTTTGTATGTAATTCCGATGCAATTTCTGTGTTTCATCGTCAATAAGAAGGTGCAAGGGATACAGTAAACCTGAAGTGAAGCATCGGAATCTATAACTAGTGTTACAGGAAAGGTTCAAAACATAGTCAGTAAGAAGTGTCGGTCTTCATGTACTTAAGTCGGCGTTGTGCCTTTTTTATTTAATTCCGATGCAATTTCTGTGTTTCATCGTCAATAAGAAGGTCCAAGGGATACAGAAAACCTGAAGTGAAGCATCGGAATCTACAACTAGTGTCACAGGAATGGTCAGTAGGAAGAGTCAGTCTTCTTGTCTTAAAGTCGGCATTGTGCCTTTTGTATTTAATTCCGATGCAATTTCTGTGTTTCTTCGTCAATTAGAAGGTCCAAGGGATACAGTAAACCTGAAGTGAAGCATCGGAATCTATAACTAGTGTCACAGGAATGGTTCAAATCACAGTCAGTAAGAAGTGTCGGTCGTCATGTACTTAAGTCGGTATTGTGCCTTTTGTATTTAATTCCGATGCAATTTATCTGTTTCATCGTCAATAAGAAGGTCCAAGGGATACAGTAAACCTGAAGTGAAGCATCGGAATCTATAACTAGTGTCACAGGAATGGTCAGTAGGAAGAGTCAGTCTTCTTATCCTTAAGTCGGCATTGTGCCTTTTGTATTTAATTCCGAGGCAATTTCTGTGTTTCATCGTCAACAAGAAGGTCCAAGGGATACAGTAAACCTGAAGTTAAGCATCGGAATCTATAACTAGTGTTGCAGGAATGGTCCAAAACATAGTCAGTAAGAAGTGTCGGTCTTCATGTACTTAAGTCGGCATTGTGCGTATTGCATTTAATTCCGATGCAATTTCTGTGTTTCATCGTCAATAAGAAGATCCAAGGGATACAGTAAACCAGAAGTGATGCATCGGAATCTATAACTAGTGTCTCAGGAATGGTTCAAATCATAGTCAGTAAGAAGTGTCGGTCTTCATGTACTTAAGTCGCATTGTGACCTTTGTATTTAATTCCCATGCAATTTCTGTGTTTCATCGTCAATAAGAAGGTCCAAGGGATACAGTAAACCTGAAGTGAAGGATCGGAATCTATAGCTAGTGTTGCAGGAATGGTTCAAACATAGTCAGTAAGAAGCGTCGGTCTTCATGTACTTAAGTCGGCGTTGTGCCTTTTGTATTTAATTCCGATGCAATTTCTGTGTTCCATCGTCAATAAGAAGGTCCAAGGGATACAGTAAACCTGAAGTGAAGCATTGGAATCTATAACTAGTGTCACAGGAATGGTCAGTAGGAAGAGTCAGTCTTCTTGTCCTTAAGTCGGCATTGTGCCTTTTGTATTTGATTCCGATGCAATTTCTGTGTTTCTTCGTCAATAAGAAGGTCCAAGGGATACAGTAAACCTGAAGTGAAGCATCGGAATCTATAACTAGTGTCACAGGAATGGTTCAAATCATTGTCAGTAAGAAGTGTCGGTCGTCATGTACTTAAGTCGGTATTGTGCCTTTTGTATTTAATTCCGATGCAATTTATCTGTTTCATCGTCAATAAGAAGGTCCAAGGGATACAGTAAACCTGAAGTGAAGGATCGGAATCTATAACTAGTGTCACAGGAATGGTCAGTAGGAAGAGTCAGTCTTCTTGTCCTTAAGTCGGCATTGTGCCTTTTGTATTTAATTCCGACGCAATTTCTGCGTTTCATCGTCAATAAGAAGGTCCAAGGGATACAGTAAACCTGAAGTGAAGCATTGGAATCTATAACTAGTGTCACAGGAATGGTCAGTAGGAAGAGTCAGTCTTCTTGTCCTTAAGTCGGCATTCTGCCTTTTGTATTTAATTCTGATGCAATTTCTGTGTTTCATCGTCAATAAGAAGGTCCAAGGGATACAGTAAACCTGAAGTGAAGCATGGGAATCTATAACTAGTGTCAGAGGAAAGGTTCAAAATATAGTCAGTAAGAAGTGTCGGTCTTCATGTACTTAAGTCGGCATTGTGCCTTTTGTATTTAATTCCGATGTAATTTCTGTGTTTCATCGTCAATAAGAAGGTCCAAGGGATACAGTAAACCTGAAGTGAAGCATTGGAATCTATAACTAGTGTCACAGGAATGGTCAGTAGGAAGAGTCAGTCTTCTTGTCCATAAGTCGGCATTGTGCCTTTTGTATTTAATTCCGATGCAATTTCTGTGTTTCATCGTCAATAAGAAGGTCCAAGTGATACAGTAAACCTGAAGTGAAGCGTCGGAATCTATAACTAGTGTTGCAGGAATGGTTCAAAACATAGTCAGTAAGAAGTGTCGGTCTTCATGTACTTAAGTCGGTATTGTGCCTTTTGTATTTAATTCTGATGCAATTTCTGTGTTTCATCGTCAATAAGAAGGTCCAAGGGATACAGTAAAACTGAAGTGAAGCATCGGAATCTATAACTAGTGTCACAGGAATGGTTCAAAACATAGTCAGTAAGAAGCGTCGGTCTTCATGTACTTAAGTCGGCATTGTGCCTTTTATATTTAATTCCGATGTAATTTCTGTGTTTCATCGTCAATAAGAAGGTCCAAGGGATACAGTAAACCTGAAGTGAAGCATCGGAATCTATAACTAGTGTCACAGGAATGGTTCAAAACATAGTCAGTAAGAAGCGTCGGTCTTCATGTACTTAAGTCAGCATTGTGCCTCTAGTATTTAATTCCGATGCAATTTCTGCGTTTCATCGTCAATAAGAAGCTCCAAGGGATACAGTGAACCTGAAGTGAAGCTTCGGAAACTATAACTAGTGTCACAGGAATGGTTCAAAATGTTGTCAGTAAGAAGTGTCGGTCTTCATGTAATTAAGTCGGCATCGTGCCTTTTGTATTTAATTCCGATGCAATTTCTGTGCTTCATCGTCAATAAGAAGGTCCAAGGGATTCAATAAACCTGAAGTGAAGCATCGGAATATATAACTAGTGTCACAGGAATGGTCAGTAGGAAGAGTCAGTCTTCTTGTCCTTAAGTCAGCATTGTGCCTTTTGTATTTAATTCCGATGCAATTTCTGTGTTTCATCGTCAATTAGAAGGTCCAAGGGATACAGTAAACCTGAAGTGAAGCTTCGGAATCTATAACTAGTGTCACAGGAATGGTTCAAAACATAGTCAGTAAGAAGTGTCGGTCTTCATGTACTTAAGTCGGCATTGTGCCTTTTGTATTTAATTCCGATGCAATTTCTGTGTTTCATCGTCAATAAGAAGGTCCAAGGGATACAGTAAACCTGAAGTGAGGCATCGGAATCTATAACTAGTGTCACAGGAATGGTCAGTAGGAAGAGTCAGTCTTCTTGTCCTTAAGTCGGCGCTGTGCATTTTATATTTACTTCTGATGCAATTTCTGTGTTTTATCGTCAATAAGAAGGTCCAAAGGATAAAGTAAACCTGAAGTGAAGCATCGGAATCTCTAACTAGTGTCACAGGAATGGTTCAAAACGTAGTCAGTAAGAAGTGTCGGTCTTCAAGTACTTTAGTCGGCATTGTGCTTTCTGTATTTAATTCCGATGCAATTTCTGTGTTTCATCGTCAATAAGAAGGTCCAAGGGATACAGTAAACCTGGAGTGAAGCATCGGAATCCATAACTTGTGTCACAGGAATGGTCAGTAGGAAGAGTCAGTCTTCTTGTCCTTAAGTCGGCAATGTGCCTTTTGTATTTAATTCCGATGCAATTTCTGTATTTCATCGTCAATAAGAAGGTCCAAGGGATACAGTAAACCTGAAGTGAAGCATCGGAATCTATAACTAGTGTCACAGGAATGGTCAGTAGGAAGAGTCAGTCTTCTTGTCCTTAAGTCGGCATATTGCCTTTTGTATTTAATTCCGATGCAATTTCTGTGTTTCATCGTCAATAAGAGGGTCCAAGGGATACAGTAAACCTGAAGTGAAGGATCGGAATCTATAACTAGTGTTGCAGAAATGGTTCAAACATAGTCAGTAAGAAGCGTCGGTCTTCATGTACTTAAGTCGGCATTGTGCCTTTTGTATTTAATTCCGATGCAATTTCTGTGTTTCATCGTCAATAAGAAGGTCCAAGGGATACAGTAAACCTGAAGTGAAGCATCAGAATCTATAACTAGTGTTACAGGAAAGGTTCAAAACATAGTCAGTAAGAAGTGTCGGTCTTCATGTACTTAAGTCGGCGTTGTGCCTTTTGTATTTAATTCCGATGCAATATCTGTGTTCCATCGTCAATAAGAAGGTCCAAGGGATACAGTAAACCTGAAGTGAAGCATTGGAATCTATAACTAGTGTCACAGGAATGGTCAGTAGGAAGAGTCAGTCTTCTTGTCCTTAAGTCGGCATTGTGCCTATTGTATTTAATTCCGATGCAATTTCTGTGTTTCTTCGTCAATAAGAAGGTCCAAGGGATACAGTAAACCTGAAGTGAAGCATCGGAATCTATAACTAGTGTCACAGGAATGGTTCAAATCATAGTCAGTAAGAAGTGTCGGTCGTCATGTACTTAAGTCGGTATTGTGCCTTTTGTATTTAATTCCGATGCAATTTATCTGTTTCATCGTCAATAAGAAGGTCCAAGGGATACAGTAAACCTGAAGTGAAGCATCGTAATCTATAACTAGCGTCACAGGAATGGTCAGTAGGAAGAGTCAGTCTTCTTGTCCTTAAGTCGGCATTGTGCCTTTTGTATTTAATTCCGACGCAATTTCTGTGTTTCATCGTCAATAAGAAGGTCCAAGGGATACAGTAAACCTGAAGTGAAGCATCGGAATCTATAACTAGTGTCACAGGAATGGTTCAAATCATAGTCAGTAAGAAGTGTCGGTCGTCATGTACTTAAGTCGGTATTGTGCCTTTTGTATTTAATTCCGATGCAATTTATCTGTTTCATCGTCAATAAGAAGGTCCAAGGGATACAGTAAACCTGAAGTGAAGCATCAGAATCTATAACTAGTGTCACAGGAATGGTCAGTAGCAAGAGTCAGTCTTCTTGTCCTTAAGTCAGCATTGTGCCTTTTGTATTTAATTCCGACGCAATTTCTGTGTTTCATCATCAATAAGAAGGTCCAAGGGATACAGTAAACCTGAAGTGAAGCATTGGAATCTATAACTAGTGTCACAGGAAAGGTCAGTAGGAAGAGTCAGTCTTCTTGTCCTTAAGTTGGCATTGTGCCTTTTGTATTTAATTCCGATGCAATTTCTGTGTTTCTTTGTCAATAAGAAGGTCCAAGGGATACAGTAAACCTGAAGTGAAGCATCGGAATCTATAACTAGTGTCACAGGAATGGTTCAAATCATAGTCAGTAAGAAGTGTCGGTCGTCATGTACTTAAGTCGGTATTGTGCCTTTTGTATTTAATTCCGATGCAATTTATCTGTTTCATCGTCAACAAGAAGGTCCAAGGGATACAGTAAACCTGGTGTGAAGAATCGGAATCTATAACTACTGTCACAGGAATGGTCAGTCAGAAGAGTCAGTCTTCTTGTCCTTAAGTCGGCATTGTGCCTTTTGTATTTAATACCGATGGACTTTCTGTGTTTCATCGTCAATAAGAAGGTCCTAGCGATACAGTAAACCTGAAGTGAAGCATCGGAATCTGTAACTAGTGTTACAGGAATGGTTTAAAACATAGTCAGTAAGAAGTGTCGGTCTTCATGTACTTAAGTCGGCATTGTGCCTTTGGTATATAATTCCGATGCAAAAATCTGTGTTTCATCGTCAGTAAGAAGGTCCAAGGGATACAGTTAACCTGAAGTGAAGCATGGGAATGTATAACTAGTGTCACAGGAATGGTTCAAAACATAGTCAGTAAGAACCGTCGGTCTTCATGTACTTAAGTCGGCATTGTGCCTCTTGTATTTGATTCCGATGCAATTTCTGCGTTTCATCGTCAATAAGAGGCTCCAAGGGATACAGTGAACCTGAAGTGAAGCTTCGGAAACTATAACTAGTGTCACAGGAATGGGTCAAAATATTGTCAGTAAGAAGCGTCGGTCTTCATTTAATTAAGTCGGCATCGTGCCTTTTGTATTTAATTCCGATGCAATTTCTGTGTTTCATCGTCAATAAGAAGGTCCAATGGATACAGTAAACCTGAAGTGAAGCATCGGAATCTATAACTAGTGTCACAGGAATGGTTCAAAACTTAGACATCAGGAAGAGTCAGTCTTCTTGTACTTAAGTCGGCATTGTGCCTTTTGTATTTAAATCCCATGCAATATCTGTGTTTCATCGGCAATAAGAAGGTCCAAGAGATACAATAAACCTGAAGTGAAGCATCGGAATATATAACTAGTGTCACAGGAATGGTCAGTAGGAAGAGGCAGGCTTCTTGTCCTGAAGTCAGCATTGTGCCTTTTGTATTTAATTCCGATGCAATGTCTGTGTTTCATCGTCAATAAGAAGGTCCAAGGGATACAGTAAACCTGGAGTGAAGCATCGGAATCCATAACTTGTGTCACAGGAATGGTCAGTAGGAAGAGTCAGTCTTCTTGTCCTTAAGTCGGCAATGTGCCTTTCGTATTTAATTCCGATGCAATTTCTGTATTTCATCGTCAATAAGAAAGTCCAAGGGATACAGTAAACCTGAAGTGAAGCATCGGAATCTATGACTAGTGTCACAGGAATGGTCAGTAGGAAGAGTCAGTCTTCTTGTCCTTAAGTCGGCATATTGCCTTTTGTATTTAATTGCGATGCAATTTCCGTGTTTCATCGTCAATAAGAGGGTCCAAGGGCTACAGTAAACCAGAAGTGAAGGATCGGAATCTATAACTAGTGTTGCAGGAATGATTCAAAACATAGGCAGTAAGAAGCGTCGGTCTTCATATACTTAAATCGGCATTGTGCCTTTTGTATTTAATTCCGACGCAATTTCTGTGTTTCATCGTCAATAAGAAGGTCCAAGGGATACAGTAAACCTGGCGTGAAGCATCGGAATCTATAACTAGTGTCACAGGAATGGTTCAAAACATAGTCAGTAAGAAGTGTCGGTCTTCATGTAATGATGTCGGCATTGTGCCTACTGTATTTAATTCCGATGCAATTTCTGTGTTTCATCGTCGATAAGAAGGTCCAAGGGATACAGTAAACCTGAAGTGAAGCATCGGAATCTATAACTAGTGTCACAGGAATGGCCAGTTGGAAGAGTCAGTCTTCTTGTCCTTAAGTCGGCATTGTGCCTTTTGTATGTAATTCCGATGCAATTTCTGTGTTTCATCGTCAATAAGAAGGTCCAAGGGATACAGTAAACCTGAAGTGAAGCATCGGAATCTATAACTAGTGTTACAGGAAAGGTTCAAAACATAGTCAGTAAGAAGTGTCGGTCTTCATGTACTTAAGTCGGCGTTGTGCCTTTTTTATTTAATTCCGATGCAATTTCTGTGTTCCATCGTCAATAAGAAGGTCCAAGGGATACAGAAAACCTGAAGTGAAACATCGGAATCTACAACTAGTGTCACAGGAATGGTCAGTAGGAAGAGTCAGTCTTCTTGTCCTTAAGTCGGCATTGTGCCTTTTGTATTTAATTCCGATGCAATTTCTGTGTTTCTTCGTCAATTAGAAGGTCCAAGGGATACAGTAAACCTGAAGTGAAGCATCGGAATCTATAACTAGTGTCACAGGAATGGTTCAAATCATAGTCAGTACGAAGTGTCGGTCTTCATGTACTTAAGTCGGCATTGTGACCTTTGTATTTAATTCCCATGCAATTTCTGTGTTTCATCGTCAATAAGAAGGTCCAAGGGATACAGTAAACCTGAAGTGAAGCATCGGAATCTATAACTAGTGTCACAGGAATGCTTCAAAACATTGTTAGTAAGAAGTGTCGTTCTTCATGTACATAAGTCGGCATTGTGCCTTTTGTATTTAATTCCGATGCAATTTCTGTGTTTCATCGTCAATAAGAAGGTCCAAGGGATACAGTAAACCTGAAGTGAAGCATCGGAATCCATAACTAGTGTCACAGGAATTTTTCAAAACTTAGTCACGAAGAAGTGTCCTCCTTCACGAACTGAAATCGGCATTGTGCCTTTTGTATTTAATTCCGATGCAATTTCTGTGTTTCATCGTCAATAAGAAGGTCCAAGGGATACAGTAAACCTGAAGTGAAGCATCGGAATCTATAACTAGTGTCACAGGAATGGTTTAAAACTTAGACGTTAGGAAGAGTCAGTCTTCTTGTACTTAAGTCGGCATTGTGCCATTTGTATATAAATCCCATGCAATTTCTGTGTTTCATCGTCAATAAGAAGGTCCAAGGGATACAGTAAACCTGAAGTGAAGCATCGGAATCTATAATTAGTGTTACAGGAATGGTTCAAAACTTAGTCAGTAAGAAGTGTCGGTCTTCATGTACTTAAGTCGGCGTCGGGCCTTTTGTGTTTAATTCCGATGCAACTTCTGTGTTTCATCGTCAATAAGAAGGTCCAAGGGATACAGTAAACCTGGAGTGAAGCATCGGAATCTATAACTAGTGTCACAGGAATGGTTCAAAACATAGTCAGTAAGAAGTGTCGGTCTTCATGTACTTAAGTCGGCATTGTGCCTTTTGCATTTAATTCCGATGCAATTTCTGTGTTTCATCGTCAACAAGAAGGTCCAAGGGATACAGTAAACCTGAAGTCAAACATCGGAATCTATAACTAGTGTCACAGAAAATGGTTCAAAACATAGTCAGTAAGAAGTGTCGGTCTTCATTTACTTAAGTCGGCATTGTGCCTTTTGCATTTAATTCCGATGCAATTTCTGTGTTTCATCGTCAATAAGAAGGTCCAAGGGATACAGTAAACCTGAAGTGAAGCATCGGAATCTATAACTAGTGTTACAGGAATGGTTCAAACATAGTCAGTAAGAAGTGTCGGTCTTCATGTACTTAAGTCGGCATTGTGCCTTTTGTATTTAATTCCGATGCAATTTCTGTGTTTCATCGTCAATAAGAAGGTCCATGGGATACAGTAAACCAGAAGTGAAGCATCGGAATCTATAACTAGTGTCACAGGAATGGTTCATGACATAGTCAGTAAGAAGTGTCGGTCTTCATGTACTTAAGTCGGCATTGTGACTTTTGTATTTAATTCCGATGCAATTTCTGTGTTTCATCGTCAATAAGAAGGTCGAATTGATACAGTAAACCTGACGTGAAGCATCGGAATCTATAACTAGTGTCACAGGAATGGTTCAAACATAGTCAGTAAGAAGTGTCGGTCTTCATGTACTTAAGTCGGCATTGTGCCTTTTGTATTTAATTCCGATGCAATTTCTGTGTTTCATCGTCAATAAGAAGGTCCATGGGATACAGTAAACCAGAAGTGAAGCATCGGAATCTATAACTAGTGTCACAGGAATGGTTCATGACATAGTCAGTCAGAACTGTCGGTATTCATGTACTTAAGTCGGCATTGTGCCTTTTGTATTTAATTCCGATGCAATTTCTGTGTTTCATCGTCAATAAGAAGGTCCAAGGGATACAGTAAAACTGAAGTGAAGCATCGGAAATTATAACTAGTGTCACAGGAGTGGTCAGTAGGAAGAGTCAGTCTTCTTGTACTTAGGTCGGCATTGTGCCTTTTGTATTTAATTCCGATGCAATTTCTGTGTTTCATCGTCAATAAGAAGGTCCAAGGGATACAGTAAACCTGAAGTGAAGCATCGGAATCTATAACTAGTGTCACAGGAATGGTCAGCAGGAAGAGTCAGTCTTCTTGTCCCTATGTCGGCATTCTGCCATTTGTATTTAATTCCGATGCAATTTCTGTGTTTCATCGTCAATAAGGAGGTCCAAGGGATATAGTAAACCTGAAGTGAAGCATCGGAATCTATAACTAGTGTCACAGGAATGGTTCAAATCATAGTCAGTAAGAAGTGTCGGTCTTCATGTACTTAAGTCGGCATTGTGCCTTTTGTATATAATTCCGAAGCGATTTCTGTGTTTCATCGTGTATAAGAAGGTCCAAGGGATACAGTAAACCTGAAGTGAAGCATCGGAATCTATAACTAGTGTCACAGGAACGATCAGTAGGAACAGTCAGTCTTCTTGTACTTAAGTCGGCATTGTGCTTTTTGTATTTAATTCCGATGCAATTTCTGTGTTTCATCGTCAATAACAAGGTCTAAGGGATACAGTAAACCTGAAGTGAAGCATCGGAATCTGTAACTAGTGTCACAGGAATGCTTCAAAACATAGTCAGTAAGAAGTGTCGGTCTTCATGTACTTAAGTCGGCGTTGTGCCTTTTTTATTTAATTCCGATGCAATTTCTGTGTTCCATCGTCAATAAGAAGGTCCAAGGGATACAGAAAACCTGAAGTGAAGCATCGGAATCTACAACTAGTGTCACAGGAATGGTCAGTAGGAAGAGTCAGTCTTCTTGTCCTTAAGTCGGCATTGTGCCTTTTGTATTTAATTCCGATGCAATTTCTGTGTTTCTTCGTCAATTAGAAGGTTCAAGGGATACAGTAAACCTGAAGTGAAGCATCGGAATCTATAACTAGTGTCACAGGAATGGTTCAAATCATAGTCAGTAAGAAGTGTCGGTCTTCATGTACTTAAGTCGGCATTGTGACCTTTGTATTTAATTCCCATGCAATTTCTGTGTTTCATCGTCAATAAGAAGGTCCAAGGGATACAGTAAACCTGAAGTGAAGCATCGGAATCTATAACTAGTGTCACAGGAATGCTTCAAAACATTGTTAGTAAGAAGTGTCGTTCTTCATGTACATAAGTCGGCATTGTGCCTTTTGTATTTAATTCCGATGCAATTTCTGTGTCTCATCGTCAATAAGAAGGTCCAAGGGATACAGTAAACCTGAAGTGAAGCTTTGGAATCCATAACTAGTGTCACAGGAATTTTTCAAAACTTAGTCACAAAGAAGTGTCCTCCTTCACGAACTGAAATCGGCATTGTGCCTTTTGTATTTAATTCCGATGCAATTTCTGTGTTTCATCGTCAATAAGAAGGTCCAAGGGATACAGTAAACCTGAAGTGAAGCATCGGAATCTATAACTAGTGTCACAGGAATGGTTTAAATCTTAGACGTTAGGAAGAGTCAGTCTTCTTGTACTTAAGTCGGCATTGTGCCATTTGTATATAAATCCCATGCAATTTCTGTGTTTCATCGTCAATAAGAAGGTCCAAGGGATACAGTAAACCTGAAGTGAAGCATCGGAATCTATAATTAGTGTTACAGGAATGGTTCAAAACTTAGTCAGTAAGAAGTGTCGTTCTTCATGTACTTAAGTCGGCGTCGGGCCTTTTGTGTTTAATTCCGATGCAACTTCTGTGTTTCATCGTCAATAAGAAGGTCCAAGGGATACAGTAAACCTGGAGTGAAGCATCGGAATCTATAACTAGTGTCACAGGAATGGTTCAAAACATAGTCAGTAAGAAGTGTCGGTCTTCATGTACTTAAGTCGGCATTGTGCCTTTTGCATTTAATTCCGATGCAATTTCTGTGTTTCATCGTCAATAAGAAGGTCCAAGGGAGACAGTAAACCTGAAGTCAAACATCGGAATCTATAACTAGTGTCACAGAAAATGGTTCAAAACATAGTCAGTAAGAAGTGTCGGTCTTCATTTACTTAAGTCGGCATTGTGCCTTTTGCATTTAATTCCGATGCAATTTCTGTGTTTCATCGTCAATAAGAAGGTCCAAGGGATACAGTAAACCTGAAGTGAAGCATCGGAATCTATAACTAGTGTTACAGGAATGGTTCAAACATAGTCAGTAAGAAGTGTCGGTCTTCATGTACTTAAGTCGGCATTGTGCCTTTTGTATTTAATTCCGATGCAATTTCTGTGTTTCATCGTCAATAAGAAGGTCCATGGGGTACAGTAAACCTGAAGTGAAGCATCGGAATCTATAACTAGTGTCACAGGAATGGTTCATGACATAGTCAGTAAGAAGTGTCGGTCTTCATGTACTTAAGTCGGCATTGTGACTTTTGTATTTAATTCCGATGCAATTTCTGTGTTTCATCGTCAATAAGAAGGTCCAATTGATACAGTAAACCTGAAGTGAAGCATCGGAATCTATAACTAGTGTCACAGGAATGGTTCAAAACATAGTCAGTAAGAAGTGTCGGTCTTCATGTACTTAAGACGGCATTGTGCCTTTTGTATTTAGTTCCGATGCAATATCTATAATTCATCGTCTATGAGAAGGTCCAAGGGATACAGTAAACCTGAAGTGAAGCATCGGAATAAATAACTAGTGTCACAGGAAGGGTCAGTAGGAAGAGTCAGTTTTCTTGTTCTTAAGTCGGCATTGTGCCTTTTGTATTTAATTGCGATGCAATTTCTGTGTTTCATCGTCAAGAAGAAGGTTCAAGGGATACAGTAAACCTGAAGTGAAGCATCGGAATCTATAACTAGTGTCACAGGAATGGTTCAATACATAGTCAGTCAGAACTGTCGGTATTCATGTACTTAAGTCGGCATTGTGCCTTTTGTATTTAATTCCGATGCAATTTCTGTGTTTCATCGTCAATAAGAAGGTCCAAGGGATACAGTAAAACTGAAGTGAAGCATCGGAAATTATAACTAGTGTCACAGGAGTGGTCAGTAGGAAGAGTCAGTCTTCTTGTACTTAGGACGGCATTGTGCCTTTTGTATTTAATTCCGTTGCAATTTCTGTGCTTCATCGTCAATAAGAAGGTCCAAGGGATACAGTAAACCTGAAGTGAAGCATCGGAATCTATAACTAGTGTCACAGGAAGGGTCAGTAGGAAGAGTCAGTTTTCTTGTTCTTAAGTCGGCATTGTGCCTTTTGTATTTAATTCCGATGCAATTTCTGTGTTTCATCGTCAATAAGAAGGTCCAAGGGATACAGTAAAACTGAAGTGAAGCATCGGAAATTATAACTAGTGTCACAGGAGTGGTCAGTAGGAAGAGTCAGTCTTCTTGTACTTAGGTCGGCATTGTGCCTTTTGTATTTAATTCCGATGCAATTTCTGTGTTTCATCGTCAATAAGAAGGTCCAAGGGATACAGTAAACCTGAAGTGAAGCATCGGAATATATAACTAGTGTCACAGGAATGGTCAGCAGGAAGAGTCAGTCTTCTTGTCCTTATGTCGGCATTCTGCCATTTCTATTTAATTCCGATGCAATTTCTGTGTTTCATCGTCAATAAGGAGGTCCAAGGGATATAGTAAACCTGAAGTGAAGCATCGGAATCTATAACTAGTGTCACAGGAATGGTTCAAATCATAGTCAGTAAGAAGTGTCGGTCTTCATGTACTTAAGTCGGCATTGTGCCTTTTGTATATAATTCCGAAGCGATTTCTGTGTTTCATCGTGTATAAGAAGGTCCAAGGGATACAGTAATCCTGAAGTGAAGCATCGGAATCTATAACTAGTGTCACAGGAACGATCAGTAGGAACAGTCAGTCTTCTTGTACTTAAGTCGGCATTGTGCTTTTTGTATTTAATTCCGATGCAATTTCTGTGTTTCATCGTCAATAACAAGGTCCAAGGGATACAGTAAACCTGAAGTGAAGCATCGGAATCTGTAACTAGTGTCACAGGAATGCTTCAAAACATAGTCAGTAAGAAGTGTCGGTCTTCACGTACTTAAGTCGGCATTGTGCCTTTTGTATTTAATTCCGATGCAATTTCTGTTTTTCATCGTCAATAAGAAGGTTCAAGGGATACAGTAAACCTGAAGTGAAGCATCGGAATCTATAACTAGTTTCACAGGAATGGTCAGTAGGAAGAGTCAGTCTTCTTGTCCTTAAGTCGGCATTGTGCCTTTTGCATTTAATTCGGATGCAATTTATGTGTTTCTTCGTCAATAAGAATGTCCAAGGGATACAGTAAGCATGAAGTGAAGCATCGGAATCTAAAACTGGTGTCCCAGGAATGGTTCAAAACATAGTCTGTAAGAAGAGTCGGTCTTCATGTACTTAAGTCGGCATTGTGCCTTTTGTATTTAATTCCGATGCAATTTATGTGTTTCATCGTCAATAAGAAGGTCCAAGGGACACAGTAAACCTGAAGTGAAGCATCGGAATCTATAACTAGTGTTACAGGAATGGTTCAAAACATAGTCAGTAAGAAGTGTCGGTCTTCATAAACGAAAGTCGGCATTGTGCCTTTTGTATTTAATTCCGAGGCAATTTCTGTGTTTCATCGTCAATAAGCAGGTCCAAGGGATACAGTAAACCTGGAGTGAAGCATCGGAATCTAAAACTGGTGTCCCAGGAATGGTTCAAAACATGGTCAGCAGGAAGTGTCGGTCTTCATGTACTTAAGTCAGCATTGTACCTTTTGTATTTAATTCCGATGCAATTTCTGTGTTTCATCGTCAATAAGAAGGTTCAAGGGATACAGTAAACCTGAAGTGAAGCATCGGAATCTATAACTAGTTTCACAGGAATGGTCAGTAGGAAGAGTCAGTCTTCTTGTCCTTAAGTCGGCATTGTGCCTTTTGCATTTAATTCGGATGCAATTTATGTGTTTCTTCGTCAATAAGAATGTCCAAGGGATACAGTAAGCATGATGTGAAGCATCGGAATCAATAACTAGTGTTACAGGAATGGTTCAAAACATAGTCAGTAAGAAGTGTCGGTCTTCATAAACGAAAGTCGGCATTGTGCCTTTTGTATTTAATTCCGAGGCAATTTCTGTGTTTCATCGTCAATAAGCAGGTCCAAGGGATACAGTAAACCTGGATTGAAGCATCGGAATCTATAACTAGTGTCACAGGAATGGTTCAAAACATAGTCAGAAAGAAGTGTCGGTCTTCATGTACTTAAGTCAGCATTGTACCTTTTGTATTTAATTCAGATGCAATTTCTGTGTTTCATCGTCAATAAGAAGGTTCAAGGGATACAGTAAACCAGAAGTGAAGCATCGGAATTTGTAACTAGTGTCACAGAAAGGGTCAGTAGGAAGAGTCAGTCTTCTTGTCCTTAAGTCGGCATTGTGCCTTTTGTATTTAATTCCGATGCAATTTCTGTGTTTCATCGTCAATAAGAAGGTCCAAGCGATAAAGTAAACCTGAAGTGAAGCATCGGAATCTATAACTTGTGTTACAGGAATGGTTCAAAACATACTCAGTAAGAAGTGTCGGTCTTCATGTACTTAAGTCGGCTTTGTGCCTTTTGTATGTAATTCCGATGCAATTTCTGTGTTTCATCGTCAATAAGAAGGTCCAAGGGATACAGTAAACCTGGGGTGAAGCATCGGAATCTATAACTAGTGTCAAAGGAATGGTTGAAAACATTGTCAGTACGAAGTGTCGGTCTTCATGTACTTAAGTCGGAATTGTGCCTTTTGTATTTAATTCCGATGCAATTTCTGTGTTTCATCGTCGGTAAAAAGGTCCACGAGATACAGTAAACCGGAAGTGAAGCATCGGAATCTATAATTAGAGTCACAAGAATGGTCAGTAGAAAGAGTCAGGCTTCTTGCCCATATGTCGGCATTGTGCCTTTTGTATTTAATTCCGATGTAATTTCTGTGTTTCATCGTAAATAAGAAGATCCAAGGGATACAGTAAACCTGAAGTGAAGCATCGGAATCTATAACTAGTGTCACAGGAATGGTTCAAAACATAGTCAGTAAGAAGTGTCGGTCTTCATGTACTTAAGTCGGCATTGTGCCTTTTGTATTTAATTCCGATGCAATTTCTGTGTTTCATCGTCAATAAGAAGGTCCAAGGGATACAGTAAACCTGAAGTGAAGCATCGGAATCTATAACTAGTGTCACAGGAATGGTCAGTAAGAAGATTCAGTCTTCTTGTCCTTAAGTCGGCATTGTGCCTTTTGTATTTAATTCCGATGGAATTTCTGTGTTTCATCGTGTATAAGAAGGTACATGGGATACAGTAAACCTGAAGTGAAGCATCGGAATCTATAACTAGTGTCACAGGAACGGTCAGTAGGAACAGTCAGTCTTCTTGTACTTAAGTCGGCATTGTGCTTTTTGTATTTAATTCCGATGCAATTTCTGTGTTTCATCGACAATACGAAGGTCCAAGGGATACAGTAAACCTGAAGTGAAGCATCGGAATCTGTAACTAGTGTCACAGGAATGCTTCAAAACAAAGTCAGTAACAAGTGTCGGTCTTCACGTACTTAAGTCGGCATTGTGCCTTTTGTATTTAATTCCGATGCAATTTCTGTGTTTCATCGTCGGTAAAAAGGTCCAAGGGAGACAGTAAACCTGAAGTGAAGCATCGGAATCTATAACTAGTGTCACTGGAATGGTCAGTAGGAAGAGTCCGTCTTCTTGACCTTAAGTCGGCATTGTGCCTTTTGTATTTAATTTCGATGCAATTTCTGTCTTTCATCATCAATAAGAAGGTCCAAGGGATACAGTAAACCTGAAGAGAAGCATCGGAATCTATAACTAGTGTCACATGAACGCTTCAAAACATAGTCAGTAAGAAGAGTCGGTCTTCATGTACTTAAGTCGGCATTGTGCCTTTTGTATTTAATTCCGATGCAATTTCTGTGTTTCATCGTCAATAAGAAGTTCCAAGGGACACAGTAAACCTGAAGTGAAGCATCGGAATCTATAACTAGTGTTACAGGAATGGTTCAAAACATAGTCAGTAAGAAGTGTCGGTCTTCATAAACGAAAGTCGGCATTGTGCCTTTTGTATTTAATTCCGAGGCAATTTCTGTGTTTCATCGTCAATAAGCAGGTCCAAGGGATACAGTAAACCTGGAGTGAAGCATCGGAATCTAAAACTGGTGTCCCAGGAATGGTTCAAAACATGGTCAGCAAGAAGTGTCGGTCTTCATGTACCTAAGTCAGCATTGTGCCTTTTGTATTTAATTCCGATGCAATTTCTGTGTTTCATCGTCAAGAAGAAGGTCCAAGGGATACAGTAAACCTGAAGTGATGCATCGGAATCCATAACTAGTTCCACAGGAATGGTCAGTAGGAAGAGTCAGTCTTCTTGTCCTTAAGTCGGCATTGTGCCTTTTGCATTTAATTCGGATGCAATTTATGTGTTTCTTCGTCAATAAGAATGTCCAAGGGATACAGTAAGCATGAAGTGAAGCATCGGAATCAATAACTAGTGTTACAGGAATGGTTCAAAACATAGTCAGTAAGAAGTGTCGGTCTTCATGTACTTAAGTCGCCGTGTGCCTTTTGTATTTAATTCCGATGCAATTTCTGTGTTTCATCGTCAATAAGAAGGTCCAAGCGATACAGTAAACCTGGATTGAAGCATCGGAATCTATAACTAGTGTCACAGGAATGGTTCAAAACATAGTCAGAAAGAAGTGTCAGTCTTCATGTACTTAAGTCAGCATTGTACCTTTTGTATTTAATTCCGATGCAATTTCTGTGTTTCATCGTCAATAAGAAGGTTCAAGGGATACAGTAAACCTGAAGTGAAGCATCGGAATTTGTAACTAGTGTAACAGAAAGGGTCAGTAGGAAGAGTCAGTCTTCTTGTCCTTAAGTCGGCATTGTGCCTTTTGTATTTAATTCGGAGGCAATTTCTGTGTTTCATCGTCAAGAAGAAGGTCCAAGGGATACAGTAAACCTGAAGTGAAGCATCGTTATCTATAACTAGTGTCACAGGAATGGTCAGTAAGAAGAGTCAGTCTTCTTGTCCTTAAGTCGGCATTGTGCCTTTTGTATTTAATTCCGATGCAATTTCTGTGTTTCATCGTCAATAAGAAGGTCCAAGGGATACAGTAAACCTGAAGTGAAGCATCGGAATCTGTAACTAGTGTCACAGGAATGCTTCAAAACATAGTCAGTAAGAAGTGTCGGTCTTCACGTACTTAAGTCGGCATTGTGCATTTTGTATTTAATTCCGATGCAATTTCTGTGTTTCATCGTGTATAAGAAGGTACATGGGATACAGTAAACCTGAAGTGAAGCATCGGAATCTATAACTAGTGTCACAGGAACGGTCAGTAGGAACAGTCAGTCTTCTTGTACTTAAGTCGGCATTGTGCTTTTTGTATTTAATTCCGATGCAATTTCTGTGTTTCATCGACAATACGAACGTCCAAGGGATACAGTAAACCTGAAGTGAAGCATCGGAATCTGTAACTAGTGTCACAGGAATGCTTCAAAACATAGTCAGTAAGAAGTGTCGGTCTTCACGTACTTAAGTCGGCATTGTGCCTTTTGTATTTAATTCCGATGCAATTTCTGTGTTTCATCGTCGGTAAAAAGGTCCAAGGGAGACAGTAAACCTGAAGTGAAGCATCGGAATCTATAACTAGTGTCACTGGAATGGTCAGTAGGAAGAGTCCGTCTTCTTGACCTTAAGTCGGTATTGTGCCTTTTGTATTTAATTTCGATGCAATTTCTGTCTTTCATCGTCAATAAGAAGGTCCAAGGGATACAGTAAACCTGAAGAGAAGCATCGGAATCTATAACTAGTGTCACATGAACGGTTCAAAACATAGTCAGTAAGAAGAGTCGGTCTTCATGTACTTAAGTCGGCATTGTGCCTTTTGTATTTAATTCCGATGCAATTTCTGTGTTTCATCGTCAATAAGAAGGTCCAAGGGACACAGTAAACCTGAAGTGAAGCATCGGAATCTATAACTAGTGTTACAGGAATGGTTCAAAACATAGTCAGTAAGAAGTGTCGGTCTTCATAAACGAAAGTCGGCATTGTGCCTTTTGTATTTAATTCCGAGGCAATTTCTGTGTTTCATCGTCAATAAGCAGGTCCAAGGGATACAGTAAACCTGGAGTGAAGCATCGGAATCTAAAACTGGTGTCCCAGGAATGGTTCAAAACATGGTCAGCAAGAAGTGTCGGTCTTCATGTACCTAAGTCAGCATTGTGCCTTTTGTATTTAATTCCGATGCAATTTCTGTGTTTCATCGTCAAGAAGAAGGTCCAAGGGATACAGTAAACCTGAAGTGATGCATCGGAATCCATAACTAGTTCCACAGGAATGGTCAGTAGGAAGAGTCAGTCTTCTTGTCCTTAAGTCGGCATTGTGCCTTTTGCATTTAATTCGGATGCAATTTATGTGTTTCTTCGTCAATAAGAATGTCCAAGGGATACAGTAAGCATGAAGTGAAGCATCGGAATCAATAACTAGTGTTACAGGAATGGTTCAAAACATAGTCAGTAAGAAGTGTCGGTCTTCATGTACTTAAGTCGGCATTGTGCCTTTTGTATTTAATTCCGATGCAATTTCTGTGTTTCATCGTCAATAAGAAGGTCCAAGGGACACAGTAAACCTGAAGTGAAGCATCGGAATCTATAACTAGTGTTACAGGAATGGTTCAAAACATAGTCAGTAAGAAGTGTCGGTCTTCATAAACGAAAGTCGGCATTGTGCCTTTTGTATTTAATTCCGAGGCAATTTCTGTGTTTCATCGTCAATAAGCAGGTCCAAGGGACACAGTAAACCTGGAGTGAAGCATCGGAATCTAAAACTGGTGTCCCAGGAATGGTTCAAAACATGGTCAGCAGGAAGTGTCGGTCTTCATGTACTTAAGTCAGCATTGTACCTTTTGTATTTAATTCCGATGCAATTTCTGTGTTTCATCGTCAATAAGAAGGTTCAAGGGATACAGTAAACCTGAAGTGAAGCATCGGAATCTATAACTAGTTTCACAGGAATGGTCAGTAGGAAGAGTCAGTCTTCTTGTCCTTAAGTCGGCATTGTGCCTTTTGCATTTAATTCGGATGCAATTTATGTGTTTCTTCGTCAATTAGAATGTCCAAGGGATACAGTAAGCATGATGTGAAGCATCGGAATCAATAACTAGTGTTACAGGAATGGTTCAAAACATAGTCAGTAAGAAGTGTCGGTCTTCATAAACGAAAGTCGGCATTGTGCCTTTTGTATTTAATTCCGAGGCAATTTCTGTGTTTCATCGTCAATAAGCAGGTCCAAGGGATACAGTAAACCTGGATTGAAGCATCGGAATCTATAACTAGTGTCACAGGAATGGTTCAAAACATAGTCAGAAAGAAGTGTCGGTCTTCATGTACTTAAGTCAGCATTGTACCTTTTGTATTTAATTCAGATGCAATTTCTGTGTTTCATCGTCAATAAGAAGGTTCAAGGGATACAGTAAACCAGAAGTGAAGCATCGGAATTTGTAACTAGTGTCACAGAAAGGGTCAGTAGGAAGAGTCAGTCTTCTTGTCCTTAAGTCGGCATTGTGCCTTTTGTATTTAATTCCGATGCAATTTCTGTGTTTCATCGTCAATAAGAAGGTCCAAGCGATAAAGTAAACCTGAAGTGAAGCATCGGAATCTATAACTTGTGTTACAGGAATGGTTCAAAACATACTCAGTAAAAAGTGTCGGTCTTCATGTACTTAAGTCGGCTTTGTGCCTTTTGTATGTAATTCCGATGCAATTTCTGTGTTTCATCGTCAATAAGAAGGTCCAAGGGATACAGTAAACCTGGGGTGAAGCATCGGAATCTATAACTAGTGTCAAAGGAATGGTTGAAAACATTGTCAGTACGAAGTGTCGGTCTTCATGTACTTAAGTCGGAATTGTGCCTTTTGTATTTAATTCCGATGCAATTTCTGTGTTTCATCGTCGGTAAAAAGGTCCACGAGATACAGTAAACCTGAAGTGAAGCATCGGAATCTATTACTAGAGTCACAAGAATGGTCAGTAGAAAGAGTCAGGCTTCTTGCCCATAAGTCGGCATTGTGCCTTTTGTATTTAATTCCGATGTAATTTCTGTGTTTCATCGTAAATAAGAAGATCCAAGGGATACAGTAAACCTGAAGTGAAGCATCGGAATCTATAACTAGTGTCACAGGAATGGTTCAAAACATAGTCAGTAAGAAGTGTCGGTCTTCATGTACTTAAGTCGGCATTGTGCCTTTTGTATTTAATTCCGATGCAATTTCTGTGTTTCATCGTCAATAAGAAGGTCCAAGGGATACAGTAAACCTGAAGTGAAGCATCGGAATCTATAACTAGTGTCACAGGAATGGTCAGTAAGAAGATTCAGTCTTCTTGTCCTTAAGTCGGCATTGTGCCTTTTGTATTTAATTCCGATGCAATTTCTGTGTTTCATCGTGTATAAGAAGGTACATGGGATACAGTAAACCTGAAGTGAAGCATCGGAATCTATAACTAGTGTCACAGGAACGGTCAGTAGGAACAGTCAGTCTTCTTGTACTTAAGTCGGCATTGTGCTTTTTGTATTTAATTCCGATGCAATTTCTGTGTTTCATCGACAAGACGAAGGTCCAAGGGATACAGTAAACCTGAAGTGAAGCATCGGAATCTGTAACTAGTGTCACAGGAATGCTTCAAAACATAGTCAGTAAGAAGTGTCGGTCTTCACGTACTTAAGTCGGCATTGTGCCTTTTGTATTTAATTCCGATGCAATTTCTGTGTTTCATCGTCGGTAAAAAGGTCCAAGGGAGACAGTAAACCTGAAGTGAAGCATCGGAATCTATAACTAGTGTCACTGGAATGGTCAGTAGGAAGAGTCCGTCTTCTTGACCTTAAGTCGGCATTGTGCCTTTTGTATTTAATTTCGATGCAATTTGTGTCTTTCATCGTCAATAAGAAGGTCCAAGGGATACAGTAAACCTGAAGAGAAGCATCGGAATCTATAACTAGTGTCACATGAACGGTTCAAAACATAGTCAGTAAGAAGAGTCGGTCTTCATGTACTTAAGTCGGCATTGTACCTTTTGTATTTAATTCCGATGCAATTTCTGTGTTTCATCGTCAATAAGAAGGTCCAAGGGACACAGTAAACCTGAAGTGAAGCATCGGAATCTATAACTAGTGTTACAGGAATGGTTCAAAACATAGTCAGTAAGAAGTGTCGGTCTTCATAAACGAAAGTCGGCATTGTGCCTTTTGTATTTAATTCCGAGGCAATTTCTGTGTTTCATCGTCAATAAGCAGGTCCAAGGGATACAGTAAACCTGGAGTGAAGCATCGGAATCTAAAACTGGTGTCCCAGGAATGGTTCAAAACATGGTCAGCAAGAAGTGTCGGTCTTCATGTACCTAAGTCAGCATTGTGCCTTTTGTATTTAATTCCGATGCAATTTCTGTGTTTCATCGTCAAGAAGAAGGTCCAAGGGATACAGTAAACCTGAAGTGATGCATCGGAATCCATAACTAGTTCCACAGGAATGGTCAGTAGGAAGAGTCAGTCTTCTTGTCCTTAAGTCGGCATTGTGCCTTTTGCATTTAATTCGGATGCAATTTATGTGTTTCTTCGTCAATAAGAATGTCCAAGGGATACAGTAAGCATGAAGTGAAGCATCGGAATCAATAACTAGTGTTACAGGAATGGTTCAAAACATAGTCAGTAAGAAGTGTCGGCCTTCATGTACTTAAGTCGCCGTGTGCCTTTTGTATTTAATTCCGATGCAATTTCTGTGTTTCATCGTCAATAAGAAGGTCCAAGCGATACAGTAAACCTGGATTGAAGCATCGGAATCTATAACTAGTGTCACAGGAATGGTTCAAAACATAGTCAGTAAGAAGTGTCAGTCTTCATGTACTTAAGTCAGCATTGTACCTTTTGTATTTAATTCCGATGCAATTTCTGTGTTTCATCGTCAATAAGAAGGTTCAAGGGATACAGTAAACCTGAAGTGAAGCATCGGAATTTGTAACTAGTGTAACAGAAAGGGTCAGTAGGAAGAGTCAGTCTTCTTGTCCTTAAGTCGGCATTGTGCCTTTTGTATTTAATTCCGATGCAATTTCTGTGTTTCATCGTCAAGAAGAAGGTCCAAGGGATACAGTAAACCTGAAGTGAAGCATCGTTATCTATAACTAGTGTCACAGGAATGGTCAGTAAGAAGAGTCAGTCTTCTTGTCCTTAAGTCGGCATTGTGCCTTTTGTATTTAATTCCGATGCAATTTCTGTGTTTCATCGTCAATAAGAAGGTCCAAGGGATACAGTAAACCTGAAGTGAAGCATCGGAATCTATAACTAGTGTTACAGGAATGGTTCAAAACATAGTCAGGAAGAAGTGTCGGTCTTCATGTACTTAAGTCGGCATTGTGCCTTTTGTATTTAATTCCGATGCAATTTCTGTGTTTCATCGTCGGTAAAAAGGTCCACGAGATACAGTAAACCTGAAGTGAAGCAACGGAATCTATAACTAGAGTCACAAGAATGGTCAGTAGAAAAAGTCAGGCTTCTTGCCCATAAGTCGGCATTGTGCCTTTTGTATTTAATTCCGATGTAATTTCTGTGTTTCATCGTAAATAAGAAGATCCAAGATATACAGTAAACCTGAAGTGAAGCATCGGAATCTATAACTAGTGTCACAGGAATGGTTCAAAACATAGTCAGTAAGAAGTGTCGGTCTTCATGTACTTAAGTCGGCATTGTGCCTTTTGTATTTAATTCCGATGCAATTTCTGTGTTTCATCGTCAATAAGAAGGTCCAAGGGATACAGTAGACCTGAAGTGAAGCATCGTTATCTATAACTAGTGTCACAGTAATGGTCAGTAAGAAGAGTCAGTCTTCTTGTCCTTAAGTCGGCATTGTGCCTTTTGTATTTAATTCCGATGCAATTTCTGTGTTTCATCGTCAATAAGAAGGTCCAAGGGATACAGTAAACCTGAAGTGAAGCATCGGAATCTATAACTAGTGTCACAGGAATGGTCAGTAAGAAGATTCAGTCTTCTTGTCCTTATGTCGGCATTGTGCCTTTTGTATTTAATTCCGATGCAATTTCTGTGTTTCATCGTGTATAAGAAGGTACATGGGATACAGTAAACCTGAAGTGAAGCATCGGAATCTATAACTAGTGTCACAGGAACGGTCAGTAGGAACAGTCAGTCTTCTTGTACTTAAGTCGGCATTGTGCTTTTTGTATTTAATTCCGATGCAATTTCTGTGTTTCATCGACAATACGAACGTCCAAGGGATACAGTAAACCTGAAGTGAAGCATCGGAATCTGTAACTAGTGTCACAGGAATGCTTCAAAACATAGTCAGTAAGAAGTGTCGGTCTTCACGTACTTAAGTCGGCATTGTGCCTTTTGTATTTAATTCCGATGCAATTTCTGTGTTTCATCGTCGGTAAAAAGGTCCAAGGGAGACAGTAAACCTGAAGTGAAGCATCGGAATCTATAACTAGTGTCACTGGAATGGTCAGTAGGAAGAGTCCGTCTGCTTGACCTTAAGTCGGCATTGTGCCTTTTGTATTTAATTTCGATGCAATTTCTGTCTTTCATCGTCAATAAGAAGGTCCAAGGGATACAGTAAACCTGAAGAGAAGCATCGGAATCTATAACTAGTGTCACATGAACGGTTCAAAACATAGTCAGTAAGAAGAGTCGGTCTTCATGTACTTAAGTCGGCATTGTGCCTTTTGTATTTAATTCCGATGCAATTTCTGTGTTTCATCGTCAATAAGAAGGTCCAAGGGACACAGTAAACCTGAAGTGAAGCATCGGAATCTATAACTAGTGTTACAGGAATGGTTCAAAACATAGTCAGTAAGAAGTGTCGGTCTTCATAAACGAAAGTCGGCATTGTGCCTTTTGTATTTAATTCCGAGGCAATTTCTGTGTTTCATCGTCAATAAGCAGGTCCAAGGGATACAGTAAACCTGGAGTGAAGCATCGGAATCTAAAACTGGTGTCCCAGGAATGGTTCAAAACATGGTCAGCAAGAAGTGTCGGTCTTCATGTACCTAAGTCAGCATTGTGCCTTTTGTATTTAATTCCGATGCAATTTCTGTGTTTCATCGTCAAGAAGAAGGTCCAAGGGATAGAGTAAACCTGAAGTGATGCATCGGAATCCATAACTAGTTCCACAGGAATGGTCAGTAGGAAGAGTCAGTCTTCTTGTCCTTAAGTCGGCATTGTGCCTTTTGCATTTAATTCGGATGCAATTTATGTGTTTCTTCGTCAATAAGAATGTCCAAGGGATACAGTAAGCATGAAGTGAAGCATCGGAATCAATAACTAGTGTTACAGGAATGGTTCAAAACATAGTCAGTAAGAAGTGTCGGTCTTCATGTACTTAAGTCGCCGTGTGCCTTTTGTATTTAATTCCGATGCAATTTCTGTGTTTCATCGTCAATAAGAAGGTCCAAGCGATACAGTAAACCTGGATAGAAGCATCGGAATCTATAACTAGTGTCACAGGAATGGTTCAGAACATAGTCAGAAAGAAGTGTCAGTCTTCATGTACTTAAGTCAGCATTGTACCTTTTGTATTTAATTCCGATGCAATTTCTGTGTTTCATCGTCAATAAGAAGGTTCAAGGGATACAGTAAACCTGAAGTGAAGCATCGGAATTTGTAACTAGTGTCACAGAAAGGGTCAGTAGGAAGAGTCAGTCTTCTTGTCCTTAAGTCGGCATTGTGCATTTTGTATTTAATTCCGATGCAATTTCTGTGTTTCATCGTCAATAAGAAGGTCCAAGGGATACAGTTAACCTGAAGTGAAGCATCGGAATCTATAACTAGTGTTACAGGAATGGTTCAAAACATAGTCAGGAAGAAGTGTCGGTCTTCATGTACTTAAGTCGGCATTGTGCCTTTTGTATTTAATTCCGATGCAATTTCTGTGTTTCATCGTCGGTAAAAAGGTCCACGAGATACAGTAAACCTGAAGTGAAGCATCGGAATCTATAACTAGAGTCACAAGAATGGTCAGTAGAAAGAGTCAGGCTTCTTGCCCATAAGTCGGCATTGTGCCTTTTGTATTTAATTCCGATGTAATTTCTGTGTTTCATCGTAAATAAGAAGATCCAAGATATACAGTAAACCTGAAGTGAAGCATCGGAATCTATAACTAGTGTCACAGGAATGGTTCAAAACATAGTCAGTAAGAAGTGTCGGTCTTCATGTACTTAAGTCGGCATTGTGCCTTTTGTATTTAATTCCGATGCAATTTCTGTGTTTCATCGTCAATAAGAAGGTCCAAGGGATACAGTAGGCCTGAAGTGAGACATCGTTATCTATAACTAGTGTCACAGGAATGGTCAGTAAGAAGAGTAAGTCTTCTTGTCCTTAAGTCGGCATTGTGCCTTTTGTATTTAATTCCGATGCAATTTCTGTGTTTCATCGTCAATAAGAAGGTCCAAGGGATACAGTAAACCTGAAGTGAAGCATCGGAATCTATAACTAGTGTTACAGGAATGGTTCAAAACATAGTCAGGAAGAAGTGTCGGTCTTCATGTACTTAAGTCGGCATTGTGCCTTTTGTATTTAATTCCGATGCAATTTCTGTGTTTCATCGTCACTAAGATGGTCCAAGGGATACAGTAAACCTGAAGTGAAGCATCGGAATCTATAACTAGTGTTACAGGTATGGTTCAAAACATAGTCAGTAAGAAGTGTCGGTCTTCATGTACTTAAGTCGGCATTGTGCCTTTTGTATTTAATTCCGATGCAATTTCAGTATTTCATCGTCAATAAGAAGGTCCAAGGGATACATTAAACCTGAAGTGAAGCATCGGAATCTATAACAAGTGTCACAGAAAGGGTCAGTAGGAAGAGTCAGTCTTCTTGTCCGTAAGTCGGCATTCTGCCTTTTGTATTTAATTCCGATGCAATTTCTGTGTTTCATCGTCAATAAGAAGGTCCAAGCGATACAGTAAACCTGAAGTGAAGCATCGGAATCTATAACTAGTGTTACAGGAATGGTTCAAAACATAGTCAGTAGAAGTGTCCGCCTTCATAAACTTAAGTCGGCATTGTGCATTTTGTATTTAATTCCGAAGCAATTTCTGTGTTTCATCGTCAATAAGAAGGTCCAAGGGATACAGTAAACCTTGAGTGATGCATCGCAATCTATAACTGGTGTCCCAGGAATGGTTCAAAACATAGTCAGTAAGAAGTGTCGGGCTTCATGTTTTAAGTCGGCATTGTGCCTTTTCTGTTGAATTCCGATGCAATTTCAGTGTTTCATCGTCAATAAGAAGGTCAGAGGGATACAGTAAACCTGAAGTGAAGCATCGGAATCTATAACTAGTGTCACAGGAATGGTTCAAAAGATAGTCAGTAAGAAGAGTCAGACTTCTTGTAATTAAGTCGGCATTGTGCCTTTAGTATTTAATTCCGATGCAATTTCTGTGTTTCATCATCAATAAGAAGGTCAGAGGTATACAGTAAACCTGAAGTGAAGCATCGGACTCTATAACTAGTGTCACATGCACGGTTCAAAACATAGTCAGTAAGAAGAGTCAGTCTTTTTGTACTTAAGTCGGCATTGTGCCTTTTGTATTTAATTCCGACGCAATTTCTGTGTTTCATCGTCAATAAGAAGGTCCAAGGGATACAGTAAACCTGAAGTGAAGCATCGGAATCTATAACTAGTGTCACAGGTATGGTTCAAAACATTGTCAGTAAGGAGACTCAGTCTTTTGTACTTAAGTCGGCTTTGTTCCCTTTGTATTTAATTCCGATGCAATTTCTATGTTTCATCGTCAATAAGAAGGTCCAAGGGATACAGTAAAACTGAAGTCAAACATCGGAATCTATAACTAGTGTCACAGGAATGGTTCAAAGCTTAGACAGTGGGAAGAGCCAGTCTTCATGTACTTAAGTCGGCATTGTGCCTTTTGTATTTAATTCCGATGCAATTTCTGTGTTTCATCGTCAATAAGAAGGTCCAAGGGATACAGTAAACCTGAAGTGAAGCATCGGATTCTATAACTAGTGTCACAGGTATGGTTCAAAACATTGTCAGTAAGGAGACTCAGTCTTTTGTACTTAAGTCGGCTTTGTTCCCTTTGTATTTAATTCCGATGCAATTTCTATGTTTCATCGTCAATAAGAAGGTCCAAGGGATACAGTAAAACTGAAGTCAAACATCGGAATCTATAACTAGAGTCACAAGAATGGCCAGTAGAAAGAGTCAGGCTTCTTGTCCATAAGTCGGCATTGTGCCTTTTGTATTTAATTCCGATGTAATTTCTGTGTTTCACCGTAAATAAGAAGATCCAAGGGATACAGTAAGCCTGAAGTGAAGCATCGGAATCTATAACTAGTGTCACAGGAATGGTTCAATACATAGTCAGTCAGAACTGTCGGTATTCATGTACTTAAGTCGGCATTGTGCCTTTTGTATTTAATTCCGATGCTATTTCTGTGTTTCATCGTCAATAAGAAGGTCCAAGGGATACAGAAAAACTGAAGTGAAGCATCGGAAATTATAACTAGTGTCACAGGAGTGGTCAGTAGGAAGAGTCAGTCTTCTTGTACTTAGGTCGGCATTGTGCCTTTTGTATTTAATTCCGATGCAATTTCTGTGTTTCATCGTCAATAAGAAGGTCCAAGGGATACAGTAAACCTGAAGTGAAGCATCGGAATCTATAACTAGTGTCACAGGAATGGTCAGCAGGAAGAGTCGGTCTTCTTGTCCTTATGTCGGCATTCTGCCATTTGTATTTAATTCCGATGCAATTTCTGTGTTTCATCGTCAAGAAGGAGGTCCAAGGTATATAGTAAACCTGAAGTGAAGCATCGGAATCTATAACTAGTGTCACAGGAATGGTTCAAATCATAGTCAGTAAGAAGTGTCGGTCTTCATGTACTTAAGTCGGCATTGTGCCTTTTGTAAATAATTCCGAAGCGATTTCTGTGTTTCATCGTGTATAAGAAGGTCCAAGGGATACAGTAAACCTGAAGTGAAGCATCGGAATCTATAACTAGTGTCACAGGAACGGTCAGTAGGAACAGTCATTCTTCTTGTACTTAAGTCGGCATTGTGCTTTTTGTATTTAATTCCGATGCAATTTCTGTGTTTCATCGACAATACGAAGGTCCAAGGGATACAGTAAACCTGAAGTGAAGCATCGGAATCTGTAACTAGTGTCACAGGAATGCTTCAAAACATAGTCAGTAAGATGTGTCGGTCTTCACGTACTTAAGTCGGCATTGTGCCTTTTGTATTTAATTCCGATGCAATTTCTGTGTTTCATCGTCGGTAAAAAGGTCCAAGGGAGACAGTAAACCTGAAGTGAAGCATCGGAATCTATAACTAGTGTCACTGGAATGGTCAGTAGGAAGAGTCCGTCTTCTTGCCCTTAAGTCGGCATTGTGCCTTTTGTATTTAATTTCGATGCAATTTCTGTCTTTCATCGTCAATAAGAAGGTCCAAGGGATACAGTAAACCTGAAGAGAAGCATCGGAATCTATAACTAGTGTCACATGAACGGTTCAAAACATAGTCAGTAAGAAGAGTCGGTCTTCATGTACTTAAGTCGGCATTGTGCCTTTTGTATTTAATTCCGATGCAATTTCTGTGTTTCATCGTCAATAAGAAGGTCCAAGGGACACAGTAAACCTGAAGTGAAGCATCGGAATCTATAACTAGTGTTACAGGAATGGTTCAAAACATAGTCAGTAAGAAGTGTCGGTCTTCATAAACGAAAGTCGGCATTGTGCCTTTTGTATTTAATTCCGATGCAATTTCTGTGTTTCATCGTCAAGAAGAAGGTCCAAGGGATACAGTAAACCTGAAGTGATGCATCGGAATCTATAACTAGTTCCACAGGAATGGTCAGTAGGAAGAGTCAGTCTTCTTGTCCTTAAGTCGGCATTGTGCCTTTTGCATTTAATTCGGATGAAATTTATGTGTTTCTTCGTCAATAAGAATGTCCAAGGGATACAGTAAGCATGAAGTGAAGCATCGGAATCAATAACTAGTGTTACAGGAATGGTTCAAAACATAGTCAGTAAGAAGTGTCGGTCTTCATGTACTTAAGTCGCCGTGTGCCTTTTGTATTTAATTCCGATGCAATTTCTGTGTTTCATCGTCAATAAGAAGGTCCAAGCGATACAGTAAACCTGGATTGAAGCATCGGAATCTATAACTAGTGTCACAGGAATGGTTCAAAACATAGTCAGAAAGAAGTGTCGGTCTTCATGTACTTAAGTCAGCATTGTACCTTTTGTATTTAATTCCGATGCAATTTCTGTGTTTCATCGTCAATAAGAAGGTTCAAGGGATACAGTAAACCTGAAGTGAAGCATCGGAATTTGTAACTAGTGTCACAGAAAGGGTCAGTAGGAAGAGTCAGTCTTCTTGTCCTTAAGTCGGCATTGTGCCTTTTGTATTTAATTCCGATGCAATTTCTGTGTTTCATCGTCAATAAGAAGGTCCAAGGGATACAGTAAACCTGAAGTGAAGCATCGTTATCTATAACTAGTGTCACAGGAATGGTCACTAAGAAGAGTCAGTCTTCTTGTCCTTAAGTCGGCATTGTGCCTTTTGTATTTAATTCCGATGCAATTTCTGTGTTTCATCGTCAATAAGAAGGTCCAAGGGATACAGTAAACCTGAAGTGAAGCATCGGAATCTATAACTAGTGTTACAGGAATGGTTCAAAACATAGTCAGTAGAAGTGTCGGCCTTCATAAACTTAAGTCGGCATTGTGCCTTTTGTATTTAATTCCAAAGCAATTTCTGTGTTTCATTGTCAATAAGAAGGTCCAAGGGATACAGTAAACCTTGAGTGAAGCATCGCAATCTATAACTGGTGTCCCAGGAATGGTTCAAAACATAGTCAGTAAGAAGTGTCGGTCTTCATGTACCTAAGTCGGCATTGTACCTTTTGTATTTAATTCCGATGCAATTTCTGTGATTCATCGTCAATAAGAGGGTCCATGGGATACAGTAACACTCTAAGCGCCAAGCCCGTAAAATTTACGGGCCTGGGATCGCGCGAAAATCACCAAGCCCGTAAAATTTACGGGCCGCTACATTTAATTTCATTCAAAACACTGCAACGTTATTTCTACGGGTTTGGCCAGCGCTATACGTTTTTCAGATGTTTATTAACAAAATGCGTCCATAGATGTCACGGCAGCGCTGTAATTCATGTTAAAACTTATCTTTGCGTTCTCAGTCTGTATATCATTCAGTTGTTTGTCATCATGTTTCGGCGCGGTTTATCAGACGCAGAAATTGCGGATTTGATCAATCATAGCGACACTCTGGATAATGTAGAGAGTGATTCAGACGATTCTGAATGCAATGGTGTGTTTGAAGGTACGTATTTCCGAATTTTCCACGTAATTGTGCAGTACGCACATATCTGTTGAACATGTGTAAACGATGTATGTAGTTACACATAATGTGATATTCTTTTTAGAAGACGAGATTGATGACAGTTTGTCTTCAGATGAAGACGAGAATGATGTTGAAGGTGTTGCTTCAAATCCAGCAGCTGTGCCGTATCCGAAAGACAGTGAGTGGACTGCAGTTGACACCTACCGACCTCTGCCTGTCAACACGACACCCAGGCAGATACTAGTGGATATTGATGAGTCGAGTTCTGTACTGGATTGCAGTAAAGTGTTCCTTACTGACAGTGACGTAAATGAACTCAAGAGACAGACAAATTTGTATGCATCACAGACAATACAGAAGAAAAGAAGAGGAAATAATCTGAAGCCCCATTCAGTTTTGAGTTCGTGGAAGCCAGTGACTATAAGTGAGATGAGGCGTTTCTTGGGTATTATTTTCCACATGTGTGTTTCGAAAAAGCCAAAAATTGCGGACCATTGGAGCACTAATCCTGTTCTTAGTTGTAACTTTTGTCCCCATGTCATGAGCCGTTTGCGTTTCACTCAGATACTGTCATGCTTGCATCTTGTTGACAATTCAAATCAGAAAAAACCAGGCGAAGATGGATTTCATCCACTTTACAAAGTTTTGCCATATTATAATAATTTGAAGGAGCGATGTATCCAGGCATATCGTCCCTCAGAAAAAGTGACAATTGATGAAGGAATTTGCCCATTTCGAGGTCGTGTGAGTTTCCGTGTTTACATGCAAAATAAGCCTCATAAGTATGGACTGAAAGTATATGCTGTTGCTGAAGCCAGTAGTGGCTATGTTGTAAATTTTGAAGTTTATGCTGGTAAGCATATTGTTGACAATTCTTCGTCTGCGGTTATTTTGCGATTGTTGTCTGACAGCAGCTTGCTGAACAAAGGCCACACTGTGTATTTAGATCGATTTTATTCCAGTCCAGAGCTATTTCAGCAACTGGCAGAGAAAGGCACTGGAGCTGTTGGTACTGTGAACAAATCCAGGAAAGGATTGCCTAAAGATTTAGTATCTGCTAAGCTGAAATAGGGCGAAATGTCTTTTCGGCGTAAAGATAATGTATTGGCAATGAAGTGGAAAGATAAGAGAGATGTGTATACATTGTCTACAAGGCATCAAGCAACATTTGGTACGCATACTAAGAGAAATGGGTCTGTAGTATTGAAACCACTTCAGGTACTTGATTACAACCTCAATAAAATTGGAGTGGATATTGGAGACCAACGCCTGCAGTACAATCCGTTCCAGCACAGAACTGTGAAATGGTGGCGAAAATTATATTTCCATTTGCTGCTTATGGGAGTATCAAATGCATTTTGGCTGTACAATGCAGTGCACAGGAAGAAAATTACAATAACAGACTTTATAACAGTGCTTGCAGTTCAGCTTGTTGAAGACGACACACTTGAATTCATTCCAAGAAATGAAGGAACTGTAGGTCGGCTAACAAAGAGACATTTTTTGCAGCACATACCTGCAACTACTAAGAAGTATGCTGCTCGTGTGTGTCACGTGTGCAGTTCCAGGAGCAAGAAACAGAGTGGCAAGGCTTCTCGCAAAGAGACACGATACGAATGTGAACAGTGTGGCGTTGCACTCTGCCTGGAACCTTGCTTTAAAATTTTCCACACTAAAAAACAATATGATTCTGTGTGAAATTTATATGTAATACTGTATACTATCAGAAACATGTAATGTAGTGCCACAATTTTGGTTAAAAATAAATCACAATTGTATTCCCTTATTCGTATGACTTTTTCTAAATTCTTAAAACATCTAAGTGATTTCTATAACTGTACCTTAAAGCTGTGCATTGTAAAGTAGTTTCTTTCACTCAGAATTAAAGTAGAAATGTGCAGCTTCAAGATGGTACCAAATTTGCCACAATCCAAACAGTAGATTTGATGCAGTAATTTTTTTAATATTGGTAAAATTGCCCGGTTTCTAGGGACGGGTGCATAAAATAGGCCTGGTACAGAGAGTGGTAAACCTGAAGTGAAGCATCGGAATCTATAGCTAGTGTCACAGGAATGGTTCAAAACATAGTCAGTAAGAAGTGTCGGTCTTCATGTTTTAAGTCGGCATTGTGCCCTTTCTATTGAATTCCGATGCAATTTCAGTGTTTCATCGTCAATAAGAAGGTCAGAGGGATACAGTAAACCTGAAGTGAAGCATCGGAATCTATAACTAGTGTCACAGGAATGGTTCAAAAGATAGTCAGTAAGAAGAGTCAGTCTTTTTGTACTTAAGTCGGCATTGTGCCTTTTGTATTTAATTCCGACGCAATTTCTGTGTTTCATCGTCAATAAGAAGGTCCAAGGGATACAGTAAACCTGAAGTGAAGCATCGGAATCTATAACTAGTGTCACAGGTATGGTTCAAAACATTGTCAGTAAGGAGACTCAGTCTTTTGTACTTAAGTCGGCTTTGTTCCCTTTGTATTTAATTCCGATGCAATTTCTATGTTTCATCGTCAATAAGAAGGTCCAAGGGATACAGTAAAACTGAAGTCAAACATCGGAATCTATAACTAGTGTCACAGGAATGGTTCAAAGCTTAGACAGTGGGAAGAGCCAGTCTTCATGTACTTAAGTCGGCATTGTGCCTTTTGCATTTAATTCCGATGCAATTTCTGTGTTTCATCGTCAATAAGAAGGTCCAAGGGACACAGTAAACCTGAAGTGAAGCTTCGGAATCTATAACTAGTGTTACAGGAATGGTTCAAAACATGGTCAGAAAGAAGTGTCGGTCTTCATGTACCTAAGTCAGCATTGTGCCTTTTGTATTTAATTCCGATGCAATTTCTGTGTTTCATCGTCGGTAAAAAGGTCCACGAGATACAGTAAACCTGAAGTGAAGCATCGGAATCTATAACTAGAGTCACAAGAATGGTCAGTAGAAAGAGTCAGGCTTCTTGTCCTTAAGTCGGCATTGTGCCTTTTGTATTTAATTCCGATGCAATTTCTGTGTTTCATCGTCAATAAGATGGTCCAAGGGATACAGTAAACCTGAAGTGAAGCATCGAAATCTATAACTAGTGTTACAGGAATGGTTCAAAACATAGTCAGGAAGAAGTGTCGGTCTTCATGTACTTAAGTCGGCATTGTGCCTTTTGTATTTAATTCCGATGCAATTTCTGTGTTTCATCGTCACTAAGATGGTCCAAGCGATACAGTAAACCTGAAGTGAAGCATCGGAATCTATAACTAGTGTTACAGGTATGGTTCAAAACATAGTCAGTAAGAAGTGTCGGTCTTCATGTACTTAATTCGGCATTGTGCCTTTTGTATTTAATTCCGATGCAATTTCAGTATTTCATCGTCAATAAGAAGGTCCAAGGGATACATTAAACCTGAAGTGAAGCATCGGAATCTATAACAAGTGTCGCAGAAAGGGTCAGTAGGAAGAGTCAGTCTTCTTGTCCTTAAGTCGGCATTCTGCCTTTTGTATTTAATTCCGATGCAATTTCTGTGTTTCATCGTCAATAAGATGGTCCAAGCGATACAGTAAACCTGAAGTGAAGCATCGGAATCTATAACTAGTGTTACAGGAATGGTTCAAAACATAGTCAGTAGAAGTGTCGGCCTTCATAAACTTAAGTCGGCATTGTGCCTTTTGTGTTTAATTCCGAAGCAATTTCTGTGTTTCATTGTCAATAAGAAGGTCCAAGGGATACAGTAAACCTTGAGTGATACATCGCAATCTATAACTGGTGTCCCACGAATGGTTCAAAACATAGTCAGTAAGAAGTGTCGGTCTTCATGTACCTAAGTCGGCATTGTACCTTTTGTATTTAATTCCGATGCAATTTCTGTGATTCATCGTCAATAAGAAGGTCCAAGGGATACAGTAAACCTGAAGTGAAGCATCGGAATCTATAACTAGTGTCACAGGAATGGTTCAAAACATAGTCAGTAAGAAGTGTCGGTCTTCATGTTTTAAGTCGGCATTGTGCCTTTTCTATTGAATTCCGATGCAATTTCAGTGTTTCATCGTCAATAAGAAGGTCAGAGGGATACAGTAAACCTGAAGTGAAGCATCGGAATCTATAACTAGTGTCACAGGAATGGTTCAAAAGATAGTCAGTAAGAAGAGTCAGACTTCTTGTAATAAAGTCGGCATTGTGCCTTTAGTATTTAATTCCGATGCAATTTCTGTGTTTCATCATCAATAAGAAGGTCAGAGGTATACAGTGAACCTGAAGTGAAGCATCGGACTCTATAACTAGTGTCACATGAACGGTTCAAAACATAGTCAGTAAGAAGAGTCAGTCTTTTTGTACTTAATTCGGCATTGTGCCTTTTGTATTTAATTCCGACGCAATTTCTGTGTTTAATCGTCAATAAGAAGGTCAAAGGGATGCAGTAAACCTGAAGTGAAGCATCGGAATCTCTAACTAGTGTCACAGGATTGGTTCAAAACAAAGGCAGTAAGAAGAGTCAGTCTTCTTGTACTTAAGTCGGCATTGTGCCTTTTGTATTTAATTCCGATGCAATTTCTGTGTTTCATCGTCAATAAGAAGGTCCACGGGATACAGTAAACCTGAAGTGAAGCATCGTTATCTATAACTCGTGTCACAGGAATGGTCAGTAAGAAGAGTCAGTCTTCTTGTCCTTAAGTCGGCATTGTGCCTTTTGTATTTAATTCCGATGCAATTTCTGTGTTTCATCGTCAATAAGAAGGTCCAAGGGATACAGTAAACCTGAAGTGAAGCATCGGAATCTATAACTAGTGTTACAGGAATGGTTCAAAACATAGTCAGGAAGAAGTGTCGGTCTTCATGTACTTAAGTCGGCATTGTGCCTTTTGTATTTAATTCCGATGCAATTTCTGTGTTTCATCGTCGGTAAAAAGGTCCACGAGATACAGTAAACCTGAAGTGAAGCATCGGAATCTATAACTAGTGTCACAGGAATGGTTCAAAGATAGTCAGTAAGTAGTGTCGGTCTTCATGTACTTAAGTCGGCATTGTGCCTTTTGTATTTAATTCCGAAGCAATTTCTGTGTTTCATTGTCAATAAGAAGGTCCAAGGGATACAGTAAACCTTGAGTGATACATCGCAATCTATAACTGGTGTCCCAGGAATGGTTCAAAACATAGTCAGTAAGAGGTGTCGGTCTTCATGTACCTAAGTCGGCATTGTACCTTTTGTATTTAATTCCGATGCAATTTCTGTGATTCATCGTCAATAAGAAGGTCCAAGGGATACAGTAAACCTGAAGTGAAGCATCGGAATCTATAACTAGTGTCACAGGAATGGTTCAAAACATAGTCAGTAAGAAGTGTCGGTCTTCATGTTTTAAGTCGGCATTGTGCCTTTTCTATTGAATTCCGATGCAATTTCAGTGTTTCATCGTCAATAAGAAGGTCAGAGGGATACAGTAAACCTGAAGTGAAGCATCGGAATCTATAACTAGTGTCACAGGAATGGTTCAAAAGATAGTCAGTAAGAAGAGTCAGACTTCTTGTAATTAAGTCGGCATTGTGCCTTTAGTATTTAATTCCGATGCAATTTCTGTGTTTCATCATCCTTAAGAAGGTCAGAGGTATACAGTGAACCTGAAGTGAAGCATCGGACTCTATAACTAGTGTCACATGAACGGTTCAAAACATAGTCAGTAAGAAGAGTCAGTCTTTTTGTACTTAATTCGGCATTGTGCCTTTTGTATTTAATTCCGATGCAATTTCTGTGTTTCATCGTCAATAAGAACGTCCACAGGATGCAGTAAACCTGAAGTGAAGCATCGGAATCTATAACTAGTGTCACAGGAATGGTTCAAAACATAGTCAGTAAGAAGTGTCGGTCTTCATGTTTTAAGTTGGCATTGTGCCTTTTCTATTGAATTCCGATGCAATTTCAGTGTTTCATCGTCAATAAGAAGGTCAGAGGGGTACAGTAAACCTGAAGTGAAGCATCGGAATCTATAACTAGTGTCACAGGAATGGTTCAAAAGATAGTCAGTAAGAAGAGTCAGACTTCTTGTAATTAAGTCGGCATTGTGCCTTTAGTATTTAATTCCGATGCAATTTCTGTGTTTCATCATCAATAAGAAGGTCAGAGGTATACAGTGAACCTGAAGTGAAGCATCGGACTCTATAACTAGTGTCACATGAACGGTTCAAAACATAGTCAGTAAGAAGAGTCAGTCTTTTTGTACTTAATTCGGCATTGTGCCTTTTGTATTTAATTCCGACGCAATTTCTGTGTTTAATCGCCAATAAGAAGGTCAAAGGGATGCAGTAAACCTGAAGTGAAGCATCGGAATCTCTAACTAGTGTCACAGGACTGGTTCAAAACAAAGGCAGTAAGAAGAGTCAGTCTTCTTGTACTTAAGTCGGCATTGTGCCTTTTGTATTTAATTCCGATGCAATTTCTGTGTTTCATCGTCAATAAGAAGGTCCAAGGGATACAGTAAACCTGAAGTGAAGCATCGGAATCTATAACTAGTGTCACAGGTATGGTTCAAAACATTGTCAGTAAGGAGAGTCAGACTTTTGTACTTAAGTCGGCTTTGTTCCCTTTGTATTTAATTCCGATGCAATTTCTATGTTTCATCGTCAATAAGAAGGTCCAAGGGATACAGTAAAACTGAAGTCAAACATCGGAATCTATAACTAGTGTCACAGGAATGGTTCAAAGCTTAGACAGTGGGAAGAGCCAGTCTTCTTGTACTTAAGTCGGCATTGTGCCTTTTGTATTTAATTCCGATGCAATTTCTGTGTTTCATCGTCAATAAGAACGTCCACGGGATACAGTAAACCTGAAGTGAAGCATCGGAATCTATAACTAGTGTCACAGGAATGGTTCAAAACCTTGTCAGTAAGAAGAAACAGTCTCTTGTACTTAAGTAGGCTTTGGGCCTTTTGTATTTAATTCCGAGGCAATTTCTGTGTTTCATCGTCAATACGAAGGTCCAAGGGATACAGTAAACCTGGAGTGAAGCATCGGAATCTAAAACTGGTGTCCCAGGAATGGTTCAAAACATAGTCAGCAAGAAGTGTCGGTCTTCATGTACCTAAGTCAGCATTGTGCCTTTTGTATTTAATTCCGATGCAATTTCTGTGTTTCATCGTCAATAAGAAGGTCCAAGGGATACAGTAAACCTGAAGTGATGCATCGGAAACTATAACTAGTTTCACAGGAATGGTCAGTAGGAAGAGTAAGTCTTCTTGTCCTTAAGTCGGCATTGTGCCTTTTGCATTTAATTCCGATGCAATTTATGTGTTTCTTCGTCAATAAGAATGTCCAAGGGATACAGTAAGCATGAAGTGAAGCATCGGAATCAATAACTAGTGTTACAGGAATGGTTCAAAACATAGTCAGTAAGAAGTGTCCTTCTTCATGTACTTAAGTCGCCGTGTGCCTTTTGTATTTCATTCCGATGCAATATCTGTGTTTCATCGTCAATAAGAAGGTCCAAGGGATACAGTAAACCTGGATTGAAGCATCGGAATCTATAACTAGTGTCACAGGAATGGTTCAAAACTTAGTCAGAAAGAAGTGTCGGTCTTCATGTACTTAAGTCAGCATTGTACCTTTTGTATTTAATTCCGATGCAATTTCTGTGTTTCATCGTCAATAAGAAGGTCCAAGGGATACAGTAAACCTGAAGTGAAGCATCGGAATTTGTAACTAGTGTCACAGAAAGGGTCAGTAGGAAGAGTCAGTCTTCTTGTCGTTAAGTCGGCATTGTGCCTTTTGTATATAATTCCGATGCAATTTCTGTGTTTCATCGTCAATAAGAAGGTCCAAGCGATACAGTAGACCTGAAGTGAAGCATCGGAATCTATAACTAGAGTAACAAGAATGGTCAGTAGAAAGAGTCAGGCTTCTTGCCCATAAGTCGGCATTGTGCCTTTTGTATTTAATTCCGATGTAATTTCTGTGTTTCATCGTAAATAAGGAGATCCATGGGATACAGTCAACCTGAAGTGAAGCATCGGAATCTATAACTAGTGTTACAGGAATGGTTCAAAACATAGTCAGTAAGAAGTGTCGGTCTTCATGTACTTAAGTCGGCATTGTGCCTTTTGTATTTAGTTCCGATGCAATTTCTGTGTTTCATCGTCAATAAGAAGGTCCAAGGGATACATTAAACCTGAAGTGAAGCATCGGAATCTATAACAAGTGTCACAGAAAGGGTCAGTAGGAAGAGTCAGTCTTCTTGTCCTTAAGTCGGAATTGTGCCTTTTGTATTTAATTCCGATGCGATTTCTGTGTTTCATCGTCAATAAGAAGGTCCAAGCGATACAGTAAACCTGAAGTGAAGCATCGGAATCTATAACTAGTGTTACAGGTATGGTTCAAACATAGTCAGTAGAAGTGTCGGCCTTCATAAACTTAAGTCGGCATTGTGCCTTTTGTATTAAATTCCGAAGCAATTTCTGTGTTTCATCGTCAATAAGTAGGTCCGAGGGATACAGTAAAGCTTGAGTGAAGCATCGGAATCTATAACTGGTGTCCCAGGAGTGGTTCAAAACATAGTCAGTAAGAAGTGTCGGTCTTCATGTGCCTAAGTCGGCATTGTACTTTTGTATTTAATTCCGATGCAATTTCTGTGATTCATCGTCAATAAGAAGGTCCAAGGGATACAGTAAACCTGAAGTGAAGCATCGGAATCTATAACTAGTGTCACAGGAATGGTTCAATACATAGTCAGTAAGAAGTGTCGGTCTTCATGCTTTAAGTCGGCATTGTGCCTTTTGTATTTAAATCCGATGCTATTTCTGTGTTTCATCGTCAATAAGGAGGTCCAAGGGGTACAGTAATACTGAAGTCAAACATCGGAATCTATAACTAGTGTCACAGGAATGGTTCAAAACATAGACAGTAAGAAGAGTCAGTCTTCTTTTACTTAAGTCGGCATTGTGCCTTATCTATTGAATTCCAATGCAATTTCAGTGTTTCGTCGTCAATAAGAAGGTCAGAGGGATACAGTAAACCTGAAGTGAAGCATCGGAATCTATAACTAGTGTCACAGGAATGGTTCAAAAGATAGTCAGTAAGATGAGTCAGACTTCTTGTAATTAAGTCGGCATTGTGCCTTTAGTATTTAATTCCGATGCAATTTCTGTGTTTCATCATCAATAAGAAGGTCAGAGGTATACAGTAAACCTGAAGTGAAGCATCGGAATCTATAACTAGTGTCACATGAACGGTTCAAAACATAGTCAGTAAGAAGAGTCAGTCTTTTTGTACTTAATTCGGCATTGTGCCTTTTGTATTTAATTCCGACGCAATTTCTGTGTTTAATCGTCAATAAGAAGGTCAAAGGGATGCAGTAAACCTGAAGTGAAGCATCGGAATCTCTAACTAGTGTCACAGGATTGGTTCAAAACAAAGGCAGTAAGAAAAGTCAGTCTTCTTGTACTTAAGTCGGCATTGTGCCTTTTGTATTTAATTCCGATGCAATTTCTGTGTTTCATCGTCAATAAGAAGGTCCAAGGGATACAGTAAACCTGAAGTGAAGCATCGGAATCTATAACTAGTGTCACAGGTATGGTTCAAAACATTGTCAGTAAGGAGAGTCAGTCTCTTGTACTTAAGACGGCTTTGGGCCTCTTGTATTTAATTCCGAGGCAATTTCTGTGTTTCATCGTCAATAAGAAGGTCCAAGGGATACAGTAAACCTGGAGTGAAGCATCGTAATCTAAAACTGGTGTCCCAGGAATGGTTCAAAACATAGTCAGCAAGAAGTGTCGGTCTTCATGTACTTAAGTCGGCATTGTGCCTTTCGTATTTAATTCGGATGCACGTTTTGAACCATTCCTGTGACACTAGTTATAGATTCCGATGCTTCACTTCAGGTTTACCGAATCCCTTGGACCTTCTTATTGACGATGAAACACAGAAATTGCATCGGAATTAAATACAAAAGGCACAATGCCGACTTAAGTACATGAAGCCCTACACTTCTTACTGACTATGTTTGAACCATTCCTGTAACACTAGTTATAGATTCCGATGCTTCACTTCAGTTTTACTGTATCTCTTAGACCTTCTTATTGACGATGAAACACAGAAATTGCATCGGAATTAAATGCAAAAGGCATAATGCCGACTTAAGTAAATGAAGACCGACACTTCTTACTGACTATATTTTGAACCATTTTCTGAGACACTAGTTATAGAATCCGATGTTTGACTTCAGGTTTACTGTATCCCTTGGACCTTCTTATTGACGATGAAACACAGAAATTGCGTCGGAATTAAATGCAAAAGGCACAATGCCGACCTAAGTACATGAAGACCGACACTTCTTACTGACTATGTTTTGAACCATTCCTGTGACACTAGTTATAGATTCCGATGCTTCACTCCAGGTTTACTGTATCCCTTGGACCTTCTTATTGACGATGAAACACAGAAATTGCATCGGAATTAAACACAAAAGGCCCGACGCCGACTTAAGTACATGAAGACCGACACTTCTTACTGACTAAGTTTTGAACCATTCCTGTAACACTAATTATAGATTCCGATGCTTCACTTCAGGTTTACTGTATCCCTTGGACCTTCTTATTGACGATGAAAAACAGAAATTGCATGGGATTTAATTACAAATGGCACAATGCCGACTTAAGTACAAGAAGACTGACTCTTCCTAATGTCTAAGATTTGAACCATTCCTGTGACACTAGTTATAGATTCCGATGCTTCACTTCAGGTTTTTATGTATCCCTTGGACCTTCTTATTGACGATGAAACACAGAAATTGCAACGGAATTAAATACAAATGGCACAAAGCCGATTTCAGTTCGTGAAGGAGGACACTTCTTCGTGACTAAGTTTTGAAAAATTCCTGTGACACTAGTTATGGATTCCGATGCTTCACTTCAGGTTTACTGTATCCCTTGGACCTTCTTATTGACGATGAAACACAGAAATTGCATCCGAATTTAATACAAAAGGCACAATGCCGACTTAAGTACATGAAGAACGACACTTCTTACTGACAATGATTTGAAGCATTCCTGTGACACTAGTTATAGATTCCGATGCTTCACTCCAGGTTTACTGTATCCCTTGGACCTTCTTATTGACGATGAAACACAGAAATTGCATCGGAATTAAACACAAAAGGCCCGACGCCGACTTAAGTACATGAAGACCGACACTTCTTACTGACTAAGTTTTGAACCATTCCTGTAACACTAATTATAGATTCCGATGCTTCACTTCAGGTTTACTGTATCCCTTGGACCTTCTTATTGACGATGAAAAACAGAAATTGCATGGGATTTAAATACAAATGGCACAATGCCGACTTAAGTACAAGAAGACTGACTCTTCCTAATGTCTAAGATTTGAACCATTCCTGTGACACTAGTTATAGATTCCGATGCTTCACTTCAGGTTTACTGTATCCCTTGGACCTTCTTATTGACGATGAAACACAGAAATTGCATCGGAATTAAATACAAATGGCACAAAGCCGATTTCAGTTCGTGAAGGAGGACACTTCTTCGTGACTAAGTTTTGAAAAATTCCTGTGACACTAGTTATGGATTCCGATGCTTCACTTCAGGTTTACTGTATCCCTTGGACCTTCTTATTGACGATGAAACACAGAAATTGCATCGGAATTTAATACAAAAGGCACAATGCCGACTTAAGTACATGAAGAACGACACTTCTTACTGACAATGATTTGAAGCATTCCTGTGACACTAGTTATAGATTCCGATGCTTCACTTCAGGTTTACTGTATCCCTTGGACCTTCTTATTGACGATGAAACACAGAAATTGCATGGGAATTAAATACAAAGGTCACACTGCCGACTTAAGTACATGAAGACCGACACTTCTTACTGACTATGGTTTGAACCATTCCTGAGACACTAGTTATAGATTCCGATGCATCACTCCTGGTTTACTGTATCGCTTGGACCTTCTTATTGACGATGAAACACAGAAATTGCATCGGAATTAAATGCAAAACGCACAATGCCGACTTAAGTACATAAAGACCGACACTTCTTACTGACTATGATTTGAACCATTCCTGTGACACTAGTTATAAATTCCGATGCTTCACTTCTGGTTTACTGTATCCCTTGGACGTTCTTATTGACGAAGAAACACAGAAATTGCATCGGAATTAAATACAAAAGGCACAATGCCGACTTAAGGACAAGAAGACTGACTCTTCCTACTGACCATTCCTGTGACACTAGTTATAGATTCCGATGCTTCACTTCAGGTTTACTGTATCCCTTGGACCTTCTTATTGACGATGGAACACAGAAATTGCATCGGAATTAAATACAAAAGGCACAACGCCGACTTAAGTACATGAAGACCGACACTTCTTACTGACTATGTTTAGAACCTTTCCTGTAACACTAGTTATAGATTCCGATGCTTCACTTGAGGATTACTGTATCCCTTGGACCATCTTATTGACGATGAAACACAGAAATGGCATCGCAATTAAATACAAAAGGCAATATGCCGACTTAAGGAGAAGAAGACTGACTCTTCCTACTGACCATTCCTGTAACACTAGTTATAGATTCCGATGCTTCACTTCAGGTTTACTGTATCCCTTGGACCTTCTTAATGACGATGAAATACAGAAATTGCATCGGAATTAAATACAAAAGGCACATTGCCGACTTAAGGACAAGAAGACTGACTCTTCACTCCAGGTTTACTGTATCCCTTGGACCTTCTTATTGACGATGAAACACAGAAATTGCATCGGAATTAAATACAGAAGGCACAATGCCGACTAAAGTACTTGAAGACCGACACTTCTTACTGACTATGTTTTGAACCATTCCTGTGACACTAGTTATAGATTCCGATGCTTCACTTCAGGTTTACTGTATCCCTTGGACCTTCTTATTGACGATGAAACACAGAAATTGCATGGGAATTAAATACAAAGGTCACAATGCCGACTTAAGTACATAAATACCGACACTTCTTACTGACTATGATTTGAACCATTCCTGAGACACTAGTTATAGATTCCGATGCATCACTCCTGGTTTACTGTATCCCTTGGACCTTTTTACTGACGATGAAACACAGAAATTGCATCGGAATTAAATGCAAAACGCACAATGCCGACTTAAGTACATGAAGACCGACACTTCTTACTGACTATGATTTGAACCATTCCTGAGACACTAGTTATAGATTCCGATGCATCACTCCTGGTTTACTGTATCCCTTGGACCTTTTTACTGACGATGAAACACAGAAATTGCATCGGAATTAAATGCAAAACGCACAATGCCGACTTAAGTACATGAAGACCGACACTTCTTACTGACTATGATTTGAACCATTCCTGTGACACTAGTTATAAATTCCGATGCTTCACTTCTGGTTTACTGTATCCCTTGGACGTTCTTATTGACGAAGAAACACAGAAATTGCATCGGAATTAAATACAAAAGGCACAATGCCGACTTAAGGACAAGAAGACTGACTCTTCCTACTGACCATTCCTGTGACACTAGTTATAGATTCCGATGCTTCACTTCAAGTTTACTGTATCCCTTGGACCTTCTTATTGACGATGGAACACAGAAATTGCATCGGAATTAAATACAAAAGGCACAACGCCGACTTAAGTACATGAAGACCGACACTTCTTACTGACTATGTTTTGAACCTTTCCTGTAACACTAGTTATAGATTCCGATGCTTCACTTGAGGATTACTGTATCCCTTGGACCATCTTATTGACGATGAAACACAGAAATGGCATCGCAATTAAATACAAAAGGCAATATGCCGACTTAAGGAGAAGAAGACTGACTCTTCCTACTGACCATTCCTGTAACACTAGTTATAGATTCCGATGCTTCACTTCAGGTTTACTGTATCCCTTGGACCTTCTTAATGACGATGAAATACAGAAATTGCATCGGAATTAAATACAAAAGGCACATTGCCGACTTAAGGACAAGAAGACTGACTCTTCACTCCAGGTTTACTGTATCCCTTGGACCTTCTTATTGACGATGAAACACAGAAATTGCATCGGAATTAAATACAGAAGGCACAATGCCGACTAAAGTACTTGAAGACCGACACTTCTTACTGACTATGTTTTGAACCATTCCTGTGACACTAGTTATAGATTCCGATGCTTCACTTCAGGTTTACTGTATCCCTTGGACCTTCTTATTGACGATGAAACACAGAAATTGCATCGGAATTTAATACAAAAGGCACAATGCCGACTTAAGTACATGAAGAACGACACTTCTTACTGACAATGATTTGAAGCATTCCTGTGACACTAGTTATAGATTCCGATGCTTCACTCCAGGTTTACTGTATCCCTTGGACCTTCTTATTGTCGATGAAACACAGAAATTGCATCGGAATTAAACACAAAAGGCCCGACGCCGACTTAAGTACATGAAGACCGACACTTCTTACTGACTAAGTTTTGAACCATTCCTGTAACACTAATTATAGATTCCGATGCTTCACTTCAGGTTTACTGTATCCCTTGGACCTTCTTATTGACGATGAAAAACAGAAATTGCATGGGATTTAAATACAAATGGCACAATGCCGACTTAAGTACAAGAAGACTGACTCTTCCTAATGTCTAAGATTTGAACCATTCCTGTGACACTAGTTATAGATTCCGATGCTTCACTTCAGGTTTACTGTATCCCTTGGACCTTCTTATTGACGATGAAACACAGAAATTGCATGGGAATTAAATACAAAGGTCACACTGCCGACTTAAGTACATGACGACCGACACTTCTTACTGACTATGGTTTGAACCATTCCTGAGACACTAGTTATAGATTCCGATGCATCACTCCTGGTTTACTGTATCGCTTGGACCTTCTTATTGACGATGAAACACAGAAATTGCATCGGAATTAAATGCAAAACGCACAATGCCGACTTAAGTACATAAAGACCGACACTTCTTACTGACTATGTTTTGAACCATTCCTGTGACACTAGTTATAGATTCCGATGCTTCACGCCAGGTTTACTGTATCCCTTGGACCTTCTTATTGACGATGAAACACAGAAATTGCATCGGAATTAAATACAAAAGGCACAATGCCGACTTAATTACAAGAAGACTGACTCTTCCTACTGACCATTCCTGTGACACTAGTTATAGATTCCGATGCTTCACTTCAGGTTTACTGTATCCCTTGGACCTTCTTATTGACGATGGAACACAGAAATTGCATCGGAATTAAATACAAAAGGCACAACGCCGACTTAAGTACATGAAGACCGACACTTCTTACCGACTATGTTTTGAACCTTTCCTGTAACACTAGTTAGAGATTCCGATGCTTCACTTCAGGTTTACTGTATCCCTTGGACCTTCTTATTGACGATGAAACACAGAAATTGCATCGGAATTACATACAAAAGGCACAATGCCGACTTAAGGACAAGAAGACTGACTCTTCCAACTGGCCATTCCTGTGACACTAGTTATAGATTCCGATGCTTCACTTCAGGTTTACTGTATCCCTTGGACCTTCTTATCGACGATGAAACACAGAAATTGCATCGGAATTAAATACAAAAGGCACAATGCCGACATAATTACATGAAGACCGACACTTCTTACTGACTATGTTTTGAACCATTCCTGTGACACTAGTTATACATTCCGATGCTTCACGCCAGGTTTACTGTATCCCTTGGACCTTCTTATTGACGATGAAACACAGAAATTGCATCGGAATTAAATACAAAAGTCACAATGCCGACTTAAGTACATGAAGACCGACGCTTCTTACTGACAATGTTTTGAAGCATTCCTGTGACACTAGTTATAGATTCCGATGCTTCACTTCAGGTTTACTGTATCCCTTGGACCTTCTTATTGACGATGAAACACAGAAATTGCATGGGAATTAAATACAAAGGTCACAATGCCAACTTAAGTACATGAAGACCGACACTTCTTACTGACTATGATTTGAACCATTCCTGAGACACTAGTTATAGATTCCGATGCATCACTCCTGGTTTACTGTATCCCTTGGACCTTTTTACTGACGATGAAACACAGAAATTGCATCGGAATTAAATGCAAAACGCACAATGCCGACTTAAGTACATGAAGACCGACACTTCTTACTGACTATGATTTGAACCATTCCTGTGACACTAGTTATAAATTCCGATGCTTCACTTCTGGTTTACTGTATCCCTTGGACGTTCTTATTGACGAAGAAACACAGAAATTGCATCGGAATTAAATACAAAAGGCACAATGCCGACTTAAGGACAAGAAGACTGACTCTTCCTACTGACCATTCCTGTGACACTAGTTATAGATTCCGATGCTTCACTTCAGGTTTACTGTATCCCTTGGACCTTCTTATTGACGATGGAACACAGAAATTGCATCGGAATTAAATACAAAAGGCACAACGCCGACTTAAGTACATGAAGACCGACACTTCTTACTGACTATGTTTTGAACCTTTCCTGTAACACTAGTTATAGATTCCGATGCTTCACTTGAGGATTACTGTATCCCTTGGACCATCTTATTGACGATGAAACACAGAAATGGCATCGCAATTAAATACAAAAGGCAATATGCCGACTTAAGGAGAAGAAGACTGACTCTTCCTACTGACCATTCCTGTAACACTAGTTATAGATTCCGATGCTTCACTTCAGGTTTACTGTATCCCTTGGACCTTCTTAATGACGATGAAATACAGAAATTGCATCGGAATTAAATACAAAAGGCACATTGCCGACTTAAGGACAAGAAGACTGACTCTTCACTCCAGGTTTACTGTATCCCTTGGACCTTCTTATTGACGATGAAACACAGAAATTGCATCGGAATTAAATACAGAAGGCACAATGCCGACTAAAGTACTTGAAGACCGACACTTCTTACTGACTATGTTTTGAACCATTCCTGTGACACTAGTTATAGATTCCGATGCTTCACTTCAGGTTTACTGTATCCCTTGGACCTTCTTATTGACGATGAAACACAGAAATTGCATCGGAATTTAATACAAAAGGCACAATGCCGACTTAAGTACATGAAGAACGACACTTCTTACTGACAATGATTTGAAGCATTCCTGTGACACTAGTTATAGATTCCGATGCTTCACTCCAGGTTTACTGTATCCCTTGGACCTTCTTATTGACGATGAAACACAGAAATTGCATCGGAATTAAACACAAAAGGCCCGACGCCGACTTAAGTACATGAAGACCGACACTTCTTACTGACTAAGTTTTGAACCATTCCTGTAACACTAATTATAGATTCCGATGCTTCACTTCAGGTTTACTGTATCCCTTGGACCTTCTTATTGACGATGAAAAACAGAAATTGCATGGGATTTAAATACAAATGGCACAATGCCGACTTAAGTACAAGAAGACTGACTCTTCCTAATGTCTAAGATTTGAACCATTCCTGTGACACTAGTTATAGATTCCGATGCTTCACTTCAGGTTTACTGTATCCCTTGGACCTTCTTATTGACGATGAAACACAGAAATTGCATCGGAATTAAATACAAATGGCACAAAGCCGATTTCAGTTCGTGAAGGAGGACACTTCTTCGTGACTAAGTTTTGAAAAATTCCTGTGACACTAGTTATGGATTCCGATGCTTCACTTCAGGTTTACTGTATCCCTTGGACCTTCTTATTGACGATGAAACACAGAAATTGCATCGGAATTTAATACAAAAGGCACAATGCTGACTTAAGTACATGAAGAACGACACTTCTTACTGACAATGATTTGAAGCATTCCTGTGACACTAGTTATAGATTCCGATGCTTCACTTCAGGTTTACTGTATCCCTTGGACCTTCTTATTGACGATGAAACACAGAAATTGCATGGGAATTAAATACAAAGGTCACACTGCCGACTTAAGTACATGACGACCGACACTTCTTACTGACTATGGTTTGAACCATTCCTGAGACACTAGTTATAGATTCCGATGCATCACTCCTGGTTTACTGTATCGCTTGGACCTTCTTATTGACGATGAAACACAGAAATTGCATCGGAATTAAATGCAAAACGCACAATGCCGACTTAAGTACATAAAGACCGACACTTCTTACTGACTATGATTTGAACCATTCCTGTGACACTAGTTATAAATTCCGATGCTTCACTTCAGGTTTACTGTATCCCTTGGACCTTCTTATTGACGAAGAAACACAGAAATTGCATCGGAATTAAATACAAAAGGCACAATGCCGACTTAAGGACAAGAAGACTGACTCTTCCTACTGACCATTCCTGTGACACTAGTTATAGATTCCGATGCTTCACTTCAGGTTTACTGTATCCCTTGGACCTTCTTATTGACGATGAAACACAGAAATTGCATCGGAATTAAATACAAAAGGCACAACGCCGACTTAAGTACATGAAGACCGACACTTCTTACTGACTATGTTTTGAACCTTTCCTGTAACACTAGTTATAGATTCCGATGCTTCACTTCAGGTTTACTGTATCCCTTGGACCTTCTTATTGACGATGAAACACAGAAATTGCATCGGAATTACATACAAAAGGCACAATGCCGACTTAAGGACAAGAAGACTGACTCTTCCAACTGGCCATTCCTGTGACACTAGTTATAGATTCCGATGCTTCACTTCAGGTTTACTGTATCCCTTGGACCTTCTTATCGACGATGAAACACAGAAATTGCATCGGAATTAAATACAAAAGGCACAATGCCGACATAATTACATGAAGACCGACACTTCTTACTGACTATGTTTTGAACCATTCCTGTGACACTAGTTATAGATTCCGATGCTTCACGCCAGGTTTACTGTATCCCTTGGACCTTCTTATTGACGATGAAACACAGAAATTACATCGGAATTAAATACAAAAGGCACAATGCCGACTTAAGGACAAGAAGACTGACTCTTCCTACTGACCATTCCTGTGACACTAGTTATAGATTCCGATGCTTCACTTCAGGTTTACTGTATCCCTTGGACCTTCTTATTGACGATGGAACACAGAAATTGCATCGGAATTAAATACAAAAGGCACAACGCCGACTTAAGTACATGAAGACCGACACTTCTTACCGACTATGTTTTGAACCTTTCCTGTAACACTAGTTAGAGATTCCGATGCTTCACTTCAGGTTTACTGTATCCCTTGGACCTTCTTATTGACGATGAAACACAGAAATTGCATCGGAATTACATACAAAAGGCACAATGCCGACTTAAGGACAAGAAGACTGACTCTTCCAACTGGCCATTCCTGTGACACTAGTTATAGATTCCGATGCTTCACTTCAGGTTTACTGTATCCCTTGGACCTTCTTATCGACGATGAAACACAGAAATTGCATCGGAATTAAATACAAAAGGCACAATGCCGACATAATTACATGAAGACCGACACTTCTTACTGACTATGTTTTGAACCATTCCTGTGACACTAGTTATACATTCCGATGCTTCACGCCAGGTTTACTGTATCCCTTGGACCTTCTTATTGACGATGAAACACAGAAATTGCATCGGAATTAAATACAAAAGTCACAATGCCGACTTAAGTACATGAAGACCGACGCTTCTTACTGACTATGTTTTGAAGCATTCCTGTGACACTAGTTATAGATTCCGATGCTTCACTTCAGGTTTACTGTATCCCTTGGACCTTCTTATTGACGATGAAACACAGAAATTGCATGGGAATTAAATACAAAGGTCACAATGCCAACTTAAGTACATGAAGACCGACACTTCTTACTGACTATGATTTGAACCATTCCTGAGACACTAGTTATAGATTCCGATGCATCACTCCTGGTTTACTGTATCCCTTGGACCTTTTTACTGACGATGAAACACAGAAATTGCATCGGAATTAAATGTAAAACGCACAATGCCGACTTAAGTACATGAAGACCGACACTTCTTACTGACTATGATTTGAACCATTCCTGTGACACTAGTTATAAATTCCGATGCTTCACTTCTGGTTTACTGTATCCCTTGGACGTTCTTATTGACGAAGAAACACAGAAATTGCATCGGAATTAAATACAAAAGGCACAATGCCGACTTAAGGACAAGAAGACTGACTCTTCCTACTGACCATTCCTGTGACACTAGTTACAGATTCCGATGCTTCACTTCAGGTTTACTGTATCCCTTGGACCTTCTTATTGACGATGGAACACAGAAATTGCATCGGAATTAAATACAAAAGGCACAACGCCGACTTAAGTACATGAAGACCGACACTTCTTACTGACTATGTTTTGAACCTTTCCTGTAACACTAGTTATAGATTCCGATGCTTCACTTGAGGATTACTGTATCCCTTGGACCATCTCATTGACGATGAAACACAGAAATGGCATCGCAATTAAATACAAAAGGCAATATGCCGACTTAAGGAGAAGAAGACTGACTCTTCCTACTGACCATTCCTGTAACACTAGTTATAGATTCCGATGCTTCACTTCAGGTTTACTGTATCCCTTGGACCTTCTTAATGACGATGAAATACAGAAATTGCATCGGAATTAAATACAAAAGGCACATTGCCGACTTAAGGACAAGAAGACTGACTCTTCACTCCAGGTTTACTGTATCCCTTGGACCTTCTTATTGACGATGAAACACAGAAATTGCATCGGAATTAAATACAGAAGGCACAATGCCGACTAAAGTACTTGAAGACCGACACTTCTTACTGACTATGTTTTGAACCATTCCTGTGACACTAGTTATAGATTCCGATGCTTCACTTCAGGTTTACTGTATCCCTTGGACCTTCTTATTGACGATCAAACACAGAAATTGCATGGGAATTAAATACAAAGGTCACAATGCCGACTTAAGTACATAAAGACCGACACTTCTTACTGACTATGATTTGAACCATTCCTGAGACACTAGTTATAGATTCCGATGCATCACTCCGTGTTTACTGTATCCCTTGGACCTTTTTACTGACGATGAAACACAGAAATTGCATCGGAATTAAATGCAAAACGCACAATGCCGACTTAAGTACATGAAGACCGACACTTCTTACTGACTATGATTTGAACCATTCCTGTGACACTAGTTATAAATTCCGATGCTTCACTTCTGGTTTACTGTCTCCCTTGGACCTTCTTATTGACGAAGAAACACAGAAATTGCATCGGAATTAAATACAAAAGGCACAATGCCGACTTAAGGACAAGAAGACTAACTCTTCCTACTGACCATTCCTGAGACACTAGTTATAGATTCCGATGCTTCACTTCAGGTTTACTGTATCCCTTGGACCTTCTTAATGACGATGAAATACAGAAATTGCATCGGAATTAAATACAAAAGGCACATTGCCGACTTAAGGACAAGAAGACTGACTCTTCCTACTGACCATTCCTGTGACACAAGTTATGGATTCCGATGCTTCACTCCAGGTTTACTGTATCCCTTGGACCTTCTTATTGACGATGGAACACAGAAATTGCATCGGAATTAAATACAAAAGGCACAACGCCGACTTAAGTACATGAAGACCGACACTTCTTACTGACTATGTTTTCAACCTTTCCTGTAACACTAGTTATAGATTCCGATGCTTCACTTCAGGATTACTGTATCCCTTGGACCATCTTATTGACGATGAAACACAGAAATTGCATCGCAATTAAATACAGAAGGCAATATGCCGACTTAAGGACAAGAAGACTGACTCTTCCTACTGACCATTCCTGTGACACAAGTTATGGATTCCGATGCTTCACTCCAGGTTTACTGTATCCCTTGGACCTTCTTATTGACGATGAAACACAGAAATTGCATCGGAATTAAATACTAAAGGCACAATGCCGACTCAATTACAAGAAGTCTGACTCTTCTCACTGACTATTTTTGAACCATTCCTGTGACACTAGTTATAGATTCCGATGCTTCACTTCAGGTTTACTGTATCCCTCTGACCTTCTTATTGACGATGAAACACTGAAATTGCATCGTAATTCAATAGAAAAGGCACAATGCCGACTTAAGTAAAAGAAGACTGACTCTTCTTACTGTCTATGTTTTGAAACATTCCTGTGACACTAGTTATAGATTCCGATGTTTGACTTCAGTTTTACTGTATCCCTTGGACCTCCTTATTGACGATGAAACACAGAAATAGCATCGGATTAAAATACAAAATGCACAATGCCGACTTAAAACATGAAGACCGACGCTTCTTACTGCTATGTTTTGAACCATTCCTGTGACACTAGTTATAGATTGCGATGCTTCACTTCAGGTTTACTGTATCCCTCTGACCTTCTTATTGACGATGAAACACAGAAATTGCATCGGAATTAAATACAAAGGTCACAATGCCGACTTAAGTACATAAAGACCGACACTTCTTACTGACTATGATTTGAACCATTCCTGAGACACTAGTTATAGATTCCGATGCATCACTCCTGGTTTACTGTATCCCTTGGACCTTTTTACTGACGATGAAACACAGAAATTGCATCGGAATTAAATGCAAAACGCACAATGCCGACCTAAGTACATGAAGACCGACACTTCTTACTGACTATGATTTGAACCATTCCTGTGACACTAGTTATAAATTCCGATGCTTCACTTCTGGTTTACTGTATCCCTTGGACCTTCTTATTGACGATGAAACACAGAAATTGCATCGGAATTAAATACTAAAGGCACAATGCCGACTCAATTACAAGAAGTCTGACTCTTCTCACTGACTATCTTTGAACCATTCCTGTGACACTAGTTATAGATTCCGATGCTTCACTTCAGGTTTACTGTATCCCTCTGACCTTCTTATTGACGATGAAACACTGAAATTGCATCGGAATTCAATAGAAAAGGCACAATGCCGACTTAAGTAAAAGAAGACTGACTCTTCTTACTGTCTATGTTTTGAAACATTCCTGTGACACTAGTTATAGATTCCGATGTTTGACTTCAGTTTTACTGTATCCCTTGGACCTCCTTATTGACGATGAAACACAGAAATAGCATCGGATTAAAATACAAAATGCACAATGCCGACTTAAAACATGAAGACCGACGCTTCTTACTTACTATGTTTTGAAGCATTCCTGTGAGACTAGTTATAGATTCCGATGCTTCACTTCAGGTATACTGTATCCCTTGGACCTTCTTATTGACGATGAAGCACAGAAATTCCATCGGATTAAATACAAAAGGTACAATGCCGACTTAGGTACATGAAGACCGTCACTTCTTACTGACTATGTTTTGAGCCATTCCTGGGACACCAGTTATAGATTCCGATGCTTCACTCAAGGTTTACTGTATCCCTTGGACCTTCTTATTGACGATGAAACACAGAAATTGCTTCGGAATTAAATACAAAAGCACAATGCCGACTTAAGTTTATGAAGGCCGATACTTCTTACTGACTATGTTTTGAACCATTCCTGTAACACTAGTTATAGATTCCGATGCTTCACTTCAGGTTTACTGTATCCCTTGGACCTTCTTATTGACGATGAAATACAGAAATTGCATCGGAATTAAATACAAAAGGCACAATGCCGACTTAAGGACAAGGAGACTGACTCTTCTTACTGACCATTCCTGTGACACTAGTTATAGATTCCGATGCTTCACTTCAGGTTTACTGTATCCCTTGGACCTTCTTATTGACGATGAAACACAGAAATTGCATCGGAATTAAATACAAAAGGCACAATGCCGACTTAAGTACATGAAGACCGACACTTCTTACTGACTATGTTTTGAACCATTCCTGTGACACTAGTTATAGATTCCGATGCTTCACTTCAGGTTTACTGTATCCCTTGGATACAGGGTCAGTAGGAAGAGTCAGTCTTCTTGTCCTTAAGTCGGATTTGTGCCTTTTGTATTTAATTCCGATGCAATTTCTGTGTTTCATCGTCAATAAGAAGGTCCAAGCGATACAGTAAACCTGAAGTGAAGCATCGGAATCTATAACTAGTGTTACAGGAATGGTTCAAAACATAGTCACTAGAAGTGTCGGCCTTCATAAACTTAAGTCGGCATTGTGCCTTTTGTAATTATTTCCGAAGCAATTTCTGTGTTTCATCGTCAATAAGAAGGTCCAAGGGATACAGTAAACCTTGAGTGAAGCATCGGAATCTATAACTGGTGTCCCAGGAATGGTTCAAAACATAGTCAGTAAGAAGTGTCCGTCTTCATGTACCTAAGTCGGCATTGTACCTTTTGTATTTAATTCCGATGCAATTTCTGTGATTCATCGTCAATAAGAAGGTCCAAGGGATACAGTAAACCTGAAGTGAAGCATCGGAATCTATAACTAGTGTCACAGGAATGGTTCAAAACATAGTCAGTAAGAAGTGTCGGTCTTCATGTTTTAAGTCGGCATTGTGCATTTTGTATTTAAATCTGATGCTATTTCTGTGTTTCATCGTCAATAACGAGGTCCAAGGGATACAGTAAACCTGAAGTGAAGCATCGGAATCTATAACTAGTGTCACAGGAATGGTTCAAAACCTTGTCAGTAAGAAGAGTCAGTCTCTTGTACTTAAGACGGCTTTGGGCCTTTTGTATTTAATTCCGAGGCAATTTCTGTGTTTCATCGTCAATAAGAATGTCCAAGGGATACAGTAAACATGAAGTGAAGCATCGGAATCAATAACTAGTGTTACAGGAATGGTTCAAAACATAGTCAGTAAGAAGTGTCGGTCTTCATGTACTTAAGTCGCCGTGTGCCTTTTGTATTTCATTCCGATGCAATATCTGTGTTTCATCGTCAATAAGAAGGTCCAAGGGATACAGTAAACCTGGATTGAAGCATCGGAATCTATAACTAGTGTCACAGGAATGGTTCAAAACTTAGTCAGAAAGAAGTGTCGGTCTTGATGTACTTAAGTCAGCATTGTACCTTTTGTATTTAATTCCGATGCAATTTCTGTGTTTCATTGTCAATAAGAAGGTCCAAGGGATACAGTAAAACTGAAGTGAAGCATCGGAATTTGTAACTAGTGTCACAGAAAGGCTCAGTAGGAAGAGTCAGTCTTCTTGTCCTTAAGTCGGCATTGTGCCTTTTGTATTTAATTCCGATGCAATTTCTGTGTTTCATCGTCAATAAGAAGGTCCAAGCGATACAGTATACCTGAAGTGGAGCATCGGAATCTATAACTAGTGTTACAGGAATGGTTCAAAACATACTCAGTAAGAAGTGACGGTCTTCATGTACTTAAGTCGGCATTGTGCCTTTTGTATTTAATTCCGATGTAATTTCTGTGTTTCATCGTAAATAAGAAGATCCAAGTGATTCAGTAAACCTGAAGTGAAGCATCGGAATCTATAACTAGTGTCACAGAAATGGTTCAAAACATAGTCAGTAAGAAGTGTCGGTCTTCATGTACTTAAGTCGGCATTGTGCCTTTTGTATTTAATTCCGATGCAATTTCTGTGTTTCATCGTCAATAAGAAGGTCCAAGGGATACAGTAAACCTGAAGTGAAGCATCGGAATCTATAACTAGTGTCACAGGAATAGTCAGTAAGAAGAGTCAGTCTTCTTGACCTTAAGGCGGCATTGTGCCTTTTGTATTTAATTCCGATGCAATTTCTGTGTTTCATCGTCAATAAGAAGGTCCAAGGGATACAGTAAACCTGAAGTGAAGCATCGGAATCTATAACTAGTGTTACAGGAATGGTTCAAATCATAGTCAGGAAGAAGTGTCGGTCTTCATGTACTTAAGTCGGCATTGTGCCTTTTGTATTTAATTCCGATGCAATTTCTGTGTTTCATCGTCACTAAGATGGTCCAAGGGATACAGTAAACCTGAAGTGAAGCATCGGAATCTATAACTAGTGTTACAGGTATGGTTCAAAACATAGTCAGTAAGAAGTGTCGGTCTTCATGTACTTAAGTCGGCATTGTGCCTTTTGTATTTAATTCCGATGCAATTTCTGTATTTCATCGTCAATAAGAAGGTCCAAGGGATACATTAAACCTGAAGTGAAGCATCGGAATCTATAACTAGTGTTACAGGAATGGTTCAAAACATAGTAAGTAGAAGTGTCGGCCTTCATAAACTTAAGTCGGCATTGTGCCTTTTGTATTTAATTCCGAAGCAATTTCTGTGTTTCATCGTCAATAAGAAGGTCCAAGATATACAGTAAACCTTGAGTGAAGCATCGGAATCTATAACTGGTGTCCCAGGAATGGTTCAAAACATAGTCAGTAAGAAGTGTCGGTCTTCATGTACCTAAGTCGGCATTGTACCTTTTGTATTTAATTCCGATGCAATTTCTGTGTTTCATCATCAATAAGAAGGTCAGAGGTATACAGTAAACCTGAAGTGAAGCATCGGAATCTATAACTAGTGTCACATGAACGGTTCAAAACATAGTCAGTAAGAAGAGTCAGTCTTTTTGTACTTAAGTCGGCATTGTGCCTTTTGTATTTAATTCCGGCGCAATTTCTGTGTTTAATCGTCAATAAGAAGGTCAAAGGGATGCAGTAAACCTGAAGTGAAGCATCGGAATCTCTAACTAATGTCACAGGATTGGTTCAAAACAAAGACAGTAAGAAGAGTCAGTCTTCTTGTACTTAATTCGGCATTGTGCCTTTTTTATTTAATTCCGATGCAATTTCTGTGATTCATCGTCAATAAGAAGGTCCAAGGGATACAGTAAACCTGAAATGAAGCATCGGAATCTATAACTAGTGTCACAGGAATGGTTCAAAACCTTGTCAGTCAGAAGAGTCAGTCTCTTGTACTTAAGACGGCTTTGGGCCTTTTGTATTTAATTCCGATGCAATTTCTGTGTTTCATCGTCAATAAGAAGGTCCAAGGGATACAGTAAAACTGAAGTCAAGCATCGGAATCTATAACTAGTGTCACAGGAATGGTTCAAACTTAGACAGTAGGAAGAGTCAGTCTTCTTGTACATAAGTCGGCATTGTGCCTTTTGTATTTAATTCCGATGCAATTTCTGTGTTTCATCGTCAATAAGAACGTCCAAGGGATACAGTATACCTGAAGTGAACCATCGGAATCTATAACTAGTGTCACAGGAATGGTCTGTAGGAAGAGTCAGTCTTCTTGTCCTTAAGACGGCATTGTGCATTTTGTATTTAATTCCGATGCAATTTCTGTGTTTCATCGTCAATAAGAAGGTCCAAGGGATTCAGTAAACCTGAAGTGAAGCATCGGAATCTATAACTAGTGTTACAGGAATGGTTCAAAGCACAGTCAGTAAGAAGTGTCGGTCTTCATGTACTTAAGTCGGCATTGTGCCTTTCGTATTTAATTCGGATGCAATTTCTGTGTTTCATCGTCAATAAGAAGGTCCAAGGGATACAGTAAACCTGAAGTGAAGAATCGGAATTTGTAACTAGTGTCACAGAAAGGGTCAGTAGGAAGAGTCAGTCTTCTTATCCTTAAGTCGGCATTGTGCCTTTTGTATTTAATTCCGATGCAATTTCTGTGCTTCTTCGTCAATAAGAAGGTCCAAGCGATACAGTAAACCTGAAGTGAAGCATCGGAATCTATAACTAGTGTTAATGGAATGGTTCAAAACATACTCAGTAAGAAGTGTCGGTCTTCAAGTACTTAAGTCGGCTTTGTGCCTATTGTATGTAATTCCGATGCAATTTCTGTGTTTCATCGTCAATAAGAAGGTCCAAGGGATACAGTAAACCTGGAGTGAAGAATCGGAATCTATAACTAGTGTCACAGGAATGGTTGAAAACATTGTCAGTACGAAGTGTCGGTCTTCATGTACTTAAGACGGAATTGTGCCTTTTGTATTTAATTCCGATGCAATTTCTGTGTTTCATCGTCAGTAAGAAGATCCAAGGGATACAGTAAACCTGAAGTGAAGCATCGGAATTTGTAACTAGTGTCACAGAAAGGGTCAGTAGGAAGAGTCAGTCTTCTTATCCTCAAGTCGGCATTGTGCCTTTTGTATTTAATTCCGATGCAATTTCTGTGCTTCTTCGTCAATAAGAAGGTCCAAGCGATACAGTAAACCTGAAGTGAAGCATCGGAATCTATAACTAGTGTTACAGGAATGGTTCAAAACATACTCAGTAAGAAGTGTCGGACTTCATGTACTTAAGTCGGCTTTGTGCCTATTGTATGTAATTCCGATGCAATTTCTGTGTTTCATCGTCGGTAAAAAGGTCCAAGGGATACAGAAAACCTGAAGTGAAGCATCGGAATCTATAACTAGAGTCACAAGAACGGTCAGTAGAAAGAGTCAGGCTTCTTGCCCATAAGTCGGCATTGTGCCTTTTGTATTTAATTCCGATGCAATTTCTGTGTTTCATCGTAAATAAGAAGATCCAAGGGATACAGTAAACCTGAATTGAAGCATCGGAATCTATATCTTGTGTCACAGGATCGGTTCAAAACATAGTCAGTAAGAAGAGTCGGTCTTCATGTACTTAAGTCGGCATTGTGCCTTTTGTATTTAATTCCGAAGCAATTTCTGTGTTTCATCGTCAATAAGAAGGTCCAAGGGATACAGTAAACCTGGAGTGAAGCATCGGAATCTATAACTGGTGTCACAGGAATGGTTCAAAACATAGTCAGTAAGAAGTGTCGGTCTTCATGTACTTAAGTCGGCATTGTGTCTTTTGTAATTAATTCCGATGCAATTTCTGTGTTTCATCGTCAATAAGAAGGTCCGAGGGATACAGTAAACCTGACGTGAAGCATCGGAATCTATAATTAGTGTCACAGGAATGGTCAGTAGGAAGAGTCAGTCTTCTTGTCCTTAAGTCGGCATTGTGCCTTTTGTATTTAATTCCGATGCAATTTCTGTGTTTCATCGTCAATAAGACGGTCCAAGGGATACAGTAAACCTGAAGTGAAGCATCGGAATCTATAACTAGTGTCACAGGAATGGTTCAAAACATAGTCAGTAAGAAGTGTCGGTCTTCATGTACTTAAGTCGGCATTGTGCCTTTTGTATTTAATTCCTATGCAATTTCTGTGTTTCATCGTCAATAAGAAGGTCCAAGGGATACAGTAAACCTAGAGTGAAGCATCGGAATCTATAACTAGTGACTCAGGAATGGTTCAAAACATAGTCAGTAAGAAGTGTCGGTCTTTATGTACTTAAGTCGGCATTGTGCCCTTTGTTTTTAATTCCGATGCAATTTCTGTGTTTCATCGTCAATAAGAACGTCCAAGGGATACAGTAAACCTGAAGTGAAGCATCGGAATCTATAACTAGTGTCACAGAAGGGGTCAGTAGGAAGAGTCAGTCTTCTTGTCAATAAGTCGGCATTGTGCTTTTTGTATTTAATTCTGACGCAATTTCTGTGATTCATCGTCAATAAGAAGGTCCAAGGGATACAGTAAACTTGAAGTGAAGCATCGGAATCTATGACTAGTGTTACAGGAATGGTTCAAAGCATAGTCAGTAAGAAATGTCGGTCTTCACAAACTTAAGTCGGCATTGTGCCTTTTGTATTTAATTCCGAAGCAAATTCTGTGTTTCATCGTCAATAAGAAGGTCCAAGGGATACAGTAAACCTGGAGTGAAGCATCGGAATCTATAACTGGTGTCACAGGAATGGTTCAAAACATAGTCAGTAAGAAGTGTCGGTCTTCATGTACTTAAGTCAGCATTGTGCCTTTTGTATTTAAATCCGATGCTATTTCTGTGTTTCATCGTCAATAAGGAGGTCCAAGGGATACAGTAAAACTGAAGTCAAACATCGGAATCTACACTCCTGGAAATTGAAATAAGAACACCATGAATTCATTGTCCCAGGAAGGGGAAACTTTATTGACGCATTCCTGGGGTCAGATACATCACATGATCACACTGACAGAACCACAGGCACATAGACACAGGCAACAGAGCATGCACAATGTCGGCACTAGTACAGTGTATATCCACATTTCGCAGCAATGCAGGCTGCTATTCTCCCATGGAGACGATCGTAGAGATGCTGGATGTAGTTCTGTGGAACGGCTTGCCATGCCATTTCCACCTGGCGCCTCAGTTGGACCAGCGTTCGTGCTGGACGTGCAGACCGCGTGAGACGACGCTTCATCCAGTCCCAAACATGCTCAATGGGGGACAGATCCGGAGATCTTGCTGGCCAGGGTAGTTTACTTACACCTTGTAGAGCACGTTGGGTGGCACGGGATACATGCGGACGAGCATTTTCCTGTTGGAACAGGATGTTCCCTTGCTGGTCTAGGAATGGTAGAACGATGGGTTCGATGACGGTTTGGACGTACCGTGCACTATTCAGTGTCCCCTCGACGATCACCAGTGGTGTACGGCCAGTGTAGGAGATCGCTCCCCACACCATGATGCCGGGTGTTGGCCCTGTGTGCCTCGGTCGTATGCAGTCCTGATTGTGGCGCTCACCTGCACGGCGCCAAACACGCATACGACCATCATTGGCACCAAGGCAGAAGCGACTCTCATCGCTGAAGACGACACGTCTCCATTCGTCCCTCCATTCACGCCTGTCGCGACACCACTGGAAGCGGGCTGCACGATGTTGGGGCGTGAGCGGAAGACGGCCTAACGGTGTGCGGGACCGTAGCCCAGCTTCATGGAGACGGTTGCGAATGGTCCTCGCCGGTACCCCAGGAGCAACAGTGTCCCTAATTTGTTGGGAAGTGGCGGTGCGGTCCCATACGGCACTGCGTAGGATCCTACGTTCTTGGCGTGCATCCGTGCGTCGCTGCGGTCCGGTCCCAGGTCGACGGGCACGTGCACCTTCCGCCGACCACTGGCGACAACATCGATGTACTGTGGAGACCTCACGCCCCACGTGTTGAGCAATTCGGCGGTACGTCCACCCGGCCTCCCGCATGCCCACTATACGCCCTCGCTCAAAGTCCGTCAACTGCACATACGGTTCACGTCCACGCTGTCGCGGCATGCTACCAGTGTTAAAGACTGCGATGGAGCTCCGTATGCCACGGCAAACTGGCTGACACTGACGGCGGCGGTGCACAAATGCTGCGCAGCTAGCGCCATTCGACGGCCAACACCGCGGTTCCTGGTGTGTCCGCTGTGCCGTGCGTGTGATCATTGCTTGTACAGCCCTCTCGCAGTGTCCGGAGCAAGTATGGTGGGTCTGACACACCGGTATCAAAGTGTTCTTTTTTCCATTTCCAGGAGTGTATAACTAGTGTCACACGAATGGTTCAGAACATAGACAGTAAGAAGAGTTAGTCTTCTTTTACTTAAGTCGGCATTGTGCCTTTTCTATTGAATTCCGATGCAATTTCAGTGTTTCATCGTCAATAAGAAGGTCAGAGGGATACAGTAAACCTGAAGTGAAGCATCGGAATCTATAACTTGTGTCACAGGAATGGTTCAAAAGATAGTCAGTGAGAAGAGTCAGACTTCTTGTAATTAAGTCGGCATTGTGCCTTTAGTATTTTATTCCGATGCAATTTCTGTGTTTCATCATCAATAAGAAGGTCAGAGGGATACAGTAAACCTGAAGTGAAGCGTCGGAATCTATAACTAGTGTCACATGAACGGTTCAAAACAAAGACAGTAAGAAGAGTCAGTCTTCTTGTACTTAAGTCGGCATTGTGCCTTTTGTATATAATTCCGATGCAATTTCTGTGTTTCATCGTCAATAAGAAGGTCCAAGGGATACAGTAAACCTGAAGTGAAGCATCGGAATCTATAACTAGTGTCACAGGTATGGTTCAAAACATTGTCAGTAAGGAGAGTCAGTCTCTTGTACTTAAGTCGGCTTTGTGCCTTTTGTATTTAATTCCGATGCAATTTCTGTGTTTCATCGTCAATAAGAAGGTCCAAGGGATACAGTAAAACTGAAGTCAAACATCGGAATCTATAACTAGTGTCACATGAACGGTTCAAAACATAGTCAGTAAGAAGAGTCAGTCTTTTTGTACTTAAGTCGGCATTGTGCCTTTTGTATTTAATTCCGATGCAATTTCTGTGTTTCTTCGTCAATAAGAACGTCCAAGGGATACAGTAAACATTGAGTGAAGCATCGGAATCTATAACTAGTGTCACACGAATGGATTAAAACATAGTCAGTAAGAAGATACAGTCTTCTTGTACTTAAGTCGGCATTGTGCCTTTCGTATTTGATTCCGATGCAATTTCTGTGTTTCGACGTCAATAAGTAGGTCCAAGGGATACAGTATACCTGAAGTGAAGCATCGGAATCTATAACTAGTGTCACAGGAATGGTCAGTAGGAAGAGTCAGTCTTCTTGTCCTTAAGACGGCATTGTGCCTTTTGTATTTAATTCCGATGCAATTTCTGTGTTTCATCGTCAATAAGAAGGTCCAAGGGATACAGTAAACCTGAAGTGAAGCATCGGAATCTATAACTAGTGTCACAGGAATGGATTAAAACATAGTCAGTAAGAAGAAACAGTCTTCTTGTACTTAAGTCGGCATTGTGCCTTTCGTATTTGATTCCGATGCAATTTCTGCGTTTCATCGTCAATAAGAAGGTCCAAGGGATACAGTATACCTGAAGTGAAGCATCGGAATCTATAACTAGTGTCACAGGAATGGTCAGTAGGAAGAGTCAGTCTTCTTGTCCTTAAGACGGCATTGTGCCTTTTGTATTTAATTCCGATGCAATTTCTGTGTTTAATCGTCAATAAGAAGGTCCAAGGGATACAGTAAACCTGAAGTGAAGCATCGGAATCTATAACTAGTGTTACAGGAATGATTCAAAGCATAGTCAGTAAGAAGTGTCGGTCTTCATGTACTTAAGTCGGCATTGTGCCTTTCGTATTTAATTCGGATGCAATTTCTGTGTTTCATCGTCAATAAGAAGGTCCAAGGGATACAGTAAACCTGGAGTGAAGCATCGAAATCTATTAATAGTGTCACAGGAATGGTTCAGAACTTAGTCAGTAAGAAGTGTCGGTCTTCATGTCCTTAAGTCGGCATTGTGCCTTTTGTTTTTAATTCCGATGCAATTTCTGTGTTTCATCGTCAATATGAAGGTCCAAGGGATACAGTAAACCTGAAGTGAAGCATCGGAATCTATAAATAGTGTCACAGAAAGGGTCAGTAGGAAAAGTCAGTCTTCTTGTCCTTAAGTTGGCATTGTGCTTTTTGTATGTAATTGTGATGCAATTTCTGTGTTTCATCGTCAATACGAAGGTCCAAGGGATACAGTAAACCTGAAGTGAAGCATCGGAATCTATAACTAGTGTTACAGGAATGATTCAAAGCATAGTCAGTAAGAAGTGTCGGTCTTCATGTACTTAAGTCGGCATTGTGCCTTTCGTATTTAATTCGGATGCAATTTCTGTGTTTCATCGTCAATAAGAAGGTCCAAGGGATACAGTAAACCTGGAGTGAAGCATCGGAATCTATAACTGGTGTCACAGGAATGGTTCAAAACTTAGTCAGTAAGAAGTGTCGGTCTTCATGTACTTAAGTCGGCATTGTGCCTTTCGTATTTAATTCGGATGCATTTTCTGTGTTTCATCGTCAATAAGAAGGTCCCAGGGATGCAGTAAACCTAGAGTGAAGCATCGGAATCTATAACTAGTGTCTCAGGAATGGTTCAAAACATAGTCAGTAGGAAGTGTCGGTCTTTATGTACTTAAGTCGGCATTGTGCCTTTTGTTTTTAATTCGGATGCAATTTCTGTGTTTCATCGTCAATATGAAGGTCCAAGGGATACAGTAAACCTGAAGTGAAGCATCGGAATCTATAACTAGTGTCACAGGTATGGTTCAAAACATTGTCAGTAAGAAGAGTCAGTCTTCTTTTACTTAAGTCGGCATTGTGCCTTTTCCATTGAATTCCGATGCAATTTCAGTGTTTCATCGTCAATAAGAAGGTCCGAGGGATACAGTAAACCTGAAGTGAAGCATCGGAATCTATAAGTAGTGTCACAGGAATGGTTCAAAAGATAGTCAGTAAGAAGAGTCAGATTTCTTGTAATTAAGTCGGCATTGTGCCTTTTGTATTTAATTTCGATGCAATTTCTGTGTTTCATCATCAATAAGAAGGTCAGAGGGATACAGTAAACCTGAAGTGAAGCATCGGAATCTATAACTAGTGTCACATGAACGGTTCAAAACATAGTCAGTAAGAAGAGTCAGTCTTTTTGTACTTAAGTCGGCATTGTGCCTTTTGGATTTAATTCCGATGCAATTTCTGTGTTTCGTCGTCAATAAGAACGTCCAAGGGAAACAGTAAACCTTGAGTGAAGCATCGGAATCTATAACTAGTGTCACACGAATGTATTAAAACATAGTGAGTAAGAAGATACAGTCCTCTTGTACTTCAGGCGGATTGTGCCTTTCGTATTTGATTCCGATGCAATTTCTGTGTTTCATCGTCAATAAGAAGGTCCAAGGGATTCAGTATACTTGAAGTGAAGCATCGGAATCTATAACTCGTGTCACAGGAATGGTTCAAAACATTGTAAGTAAGAAGTGTCGGTCTTCATGTACTTAAGTCGGCATTGTGCCTTTCGTATTTAATTCGGATGCATTTTCTGTGTTTCATCGTCAATAAGAAGGTCCCAGGGATGCAGTAAACCTAGAGTGAAGCATCGGAATCTATAACTAGTGTCTCAGGAATGGTTCAAAACATAGTCAGTAGGAAGTGTCGGTCTTTATGTACTTAAGTCGGCATTGTGCCTTTTGTTTTTAATTCGGATGCAATTTCTGTGTTTCATCGTCAATATGAAGGTCCAAGGGATACAGTAAACCTGAAGTGAAGCATCGGAATCTATAACTAGTGTCACAGGTATGGTTCAAAACATTGTCAGTAAGGAGAGTCAGTCTCTTGTACTTAAGTCGGCATTGTGCCTTTTGTATTTAATTCCGATGCAATTTCTGTGTTTCTTCGTCAATAAGAACGTCCAAGGGATACAGTAAACCTTGAGTGAAGCATCGGAATCTATAACTAGTGTCACACGAATGGATTAAAACATAGTCAGTAAGAAGATACAGTCTTCTTGTACTTAAGTCGGCATTGTGCTTTTCGTATTTGATTCCGATGCAATTTCTGTGTTTCATCGTCAATAAGAAGGTCCAAGGGATACAGTATACCTGAAGTGAAGCATCGGAATCTATAACTAGTGTCACAGGAATGATCAGTAGGAAGAGTCAGTCTTCTTGTCCTTAAGACGGCATTGTGCCTTTTGTATTTAATTCCGATGCAATTTCTGTGTTTCATCGTCAATAAGAAGGTCCAAGGGATACAGTAAACCTGAAGTGAAGCATCGGAATCTATAACTAGTGTCACAGGAATGGATTAAAACATAGTCAGTAAGAAGAAACAGTCTTCTTGTACTTAAGTCGGCATTGTGCCTTTCGTATTTGATTCCGATGCAATTTCTGCGTTTCATCGTCAATAAGAAGGTCCAAGGGATACAGTATACCTGAAGTGAAGCATCGGAATCTATAACTAGTGTCACAGGAATGGTCAGTAGGAAGAGTCAGTCTTCTTGTCCTTAAGACGGCATTGTGCCTTTTGTATTTAATTCCGATGCAATTTCTGTGTTTAATCGTCAATAAGAAGGTCCAAGGGATACAGTAAACCTGAAGTGAAGCATCGGAATCTATAACTAGTGTTACAGGACTGATTCAAAGCATAGTCAGTAAGAAGTGTCGGTCTTCATGTACTTAAGTCGGCATTGTGCCTTTCGTATTTAATTCGGATGCAATTTCTGTGTTTCATCGTCAATAAGAAGGTCCAAGGGATACAGTAAACCTGGAGTGAAGCATCGGAATCTATTAATAGTGTCACAGGAATGGTTCAGAACTTAGTCAGTAAGAAGTGTCGGTCTTCATGTCCTTAAGTCGTCATTGTGCCTTTTGTATTTAATTCCAATGCATTTTCTGTGTTTCATCGTCAATAAGAAGGTCCCAGGGATACAGTAAACTTGAAGTGTAGCATCGGAATCTATAACTCGTGTCACAGGAATAGTTCAAAACATTGTCAGTAAGAAGTGTCGGTCTTCATGTACTTAAGTCGGCATTGTGTCTTTTGTAATTAATTCCGATGCAATTTCTGTGTTTCATCGTCAATAAGAAGGTCCGAGGGATACAGTAAACCTGAAGTGAAGCATCGGAATCTATAACTAGTGTCACAGGAATGGTCAGTAGGAAGAGTCAGTCTTCTTGTCCTTAAGTCGGCATTGTGCCTTTTGAATTTAATTCCGATGCAATTTCCGTGTTTCATCGTCAATAAGAAGGTCCAAGGGATACAGTAAACCTGAAGTGAAGCATCGGAATCTATAACTAGTGTCACAGGAATGGTTCAAAACATAGTCAGTAAGAAGTGTCGGTCTTCATGTACTTAAGTCGGCATTGTGCTTTTTGTATTTAATTCCTATGCAATTTCTGTGTTTCATCGTCAATAAGAAGGTCCAAGGGATGCAGTAAACCTAGAGTGAAGCATCGGAATCTATAACTAGTGTCTCAGGAATGGTTCGAAACATAGTCAGTAGGAAGTGTCGGTCTTTATGTACTTAAGTCGGCATTGTGCCTTTTGTTTTTAATTCCGATGCAATTTCTGTGTTGCATCGTCAATATGAAGGTCCAAGGGATACAGTAAACCTGAAGTGAAGCATCGGAATCTATAAATAGTGTCACAGAAAGGGTCAGTAGGAAAAGTCAGTCTTCTTGTCCTTAAGTTGGCATTGTGCTTTTTGTATGTAATTGTGATGCAATTTCTGTGTTTCATCGTCAATACGAAGGTCCAAGGGATACAGTAAACCTGAAGTGAAGCATCGGAATCTATAACTAGTGTTACAGGAATGGTTCAAAGCATAGTCAGTAAGAAGTGTCGGTCTTCATAAACTTAAGTCGGCATTGTGCATTTTGTATTTAATTCTGAAGCAATTTCTGTGTTTCATCGTCAATAAGAAGGTCCAAGGGATACAGTAAACCTGGAGTGAAGCATCGGAATCTATAACTGGTGTCACAGGAATGGTTCTAAACTTAGTCAGTAAGAAGTGTCGGTCTTCATGTACTTAAGTCGGCATTGTGCCTTTTGTATTTAAATCCGATGCTATTTCTGTGTTTCATCGTCAATAAGGAGGTCCAAGGGATACAGTAAAACTGAAGTCAAACATCGGAATCTATAACTAGTGTCACAGGAATGGTTCAAAACATAGCCAGTAAGAAGAGTCAGTCTTCTTTTACTTAAGTCGGCATTGTGCCTTTTCCATTGAATTCCGATGCAATTTCAGTGTTTCATCGTCAATAAGAAGGTCCGAGGGATACAGTAAACCTGAAGTGAAGCATCGGAATCTATAAGTAGTGTCACAGGAATGGTTCAAAAGATAGTCAGTAAGAAGAGTCAGATTTCTTGTAATTAAGTCGGCATTGTGCCTTTTGTATTTAATTTCGATGCAATTTCTGTGTTTCATCATCAATAAGAAGGTCAGAGGGATACAGTAAACCTGAAGTGAAGCATCGGAATCTATAACTAGTGTCACTTGAACGGTTCAAAACATAGTCAGTAAGAAGAGTCAGTCTTTTTGTACTTAAGTCGGCATTGTGCATTTTGGATTTAATTCCGATACAATTTCTGTGTTTCGTCGTCAATAAGAACGTCCAAGGGAAACAGTAAACCTTGAGTGAAGCATCGGAATCTATAACTAGTGTCACACGAATGGATTAAAACATAGTCAGTAAGAAGATACAGTCTTCTTGTACTTAAGTCGGCATTGTGCCTTTCGTATTTGATTCCGATGCAATTTCTGTGTTTCATCGTCAATAAGAAGGTCCAAGGGATTCAGTATACCTGAAGTGAAGCATCGGAATCTATAACTCGTGTCACAGGAATGGTTCAAAACATTGTAAGTAAGAAGTGTCGGTCTTCATGTACTTAAGTCGGCATTGTGCCTTTCGTATTTAATTCGGATGCCTTTTCTGTGTTTCATAGTCAATAAGAAGGTCCAAGGGATACAGTAAACCTGGAGTGAAGCATCGGAATCTATAACTAGTGGCACAGGAATGGTTCACAACTTAGTCAGTAAGAAGTGTCGGTCTTCATGTCCTTAAGTCGGCATTGTGCCTTTTGTATTTAATTCCAATGCATTTTCTGTGTTTCATCGTCAATAAGAAGGTCCCAGGGATACAGTAAACTTGAAGTGTAGCATCGGAATCTATAACTCGTGTCACAGGAATGGTTCAAAACATTGTCAGTAAGAAGTGTCGGTCTTCATGTACTTAAGTCGGCATTGTGTCTTTCGTAATTAATTCCGATGCAATTTCTGTGTTTCATCGTCAATAAGAAGGTCCGAGGGATACAGTAAACTTGAAGTGAAGCATCGGAATCTATAACTAGTGTCACAGGAATGGTCAGTAGGAAGAGTCAGTCTTCTTGTCCTTAAGTCGGCATTGTGCCTTTGTATTTAATTCCGATGCAATTTCTGTGTTTCATCGTCAATAAGAAGGTCCAAGGGATACAGTAAACCTGAAGTGAAGCATCGGAATCTATAACTAGTGTCACAGGAATGGTTCAAAACATAGTCAGTAAGAAGTGTCGGTCTTCATGTACTTAAGTCGGCATTGTGCCTTTTGTATTTAATTCCTATGCAATTTCTGTGTTTCATCGTCAATAAGAAGGTCCAAGGGATACAGTAAACCTAGAGTGAAGCATCGGAAACTTTAACTAGTGTCTCAGAAATGGTTCAAACTATAGTCAGTAAGAAGTGTCGGTCTTTATGTACTTAAGTCGGCATTGTGCCTTTTGTTTTTAATTCCGAAGCAATTTCCGTGTTTCATCGTCAATAAGAAGGTCCATGGTATACAGTAAACCTGAAGAGAAGCATCGGAATCTATAACTAGTGTCACAGAAAGGGTCAGTAGGAAGAGTCAGTCTTCTTGTCCTTAAGTCGGCATTGTGCTTTTTATATTTAATTCCGATGCAATTTTTGTGTTTCATCGTCAATAAGAAGGTCCAAGGGATACAGTAAACCTGATGTGAAGCATCGGAAACTATAACTAGTGTTACAGGAATGGTTCAAAGCATAGTCAGTAAGAAGTGTCGTTCTTCATAAACTTAAGTCGGCATTGTTCCTTTTGTATTTAATTCCGAAGCAATTTCTGTGTTTCATCGTCAATAAGAAGGTCCAAGGGATACAGTAAACCTGGAGTAAAGCATCGGAATCTATAACTGGTGTCATAGGAATGGTTCAAAACATTGGCAGTAAGAAGTGTCGGTCTTCATGTACGTAAGTCGGCATTGTGCCTTTTGTATTTAAATCCGATGCTATTTCTGTGTTTCATCGTCAATAAGGAGGTCCAAGGGATACAGTAAAACTAAAGTCAAACATCGGAATCTATAACTAGTGTCACAGGAATGGATCAAAACATAGACAGTAAGAAGAGTCAGTCTTCTTTTACTTAAGTCGGCATTGTGCCTTTTCTATTGAATTCCGATGCAATTTCAGTGTTTCATCGTCAATAAGAAGGTCAGAGGGATACAGTAAACCTGAAGTGAAGCATCGGAATCTATAACTAGTGTCACAGGAATGGTTCAAAAGATAGTCAGTAAGAAGAGTCACACTTCTTGTAATTAAGTCGGCATTGTGCCTTTTGTATTTAATTCCGATGCAATTTCTGTGTTTCATCATCAATAAGAAGGTCAGGGGGATACAGTAAACCTGAAGTGAAGCGTCGGAATCTATAACTAGTGTCACATGAACGGTTCAAAACATAGTCAGTAAGAAGGGTCAGTCTTTTTGTACTTAAGTCGGCAATGTGCCTTTTGTATTTAATTCCGACGCAATTTCTGTGTTTAATCGTCAATAAGAAGGTCAAAGGGATGCAGTAAACCTGAAGTGAAGCATCGGAATCTCTAACTAATGTCACAGGATTGGTTCAAAGAAAGACAGTAAAAAGAGTCAGTCTTCTTGTACTTAAGTCGGCATTGTGCCTTTTGTATTTAATTCCGATGCAATTTCTGTGTTTCATCGTCAATAAGAAGGTCCAAGAGATACAGTAAACCTGAAGTGAAGTATCGGAATCTATAACTAGTGTCACAGGAATGGTTCAAAACATTGTCAGTAAGAAGAGTCAGCCTCTTGTACTTAAGTCGGCTTTGTGCCTTTTGTATTTAATTCCGATGCAATATCTGTGTTTCATCGTCAATATGAAGGTCCAAGGGATACAGTAAAACTGAAGTCAAACATCGGAATCTATAACTAGTGTCACAGGAATGGTTCAAAGCTTAGACAGTAGGAAGAGTCAGTCTTCTTGTACTTAAGTCGGCATTGTGCTTTTTGTATTTAATTCCGATGCAATTTCTGTATTTCATCGTCAATAAGAACGTCCAAGGGATACAGTAAACCTGAAGTGAAGCATCGGAATCTATAACTAGTGTCACAGGAATGGTTCAAAACATTGTCAGTAAGAAGAGTCAGTCTCTTGTACTTAAGACGGCTTTGTGCCTTTTGTATTTAATTCCGATGCAATTTCTGTGTTTCATCGTCAATAAGAAGGTCCAAGGGATACAGTAAAACTGAAGTCAAGCATCGGAATCTATAACTAGTGTCACAGGAATGGTTCAAAACTTAGACAGTAGGAAGAGTCAGTCTTCTTGTACTTTAGTCGGCATTGTGCCTTTTGTATTTAATTCCGATGCAATTTCTGTGTTTCATCGTCAATAAGAACGTCCAAGGGATACAGTAAACCTGAAGTGAATTATCGGAATCTATAACTAGTGTCACAGGAATGGATTAAAACATAGTCAGTAAGAAGATACAGTCTTCTTGTACTTAAGTCGGCATTGTGCCTTTTGTATTTAATTCCGATGCAATTTCTGTGTTTCATCGTCAATAAGAAGGTCCAAGGGATACAGTAAACCTGAAGTGAAGCATCGGAATCTATAACTAGTGTCACAGGAATGGTTCAAAACATAGTCAGTAAGAAGTGTTGGTCTTCATGTACTTAAGTCGGCATTGTGCCTTTTGTATTTAATTCCTATGCAATTACTGTGTTTCATCGTCAATAAGAAGGTCCAAGGGATACAGTAAACCTAGAGTGAGGCATCGGAATCTATAACTAGTTTCTCAGGAATGGCTCAAAACATAGTCAGTAAGAAGTATCGGTCTTTATGTACTTACGTCGGCATTGTGCCTTTTGTTTTTAATTCCGATGCAATTTCTGTGTTTTATCGTCAATAAGAAGGTCCAAGGGATACAGTAAACCTGAAGTGCAACGTCGGAATCTACAACTAGTGTCACAGAAAGGGTCAGTAGGAAGAGTCAGTCTTCTTGTCCTTAAGTCGGCATTGTGCTTTTTGTATTTAATTCCGATGCAATTTCTGTGTTTCATCGTCAATGAGAAGGTCCAAGGGATACAGTAAACCTGGAGTGAAGCATCGGAATCTATAACTGGTGTCCCAGGAATGGTTCAAAACATAGTCAATTAGAAGTGTCGGTCCTCATGTACCTAAGTCGGCAATGTGCCTTTCGTATTGAATTCCGATGCAATTTCTGTCTTTTATCGTCAATAAGAAGGTCCAAGGGATACAGTAAACCTGAAGTGAAGCATCGGAATCTATAACTAGTGTCACAGGAATGGTTCAAAACATAGTCAGTAAGAAGTGTCGGTCTTCATGTACTTAAGTCGGCATTGTGCGTTTTTTTTTTAAATTAGATGCTATTTCTGTGTTTCACCGTCAATAAGAAGGTCCAAGGGATACAGTAAACCTGAAGTGATGCATCGGAATCTATAACTAGTTTCACAGGAATGGTAAGTAGGAGGAGTCAGTCATCTTGTCCTGAAGTCGGCATTGTGCCTATTGTATTTAATTCCGATGCAATTTCTGTGTTTCATCGTCAATAAGAAGGTCCAAGGGATACAGTAATACTGAAGTCAAACATCGGAATCTATAACTAGTGTCACATGAATGGTTCAAATCATAGACAGTAAGAAGAGTCAGTCTTCTTTTAATTAAGTCGGCATTGTGGCCTTTTCCATTTAATTCCCATGCAATTTCAGTGTTTCATCGTCCATAAGAAGGTCAGAGGGATACAGTAAACCTGAAGTGAAGCGTCGGAATCTGTAACTAGTGTCACATGAACGGTTCAAAACATAGTGAGTAAGAAGAGTCAGTCTTTTTGTACTTAGGTCGGCATTGTGCCTTTTGTATTTAAGTCTGATGCAATTTCTGTATTTTATCCTCAATAACAAGGTCAAAGGGATGCAGTAAACCTGAAGTGAAGCATCGGAATCACTAACTAGTGTCACAGGATTGGTTCAAAACATAGACAGTAAGAAGAGTCAGTCTTCTTGTACTTAAGTCGGCATTGTGCCTTTTGTATTCAATTCCGATGCAATTTCTGTCTTTCATCGTCAATAAGATGGTCAAAGGGATACAGTAAAACTGAAGTCAAACATCGGAATCCATAACCAGTGTCACAGGAATGGTTCAAATCTTAGACAGTAGGAAGAGTCAGTTTCTTGTACTTAAGTCGGCATTGTGCCTTTTGTATTTAATTCCAATGCAATTTCTGTGTTTCATCGTCAATTTGAACGTCCAAGGGGTACAGTAAACCTGAAGTGAAGCATAGGAATCTATAACTAGTGTCACAGGAATGGATCAAAACATAGTCAATAAGAGGAGTCAGTCTCTTCTACTTAAGTCGGCATTGTGCCTTCTGTATTTAATTCATATGCAATTTCTGTGTTTCAACGTCAATCAGAAGGTCCAAGGGATACAGTAAAACTGAAGTCAAGCATCGGAATCTATAACTAGTGTCTCAGGAATGGTCAGTATGAAGAGACGGTCTTCTTGTCCTTAAGACGGCATTGTGCCTTTTGTATTTAATTCCGATGCAATTTCTGTGTTTCATCGTCAATAAGAAGGTCCAAGGGATACAGTAAACCTGAAGTAAAGCAACGGAATCTATAACTAGTGTTACAGGAATGGTTCAAAGCATAGTCAGTAAGAAGTGTCGGTCTTCATGTACTTAAGTCGGCATTGTGCCTCTTGTATTTAATTCGGATGCATTTTCTGTGTTTCATCGTCAATAAGAAGGTCCAAGTGATACAGTAAACCTGGTGTGAAGCATCGGAATCTATAACTAGTGTCACAGGAATGGTTCAAAACATAGTCAGTAGGAAGTGTCGGTCTTCATGTACTTAAGTCGGCATTGTGCCTTTTGTACTTAATTCCGATGCAATTTCTGTGTTTCATTGTCAATAAGAAGGTCCAAGGGATACAGTAAACCTGAAGTGAAGCATCGGAATCTATAACTAGTCTCAGAGGAATGGTTCAAAACATAGACAGTAGGAAGAGTCAGTCTTCTTGTACTTAAGTCGGCATTGTGCCTTTTGTATTTAATTCCGATGCAATTTCTGTGTTTCATCGTCAATAAGAAAGTCCGAGAGATACAGTAAACCTGAAGTGAAGCATCGGAATCTATAACTAGTGTCACAGGAATGGTCAGTAGGAAGAGTCATTCTTCTTGTCCTTAAGTCGGCATTGTGCCTTTTGTATTTAATTCCGATGCAATTTCTGTGTTTCATCGTCAATAAGAAGATCCAAGGGATACAGTAAACCTGAAGTGAAGCATCGGAATCTATAACTCGTGTCACAGGAATGGTTCAAAACATAGTCAGTAAGAAGTGTCTGTCTTCATGTACTTAAGTCGGCATTGTGCCTTTTGTATTTAATTCCGATGCAATTTCTGTGTTTCATCGTCAATAAGAAGGTCCAAGGGATACAGTAAACCAGGAGTGAAGCATCGGAATCTATAACTGGTGTCAAAGGAATGGTTCAAAACATAGTCAGTAAGAAGTGTCGGTCTTCTTGTACTTAAGTCGGCATTGTGCCTTTTGTATTTAAATTAGATGCTATTTCTGTGTTTCATCGTCAATAAGAAGGTCCAAGGGATACAGTAAACCTGAAGTGATGCATCGGAATCTATAACTAGTTTAACAGGAATGGTCAGTAGGAGGAGTCAGTCATCTTGTCCTTAAGTCGGCATTGTGCCTATTGCATATAATTCCGATGCAATTTCTGTGTTTCATCATCAATTAGAAGGTCAGAGGGATACAGTAAACCTGAAGTGAAGCATCGGAATCTATATCTAGTGTCACATGAACGGTTCAAAACATAGTCAGTAAGAAGAGTCAGTCTTTTTGTACTTAAGTCGGCATTGTGCCTTTTGTATTTAATTCCGATGCAATTTCTGTGTTTTATCCTCAATAAGAAGGTCAATGGGATGCAGTAAACCTGAAGTGAAGCATCGGAATCTCTAACTAGTGTCACAGGATTGGTTCAAAACATAGACATTAAGAAGAGTCAGTCTTCTTGTACTTAAGTCGGCATTGTGCCTTTTGTATTTAATTCCGATGCAATTTCTGTGTTTCATCGTCAATAAGAAGGTCCAAGGGAAACAGTAAAACTGAAGTCAAACATCGGAATCTATAACCAGTGTCACAGGAATGGTTCAAAACTTAGACAGTAGGAAGAGTCAGTCTTCTTGTACTTAAGTCGGCATTGTGCCTTTTGTATTTAATTCCGATGCAATTTCTGTGTTTCATCGTCAATAAGAACGTGCAAGGGATACAGTAAACCTGAAGTGAAGCATAGGAATCTATAACTAGTGTCACAGGAATGGATCAATGCATAGTCAGTAAGAAGAGTCAGTCTCTTCTGCTTAAGTCGGCATTGTGCCTTTTGTATTTAATTCATATGCAATTTCTGTGTTTCAACGTCAATCAGAAGGTCCAAGGGATACAGTAAAACTGAAGTCAAGCATCGGAATCTATAACTAGTGTCACAGGATTGGTTCAAAACATAGACAGTAAGAAGATACAGTCTTCTTGTACTTAAGTCGGCATTGTGCATTTTGTATTTGATTCCGATGCAATTTCTGTGTTTCATCGTCAATAAGAAGGTCCAAGGGATACAGTATACCTGAAGTGAAGCATCGGAATTTATAACTAGTGTCACAGGAATGGTCACTAGGAAGAATATGTCTTCCTGTCCTTAAGACGGCATTGTGCCTTTTGTATTTAATTCCGATGCAATTTCTGTGTTTCATCGTCAATAAGAAGGTCCAAGGGATACAGTAAACGTGAAGTGAAGCAACGGAATCTATAACTAGTGTTACACGAATGGTTCAAAGCATAGTCAGTAAGAAGTGTCGGTCTTCATGTACTTAAGTCGGCATTCTGCCTTTTGTATTTATTTCGGATGCAATTTCTGTGTTTCATCGTCGATAAGAAGGTCCAAGTGATACAGTAAACCTGGTGTGAAGCATCGGAATCTATAACTAGTGTCACAGGAATGGTTCAGAACACAGTCAGTAAGAAGTGTCGGTCTTCATGTCCTTAAGTCGGCATTGTGCCTTTTATATTTAATTCCGATGCAATTTCTGTGTTTTATCCTCAATAAGAAGGTCAAAGGGATGCAGTAAACCTGAAGTGAAGCATCGGAATCTCTAACTAGTGTCACAGGATTGGCTCAAAACATAGACAGTAAGAAGAGTCAGTCTTCTAGTACTTAAGTCGGATTTGTGCCTTTTGTATTTAATTCCGATGCAATTTCTGTGTTTCATCGTCAATAAGAAGGTCCAAGGGATACAGTATACCTGAAGTGAAGCATCGGAATCTAAAACTAGTGTCACAGGAATGGTCAGTAGGAAGGGTCAGTCTTCTTGTCCTTAAGACAGCATTGTGCCTTTTGTATTTAATTCCGATCCAATTTCTGTGTTTCATCGTCAATAAGGAGGTCCAAGGGATACAGTAAACCTGAAGTAAAGCAACGGAATCTATAACTAGTGTTACCGGAATGGTTCAAAGCATAGTCGGTGAGAAGTGTCGGTCTTCATGTACTTAAGTCGGCATTGTGCCTTTTGTATTTAATTCGGATGCAATTTCTGTGTTTCATCGTCAATAAGAAGGTCCAAGTGATACAGTAAACCTGGTGTGAAGCATCGGAATCTATAACTAGTGTCACAGGAATGGTTCTGAACACAGTCAGTAAGAAGTGTCGGTCTTCATGTCCTTAAGTCGGCATTGTGCCTTTTGTATTTAATTCCGATGCATTTTCTGTGTTTCATCGTCAATAAGAAGGTCCAAGGGATACAGTAAACTTGAAGTGAAGCATCGGAATCTATAACTCGTGTCACAGGAATGGTTCAAAACATAGTCAGTAAGAAGTGTCTGCCTTCATGTACTTAAGTTGGCATTGTGCCTTTTGTATTTAATTCCGATGCAAATTCTGTGTTTCATCGTCAATAAGAAGGTCCGAGGGATACAGTAAACCTGAAGTGAAGCATCGGAATCTATAACTAGTGTCACAGGAATGGTCAGTAGGAAGAGTCAGTCTTCTTGTCCTTAAGTCGGCATTGTGCCTTTTGTATTTAATTCCGATGCAATTTCTGTGTTTCATCGTCAATAAGAAGGTCAGAGGGATACAGTAAACCTGAAGTGAAGCATCGGAATCTATATCTAGTGTCACATGAACGGTTCAAAACATAGTCAGTAAGAAGAGTCAGTCTTTTTGTACTTAAGTCGGCATTGTGCCTTTTGTATTTAATTCCGACGCAATTTCTGTGTTTTATCCTCAATAAGAAGGTCAAAGGGATGCAGTAAACCTGAAGTGAAGCATCGGAATCTCTAACCAGTGTCACAGGATTGGTTCAAAACATAGACAGTAAGAAGAGTCAGTCTTCTTGTACTTAAGTCGGCATTGTGCCTTTTGTATTTAATTCCGATGCAATTTCTGTGTTTCATCGTCAATAAGAAGGTCCAAGGGATACAGTAAAACTGAAGTCAAACATCGGAATCTATAACCAGTGTCACAGGAATGGTTCAAAACTTAGACAGTAGGAAGAGTCAGTCTTCTTGTACTTAAGTCGGCATTGTGCCTTTTGTATTTAATTCCGATGCAATTTCTGTGTTTCATCGTCAATAAGAACGTGCAAGGGATACAGTAAACCTGAAGTGAAGCATAGGAATCTATAACAAGTGTCACAGGAATGGATCAAAGCATAGTCAGTAAGAAGAGTCAGTCTCTTCTACTTAAGTCGGCATTGTGCCTTTTGTATTTAATTCATATGCAATTTCTGTGTTTCAACGTCAATCAGAAGTTCCAAGGGATACAGTAAAACTGAAGTCAAGCATCGGAATCTATAACTAGTGTCACAGGATTGGTTCAAAACATAGACAGTAAGAAGATACAGTCTTCTTGTACTTAAGTCGGCATTGTGCATTTTGTATTTGATTCCGATGCAATTTCTGTGTTTCATCGTCAGTAAGAAGGTCCAAGGGATACAGTATACCTTAAGTGAAGCATCGGAATCTATAACTAGTGTCACAGGAATGGTCAGTAGGAAGAGTCTGTCTTCTTGTCCTTAAGACGGCATTGTGCCTTTTGTATTTAATTCCGATGCAATTTCTGTGTTTCATCGTCAATAAGAAGGTCCAAGGGATACAGTAAACTTGAAGTGAAGCATCGGAATCTATAACTAGTGTCACAGGAATGGTTCAGAACATAGTCAGTAAGAAGTGTCGGTCTTCATGTCCTTAAGTCGGCATTGTGCCTTTTGTATTTAAATCCGATGCATTTTCTGTGTTTCATCGTCAATAAGAAGGTCCAAGGGATACAGTAAACTTGAAGTGAAGCATCGGAATCTATAACTAGTGTCACAGGAATGGTTCAGAACATAGTCAGTAAGAAGTGTCTGTCCTCATGTACTTAAGTCGGCATTGTGCCTTTTGTATTTAATTCCGATGCAATTTCTGTGTTTCATCGTCAATAAGAAGGTCCAAGGGATACAGTAAAACTGAAGTCAAACATCGGAATCTATAACCAGTGTCACAGGAATGGTTCAAAACTTAGACAGTAGGAAGAGTCAGTCTTCATGTACTTAAGTCGGCATTGTGCCTTTTGTATTTAATTCCGATGCAATTTCTGTGTTTCATCGTCAATAAGAACGTGCAAGGGATACAGTAAACCTGAAGTGATGCATAGGAATCTATAACTAGTGTCACAGGAATGGATCAAAGCATAGTCAGTAAGAAGAGTCAGTCTCTTCTACTTAAGTCGGCATTGTGCCTTTTGTATTTAATTTATATGCAATTTCTGTGTTTCAACGTCAATCAGAAGGTCCAAGGGATACAGTAAAACTGAAGTCAAACATCGGAATCTATAACCAGTGTCACAGGAATGGTTCAAAACTTAGACAGTAGGAAGAGTCAGTCATCTTGTCCTTAAGTCGGCATTGTGCCTATTGTATTTAATTCCGATGCAATTTCTGTGTTTCATCATCAATAAGAAGGTCAGAGGGATACAGTAAACCTGAAGTGAAGCATCGGAATCTATATCTAGTGTCACATGAACGGTTCAAAACATAGTCAGTAAGAAGAGTCAGTCTTTTTGTACTTAAGTCGGCATTGTGCCTTTTGTATTTAATTCCGACGCAATTTCTGTGTTTTATCCTCAATAAGAAGGTCAAAGGGATGCAGTAAACCTGAAGTGAAGCATCGGAATCTCTAACCAGTGTCACAGGATTGGTTCAAAACATAGACAGTAAGAAGAGTCAGTCTTCTTGTACTTAAGTCGGCATTGTGCCTTTTGTATTTAATTCCGATGCAATTTCTGTGTTTCATCGTCAATAAGAAGGTCCAAGGGATACAGTAAAACTGAAGTCAAACATCGGAATCTATAACCAGTGTCACAGGAATGGTTCAAAACTTAGACAGTAGGAAGAGTCAGTCTTCATGTACTTAAGTCGGCATTGTGCCTTTTGTATTTAATTCCGATGCAATTTCTGTGTTTCATCGTCAATAAGAACGTGCAAGGGATACAGTAAACCTGAAGTGAAGCATAGGAATCTATAACTAGTGTCACAGGAATGGATCAAAACATAGTCAGTAAGAAGAGTCAGTCTCTTCTACTTAAGTCGGCATTGTGCCTTTTGTATTTAATTTATATGCAATTTCTGTGTTTCAACGTCAATCAGAAGGTCCAAGGGATACAGTAAAACTGAAGTCAAGCATCGGAATCTATAACTAGTGTCACAGGATTGGTTCAAAACATAGACAGTAAGAAGATACAGTCTTCTGGTGCTTAAGTCGGCATTGTGCGTTTTGTATTTGATTCCGATGCAATTTCTGTGTTTCATCGTCAATAAGAAGGTCCAAGGGATACAGTATACCTGAAGTGAAGCATCGGAATCTATAACTAGTGTCAAAGGAATGGTCAGTAGGAAGAGTCTGTCTTCTTGTCCTTAAGACGGCATTGTGCCTTTTGTATTTAATTCCGATGCAATTTCTGTGTTTCATCGTCAATAAGAAGGTCCAAGGGATACAGTAAACCTGAAGTGAAGCAGCGGAATCTATAACTAGTGTTACAGGAATGGTTCAAAGCATAGTCAGTAAGAAGTGTCGGTCTTCATGTACTTAAGTCGGCATTCAGCCTTTTGTATTTAATTCGGATGCAATTTCTGAGTTTCATCGTCGATAAGAAGGTCCAAGTAATACAGTAAAGCTGGTGTGAAGCATCGGAATCTATAACTAGTGTCACAGGAATGGTTCAAAACATAGTCAGTAAGAAGTGTCTGCCTTCATGTACTTAAGTTGGCATTGTGCCTTTTGTATTTAATTCCGATGCAAATTCTGTGTTTCATCGTCAATAAGAAGGTCCGAGGGATACAGTAAACCTGAAGTGAAGCATCGGAATCTATAACTAGTGTCACAGGAATGGTCAGTAGGAAGAGTCAGTCTTCTTGTCCTTAAGTCGGCATTGTGCCTTTTGTATTGAATTCCGATGCAATTTCTGTGTTTCATCGTCAATAAGAAGATCCAAGGGATACAGTAAACCTGAAGTGAAGCATCGGAATCTATAACTAGTGTTACAAGAATGGTTCAAAGCATAGTCAGTAAGAAGTGTCGGTCTTCATGTACTTAAGTCGGCATTGTGCCTTTTGTATTTAATTTCTATGCAATTTCTGTGCTTCATCGTCAATAAGAAGGTCCAAAGGATACAGTAAACCTAGAGTGAAGCATCGGAATCTATAACTAGTGTCACGGAAAGGGTCAGTAGGAAGAGTCAGTCTTCTTGTCCTTAAGTCGGCATTGTGCTTTCTGTATTTAATTCCGATGCAATTTCTGTGTTTCATCGTCAATAAGAAGGTCCAAGGGATACAGTAAACCTGAAGTGAAGCATCGGAATCTATAACTAGTGTTACAGGAATGGTTCAAAGCATAGTCAGTAAGAAGTGTCGGTCTTCATAAACTTATTCGGCATTGTGCCTTTTGTATTTAATTCCGATGCAATTTCTGTGTTTTATCCTCAATAAGAAGGTCAAAGGGATGCAGTAAACCTGAAGTGAAGCATCGGAATCTCTAACTAGTGACACAGGATTGGTTCAAAACATAGACAGTAAGAAGAGTAAGTCTTCTTGTACTTAAGTCGGCATTGTGCCTTTTGTATTTAATTCCGATGCAATTTCTGTGTTTCATCGTCAATAAGAAGGTCCAAGGGATACAGTAAAACTGAAGTCAAACATCGGAATCTATAACCAGTGTCACAGGAATGGTTCAAAACTTAGACAGTAGGAAGAGTCAGTCTTCTTGTACTTAAGTCGGCATTGTGCCTTTTGTATTTAATTCCGATGCAATTTCTGTGTTTCATCGTCAATAAGAACGTGCAAGGGATACAGTAAACCTGAAGTGAAGCATAGGAATCTATAACTAGTGTCACAGGAATGGATCAAAGCATAGTCAGTAAGAAGAGTCAGTCTCTTCTACTTAAGTCGGCATTGTGCCTTTTGTATTTAATTCATATGCAATTTCTGTTATTCAACGTCAATCAGAAGTTCCAAGGGATACAGTAAAACTGAAGTCAAGCATCGGAATCTATAACTAGTGTCACAGGATTGGTTCAAAACATAGACAGTAAGAAGATACAGTCTTCTTGTACTTAAGTCGGCATTGTGCATTTTGTATTTGATTCCGATGCAATTTCTGTGTTTCATCGTCAATAAGAAGGTCCAAGGGATACAGTATACCTTAAGTGAAGCATCGGAATCTATAACTAGTGTCACAGGAATGGTCAGTAGGAAGAGTCTGTCTTCTTGTCCTTAAGACGGCATTGTGCCTTTAGTATTTAATTCCGATGCAATTTCTGTGTTTCATCGTCAATAAGAAGGTCCAAGGGATACAGTAAACTTGAAGTGAAGCATCGGAATCTATAACTAGTGTCACAGGAATGGTTCAGAACGTAGTCAGTAAGAAGTGTCGGTCTTCATGTCCTTAAGTCGGCATTGTGCCTTTTGTATTTAATTCCGATGCATTTTCTGTGTTTCATCGTCAATAAGAAGGTCCAAGGGATACAGTAAACTTGAAGTGAAGCATCGGAATCTATAACTCGTGTCACAGGAATGGTTCAAAACATAGTCAGTAAGAAGTGTCTGTCCTCATGTACTTAAGTCGGCATTGTGCCTTTTGTATTTAATTCCGATGCAATTTCTGTGTTTCATCGTCAATAAGAAGGTCCAAGGGATACAGTAAAACTGAAGTCAAACATCGGAATCTATAACCAGTGTCACAGGAATGGTTCAAAACTTAGACAGTAGGAAGAGTCAGTCTTCTTGTACTTAAGTCGGCATTGTGCCTTTTGTATTTAATTCCGATGCAATTTCTGTGTTTCATCGTCAATAAGAACGTGCAAGGGATACAGTAAACCTGAAGTGAAGCATAGGAATCTATAACTAGTGTCACAGGAATGGATCAAAGCATAGTCAGTAAGAAGAGTCAGTCTCTTCTACTTAAGTCGGCATTGTGCCTTTTGTATTTAATTCATATGCAATTTCTGTGTTTCAACGTCAATCAGAAGGTCCAAGGGATACAGTAAAACTGAAGTCAAGCATCGGAATCTATAACTAGTGTCACAGGATTGGTTCAAAACATAGACAGTAAGAAGATACAGTCTTCTTGTGCTTAAGTCGGCATTGTGCATTTTGTATTTGATTCCGATGCAATTTCTGTGTTTCATCGTCAATAAGAAGGTCCAAGGGATACAGTATACCTGAAGTGAAGCATCGGAATCCATAACTAGTGTCACAGGAATGGTCAGTAGGAAGAGTCTGTCTTCTTGTCCTTAAGGCGGCATTGTGCCTTTGTATTTAATTCCGATGCAATTTCTGTGTTTCATCGTCAATAAGAAGGTCCAAGGGATACAGTAAACCTGAAGTGAAGCAACGGAATCTATAACTAGTGTTACAGGAATGGTTCAAAGCATAGTCAGTAAGAAGTGTCGGTCTTCATGTACTTAAGTCGGCATTCTGCCTTTTGTATTTAATTCGGATGCAATTTCTGTGTTTCATCGTCGATAAGAAGGTCCAAGTGATACAGTAAACCTGGTGTGAAGCATCGGAATCTATAACTAGTGTCACAGGAATGGTTCAGAACACAGTCAGTAAGAAGTGTCGGTCTTCATGTCCTTAAGTCGGCATTGTGCCCTTTGTATTTAATTCCGATGCATTTTCTGTGTTTCATCGTCAATAAGAAGGTCCAAGGGATACAGTAAACTTGAAGTGAATCATCGGAATCTATAACTCGTGTCACAGGAATGGTTCAAAACATAGTCAGTAAGAAGTGTCTGTCTTCATGTACTTAAGTCGGCATTGTGCCTTTTTTATTTAATTCCGATGCAATTTCTGTGTTTCATCGTCAATAAGAAGGTCCGAGAGATACAGTAAACCTGAAGTGAAGCATCGCAATCTATAACTAGTGTCACAGGAATGGTCAGTACGAGGAGTCAGTCATCTTGTTCTTAAGTCGGCATTGTGCCTTTTGTATTTAATTCCGATGCAGTTTCTGTGTTTCATCATCAATAAGAAGGTCAGAGGGATACAGTAAACCTGAAGTGAAGCATCGGAATCTATAACTAGTGTCACATGAACGGTTCAAAACATAGTCAGTAAGAAGAGTCAGTCTTTTTGTACTTAAGATGGCATTGTGCATTTTATATTTAATTCCGATGCAATTTCTGTGTTTTATTCTCAATAAGAATTTCAAAGGGATGCAGTAAACCTGAAGTGAAGCATCGGAATCTCTAACTAGTGTCACAGGATTGGTTCAAAACATAGACAGTAAGAAGATACAGTCTTCTTGTACTTAAGTCGGCATTGTGCATTTTGTATTTGATTCCGAAGCAATTTCTGTGTTTCATCGTCAATAAGAAGGTCCAAGGGATAGAGTATACCTGAAGTGAAGCATCGGAATCTAAAACTAGTGTCACAGGAATGGTCAGTAGGAAGAGTCAGTCTTCTTGTCCTTAAGACGGCATTGTGCCTTTTGTATTTAATTCCGATGCAATTTCTGTGTTTCATCGTCAATAAGGAGGTCCAAGGGATACAGTAAACCTGAAGTGAAGCAACTGAATCTATAACTAGTGTCACAGGAATGGTTCAGAACACAGTCGTTAAGAAGTGTCGGTCTTCATGTCCTTAAGTCGGCATTGTGCCTTTTGTATTTAATTCCGATGCATTTTCTGTGTTTCATCGTCAATAAGAAGGTCCAAGGGATACAGTAAACTTGAAGTGAAGCATCGGAATCTATAACTCGTGTCACAGGAATGGTTCAAAACATAGTCAGTAAGAAGTGTCTGTCTACATGTACTTAAGTTGGCATTGTGCCTTTTGTATTTAATTCCGATGCAATTTCTGTGTTTCATCGTCAATAAGAAGGTCCGAGGGATACAGTATACCTGAAGTGAAGCATCGGAATCTATAACTAGTGTCACAGGAATGGTCAGTAGGAAGAGTCAGTCTTCTTGTCCTTAAGTCGGCATTGAGCCTTTTGTATTTAATTCCGATGCAAGTTCTGTGTTTCATCGTCTATAAGAAGGTCCAAGGGATACAGTAAACCTGAAGTGAGCATGGGGACCTATTACTAGTGTCGCAGAATTGGTTCAAAACATAGTCAGTAAGAAGTGTCGGTCTTCATGTACTTAAGTCGGCATTGTGCCTTTTGTATTTCATTCCGATGCAATTTCTGTGTTTCATCGTCAATAAGAAGGTCCAAGGGATACAGTAAACCTGAAGTGAAGCATCGGAATCTATAACTAGTGTCACAGGAATGGTTCAAAACATAGTTAAGAAGAAGTGTCGGTCTTCATGTACTTAAGTCGGCATTGTGGCTTTTGTATTTAATTCCAATGCAATTTCTGTGTTTCATAGTCAATAAGAAGGTCCAAGGGATACAGTAAACATGAAGTGAAGCATCGGAATCTATAACTAGAGTCACAGGAATGGTCAGTAGGAAGAGTCATTCTTCTTGTCCCTAAGTCGGCATTGTGCCTTTTTTATTTAATTCCGATGCAATTTCTGTGTTTCATCGTCAATAAGAGGGTCCAAGGGATACCGTAAACCTGAACTGAAGCATCGGAATCTATAACTAATGTCACAGGAATGGTTCAAAACATAGTCAGTAAGAAGTGTCAGCCTTCATGTACTTAAGTCGGCATTGTGCCTTTTGTATTTAATTCCGATGCAATTTCTGTGTTTCATCGTCAATAAGAAGGTCCAAGGGATACAGTAAACCTTGAGTGAAGCATCGGAATCTATAACTAGTGTCACAGGAATGGTCAGTAGGAAGAATCAGTCTGCTTGTCCTTAAGTCGGCATTGTGCTTTTTGTATTTAATTCCGATGCAATTTCTGTGTTTCATCGTCAATAAGAAGGTCCAAGGGATACAGTAAACCTGAAGTGAAGCATCGGAATCTATAACTAGTGTCACAGGAATGGTCAGTAAGAAGAGTCAGTCTTCTTGTCCTTAAGTCGGCATTGTGCCTTTTGTATTTAATTCCGATGCAATTTCTGTGTTTCATCGTCAATAAGAGGGTCCAAGGGATACAGTAAACCTGAAGTGAAGCATCGGAATCTATAACTAGTGTCACAGGAATGGTCAGTAGGAAGAGTCAGTCTTCTTGTCCTTAAGTCAGCATTGTGCCTTTTGTATTTAATTGCAATGCAATTTCTGTGTTTCATCGTCAATAAGAAGGTCCAAGGGATACAGAAAAACTGGAGTGATGCATCGGAATCTATAACTAGTGTCACAGGAATGGTCAGCAGGAAGAGTCAATCTTCACGTCCTTATGTCGGCATGCTGCCTTTTGTATTTAATTCCAATGCAATTTCTGTGTCTCATCGTTAATAAGAAGGTCCAAGGGATACAGCAAACCTGATGTGAAGCATCGGAATCTATAACTAGTGTCACAGGAATGGTTCAAAACATAGTAAGTAGGAAGTGTCGGTCTTCATGTACTTAAGTCGGCATTGTGCCTTTTGTATTTAATTCCGATGCAATTTCTGTGACTCATCGTCAACAAGAAGGTCCAAGGGATACAGTAAACCTGAAGTGAAGCATCGGAATCTATAACTAGTGTCACAGGAATGGTCAGTAGGAAGAATCAGTCTGCTTGTCCTTAAGTCGGCATTGTGCTTTTTGTATTTAATTCCGATGCAATTTCTGTGTTTCATCGTCAATAAGAAGGTCCAAGGGATACAGTAAACCTGAAGTGAAGCATCGGAATCTATAACTAGTGTCACAGGAATGGTCAGTAAGAAGAGTCAGTCTTCTTGTCCTTAAGTCGGCATTGTGCCTTTTGTATTTAATTCCGATGCAATTTCTGTGTTTCATCGTCAATAAGAGGGTCCAAGGGATACAGTAAACCTGAAGTGAAGCATCGGAATCTATAACTAGTGTCACAGGAACGGTCAGTAGGAAAAGCCAGTCTTCTTGTCCTTAAGTCAGCATTGTGCCTTTTGTATTTAATTGCAATGCAATTTCTGTGTTTCATCGTCAATAAGAAGGTCCAAGGGATACAGAAAAACTGGAGTGATGCATCGGAATCTATAACTAGTGTCACAGGAATGGTCAGCAGGAAGAGTCAATCTTCACGTCCATATGTCGGCATGCTGCCTTTTGTATTTAATTCCGATGCAAATTCTGTGTTTCATCGTCAATAAGAAGGTCCGAGGGATACAGTAAACCTGAAGTGAAGCATCGGAATCTATAACTAGTGTCACAGGAATGGTCAGTAGGAAGAGTCAGTCTTCTTGTCCTTAAGTCGGCATTGTGCCTTTTGTATTGAATTCCGATGCAATTTCTGTGTTTCATCGTCAATAAGAAGATCCAAGGGATACAGTAAACCTGAAGTGAAGCATCGGAATCTATAACTAGTGTTACAAGAATGGTTCAAAGCATAGTCAGTAAGAAGTGTCGGTCTTCATGTACTTAAGTCGGCATTGTGCCTTTTGTATTTAATTTCTATGCAATTTCTGTGCTTCATCGTCAATAAGAAGGTCCAAAGGATACAGTAAACCTAGAGTGAAGCATCGGAATCTATAACTAGTGTCACGGAAAGGGTCAGTAGGAAGAGTCAGTCTTCTTGTCCTTAAGTCGGCATTGTGCTTTCTGTATTTAATTCCGATGCAATTTCTGTGTTTCATCGTCAATAAGAAGGTCCAAGGGATACAGTAAACCTGAAGTGAAGCATCGGAATCTATAACTAGTGTTACAGGAATGGTTCAAAGCATAGTCAGTAAGAAGTGTCGGTCTTCATAAACTTATTCGGCATTGTGCCTTTTGTATTTAATTCCGAAGCAATTTCTGTGTTTCATCGTCAATAAGAAGGTCCAAGGGATACAGTAAACCAGGAGTGAAGCATCGGAATCTATAACTGGTGTCCCAGGAATGGTTCAAAACATAGTCCGTAAGAAGTGTCGGTCTTCATGTACCTAAGTCGGCATTGTGCCTTTCGTATTTAATTCCGATGCAATTTATGTCTTTTATCGTCAATAAAAAGGTTTAAGGGATACAGTAAACCTGAAGCGAAGCATCGGAATCTATAACTAGTGGCACAGGAATGGTTCAAAACATAGTCAGTAAGAAGTGTCGGTCCTCATGTACTTAAGTCGGCATTGTGCCTTTTGTATTTAAATTAGATGCTATTTCTGTGTTTCATCGTCAATAAGAAGGTCCAGGGGAAACAGTAAACCTGAAGTGATGCATCGGAATCTATAACTAGTTTCACAGGAATGGTCAGTAGGAGGGGTCAGTCATCTTGTCCTTAAGTCGGCATTGTGCCTATTGTATTTAATTCCGATGCAATTTCTGTGTTTCATCATCAATAAGAAGGTCAGAGGGATACAGTAAACCTGAAGTGAAGCATCGGAATCTATATCTAGTGTCACATGAACGGTTCAAAACATAGTCAGTAAGAAGAGTCAGTCTTTTTGTACTTAAGTCGGCATTGTGCCTTTTGTATTTAATTCCGATGCAATTTCTGTGTTTTATCCTCAATAAGAAGGTCAAAGGGATGCAGTAAACCTGAAGTGAAGCATCGGAATCTCTAACTAGTGACACAGGATTGGTTCAAAACATAGACAGTAAGAAGAGTAAGTCTTCTTGTACTTAAGTCGGCATTGTGCCTTTTGTATTTAATTCCGATGCAATTTCTGTGTTTCATCGTCAATAAGAAGGTCCAAGGGATACAGTAAAACTGAAGTCAAACATCGGAATCTATAACCAGTGTCACAGGAATGGTTCAAATCTTAGACAGTAGGAAGAGTCAGTCTTCTTGTACTTAAGTCGGCATTGTGCCTTTTGTATTTAATTCCGATGCAATTTCTGTGTTTCATCGTCAATAAGAACGTGCAAGGGATACAGTAAACCTGAAGTGAAGCATAGGAATCTATAACTAGTGTCACAGGAATGGATCAAAGCATAGTCAGTAAGAAGAGTCAGTCTCTTCTACTTAAGTCGGCATTGTGCCTTTTGTATTTAATTCATATGCAATTTCTGTTATTCAACGTCAATCAGAAGTTCCAAGGGATACAGTAAAACTGAAGTCAAGCATCGGAATCTATAACTAGTGTCACAGGATTGGTTCAAAACATAGACAGTAAGAAGATACAGTCTTCTTGTACTTAAGTCGGCATTGTGCATTTTGTATTTGATTCCGATGCAATTTCTGTGTTTCATCGTCAATAAGAAGGTCCAAGGGATACAGTATACCTTAAGTGAAGCATCGGAATCTATAACTAGTGTCACAGGAATGGTCAGTAGGAAGAGTCTGTCTTCTTGTCCTTAAGACGGCATTGTGCCTTTAGTATTTAATTCCGATGCAATTTCTGTGTTTCATCGTCAATAAGAAGGTCCAAGGGATACAGTAAACTTGAAGTGAAGCATCGGAATCTATAACTAGTGTCACAGGAATGGTTCAGAACGTAGTCAGTAAGAAGTGTCGGTCTTCATGTCCTTAAGTCGGCATTGTGCCTTTTGTATTTAATTCCGATGCATTTTCTGTGTTTCATCGTCAATAAGAAGGTCCAAGGGATACAGTAAACTTGAAGTGAAGCATCGGAATCTATAACTCGTGTCACAGGAATGGTTCAAAACATAGTCAGTAAGAAGTGTCTGTCCTCATGTACTTAAGTCGGCATTGTGCCTTTTGTATTTAATTCCGATGCAATTTCTGTGTTTCATCGTCAATAAGAAGGTCCAAGGGATACAGTAAAACTGAAGTCAAACATCGGAATCTATAACCAGTGTCACAGGAATGGTTCAAAACTTAGACAGTAGGAAGAGTCAGTCTCTTCTACTTAAGTCGGCATTGTGCCTTTTGTATTTAATTCATATGCAATTTCTGTGTTTCAACGTCAATCAGAAGGTCCAAGGGATACAGTAAAACTGAAGTCAAGCATCGGAATCTATAACTAGTGTCACAGGATTGGTTCAAAACATAGACAGTAAGAAGATACAGTCTTCTTGTGCTTAAGTCGGCATTGTGCATTTTGTATTTGATTCCGATGCAATTTCTGTGTTTCATCGTCAATAAGAAGGTCCAAGGGATACAGTATACCTGAAGTGAAGCATCGGAATCCATAACTAGTGTCACAGGAATGGTCAGTAGGAAGAGTCTGTCTTCTTGTCCTTAAGGCGGCATTGTGCCTTTGTATTTAATTCCGATGCAATTTCTGTGTTTCATCGTCAATAAGAAGGTCCAAGGGATACAGTAAACCTGAAGTGAAGCAACGGAATCTATAACTAGTGTTACAGGAATGGTTCAAAGCATAGTCAGTAAGAAGTGTCGGTCTTCATGTACTTAAGTCGGCATTCTGCCTTTTGTATTTAATTCGGATGCAATTTCTGTGTTTCATCGTCGATAAGAAGGTCCAAGTGATACAGTAAACCTGGTGTGAAGCATCGGAATCTATAACTAGTGTCACAGGAATGGTTCAGAACACAGTCAGTAAGAAGTGTCGGTCTTCATGTCCTTAAGTCGGCATTGTGCCCTTTGTATTTAATTCCGATGCATTTTCTGTGTTTCATCGTCAATAAGAAGGTCCAAGGGATACAGTAAACTTGAAGTGAATCATCGGAATCTATAACTCGTGTCACAGGAATGGTTCAAAACATAGTCAGTAAGAAGTGTCTGTCTTCATGTACTTAAGTCGGCATTGTGCCTTTTTTATTTAATTCCGATGCAATTTCTGTGTTTCATCGTCAATAAGAAGGTCCGAGAGATACAGTAAACCTGAAGTGAAGCATCGCAATCTATAACTAGTGTCACAGGAATGGTCAGTACGAGGAGTCAGTCATCTTGTTCTTAAGTCGGCATTGTGCCTTTTGTATTTAATTCCGATGCAGTTTCTGTGTTTCATCATCAATAAGAAGGTCAGAGGGATACAGTAAACCTGAAGTGAAGCATCGGAATCTATAACTAGTGTCACATGAACGGTTCAAAACATAGTCAGTAAGAAGAGTCAGTCTTTTTGTACTTAAGATGGCATTGTGCATTTTATATTTAATTCCGATGCAATTTCTGTGTTTTATTCTCAATAAGAATTTCAAAGGGATGCAGTAAACCTGAAGTGAAGCATCGGAATCTCTAACTAGTGTCACAGGATTGGCTCAAAACATAGACAGTAAGAAGAGTCAGTCTTCTTGTACTTAAGTCGGCATTGTGCCTTTTGTATTTAATTCCGATGCAATTTCTGTGTTTCATCGTCAATAAGAAGGTCCAAGGGATACAGTAAAACTGAAGTCAAACATCGGAATCTATAACCAGTGTCACAGGAATGGTTCAAAACTTAGACAGTAGGAAGAGTCAGTTTTCTTGTACTTAAGTCGGCATTGTGCCTTTTGTATTTAATTCCGATGCAATTTCTGTGTTTCATCGTCAATAAGAACGACCAAGGGATACAGTAAACCTGAAGTGAAGCATAGGAATCTATAACTAGTGTCACAGGAATGGATCAAAACATAGTCAGTAAGAAGAGTCAGTCTCTTCTACTTAAGTCGTCATTGTGCCTTTTGTATTTAATTCATATGCAATTTCTGTGTTTCAAAGTCAATCAGAAGGTCCAAGGGATACAGTAAAACTGAAGTCAAGCATCGGAATCTATAACTAGTGTCACAGGATTGGTTCAAAACATAGACAGTAAGAAGATACAGTCTTCTTGTACTTAAGTCGGCATTGTGCATTTTGTATTTGATTCCGAAGCAATTTCTGTGTTTCATCGTCAATAAGAAGGTCCAAGGGATAGAGTATACCTGAAGTGAAGCATCGGAATCTAAAACTAGTGTCACAGGAATGGTCAGTAGGAAGAGTCAGTCTTCTTGTCCTTAAGACGGCATTGTGCCTTTTGTATTTAATTCCGATGCAATTTCTGTGTTTCATCGTCAATAAGGAGGTCCAAGGGATACAGTAAACCTGAAGTGAAGCAACTGAATCTATAACTAGTGTCACAGGAATGGTTCAGAACACAGTCGTTAAGAAGTGTCGGTCTTCATGTCCTTAAGTCGGCATTGCGCCTTTTGTATTTAATTCCGATGCATTTTCTGTGTTTCATCGTCAATAAGAAGGTCCAAGGGATACAGTAAACTTGAAGTGAAGCATCGGAATCTATAACTCGTGTCACAGGAATGGTTCAAAACATAGTCAGTAAGAAGTGTCTGTCTACATGTACTTAAGTTGGCATTGTGCCTTTTGTATTTAATTCCGATGCAATTTCTGTGTTTCATCGTCAATAAGAAGGTCCGAGGGATACAGTATACCTGAAGTGAAGCATCGGAATCTATAACTAGTGTCACAGGAATGGTCAGTAGGAAGAGTCAGTCTTCTTGTCCTTAAGTCGGCATTGAGCCTTTTGTATTTAATTCCGATGCAAGTTCTGTGTTTCATCGTCTATAAGAAGGTCCAAGGGATACAGTAAACCTGAAGTGAGCATGGGGACCTATTACTAGTGTCGCAGAATTGGTTCAAAACATAGTCAGTAAGAAGTGTCGGTCTTCATGTACTTAAGTCGGCATTGTGCCTTTTGTATTTCATTCCGATGCAATTTCTGTGTTTCATCGTCAATAAGAAGGTCCAAGGGATACAGTAAACCTGAAGTGAAGCATCGGAATCTATAACTAGTGTCACAGGAATGGTTCAAAACATAGTTAAGAAGAAGTGTCGGTCTTCATGTACTTAAGTCGGCATTGTGGCTTTTGTATTTAATTCCAATGCAATTTCTGTGTTTCATAGTCAATAAGAAGGTCCAAGGGATACAGTAAACATGAAGTGAAGCATCGGAATCTATAACTAGAGTCACAGGAATGGTCAGTAGGAAGAGTCATTCTTCTTGTCCCTAAGTCGGCATTGTGCCTTTTTTATTTAATTCCGATGCAATTTCTGTGTTTCATCGTCAATAAGAGGGTCCAAGGGATACCGTAAACCTGAACTGAAGCATCGGAATCTATAACTAATGTCACAGGAATGGTTCAAAACATAGTCAGTAAGAAGTGTCAGCCTTCATGTACTTAAGTCGGCATTGTGCCTTTTGTATTTAATTCCGATGCAATTTCTGTGTTTCATCGTCAATAAGAAGGTCCAAGGGATACAGTAAACCTTGAGTGAAGCATCGGAATCTATAACTAGTGTCACAGGAATGGTCAGTAGGAAGAATCAGTCTGCTTGTCCTTAAGTCGGCATTGTGCTTTTTGTATTTAATTCCGATGCAATTTCTGTGTTTCATCGTCAATAAGAAGGTCCAAGGGATACAGTAAACCTGAAGTGAAGCATCGGAATCTATAACTAGTGTCACAGGAATGGTCAGTAAGAAGAGTCAGTCTTCTTGTCCTTAAGTCGGCATTGTGCCTTTTGTATTTAATTCCGATGCAATTTCTGTGTTTCATCGTCAATAAGAGGGTCCAAGGGATACAGTAAACCTGAAGTGAAGCATCGGAATCTATAACTAGTGTCACAGGAATGGTCAGTAGGAAGAGTCAGTCTTCTTGTCCTTAAGTCAGCATTGTGCCTTTTGTATTTAATTGCAATGCAATTTCTGTGTTTCATCGTCAATAAGAAGGTCCAAGGGATACAGAAAAACTGGAGTGATGCATCGGAATCTATAACTAGTGTCACAGGAATGGTCAGCAGGAAGAGTCAATCTTCACGTCCTTATGTCGGCATGCTGCCTTTTGTATTTAATTCCGATGCAATTTCTGTGTCTCATCGTTAATAAGAAGGTCCAAGGGATACAGCAAACCTGATGTGAAGCATCGGAATCTATAACTAGTGTCACAGGAATGGTTCAAAACATAGTAAGTAGGAAGTGTCGGTCTTCATGTACTTAAGTCGGCATTGTGCCTTTTGTATTTAATTCCGATGCAATTTCTGTGACTCATCGTCAACAAGAAGGTCCAAGGGATACAGTAAACCTGAAGTGAAGCATCGGAATCTATAACTAGTGTCACAGGAATGGTCAGTAGGAAGAATCAGTCTGCTTGTCCTTAAGTCGGCATTGTGCTTTTTGTATTTAATTCCGATGCAATTTCTGTGTTTCATCGTCAATAAGAAGGTCCAAGGGATACAGTAAACCTGAAGTGAAGCATCGGAATCTATAACTAGTGTCACAGGAATGGTCAGTAAGAAGAGTCAGTCTTCTTGTCCTTAAGTCGGCATTGTGCCTTTTGTATTTAATTCCGATGCAATTTCTGTGTTTCATCGTCAATAAGAGGGTCCAAGGGATACAGTAAACCTGAAGTGAAGCATCGGAATCTATAACTAGTGTCACAGGAACGGTCAGTAGGAAAAGCCAGTCTTCTTGTCCTTAAGTCAGCATTGTGCCTTTTGTATTTAATTGCAATGCAATTTCTGTGTTTCATCGTCAATAAGAAGGTCCAAGGGATACAGAAAAACTGGAGTGATGCATCGGAATCTATAACTAGTGTCACAGGAATGGTCAGCAGGAAGAGTCAATCTTCACGTCCATATGTCGGCATGCTGCCTTTTGTATTTAATTCCGATGCAATTTCTGTGTCTCAGCGTCAATAAGAAGGTCCAAGGGATACAGCAAACCTGATGTGAAGCATCGGAATCTATAACTAGTGTCACAGGAATGGTTCAAAACATAGTCAGTAGGAAGTGTCGGTCTTCATGTACTTAAGTCGGCATTGTGCCTTTTGTATTTAATTCCGATACAATTTCTGTGTTTCATCGTCAATAAGAAGGTCCAAGGGATACAGTAAACCTGAAGTGAAGCATCGGAATCTATAACTAGTTTCACAGGAATGGTCAGTAGGAAGAGTCAGTCTTCTTGTCCTTAAGTCAGCATTGTGCCTTTTGTATTTAATTGCAATGCAATTTCTGTGTTTCATCGTCAATAAGAAGGTCCAAGGGATACAGAAAAACTGGAGTGATGCATCGGAATCTATAACTAGTGTCACAGGAATGGTCAGCAGGAAGAGTCAATCTTCACGTCCTTATGTCGGCATGCTGCCTTTTGTATTTAATTCCGATGCAATTTCTGTGTCTCATCGTCAATAAGAAGGTCCAAGGGATACAGCAAACCTGAAGTGAAGCATCGGAATCTATAACTAGTGTCACAGGAATGGTCAGTAAGAAGAGTCAGTCTTCTTGTCCTTAAGTCGGCATTGTGCCTTTTGTATTTAATTCCGATGCAATTTCTGTGTTTCATCGACAATAAGAGGGTGCAAGGGATACAGTAAACCTGAAGTGAGCATGGGGACCTATTACTAGTGTCGAAGAATTGGTTCAAAACATAGTCAGTAAGAAGTGTCGGTCTTCATGTACTTAAGTCGGCATTGTGCATTTTGTATTTCATTCCGATGCAATTTCTGTGTTTCATCGTCAATAAGAAGGTCCAAGGGATACAGTAAACCTGAAGTGAAGCATCGGAATCTATAACTAGTGTCACAGGAATGGTTCAAAACATAGTTAAGAAGAAGTGTCGGTCTTCATGTACTTAAGTCGGCATTGTGGCTTTTGTATTTAATTCCAATGCAATTTCTGTGTTTCATAGTCAATAAGAAGGTCCAAGGGATACAGTAAACATGAAGTGAAGCATCGGAATCTATAACTAGAGTCACAGGAATGGTCAGTAGGAAGAGTCAGTCTTCTTGTCCTTAAGTCGGCATTGTGCCTTTCTTATTTAATTCCGATGCAATTTCTGTGTTTCATCGTCAATAAGAGGGTCCAAGGGATACCGTAAACCTGAACTGAAGCATCGGAATCTATAACTAATGTCACAGGAATGGTTCAAAACATAGTCAGTAAGAAGTGTCAGCCTTCATGTACTTAAGTCGGCATTGTGTCTTTTGTATTTAATTCCGATGCAATTTCTGTGTTTCATCGTCAATAAGAAGGTCCAAGGGATACAGTAAACCTTGAGTGAAGCATCGGAATCTATAACTAGTGTCACAGGAATGGTCAGTAGGAAGAATCAGTCTGCTTGTCCTTAAGTCGGCATTGTGCTTTTTGTATTTAATTCCGATGCAATTTCTGTGTTTCATCGTCAATAAGAAGGTCCAAGGGATACAGTAAACCTGAAGTGAAGCATCGGAATCTACAACTAGTGTCACAGGAATGGTCAGTAAGAAGAGTCAGTCTTCTTGTACTTAAGTCGGCATTGTGCCTTTTGTATTTAATTCCGATGCAATTTCTGTGTTTCATCGTCAATAAGAGGGTCCAAGGGATACAGTAAACCTGAAGTGAAGCATCGGAATCTATAACTAGTGTCACAGGAATGGTCAGTAGGAAGAGTCAGTCTTCTTGTCCTTAAGTCAGCATTGTGCCTTTTGTATTTAATTGCAATGCAATTTCTGTGTTTCATCGTCAATAAGAAGGTCCAAGGGATACAAAAAAACTGGAGTGATGCATCGAAATCTATAACTAGTGTCACAGGAATGGTCAGCAGGAAGAGTCAATCTTCACATCCTTATGTCGGCATGCTGCCTTTTGTATTTAATTCCGATGCAATTTCTGTGTCTCATCGTCAATAAGAAGGTCCAAGGGATACAGCAAACCTGATGTGAAGCATCGGAATCTATAACTAGTGTCACAGGAATGGTTCAAAACATAGTCAGTAGGAAGTGTCGGTCTTCTAGTACTTAAGTCGGCATTGTGCCTTTTGTATTTAATTCCGATGCAATATCTGTGTTTCATCGACAATAAGAAGGTCCAAGGGATACAGTAAACCTGGTGTGAAGAATCGGAATCAATAACTACTGTCACAGGAATGGTCAGTAGGAAGAGTCAGTCTTCTTGTCCTTGAGTCGGCATTGTGCCTTTGTATTTAATTCCGATGCAACTTCTGTGTTTCATCGTCAATAAGAAGGTACAAGGGATACAGTAAACCAGAAGTGATGCATCGGAATCTATAACTAGTGTCACAGGAATGGTTCAAATCATAGTCAGTAAGAAGTGTCGGTCTTCATGTACTTAAGTCGGCATTGTGCCTTTTGTATTTAATTTCTATGCAATTTCTGTGTTTCATCGTCAATAAGAAGGTCCAAAGGATACAGTAAACCTAGAGTGAAGCATCGGAATCTATAACTAGTGTCACGGAAAGGGTCAGTAGGAAGAGTCAGTCTTCTTGTCCTGAAGTCGGCATTGTGCTTTCTGTATTTAATTCCGATGCAATTTCTGTGTTTCATCGGCAATAAGAAGGTCCAAGGGATACAGTAAACCTGAAGTGAAGCATCGGAAACTATAACTAGTGTTACAGGAATGGTTCAAAGCATCGTCAGTAAGAAGTGTCGGTCTTCATAAACTTATTCGGCATTGTGCCTTTTGTATTTAACTCCGAAGCAATTTCTGTGTTTCATCGTCAATAAGAAGGTCCAAGGGATACAGTAAACCAGGAGTGAAGCATCGGAATCTATAACTGGTGTCCCAGGAATGGTTCAAAACATAGTCAGTAAGAAGTGTCGGTCTTCATGTACCTAAGTCGGCATTGTGCCTTTCGTATTTAATTCCGATGCAATTTATGTCTTTTATCGTCAATAAGAAGGTCCAAGGGATACAGTAAACCTGAAGTGAAGCATCGGAATCTATAACTAGTGTCACAGGAATGGTTCAAAACATAGTCAGTAAGAAGTGTCGGTCTTCATGTACTTAAGTCGGCATTGTGCCTTTTGTATTTAAATTAGATGCTATTTCTGTGTTTCATCGTCAATAAGAAGGTCCAAGGGATACAGTAAACCTGAAGTGAAGCAACGGAATCTATAACTAGTGTTACAGGAATGGTTCAAAGCACAGTCAGTAAGAAGTGTCGGTCTTCATGTACTTAAGTCGGCATTCTGCCTTTTGTATTTAATTCGGATGCAATTTCTGTGTTTCATCGTCGATAAGAAGGTCCAAGTGATACAGTAAACCTGGTGTAAAGCATCGGAATCTATAACTAGTGTCACAGGAATGGTTCAGAACACAGTCAGTAAGAATTGTCGGTCTTCATGTCCTTAAGTCGGCATTGTGCCTTTTGTATTTAATTCCGATGCATTTTCTGTGTTTCATCGTCAATAAGAAGGTCCAAGGGATACAGTAAACTTGAAGTGAAGCATCGGAATCTATAACTCGTGTCACAGGAATGGTTCAAAACATAGTCAGTAAGAAGTGTCTGTCCTCATGTACTTAAGTCGGCATTGTGCCTTTTTTATTTAATTCCGATGCAATTTCTGTGTTTCATCGTCAATAAGAAGGTCCGAGAGATACAGTATACCTGAAGTGAAGCATCGCAATCTATAACTAGTGTCACAGGAATGGTCAGTGGGTGGAGTCAGTCATCTTGTTCTTAAGTCGGCATTGTGCCTTTTGTATTTACTTCCGATGCAATTTCTGTGTTTCATCATCAATAAGAAGGTCAGAGGGATACAGTAAACCTGAAGTGAAGCATCGGAATCTATAACTAGTGTCACATGAACGGTTCAAAACATAGTCAGTAAGAAGAGTCAGTCTTTTTGTACTTAAGATGGCATTGTGCCTTTTATATTTAATTACGATGCAATTTCTGTGTTTTATCCTCAATAAGAAGGTCAAAGGGATGCAGTAAACATGAAGTCAAGCATCGGAATCTCTAACTAGTGTCACAGGATTGGCTCAAAACATACACAGTAAGAAGAGTCAGTCTTCTTGTACTTAAGTCGGCATTGTGCCTTTTGTATTTAATTCCGATGCAATTTCTGTGTTTCATCGTCAATAAGAAGGTCCAAGGGATACAGTAAAACTGAAGTCAAACATCGGAATCTATAACCAGTGTCACAGGAATGGTTCAAAACTTAGACAGTAGGAAGAGTCAGTTTTCTTGTACTTAAGTCGGCATTGTGCCTTTTGTATTTAATTCCGATGCAATTACTGTGTTTCATCGTCAATAAGAACGTCCAAGGAGTACAGTAAACCTGAAGTGAAGCATAGGAATCTATAACTAGTGTCACAGGAATGGATCAAAAAATAGTCACTAAGAAGAGTCAGTCTCATCACCTTAAGTCGTCATTGTGCCTTTTGTATTTATTTCATATGCAATTTCTGTGTTTCAACGTCAATCAGAAGGTCCAAGGGATACAGTAAAACTGAAGTCAAGCATCGGAATCTATAACTAGTGTCACAGGATTGGTTCAAAAACATAGACAGTAAGAAGAGTCAGTCTTCTTGTCCTTAAGTCGGCATTGTGCCTTTTGTATTTAATTCCGATGCAATTTCTGTGTTTCATCGTCAATGAGAGGGTCCAAGGGATACAGTAAACCTGAAGTGAAGCATCGGAATCTATAACTAGTGTCACAGGAATGGTCAGTAGGAAGAGTCAGTCTTCTTCTCCTTAAGTCAGCATTGTGCCTTTTGTATTTAATTGCAATGCAATTTCTGTGTTTCATCGTCAATAAGAAGGTCCAAGGGATACAGAAAAACTGGAGTGATGCATCGGAATCTATAACTAGTGTCACAGGAATGGTCAGCAGGAAGAGTCAATCTTCACGTCCTTATGTCGGCATGCTGCCTTTTGTATTTAATTCCGATGCAATTTCTGTGTCTCATCGTCAATAAGAAGGTCCAAGGGATACAGCAAACCTGATGTGAAGCATCGGAATCTATAACTAGTGTCACAGGAATGGTTCAAAATATAGTCAGTAGGAAGTGTCGGTCTTCATGTACTTAAGTCGGCATTGTGCCTATTGTATTTAATTCCGATGCAATTTCTGTGACTCATCGTCAATAAGAAGGTCCAAGGGATACAGTAAACCTGAAGTGAAGCATCGGAATCTATAACTAGTGTCAGAGGAATGGTTCAAAGCTTAGACAGTAGGAAGAGTCAGTCTTCTAGTACTTAAGTCGGCATTGTGGCTTTTGTATTTAATTCCGATGCAATATCTGTGTTTCATCGACAATAAGAAGGTCCAAGGGATACAGTAAACCTGGTGTGAAGAATCGGAATCAATAACTACTGTCACAGGAATGGTCAGTAGGAAGAGTCAGTCTTCTTCTCCTTAAGTCAGCATTGTGCCTTTGAATTTAATTCCGATGCAACTTCTGTGTTTCATCGTCAATAAGAAGGTACAAGGGATACAGTAAACCAGAAGTGATGCATCGGAATCTATAACTAGTGTCACAGGAATGGTTCAAATCATAGTCAGTAAGAAGTGTCGGTCTTCATGTACTTAAGTCGGCATTGTGCCTTTTGTATTTAATTCCGATGCAATTTCTGTGTTTCATCGTCAATAAGAAGGTCCAAGGGATACAGTAAACCTGAAGTGAAGCATCGGAATCTATAACTAGTGTTACAAGAATGGTTCAAAGCATAGTCAGTAAGAAGTGTCGGTCTTCATGTACTTAAGTCGGCATTGTGCCTTTTGTATTTAATTTCTATGCAATTTCTGTGTTTCATCGTCAATAAGAAGGTCCAAAGGATAAAGTAAACCTAGAGTGAAGCATCGGAATCTATAACTAGTGTCACGGAAAGGGTCAGTAGGAAGAGTCAGTCTTCTTGTCCTTAAGTCGGCATTGTGCTTTCTGTATTTAATTCCGATGCAATTTCTGTGTTTCATCGTCAATAAGAAGGTCCAAGGGATACAGTAAACCTGAAGTGAAGCATCGGAATCTATAACTAGTGTTACAGGAATGGTTCAAAGCATAGTCAGTAAGAAGTGTCGGTCTTCATAAACTCATTCGGCATTGTGCCTTTTGTATTTAATTCCGAAGCAATTTCTGTGTTTCATCGTCAATAAGAAGGTCCAAGGGATGCAGTAAAACTGAAGTCAAGCATCGGAATCTATAACTAGTGTCACAGGATTGGTTCAAAACATAGACAGTAAGAAGATACAGTCTTCTTGTACTTAAGTCGGCATTGTGCCTTTTGTATTTAAATTAGATGCTATTTCTGTGTTTCATCGTCAATAAGAAGGTCCAGGGGAAACAGTAAACCTGAAGTGATGCATCGGAATCTATAACTAGTTTCACAGGAATGGTCAGTAGGAGGAGTCAGTCATCTTGTCCTTAAGTCGGCATTGTGCCTATTGTATTTAATTGCGATGCAATTTCTGTGTTTCATCATCAATAAGAAGGTCAGAGGGATACAGTAAACCTGAAGTGAAGCATCGGAATCTATATCTAGTGTCACATGAACGGTTCAAAACATAGTCAGTAAGAAGAGTCAGTCTTTTTGTACTTAAGTCGGCATTGTGCCTTTTGTATTTAATTCCGATGCAATTTCTGTGTTTTATCCTCAATAAGAAGGTCAAAGGGATGCAGTAAACCTGAAGTGAAGCATCGGAATCTCTAACTGGTGTCACAGGATTGGTTCAAAACATAGACAGTAAGAAGAGTCAGTCTTCTTGTACATAAGTCGGCATTGTGCCTTTTGTATTTAATTCCGATGCAATTTCTGTGTTTCATCGTCAATAAGAAGGTCCAAGGGATACAGTAAAACTGAAGTCAAACATCGGAATCTATAACCAGTGTCACAGGAATGGTTCAAAACTTAGACAGTAGGAAGAGTCAGTCTTCTTGTACTTAAGTCGGCATTGTGCCTTTTGTATTTAATTCCGATGCAATTTCTGTGTTTCATCGTCAATAAGAACGTGCAAGGGATACAGTAAACCTGAAGTGAAGCATAGGAATCTATAACTAGTGTCACAGGAATGGATCAAAGCATAGTCAGTAAGAAGAGTCAGTCTCTTCTACTTAAGTCGGCATTGTGCCTTTTGTATTTAATTCATATGCAATTTCTGTGTTTCAACGTCAATCAGAAGTTCCAAGGGATACAGTAAAACTGAAGTCAAGCATCGGAATCTATAACTAGTGTCACAGGATTGGTTCAAAACATAGACAGTAAGAAGATACAGTCTTCTTGTACTTAAGTCGGCATTGTGCATTTTGTATTTGATTCCGATGCAATTTCTGTGTTCCATCGTCAATAAGAAGGTCCAAGGGATACAGTATACCTTAAGTGAAGCATCGGAATCTATAACTAGTGTCACAGGAAAGGTCAGTAGGAAGAGTCTGTCTTCTTGTCCTTAAGACGGCATTGTGCCTTTTGTATTTAATTCCGATGCAATTTCTGTGTTTCATCGTCAATAAGAAGGTCCAAGGGATACAGTAAACCTGAAGTGAAGCAACGGAATCTATAACTAGTGTTACAGGAATGGTTCAAAGCATAGTCAGTAAGAAGTGTCGGTCTTCATGTACTTAAGTCGGCATTCTGCCTTTTGTATTTAATTCGGATGAAATTTCTGTGTTTCATCGTCGATAAGAAGGTCCAAGTGATACAGTAAACCTGGTGTGAAGCATCGGAATCTATAACAAGTGTCACAGGATTGGTTCAGAACACAGTCAGTAAGAAGTGTCGGTCTTCATGTCCTTAAGTCGGCATTGTGCCTTTTGTATTTAATTCCGATGCATTTTCTGTGTTTCATCGTCAATAAGAAGGTCCAAGGGATACAGTAAACTTGAAGTGAAGCATCGGAATCTATAACTCGTGTCACAGGAATGGTTCAAAACATAGTCAGTAAGAAGTGTCTGTCCTCATGTACTTAAGTCGGCATTGTGCCTTTTTTATTTAATTCCGATGCAATTTCTGTGTTTCATCGTCAATAAGAAGGTCCGAGAGATACAGTAAACCTGAAGTGAAGCATCGCAATCTATAACTAGTGTCACAGGAATGGTCAGTTGGTGGAGTCAGTCATCTTGTTCTTAAGTCGGCATTGTGCCTTTTGTATTTAATTCCGATGCAATTTCTGTGTTTCATCATCAATAAGAAGGTCAGAGGGATACAGTAAACCTGAAGTGAAGCATCGGAATCTATAACTAGTGTCACATGAACGGTTCAAAACATAGTCAGTAAGAAGAGTCAGTCTTTTTGTACGTAAGATGGCATTGTGCCTTTTATATTTAATTACGATGCATTTTCTGTGTTTTATCCTCAATAAGAAGGACAAAGGGATGCAGTAAACCTGAAGTGAAGCATCGGAATCTCTAACTAGTGTCACAGGATTGGCTCAAAACATACACAGTAAGAAGAGTCAGTCTTCTTGTACTTAAGTCGGCATTGTGCCTTTTGTATTTAATTCCGATGCAATTTCTGTGTTTTATCGTCAATAAGAAGGTCCAAGGGATACAGTAAAACTGAAGTCAAACATCGGAATCTATAACCAGTGTCACAGGAATGGTTCAAAACTTAGACAGTAGGAAGAGTCAGTTTTCTTGTACTTAAGTCGGCATTGTGCCTTTTGTATTTAATTCCGATGCAATTACTGTGTTTCATCGTCAATAAGAACGTCCAAGGAGTACAGTAAACCTGAAGTGAAGCATAGGAATCTATAACTAGTGTCACAGGAATGGATCAAAACATAGTCACTAAGAAGAGTCAGTCTCTTCTACTTAAGTCGTCATTGTGCCTTTTGTATTTAATTCATATGCAATTTCTGTGTTTCAACGTCAATCAGAAGGTCCAAGGGATACAGTAAAACTGAAGTCAAGCATCGGAAACTATAACTAGTGTCACAGGATTGGTTCAAAACATAGACAGTAAGAAGATACAATCTTCTTGTACTTAAGTCGGCATTGTGCATTTTGTATTTGATTCCGATGCAATTTCTGTGTTTCATCGTCAATTAGAAGGTCCGAGGGATACAGTAAACCTGAAGTGAAGCATCGGAATCTATAACTAGTGTCACAGGAATGGTCAGTAGGAAGAGTCAGTCTTCTTGTCCTTAAGTCGGCATTGTGCCTTTTGTATTTAATTCCGATGCAATTTCTGTGTTTCATCGTCAATAAGAAGATCCAAGGGATACAGTAAACCTGAAGTGAAGCATCGGAATCTATAACTAGTGTTACAAGAATGGTTCAAAGCACAGTCAGTAAGAAGTGTCGGTCTTCATAAACTTATTCGGCATTGTGCCTTTTGTATTTAATTCCGAAGCAATTTCTGTGTTTCATCGTCAATAAGAAGTTCCAAGGGATACAGTAAACCTGAAGTGATGCATCGGAATCTATAACTAGTTTCACAGGAATGGTCAGTAGGAGGAGCCAGTCATCTTGTCCTTAAGTCGGCATTGTGCCTATTGTATTTAATTCCGATGCAATTCCTGTGTTTCATCATCAATAAGAAGGTCAGAGGGATACAGTAAACCTGAAGTGAAGCATCGGAATCTATATCTAGTGTCACATGAACGGTTCAAAACATAGTCAGTAAGAAGAGTCAGTCTTCTTCTACTTAAGTCGGCCATGTGCCTTTTGTATTTAATTCCGATGCAATTTCTGTGTTTTATCCTCAATAAGAAGGTCAAAGGGATGCAGTAAACCTGAAGTGAAGCATCGGAATCTCTAACTAGTGTCACAGGATTGGTTCATAACATAGACAGTAAGAAGAGTCAGTCTTCTTGTACTTAAGTCGGCATTGTGCCTTTTGTATTTAATTCCGATGCAATTTCTGTGTTTCATCGTCAATAAGAACGTGCAAGGGATACAGTAAACCTGAAGTGAAGCATAGGAATCTATAACTAGTGTCACAGGAATGGATCAAAGCATAGTCAGTAAGAAGAGTCAGTCTCTTCTACTTAAGTCGGCATTGTGCCTTTTGTATTTAATTCATATGCAATTTCTGTGTTTCAACGTCAATCAGAAGGTCCAAGGGATACAGTAAACTTGAAGTGAAGCATCGGAATCTATAACTCGTGTCACAGGAATGGTTCAAAACATAGTCAGTAAGAAGTGTCTGTCCTCATGTACTTAAGTCGGCATTGTGCCTTTTTTATTTAATTCCGATGCAATTTCTGTGTTTCATCGTCAATAAGAAGGTCCGAGAGATACAGTAAACCTGAAGTGAAGCATCGCAATCTATAACTAGTGTCACAGGAATGGTCAGTAGGTGGAGTCAGTCATCTTGTTCTTAAGTCGGCATTGTGCCTTTTGTATTTAATTCCGATGCAATTTCTGTGTTTCATCATCAATAAGAAGGTCAGAGGGATACAGTAAACCTGAAGTGAAGCATCGGAATCTATAACTAGTGTCACATGAACGGTTCAAAACATAGTCAGTAAGAAGAGTCAGTCTTTTTGTACGTAAGATGGCATTGTGCCTTTTATATTTAATTACGATGCATTTTCTGTGTTTTATCCTCAATAAGAAGGTCAAAGGGATGCAGTAAACCTGAAGTGAAGCATCGGAATCTCTAACTAGTGTCACAGGATTGGCTCAAAACATACACAGTAAGAAGAGTCAGTCTTCTTGTACTTAAGTCGGCATTGTGCCTTTTGTATTTAATTCCGATGCAATTTCTGTGTTTTATCGTCAATAAGAAGGTCCAAGGGATACAGTAAAACTGAAGTCAAACATCGGAATCTATAACCAGTGTCACAGGAATGGTTCAAAACTTAGACAGTAGGAAGAGTCAGATTTGTTGTACTTAAGTCGGCATTGTGCCTTTTGTATTTAATTCCGATGCAATTACTGTGTTTCATCGTCAATAAGAACGTCCAAGGAGTACAGTAAACCTGAAGTGAAGCATAGGAATCTATAACTAGTGTCACAGGAATGGATCAAAACATAGTCACTAAGAAGAGTCAGTCTCTTCTACTTAAGTCGTCATTGTGCCTTTTGTATTTAATTCATATGCAATTTCTGTGTTTCAACGTCAATCAGAAGGTCCAAGGGATACAGTAAAACTGAAGTCAAGCATCGGAATCTATAACTAGTGTCACAGGATTGGTTCAAAACATAGACAGTAAGAAGATACAATCTTCTTGTACTTAAGTCGGCATTGTGCATTTTGTATTTGATTCCGATGCAATTTCTGTGTTTCATCGTCAATAAGAAGGTCCAAGGGATAGAGTATAGCTGAAGTGAAGCATCGGAATCTAACACTAGTTTCACAGGAATGGTTCAGAACACAGTCATTAAGAAGTGTCGGTCTTCATGTCCTTAAGTCGGCATTGTGCCTTCTGTATTTAATTCCGATGCATTTTCTGTGTTTCATCGTCAATAAGAAGGTCCAAGGGATACAGTAAACTTGAAGTGAAGCATCGGAATCTATACCTCGTGTCACAGGAATGGTTCAAAACATAGTCAGTAAGGAGTGTCTGTCTTCATGTACTTAAGTTGGCATTGTGCCATTTGAATTTAATTCCGATGCAATTTCTGTGTTTCATCGTCAATTAGAAGGTCCGAGGGATACAGTAAACCTGAAGTGAAGGATCGGAATCTATAACTAGTGTCACAGGAATGGTCAGTAGGAAGAGTCAGTCTTCTTGTCCTTAAGTCGGCATTGTGCCTTTTGTATTTAATTCCGATGCAATTTCTGTGTTTCATCGTCAATAAGAAGATCCAAGGGATACAGTAAACCTGAAGTGAAGCATCGGAATCTATAGCTAGTGTTACAAGAATGGTTCAAAGCACAGTCAGTAAGAAGTGTCGGTCTTCATAAACTTATTCGGCATTGTGCCTTTTGTATTTAATTCCGAAGCAATTTCTGTGTTTCATCGTCAATAACAAGTTCCAAGGGATACAGTAAACCTGAAGTGATGCATCGGAATCTATAACTAGTTTCACAGGAATGGTCAGTAGGAGGAGCCAGTCATCTTGTCCTTAAGTCGGCATTGTGCCTATTGTATTTAATTCCGATGCAATTCCTGTGTTTCATCATCAATAAGAAGGTCAGAGGGATACAGTAAACCTGAAGTGAAGCATCGGAATCTATATCTAGTGTCACATGAACGGTTCAAAACATAGTCAGTAAGAAGAGTCAGTCTTCTTCTACTTAAGTCGGCCATGTGCCTTTTGTATTTAATTCCGATGCAATTTCTGTGTTTTATCCTCAATAAGAAGGTCAAAGGGATGCAGTAAACCTGAAGTGAAGCATCGGAATCTCTAACTAGTGTCACAGGATTGGTTCATAACATAGACAGTAAGAAGAGTCAGTCTTCTTGTACTTAAGTCGGCATTGTGCCTTTTGTATTTAATTCCGATGCAATTTCTGTGTTTCATCGTCAATAAGAACGTGCAAGGGATACAGTAAACCTGAAGTGAAGCATAGGAATCTATAACTAGTGTCACAGGAATGGATCAAAGCATAGTCAGTAAGAAGAGTCAGTCTCTTCTACTTAAGTCGGCATTGTGCCTTTTGTATTTAATTCGTATGCAATTTCTGTGTTTCAACGTCAATCAGAAGGTCCAAGGGATACAGTAAACTTGAAGTGAAGCATCGGAATCTATAACTCGTGTCACAGGAATGGTTCAAAACATAGTCAGTAAGAAGTGTCTGTCCTCATGTACTTAAGTCGGCATTGTGCCTTTTTTATTTAATTCCGATGCAATTTCTGTGTTTCATCGTCAATAAGAAGGTCCGAGAGATACAGTAAACCTGAAGTGAAGCATCGCAATCTATAACTAGTGTCACAGGAATGGTCAGTAGGTGGAGTCAGTCATCTTGTTCTTAAGTCGGCATTGTGCCTTTTGTATTTAATTCCGATGCAATTTCTGTGTTTCATCATCAATAAGAAGGTCAGAGGGATACAGTAAACCTGAAGTGAAGCATCGGAATCTATAACTAGTGTCACATGAACGGTTCAAAACATAGTCAGTAAGAAGAGTCAGTCTTTTTGTACGTAAGATGGCATTGTGCCTTTTATATTTAATTACGATGCATTTTCTGTGTTTTATCCTCAATAAGAAGGTCAAAGGGATGCAGTAAACCTGAAGTGAAGCATCGGAATCTCTAACTAGTGTCACAGGATTGGCTCAAAACATACACAGTAAGAAGAGTCAGTCTTCTTGTACTTAAGTCGGCATTGTGCCTTTTGTATTTAATTCCGATGCAATTTCTGTGTTTTATCGTCAATAAGAAGGTCCAAGGGATACAGTAAAACTGAAGTCAAACATCGGAATCTATAACCAGTGTCACAGGAATGGTTCAAAACTTAGACAGTAGGAAGAGTCAGTTTTGTTGTACTTAAGTCGGCATTGTGCCTTTTGTATTTAATTCCGATGCAATTACTGTGTTTCATCGTCAATAAGAACGTCCAAGGAGTACAGTAAACCTGAAGTGAAGCATAGGAATCTATAACTAGTGTCACAGGAATGGATCAAAACATAGTCACTAAGAAGAGTCAGTCTCTTCTACTTAAGTCGTCATTGTGCCTTTTGTATTTAATTCATATGCAATTTCTGTGTTTCAACGTCAATCAGAAGGTCCAAGGGATACAGTAAAACTGAAGTCAAGCATCGGAATCTATAACTAGTGTCACAGGATTGGTTCAAAACATAGACAGTAAGAAGATACAATCTTCTTGTACTTAAGTCGGCATTGTGCATTTTGTATTTGATTCCGATGCAATTTCTGTGTTTCATCGTCAATAAGAAGGTCCAAGGGATAGAGTATAGCTGAAGTGAAGCATCGGAATCTAAAACTAGTTTCACAGGAATGGTTCAGAACACAGTCTTTAAGAAGTGTCGGTCTTCATGTCCTTAAGTCGGCATTGTGCCTTCTGTATTTAATTCCGATGCAATTTATGTCCTTTATCGTCAATAAGAAGGTCCAAGGGATACAGTAAACCTGAAGTGAAGCATCGGAATCTATAACTAGTGTCACAGGAATGGTTCAAGACATAGTCAGTAAGAAGTGTCGGTCTTCATGTACTTAAGTCGGCATTGTGCCTTTTGTATTTAAATTAGATGCTATTTCTGTGTTTCATCGTCAATAAGAAGGTCCAGGGGAAACAGTAAACCTGAAGTGATGCATCGGAATCTATATCTAGTGTCACATGAACGGTTCAAAACATAGTCAGTAAGAAGAGTCAGCCTTTTTGTACTTAAGTCGGCATTGTGCCTTTTGTATTTAATTCCGATGCAATTTCTGTGTTTTATCCTCAATAAGAAGGTCAAAGGGATGCAGTAAACCTGAAGTGAAGCATCGGAATCTCTAACTAGTGTCACAGGATTGGTTCAAAACATAGACAGTAAGAAGAGTCAGTCTTCTTGTACATAAGTCGGCATTGTGCCTTTTGTATTTAATTCCGATGCAATTTCTGTGTTTCATCGTCAATAAGAAGGTCCAAGGGATACAGTAAAACTGAAGGCAAACATCGGAATCTATAACCAGTGTCACAGGAATGGTTGAAAACTTAGACAGTAGGAACACTCAGTCTTCTTGTACTTAAGTCGGCATTGTGCCTTTTGTATTTAATTCCGATGCAATTTCTGTGTTTCATCGTCAATAAGAACGTGCAAGGGATACAGTAAACCTGAAATGAAGCATAGGAATCTATAACTAGTGTCACAGGAATGGATCAAAGCATAGTCAGTAAGAAGAGTCAGTCTCTTCTACTTAAGTCGGCATTGTGCCTTTTGTATTTAATTCATATGCAATTTCTGTGTTTCAACGTCAATCAGAAGTTCCAAGGGATACAGTGAAACTGAAGTCAAGCATCGGAATCTATAACTAGTGTCACAGGATTGGTTCAAAACATAGACAGTAAGAAGATACAGTCTTCTTGTACTTAAGTCGGCATTGTGCATTTTGTATTTGATTCCCATGTAATTTCTGTGTTCCATCGTCAATAAGAAGGTCCAAGGGATACAGTATACCTTAAGTGAAGCATCGGAATCTATAACTAGTGTCACAGGAATGGTCAGTAGGAAGAGTCTGTCTTCTTGTCCTTAAGACGGCATTGTGCCTTTTGTATTTAATTCCGATGCAATTTCTGTGTTTCATCGTCAATAAGAAGGTCCAAGGGATACAGTAAACGTGAAGTGAAGCAACGGAATCTATAACTAGTGTTACAGGAATGGTTCAAAGCATAGTCAGTAAGAAGTGTCGGTCTTCATGTACTTAAGTCGGCATTCTGCCTTTTGTATTTAATTCGGATGAAATTTCTGTGTTTCATCGTCGATAAGAAGGTCCAAGTGATACAGTAAACCTGGTGTGAAGCATCGGAATCTATAACAAGTGTCACAGGAATGGTTCAGAACACAGTCAGTAAGAAGTGTCGGCCTTCATGTCCTTAAGTCGGCATTGTGCCTTTTGTATTTAATTCCGATGCATTTTCTGTGTTTCATCGTCAATAAGAAGGTCCAAGGGATACAGTAAACTTGAAGTGAAGCATCGGAATCTATAACTCGTGTCACAGGAATGGTTCAAAACATAGTCAGTAAGAAGTGTCTGTCCTCATGTACTTAAGTCGGCATTGTGCCTTTTTTATTCAATTCCGATGCAATTTCTGTGTTTCATCGTCAATAAGAAGGTCCGAGAGATACAGTAAACCTGAAGTGAAGCATCGCAATCTATAACTAGTGTCACAGGAATGGTCAGTAGGTGGAGTCAGTCATCTTGTTCTTAAGTCGGCATTGTGCCTTTTGTATTTAATTCCGATGCAATTTCTGTGTTTCATCATCAATAAGAAGGTCAGAGGGATACAGTAAACCTGAAGTGAAGCATCGGAATCTATAACTAGTGTCACATGAACGGTTCAAAACATAGTCAGTGAGAAGAGTCAGTCTTTTTGTACTTAAGATGGCATTGTGCCTTTTATATTTAATTACGATGCATTTTCTGTGTTTTATCCTCAATAAGAAGGTCAAAGGGATGCAGTAAACCTGAAGTGAAGCATCGGAATCTCTAACTATTGTCACAGGATTGGCTCAAAACATACACAGTAAGAAGAGTCAGTCTTCTTGTACTTAAGTCGGCATTGTGCCTTTTGTATTTAATTCCGATGCAATTTCTGTGTTTCATCGTCAATAAGAAGGTCCAAGGGATACAGTAAAACTGAAGTCAAGCATCGGAATCTATAACTAGTGTCACAGGATTGGTTCAAAACATAGACAGTAAGAAGATACAATCTTCTTGTACTTAAGTCGGCATTGTGCATTTTGTATTTGATTCCGATGCAATTTCTGTGTTTCATCGTCAATAAGAAGGTCCAAGGGATAGAGTATAGCTGAAGTGAAGCATCGGAATCTAAAACTAGTGTCACAGGAATGGTCAGTAGGAAGAGTCAGTCTTCTTGTCCTTAAGACGGCATTGTGCCTTTTGTATTTAATTCCGATGCAATTTCTGTGTTTCATCGTCAATAAGGAGGTCCAAGGGATACAGTAAACCTGGTGTGAAGCATCGGAATCTATAACTAGTGTCACAGGAATGGTTCAGAACACAGTCATTAAGAAGTGTCGGTCTTCATGTCCTTAAGTCGGCATTGTGCCTTTTGTATTTAATTCCGATGCATTTTCTGTGTTTCATCGTCAATAAGAAGGTCCAAGGGATACAGTAAACTTGAAGTGAAGCATCGGAATCTATACCTCGTGTCACAGGAATGGTTCAAAACATAGTCAGTAAGAAGTGTCTGTCTTCATGTACTTAAGTTGGCATTGTGCCATTTGAATTTAATTCCGATGCAATTTCTGTGTTTCATCGTCAATTAGAAGGTCCGAGGGATACAGTAAACCTGAAGTGAAGCATCGGAATCTATAACTAGTGTCACAGGAATGGTCAGTAGGAAGAGTCAGTCTTCTTGTCCTTAAGTCGGCATTGTGCCTTTTGTATTTAATTCAGATGCAATTTCTGTGTTTCATCGTCAATAAGAAGATCCAAGGGATACAGTAAACCTGAAGTGAAGCATCGGAATCTATAACTAGTGTTACAAGAATGGTTCAAAGCACAGTCAGTAAGAAGTGTCGGTCTTCATAAACTTATTCGGCATTGTGCCTTTTGTATATAATTCCGAAGCAATTTTTGTGTTTCATCGTCAATAAGAAGTTCCAAGGGATACAGTAAACCAGGAGTGAAGCATCGGAATCTATAACTGGTGTCCCAGGAATGGTTCAAAACATAGTCAGTAAGAAGTGTCGGTCTTCATGTACCTAAGTCGGCATTGTGCCTTTCGTATTTAATTCCGATGCAATTTATGTCTTTTATCGTCAATAAGAAGGTCCTAGGGATACAGTAAACCTGAAGTGAAGCATCGGAATCTATAACTAGTGTCACAGGAATGGTTCAAAACATAGTCAGTAAGAAGTGTCGGTCTTCATGTACTTAAGTCGGCATTGTGCCTTTTGTATTTAAATTAGATGCTATTTCTGTGTTTCATCGTCAATAAGAAGGTCCAGGGGATACAGTAAACCTGAAGTGATGCATCGGAATCTATAACTAGTTTCACAGGAATGGTCAGTAGGAGGAGCCAGTCATCTTGTCCTTAAGTCGGCATTGTGCCTATTGTATTTAATTCCGATGCAATTCCTGTGTTTCATCATCAATAAGAAGGTCAGAGGGATACAGTAAACCTGAAGTGAAGCATCGGAATCTATATCTAGTGTCACATGAACGGTTCAAAACATAGTCAGTAAGAAGAGTCAGTCTTCATGTACTTAAGTCGGCCATGTGCCTTTTGTATTTAATTCCGATGCAATTTCTGTGTTTTATCCTCAATAAGAAGGTCAAAGGGATGCAGTAAACCTGAAGTGAAGCATCGGAATCTCTAACTAGTGTCACAGGATTGGTTCATAACATAGACAGTAAGAAGAGTCAGTCTTCTTGTACTTAAGTCGGCATTGTGCCTTTTGTATTTAATTCCGATGCAATTTCTGTGTTTCATCGTCAATAAGAACGTGCAAGGGATACAGTAAACCTGAAGTGAAGCATAGGAATCTATAACTAGTGTCACAGGAATGGATCAAAGCATAGTCAGTAAGAAGAGTCAGTCTCTTCTACTTAAGTCGGCATTGTGCCTTTTGTATTTAATTCATATGCAATTTCTGTGTTTCAACGTCAATCAGAAGGTCCAAGTGATACAGTAAAACTGAAGTCAAGCATCGGAATCTATAACTAGTGTCACAGGATTGGTTCAAAACATAGACAGTAAGAAGATACAGTGTTCTTGTACTTAAGTCGGCATTGTGCATTTTGTATTTGATTCCGATGCAATTTCTGTGTTTCATCGTCAATAAGAAGGTCCAAGGGATACAGTATACCTGAAGTGAAGCATCGGAATCTATAACTAGTGTCACAGGAATGGTCAGTGGGAAGAGTCTGTCTTCTTGTACTTAATACGGCATTGTGCCTTTTGTATTTAATTCCGATGCAATTTCTGTGTTTCATCGTCAACAAGAAGGTCCAAGGGATACAGTAAACCTGAAGTGAAGCAACGGAATCTATAACTAGTGTTACAGGAATGGTTCAAAGCATAGTCAGTAAGAAGTGTCGGTCTTCATGTACTTAAGTCGGCATTCTGCCTTTTGTATTTAATTCGGATGCAATTTCTGTGTTTCATCGTCGATAAGAAGGTCCAACTGATACAGTAAACCTGGTGTGAAGCATCGGAATCTATAACTAGTGTCACAGGAATGGTTCAGAACACAGTCAGTAAGAAGTGTCGGTCTTCATGTCCTTAAGTCGGCATTGTGCCTTTTGTATTTAATTCCGATGCATTTTCTGTGTTTCATCGTCAATAAGAAGGTCCAAGGGATACAGTAAACGTGAAGTGAAGCATCGGAATCTATAACTCGTGTCACAGGAATGGTTCAAAACATAGTCAGTAAGAAGTGTCTGTCTTCATGTACTTAAGTCGGCATTGTGCCTTTTTTATTTAATTCCGATGCAATTTCTGTGTTTCATCGTCAATAAGAAGGTCCGAGAGATACAGTAAACCTGAAGTGAAGCATCGCAATCTATAACTAGTGTCACAGGAATGGTCAGTAGGAGGAGTCAGTCATCTTGTTCTTAAGTCGGCATTGTGCCTTTTGTATTTAATTCCGTTGCAGTTTCTGTGTTTCATCATCAATAAGAAGGTCAGAGGGATACAGTAAACCTGAAGTGAAGCATCGGAATCTATAACTAGTGTCACATGAACGGTTCAAAACATAGTCAGTAAGAAGAGTCAGTCTTTTTGTGCTTAAGATGGCATTGTGCCTTTTATATTTAATTCCGATGCAATTTCTGTGTTTTATCCTCAATAAGAAGGTCAAAGGGATGCAGTAAACCTGAAGTGAAGCATCGGAATCTCTAACTAGTGTCACAGGATTGGCTCAAAACATAGACAGTAAGAAGAGTCAGTCTTCTTGTACTTAAGTCGGCATTGTGCCTTTTGTATTTAATTCCGATGCAATTTCTGTGTTTCATCGTCAATAAGAAGGTCCAAGGGATACAGTAAGACTGAAGTCAAACATCGGAATCTATAACCAGTGTCACAGGAATGGTTCAAAACTTAGACAGTAGGAAGAGTCAGTTTTCTTGTACTTAAGTCGGCATTGTGCCTTTTGTATTTAATTCCGATGCAAATTCTGTGTTTCATCGTCAATAAGAACGTCCAAGGGATACAGTAAACCTGAAGTGAAGCATAGAAATCTATAACTAGTGTCACAGGAATGAATCAAAACATAGTCAGTAAGAAGAGTCAGTCTCTTCTACTTAAGTCGTCATTGTGCCTTTTGTATTTAATTCATATGCAATTTCTGTGTTTCAACGTCAATCAGAAGGTCCAAGGGATACAGTAAAACTGAAGTCAAGCATCGGAATCTATAACTAGTGTCACAGGATTGGTTCAAAACATAGACAGTAAGAAGATACAGTCTTCTTGTACTTAAGTCGGCATTGTACATTTTGTATTTGATTCCGATGCAATTTCTGTGTTTCATCGTCAATAAGAAGGTCCAACTGATAGAGTATACCTGAAGTGAAGCATCGGAATCTAAAACTAGTGTCACAGGAATGGTCAGTAGGAAGAGTCAGTCTTCTTGTCCTTAAGACGGCATTGTGCCTTTTGAATTTAATTCCGATGAAATTTCTGTGTTTCATCGTCAATAAGAGGGTCCAAGGGATACCGTAAACCTGAACTGAAGCATCGGAATCTATAACTAGTGTCACAGGGATGGTTCAAAACATAGTCAGTAAGAAGTGTCGGTCTTCATGTACTGAAGTCGGCATTGTGGCTATTGTATTTAATTCCGATGCAATTTCTGTGTTTCATCGTCAATAAGAAGTTCCAAGGCATACAGTAAACCTTGTGTGAAGCATCGGAATCTATAACTAGTGTCACAGGAATGGTCAGTAGGAAGAATCAGTCAGCTTGTCCTTAAGGCGGCATTGTGCCTTTTGTACTTAATTCCGATGCAATTGCTGTGTTTCATCGTCAATAAGAAGGTCCAAGGGATACAGTAAACCTGAAGTGAAGCTTCGGAATCTATAACTAGTGTCACAGGAATGGTCAGTAGGAAGAGTCAGTCTTCTTGTCCTTAAGTCGGCATTGTGCCTTTTGTATTTAATTCCGATGCAATTTCTGTGTTTCATCGACAATAAGAGGGTGCAAGGGATACAGTAAACCTGAAGTGAAGCATGGGGACCTATTACTAGTGTCGCAGAATTGGTTCAAAACATAGTCAGTAAGAAGTGTCGGTCTTCATGTACTTAAGTCGGCATTGTGCCTTTTGTATTTCATTCCGATGCAATTTCTGTGTTTCATCGTCAATAAGAAGGTCCAAGGGATACAGTAAACCTGAAGTGAAGCATCGGAATCTTTAACTAGTGTCACAGGATTGGTCAGTAGGAAGAGTCAGTCTTCTTGTCCTTAAGTCGGCATTGTGCCTTTTGTATTTAATTCCGATGCAACTTCTGTGTTTCATCGTCAATAAGAAGGTCCAAGGGATACAGTAAACCTGAAGTGAAGCATCGGAATCTATAACTAGTGTCACAGGAATGGTTCAAAACATAGTTAAGAAGAAGTGTCGGTCTTCATGTACTTAAGTCGGCATTGTGGCTTTTGTATTTAATTCCAATGCAATTTCTGTGTTTCATAGTCAATAAGAAGGTCCAAGGGATACAGTAAACATGAAGTGAAGCATCGGAATCTATAACTAGAGTCACAGGAATGTCCAGTAGGAAGAGTCAGTCTTCTTGTCCTTAAGTCGGCATTGTGCCTTTTTTATTTAATTCCGATGCAATTTCTGTGTTTCATCGTCAATGAGAGGGTCCAAGGGATACCGTAAACCTGAACTGAAGCATCGGAATCTATAACTAATGTCACAGGAATGGTTCAAAACATAGTCAGTAAGAAGTGTCAGCCTTCATGTACTTAAGTCGGCATTGTGCCTTTTGTATTTAATTCCGATGCAATTTCTGTGTTTCATCGTCAATAAGAAGGTCCAAGGGATACAGTAAACCTTGAGTGAAGCATCGGAATCTATGACTAGTGTCACAGGAATGGTTCAATACATTGTCAGTAAGAAGTGTCGGTCTTCATGTACTTAAGTCGGCATTGTGCCTCTTGTATTTAATTCCGATGCAATTTCTGTGTTTCATCGTCAATAAGAAGGTCCAACGGATACAGTACACCTGAAGTGAAGAATCGGAATCTATAAATAGTGTCACAGGAATGGTCAGTAGGAAGAGTCAGTCTTCTTGTCCTTAAGTCGGCATTGTGCCTTTTGTATGTAATTCCGATGCAATATCTGTGTTTCATCGTCAATAAGAAGGTCCAAGGGATACAGTAAACCTGAAGTGAAGCATCGGAATCTATAACTAGTGTCACAGGAATGGTCAGTAGGAAGAGTCAGTCATCTTGTCCTTAAGTCGGCATTGTGCCTTTTGTATTTAATTCCGATGCAATTTCTGTGTTTCATCGACAATAAGAGGGTGCAAGGGATACAGTAAACCTGAAGTGAAGCATGGGGACCTATTACTAGTGTCGCAGAATTGGTTCAAAACATAGTCAGTAAGAAGTGTCGGTCTTCATGTACTTAAGTCGGCATTGTGCCTTTTGTATTTCATTCCGATGCAATTTCTGTGTTTCATCGTCAATAAGAAGGTCCAAGGGATACAGTAAACCTGAAGTGAAGCATCGGAATCTTTAACTAGTGTCACAGGATTGGTCAGTAGGAAGAGTCAGTCTTCTTGTCCTTAAGTCGGCATTGTGCCTTTTGTATTTAATTCCGATGCAACTTCTGTGTTTCATCGTCAATAAGAAGGTCCAAGGGATACAGTAAACCTGAAGTGAAGCATCGGAATCTATAACTAGTGTCACAGGAATGGTTCAAAACATAGTTAAGAAGAAGTGTCGGTCTTCATGTACTTAAGTCGGCATTGTGGCTTTTGTATTTAATTACAATGCAATTTCTGTGTTTCATAGTCAATAAGAAGGTCCAAGGGATACAGTAAACATGGAGTGAAGCATCGGAATCTATAACTAGAGTCACAGGAATGGTCAGTAGGAAGAGTCAGTCTTCTTGTCCTTAAGTCGGCATTGTGCCTTTTTTATTTAATTCCGATGCAATTTCTGTGTTTCATCGTCAATAAGAGGGTCCAAGGGATACCGTAAACCTGAACTGAAGCATCGGAATCTATAACTAATGTCACAGGAATGGTTCAAAACATAGTCAGTAAGAAGTGTCAGCCTTCATGTACTTAAGTCGGCATTGTGCCTTTTGTATTTAATTCCGATGCAATTTCTGTGTTTCATCGTCAATAAGAAGGTCCAAGGGATACAGTAAACCTTGAGTGAAGCATCGGAATCTATAACTAGTGTCACAGGAATGGTCAGTAGGAAGAATCAGTCTGCTTGTCCTTAAGTCGGCATTGTGCTTTTTGTATTTAATTCCGATGCAATTTCTGTGTTTCATCGTCAGTAAGAAGGTCCTAGGGATACAGTAAACCTGAAGTGAAGCATCGGAATCTATAACTAGTGTCACAGGAATGGTCAGTAAGAAGAGTCAGTCTTCTTGTCCTTAAGTCGGCATTGTGCGTTTTGTATTTAATTCCGATGCAATTTCTGTGTTTCATCGTCAATAAGAGGGTCCAAGGGATACAGCAAACCTGAAGTGAAGCATCGGAATCTATAACTAGTGTCACAGGAATGGTCAGTAGGAAGAGTCAGTCTTCTTGTCCTTAAGTCAGCATTGTGCATTTTGTATTTAATTGCAATGCAATTTCTGTGTTTCATCGTCAATAAGAAGGTCCAAGGGATACAGAAAAACTGGAGTGATGCATCGGAATCTATAACTAGTGTCACAGGAATGGTCAGCAGGAAGAGTCAATCTTCACGTCCTTATGTCGGCATGCTGCCTTTTGTATTTAATTCCGATGCAATTTCTGTGTCTCATCGTCAATAAGAAGGTCCAAGGGATACAGCAAACCTGATGTGAAGCATCGGAATCTATAACTAGTGTCACAGGAATGGTTCAAAACATAGTCAGTAGGAAGTGTCGGTCTTCATGTACTTAAGTCGGCATTGTGCCTTTTGTATTTAATTCCGATGCAATTTCTGTGACTCATCGTCAATAAGAAGGTCCAAGGGATACAGTAAACCTGAAGTGAAGCATCGGAATCTATAACTAGTGTCAGAGGAATGGTTCAAAGCTTAGACAGTAGGAAGAGTCAGTCTTCTAGTACTTAAGTCGGCATTGTGCCTTTTGTATTTAATTCCGATGCAATATCTGTGTTTCATCGACAATAAGAAGGTCCAAGGGATACAGTAAACCTGGCGTGAAGAATCGGAATCAATAACTACTGTCACTGGAATGGTCAGTAGGAAGAGTCAGTCTTCTTGTCCTTGAGTCGGCATTGTGCCTTTGTATTTAATTCCGATGCAACTTCTGTGTTTCATCGTCAATAAGAAGGTACAAGGGATACAGTAAACCAGAAGTGATGCATCGGAATCTATAACTAGTGTCACAGGAATGGTTCAAATCATAGTCAGTAAGAAGTGTCGGTCTTCATGTACTTAAGTCGGCATTGTGCCTTTTGTATTTAATTCCGATGCAATTTCTGTGTTTCATCGTCAATAAGAAGGTCCAAGGGATACAGTAAACCTGAAGTGAAGCATCGGAATCTATAACTAGTGTCACAGGAATGGTCAGTAGGAAGAGCCAGTCTTCTTGTCCTTAAGTCGGCTTTGTGCATTTTGTATTTGATTCCGATGCAATTTCTGGGTTTCATCGCCAATAAGAAGGTCCAAGGGATACAGGTGACCTGGAGTGAAGCAATGGAATCTACAACTAGTGTCACAGGAATGGTCAGCAGGAAGAGTCAATCTTCATGTCCTTATGTCGGCATTCAACCTTCTGTATTTAATTCTGATGCAATTTCTGTGTTTCATCGTCAATAAGAAGGTCCAAGGGATACAGTAAACCTGAAGTGAAACATCGGAATCTATAACTAGTGTCACAGGAATGGTTCAAAACATAGTCAGTAAGAAATGTCGGTCTTCAAGTACTTTAGTCGGCATTGTGCCTTTTGTATTCAATTCCGATGCAATTTCTGTGTTTCATCGTCAATAAGAAGGTCCAAGGGATACAGTAAACCTGGAGTGAAGCATCGGAACCTATAACTAGTGTCACAGGAATGGTTCAAAACATAGTCAGTAAGAAGTGTCGGTCCTCATGTACTTAAGTCGGCATTTTGCCTTTGGTATTTAATTCCGATGCAATTTCTGTGTTTCATGGTCAATTAGAAGGTCCAAGGAATACAGTAAACCTGAAGTGAAGCATCGGAATCTATAACTAGTGTCACAGGAATGGTTCAAAACATAGTCAGTAAGAAGCGTCGGTCTTCATGTACTTAGATCGGCATTGTGCCTTTTGTATTTAATTCCGATGCAATTTCTGTGTTTCATCATCAATAAGAAGGTCCAAGGGATACAGTAAACCTGAAGTGAAGCATCGGAATCTGTAACTAGTGTCACAGGAATGGTCAGTAGGAAGAGTCAGTCTTCTTGTCCTTAAGTCGGCGTATTGCCTTTTGTATTTAATTCCGATGCAATTTCTGTGTTCCATCGTCAATAAGAGGGTCCAAGGGACACAGTAAACCTGACGTGAAGGATCGGAATCTATAACTAGTGTTGCAGGAATGGTTCATAACATAGTCAGTAAGAAGTGTCGGTCTTTATGTACTTAAGTCGGCATTGTGCCTTTTGTACTAAATCCCGATGCAATTTCTGTGTTTCATCGTCAATAAGAAGGTCCAAGGGATACAGTAAACCTGAAGTGAAGCATCGGAATCTATAGCTAGTGTCACAGGAATGGCCAGTAGGAAGAGTCAGTCTTCTTGTCCTTAATTCGGCGTTGTGCCTTTTGTATTTAATTCCGATGCAATTTCTGTCTTTCATCGCCAATAAGAAGGTCCAAGGGATACAGTGACCTGAAGTGAAGCATCGGAATCTATAACTAGTGTTACAGGAATGGTTCAAAACATAGTCAGTAAGAAGTGTTGGTCTACATGTACTTAAGTCGGCTTTCTGCCTTATGTATTTAATTCCGATGCAATTTCTGTGTTTCTTCGTCAATACGAAGGTCCAAGGGATACAGTAAACCTGAGGTGAAGCATCGGAATCTATAACTAGTGTCACAGGAATGGTTCAAATCATAGTCAGAAAGAAGTGTCGGTCTTCATGTACTTATGTCGGCATTGTGCCTTTTGTATTTAATTCCGATGCAATTCCTGTATTTCATCGTCAATAAGAAGGTCCAAGGGATACAGTAAACCTGAAGTGAAGCATCGTAATCTATAACTAGTGTCACAGGAATGGTCAGTAGTAAGAGTCAGTCTTCTTGTCCATAAGTCGGCATTGTGCCTTTTGTATTTAATTCCGATGCAATTTCTGTGTTTCATCGTCAATAAGAATGTCCAAGGGATACAGTAAAGCTGAAGTGCAGCATCGGAATCTATAACTAGTGTCACAGGAATGGTCAGTAGGAAGAGTCAGTCTTCTTGTCCTTAAGTCGGCATTGTGCCTTTTGTATTTAATTCCCATGCAATTTCTGTGTTTCATCGTCAACAAGAAGGTCCAAGGGATACAGTAAACCTGAAGCGGAGCATCGGAATCTATAACTAGTGTTACAGGAATGGTTCAAAACATAGTCAGTAAGAAGTGTCGGTCTTCATGTACTTAAGTCGGCATTGTGCCTTTTGCATTTAATTCCGATGCAATTTCTGTGTTTCATCGTCAATAAGAACTTTCAAGGGATACAGTAACCCAGGAGTGAAGCATCGGAATCTATAACTAGTGTCTCAGGAATGGTTCAAATCATAGTCAGTAAGAAGTGTCGGTCTTCATGTACTTAAGTCGGCATTGTGACCTTTGTATTTAATTCCGATGCGATTTCTAAGTTCCATCATCAATAAGAAGGTCGAAGGGATACAGTAAGCCTGAAGTGGAGCATCGGAATCCACAACTAGTGTCACAGGAATGGTTCAAAACTTAGTTACGAAGAAGTGTCCGCCTTCATTACTTAAATCGGCATTGTGCCATTTGTATTTAATTCCGATGCAATTTCTGTGTTTCATCGTCAATAAGAAGGTCCAAGTGATACAGTAAACCTGAAGTGAAGCATCGGAATCCATAACTAGTGTCACAGGAATGGTTCAAAACTTAGTCACGAAGAAGTGTCCTCCTTCATGAACTTAAATCGGCATTGTGCCTTTTGTATTTAATTCCGATGCAATTTCTGTGTTTCATCGTCAAGAAGAACGTCCAAGAGATACAGTAAGCAGAAGTGAAGCATTGGAATCTATAACTAGTGTCACAGGAATGGTCAGTAAGAAGTGTCGGTCTACATGTACTTAAGTCGGCTTTCTGCCTTTTGTATTTAATTCCGATGCAATTTCTGTGTTTCTTCGTCAATACGAAGGTCCAAGGGATACAGTAAACCTGAAGTGAAGCATCGGAATCTGTAACTAGTGTCACAGGAATGGTCAGTAGGAAGAGTCAGTCTTCTTGTCCTTAAGTCGGCGTATTGCCTTTTGTATTTAATTCCGATGCAATTTCTGTGTTCCATCGTCAATAAGAGGGTCCAAGGGACACAGTAAACCTGACGTGAAGGATCGGAATCTATAACTAGTGTTGCAGGAATGGTTCATAACATAGTCAGTAAGAAGTGTCGGTCTTTATGTACTTAAGTCGGCATTGTGCCTTTTGTACTTAATCCCGATGCAATTTCTGTGTTTCATCGTCAATAAGAAGGTCCAAGGGATACAGTAAACCTGAAGTGAAGCATCGGAATCTATAGCTAGTGTCACAGGAATGGCCAGTAGGAAGAGTCAGTCTTCTTGTCCTTAATTCGGCATTGTGCCTTTTGTATTTAATTCCGATGCAATTTCTGTCTTTCATCGCCAATAAGAAGGTCCAAGGGATACAGTGACCTGAAGTGAAGCATCGGAATCTATAACTAGTGTTACAGGAATGGTTCAAAACAGAGTCAGTAAGAAGTGTTGGTCTACATGTACTTAAGTCGGCTTTCTGCCTTTTGTATTTAATTCCGATGCAATTTCTGTGTTTCTTCGTCAATACGAAGGTCCAAGGGATACAGTAAACCTGAAGTGAAGCATCGGAATCTATAACTAGTGTCACAGGAATGGTTCAAATCATAGTCAGAAAGAAGTGTCGGTCTTCATGTACTTATGTCGGCATTGTGCCTTTTGTATTTAATTCCGATGCAATTTCTGTATTTCATCGTCAATAAGAAGGTCCAAGGGATACAGTAAACCTGAAGTGAAGCATCGTAATCTATAACTAGTGTCACAGGAATGGTCAGTAGTAAGAGTCAGTCTTCTTGTCCATAAGTCGGCATTGTGCCTTTTGTATTTAATTCCGATGCAATTTCTGTGTTTCATCGTCAATAAGAATGTCCAAGGGATACAGTAAAGCTGAAGTGCAGCATCGGAATCTATAACTAGTGTCACATAAATGGTCAGTAGGAAGAGTCAGTCTTCTTGTCCTTAAGTCGGCATTGTGCCTTTTGTATTTAATTCCCATGCAATTTCTGTGTTTCATCGTCAACAAGAAGGTCCAAGGGATACAGTAAACCTGAAGCGGAGCATCGGAATCTATAACTAGTGTTACAGGAATGGTTCAAAACATAGTCAGTAAGAAGTGTCGGTCTTCATGTACTTAAGTCGGCATTGTGCCTTTTGCATTTAATTCCGATGCAATTTCTGTGTTTCATCGTCAATAAGAACTTTCAAGGGATACAGTAAACCAGGAGTGAAGCATCGGAATCTATAACTAGTGTCTCAGGAATGGTTCACAACTTAGTCACGAAGAAGTGTCCTCCTTCATGAACTTAAATCGGCATTGTGCCTTTTGTATTTAATTCCGATGCAATTTCTGTGTTTCATCGTCAAGAAGAAGGTCCAAGAGATACAGTAAGCAGAAGTGAAGCATTGGAATCTATAACTAGTGTCACAGGAATGGTCAGTAAGAAGTGTCGGTCTACATGTACTTAAGTCGGCTTTCTGCCTTTTGTATTTAATTCCGATGCAATTTCTGTGTTTCTTCGTCAATACGAAGGTCTAAGGGCTACAGTAAACCTGAAGTGAAGCATCGGAATCTATAACTAGTGTCACAGGAATGGTTCAAATCATAGTCAGTAAGAAGTATCGGTCTTCATGTACTTAAGTCGGCATTGTGCCTTTTGTATTTAATTCCGATGCAATTTCTGTGACTCATCGTCAATAAGAAGGTCCAAGGGATACAGTAAACCTGAAGTGAAGCATCGGAATCCATAACTAGTGTCACAGGAATGGTTCAAAACTTAGACACGAAGAAGTGTCCTCCTTCATGAACTTAAATCGGCATTGTGCCTTTTGTATTTAATTCCGATGCAATTTCTGTGTTTCATCGTCAAGAAGAAGGTCCAAGAGATACAGTAAACAGAAGTGAAGCATTGGAATCTATAACTAGTGTCACAGGAATGGTCAGTAGGAAGAGTCAGTCTTCTTGTCCTTAAGTCGGCGCTGTGCATTTTATATTTAATTCAGATGCAATTTCTGTGTTTTATCGTCAATAAGAAGGTCCAAGGGATACAGTACACCTGAAGTGAAGCATCGGAATCTATAACTAGTGTCACTGGAATGGTTAAAAACATAGTCAGTAAGAAGTGTCGGTCTTCAAGTACTTTAGTCGGCATTGTGCCTTTTGTATTCAATTCCGATGCAATTTCTGTGTTTCATCGTCAATAAGAAGGTCCAAGGGATACACTAAACCTGGAGTGAAGCATCGGAATCTGTAACTAGTGTCACAGGAATGGTTCAAAACATAGTCAGTAAGAAGTGTCGGTCTTCATGTACTTAAGTCGGCATTTTGCCTTTGGTATTTAATTCCGATGCAATTTCTGTGTTTCATCGTCAATTAGAAGGTCCAAGGGATACAGTAAACCTGAAGTGAAGCATCGGAATTTATAACTAGTGTCACAGGAATGGTTCAAAACATAGTCAGTAAGAAGCGTCGGTCTTCATGTACTTAGATCGGCATTGTGCCTTTTGTATTTAATTCCGATGCAATTTCTGTGTTTCATCATCAATAAGAAGGTCCAAGGGATACAGTGAACTTGAAGTGAAGCATCGGAATCTGTAACTAGTGTCACAGGAATGGTCAGTAGGAAGAGTCAGTCTTGTTGTCCTTAAGTCGGCGTATTGCCTTTTGTATTTAATTCCGATGCAATTTCTGTGTTTCATCGTCAATAAGAGGGTCCAAGGGATACAGTAAACCTGACGTGAAGGTTCGGAATCTATAACTAGTGTTGCAGGAATGGTTCAATACATAGTCAGTAAGAAGTGTCGGTCTTTATGTACTTAAGGCGGCATTGTGCCTTTTGTATTTAATCCCGATGCAATTTCTGTGTTTCATCGTCAATAAGAAGGTCTAAGGGATACGGTAAACCTGGCGTGAAGCATCGGAATCTATAACTAGTGTCACAGGAATGGTTCAAATCATAGTCAGTAAGAAGTGTTGGTCTTCATGTACGTAAGTCGGCATTGTGCCTTTTGTATTTAATTCCGATGCAATATGTGTGTTTCATCGTCAATAAGAAGGTCCAAGGGATACAGTAATCCTGAAGTGAAGCATCGGAATCTATAGCTAGTGTCACAGGAAAGGCCAGTAGGAAGAGTCAGTCTTCTTGTCCTTAATTCGGCATTGTGCCTTTTGTATTTAATTCCGATGCAATTTCTGTGTTTCATCGTCAATAAGAAGGTCCAAGGGATACAGTAAGCCTGAAGTGAAGCATCGGAATCTATAACTAGTGTTACAGGAATGGTTCAAAACATAGTCAGTAAGAAGTGTCGGTCTACATGTACTTAAGTCGGCTTTCTGCCTTTTGTATTTAATTCCGAAGCAATTTCTGTGTTTCTTCGTCAATACGAAGGTCCAAGGGATACAGTAAACCTGAAGTGAAGCATCGTAATCTATAACTAGTGTCACAGGAATGGTCAGTAGTAAGAGTCAGTCTTCTTGTCCTTAAGTCAGCATTGTGGCTTTTGTATTTAATTCCGATGCAATTTCTGTGTTTCATCGTCAATAAGAAGGTCCAAGGGATACAGTAAACCCGAAGTGCAGCATCGGAATCTATAACTAGTGTCAAAGGAATGGTCAGTAGGAAGAGTCAGTCTTCTTGTCCTTAAGTCGAAATTGTGCCTCTTGTATTTAATTCCCATGCAATTTCTGTGTTTCATCGTCAACAAGAAGGTCCAAGGGATACAGTAAACCTGAAGCGGAGCATCGGAATCTATAACTAGTGTTACAGGAATGGTTCAAAACATAGTCAGTAAGAAGTGTCGGTCTTCATGTACTTAAGTCGGCATTGTGCCTTTTGCATTTAATTCCGATGCAATTTCTGTGTTTCATCGTCAGTAAGAACTTTCAAGGGATACAGTAAACCAGGAGTGAAGCATTGGAATCTATAACTAGTGTCACAGGAATGGTTCAAATCTTAGTCACGAAGAAGTGTCCGCCTTCATGAACTTCAATCGGCATTGTGCCTTTTGTATTTAATTCCGATGCAATTTCTGTGTTTCATCGTCAATAAGAAGGTCCAAGGGATACAGTAAACCTGAAGTGAAGCATCGGAATCCATAACTAGTGTCACAGGAATGGTTCAAAACTTGGTCACGAAGAAGTGTCCCCCTTCATGAACTTAAATCGGCATTGTGCCTTTTGTATTTAATTCCGATGCAATTTCTGTGTTTCATCGTCAAGAAGAAGGTCCAAGAGATACAGTAAACAGAAGTCAAGCATTGGATCTATAACTAGTGTCACAGGAATGGTCAGTGGGAAGAGTCAGTCTTCTTGTACTTAAGTCGGCATTGTGCCTTTAGTATTTAATTCCGATGCAATTTCTGTGTTTCATCGTCAATAAGAAGGTCCAAGGGATACAGTAAACCTGATGTGAAGCATCGGAATCTATAACTAGTGTCACAGGAATGGTTCAAAACATAGTCAGTAGGAAGTGTCGGTCTTCATGTACTTAAGTCGGCATTGTGAATTTTGTATTTAATTCCGATGCAATTTCTGTGACTCATCGTCAATAAGAAGGTCCAAGGGATACAGTAAACCTGAAGTGAAGCATCGGAATCTATAACTAGTATCAGAGGTATGGTTCAAAGCTTAGACAGTAGGAAGAGTCAGTCTTCTTGTACTTAAGTCGGCATTGTGCCTTTTGTATTTAATTCCGATGCAATATCTGTGTTTCATCGACAATAAGAAGGTCCAAGGGATAAAGTAAACCTGGTGTGAAGAATCGGAATCTATAACTACTGTCACAGGAATGGTCAGTACGAAGCGTCAGTCTTCTTGTCCTTAGGTCGGCATCTTGCCTTTTGTATTTAATTCCGATGCAATTTTTGTGTTTCATCGTCAATAAGAAGGTCCTAGGGATACAGTAAACCTGAAGTGAAGCATCGGAATCTATAACTAGTGTTACAGGAATGGTTCAAAACATAGTCAGTAAGAAGTGTCGGTCTTCATGTACTTAAGTCGGCATTGTGCCTTTTGTATTTAATTCCGATGCAATTTCTGTGTTTCATCGTCAATAAGAAGGTCCTAGGGGTACAGTAAACCTGAAGTGAAGCAACGGAATCTATAACTAGTGTTACAGGAATGGTTCAAAGCATAGTCAGTAAAAAGTGTCGGTCTTCATGTACTTAAGTCGGCATTCTGCCTTTTGTATTTAATTCGGATGCAATTTCTGTGTTTCATCGTCGATAAGAAGGTCCAAGTGATACAGTAAACCTGGTGTGAAGCATCGGAATCTATAACTAGTGTCACAGGAATGGTTCAGAACACAATCAGTAAGAAGTGTCGGTCTTCATGTCCTTGAGTCGGCATTGTGCCTTTTGTATTTAATTCCGATGCATTTTCTGTGTTTCATCGTCAATAAGAAGGTCCAAGGGATACAGTAAACTTGAAGTGAAGCATCGGAATCTATAACTCGTGTCACAGGAATGGTTCAAAACATAGTCAGTAAGAAGTGTCTGTCTTCATGTACTTAAGTCGGCATTGTGCCTTTTTTATTTAATTCCGATGCAATTTCTGTGTTTCATCGTCAATAAGAAGGTCCGAGAGATACAGTAAACCTGAAGTGAAGCATCGGAATCTATAACTAGTGTCACAGGAATGGTCAGTAGGAGGAGTCAGTCATCTTGATCTTAAGTCGGCATTGTGCCTTTTGTATTTAATTCCGATGCAGTTTCTGTGTTTCATCATCAATAAGAAGGTCAGAGGGATACAGTAAACCTGAAGTGAAGCATCGGAATCTATAACTAGTGTCACATGAAGGGTTCAAAACATAGTCAGTAAGAAGAGTCAGTCTTTTTGTACTGAAGATGGCATTGTGCCTTTTATATTTAATTCCGATGCAATTTCTGTGTTTTATCCTCAATAAGAAGGTCAAAGGGATGCAGTAAACCTGAAGTGAAGCATCGGAATCTCTAACTAGTGTCACAGGATTGGCTCAAAACATAGACAGTAAGAAGAGTCAGTCTTCTTGTACTTAAGTCGGCATTCTGCCTTTTGTATTTAATTCCGATGCAATTTCTGTGTTTCATCGTCAATAAGAAGGTCCAAGGGATACAGTAAAACTGAAGTCAAACATCGGAATCTATAACCAGTGTCACAGGAATGGTTCAAAACTTAGACAGTAGGAAGAGTCAGTTTTCTTGTACTTAAGTCGGCATTGTGCCTTTTGTATTTAATTCCGATGCAATTTCTGTGTTTCATCGTCAATAAGAATGTCCAAGGGATACAGTAAACCTGAAGTGAAGCATAGGAATCTATAACTAGTGTCACAGGAATGGATCAAAACATAGTCAGTAAGAAGAGTCAGTCTCTTCTACTTAAGTCGTCATTGTGCCTTTTGTATTTAATTCATATGCAATTTCTGTGTTTCAACGTCAATCAGAAGGTCCAAGGGATACAGTGAAACTGAATTCAAGCACCGGAATCTCTAACTAGTGTCACAGGATTGGTTCAAAACACAGACTGTAAGAAGATACAGTCTTCTTGTACTTAAGTCGGCATTGTGCATTTTGTATTTGATTCCGATGCAATTTCTGTGTTTCATCGTCAATAAGAAGGTCCAAGGGATAGAGTATACCTGAAGTGAAGCATCGGAATCTAAAACTAGTGTCACAGGAATGGTCAGTAGGAAGAGTCAGTCTTCTTGTCCTTAAGACGGCATTGTGCCTTTTGTATGTAATTCCGATGCAATTTCTGTGTTTCATCGTCAATATGGAGGTCCAAGGGATACAGTAAACCTGAAGTGAAGCAACGGAATCTATAACTAGTGTTGCAGGAATGGTTCAAAGCATAGTCAGTAAGAAGTGTCGGTCTTCATGTACTTAAGTCGGCATTGTGCCTTTTGTATTTAATTCGGTTGCAATTTCTGTATTTCATCGTCAATAAGAAGGTCCAAGTGATACAGTAAACCTGAAGTGAAGCATCGGAATCTATAACTCGTGTCACAGGAATGGTTCAAAACATAGTCAGTAAGAAGTGTCGGTCCTCATGTCCTTAAGTCGGCATTGTGATTTTTGTATTTAATTCCGATGCAATTTCTGTGTTTCATCGTCAATAAGAAGGTCCGAGGGATACAGTAAACCTGAAGTGAAGCATCGGAATCTATAACTAGTGTCACAGGAATGGTCAGTAGGAAGAGTCAGTCTTCTTGTCCTTAAGTCGGCATTGAGCCTTTTGTATTTAATTCCGATGCAATTTCTGTGTTTCATCGTCTATAAGAAGGTCCAAGGGATACAGTAAACCTGAAGTGAAGCATCGGAATCTATAACTGGTGTTACATGAATGGTTCAAATCATAGTCAGTAAGAAGTGTCGGTCTTCATGTACTTAAGTCGGCATTGTGCCTTTTGTATTTAATTTCTATGCAATTTCTGTGTTTCATCGTCAATAAGAAGGTCCAAAGGATACAGTAAACCTAGAGTGAAGCATCGGAATCTATAACTAGTGTCTCAGGAATGGTTCAAAACATAGTCAGTAAGAAGTGTCGGTCTTCGTGTACTTAGGTCGGCATTGTGCATTTTGTTTTTAATTCCGATGCAATTTCTGTGTTTCATCGCCAATAAAAAGGTCCAAGGGATACAGAAAACCTGAAGTGAAGCATCGGAATCTATAACTAGTGTCACAGGAATGGTTCAATACATTGTCAGTAAGAAGTGTCGGTCTTCATGTACTTAAGTCGGCATTGTGCCTTTTGTATTTAATTCCGATGCAATTTCTGTGTTTCATCGTCAATAAGAAGGTCCAAGGCATACAGTAAACCTGAAGTGAAGCATCGGAATCAATAACTAGTGTCACAAGAATGGTCAGTAGGAAGAGTCTGTCTTCTTGTCCTTAAGTCGGCATTGTGCCTTTTGTATTTAATTCCGATGCAATTTCTGTGTTTCATCGTCAATAAGAAGGTCCAAGGGATACAGTACACCTGAAGTGAAGAATCGGAATCTATAAATAGTGTCACAGGAATGGTCAGTAGGAAGAGTCAGTCTTCTTGTCCTTAAGTCGGCATTGTGCCTTTTGTATGTAATTCCAATGCAATTTCTGTGTTTCATCGTCAATACGAAGGTCCAACGGATATAGTAAACCTGAGGTGAAGCATCGGAATCTATAAGTAGTGTCACAGGTATGGTCAGTAGGATGAGTCAGTCTTCTCGTCCTTAAGTCTGCATTGTGCCTTTTGTATTTAATTCCGATGCAATTTCTGTGTTTCATCGTCAATAAGAGGGTCCAAGGGATACCGTAAACCTGAACTGAAGCATCGGAATCTATAACTAGTGTCACAGGGATGGTTCAAAACATAGTCAGTAAGAAGTGTCGGTCTTCATGTACTGAAGTCGGCATTGTGGCTTTTGTATTTAATTCCGATGCAATTTCTGTGTTTCATCGTCAATAAGAAGTTCCAAGGCATACAGTAAACCTTGAGTGAAGCATCGGACTCTATAACTAGTGTCACAGGAATGGTCAGTAGGAAGAATCAGCCAGCTTGTCCTTAAGGCGGCATTGTGCCTTTTGTACTTAATTCCGATGCAATTGCTGTGTTTCATCGTTAATAAGAAGGTCCAAGGGATACAGTAAACCTGAAGTGAAGCATCGGAATCTATAACTAGTGTCACAGGAATGGTCAGTAGGAAGAGTCAGTCTTCTTGTCCTTAAGTCGGCATTGTGCCTTTTGTATTTAATTCCGATGCAATTTCTGTGTTTCATTGACAATAAGAGGGTGCAAGGGATACAGTAAACCTCAAGTGAAGCATGGGGACCTATTGCTAGTGTCGCAGAATTGGTTCCAAACATAGTCAGTAAGAAGTGTCGGTCTTCATGTACTTAAGTCGGCATTGTGCCTTTTGTATTTAATTCCGATGCAATTTCTGTGTTTCATCGTCAATAAGAAGGTCCTAGGGGTACAGTAAACCTGAAGTGAAGCAACGGAATCTATAACTAGTGTTACAGGAATGGTTCAAAGCATAGTCAGTAAAAAGTGTCGGTCTTCATGTACTTAAGTCGGCATTCTGCCTTTTGTATTTAATTCGGATGCAATTTCTGTGTTTCATCGTCGATAAGAAGGTCCAAGTGATACAGTAAACCTGGTGTGAAGCATCGGAATCTATAACTAGTGTCACAGGAATGGTTCAGAACACAGTCAGTAAGAAGTGTCGGTCTTCATGTCCATGAGTCGGCATTGTGCCTTTTGTATTTAATTCCGATGCAGTTTCTGTGTTTCATCATCAATAAGAAGGTCAGAGGGATACAGGAAACCTGAAGTGAAGCATCGGAATCTATAACTCGTGTCACAGGAATGGTTCAAAACATAGTCAGTAAGAAGTGTCGGTCTTCATGTCCTTAAGTCGGCATTGTGCCTTTTGTATTTAATTCCGATGCAATTTCTGTGTTTCATCGTCAATAAGAAGGTCCGAGGGATACAGTAAACCTGAAGTGAAGCATCGGAATCTATAACTAGTGTCACAGGAATGGACAGTAGGAAGAGTCAGTCTTCTTGTCCTTAAGTCGGCATTGAGCCTTTTGTATTTAATTCCGATGCAATTTCTGTGTTTCATCGTCAATAAGAACGTCCAAGGGATACAGTAAACCTGAAGTGAAGCATAGGAATCTATAACTAGTGTCACAGGAATGGATCAAAACATAGTCAGTAAGAAGAGTCAGTCTCTTCTACTTAAGTCGTCATTGTGCCTTTTGTATTTAATTCATATGCAATTTCTGTGTTTCATCGTCAATAAGAAGGTCCAAGGGATACAGTAAAACTGAAGTCAAACATCGGAATCTATAACCAGTGTCACAGGAATGGTTCAAAACTTAGACAGTAGGAAGAGTCAGTTTTCTTGTACTTAAGTCGGCATTGTGCCTTTTGTATTTAATTCCGATGCAATTTCTGTGTTTCATCGTCAATAAGAACGTCCAAGGGATACAGTAAACCTGAAGTGAAGCATAGGAATCTATAACTAGTGTCACAGGAATGGATCAAAACATAGTCAGTAAGAAGAGTCAGTCTCTTCTACTTAAATCGTCATTGTGCCTTTTGTATTTAATTCATATGCAATTTCTGTGTTTCAACGTCAATCAGAAGGTCCAAGGTATACAGTAAAACTCAATTCAAGCATCGGAATCTATAACTAGTGTCACAGGATTGGTTCAAAACATAGACAGTAAGAAGATACAGTCTTCTTGTACTTAAGTCGGCATTGTGCATTTTGTATTTGATTCCGATCCAATTTCTGTGTTTCATCGTCAATAAGAAGGTCCAAGGGATAGAGTATACCTGAAGTGAAGCATCGGAATCTAAAACTAGTGTCACAGGAATGGTCAGTAGGAAGAGTCAGTATTCTTGTCCTTAAGTCGGCATTGTGCCTTTTGTATTTAATTCCGATGCAATTTCTGTGTTTCATCGTCAATAAGAAGGTCCAAGGGATACAGTACACCTGAAGTGAAGAATCGGAATCTATAAATAGTGTCACAGGAATGGTCAGTAGGAAGAGTCAGTCTTCTTGTCCTTAAGTCGGCATTGTGCCTTTTGTATGTAATTCCAATGCAATTTCTGTGTTTCATCGTCAATACGAAGGTCCAACGGATACAGTAAACCTGAAGTGAAGCATCGGAATCTATAAGTAGTGTCACAGGTATGGTCAGTAGGATGAGTCAGTCTTCTCGTCCTTAAGTCTGCATTGTGCCTTTTGTATTTAATTCCGATGCAATTTCTGTGTTTCATCGTCAATAAGAGGGTCCAAGGGATACCGTAAACCTGAACTGAAGCATCGGAATCTATAACTAGTGACACAGGGATGGTTCAAAACATAGTCAGTAAGAAGTGTCGGTCTTCATGTACTGAAGTCGGCATTGTGGCTTTTGTATTTAATTCCGATGCAATTTCTGTGTTTCATCGTCAATAAGAAGTTCCAAGGCATACAGTAAACCTTGAGTGAAGCATCGGAATCTATAACTAGTGTCACAGGAATGGTCAGTAGGAAAATCAGTCAGCTTGTCCTTAAGGCGGCATTGTGCCTATTGTACTTAATTCCGATGCAATTTCTGTGTTTCATCGACAATAAGAGGGTGCAAGGGATACAGTAAACCTCAAGTGAAGCATGGGGACCTATTACTAGTGTCGCAGAATTGGTTCAAAACATAGTCAGTAAGAAGTGTCGGTCTTCATGTACATAAGTCGGCATTGTGCCTTTTGTATTTAATTCCGATGCAATTTCTGTGTTTCATCGTCAATAAGAAGGTCCAAGGGATACAGAAAACCTGAAGTGAAGCATCGGAATCTTTAACTAGTGTCACAGGATTGGTCAGTAGGAAGAGTCAGTCTTCTTGTTCTTAAGTCGGCATTGTGCCTTTTGTATTTAATTCCGATGCAACTTCTGTGTTTCATCGTCAATAAGAAGGTACAAGGGCTACAGTAAACCAGAAGTGATGCATCGGAATCTATAACTAGTGTCACAGGAATGGTTCAAATCATAGTCAGTAAGAAGTGTCGGTCTTCATGTACTTAAGTCGGCATTGTGCCTTTTGTATTTCATTCCGATGCAATTTCTGTGTTTCATCGTCAATAAGAAGGTCCAAGGGATACAGTAAACCTGAAGTGAAGCATCGGAATCTATAACTAGTGTCACAGGAATGGTCAGTAGGAAGAGTCAGTCTTCTTGTCCTTAAGTCGGCATTGTGCATTTTGTATTTGATTCCGATGCAATTTCTGGGTTTCATCGCCAATAAGAAAGTCCAAGGGATACAGTAGACCTGGAGTGAAGCAATGGAATCTATAACTAGTGTCACAGGAATGGTCAGCAGGAAGAGTCAATCTTCATGTCCTTATGTCGGCATTCAACCTTCTGTATTTAATTCTGATGCAATTTCTGTGTTTCATCGTCAATAAGAAGGTCCAAGGGATACAGTAAACCTGAAGTGAAACATCGGAATCTATAACTAGTGTCACAGGAATGGTTCAAAACATAGTCAGTAAGAAATGTCGGTCTTCATGTACTTAAGTCGGCATTGTGCCTTTTGTATTTAATTCCGATGCAATTTCTGTGTTTCATCGTCAATAAGAAGGTCCAAGATGTACAGTAAACCTGAAGTGAAGCATCGGAATCTATAACTAGTGTCACAGGAATGGTCAGTAGGAAGAGTCAGTCTTCTTGTCCTTAAGTCGGCGCTGTGCATTTTATATTTAATTCAGATGCAATTTCCGTGTTTTATCGTCAATAAGAAGGTCCAAGGGATACAGTACACCTGAAGTGAAGCATCGGAATCTATAACTAGTGTCACTGGAATGGTTCAAAACATAGTCAGTAAGAAGTGTCGGTCTTCAAGTACTTTAGTCGGCATTGTGCCTTTTGTATTCAATTCCGATGCAATTTCTGTGTTTCATCGTCAATAAGAAGGTCCAAGGGATACAGTAAACCTGGAGTGAACCATCGGAATCTATAACTAGTGTCACAGGAATGGTTCAAACATAGTCAGTAAGAAGTGTCGGTCTTCATGTACTTAAGTCGGCATTTTGCCTTTGGTATTTAATTCCGATGCAATTTCTGTGTTTCTTGGTCAATTAGAAGGTCCAAGGAATACAGTAAACCTGAAGTGAAGCATCGGAATCTATAACTAGTGTCACAGGAATGGTTCAAAACATAGTCAGTAAGAAGCGTCGGTCTTCATGTACTTAGATCGGCATTGTGAATTTTGTATTTAATTCCGATGCAATTTCTGTGTTTCATCATCAATAAGAAGGTCCAAGGGATACAGTAAACCTGAAGTGAAGCATCGGAATCTGTAACTAGTGTCACAGGAATGGTCAGTAGGAAGAGTCAGTCTTCTTGTCCTTAAGTCGGCGTATTGCCTTTTGTATTTAATTCCGACGCAATTTCTGTGTTTCATCGTCAATAAGAGGGTCCAAGGGATACAGTAAACCGGACGTGAAGGATCGGAATCTATAACTAGTGTTGCAGGAATGGTTCAAAACATAGTCAGTAAGAAGTGTCGGTCTTTATGTACTTAAGTCGGCATTGTGCCTTTTGTACTTAATCCCGATGCAATTTCTGTGTTTCTTCGTCAATACGAAGGACCAAGGGATACAGTAAACCTGAAGTGAAGCATCGGAATCTATAACTAGTGTCACAGGAATGGTTCAAATCATAGTCAGTAAGAAGTGTCGGTCTTCATGTACTTAAGTCGGCATTGTGCCTTTTGTATTTAATTCCGATGCAATTTCTGTATTTCATCGTCAATAAGAAGGTCCAAGGGATACAGTAAACCTGAAGTGAAGCATCTTAATCTATAACTAGTGTCACAGGAATGGTCAGTAGTAAGAGTCAGTCTTCTTGTCCTTAAGTCGGCATTGTGCCTTTTGTATTTAATTCCGATGCAATTTCTGTGTTTCATCGTCAATAAGAAGGTCCAAGGGATACAGTAAAGCTGAAGTGCAGCATCGGAATCTATAACTAGTGTCACAGGAATGGTCAGTAGGAAGAGTCAGTCTTCTTGTCCTTAAGTCGGCATTGTGCCTTTTGTATTTAATTCCCATGCAATTTCTGTGTTTCATCGTCAACAAGAAGGTCCAAGGGATACAGTAAACCTGAAGCGGAGCATCGGAATCTATAACTAGTGTTACAGGAATGGTTCAAAACATAGTCAGTAAGAAGTGTCGGTCTTCATGTACTTAAGTCGGCATTGTGCCTTTTGCATTTAATTCCGATTCAATTTCTGTGTTTCATCGTCAATAAGAACTTTCAAGGGATACAGTAAACCAGGAGTGAAGCATCGGAATCTATAACTAGTGTATCAGGAATGGTTCAAATCATAGTCAGTAAGAAGTGTCGGTCTTCATGTACTTAAGTCGGCATTGTGACCTTTGTATTTAATTCCGATGCGATTTCTAAGTTTCATCATCAATAAGAAGGTCGAAGGGATACAGTAAGCCTGAAGTGGAGCATCGGAATCCACAACTAGTGTCACAGGAATGGTTCAAATCTTAGTTACGAAGAAGTGTCCGCCTTCATGAACTTAAATCGGCATTGTGCCTTTTGTATTTAATTCCGGTGCAATTTCTGTGTTTCATCGTCAATAAGAAGGTCCAAGTGATACAGTAAACCTGAAGTGAAGCATCTGAATCCATAACTAGTGTCACAGGAATGGTTCAAAACTTAGTCACGAAGAAGTGTCCTCCTTCATGAACTTAAATCGGCATTGTGCCTTTTGTATTTAATTCCGATGCAATTTCTGTGTTTCATCGTCAAGAAGAAGGTCCAAGAGATACAGTAAACAGAAGTGAAGCATTGGAATCTATAACTAGTGTCACAGGAATGGTCAGTGGGAAGAGTCAGTCTTCTTGTACTTAAGTCGACATTGTGCCTTTAGTATTTAATTACGATGCAATTTCTGTGTTTCATCGTCAATAAGAAGGTCCAAGGGATACAGTAAACCTGATGTGAAGCATCGGAATCTATAACTAGTGTCACAGGAATGGTTCAAAACATAGTCAGTAGGAAGTGTCGGTCTTCATGTACTTAAGTCGGAATTGTGCCTTTTGTATTTAATTCCGATGCAATTTCTGTGACTCATCGTCAATAAGAAGGTCCAAGGGATACAGTAAACCTGAAGTGAAGCATCTGAATCCATAACTAGTGTTACTGGAATGGTTCAGATCTTAGTCACGAAGAAGTGTCCTCCTTCATGAACTTAAATCGGCATTGTGCCTTTTGTATTTAATTCCGATGCAATTTCTGTTTTTCATCGTCAAGAAGAAGGTCCAAGAGATACAGTAAACAGAAGTGTAGCATTGGAATCTATAACTAGTGTCACAGGAATGGTCAGTAGGAAGAGTCAGTCTTCTTGTCCTTAAGTCGGCGCTGTGCATTTTATATTTAATTCAGATGCAATTTCTGTGTTTTATCGTCAATAAGAAGGTCCAAGGGATACAGTACACCTGAAGTGAAGCATCGGATTCTATAACTAGTGTCACTGGAATGGTTCAAAACATAGTCAGTAAGAAGTGTCGGTCTTCAAGTACTTTAGTCGGCATTGTGCCTTTTGTATTCAATTCCGATGCAATTTCTGTGTTTCATCGTCAATAAGAAGGTCCAAGGGATACAGTAAACCTGGAGTGAAGCATCGGAATCTATAACTAGTGTCACAGGAATGGTTCAAAACTTAGTCAGTAAGAAGTGTCGGTCTTCATGTACTTAAGTCGGCATTTTGCCTTTGGTATTTAATTCCGATGCAATTTCTGTGTTTCATCGTCAATTAGAAGGTCCAAGGGATACAGTAAACCTGAAGTGAACCATCGGAATCTATAACTAGTGTCACAGGAATGGTTCAAAACATAGTCAGTAAGAAGCGTCGGTCTTCATGTACTTAGATCGGCATTGTGCCTTTTGTATTTAATTCCGATGCAATTTCTGTGTTTCAACATCAATAAGAAGGTCCAAGGGATACAGTGAACTTGAAGTGAAGCATCGGAATCTGTAACTAGTGTCACAGGAATGGTCAGTAGGAAGAGTCAGTCTTGTTGTCCTTAAGTCGGCGTATTGCCTTTTGTATTTAATTCCGATGCAATTTCTGTGTTTCATCGTCAATAAGAGGGTCCAAGGGATACAGTAAACCTGACGTGAAGGATCGGAATCTATAACTAGTGTTGCAGGAATGGTTCAATACATAGTCAGTAAGAAGTGTCGGTCTTTATGTACTTAAGTCGGCATTGTGCCTTTTGTATTTAATCCCGATGCAATTTCTGTGTTTCATCGTCCATAAGAAGGTCCAAGGGATACAGTAAACCTGGCGTGAAGCATCGGAATCTATAACTAGTGTCACAGGAATGGTTCAAATCATAGTCAGTAAGAAGTGTCGGTCTTCATGTACGTAAGTCGGCATTGTGCCTTTTGTATTTAATTCCGATGCAATATGTGTGTTTCATCGTCAATAAGAAGGTCCAAGGGATACAGTAAACCTGAAGTGAAGCATCGGAATCTATAGCTAGTGTCACAGGAAAGGCCAGTAGGAAGAGTCAGGCTTCTTGTCCTTAATTCGGCATTGTGCCTTTTGTATTTAATTCCGATGCAATTTCTGTGTTTCATCGTCAATAAGAAGGTCCAAGGGATACAGTAAACCTGAAGTGAAGCATCGGAATCTATAACTAGTGTTACAGGAATGGTTCAAAACATAGTCAGTAAGAAGTGTCGGTCTACATGTACTTAAGTCGGCTTTCTGCCTTTTGTATTTAATTCCGATGCAATTTCTGTGTTTCTTCGTCAATACGAAGGTCCAAGGGATACAGTAAACCTGAAGTGAAGCATCGGAATCTGTAACTAGTGTCACAGGAATGGTTCAAATCATAGTCAGTAAGAAGTGTCGGTCTTCATGTACTTAAGTCGGCATTGTGCCTTTTGTATTTAATTCCGATGCAATTTCTGTATTTCATCGTCAATAAGAAGGTCCAAGGGATACAGTAAACCTGAAGTGAAGCATCGTAATCAATAACTAGTGTCACAGGAATGGTCAGTAGTAAGAGTCAGTCTTCTTGTCCTTAAGTCGGCATTGTGGCTTTTGTATTTAATTCCGATGCAATTTCTGTGTTTCATCGTCAATAAGAAGGTCCAAGGGATACAGTAAACCTGAAGCGGAGCATCGGAATCTATAACTAGTGTTACAGGAATGGTTCAAAACATAGTCAGTAAGAAGTGTCGGTCTTCATGTACTTAAGTCGGCATTGTGCCTTTTGCATTTAATTCCGATGAAATTTCTGTGTTTCATCGTCAATAAGAACTTTCAAGGGATACAGTAAACCAGGAGTGAAGCATCGGAATCTATAACTAGTGTCTCAGGAATGGTTCAAATCATAGTCAGTAAGAAGTGTCGGTCTTCATGTACTTATGTCGGCATTGTGTCCTTTGTATTTAATTCCGATGCGATTTCTGTGTTTCATTATCAATAAGAAGGTCCAAGGGATACAGTAAGCCTGAAGTGGAGCATCGGAATCCACAACTAGTGTCACAGGAATGGTTCAAATCTTAGTCACGAAGAAGTGTCCGCCTTCATGAACTTAAATCGGCATTGTGCCTTTTGTATTTAATTCCAATGCAATTTCTGTGTTTCATCGTCAATAAGAAGGTCCAAGGGATACAGTAAACCTGAAGTGAAGCATCGGAATCCATAACTAGTGTCGCAGGAATGGTTCAAAACTTAGTCACGAAGAAGTGTCCTCCTTCATGAACTTAAATCGGCATTGTGCCTTTTGTATTTAATTCCGATGCAATTTCTGTGTTTCATCGTCAAGAAGAAGGTCCAAGAGATACAGTAAACAGAAGTGAAGCATTGGATCTATAACTAGTGTCATAGGAATGGTGAGTGGGAAGAGTCTGTCTTCTTGTACTTATGTCGGCATTGTGCCTTTTGTATTTAATTCCGATGCAATATCTGTGTTTCAGCGACAATAAGAAGGTCCAAGGGATAAAGTAAACCTGGTGTGAAGAATCGGAATCTATAACTACTGTCACAGGAATGGTCAGTAGGAAGCGTCAGTCTTCTTGTCCTTAAGTCGGCATTGTGCCTTTTGTATTTAATTCCGATGCAATTTCTGTGTTTCATCGTCAATAAGAAGGTCCTAGGGATACAGTAAACCTGAAGTGAAGCATCGGAATCTATAACTAGTGTTACAGGAATGGTTCAAAACATAGTCAGTAAGAAGTGTCGGTCTTCATGTACTTAAGTCGGCATTGTGCCTTTTGTATTTAATTCCGATGCAATTTCTGTGTTTCATCGTCAATAAGAAGGTCCAAGGGATACGGTAAACCTGAAGTGAAGCATCGGAATCTATAACTAGTGACACAGGAATGGTTCAAAACTTAGACATTAGGAAGAGTCAGTCTTTCTGTACTTAAGTCGGCATTGTGCTTTTGTATTTAATTCCGATGCAATTTCTGTGTTTCATCGTCAATAAGAAGTTCCAAGGGATACAGTAAACCTGGAGTGAAACATCGGAACCTATAACTAGTGTCACAGGAATGGTTCAAAACCTAGACAGTAGGAACGGTCAGTCTTCTTGTACTTAAGTCGGCATTGTGATTTTTGTATTTAATTCCGATGCAATTTCTGCGTTTCATCGTCAATAAGAAGGTCCAAGGGATACAGGAAACCTGAAGTGAAGCATCAGAATATATAACTAGTGTCACAGGAATGGTTCATAACATAGTCAGTAAGAAGTGTCGGTCTTCATCTACTTAAGTTCGGCATTGTGCCTTTTGTATCTAATTCCGATGCAATTTCTGTATTTCATCGTCAATAAGAAGGTCCAAGGGATACAGTAAACCTGGAGTGAATCATCGGAATCTATGACTAGTGTCACAGGAATGGTTCAAAACATAGTCAGTAAGAAGTGTCGGTCTTCATGTACTTAAGTCGGCATTGTGCCTTTTGCATTTAATTCCGATGCAATTTCTGTGTTTCATCGTCAATAAGAAGGCCCAAGGGATACAGTAAACCTGAAGTGAAGCATCGGATTCTATAACTAGTGTCACAGGAATGGTTCAAAACATAGTCATTAAGAAGTGTCGGTCTTCATGTACTTAAGTCGGCATTGCGCCTTTTGTATTTAATTCCGATGCAATTTCTATGTTTCATCGTCTATGAGAAGTTCCAAGGGAAACAGTAAACCTGAAGTGAAGCATCGGAATCCATAACTAGTGTCACAGGAATGGTCAGTAGGAAGAGTCAGTCTTCTTGTCCTTAAGCCGGCATTGTGCCTTTTGTATTTAATTCCGATGCAATTTCTGTGTTTCATCGTCAATAAGGAGGTAGAAGGGATACAGTAAACCTGGTGTGAAGAATCGGAATCTATAACTACTGACACAGGAATGGTCAGTAGGAAGAGTCAGTCTTCTTGTCCTTAAGTCGGCATTGTGCCTTTAGTATTTAATTCCGCTGCAATTTTTGTGTTTCATCGTCAATAAGAAGGTTCAAGGGATACGGTAAACCTGAAGTGAAGCATCGGAAACTATAACCGGTGTTACAGGAATGGTTCAAAACAAAGTCAGTAAGAAGTGTCGGTCTTCATGTACTTAAGTCGGCATTGTGCCTTTTGTATTTAATTAAGATGCAATTTCTGTGTTTCATCGTCAATAAGAAGGTCCAAATGATACAGTAAACCTGAAGTGAAGCATCGGAATCTATAACTAGTGTCACAGGAATGGTTCAAACCTTAGACAGTAGGAAGAGTCAGTCTTCTTGTACTTAAGTCGGCATTGTGCCTTTTGTATTTAATTCCGATGCAATTTCTGTGCTTCATCGTCAATAAGAAGGTCCAAATGATACAGTAAACCTGAAGTGAAGCATCGGAATCTATAACTAGTGTCACAGGAATGGTTCAAACCTTAGACAGTAGGAAGAGTCAGTCTTCTTGTACTTAAGTCGGCATTGTGCCTTTTGTATTTAATTCCGATGCAGTTTCTGTGTTTCATCGTCAATAAGGAGGTAGAAGGGATACAGTAAACCTGGTGTGAAGAATCGGAATCTATAACTACTGACACAGGAATGGTCAGTAGGAAGAGTCAGTCTTCTTGTCCTTAAGTTGGCATTGTGCCTTTTGTATTTAATTCCGTTGCAATTTTTGTGTTTCATCGTCAATAAGAAGGTCCAAGGGATACGGTAAACCTGAAGTGAAGCATCGGAAACTATAACTAGTGTCACAGGAATGGTTCAAAACTTAGACATTAGGAAGAATCAGTCTTCTTGTACTTAAGTCGGCATTGTGCTTTTGTATTTAATTCCGATGCAATTTCTGTGTTTCATCGTCAATAAGAAGGTCCAAGGGATACAGTAAACCTGGAGTGAAGCATCGGAATCTATAACTAGTGTCACAGGAATGGTTCAAAACCTAGACAGTAGGAAGAGTCAGTCTTCTCGTACTTAAGTCGGCATTGTGTCTTTTGTATTTAATTCCGATGCAATTTCTGTGACTCATCGTCAATAAGAAGGTCCAAGGGATACAGTAAACCTGAAGTGAAGCATCGGAATCTATAACTAGTATCAGAGGAATGGTCCAAAGCTTAGAAAGTAGGAAGAGTCACTCTTCTTGTACTTAAGTCGGCATTGTGCCTTTTGTATTTAATTCCGATGCAATTTCTGTGTTTCATCGTCAATAAGAAGGTCCTAGGGATACAAAAAACCTGAAGTGAAGCATCGGAATCTATAACTAGTGTTACAGGAATGGTTCAAAACATAGTCAGTAAGAAGTGTCGGTCTTCATGTACTTAAGTCGGCATTGTGCCTTTTGTATTTAATTCCGATGCAATTTCTGTGTTTCATCGTCAATAAGAAGGTCCTAGGGATACAAAAAACCTGAAGTGAAGCATCGGAATCTATAACTAGTGTCACAGGAATGGTTCAAAACTTAGACATTAGGAAGAGTCAGTCTTTCTGTACTTAAGTCGGCATTGTGCTTTTGTATTTAATTCCGATGCAATTTCTGTGTTTCATCGTCAATAAGAAGGTCCAAGGGATACAGTAAACCTGGAGTGAAACATCGGAACCTATAAGTAGTGTCACAGGAATGGTTCAAAACCTAGACAGTAGGAAGAGTCAGTCTTCTTGTACTTAAGTCGGCATTGTGATTTTTGTATTTAATTCCGTTGCAATTTCTGCGTTTCATCGTCAATAAGAAGGTCCAAGGGATACAGTAAACCTGAAGTGAAGCATCAGAATATATAACTAGTGTCACAGGAATGGTTCATAACATAGTCAGTAAGAAGTGTCGGTCTTCATCTACTTAAGTCGGCATTGTGCCTTTTGTATCTAATTCCGATGCAATTTCTGTGTTTCATCGTCAATAAGAAGGTCCAAGGGATACAGTAAACCTGAAGTGAAGCATCCGAATCTATAACTAGTGTCACAGGAATGGTCAGTAGGAAGAGTCAGTCGTCTTGTCCTTAAGTCGGCATTGTGCCTTTGTATTTAAATCCCATGCAATTTCTGTGTTTCATCGTCAATAAGAAGGTCCAAGGGATACAGTAAACCCGAAGTGAAGCATCGGAATCTATAACTAGTGTTACAGGAATGGTTCAAAACTTAGTCAGTAAGAAGTGTCGGTCTTCATGTACTTGAGTCGGCGTCGTGCCATTTGTGTTTAACTCCGATGCAATTTCTGTGTTTCATCGTCAATAAGAAGGTCCAAGAGATACAGTAAACCTGGAGTGAATCATCGGAATCTATAACTAGTGTCACAGGAATGGTTCAAAACATAGTCAGTAAGAAGTGTCGGTCTTCATGTACTTAAGTCGGCATTGTGCCTTTTGCATACAATTCCGATGCAATTTCTGTGTTTCATCGTCAATAAGAAGGCCCAAGGGATACAGTAAACCTGAAGTGAAGCATCGGATTCTATAACTAGGGTCACAGGAATGGTTCAAAACATAGTCATTAAGAAGTGTCGGTCTTCATGTACTTAAGTCGGCATTGAGCCTTTTGTATTTAATTCCGATGCAATTTCTATGTTTCATCGTCTATGAGAAGGTCCAAGGGATACAGTAAACCTGAAGTGAAGCATCGGAATCCATAACTAGTGTCACAGGAATGGTCAGTAGGAAGAGTCAGTCTTCTTGTCCTTATGTCGGCATTGTGCCTTTTGTATTTAATTCCGTTGCAATTTTTGTGTTTCATCGTCAATAAGAAGGTCCAAGGGATACAGTAAACCTGAAGTGAAGCATGGGAATCTATAACTGGTGTTACAGGAATGGTTCAAAACAAAGTCAGTAAGAAGTGTCGGTCTTCATGTACTTAAGTCGGCATTGTGCCTTTTGTATTTAATTCCGATGCAATTTCTGTGTTTCATCGTCTATAAGAAGGTCCAAATGATACAGTAAACCTGAAGTGAAACATCGGAATCTATAACTAGTGTCACAGGAATGGTTCAAACCTTAGACAGTAGGAAGAGTCAGTCTTCTTGTACTTAAGTCGGCATTGTGCCTTTTGTATTTAATTCCGATGCAATTTCTGTGTTTCATCGTCAATAAGAAGGTAGAAGGGATACAGTAAACCTGGTGTGAAGAATCGGAATCTATAACTACTGACACAGGAATGGTCAGTAGGAAGAGTCAGTCTTCTTGTCCTTAAGTCGGCATTGTGCCTCTTGTATTTAATTCCGATGCAATTTCTGTGTTTCATCGTCAATAAGAAGGTCCAAGGGATACAGTAAACCTGAAGTGAAGCATCGGAATCTATATCTAGTGTTACAGGATTGGTTCAAAGCATAGTCAGTAAGAAGTGTCGGTCTTCATATACTTAAGTCGGCATTGTGCCTTTTGTATTTAATTCCGATGCAATTTCTGTGTCTCATCGTCAATAAGAAGGTCCAAGGGATACGGTAAACCTGAAGTGAAGCATCGGAAACTATAACTAGTGTCACAGGAATGGTTCAAAACTTAGACATTAGGAAGAATCAGTCTTCTTGTACTTAAGTCGGCATTGTGCTTTTGTATTTAATTCCGATGCAATTTCTGTGTTTCATCGTCAATAAGAAGGTCCAAGGGATACAGTAAACCTGGAGTGAAGCATCGGAATCTATAACTAGTGTCACAGGAATGGTTCAAATCCTAGACAGTAGGAAGAGTCAGTCTTCTCGTACTTAAGTCGGCATTGTGTCTTTTGTATTTAATTCCGATGCAATTTCTGTGACTCATCGTCAATAAGAAGGTCCAAGGGATACAGTAAACCTGAAGTGAAGCATCGGAATCTATAACTAGTATCAGAGGAATGGTTCAAAGCTTAGACGGTAGGAAGAGTCAGTCTTCTTGTACTTAAGTCGGCATTGTGCCTTTTGTATTTAATTCCGATGCAATTTCTGTGTTTCATCGTCAATAAGAAGGTCCTAGGGATACAGTAAACCTGAAGTTATAAAGGCACATTTGCATGCCGAGCGTGAGTTTCCTCGGAAACGCGAGATATTAATTAAATAAATAATCAGTGACAAATAAATAAAGCCTATGGCACACAACTGCAGCGCTGTGTCGCTGATAAAACAAAAGTACATTTTCGTTAGTCGTATGTTTGATTAAAAAAAAAAGGGAGAGCTCTCGTTGAAGTGGTGCGAGAAGCACGTATTTTAGTTTATTGTCTGGCACACCGCCATATTTCATGATATAGAAAATTACTGCGAGTTGCAACCATACTAGGCACTCGATTCTGTAAAGAATTTATATTTATAAAAGTAAGTAGGATTATGAACTGTAGGCTTATTCATTGAATATATCTGATTTAACTAACTGTGTAATTTTTTGTTTAGTAGACAATCACCTCTGTACGACGTTTTGGCATGGCTGGCAAATTATTGTAATATTGAGATTTAGATTATGAGTCCGCACCTACCGCAGCAGTCTTTGGAAACGATTTAATTACGAAGTCCGATTATTTCAGTTTTATTTCACGGTCAACTACGAGTAACATTGCCTTTACGAAAAAGCCATTGTCAAGCGTCTGATACCGAATAATCAAAACCTGACGACTCATAGGAGAGCCAATCAGACAGATAAAAATAATTAATATTTTATTTTATTTTATTTATTTTATATTGGCGACTGCGTGTCGGACTTGTTATTTTGTCATTTGTTACATTGTTCTCTTTGTTTCATGTGAAAAATCAACCTTCTGGTCCTGGACTTGACTATATGAGAAATAAAAAAAAATCAGAAGATATTTGCCAATTATAAAATTTTGCGGGAAGACGCAAAGAAGCTTCCAGCAAAATAAGGTAAGACGCAGCATCTTTGCATTAGCAGGCTTGACCAGACGTATAATTCAGTGTATTAGCTTTTCAGTAAAATTCTGCAGTGTTTCTTTTCCGCATAACAGTTTCAGTGATAAATTCCATTCTCAGTATTTTTCCTTAAACAATAACGTATGCAACAATACCAATACACGAGTGTACAATATGGCCGACTTCTGTACGATATCATGTAACATGGCCAGCAGCCATTACCAATAATCTCAAATTCAGTTTATATTTTTAAATTAACAGACAGCCATTGTTGCTACGACCGATTCATGCTCAACTGCATTTTATTTTAAAACCAGTGTCAAACATTAATTTCTTGAAATATATAGCACGTGTGGCATGGTAATAACTAGAAAACAATACGCAAAAATGGAACAGCAAAGACGTACTATTCAGACGCAATCCGACTCGGACGAGAGACAAATGTTAGAAAATGACTTTACGACAGCAACCGGTAGTGACGATACATCAAATATTGACGCAAGTGTCAACGGAAATTTTGACAATAGGCCGTCCACCACAAAAATTTCAAAGTCTCAGTCAGAGCCCATGTTAATACATGACGTCACGTCTAATGACGCGGCGGGGGCAGAGACCTTGCAAACAGTAAACATTGCCAACATGTTACAAATGCTAATGAAACAAAACGCAGAAAATATGGCAACCTTAAGGATGCAGAACGCGGAAAACATGGCAACCTTAAAGACACAAAATGAACAGTTAAAGACACAAAATGACGAAATTAAATCTGATCTCATAGCAATCAAGGCATGTAATGACACTTTGTGTAAACGTGTGGAACTTATAGACGCCACACTGACCGAACAGATGACTGAACTCAGTACGAAATTTTCCAAGCTTAATACGAGACAAGAAAAGACTACAAATGACGTAGCACTTCTACAGAAACAATTAAAAAACCTTAATGTCACGTGTGAAGCTCTTACTGAACAAATTCAAACATATCCTTCAGTACACGACAACCTTGAAAAACGAATTACTGACGTGCAGAATAAATTTGACGATGTTGAACAACACCTGACTGACATCTTACAATCTGATGCCACAGCTCATTTTCAAAATATTAATAAAGAATTTCATGATTGGGTAGAGAACAAAGACAAACATTTTGATAGATGCATACGTGAAAATTTACCAACAATTGTGCACGACTCCGTAGCGGAATACATCACTAATAACAAACAGCTGATTAGTGACGCAGTACAATCCGTCACTGCACCCATGAGACAATTCACCCATCAACCACAGTCTGAATGTAACGAAAATATCAGTCAAAATGTACAGTTCAGAAACCAATATACATTCGAGTATGACGCACACATACCGCACACCACAAACACACAAGAACAAAACACACCACGACTACAACACATACCACGACGTGCAACCACAAACACAAGCTATTATCATGGTAAACCACAGCAACATTATCGTAATTACTCGCCAGCTGAGCATTGCAGTAATTACAGTGGAACAAATCCATATCATAATGCAAAGGAAGACGAAAGCTTAATAAAACACAGGCAATTTCAGGCTTTTATCCCAGAGAAACGAACCATTCATCCGGTGATTTTTCTTAAATCTTTTAGTAACGCATTTCCACGCACTTGGAGTGACCGGAAAAAGATTTCATATATTGTCGGTTACATCCAAGGCGATGCAGCTGTCTGGGCATACAGTCAAGCTGACGTATGTACCACGTACAGTGAGTTTGAGCGTGCCTTTCTGAACAAATTCTGGTCGCAATCCGTCCAGGAGCGACTCAGGAGACAAATTTTAGAACCTGAAACTTTTAACAGTAAAAATGGTAACTTACGCAGATATTTTGAAAAATACTTGAACATGGGACATTTTTTAGACGAACCAGTCGCAACACGTGATATACTCCGAGCGTTGAAGGCCAAATTGCCTTTCAGCATTAAGGAAAAACTTCTACATATCCCGGATGACGATTCAGATTATTTTTTAACAGCTTTAGATTCGGTTGACATGTTACTTGAAGATCAGCGCTTCGCGCGGCAAAACAGCAGCCACAATGTTTACACTAGTGGTATGCAAAACATGCAGGCTTGCCAACACAATTCTGGCGCGCCCACAGTTGGATACGCGGTACAACAAAAACAGCAAACTCACATGCCGTCTCAGTACGGAAATCAAAATCAACACGCGTATTCCAATACGAACAATAGTTACAACAGTAATAACATTTCATGCGGCAATCCATACAAAAGGCACCGCGGTAATAACTGCAACGGTAACAACGGATACAAAGGTAATAACAAAAACACAAACAGAAATAGAAATAATAATAACTACGAGCCAAGACAGCATCAAGGTTGGACTCGTAACGATCAGTACTTTCATTCAAACTCTGCTTTACCACAGCAGCCACCAGGTCAAAATTGGAGCATACCTTACGACCGACAGGTAAGTTATAATGCGCAACAGCAACAACAACCGCAAAAGTTTGGAGATCATAATAGGCAATATCCGAATGTGAATATAATAGAAATGACACCTGATGCACAACCTCAATCTGTGTCAGTACCTAGTACAAATGATAATTCAACAAACTAGAAACAGTCACTACTTTGCCCCAGGTCGTGGCTGAAGAATCCTTGGGGGGCGGCTTCAATGTTAATCAGTTATTTGACACCACACTTGAACAACAGAATAATGATATGCCGAGTAATTCTAAACAAAAACTACCTGTTTTATTTATAAGATACAACCACAATAACAATATATCAGATGAACTTTTACAAGACAGTACACAATGTCGTTTAAACACAAATGAAATTGTTTTAGCATCCACTACTGGTGTAGTAGGTGGGATTCCAACTACTATTATCCTAGATACAGGTGCAGCTGTGAGCGTTTTATCTTTTAATTTTTATAAAAAGATGTGTGAATTGGAACCTGTGCCTGAGTTTCCTGCCCAAAACTGTAAAATAACTACTGCACTAGGTAATAAGTCATGTAGGGTTACGAAGCAAGTTTTTGTAAACGTTAAAATAGGTAATGGAACCGTACAATGGCCATTCCTGGTTGTACAAAACCTTGTGACAAATTGCATATTAGGAATAGATATTATGAGCGAGAAGGACTGCATTATAGACTTCTCCAAAGGTAAATGTATTTTAAATGATAAAGGAAGTGTAATTATTATTGATTTGGACAGGAGAACTCTAAAGCATGACAAGCACTGTACAGGGTACAAGGTACAGTTAGTACTTGACAAAGACATTCAAGACATGCAAACACACTCATCTGACAGAGAGCTAATGGACTTGAAAACATTGCTTGATCATAAGATAAGTGAAGCTACAGCTCTCAGTGTACATGAACGTATAAAACTACAGGAAGTGTTATCCAAATATTTACAAGTTTTTACCAAACGATTAGGTGTTATCAACACGTATGTGTACAAGATTGAAGTTAAGCCTCACAAGATCTTCTACCATAAGACATATAACGTACCGTTATCTCAACGACCTGCTGTGTGGCAAGAATTAAAACAAATGTTAGACTGGAAGGTCATTGAACCATCCACCTCACCTTATTGTAGTCCTCTACTTGTTGTCAAAAAATCAAATGGAGGCATTAGGTTAGTGTTAGACGCACGAGCTATTAATGAAATAATTTTACCGGTTCACACAAAACCTGAAAATTTAGAAGAGCAATTACAGAAATTTCTAGATGCAAAATATTTTTCCACAATAGATCTCGCTAATTCGTTTTGGCAGGTGGGTATCACTCCTGATTCTCGGAAATATACTGCATTTATGTTCGGGGGGCGAACCTATCAGTTTTGTGTTCTACCCTTCGGACTGAATGTCAGCTCTGGGGTATTCATTACAGCCCTGGATACCGTGCTTGGCGACGATTTAGTTGAGACAGTCACACACTATGTAGATGATATACTGATAGCTACACAATCCTGGAATGAACACGTTGACACACTTCAAAGAATTTTAGAAAAATTTGCACAAGCTGGAGTCACAGCCAACCTAAGAAAATCAAAATTTGGTTGCAGTGAGATAAAGTATTTAGGACATATCATTAATTCACAGGGCATACGTCCGGATCCCAGTAAATTAGATGCTATCAGAAACTTTCCTAGCCCTCGAACTAAAAAGCAGTTAAAATCATTCCTTGGGCTATGTTCATTTTTCAGACGTTTTTTGCCACAACCACTTTTGAACAGTAAACATCTGCTAAATCTACTCAGAAGGAATCAAGTTTGGATCTGGTCGGAACAGTGCCAGAATGACTTTAATACAATTAAACATGCTTTAGTGAATGCTAACATTTTGAGCCATCCAGATTTCAATTTAGATTTTTGTATGACTTGTGACGCTTCACGTACTGGCTTGGGCTGTTGCTTATTTCAAGTTGTAAAGAATAAAGAGGAGGAACAGATAAGAATTATTGGGTTTGCGAGTCGCACTCTAACTGAATGTGAGCGTACATACTCCACTACTGAGTTAGAAACACTTTCCATAGTATGGGCATTCAAGAAATTCAATTATTATTTATTTGGAAAACATACGGTAATTTACACTGATCACCAGGCCCTGACATTTTTGTTAACTTGTAAACTTGTACATCCTAGACTATCACGATGGGCAGTTACACTTCAGAACTACTCTTTTGAAATTAAGTACATAAGAGGTAAGGACAACACCATTGCAGACACTTTGTCTAGACTTCCACAAGGTATGAATGATACCAACAGTGACTTAGAAAATATAAATGACTACAGGATTCTCTTAATGCAAGACAAGCAGTATCACCAATATTATATTGATATGTGCAGAAACATGGCTGAATTACAAAAATCTGATCCTCACTGGTATAAGATAATAACATTACTGGTAGAAAAACACAACCTGTAGTGACGTAACAAGACTGTGACGCCACACGGTAGTAGCCAAAAGAAAGGCACGCTAGACTAATGCGGTAGCCGATAGTGCACGCATACAGCAGACGGGCGTGAAGTCTGGAACATGAGAACTTATGAATGAATAAGAAGAAAAGTATGTAGATGCTTTTCACTTATCTTTTCTTTATTCCTTGGAATACATCTCTCTTGAATACTCGTAAGCTATAGGCACTGATACAAATGGCTCCTTGCTAGTTCGTAGCCATTAACTTAGAGGGCTATTCTGTCTCTCGGCTAATGAGAGAGAAAGGCTTCGTACAACTGGGCGATAGCTAGGTTCGCGTACAACTGGGCGGTAGCTTGGTTCTCGTACAACTGGGGTCGAGTCCACACTCGTATCACGAGACCTGCCTTGGTGGTGGCGCTAGGTCTGCGATCACAGTGGCGACACGCGGGTCCGACATGTACTACATGGACCGCGGCCGATTTAAACTACCACCTAGCAAGTGTGGTGTCTGGCGGTGACACCACATTCCTCCCCCGCAAATCGGCGAACGGTCGTGTAATAAGGCTTCCGCCCGCCGTGGGGAGGACCACATGTTGACGTAGGCGATGAGGTGGGGAGCCTAACAACAGGCGAGGCTGTGCCACCCGCACCCGGCCATCCGGTCCGAGGGGAGCTAGGAAACGCCTGCAAAACTAGTCCAGGGTGCACGTCAACATGTGGTGTATGCGCCCGTAAAGAAACATGAGGGGCCGAAGTGTCGACCTCCATTGCGTCGGGGTAGCCGACGCGCGATGACGTCACGTGGTCCGGAGCGGGCGGGAGTTCCATGGCGGAGGACAGCTGGTCACGGGAAGCGATCGGCGGCGCGTGACCCTGGGAGGCGCTTGGCGGCTGCAACGAAGCGTCGAATGCGGTCGGCGGCGGCGGCTGCTGCTGCTGCTGCTGCGGCGGCGGCGGCGCGTCGCCATGGGGCAAAATGGAAGGCATCGTCGGTAACACCTGGGGATGAGGCGAGCCAGTAGATGGGTCCCCAGGGCGCTGACCGGACGGCACCGTCGCTGAAAGCAGACGGGGAGCGGCAGAACCCGAGCGACGACAGAGGCGCAGCTGATTGAGATGCCGACGCACCTCACCAGAGGCCCCCAAAACCAAATACATCGCGCGGCCGAGGCAGCGAAGAATGCGCCCTGCGAGCCAACGCCGTGAACCTCGATAGGTGCGATAAAATACAACGTCGCCTGGAGCAAAAGCAGGAGTCTGCCGCTGCACAGGAACCTGATGCGGCGGATGCAGCAAAGACATCAAGGTGCGATGAGGACGACCGTGGAGCAACTCAGCCGGCGAGCGACCATCTCGGGGCTGAGAGCGATACGAAGACAAAAAGAGCAACAATGCGTCCTCCCGAGAATGCGACTCTTTCAATTTCAACATCTGTGACTTGAAAGTCCGGACCAACCGTTCAGCGGCACCGTTGGACTGAGGCGAAAACGGCGCGGATGTCAGATGTTGAATACCATTGGCCTGGCAGAAAGACTGGAATTCGGCGGACATGAATTGTGGGCCATTGTCGGAAACAATAGTCTGCGGAAGACCTTCAATGCAAAAGATAGCAGACAACGCTTGGATGGTGGCGGAGGACGTCGTGGAAGACATCCGGACAACAAAAGGAAAATTACTGAAGGCGTCGACCAGAACCAACCATCGAGCATTCCAGAATGGACCAGCAAAATCAATGTGTAAGCGTTGCCAAGGGGAAGTGGCTTTTGGCCACGTAAAGACTTTCCGCGGCGGTGCGGACTGTTGTTCGGCACACGCCGGGCGCGAAGAACACATATTCGTAATCGCAGCATCGATTCCGAACCAAGTACAGTGCTGACGAGCAAGTTCTTTCGTTCGCACTATACCCCAATGTCCTTGATGAAGAAGCCGTAAAACAGAGGACTGTAACGAACGTGGGACCACGACTCTGGACTGATCATTATCAGAACGCAACAACAAAACACCACGTCGAACAAAAAGTCTCTCCTTGTGAGCAAAAAATCGGCGAACCAACGGATCCTCGATCCGAGACTTTGACAAAGGCCATTGCGTAGCAACAAAACGTAAAACAGTAGCAAGGACAGGGTCAGCAGCTGTGGCTGTAGCAACACGACGAAAATCAATCGGAAACGATTCGACCACTTCATCGGTTTCCGAATCAATGAACATGCAACCAAGTTCGGAAGAATCGAATGCTTTATCCTCAGCAACAGGCAAACGGGACAACGCATCGGCGTTTCCGTGCTTAGCAGTGGACCGATACAAGATATCGTAGCGGTACTGCGAGAGGAAAATAGACCAGCGAATGAATTTCTGCGCTGTACGTGGAGGTACAGGCTTGGTCGGATGAAAAAGCGACGTCAAAGGTTTGTGGTCTGTGATGATGGTAAAGTGACGACCATACAAGAAATCATGGAACTTAGTAACACCAAATACTAGAGCCAAAGCTTCTTTCTCTATCTGTGAATAATTTCTTTGCGCAGACGAGAGCAATTTGGACGCAAAGGCAATAGGGCGATCATGGGAGCCAACTTTGTGCGCAAGTACAGCACCGATCCCGAAATCTGATGCATCTACCATCAACAAAAGGGGTTTCTGGGGATCGAATGGCGTAAGGCAAGTATTAGAAAGCAACGCCGATTTCAACTGGCGAAAGGCGCGTTCACATTCCGTCGTCCAGACGAACGGAACACCTTTACGGCGTAAGCGATGAAGCGGAGCTGAAATGGAAGAGGCATTGCGCACATATTTATGGTAATAATTAATTTTACCCAACACACTCTGTAGCTGTTTCAGATTTTGAGGGGAAGGCAAATCTTGGATGGCACGGAGGTGCTCTGGACTCGGATGTATGCCTTGGGCATTAATGACATGTCCCAGGTATGGTAAGTCACGAGCAAAAAACACACATTTGTCCTTCCTCAAGCGAAGACCATTTTGCCGCAAGACCTGAAATAATGTTCGTAAATTCGCAAGATGATCTTCTTCTGTCTGTCCGGAGATCACTATATCGTCCAGATAGTTTGCTGCAGTAGGGACCGACGCACAAATAGTTTGTAAATATTGCTGAAACAAGGCAGGGGCGGATGCACACCCGAATGGCAGTCTTTTGAAGCGGTACAATCCAAGATGCGTGTTAACCACCAATACGCGCTGGGATTCGTCGTCCACCGGTATTTGCAAGTACGCATCGGCTAGGTCCAACTTTGAAAAATATTTTCCCGGGCACAGTTTAGCAAAAAGATCTTCCGGGCGGGGCAAAGGAAAAGTAGCAGTCACTAGCTGTGGATTCACTGTGGCCTTGAAGTCCACGCAAAGTCTCAATTTTCCGGAAGGTTTTGGCAAAATTACTAAGGGTGAGGCCCAGAGAGAAGCTTGCACACGTTCAATTACACCCTGTGATTCGAGATCGTGTAACGTTCTTGCGACCTCATCACGCAATGCGTGGGGAACATTTCGCGCCCTGAAAAATTTCGGTTGCGCGTTTACCTGCAGTTCTAAATGTGCTTCATAGTTTTTAGCGCAACCTAAGCCCGGTGCAAAAATGTCTGCAAATTCGTCACACAGCCGAGAAACACTGTCTGTAGGCACAGTCTGATTCACTGATAGGACCTGATTTACAATAGACATGTTAAACAACTTAAATAAATCTAGACCAAATAAGTTCACCGCAGAAGAAGAACGAAGAACGTAAAACGACACAAGTTTTGTTTGTCCCTTGAATGTTGCAAGAAGGCTGCACTGTCCTAACACAGGAATTTTCTGTCCGGAATATGTAGTTAGCTTAACATTTGCGGCACGCAACGGAGGTGCGCCCAGTTGTTTGTATGTGTCGTGATTGAGCAATGAAACTGCAGCTCCGGTATCGAGCTGGAATGGTATCACTTTGCCTTCAAAGTCTAAGTCCACAAAAAGTTTATTGTCCTGCTGACGACAAGAGCGACTGTTTTGTGCAATTGGAACAGACACTGGTACAGAATCACTTGCTAATTGACGTGATTTCCGGCGACGTCGACGCACAGTTTTTGTGGGACGAACACAGTTACTGTTAGAGAAAGGGTCACTGGACGAAGTGGAATTAACGACATGAATGTCCATAGGCGAAGGTCCACGAGCCTGAGTGTCCTTGGTTCGATTCCGGCGCGAAGCAAAGGGCCTGGAATGATTGTGATTGTCTGATCGGAGCTTTTTCTGGCAAACACTTTGAACATGTCCTTTCTTATTGCAGAAAAAGCAAATAGCCTGGCGTGACGGGCAATGTTCACGCGAATGTCTAGTAGCACACCGCGGGCATGATTTCACTGCATTTGTGGGCCGGCGCGGCACACCTGGCTTAGCACGCGGCGGTCGCTGTGTGTCCGTGCGCGAGGCCCGGTTACCGGGCCGCGCAGGGCGGCCAGCGGGCCGGTTAATGTTACACACGGCTGGCGAAGTTTCAAAAGATTCCTGAGCACAGTCCAGTGTGTCCTGTCTATCCAATATGTCTATCACTTGTTGAAGGGAGGGATTAACTAGTTTCAAAATTTGCTCCCGTATGCGAACATCAGAAACGTTCTGTGCAATTGCATCACGCACCATTGTATCTGAATAAGAAAGACCACAGTCACATTCAAAGGCACAGTCCCTAGTAAGTCCTTGCAATGTTGCTACCCACTCCCTATTAGTTTGACCGGCCGTACGTTTTGTACGAAAAAACGTATACCGTTTTGCAACCACATTAACTGTTTCTTTGAAATAGGCATCTAATGCAGACAAAATTTCCTCGTATGACAAAGTTGCTACGTCGCGTCGGGGAAACAATTTCACTATCACACGGTATGTGGACACACCGACACAAGAAAGCAAAAACGGCTGCCGCTCATTACCTTGAATTCTGTAGGCAGCCAAGTGAAAGGCGAACTGACGAGACCACTCTTGCCAGGTCTCATCGGCTGCCACGTATGGTCGAAAGGGAGGTGCAACAGCGTTCAGTGGCAGCGGTAGCGAAGAAGCGGCGGCGGCCGCATCGGTGTGCAGCGCACGTTGACCCTGGACGAGCTGTCCAAGGGCATCCAGTAACGCCTGCGTCTGCTGATTCTGCAAGCGATAAAATTCGGACAGTACATCTGGAGAATGTGGCGAAGCCATGACACAAATAAATGTAAGCAATCAGAAATAAATGTAAGCAATCAGAAAAAGGTCCTTTTCCCTCGTCGCCAATAATTGTAGTGTCGGTAGCTGGACCGACACCGTGATGTGGATTGCTGAAAAGGAATGCTAAACTAACGCTGTGGCCGATGGTGCACGAACGGCAATAAGCAGACGGGCGTGAAGTCTGGAACATGAGAACTTATGAATGAATAAGAAGAAAAGTATGTAGATGCTTTTCACTTATCTTTTCTTTATTCCTTGGAATACATCTCTCTTGAATACTCGTAAGCTATAGGCACTGATACAAATGGCTCCTTGCTAGTTCGTAGCCATTAACTTAGAGGGCTATTCTGTCTCTCGGCTAATGAGAGAGAAAGGCTTCGTACAACTGGGCGATAGCTAGGTTCGCGTACAACTGGGCGGTAGCTTGGTTCTCGTACAACTGGGGTCGAGTCCACACTCGTATCACGAGACCTGCCTTGGTGGTGGCGCTAGGTCTGCGATCACAGTGGCGACACGCGGGTCCGACATGTACTACATGGACCGCGGCCGATTTAAACTACCACCTAGCAAGTGTGGTGTCTGGCGGTGACACCACACAACCATCCTTTGACTCAGTATTACAAGTTACACAATGATGTGTTATTTTACCGCCGACATCCAAATGCTACTAACTGGTGTGTATGCATTCCCAAAGAGTCTGAACGTAATCTAATTTGGCACACACACTTAGTTTGGGGTCATTATGGGACGAAAAAGTGTTTGGCAAAGCTCAGTACATACTGTTATTTTAGCAATATGAGAAGAAAAATTTACAGGGAACTAAAAACATGTGTCATATGTCAAAAATCAAAACCTCAGAATTTATCCACAAAAACAGATTTACATTCTATTTTACCTAGTAAACCCCTGGAAATTCTGTGTACTGACATTAGTGGACCGCATCCAGCAAGCTCTGGAGGCGTCAAATATATCTTAGCTTTTTACGATATATTTTCTAAACACGTAAAACTTTATGCTTTAAAATCCGCCACTGCAAATGCTATAATACGAAGATTCTCAAGTGATTACCTGACGCACGTGGGAAAACCTAAAGCAATTCTGTCAGATAATGCAGCATACTACTCTGGGTACAAATGGAGAAATTTCTTGAAGGACAATAACATTAAAAGTATATTTATTTCGAGGTTTAGTCCACAATGTAACGCGACTGAGAGACTTTTCCGAGAATTAAATCGATTCATGAGGACCTATATTTCATCAAAACATACTAATTGGGTGTCCTACCTAAGTCTTTTCGAAGACGTACACAATAACTTAAATATTTACGATACAAATTACACACCTAACGAGATCATGTTCAATTGCAAACAGAACGATCAGTGGATAGAACCATTACCTAAGTTGTCAGACAAGGAAATCACACCTGAACAGAAAATAAAAGAAGTATTGACTACGCTGACACATCACGCACAGATACGAAACAAACATCACAGAAACATAATAAAAAGAAAACAAAAATTCGAGGTAGGAATGCTTGTACTACTTCGTACTCATCATAAATCTGTTGCACTCAAACGACGCAACGCTAAGTGGCGTCTGCTATATGAAGGACCTTATATAATTGTTAACATACCGCACCCTGGTGCGTATCTGTTACAACATCGTAGAACTAACAAAATTATTGGGCTATACGCACACCGAGATCTTAGAGCATTTCATGCTGAATAATGTAAAAGTCATACCCATCAAAATATTGCTAAGCAACTCGAAAAACTCTGTTGCTACAACACAGATGATAAGTAGTATAGAAATTTTCATTTCAGCGTTCCAGAGTCGCAGTTGAAGACAGAAGAACTTTTCTTTCAACGCCGCGGTTCCACCGAGAAGACTGAATATTAAAGTAAAATTTATGATTACGTAGCAGTGAATGATATATAAATTTTTCACGGAACATTTGTGACTGTAGGTACCACTGACTTGCTATGACACCTGACGAACCGACAGACGTCATCTGTGAAGCGATCTTTTACTTCGAGAAATAGATTAGACGCACATCTCTCAGCAAGAAAAGCATCTACCAGTAGTCAAGGCCACACAGACACACTACACACACGCACAAAACGCGAGGAATCGAACATTTTCTCTCTCTTACTATTTTGAATATTTATTGAGTAGTGAAAACGCCTGGTCTTGCCTACTGATGTAATGAATGTTGTGTCTAACCTATCTTAATTTCAGATGACATCACAAAAAACATCGATAATATCCCAGCAAAACCGCTAAAGAGGATGTAAATATCTGCAATTCATGTAATCAAATATGACACAATGTAATAACCTATAGCTATGTAATGATGATGTAAACATGTTTATGTGCAACTGTATTATGTTTATGCTAAGAAAATATGTGACGTGTGTATGTATTATTACTTATGTTTTTTTTAAACTGATGTATAATGTAACTGTTACTGTGTGAAAATTTGAACGATAACGAGTGCCAAAATGTGAAAAACTTTTAAAAAAAAAAAAAATTGCGTAGTGAACCACTATTCACGGACATTAACGTACATTACTAAGTCTGCAACTACGCAGAAACCTATGTGAAAGAAACTGTTAATGACATTCATGATGCATCGTACCTTTGTTAACGCGATGAACGATTTCTTCGATGAGTAACCACGAACATTTAGGTGAGCTATATTTAAAAAAAAAAAAAAAACTGAATATGTGAAGTGCATAATTCGTGCATCGTCTAGCGACATTACTACAGTACCCAACTTCAAGATGTTAACTGGATTAAATGGACACAAAGTGCCTGTCCAGAAAACAACACGACGGGTGGAAGAATTTTGGTTGGAACTTCAGGGAATGAAATGTTCTCGAAATGTGACGGACACGCTTACCTGGACTGTCCAAGGATCGACGCCAGCTATGTGCCGTCCGAGGTTCTGCAACCAAGCTTCCACGGAATATCGAAAACGAACTGCATATGGACTAATTACTCGACGGGTCACGTCTGATCTGTAATAAACAATGCTTTTTGTCACAACGAACTGCATCACAACGACTATAATGGAAATAGGAAATGGACATGCTTATGTATCAATCACGTTGTTATACAACGATGTTACTGTGATCAAAAAAAACTTTACCACGACGATACTAACCTGTAAAAAATTATTGTGCAGCAGATGAATATGAACTGTGATAACGACACCATGTGTATAGGTCAACGCACCTGAAAAATACGGACATTTTTCTTTGAAGCATTTCATTGCAATGCTATGTAACTAAGAACATTCAACAATCTAAAGTTGTATTGTATTATAACAAATATTGTAATTTTAAAACTAAGTTACCTGTCATAGAATGTAGTCTTCATATGTAATCTTGGTGGAATATTTTCTTTGTGCAACGACTAAGAAATGCGCGCGCACACGAACAATATGAACTGCAATACTGTGCCGCGTGATCTAAATTTACGAAATAACGGCAGTGCCGTAGTTACACAGACGCTTCTGCGCATGCGCGCACTCTGTTTTGCCAACATAAGAACTTTTTCGGCGCACGCGCGTCATTCAAATTTTGTGTATAATATACAGTATAATGTAAGTCATGTAAATAGTTGTAGATAACTTAGATTTTCTTGTGCCTTTAGGTGAATTGCTCGCCTGCAGGTGTGTCCTTTCGCCTCGCAATTCAGGGGGCAATATAAAGGCACATTTGCATGCCGAGCGTGAGTTTCCTCGGAAACGCGAGATATTAATTAAATAAATAATCAGTGACAAATAAATAAAGCCTATGGCACACAACTGCAGCGCTGTGTCGCTGATAAAACAAAAGTACATTTTCGTTAGTCGTATGTTTGATTAAAAAAAAAAGGGAGAGCTCTCGTTGAAGTGGTGCGAGAAGCACGTATTTCAGTTTATTGTCTGGCACACCGCCATATTTCATGATATAGAAAATTACTGCGAGTTGCAACCATACTAGGCACTCGATTCTGTAAAGAATTTATATTTATAAAAGTAAGTAGGATTATGAACTGTAGGCTTATTCATTGAATATATCTGATTTAACTAACTGTGTAATTTTTTGTTTAGTAGACAATCACCTCTGTACGACGTTTTGGCATGGCTGGCAAATTATTGTAATATTGAGATTTACATTATGAGTCCGCACCTACCGCAGCAGTCTTTGGAAACGATTTAATTACGAAGTCCGATTATTTCAGTTTTATTTCACGGTCAACTACGAGTAACATTGCCTTTACGAAAAAGCCATTGTCAAGCGTCTGATACCGAATAATCAAAACCTGACGACTCATAGGAGAGCCAATCAGACAGATAAAAATAATTAATATTTTATTTTATTTTATTTTATTTATTTTATAAAGTGAAGCATCGGAATCTATAACTAGTGTTACAGGAATGGTGCAAAACATAGTCAGTAAGAAGTGTCGGTCTTCATGTACTTAAGTCGGCATTGTGCCTTTTGTATTTAATTCCGATGCAATTTCTGTGTCTCATCGTCAATAAGAAGGTCCAAGGGATACGGTAAACCTGAAGTGAAACATCGGAAACTATAACTAGTGTCACAGGAATGGTTCAAAACTTAGACATTAGGAAGAATCAGTCTTCTTGTACTTAAGTCGGCATTTTGCTTTTGTATTTAATTCCGATGCAATTTCTGTGTTTCATCGTCAATAAGAAGGTCCAAGGGATACAGTAAACCTGGAGTGAAGCATCGGAATCTATAACTAGTGTCACAGGAATGGTTCAAAACCTAGACAGCAGGAAGAGTCAGTCTTCTCGTACTTAAGTCGGCATTGTGTCTTTTGTATTTTATTCCGATGCAATTTCTGCGTTTCATCGTCAATAAGAAGGTCCAAGGGATACAGTAAACCTGAAGTTAAGCATCAGAATATATAACTAGTGTCACAGGAATGGTTCATAACATAGTCAGTAAGAAGTGTCGGTCTTCATCTACTTAAGTCGGCATTGTGCCTATTGTATCTAATTCCGATGCAATTTCTGTGTTTCATCGTCAATAAGAAGGTCCAAGGGATACAGTAAACCTGAACTGAAGCATCGGATTCTATAACTAGTGTCACAGGAATGGTTCAAAGCATAGTCATTAAGAAGTGTCGGTCTTCTTGTCCTTAAGTCGGCATTGTGCCTTTTGTATTTAATTCCGTTGCAATTTTTGTGTTTCATCGTCAATAAGAAGGTCCAAGGGATACAGTAAACCTGAAGTGAAGCATCGGAATCTATAACTGGTGTTACAGGAATGGTTCAAAACAAAGTCAGTAAGAAGTGTCGGTCTTCATGTACTTAAGTCGGCATTGTGCCTTTTGTATTTAATTCCGATGCAATTTCTGTGTTTCATCGTCAATAAGAAGGTCCAAATGATACAGTAAACCTGAAGTGAAGCATCGGAATCTATAACTAGTGTCACAGGAATGGTTCAAACCTTAGACAGTAGGAAGAGTCAGTCTTCTTGTACTTAAGTCGGCATTGTGCCTTTTGTATTTAATTCCGATGCAATTTCTGTGTTTCATCGTCAATAAGAAGGTAGAAGGGATACAGTAAACCTGGTGTGAAGAATCGGAATCTATAACTACTGACACAGGAATGGTCAGTAGGAAGAGTCAGTCTTCTTGTCCTTAAGTCGGCATTGTGCCTCTTGTATTTAATTCCGATGCAATTTCTGTGTTTCATCGTCAATAAGAAGGTCCAAGGGATACAGTAAACCTGAAGTGAAGCATCGGAATCTATATCTAGTGTTACAGGATTGATTCGAAACATAGTCAGTAAGAAGTGTCGGTCTTCATATACTTAAGTCGGCATTGTGCCTTTTGTATTTAATTCCGATGCAATTTCTGTGTCTCATCGTCAATAAGAAGGTCCAAGGGATACGGTAAACCTGAAGTGAAACATCGGAAACTATAACTAGTGTCACAGGAATGGTTCAAAACTTAGACATTAGGAAGAATCAGTCTTCTTGTACTTAAGTCGGCATTTTGCTTTTGTATTTAATTCCGATGCAATTTCTGTGTTTCATCGTCAATAAGAAGGTCCAAGGGATACAGTAAACCTGGAGTGAAGCATCGGAATCTATAACTAGTGTCACAGGAATGGTTCAAAACCTAGACAGCAGGAAGAGTCAGTCTTCTCGTACTTAAGTCGGCATTGTGTCTTTTGTATTTTATTCCGATGCAATTTCTGTGTTTCATCGTCAATACGAAGGTCCAAGGGACACAGTAAACCTGAAGTGAAGCATCGAAATTTATAACAAGTGTCACAGGAATGGTTCATAAGATAGTCAGTATGAAGTGTCGGTCTTCATGTACTTAAGTCGGCATTGTGCCTTTTGTATTTGATTCCGATGCAATTTCTGTGTTTCAGCGTCAATAAGAAGGTCCAAGGGATACAGTAAACCTGAAGTGAAGCATCGGAATCTATAACAAGTGTCACAGGAATGGTCAGTAGGAAGAGTCAGTCTTCTTGTCCTTAAGCCGGCATTGTGGCTTTTGTATTTAATTCCCATGCAATTTATGTGTTTCATCGTCAATAAAAAGGTCCAAGGGATACAGTAAACCTGAAGTGAAGCATCTGAATCTATAACTAGTGTTACAGGAATGGTTCAAAACTTAGTCAGAAAGAAGTGTCGGTCTTCATGTACTTAAGTCGGCGTCGTGCCTTTTGTGTTTAATTCCGATGCAATTTCTGTGTTTCATCGTCAATAAGAAGGTCCAAGGGATACAGTAAACCTGGAGTGAAGCATCGGTATCTATAACTAGTGTCACAGGAATGGTTCAAAATACAGTCAGTAAGAAGTGTCGGTCTTCATGTACTTGAGTCGGTATTGTGCCTTTTGCATTTAATTCCGATGCAATATCTGTGTTTCATCGTCAATAACAAGGTCCAAGGGATACAGTAAACCTGAAGTGTAGCATCGGAAACTATAATAAGTGTCACAGGAAAGGTTCAAAACATAGTCAGTAAGATGTGTCGGTCTTCATGTACTTAAGTCGACATTGTGCCTCTTGTATTTAATTCCGATGCAATTTCTGTGTTTAATCGTCAATAAGAAGGTCCAAGGGATACAGTAAACCTGAAGTGAAGCATGGAATCTAACTAGTGTCACAGGAATGGTTCAATACATAGTCAGTAAGAACTGTCGGTCTTCATGTACTTAAGCTAGCAATGTGCCTTTTGTATTTAATTCCGATGCAATTTCTGTGTTTCATCGTCAATAAGAAGGTCCAAAGGATACAGTAAACCTGAAGTGAAGCATCGGAAACTATAACTAGTGTCACAGGAGTGGTCAGTAGGAAGAGTCAGTCTTCTTGTACTTCAGTCGGCATTGTGCCTTTTGTATTTAATTCCGATGCAATTTCTGTATTTCATCGTCAATAGGAAGGTCCAACGGATACAGTAAACCTGAAGTGATGCATCGGAATCTATAACTAGTGTCACAGGAATGGCCAGCAGGAAGAGTCAGTCTTCTTCTCCTTATGTCGGCATTCTGCCAATTGTATTTAATTCCGATGCAATTTCTGTGTTTCATCGTCAATAAGAAGGTCCAAGGGATACAGTAAACCTGAATTGAAGCATCGTAATCTATAACTAGTGTCACAGGAATGGTTCAAAACATAGTCAGTAAGAAGTGTCGGTCTTCATGTACTTATGTCGGCATTGTGCCTTTTGTATATAATTCCGATGCAATTTCTGTCTTTCATCGTGAATAAGAAGGTCCAAGGGATACAGTAAACCTGAAGTGAAGCATCGGAATCCATAACTAGTGTCACAGGAATGGTTCAAAACATAGTCAGTAAGAACTGTCGGTCTTCATGTACTTAAGTCGGCATTGTTCCTTTTGTATTTAATTCCGATTCAATTTCTGTGTTTCATCGTCAATAAGAAGGTCCAAGGGATACAGTAAACCTGAAGTGAAGCATCGGAAACTATAACTAGTGTCACAGGAATGGTTTAAAATATGGTCAGTAAGAAGTGTCGGTCTTCATGTACTTAAGTCGGCATTGTGCCTTTTGTATTTAATTCCGATGCAATTTCTGTGTTTCATCGTCAATAAGAAGGTCCAAACGATACAGTAAACCTGAAGTGAAGCATCGGAATCTATAACTAGTGTCACAGGAATGGTTCAACCTTAGACAGTAGGAAGAGTCAGTCTTCTTGTACTTAAGTCGGCATTGTGATTTTTGTATTTAATTCCGATGCAATTTCTGTGTTTCATCGTCAATAAGAAGATCCAAGGGATACAGTAAACCTGGAGTGAAGCATCGGAATCTATAACTAGTGTCACAGGAATGGTTCAAAATACAGTCAGTAAGAAGTGTCGGTCTTCATGTACTTAAGACGACATTGTGCCTCTTGTATTTAGTTCCGATGCAATTTCTGTGTTTCATCGTCAATAAGAAGGTCCAAGGGATACAGTAAACCTGAAGTGAAGCATCGGAATCTATAACTAGTGTCACAGGAATGGTTCAATACATAGTCAGTAAGAACTGTCGGTCTTCATGTACTTAAGTCGGCATTGTTCCTTTTGTATTTAATTCCGATTCAATTTCTGTGTTTCATCGTCAATAAGAAGGTCCAAGGGATACAGTAAACCTGAAGTGTAGCATCGGAAACTATAACTAGTGTCACAGGATTGGTTCAAAATATAGTCAGTAAGAAGTGTCGGTCTTCATGTACTTAAGTCGGCATTGTGCCTTTTGTATTTAATTCCGATACAAATTCTGTGTTTCATCGTCAATAAGATGGTCCAAGGGATACAGTAAACCTGAAGTGAAGCATCGGAACATTTAACTAGTGTCACAGGAATGGTCAGTAGGAAGAGTCAGTCTTCTTGTAGTTAAGTCGGCATTGTGCCTTTTGTATTTAATTCCGATGCAATTTCTGTGTTTCATCGTCAATAAGAAGGTCCAAGGGATACAGTAAACCTGAAGTGAAGCATCGGAATCTATATCTAGTGTTACAGGATTGGTTCAAAACATAGTCAGTAAGAAGTGTCGGTCTTCATATACTTAAGTCGGCATTGTGCCTTTTGTATTTAATTCCGATGCAATTTCTGTGTCTCATCGTCAATAAGACGGTCCAAGGGATACGATAAACCTGAAGTGAAGCATCGGGAACTATAACTAGTGTCACAGGAATGGTTCAAAACTTAGACATTAGGAAGAATCAGTCTTCTTGTACTTAAGTCGGCATTGTGCTTTTGCATTTAATTCCGATGCAATTTCTGTGTTTCATCGTCAATAAGAAGGTCCAAGGGATACAGTAAACCTGGAGTGAAGCATCGGAATCTATAACTAGTGTCACAGGAATGGTTCAAAACCTAGACAGTAGGAAGAGTCAGTCTTCTCGTACTTAAGTCGGCATTGTGTCTTTTGTATTTAATTCCGATGCAATTTCTGTGTTTCATGGTCAATAAGAAGGTCCAAGGGACACAGTAATCCTGAAGTGAAGCATCGGAATTTATAACAAGTGTCACAGGAATGGTTCATAAGATAGTCAGTAAGAAGTGTCGGTCTTCATGTACTTAAGTCGGCATTGTGCTTTTGTATTTAATTCCGATGCAATTTCTGTGTTTCAGCGTCAATAAGAAGGTCCAATGGATACAGTAAACCTGAAGTGAAGCATCGGAATCTATAACTAGTGTCACAGGAATGGTCAGTAGGAAGAGTCAGTCTTCTTGTCCTTAAGCCGGCATTGTGGCTTTTGTATTTAATTCAAATGCAATTTATGTGTTTCATCGTCAATAAAAAGGTCCAAGGGATACAGTAAACCTGAAGTGAAGCATCTGAATCTATAACTAGTGTTACAGGAATGGTTCAAAACTTAGTCAGAAAGAAGTGTCGTTCTTCATGTACTTAAGTCGGCGTCGTGCCTTTTGTGTTTAATTCCGATGCAATTTCTGTGTTTCATCGTCAATAAGAAGGTCCAAGGGATACAGTAAACCTGGAGTGAAGCATCGGAATCTATAACTAGTGTCACAGGAATGGTTCAAAATACAGTCAGTAAGAAGTGTCGGTCTTCATGTACTTGAGTCGGTATTGTGCCTTTTGCATTTAATTCCGATGCAATTTCTGTGTTTCATCGTCAATAAGAAGGTCCAAGGGATACAGTGAACCTGAAGTGAAGCATCGGAATCTATAACTAGTGTCACAGGAATGGTTCAAAACATAGTCAGTAAGAAGTGTCGGTCTTCATGTACGTAAGTCGGCATTGTGCCTTTTGTATATAATTCCAATGCAATTTCTGTCTTTCATCGTGAATTAGAAGGTCCAAGGGATACAGTAAACCTGAAGTGAAGCATCGGAATCTATAACTAGTGTCACAGGAATGGTTCAAAACATAGTCAGTAAGAACTGTCGGTCTTCATGTACTTAAGTCGGCATTGTTCCTTTTGTATTTAATTCCGATTCAATTTCTGTGTTTCATCGTCAATAAGAAGGTCCAAGGGATACAGTAAACCTGAAGTGTAGCATCGGAAACTATAACTAGTGTCACAGGATTGGTTCAAAATATAGTCAGTAAGAAGTGTCGGTCTTCATGTACTTAAGTCGGCATTGTGCCTTTTGTATTTAAATCCGATACAATTTCTGTGTTTCATCGTCAATAAGATGGTCCAAGGGATACAGTAAACCTGAAGTGAAGCATCGGAATATATAACTAGTGTCACAGGAATGGTCAGTAGAAAGAGTCAGTCTTCTTGTCCTTAAGTCGGCATTGTGCCTTTTGTATTTAATTCCGATGCAATTTCTGTGTTTCATCGTCAATAAGAAGGTCCAAGGGATACAGTAAACCTGAAGTGAAGCATCGGAATCTATATCTAGTGTTACAGGATTGGTTCAAAACATAGTCAGTAAGAAGTGTCGGTCATCATATACTTAAGTCGGCATTGTGCCTTTTGTATTTAATTCCGATGCAATTTCTGTGTCTCATCGTCAATAAGTAGGTCCAAGGGATACGGTAAACCTGAAGTCAAGCATCGGAAACTATAACTAGTGTCACAGGAATGGTTCAAAACTTAGACATTAGGAAGAATCAGTCTTCTTGTACTTAAGTCGGCATTTTGCTTTTGTATTTAATTCCGATGCAATTTCTGTGTTTCATCGTCAATAAGAAGGTCCAAGGGATACAGTAAACCTGGAGTGAAGCATCGGAATCTATAACTAGTGTCACAGGAATGGTTCAAAACCTAGACAGTAGGAAGAGTCAGTCTTCTCGTACTTAAGTCGGCATTGTGTCTTTTGTATTTTATTCCGATGCAATTTCTGTGTTTCATCGTCAATACGAAGGTCCAAGGGACACAGTAAACCTGAAGTGAAGCATCGAAATTTATAACAAGTGTCACAGGAATGGTTCATAAGATAGTCAGTATGAAGTGTCGGTCTTCATGTACTTAAGTCGGCTTTGTGCCTTTTGTATTTGATTCCGATGCAATTTCTGTGTTTCAGCGTCAATAAGAAGGTCCAAGGGATACAGTAAACCTGAAGTGAAGCATCGGAATCTATAACAAGTGTCACAGGAATGGTCAGTAGGAAGAGTCAGTCTTCTTGTCCTTAAGCCGGCATTGTGGCTTTTGTATTTAATTCCCATGCAATTTATGTGTTTCATCGTCAATAAAAAGGTCCAAGGGATACAGTAAACCTGAAGTGAAGCATCTGAATCTATAACTAGTGTTACAGGAATGGTTCAAAACTTAGTCAGAAAGAAGTGTCGGTCTTCATGTACTTAAGTCGGCGTCGTGCCTTTTGTGTTTAATTCCGATGCAATTTCTGTGTTTCATCGTCAATAAGAAGGTCCAAGGGATACAGTAAACCTGGAGTGAAGCATCGGTATCTATAACTAGTGTCACAGGAATGGTTCAAAATACAGTCAGTAAGAAGTGTCGGTCTTCATGTACTTGAGTCGGTATTGTGCCTTTTGCATTTAATTCCGATGCAATTTCTGTGTTTCATCGTCAATAAGAAGGTCCAAGGGATACAGTAAACCTGAAGTGAAGCATCGGAAACTAATATAAGTGTCACAGGAAAGGTTCAAAACATAGTCAGTAAGATGTGTCGGTCTTCATGTACTTAAGTCGACATTGTGCCTCTTGTATTTAATTCCGATGCAATTTCTGTGTTTAATCGTCAATAAGAAGGTCCAAGGGATACAGTAAACCTGAAGTGAAGCATGGAATCTAACTAGTGTCACAGGAATGGTTCAATACATAGTCAGTAAGAACTGTCGGTCTTCATGTACTTAAGCTGGCAATGTGCCTTTTGTATTTAATTCCGATGCAATTTCTGTGTTTCATCGTCAATAAGAAGGTCCAAAGGATACAGTAAACCTGAAGTGAAGCATCGGAAACTATAACTAGTGTCACAGGAGTGGTCAGTAGGAAGAGTCAGTCTTCTTGTACTTCAGTCGGCATTGTGCCTTTTGTATTTAATTCCGATGCAATTTCTGTATTTCATCGTCAATAGGAAGGTCCAACGGATACAGTAAACCTGAAGTGATGCATCGGAATCTATAACTAGTGTCACAGGAATGGCCAGCAGGAAGAGTCAGTCTTCTTCTCCTTATGTCGGCATTCTGCCAATTGTATTTAATTCCGATGCAATTTCTGTGTTTCATCGTCAATAAGAAGGTCCAAGGGATACAGTAAACCTGAATTGAAGCATCGGAATCTTTAACTAGTGTCACAGGAATGGTTCAAAACATAGTCAGTAAGAAGTGTCGGTCTTCATGTACTTATGTCGGCATTGTGCCTTTTGTATATAATTCCGATGCAATTTCTGTCTTTCATCGTGAATAAGAAGGTCCAAGGGATACAGTAAACCTGAAGTGAAGCATCGCAATCCATAACTAGTGTCACAGGAATGGTTCAAAACATAGTCAGTAAGAACTGTCGGTCTTCATGTACTTAAGTCGGCATTGTTCCTTTTGTATTTAATTCCGATTCAATTTCTGTGTTTCATCGTCAATAACAAGGTCCAAGGGATACATTAAACCTGTAGTGAAGCATCGGAAACTATAACTAGTGTCACAGGAATGGTTTAAAATATAGTCAGTAAGAAGTGTCGGTCTTCATGTACTTAAGTCGGCATTGTGCCTTTTGTATTTAATTCCGATGCAATTTCTGTGTTTCATCGTCAATAAGAAGGTCCAAACGATACAGTAAACCTGAAGTGAAGCATCGGAATCTATAACTAGTGTCACAGGAATGGTTCAACCTTAGACAGTAGGAAGAGTCAGTCTTCTTGTACTTAAGTCGGCATTGTGATTTTTGTATTTAATTCCGATGCAATTTCTGTGTTTCTTCGTCAATAAGAAGGTCCAAGGGATACAGTAAACCTGAAGTGAAGCATCGGAATCTATATCTAGTGTTACAGGATTGGTTCAAAACATAGTCAGTAAGAAGTGTCGGTCTTCATATACTTAAGTCGGCATTGTGCCCTTTGTATTTAATTCCGATGCAATTTCTGTGTTTCATCGTCAATAAGAAGGTCCAAGGTATACAGTAAACCTGAAGTGAAGCATCGAAAACTATAACTAGTGTCACAGGAATGGTTTAAAATATAGTCAGTAAGAAGTGTCGGTCTTCATGTACTTAAGTCGGCATTGTGCCTTTTGTATTTAATTCCGATGCAATTTCTGTGTTTCATCGTCAATAAGAAGGTCCAAACGATACAGTAAACCTGAAGTGAAGCATCGGAATCTATAACTAGTGTCACAGGAATGGTTCAACCTTAGACAGTAGTAAGAGTCAGTCTTCTTGTACTTAAGTCGGCATTGTGATTTTTGTATTTAATTCCGATGCAATTTCTGTGTTTCATCGTCAATAAGAAGGTCCAAGGGATACAGTAAACCTGAAGTGAAGCATCTGAATCTATAACTAGTGTTACAGGAATGGTTCAAAACTTAGTCAGAAAGAAGTGTGGGTCTTCATACACTTAAGTCGGCGTCGTGCCTTTTGTGTTTAATTCCGATGCAATTTCTGTGTTTCATCGTCAATAAGAAGATCCAAGGGATACAGTAAACCTGGAGTGAAGCATCGGAATCTATAACTAGTGTCACAGGAATGGTTCAAAATACAGTCAGTAAGAAGTGTCGGTCTTCATGTACTTAAGTCGACATTGTGCCTCTTGTATTTAGTTCCGATGCAATTTCTGTGTTTCATCGTCAATAAGAAGGTCCAAGGGATACAGTAAACCTGAAGTGAAGCATCGGAATCTATAACTAGTGTCACAGGAATGGTTCAATACATAGTCAGTAAGAACTGTCGGTCTTCATGTACTTAAGTCGGCAATGTGCCTTTTGTATTTAAGTCCGATGCAATTTCTGTGTTTCATCGTCAATAAGAAGGTCCAAAGGGGACAGTAAACCTGAAGTGAAGCATCGGAAACTATAACTAGTGTCACAGGAGTGGTCAGTAGGAAGAATCAGTCTTCTTGTACTTCAGTCATCATTGTGCCTTTTGTATTTAATTCCGATGCAATTTCTGTGTTTCATCGTCAATAGGAAGGTCCAAGGGATACAGTAAACCTGAAGTGATGCATCGGAATCTATAACTAGTGTCACAGGAATGGTTCAAAACATAGTCAGTAAGAACTGTCGGTCTTCATGTACTTAAGTCGGCATTGTTCCTTTTGTATTTAATTCCGATTCAATTTCTGTGTTTCATCGTCAATAAGAAGGTCCAAGGGATACAGTAAACCTGAAGTGAAGCATCGGTATATATAACTAGTGTCACAGGAATGATTCAAAACATAGTCAGTAAGAAGTGCCGGTCTTCATGTACTTAAGTCGGCATTGTGCCTTTTGTATATAATTCCGATGCAATTTCTGTCTTTCATCGTGAATAAGAAGGTCCAAGGGATACAGTAAACCTGAAGTGAAGCATCGGAATCTATAACTAGTGTCACAGGAATGGTTCAAAACATAGTCAGTAAGAACTGTCGGTCTTCATGTACTTAAGTCGGCATTGTTCCTTTTGTATTTAATTCCGATTCAATTTCTGTGTTTCATCGTCAATAAGAAGGTCCAAGGGATACAGTAAACCTGAAGTGTAGCATCGGAAACTATAACTAGTGTCACAGGATTGGTTCAAAATATAGTCAGTAAGAAGTGTCGGTCTTCATGTACTTAAGTCGGCATTGTGCCTTTTGTATTTAATTCCGATACAAATTCTGTGTTTCATCGTCAATACGATGGTCCAAGGGATACAGTAAACCTGAAGTGAAGCATCGGAACATTTAACTAGTGTCACAGGAATGGTCAGTAGGAAGAGTCAGTCTTCTTGTAGTTAAGTCGGCATTGTGCCTTTTGTATTTAATTCCGATGCAATTTCTGTGTTTCATCGTCAATAAGAAGGTCCAAGGGATACAGTAAACCTGAAGTGAAGCATCGGAATCTATATCTAGTGTTACAGGATTGGTTCAAAACATAGTCAGTAAGAAGTGTCGGTCTTCATATACTTAAGTCGGCATTGTGCCTTTTGTATTTAATTCCGATGCAATGTCTGTGTCTCATCGTCAATAAGAAGGTCCGAGGGATACGGTAAACCTGAAGTGAAGCATCGGAAACTATAACTAGTGTCACAGGAATGGTTCAAAACTTAGACATTAGGAAGAATCAGTCTTCTTGTACTTAAGTCGGCATTGTGCTTTTGCATTTAATTCCGATGCAATTTCTGTGTTTCATCGTCAATAAGAATGTCCAAGGGATACAGTAAACCTGGAGTGAAGCATCGGAATCTATAACTAGTGTCACAGGAATGGTTCAAAACCTAGACAGTAGGAAGAGTCAGTCTTCTCGTACTTAAGTCGGCATTGTGTCTTTTGTATTTAATTCCGATGCAATTTCTGTGTTTCATGGTCAATAAGAAGGTCCAAGGGACACAGTAAACCTGAAGTGAAGCATCGGAATTTATAACAAGTGTCACAGGAATGGTTCATAAGATAGTCAGTAAGAAGTGTCGGTCTTCATGTACTTAAGTCGGCATTGTGCTTTTGTATTTAATTCCGATGCAATTTCTGTGTTTCAGCGTCAATACGAAGGTCCAATGGATACAGTAAACCTGAAGTGAAGCATCGGAATCTATAACTAGTGTCACAGGAATGGTCAGTAGGAAGAGTCAGTCTTCTTGTCCTTAAGCCGGCATTGTGGCTTTTGTATTTAATTCAAATGCAATTTATGTGTTTCATCGTCAATAAAAAGGTCCAAGGGATACAGTAAACCTGAAGTGAAGCATCTGAATCTATAACTAGTGTTACAGGAATGGTTCAAAACTTAGTCAGAAAGAAGTGTCGGTCTTCATGTACTTAAGTCGGCGTCGTGCCTTTTGTGTTTAATTCCGATGCAATTTCTGTGTTTCATCGTCAATAAGAAGGTCCAAGGGATACAGTAAACCTGGAGTGAAGCATCGGAATCTATAACTAGTGTCACAGGAATGGTTCAAAATACAGTCAGTAAGAAGTGTCGGTCTTCATGTACTTGAGTCGGTATTGTGCCTTTTGCATTTAATTCCGATGCAATTTCTGTGTTTCATCGTCAATAAGAAGGTCCAAGGGATACAGTAAACCTGAAGTGAAGCATCGGAATCTATAACTAGTGTCACAGGAATGGTTCAAAACATAGTCAGTAAGAAGTGTCGGTCTTCATGTACGTAAGTCGGCATTGTGCCTTTTGTATATAATTCCGATGCAATTTCTGTCTTTCATCGTGAATGAGAAGGTCCAAGGGATACAGTAAACCTGAAGTGAAGCATCGGAATCTATAACTAGTGTCACAGGAATGGTTCAAAACATAGTCAGTAAGAACTGTCGGTCTTCATGTACTTAAGTCGGCATTGTTCCTTTTGTATTTAATTCCGATTCAATTTCTGTGTTTCATCGTCAATAAGAAGGTCCAAGGGATACAGTAAACCTGAAGTGTAGCATCGGAAACTATAACTAGTGTCACAGGATTGGTTCAAAATATAGTCAGTAAGAAGTGTCGGTCTTCATGTACTTAAGTCGGCATTGTGCCTTTTGTATTTAGATCCGATACAATTTCTGTGTTTCATCGTCAATAAGATGGTCCAAGGGATACAGTAAACCTGAAGTGAAGCATCGGAATATATAACTAGTGTCACAGGAATGGTCAGTAGAAAGAGTCAGTCTTCTTGTCCTTAAGTCGGCATTGCGCCTCTTGTATTTAATTCCGATGCAATTTCTGTGTTTCATCGTCAATAAGAAGGTCCAAGGGATACAGTAAACCTGAAGTGAAGCATCGGAATCTATATCTAGTGTTACAGGATTGGTTCAAAACTTAGTCAGTAAGAAGTGTCGGTCTTCATATACTTAAGTCGGCATTGTGCCTTTTGTATTTAATTCCGATGCAATTTCTGTGTCTCATCGTCAATAAGTAGGTCCAAGGGATACGGTAAACCTGAAGTGAAGCATCGGAAACTATAACTAGTGTCACAGGAATGGTTCAAAACTTAGACATTAGGAAGAATCAGTCTTCTTGTACTTAAGTCGGCATTGTGCTTTTGCATTTAATTCCGATGCAATTTCTGTGTTTCACCGTCAATAAGAAGGTCCAAGGGATACAGTAAACGTGGAGTGAAGCATCGGAATCTATAACTAGTGTCACAGGAATGGTTCAAAACCTAGACAGTAGGAAGAGTCAGTCTTCTCGTACTTAAGTCGGCATTGTGTCTTTTGTATTTAATTCCGATGCAATTTCTGTGTTTCATCGTCAATAAGAAGGTCCAAGGGACACAGTAAACCTGAAGTGAAGCATCGGAATTTATAACAAGTGTCACAGGAATGGTTCATAAGATAGTCAGTAAGAAGTGTCGGTCTTCATGTACTTAAGTCGGCATTGTGCCTTTTGTATTTAATTCCGATGCAATTTCTGTGTTTCAGCGTCAATAAGAAGGTCCAAGGGATACAGTAAACCTGAAGTGAAGCATCGGAATCTATAACTAGTGTCACAGGAATGGTCAGTAGGAAGAGTCAGTCTTCTTGTCCTTAAGCCGGCATTGTGGCTTTTGTATTTAATTCCCATGCAATTTATGTGTTTCATCGTCAATAAAAAGGTCCAAGGGATACAGTAAACCTGAAGTGAAGCATCTGAATCTATAACCAGTGTTACAGGAATGGTTCAAAACTTAGTCAGAAAGAAGTGTCGGTCTTCATGTACTTAAGTCGGCGTCGTGCCTTTTGTGTTTAATTCCGATGCAATTTCTGTGTTTCATCGTCAATAAGAAGGTCCAAGGGATACAGTAAACCTGGAGTGAAGCATCGGAATCTATAACTAGTGTCACAGGAATGGTTCAAAATACAGTCAGTAAGAAGTGTCGGTCTTCATGTACTTGAGTCGGTATTGTGCCTTTTGCATTTAATTCCGATGTAATTTCTGTGTTTCATCGTCATTAAGAAGGTCCAAGGGATACAGTAAACCTGAAGTGAAGCATCGGAATCTATAACTAGTGTCACAGGAATGGTTCAATACATAGTCAGTAAGAACTGTCGGTCTTCATGTACTTAAGTCGGCAATGTGCCTTTTGTATTTAATTCCGATGCAATTTCTGTGTTTCATCGTCAATAAGAAGGTCCAAAGGATACAGTAAACCTGAAGTGAAGCATCGGAAACTATAACTAGTGTCACAGGAGTGGTCAGTAGGAAGAGTCAGTCTTCTTGTACTTCAGTCGGCATTGTGCCTTTTGTATTTAATTCCGATGCAATTTCTGTGTTTCATCGTCAATAGGAAGGTCCAAGGGATACAGTAAACCTGAAGTGATGCATCGGAATCTATAACTAGTGTCACAGGAATGGCCAGCAGGAAGAGTCAGTCTTCTTCTCCATATGTCGGCATTCTGCCATTTGTATTTAATTCCGATGCAATTTCTGTGTTTCATCGTCAATAAGAAGGTCCAAAGGATACAGTAAACCTGAAGTGAAGCATCGGAATCTATAACTTGTGTCACAGGAATGGTCAGTAGGAAGAGTCAGTCTTCTTGCCCTTAAGTCGGCGTTGTGCCTTTTGTATTTAATTCCGATGCAGTTTCTGTGTTTCATCGTCAATAAGAAGGTCCAAGGGATACAGTAAACATGAAGTGAAACATCGGAATCTATAACTGGTGTTACAGGAATGGTTCAAAACAAAGTCAGTAAGAGGTGTCGGTCTTCATGTACTTAAGTCGGGATTGTGTCTTTTGTATTTAATTCCGATGCAATTTCTGTTTTTCATCGTCAATAAGAAGGTCCAAGGGATACAGTAAACCTGAAGTGAAGCATCGGAATCCATAACTAGTATCACAGGAATGGTTCAATACATAGTCAGTAAGAACTGTCGGTCTTCATGTACTTAAGTCGGCAATGTGCCTTTTGTATTTAATTCCGATGCAATTTCTGTGTTTCATCGTCAATAAGAAGGTCCAAAGGATACAGTAAACCTGAAGTGAAGCATCGGAATCTATAACTTGTGTCACAGGAATGGTCAGTAGGAAGAGTCAGTCTTCTTGCCCTTAAGTCGGCGTTGTGCCTTTTGTATTTAATTCCGATGCAGTTTCTGTGTTTCATCGTCAATAAGAAGGTCCAAGGGATACAGTAAACATGAAGTGAAACATCGGAATCTATAACTGGTGTTACAGGAATGGTTCAAAACAAAGTCAGTAAGAGGTGTCGGTCTTCATGTACTTAAGTCGGGATTGTGCCTTTTGAATTTAATTCCGATGCAATTTCTGTGTTTCATGTTCAATAAGAAGGTCCGAGGGATACAGTAAACCTGAAGTGAAGCATCGGAATCTATAACTAGTGTCACAGGAATGGTTCAAAACTTAGACAGTAGGATGAGTCAGTCTTCTTGTACTTAAGTCGGCATTGTGCCTTTTGTATTTAATTCCGATGCAATTTCTGTGTTTCATCGTCAATAAGAAGGTAGAAGGGATACAGTAAACCTGGTGTGAAGAATCGGAATCTATAACTACCGTCACAGGAATGGTCAGTGGGAAGAGTCAGTCTTCTTGTCCTTAAGTCGGCATTGTGACTTTTGTATTTAATTCCGATGCAATTTCTGTGTTTCATCGTCAATAAGAAGGTCCAAGGGATACAGTAAACCTGAAGTGAAGCATCGGAATCTATAACTAGTGTCACAGGAATGGTCAGTAGGAAGAGTCAGTCTTCTTGTCCTTAAGTCGGCATTGTGCCTTTTGTATTTAAATTCCATGCAATTTCTGTGTTTCATCGTCAATAAGAAAGTCCAAGGGATACAGTAAACCTGAAGTGAAGCATCGGAATCTATAACTAGTGTTACAGGAATGGTTCAAACTTAGTCAGTAAGAAGTGTCAGTCTTCATGTACTTAAGTCGCCATTGTGCCTTTTGTATTTAATTCCGATGCAATTTCTATGTTTCATCGTCTATGAGAAGGTCCAAGGGATACAGTAAACCTGAAGTGAAGCATCGGAATACATAACTAGTGTCACAGGAATGGTCAGTAGGAAGAGTCAGTCTTCTTGTCCTTAAGTCGGCATTGTGCCTTTTGTATTTAATTCCGATGCAATTTCTGTGTTTCATCGTCAATAAGACGGTCCAAGGGACACAGTAAACCTGAAGTGAAGCATCGGAATTTATAACAAGTGTCACAGGAATGGTTCATAAGATAGTCAGTAAGAAGTGTCGGTCTTCATGTACTTAAGTCGGCATTGTGCCTTTTGTATTTAATTCCGATGCAATTTCTGTGTTTCAGCGTCAATAAGAAGGTCCAAGGGATACAGTAAACCTGAAGTGAAGCATCGGAATCTATAACTAGTGTCACAGGAATGGTCAGTAGGAAGAGTCAGTCTTCTTGTCCTTAAGCCGGCATTGTGGCTTTTGTATTTAATTCCCATGCAATTTATGTGTTTCATCGTCAATAAAAAGGTCCAAGGGATACAGTAAACCTGAAGTGAAGCATCTGAATCTATAACTAGTGTTACAGGAATGGTTCAAAACTTAGTCAGAAAGAAGTGTCGGTCTTCATGTACTTAAGTCAGCGTCGTGCCTTTTGTGTTTAATTCCGATGTAATTTCTGTGTTTCATCGTCAATAAGACGGTCCAAGGGATACAGTAAACCTGGAGTGAAGCATCGGAATCTATAACTAGTGTCACAGGAATGGTTCAAAATACAGTCAGTAAGAAGTGTCGGTCTTCATGTACTTGAGTCGGTATTGTGCCTTTTGCATTTAATTCCGATGCAATTTCTGTGTTTCATCGTCAATAAGAAGTTCCAAGGGATACAGTAAACCTGAAGTGAAGCATCGGAAACAATAATAAGTGTCACAGGAATGGTTCAAAACATAGTCAGTAAGAAGTGTCGGTCTTCATGTACTTAAGTCGACATTGTGCCTCTTGTATTTACTTCCGATGCAATTTCTGTGTTTCATCGTCAATAAGAAGGTCCAAGGGATACAGTAAACCTAAAGTGAAGCATCGGAATCTATAACTAGTGTCACAGGAATGGTTCAATACATAGTCACTAAGAACTGTCGGTCTTCATGTACTTAAGTCGGCAATGTGCCTTTGTATTTAATTCCGATGCAATTTCTGTGTTTCATCGTCAATAAGAAGGTCCAAAGGATACAGTAAACCTGAACTGAAGCATCGGAAACTATAACTAGTGTCACAGGAGTGGTCAGTAGGAAGAGTCCGTCTTCTTGTACTTCAGTCGGCATTGTGCCTTTTGTATTTAATTCCGATGCAATTTCTGTGTTTCATCGTCAATAGGAAGGTCCAAGGGATACAGTAAACCTGAAGTGATGCATCGGAATCTATAACTAGTGTCACAGGAATGGCCAGGAGGAAGAGTCAGTCTTCTTCTCCTTATGTCGGCATTCTGCCATTTGTATTTAATTCCGATGCAATTTCTGTGTTTCATCGTCAATAAGAAGGTGCAAGGGATACAGTAAACCTGAAGTGAAGCATCGGAATCTATAACTAGTGTCACAGGAATGGTTCAAAACATAGTCAGTAAGAAGTGTCGGTCTTCATGTACTTAAGTCGGCATTGTGCCTTTTGTATATAGTTCCGATGCAATTTCTGTCTTTCATCGTGAATAAGAAGGTCCAAGGGATACAGTAAACCTGAAGTGAAGCATCGGAATCTATAACTAGTGTCACAGGAATGGTTCAAAACATAGTCAGTAAAAAATGTCGGTCTTCATGTACTTAAGTCGGCATTGTTCCTTTTGTATTTAATTCCGATTCAATTTCTGTGTTTCATCGTCAATAAGAAGGTCCAAGGGATACAGTAAACCTGAAGTGAAGCATCGGAAACTATAACTAGTGTCACAGGAATGGTTCAAAATATAGTCAGTAAGAAGTGTCGGTCTTCATATACTTAAGTCGGCATTGTGCCTTTTGTATTTAATTCCGATGCAATTACTGTGTTTCATCGTCAATAAGAAGGTCCAAGGGATACAGTAAACCTGAAGTGAAGCATCGGAATATATAACTAGTGTCACAGGAATGGTCAGTAGGAAGAGTCAGTCTTCTTGTCCTTAAGTCGGCATTGTGCTTTTTGTATTTAATTCCGATGCAATTTCTGCGTTTCATCGTCAATAAGAAGGTCCAAGGGATACAGTAAACCTGAAGTGAAGCATCGGAATCTATAACTAGTGTCACAGGAATGGTCAAAACATAGTCGGTAAGAAGTGTCGGTCTTCATGTACTTAAGTCGGCATTGTGCCTTTTGTATTTAATTCCGATGCAATTTCTGTGTTTCATCGACAATAAGAAGGTCCAAGGGATACAGTAAACCTGGAGTGAAGCATCGGAATCTATAACTTGTGTCACAGGAATGGTCAGTAGGATGAGTCAGTCTTCTTGTCCTTAAGTCGGCATTGTGCCTTTTGTATTTAATTCCGATGCAGTTTCTGTGTTTCATCGTCAATAAGAAGGTCCAAGGGATACAGTAAACATGAAGTGAAACATCGGAATCTATAACTAGTGACACAGGAATGGTTCAAAACTTAGACAGTAGGAAGAGTCAGTCTTCTTGTACCTAAGTCGGCATTGCGCCTTTTGTATTTAACTCCGATGCAATTTCTGTGTTTCATCGTCAATAAGAAGGTAGAAGGGATACAGTAAACCTGGTGTGAAGAATCGGAATCTATAACTACCGTCACAGGAATGGTCAGTAGGAAGAGTCAGTCTTCTTGTCCTTAAGTCGGCATTGTGCCTTTTGTATTTAATTCCGATGCAATTTCTGTGTTTCATCGTCAATAAGAAGGTCCAAGGGATACAGTAAACCTGAAGTGAAGCATCGGAATCTATAACTAGTGTCACTGGAATGGTCAGTAGGAAGAGTCAGTCTTCTTGTCCTTAAGTCGGCATTGTGCCTTTTGTATTTAAATTCCATGCAATTTCTGTGTTTCATCGTCAATAAGAAGGTCCAAGGGATACAGTAAACCTGAAGTGATGCATCGGAATCTATAACTAGCGTCACAGGAATGGCCAGCAGGATGAGTCAGTCTTCTTGTCCTTATGGTGGCATTCTGCCATTTGTATTTAATTCCGATGCAATTTCTGTGTTTCATCGTCAATAAGAAGGTCCAAGGGATACAGTAAACCTGAAGTGAAGCATCGGAATCTATAACTAGTGTCACAGGAATGGTTAAAAACTTAGACAGTAGGAAGAGTCAGTCTTCTTGTACTTAAGTCGGCATTGTGCCTTTTGTATTTAATTCCGATGCAATTTATGTGTTTCATCGTCAATAAGAAGGTCCAAGGGATACGGTAAAGCTGAAGTGAAGCATCGTAATCTATAACTAGTGTCACAGGAATGGTTCAAAACTTAGACATTAGAAAGAGTCAGTCTTCTTGTACTTACGTCGGCATTGTGCTTTTGTATTTAATTCCGACGCAATTTCTGTGTTTCATCGTCAATAAGAAGGTCCAAGGGATACAGTAAACCTGGAGTGAAGCATCGGAATCTATAACTAGTGTCACAGGAATGGTTCAAAACCTAGACAGTAGGAAGAGTCAGTCTTCTTGTACTTAAGTCGGCATTGTCACTTTTGTATTTAATTCCGATGCAATTTCTCTGTTTCATCGTCAATAAGAAGGTCCAAGGGATACAGTAAACCTGAAGTGAAGCATCGGAATCTATAACTAGTGTCACAGGAATGGTTCATAACATAGTCAGTAAGAAGTGTCGGTCTTCATGTACTTAAGTCGGCATTGTGCCTTTCGTATTTTATTCCGATGCAATTTCTGTGTTTCATCGTCAATAAGAAGGTCCAAGGGAAACAGTAAACATGAAGTGAAGAATCGGAATCCATAACTAGTGTCACAGGAATGGTCAGTAGGAAGAGTCAGTCTTCTTGTCCTTAAGTCGGCATTGTGCCTTTTGTATTTAAATTCCATGTAATTTCTGTGTTTCATCGTCAATAAGAGAGTCCAAGGGATACAGTAAACCTGAAGTGCACCATCAGAATCTATAACTAGTGTCACAGGAATGGTTCAAAACATAGTCAGTAAGAAGTGTCGGTCTTCATGTACTTAAGTCAGCATTGTGCCTTTTGTATTTAATTCCGATGCAATTCCTATGTTTCATCGTCTAGGAGAAGGTCCAAGGGATACAGTAAACCTGAAGTGAAGCATCGGAATCCGTAACTAGTGTCACAGGAATGGACAGTAGGAAGAGTCAGTCTTCTTGTCCTTAAGCCGGCATTGTGCCTTTTGTATTTATTTCCGATGCAATTTTTGTGTTTCATCGTCAATAAGAAGGTCCATGTGATACAGTAAACCTGAAGCGAAGCATCGGAATCTATAACTGGAGTTACAGGAATGGTTCAAAACAAACTCAGTAAGAAATGTCGGTCTTCATGTACTTCAGTAGGCATTGTGCCTTTTGTAATTAATTCCGATGCAATTTCTGTGTTTCATCGTCAATAAGAAGGTCCAAGGGATACAGTAAACCTGAAGTGAAGCATCGGAATCTATAACTAGTGTCACAGGAATGGTTCAGAACACAGTCATTAAGAAGTGTCGGTTTTCATGTACTTAAGTCGGCATTGTGCCTTTTGTATTTAATTCCGATGCAATTTCTGTGTTTCATCGTCAATAAGAAGGTCCAAGGGATACAGTAAAAATGAAGTGAAGCATCGGAAACTATAACTAGTGTCACAGGAGTGGTCAGTAGGAAGAGTCAGTCTTCTTGTACTTAGGTCGGCATTGTGCCTTTTGTATTTAATTCCGATGCAATTTCTGTGTTTCATCGTCAATACGAAGGTCCAAGGGATACAGTAAACCTGAAGTGAAGCATCGGAATCTATAACTAGCGTCACAGGAATGGCCAGCAGGATGAGTCAGTCTTCTTGTCCTTATGTCGGCATTCTGCCATTTCTATTTAATTACGATGCAATTTCTGTGTTTCATCGTCAATAAGAAGGTCCAAAGGATACAGTAAACCTGAAGTGAAGCATCGGAATCTATAACTAGTGTCACTATAATGGTTCAAAACATAGTCAGTAAGAAGTGTCGGTCTTCATGTACTTAAGTCGGCATTGTGCCTTTTGTATATAATTCCGATGCAATTTCTGTGTTTCATCGTGAAAAAGAAGGTCAAAGGGATACAGTAAACCTGAAGTGAAGCATCGGAATCTATAACTAGTGTCACAGGAATGGTTCAAAACATAGTCAGTAAGAACTGTCGGTCTTCATTTACTTAAGTCGGCATTGTGCCTTTTGTATTGAATTCGGATGCAATTTCTGTGTTTCATCGTCAATAAGAAGGTCCAAGGGATACAGTTAACCTGAAGTGAAGCATCGGAAACTATAACTAGTGTCACAGGAATGGTTCAAAATATAGTCAGTAAGAGCCGTCGGTCTTCATGTACTTAAGTCGGCATTGTGCCTTTTGTATTTAATTCCGATGCAATTTCTGTGTTTCATCGTCAATAAGAAGGTCCAAGGGATACAGTGAACCTGAAGTGAAGCATCGGAATCTATAACTAGTGTCACAGGAATGGTTAGTAGGAAGAGTCAGTCTTCTTGTCCTTAAGTCGGCATTGTGCCTTTTGTATTTAATTCCGATGCAATTTCTGTGTTTCATCGTCAATAAGAAGGTCCAAAGGATACAGTAAACCTGAAGTGAAGCACCGGAATCTATAAGTAGTGTCACAGGAATGGTTCAAAACGTAGTCAGTGAGAAGTGTCGGTCTTCAAGTACATTAGTCGGCATTGTGCCTTTTGTATTTAATTCCGATGCAATTTCTGTGTTTCATCGTCAATTAGAAGGTCCAAGGGATACAGAAAACCTGGAGTGAAGCATCGGAATCTATAACTTGTGTCACAGGAATGGTCTGTAGGAAGAGTCAGTCTTCTTGTCCGTAAGTCGGCATTGTGCCTTTTGTATTTAATTCCGATGCAATTTCTGTGTTTCATCGTCAATAAGAAGGTCCAAGGGATACAGAAAACCTGGAGTGAAGCATCGGAATCTATAACTTGTGTCACAGGAATGGTCAGTAGGAAGAGTCAGTCTTCTTGTCCGTAAGTCGGCATTGTGCCTTTTGTATTTAATTCCGATGCAATTTCTGTGTTTCATCGTCAATAAGAAGGTCCAAGGGATGCAGTAATCCTGAAGTGAAGGATCGGAATCTATAACTAGTGTTGCAGTACTGGTTCAAAGCATAGTCAGTAAGAAATGTCGGTCTTCATGTACTAAAGTCGGCATTGTGCCTTTTGTATTTAATTCCGAAGCATTTTCTGTGTTTCATCGTCAATAAGAAGGTCAAAGGGATTTAGTAAAACTGGAGTGAAGCATCGGAATCTATAACTAGTGTCACAGGAATGGTTTAATACATAATCAGTAAGAAGTGTCGGGCTTCATGTACTTCAGTCGGCATTGTGCCTTTTTTATTTAATTCCGATGCAATTTCTGTGTCTCATCGTCAATAAGAACGTCCAAGGGATACAGTAAACCTGAAGTGAAGCATCGGAATCTATAACTAGTGTAACAGGAAAGATCAGTATGATGAGTCAGTCTTCTTGTCCTTAAGTCGGCATTGTGCCTTTTGTATTTAATTCCGATGCAATTTCTGTGTTTCATCGTCAATAAGAAGGTCCAAGGGATACAGTAAACCTGAAGTGAAGGATCGGAATCTATAACTAGTGTTGCAGGAATGGTTCAAAGCATAGTCAGTAATAAGTGTCGGTCTTCATGTACTTAAGTCGGCATTGTGCCTTATGTATTTCATTACGATGCTATTTCTGTGTTTTATCGTCAATAAGAAGGTACAAGGGATACAGTAAACCTGGAGTGAAGCATCAGAATCTATAACTAGTGTCACAGGAATGGTTAAAAACATAGTCAGTAAGAAGTGTCGGGCTTCATGTTCTTAAGTCGGCATTGTGCCTTTTGTATTTAATTCCGATGCAATTTCTGTGTTTCATCGTCAATAAGAAGGTCCAAGAGATACAGTAAACCTGAAGTGAAGCATCGGAATCTATAACTAGTGTCACAGGAATGGTCAGTAGGAAGAGTCAGTCTTCTTGTCCTTAAGTCGGCATTGTGCCTTTTGTATTTAATTCCGATGCAATTTCTGTGTTTCATCGTCAATAAGAAGGTCCAAGGGATTCAGTAAACCAGAAGTGAAGCATCGGAATCTATAACTAGTGTCACAGGAATGGTCAGTAGGAAGAGTCAGTGTTCTTGTCCTTAAGTTGGCATTGTGCGTTTTGTATTTAATTCCCATGCAATTTCTGTGATTCATCGTCAATAAGAAGGTCCAAGGGATACAGTAAACCTGAAGGGAAGCATCGGAAACTATAACTAGTGTCACAGGAATGGTTCAAATCATAGTCAGTAAGAAGTGTCGGTCTTCATGTACTTAAGTCGGCATTGTGCCTTTTGTATTTAGTTCCGATGCAATTTCTGTGTTTCATCGTCAATAAGAAGGTCTAAGGGATACAGTAAACCTGGAGTCAGGCATCGGAATCTATAACTAGTGTCACAGGAATGGTTCAAAACATTGGCAGTAAGAAGTGTCGGCCTTCATGTACTTAAGTCGGCATTGTGACTTTTGTTTTTTAATTCCGATGGAATTTCTGTGTTTCATCGTCTATAAGAAGGTCCAAGGGATACAGTAAACCTGAAGTGAAGCATCGGAAACTATAACTAGTGCCACAGGAATGGTTCAAAACATAGTCAGTAAGAAGTGTCGTTCTTCATGTACTTAAGTCGGCATTGTGCCTTCTGTATTTAATTCCTATTTAATTTCTGTGTTTCATCGTCAATAAGAAGGTCCAAGGGATACAGTAAACCTGGAGTGAAGCATAGGAATCTATAACTAGTGTCACAGGAATGGTTCAAGACATAGTCAGTATGAAGAGTCGGTATTCATGTACTTAAGTCGGCATTGTGCCTTTTGTATTTAATTCCGATGCAATTTCTGTGTTTCATCGTCAATAAGAAGGTACAAAGGGATACAGTAAACCTGAAGTGAAGCATCGTAATCTATAACTAGTGTCACAGGAATGGTCAGTAGGAAGAGTCAGTCTTCTTGTCCTTAAGTCGGCATTGTGCCTTTTGTATTTAATTCCGATGCAATTTCTGTGTTTCATCGTCAATAAGAAGGTCCAAGGGATACAGTAAACCTGGAGTGAAGCATCGGAATCTATAACTAGTGTCACAGGAATGGTTGAAAACATTGTCAGTAAGAAGTGTCGGTCTTCATGTACCTAAGTCGGCTTTGTGCCTTTTGTATTTAATTACGATGCAATTTCTGCGTTTCATCGTCAATAAGAAGGTCCAAGGGACACAGTGAACCTGAAGTGAAGCATCGGAATCTATAACTAGTGTCACAGGAATGGTCAGTAGGAAGAGTCAGTCTTCTTGTCCTTAAGTCGGCATTGTGCCTTTTGTATTTAATTCCGATGCAATTTCTGTGTTTCATCGTCAATAAGAAGGTCCAAGGTATACAGTAAACCTGAAGTGAAGCATCGGAATCTATAACTATTGTCACAGGAATGCATCAAAGCATAGTCAGTAAGAAGTGTCGGTCTTCATGTACTTAAGTCGGCATTGTGCCTTTTGTATTTAATTCCGATGCAATTTCTGTGTTTCATCGTCAATAAGAAGGTCCAAGGGATACAGTAAACCTGAAGTGAAGCATCGGAATCTATAACTAGTGTCACAGGAATGGTCAGTAGGAAGAGTCAGTCTTCTTGTACTTAAGTCGGCATTGTGCCTTTTGTATTTAATTCCGATGCAATTTCTGTGTTTCATCGTCAATAAGAAGGTCCAAGGGATACAGTAAACCTGAAGTGAAGGATCGGAAACTATAACTAGCGTTGCAGGAATGGTTCAAAGCATAGTCAGCAAGAAGTGTCGGTCTTCATGTACTTAAGTCGGCATTGTGCCTTTTGTATTTGATTCCGATGCAATTTCTGTGTTTCATCGTCAATAAGAAGGTCCAAGGTATACAGTGAACCTGGAGTGAAGCATCGGAATCTATAACTAGTGTCACATGTATGGTTAAAAACATAGTCAGTAAGAAGTGTCGGTCTTCATGTACTTAAGTCGGCATTGTGCCTTTTGCATTTAATTCCGATGCAATTTCGGTGTTTCATCGTCAATAAGAAGTTCCAAGGGATACAGTAAATCTGAAGTGAAGCATCGGAATCTATAACTAGTGTCACGGGAATGGTCAGTAGGAAAAGTCAGTCTTCTTGTCCTTAAGTCGGCATTGTGCCTTTTGTATTTAATTCCGATGCAATTTCTGTGTTTCATCGTGAATAAGAAGGTCAAAAGGATACAGTAAACCTGAAGTGAAGCATCGGAATCTATAACTAGTGTCACAGGAATGGTTCAAAACATAGTCAGTAAGAACTGTCGGTCTTCATTTACTTAAGTCGGCATTGTGCCTTTTGTATTGAATTCGGATGCAATTTCTGTGTTTCATCGTCAATAAGAAGGTCCAAGGGATACAGTTAACCTGAAGTGAAGCATCGGAAACTATAACTAGTGTCACAGGAATGGTTCAAAATATAGTCAGTAAGAGGCGTCGGTCTTCATGTACTTAAGTCGGCATTGTGCCTTTTGTATTTATTTCCGATGCAATTTCTGTGTTTCATCGTCAATAAGAAGGTCCAAGGGATACAGTGAACCTGAAGTGAAGCATCGGAATCTATAACTAGTGTCACAGGAATGGTTAGTAGGAAGAGTCAGTCTTCTTGTCCTTAAGTCGGCATTGTGCCTTTTGTATTTAATTCCGATGCAATTTCTGTGTTTCATCGTCAATAAGAAGGTCCAAAGGATACAGTAAACCTGAAGTGAATCACCGGAATCTATAAGTAGTGTCACAGGAATGGTTCAAAACGTAGTCAGTAAGAAGTGTCGGTCTTCAAGTACTTTAGTCGGCATTGTGCCTTTTGTATTTAATTCCGATGCAATTTCTGTGTTTCATCGTCAATAAGAAGGTCCAAGGGATACAGAAAACCTGGAGTGAAGCATCGGAATCTATAACTTGTGTCACAGGAATGGTCAGTAGGAAGAGTCAGTCTTCTTGTCCGTAAGTCGGCATTGTGCCTTTTGTATTTAATTCCGATGCAATTTCTGTGTTTCATCGTCAATAAGAAGGTCCAAGGGATACAGTAAACCTGAAGTGAAGCATCGGAATCTATAACTAGTGTCACAGGAATGGTCAGTAGGAAGAGTCAGTCTTCTTGTCCTTAAGTTGGCATTGTGCCTTTTGTATTTAATTCCGATGCAATTTCTGTGTTTCATCGTCAATAAGAAGGTCCAAGGGATGCAGTAAACCTGAAGTGAAGGATCGGAATCTATAACTAGTGTTGCAGGACTGGTTCAAAGCATAGTCAGTAAGAAATGTCGGTCTTCATGTACTAAAGTCGGCATTGTGCCTTTTGTATTTAATTCCGAAGCATTTTCTGTGTTTCATCGTCAATAAGAAGGTCAAAGGGATTTAGTAAAACTGGAGTGAAGCATCGGAATCTATAACTAGTGTCACAGGAATGGTTCAATACATAATCAGTAAGAAGTGTCGGGCTTCATGTACTTCAGTCGGCATTGTGCCTTTTTTATTTAATTCCGATGCAATTTCTGTGTCTCATCGTCAATAAGAACGTCCAAGGGATACAGTAAACCTGAAGTGAAGCATCGGAATCTATAACTAGTGTAACAGGAAAGATCAGTATGATGAGTCAGTCTTCTTGTCATTAAGTCGGCATTGTGCCTTTTGTATTTAATTCCGATGCTATTTCTGTGTTTCATCGTCAATAAGAAGGTCCAAGGGATACAGTAAACCTGAAGTGAAGGATCGGAATCTATAACTAGTGTTGCAGGAATGGTTCAAAGCATAGTCAGTTATAAGTGTCGGTCTTCATGTACTTAAGTCGGCATTGTGCCTTATGTATTTCATTCCGATGCAATTTCTGTGTTTTATCGTCAATAAGAAGGTACAAGGGATACAGTAAACCTGGAGTGAAGCATCAGAATCTATAACTAGTGTCACAGGAATGGTTAAAAGCATAGTCAGTAAGAAGTGTCGGGCTTCATGTTCTTAAGTCGGCATTGTGCCTTTTGTATTTAATTCCGATGCAATTTCTGTGTTTCATCGTCAATAAGAAGGTCCAAGAGATACAGTAAACCTGAAGTGAAGCATCGGAATCTATAACTAGTGTCACAGGAATGGTCAGTAGGAAGAGTCAGTCTTCTTGTCCTTAAGTCGGCATTGTGCCTTTTGTATTTAATTCCGATGCAATTTCTGTGTTTCATCGTCAATAAGAAGGTCCAAGGGATACAGTAAACCAGAAGTGAAGCATCGGAATCTATAACTAGTGTCACAGGAATGGTCAGTAGGAAGAGTCAGTGTTCTTGTCCTTAAGTTGGCATTGTGCGTTTTGTATTTAATTCCCATGCAATTTCTGTGATTCATCGTCAATAAGAAGGTCCAAGGGATACAGTAAACCTGAAGGGAAGCATCGGAAACTATAACTAGTGTCACAGGAATGGTTCAAATCATAGTCAGTAAGAAGTGTCGGTCTTCATGTACTTATGTCGGCATTGTGCCTTTTGTATTTAGTTCCGATGCAATTTCTGTGTTTCATCGTCAATAAGAAGGTCCAAGGGATACAGTAAACCTGGAGTCAGGCATCGGAATCTATAACTAGTGTCACAGGAATGGTTCAAAACATTGGCAGTAAGAAGTGTCGGCCTTCATGTACTTAAGTCGGCATTGTGACTTTTGTTTTTTAATTCCGATGGAATTTCTGTGTTTCATCGTCAATAAGAAGGTCCAAGGGATACAGTAAACCTGAAGTGAAGCATCGGAAACTATAACTAGTGCCACAGGAATGGTTCAAAACATAGTCAGTAAGAAGTGTCGTTCTTCATGTACTTAAGTCGGCATTGTGCCTTCTGTATTTAATTCCTATTTAATTTCTGTGTTTCATCGTCAATAAGAAGATCCAAGGGATACAGTAAACCTGGAGTGAAGCATAGGAATCTATAACTAGTGTCACAGGAATGGTTCAAGACATAGTCAGTATGAAGTGTCGGTATTCATGTACTTAAGTCGGCATTGTGCCTTTTGTATTTCATTCCGATGCAATTTCTGTGTTTCATCGTCAATAAGAAGGTACAAAGGGATACAGTAAATCTGAAGTGAAGCATCGTAATCTATAACTAGTGTCACAGGAATGGTCAGTAGGATGAGTCAGTCTTCTTGTCCTTAAGTCGGCATTGTGCCTTTTGTATTTAATTCCGATGCAATTTCTGTGTTTCATCGTCAATAAGAAGGTCCAAGGGATACAGTAAACCTGGAGTGAAGCATCGGAATCTATAACTAGTGTCACAGGAATGGTTGAAAACATTGTCAGTAAGAAGTGTCGGTCTTCATGTACCTAAGTCGGCATTGTGCCTTTTGTATTTAATTACGATGCAATTTCTGCGTTTCATCGTCAATAAGAAGGTCCAAGGGACACAGTGAACCTGAAGTGAAGCATCGGAATCTATCACTAGTGTCACAGGAATGGTCAGTAGGAAGAGTCAGTCTTCTTGTCCTTAAGTCGGCATTGTGCCTTTTGTATTTAATTCCGATGCAATTTCTGTGTTTCATCGTCAATAAGAAGGTCCAAGGTATACAGTAAACCTGAAGTGAAGCATCGGAATCTATAACTATTGTCACAGGAATGCATCAAAGCATAGTCAGTAAGAAGTGTCGGTCTTCATGTACTTAAGTCGGCATTGTGCCTTTTGTATTTAATTCCGATGCAATTTCTGTGTTTCATCGTCAATAAGAAGGTCCAAGGGATACAGTAAACCTGAAGTGAAGCATCGGAATCTATAACTAGTGTCACAGGAATGGTCAGTAGGAAGAGTCAGTCTTCTTGTACTTAAGTCGGCATTGTGCCTTTTGTATTTAATTCCGATGCAATTTCTGTGTTTCATCGTCAATAAGAAGGTCCAAGGGATACAGTAAACCTGAAGTGAAGGATCGGAAACTATAACTAGCGTTGCAGGAATGGTTCAAAGCATAGTCAGCAAGAAGTGTCGGTCTTCATGTACTTAAGTCGGCATTGTGCCTTTTGTATTTGATTCCGATGCAATTTCTGTGTTTCATCGTCAATAAGAAGGTCCAAGGGATACAGTGAACCTGGAGTGAAGCATCGGAATCTATAACTAGTGTCACAGGTATGGTTAAAAACATAGTCAGTAAGAAGTGTCGGTCTTCATGTACTTAAGTCGGCATTGTGCCTTTTGCATTTAATTCCGATGCAATTTCGGTGTTTCATCGTCAATAAGAAGTTCCAAGGGATACAGTAAATCTGAAGTGAAGCATCGGAATCTATAACTAGTGTCACGGGAATGGTCAGTAGGAAAAGTCAGTCTTCTTGTCCTTAAGTCGGCATTGTGCCTTTTGTATTTAATTCCGATGCAATTTCTGTGTTTCATCGTGAATAAGAAGGTCAAAGGGATACAGTAAACCTGAAGTGAAGCATCGGAATCTATAACTAGTGTCACAGGAATGGTTCAAAACATAGGCAGTAGGAACTGTCGGTCTTCATGTACTTAAGTCGGCATTGTGCCTTTTGTATAGAATTCCGATGCAATTTCTGTGTTTCATCGTCAATAAGAAGGTCCAAGGGATACAGTTAACCTGAAGTGAAGCATCGGAAACTATAACTAGTGTCACAGGAATGGTTCAAAATATAGTCAGTAAGAGGCGTCGGTCTTCATGTACTTAAGTCGGCATTGTGCCTTTTGTATTTAATTCCGATGCAATTTCTGTGTTTCATCGTCAATAAGAAGGTTCAAGGGATACAGTAAACCTGAAGTGAAGCATCGGAATCTATAACTAGTGTCACAGGAATGGTTAGTATGAAGAGTCAGTCTTCTTGTCCTTAAGTCGGCATTGTGCCTTTTGTATTTAATTCCGATGCAATTTCTGTGTTTCATCGTCAATAAGAAGGTCCAAAGGATACAGTAAACCTGAAGTGAAGCATCGGAATCTATAAGTAGTGTCACAGGAATGGTTCAAAACGTAGTCAGTAAGAAGTGTCGGTCTTCAAGTACTTTAGTCGGCATTGTGCCTTTTGTATTTAATTCCGATGCAATTTCTGTGTTTCATCGTCAATAAGAAGGTCCAAGGGATACAGTAAACCTGGAGTGAAGCATCGGAATCTATAACTTGTGTCACAGGAATGGTCAGTAGGAAGAGTCAGTCTTCTTGTCCGTAAGTCGGCATTGTGCCTTTTGTATTTAATTCCGATGCAATTTCTGTGTTTCATCGTCAATAAGAAGGTCCAAGGGATACAGTAAACCTGAAGTGAAGCATCGGAATCTATAACTAGTGTCACAGGAATGGTCAGTAGGAAGAGTCAGTCTTCTTGTCCTTAAGTCGGCATTGTGCCTTTTGTATTTACTTCCGATGCAATTTCTGTGTTTCATCGTCAATAAGAAGGTCCAAGGGATGCAGTAAACCTGAAGTGAAGGATCGGAATCTATAACTAGTGTTGCAGGACTGGTTCAAAGCATAGTCAGTAAGTAATGTCGGTCTTCATGTACTAAAGTCGGCATTGTGCCTTTTGTATTTAATTCCGATGCATTTTCTGTGTTTCATCGTCAATAAGAAGGTCAAAGGGATTTAGTAAAACTGGAGTGAAGCATCGGAATCTATAACTAGTGTCACAGGAATGGTTCAAAACATAGTCAGTAAGAAGTGTCGGGCTTCATGTACTTAAGTCGGCATTGTGCCTTTTTTATTTAATTCCGATGCAATTTCTGTGTCTCATCGTCAATAAGAACGTCCAAGGGATACAGTAAACCTGAAGTGAAGCATCGGAATCTATAACTAGTGTAACAGGAAAGATCAGTATGATGAGTCAGTCTTCTTGTCCTTAAGTCGGCATTGTGCCTTTTGTATTTAATTCCGATGCAATTTCTGTGTTTCATCGTTAATAAGAAGGTCCAAGGGATACAGTAAACCTGAAGTGAAGATCGGAATCTATAACTAGTGTTGCAGGAATGGTTCAAAGCATAGTCAGTAATAAGTGTCGGTCTTCATGTACTTAAGTCGGCATTGTGCCTTATGTATTTCATTCCGATGCAATTTCTGTGTTTTATCGTCAATAAGAAGGTTCAAGGGATACAGTAAACCTGGAGTGAAGCATCAGAATCTATAACTAGTGTCACAGGAATGGTTAACAACATAGTCAGTAAGAAGTGTCGGGCTTCATGTTCTTAAGTCGGCATTGTGCCTTTTGTATTTAATTCCGATGCAATTTCTGGGTTTCATCGTCAATAAGAAGGTCCAAGAGATACAGTAAACCTGAAGTGAAGCATCGGAATCTATAACTAGTGTCACAGGAATGGTCAGTAGGAAGAGTCAGTCTTCTTGTCCTTAAGTCGGCATTGTGAGTTTTGTATTTAATTCCGATGCAATTTCTGTGTTTCATCGTCAATAACAAGGTCCAAGGGATACAGTAAACCAGAAGTGAAGCATCGGAATCTATAACTAGTGTCACAGGAATGGTCAGTAGGAAGAGTCAGTCTTCTTGTCCTTAAGTTGGCATTGTGCGTTTTGTATTTAATTCCCATGCAATTTCTGTGATTCATCATCAATAAGAAGGTCTAAGGGATACAGTAAACCTAAAGGGAAGCATCGGAAACTATAACTAGTGTTGCAGGAATGGTTCAAAGCATAGTCAGTAATAAGTGTCGGTCTTCATGTACTTAAGTCGGCATTGTGCCTTATGTATTTCATTCCGATGCTATTTCTGTGTTTTATCGTCAATAAGAAGGTACAAGGGATACAGTAAACCTGGAGTGAAGCATCAGAATCTATAACTAGTGTCACAGGAATGGTTAAAAACATAGTCAGTAAGAAGTGTCGGGCTTCATGTTCTTAAGTCGGCATTGTGCCTTTTGTATTTAATTCCGATGCAATTTCTGTGTTTCATCGTCAATAAGAAGGTCCAAGAGATACAGTAAACCTGAAGTGAAGCATCGGAATCTATAACTAGTGTCACAGGAATGGTCAGTAGGAAGAGTCAGTCTTCTTGTCCTTAAGTCGGCATTGTGCCTTTTGTATTTAATTCCGATGCAATTTCTGTGTTTCATCGTCAATAAGAAGGTCCAAGGGATTCAGTAAACCAGAAGTGAAGCATCGGAATCTATAACTAGTGTCACAGGAATGGTCAGTAGGAAGAGTCAGTGTTCTTGTCCTTAAGTTGGCATTGTGCGTTTTGTATTTAATTCCCATGCAATTTCTGTGATTCATCGTCAATAAGAAGGTCCAAGGGATACAGTAAACCTGAAGGGAAGCATCGGAAACTATAACTAGTGTCACAGGAATGGTTCAAATCATAGTCAGTAAGAAGTGTCGGTCTTCATGTACTTAAGTCGGCATTGTGCCTTTTGTATTTAGTTCCGATGCAATTTCTGTGTTTCATCGTCAATAAGAAGGTCCAAGGGATACAGTAAACCTGGAGTCAGGCATCGGAATCTATAACTAGTGTCACAGGAATGGTTCAAAACATTGGCAGTAAGAAGTGTCGGCCTTCATGTACTTAAGTCGGCATTGTGACTTTTGTTTTTTAATTCCGATGGAATTTCTGTGTTTCATCGTCTATAAGAAGGTCCAAGGGATACAGTAAACCTGAAGTGAAGCATCGGAAACTATAACTAGTGCCACAGGAATGGTTCAAAACATAGTCAGTAAGAAGTGTCGTTCTTCATGTACTTAAGTCGGCATTGTGCCTTCTGTATTTAATTCCTATTTAATTTCTGTGTTTCATCGTCAATAAGAAGGTCCAAGGGATACAGTAAACCTGGAGTGAAGCATAGGAATCTATAACTAGTGTCACAGGAATGGTTCAAGTCATAGTCAGTATGAAGTGTCGGTATTCATGTACTTAAGTCGGCATTGTGCCTTTTGTATTTAATTCCGATGCAATTTCTGTGTTTCATCGTCAATAAGAAGGTACAAAGGGATACAGTAAACCTGAAGTGAAGCATCGTAATCTATAACTAGTGTCACAGGAATGGTGAGTAGGAAGAGTCAGTCTTCTTGTCCTTAAGTCGGCATTGTGCCTTTTGTATTTAATTCCGATGCAATTTCTGTGTTTCATCGTCAATAAGAAGGTCCAAGGGATACAGTAAACCTGGAGTGAAGCATCGGAATCTATAACTAGTGTCACAGGAATGGTTGAAAACATTGACAGTAAGAAGTGTCGGTCTTCATGTACCTAAGTCGGCATTGTGCCTTTTGTATTTAATTACGATGCAATTTCTGCGTTTCATCGTCAATAAGAAGGTCCAAGGGACACAGTGAACCTGAAGTGAAGCATCGGAATCTATAACTAGTGTCACAGGAATGGTCAGTAGGAAGAGTCAGTCTTCTTGTCCTTAAGTCGGCATTGTGCCTTTTGTATTTAATTCCGATGCAATTTCTGTGTTTCATCGTCAATAAGAAGGTCCAAGGTATACAGTAAACCTGAAGTGAAGCATCGGAATCTATAACTATTGTCACAGGAATGCATCAAAGCATAGTCAGTAAGAAGTGTCGGTCTTCATGTACTTAAGTCGGCATTGTGCCTTTTGTATTTAATTCCGATGCAATTTCTGTGTTTCATCGTCAATAAGAAGGTCCAAGGGATACAGTAAACCTGAAGTGAAGCATCGGAATCTATAACTAGTGTCACAGGAATGGTCAGTAGGAAGAGTCAGTCTTCTTGTACTTAAGTCGGCATTGTGCCTTTTGTATTTAATTCCGATGCAATTTCTGTGTTTCATCGTCAATAAGAAGGTCCAAGGGATACAGTAAACCTGAAGTGAAGGATCGGAAACTATAACTAGCGTTGCAGGAATGGTTCAAAGCATAGTCAGCAAGAAGTGTCGGTCTTCATGTACTTAAGTCGGCATTGTGCCTTTTGTATTTGATTCCGATGCAATTTCTGTGTTTCATCGTCAATAAGAAGGTCCACGGTATACAGTGAACCTGGAGTGAAGCATCGGAATCTATAACTAGTGTCACATGTATGGTTAAAAACATAGTCAGTAAGAAGTGTCGGTCTTCATGTACTTAAGTCGGCATTGTGCCTTTTGCATTTAATTCCGATGCAATTTCGGTGTTTCATCGTCAATAAGAAGTTCCAAGGGATACAGTAAATCTGAAGTGAAGCATCGGAATCTATAACTAGTGTCACGGGAATGGTCAGTAGGAAAAGTCAGTCATCTTGTCCTTAAGTCGGCATTGTGCCTTTTGTATTTAATTCCGATGCAATTTCTGTGTTTCATCGTGAATAAGAAGGTCAAAGGGATACAGTAAACCTGAAGTGAAGCATCGGAATCTATAACTAGTGTCACAGGAATGGTTCAAAACATAGTCAGTAAGAACTGTCGGTCTTCATTTACTTAAGTCGGCATTGTGCCTTTTGTATTGAATTCGGATGCAATTTCTGTGTTTCATCGTCAATAAGAAGGTCCAAGGGATACAGTTAACCTGAAGTGAAGCATCGGAAACTATAACTAGTGTCACAGGAATGGTTCAAAATATAGTCAGTAAGAGGCGTCGGTCTTCATGTACTTAAGTCGGCATTGTGCCTTTTGTATTTATTTCCGATGCAATTTCTGTGTTTCATCGTCAATAAGAAGGTCCAAGGGATACAGTGAACCTGAAGTGAAGCATCGGAATCTATAACTAGTGTCACAGGAATGGTTAGTAGGAAGAGTCAGTCTTCTTGTCCTTAAGTCGGCATTGTGCCTTTTGTATTTAATTCCGATGCAATTTCTGTGTTTCATCGTCAATAAGAAGGTCCAAAGGATACAGTAAACCTGAAGTGAAGCACCGGAATCTATAAGTAGTGTCACAGGAATGGTTCAAAACGTAGTCAGTAAGAAGTGTCGGTCTTCAAGTACTTTAGTCGGCATTGTGCCTTTTGTATTTAATTCCGATGCAATTTCTGTGTTTCATCGTCAATAAGAAGGTCCAAGGGATACAGAAAACCTGGAGTGAAGCATCGGAATCTATAACTTGTGTCACAGGAATGGTCAGTAGGAAGAGTCAGTCTTCTTGTCCGTAAGTCGGCATTGTGCCTTTTGTATTTAATTCCGATGCAATTTCTGTGTTTCATCGTCAATAAGAAGGTCCAAGGGATACAGTAAACCTGAAGTGAAGCATCGGAATCTATAACTAGTGTCACAGGAATGGTCAGTAGGAAGAGTCAGTCTTCTTGTCCTTAAGTTGGCATTGTGCCTTTTGTATTTAATTCCGATGCAATTTCTGTGTTTCATCGTCAATAAGAAGGTCCAAGGGATGCAGTAAACCTGAAGTGAAGGATCGGAATCTATAACTAGTGTTGCAGGACTGGTTCAAAGCATAGTCAGTAAGAAATGTCGGTCTTCATGTACTACAGTCGGCATTGTGCCTTTTGTATTTACTTCCGAAGCATTTTCTGTGTTTCATCGTCAATAAGAAGGTCAAAGGGATTTAGTAAAACTGGAGTGAAGCATCGGAATCTATAACTAGTGTCACAGGAATGGTTCAATACATAATCAGTAAGAAGTGTCGGGCTTCATGTACTTCAGTCGGCATTGTGCCTTTTTTATTTAGTTCCGATGCAATTTCTGTGTCTCATCGTCAATAAGAACGTCCAAGGGATACAGTAAACCTGAAGTGAAGCATCGGAATCTATAACTAGTGTAACAGGAAAGATCAGTATGATGAGTCAGTCTTCTTGTCATTAAGTCGGCATTGTGCCTTTTGTATTTAATTCCGATGCTATTTCTGTGTTTCATCGTCAATAAGAAGGTCCAAGGGATACAGTAAACCTGAAGTGAAGGATCGGAATCTATAACTAGTGTTGCAGGAATGGTTCAAAGCATAGTCAGTTATAAGTGTCGGTCTTCATGTACTTAAGTCGGCATTGTGCCTTATGTATTTCATTCCGATGCAATTTCTGTGTTTTATCGTCAATACGAAAGTACAAGGGATACAGTAAACCTGGAGTGAAGCATCAGAATCTATAACTAGTGTCACAGGAATGGTTAAAAACATAGTCAGTAAGAAGTGTCGGGCTTCATGTTCTTAAGTCGGCATTGTGCCTTTTGTATTTAATTCCGATGCAATTTCTGTGTTTCATCGTCAATAAGAAGGTCCAAGAGATACAGTAAACCTGAAGTGAAGCATCGGAATCTATAACTAGTGTCACAGGAATGGTCAGTAGGAAGAGTCAGTCTTCTTGTCCTTAAGTCGGCATTGTGCCTTTTGTATTTAATTCCGATGCAATTTCTGTGTTTCATCGTCAATAAGAAGGTCCAAGGGATACAGTAAACCAGAAGTGAAGCATCGGAATCTATAACTAGTGTCACAGGAATGGTCAGTAGGAAGAGTCAGTGTTCTTGTCCTTAAGTTGGCATTGTGCGTTTTGTATTTAATTCCCATGCAATTTCTGTAATTCATCGTCAATAAGAAGGTCCAAGGGATACAGTAAACCTGAAGGGAAGCATCGGAAACTATAACTAGTGTCACAGGAATGGTTCAAATCATAGTCAGTAAGAAGTGTCGGTCTTCATGTACTTAAGTCGGCATTGTGCCTTTTGTATTTAGTTCCGATGCAATTTCTGTGTTTCATCGTCAATAAGAAGGTCCAAGGGATACAGTAAACCTGGAGTCAGGCATCGGAATCTATAACTAGTGTCACAGGAATGGTTCAAAACATTGGCAGTAAGAAGTGTCGGCCTTCATGTACTTAAGTCGGCATTGTGACTTTTGTTTTTTAATTCCGATGGAATTTCTGTGTTTCATCGTCAATAAGAAGGTCCAAGGGATACAGTAAACCTGAAGTGAAGCATCGGAAACTATAACTAGTGCCACAGGAATGGTTCAAAACATAGTCAGTAAGAAGTGTCGTTCTTCATGTACTTAAGTCGGCATAGTGCCTTCTGTATTTAATTCCTATTTAATTTCTGTGTTTCATCGTCAATAAGAAGATCCAAGGGATACAGTAAACCTGGAGTGAAGCATAGGAATCTATAACTAGTGTCACAGGAATGGTTCAAGACATAGTCAGTATGAAGTGTCGGTATTCATGTACTTAAGTCGGCATTGTGCCTTTTGTATTTCATTCCGATGCAATTTCTGTGTTTCATCGTCAATAAGAAGGTACAAAGGGATACAGTAAATCTGAAGTGAAGCATCGTAATCTATAACTAGTGTCACAGGAATGGTCAGTAGGAAGAGTCAGTCTTCTTGTCCTTAAGTCGGCATTGTGCCTTTTGTATTTAATTCCGATGCAATTTCTGTGTTTCATCGTCAATAAGAAGGTCCAAGGGATACAGTAAACCTGGAGTGAAGCATCGGAATCTATAACTAGTGTCACAGGAATGGTTGAAAACATTGTCAGTAAGAAGTGTCGGTCTTCATGTACCTAAGTCGGCATTGTGCCTTTTGTATTTAATTACGATGCAATTTCTGCGTTTCATCGTCAATAAGAAGGTCCAAGGGACACAGTGAACCTGAAGTGAAGCATCGGAATCTATAACTAGTGTCACAGGAATGGTCAGTAGGAAGAGTCAGTCTTCTTGTCCTTAAGTCGGCATTGTGCCTTTTGTATTTAATTCCGATGTAATTTCTGTGTTTCATCGTCAATAAGAAGGTCCAAGGTATACAGTAAACCTGAAGTGAAGCATCGGAATCTATAACTATTGTCACAGGAATGCATCAAAGCATAGTCAGTAAGAAGTGTCGGTCTTCATGTACTTAAGTCGGCATTGTGCCTTTTGTATTTAATTCCGATGCAATTTCTGTGTTTCATCGTCAATAAGAAGGTCCAAGGGATACAGTAAACCTGAAGTGAAGCATCGGAATCTATAACTAGTGTCACAGGAATGGTCAGTAGGAAGAGTCAGTCTTCTTGTACTTAAGTCGGCATTGTGCCTTTTGTATTTAATTCCGATGCAATTTCTGTGTTTCATCGTCAATAAGAAGGTCCAAGGGATACAGTTAACCTGAAGTGAAGCATCGGAAACTATAACTAGTGTCACAGGAATGGTTCAAAATATAGTCAGTAAGAGGCGTCGGTCTTCATGTACTTAAGTCGGCATTGTGCCTTTTGTATTTATTTCCGATGCAATTTCTGTGTTTCATCGTCAATAAGAAGGTCCAAGGGATACAGTGAACCTGAAGTGAAGCATCGGAATCTATAACTAGTGTCACAGGAATGGTTAGTAGGAAGAGTCAGTCTTCTTGTCCTTAAGTCGGCATTGTGCCTTTTGTATTTAATTCCGATGCAATTTCTGTGTTTCATCGTCAATAAGAAGGTCCAAAGGATACAGTAAACCTGAAGTGAAGCACCGGAATCTATAAGTAGTGTCACAGGAATGGTTCAAAACGTAGTCAGTAAGAAGTGTCGGTCTTCAAGTACTTTAGTCGGCATTGTGCCTTTTGTATTTAATTCCGATGCAATTTCTGTGTTTCATCGTCAATAAGAAGGTCCAAGGGATACAGAAAACCTGGAGTGAAGCATCGGAATCTATAACTTGTGTCACAGGAATGGTCAGTAGGAAGAGTCAGTCTTCTTGTCCGTAAGTCGGCATTGTGCCTTTTGTATTTAATTCCGATGCAATTTCTGTGTTTCATCGTCAATAAGAAGGTCCAAGGGATACAGTAAACCTGAAGTGAAGCATCGGAATCTATAACTAGTGTCACAGGAATGGTCAGTAGGAAGAGTCAGTCTTCTTGTCCTTAAGTTGGCATTGTGCCTTTTGTATTTAATTCCGATGCAATTTCTGTGTTTCATCGTCAATAAGAAGGTCCAAGGGATGCAGTAAACCTGAAGTGAAGGATCGGAATCTATAACTAGTGTTGCAGGACTGGTTCAAAGCATAGTCAGTAAGAAATGTCGGTCTTCATGTACTACAGTCGGCATTGTGCCTTTTGTATTTACTTCCGAAGCATTTTCTGTGTTTCATCGTCAATAAGAAGGTCAAAGGGATTTAGTAAAACTGGAGTGAAGCATCGGAATCTATAACTAGTGTCACAGGAATGGTTCAATACATAATCAGTAAGAAGTGTCGGGCTTCATGTACTTCAGTCGCATTGTGCCTTTTTTATTTAATTCCGATGCAATTTCTGTGTCTCATCGTCAATAAGAACGTCCAAGGGATACAGTAAACCTGAAGTGAAGCATCGGAATCTATAACTAGTGTAACAGGAAAGATCAGTATGATGAGTCAGTCTTCTTGTCATTAAGTCGGCATTGTGCCTTTTGTATTTAATTCCGATGCTATTTCTGTGTTTCATCGTCAATAAGAAGGTCCAAGGGATACAGTAAACCTGAAGTGAAGGATCGGAATCTATAACTAGTGTTGCAGGAATGGTTCAAAGCATAGTCAGTTATAAGTGTCGGTCTTCATGTACTTAAGTCGGCATTGTGCCTTATGTATTTCATTCCGATGCAATTTCTGTGTTTTATCGTCAATAAGAAGGTACAAGGGATACAGTAAACCTGGAGTGAAGCATCAGAATCTATAACTAGTGTCACAGGAATGGTTAAAAACATAGTCAGTAAGAAGTGTCGGGCTTCATGTTCTTAAGTCGGCATTGTGCCTTTTGTATTTAATTCCGATGCAATTTCTGTGTTTCATCGTCAATAAGAAGGTCCAAGAGATACAGTTAACCTGAAGTGAAGCATCGGAATCTATAACTAGTGTCACAGGAATGGTCAGTAGGAAGAGTCAGTCTTCTTGTCCTTAAGTCGGCATTGTGCCTTTTGTATTTAATTCCGATGCAATTTCTGTGTTTCATCGTCAATAAGAAGGTCCAAGGGATACAGTAAACCAGAAGTGAAGCATCGGAATCTATAACTAGTGTCACAGGAATGGTCAGTAGGAAGAGTCAGTGTTCTTGTCCTTAAGTTGGCATTGTGCGTTTTGTATTTAATTCCCATTCAATTTCTGTGATTCATCGTCAATAAGAAGGTCCAAGGGATACAGTAAACCTGAAGGGAAGCATCGGAAACTATAACTAGTGTCACAGGAATGGTTCAAATCATAGTCAGTAAGAAGTGTCGGTCTTCATGTACTTAAGTCGGCATTGTGCCTTTTGTATTTAGTTCCGATGCAATTTCTGTGTTTCATCGTCAATAAGAAGGTCCAAGGGATACAGTAAACCTGGAGTCAGGCATCGGAATCTATAACTAGTGTCACAGGAATGGTTCAAAACATTGGCAGTAAGAAGTGTCGGCCTTCATGTACTTAAGTCGGCATTGTGACTTTTGTTTTTTAATTCCGATGGAATTTCTGTGTTTCATCGTCAATAAGAAGGTCCAAGGGATACAGTAAACCTGAAGTGAAGCATCGGAAACTATAACTAGTGCCACAGGAATGGTTCAAAACATAGTCAGTAAGAAGTGTCGTTCTTCATGTACTTAAGTCGGCATTGTGCCTTCTGTATTTAATTCCTATTTAATTTCTGTGTTTCATCGTCAATAAGAAGATCCAAGGGATACAGTAAACCTGGAGTGAAGCATAGGAATCTATAACTAGTGTCACAGGAATGGTTCAAGACATAGTCAGTATGAAGTGTCGGTATTCATGTACTTAAGTCGGCATTGTGCCTTTTGTATTTCATTCCGATGCAATTTCTGTGTTTCATCGTCAATAAGAGGGTACAAAGGGATACAGTAAATCTGAAGTGAAGCATCGTAATCTATAACTAGTGTCACAGGAATGGTCAGTAGGAAGAGTCAGTCTTCTTGTCCTTAAGTCGGCATTGTGCCTTTTGTATTTAATTCCGATGCAATGTCTGTGTTTCATCGTCAATAAGAAGGTCCAAGGGATACAGTAAACCTGGAGTGAAGCATCGGAATCTATAACTAGTGTCACAGGAATGGTTGAAAACATTGTCAGTAAGAAGTGTCGGTCTTCATGTACCTAAGTCGGCATTGTGCCTTTTGTATTTAATTACGATGCAATTTCTGCGTTTCATCGTCAATAAGAAGGTCCAAGGGACACAGTGAACCTGAAGTGAAGCATCGGAATCTATAACTAGTGTCACAGGAATGGTCAGTAGGAAGAGTCAGTCTTCTTGTCCTTAAGTCGGCATTGTGCCTTTTGTATTTAATTCCGATGCAATTTCTGTGTTTCATCGTCAATAAGAAGGTCCAAGGTATACAGTAAACCTGAAGTGAAGCATCGGAATCTATAACTATTGTCACAGGAATGCATCAAAGCATAGTCAGTAAGAAGTGTCGGTCTTCATGTACTTAAGTCGGCATTGTGCCTTTTGTATTTAATTCCGATGCAATTTCTGTGTTTCATCGTCAATAAGAAGGTCCAAGGGATACAGTAAACCTGAAGTGAAGCATCGGAATCTATAACTAGTGTCACAGGAATGGTCAGTAGGAAGAGTCAGTCTTCTTGTACTTAAGTCGGCATTGTGCCTTTTGTATTTAATTCCGATGCAATTTCTGTGTTTCATCGTCAATAAGAAGGTCCAAGGGATACAGTAAACCTGAAGTGAAGGATCGGAAACTATAACTAGCGTTGCAGGAATGGTTCAAAGCATAGTCAGCAAGAAGTGTCGGTCTTCATGTACTTAAGTCGGCATTGTGCCTTTTGTATTTGATTCCGATGCAATTTCTGTGTTTCATCGTCAATAAGAAGGTCCAAGGGATACAGTGAACCTGGAGTGAAGCATCGGAATCTATAACTAGTGTCACAGGTATGGTTAAAAACATAGTCAGTAAGAAGTGTCGGTCTTCATGTACTTAAGTCGGCATTGTGCCTTTTGCATTTAATTCCGATGCAATTTCGGTGTTTCATCGTCAATAAGAAGTTCCAAGGGATACAGTAAATCTGAAGTGAAGCATCGGAATCTATAACTAGTGTCACGGGAATGGTCAGTAGGAAAAGTCAGTCTTCTTGTCCTTAAGTCGGCATTGTGCCTTTTGTATTTAATTCCGATGCAATTTCTGTGTTTCATCGTGAATAAGAAGGTCAAAGGGATACAGTAAACCTGAAGTGAAGCATCGGAATCTATAACTAGTGTCACAGGAATGGTTCAAAACATAGGCAGTAGGAACTGTCGGTCTTCATGTACTTAAGTCGGCATTGTGCCTTTTGTATAGAATTCCGATGCAATTTCTGTGTTTCATCGTCAATAAGAAGGTCCAAGGGATACAGTTAACCTGAAGTGAAGCATCGGAAACTATAACTAGTGTCACAGGAATGGTTCAAAATATAGTCAGTAAGAGGCGTCGGTCTTCATGTACTTAAGTCGGCATTGTGCCTTTTGTATTTAATTCCGATGCAATTTCTGTGTTTCATCGTCAATAAGAAGGTCCAAGGGATACAGTAAACCTGAAGTGAAGCATCGGAATCTATAACTAGTGTCACAGGAATGGTTAGTATGAAGAGTCAGTCTTCTTGTCCTTAAGTCGGCATTGTGCCTTTTGTATTTAATTCCGATGCAATTTCTGTGTTTCATCGTCAATAAGAAGGTCCAAACGATACAGTAAACCTGAAGTGAAACATCGGAATCTATAAGTAGTGTCACAGGAATGGTTCAAAACGTAGTCAGTAAGAAGTGTCGGTCTTCAAGTACTTTAGTCGGCATTGTGCCTTTTGTATTTAATTCCGATGCAATTTCTGTGTTTCATCGTCAATAAGAAGGTCCAAGGGATACAGTAAACCTGGAGTGAAGCATCGGAATCTATAACTTGTGTCACAGGAATGGTCAGTAGGAAGAGTCAGTCTTCTTGTCCGTAAGTCGGCATTGTGCCTTTTGTATTTAATTCCGATGCAATTTCTGTGTTTCATCGTCAATAAGAAGGTCCAAGGGATACAGTAAACCTGAAGTGAAGCATCGGAATCTATAACTAGTGTCACAGGAATGGTCAGTAGGAAGAGTCAGTCTTCTTGTCCTTAAGTCGGCATTGTGCCTTTTGTATTTACTTCCGATGCAATTTCTGTGTTTCATCGTCAATAAGAAGGTCCAAGGGATGCAGTAAACCTGAAGTGAAGGATCGGAATCTATAACTAGTGTTGCAGGACTGGTTCAAAGCATAGTCAGTAAGAAATGTCGGTCTTCATGTACTAAAGTCGGCATTGTGCCTTTTGTATTTAATACCGATGCATTTTCTGTGTTTCATCGTCAATAAGAAGGTCAAAGAGATTTAGTAAAACTGGAGTGAAGCATCGGAATCTATAACTAGTGTCACAGGAATGGTTCAAAACATAGTCAGTAAGAAGTGTCGGGCTTCATGTACTTAAGTCGGCATTGTGCCTTTTTTATTTAATTCCGATGCAATTTCTGTGTCTCATCGTCAATAAGAACGTCCAAGGGATACAGTAAACCTGAAGTGAAGCATCGGAATCTATAACTAGTGTAACAGGAAAGATCAGTATGATGAGTCAGTCTTCTTGTCCTTAAGTCGGCATTGTGCCTTTTGTATTTAATTCCGATGCAATTTCTGTGTTTCATCGTTAATAAGAAGGTCCAAGGGATACAGTAAACCTGAAGTGAAGGATCGGAATCTATAACTAGTGTTGCAGGAATGGTTCAAAGCATAGTCAGTAATAAGTGTCGGTCTTCATGTACTTAAGTCGGCATTGTGCCTTATGTATTTCATTCCGATGCAATTTCTGTGTTTTATCGTCAATAAGAAGGTTCAAGGGATACAGTAAACCTGGAGTGAAGCATCAGAATCTATAACTAGTGTCACAGGAATGGTTAACAACATAGTCAGTAAGAAGTGTCGGGCTTCATGTTCTTAAGTCGGCATTGTGCCTTTTGTATTTAATTCCGATGCAATTTCTGGGTTTCATCGTCAATAAGAAGGTCCAAGAGATACAGTAAACCTGAAGTGAAGCATCGGAATCTATAACTAGTGTCACAGGAATGGTCAGTAGGAAGAGTCAGTCTTCTTGTCCTTAAGTCGGCGTTGTGAGTTTTGTATTTAATTCCGATGCAATTTCTGTGTTTCATCGTCAATAAGAAGGTCCAAGGGATACAGTAAACCAGAAGTGAAGCATCGGAATCTATAACTAGTGTCACAGGAATGGTCAGTAGGAAGAGTCAGTCTTCTTGTCCTTAAGTTGGCATTGTGCGTTTTGTATTTAATTCCCATGCAATTTCTGTGATTCATCGTCAATAAGAAGGTCCAAGGGATACAGTAAACCTAAAGGGAAGCATCGGAAACTATAACTAGTGCCACAGGAATGGTTCAAAACATAGTCAGTAAGAAGTGTCGTTCTTCATGTACTTAAGTCGGCATTGTGCCTTCTGTATTTAATTCCTATTTTATTTCTGTGTTTCATCGTCAATAAGAAGGTCCAAGGGATACAGTAAACCTGGAGTGAAGCATAGGAATCTATAACTAGTGTCACAGGAATGGTTCAAGACATAGTCAGTATGAAGTGTCGGTATTCATGTACTTAAGTCGGCATTGTGCCTCTTGTATTTAATTGCGATGCAATTTCTGTGTTTCATCGTCAATAAGAAGGTACAAAGGGATACAGTAAACCTGAAGTGAAGCATCGTAATCTATAACTAGTGTCACAGGAATGGTCAGTAGGAAGAGTCAGTCTTCTTGTCCTTAAGTCGGCATTGTGCCTTTTGTATTTAATTCCGATGCAATCTCTGTGTTTCATCGTCAATAAGAAGGTCCAAGGGATACAGTAAACCTGAAGTGAAGCATCGGAATCTATAACTAGAGTCACAGGAATGGTTGAAAACATTGTCAGTAAGAAGTGTCGGTCTTCATGTACCTAAGTCGGCATTGTGCCTTTTGTATTTAATTACGATGCAATTTCTGCGTTTCATCGTCAATAAGAAGGCCCAAGGGACACAGTGAACCTGAAGTGAAGCATCGGAATCGATAACTAGTGTCACAGGAATGGTCAGTAGGAAGAGTCAGTCTTCTTGTCCTTAAGTCGGCATTGTGCCTTTTGTATTTAATTCCGATGCAATTTCTGTGTTTCATCGTCAATAAGAAGGTCCAAGGTATACAGTAAACCTGAAGTGAAGCATCGGAATCTATAACTATTGTCACAGGAATGAATCAAAACATAGTCAGTAAGAAGTGTCGGTCTTCATGTACTTAAGTCGGCATTGTGCCTTTTGTATTTAATTCCGATGCAATTTCTGTGTTTCATCGTCAATAAGAAGGTCCAAGGGATACAGTAAACCTGAAGTGAAGCATCGGAATCTATAACTAGTGTCACAGGAATGGTCACTAGGAAGAGTCAGTCTTCTTGTACTTAAGTCAGCATTGTGCCTTTTGTATTTAATTTCGATGCAATTTCTGTGTTTCATCGTCAATAAGAAGGTCCAAGGGATACAGTAAACCTGAAGTGAAGGATCGGAATCTATAACTAGTGTTGCAGGAATGGTTCAATGCATAGTCAGCTAGAAGTGTCGGTCTTCATGTACTTAAGTCGGCATTGTGCCTTTTGTATTTGATTCCGATGCAATTTCTGTGTTTCATCGTCAATAAGAAGGTCCAAGGGATACTGTGAACCTGGAGTGAAGCATCGGAATCTATAACTAGTGTCACAGGTATGGTTAAAAACATAGTCAGTAAGAAGTGTCGGTCTTCATGTACTTAAGTCGGCATTGTGCCTTTGCATTTAATTCCGATGCAATTTCGGTGTTTCATCATCAATAAGAAGTTCCAAGGGATACAGTAAATCTGAAGTGAAGCATCGGAATCTATAACTAGTGTCACGGGAACGGTCAGTAGGAAAAGTCAGTCTTCTTGTCCTTAAGTCGGCATTGTGCCTTTTGTATTTAATTCCGATGCAATTTCTGTGTTTCATCGTCAATAAGAAGGTCCAAGTGATACAGTAAACCTGGAGTGAAGCATGGGAATCTATAACTGGTGTCACAGGAATGGTTCAAACATAGTCAGTAAGAAGTGTCGGTCCTCATGTACTTAAGTCGGCATTGTGCCTTTTGTATTTAATTCCGATGCAATTTCTGTGTTTCATCGTCAATAAGAAGGTCCAAGGGATAAAGAAAACCTGAAGTGAAGCATCGCAATCTATAACTAGTGTCACAGGAATGGTTCAAAACATAGTCGGTAAGAAGTGTCCTACTTCATGTTCTTAAGTCGGCATTGTGCCATTTCTATTTAATTCCGATGCAATTTCTGTGTTTCATCGTCAATAAGAAGGTCCAAGGGATACAGTAAACCTGAAGTGAAGCAGCGGAATCTATACTAGTGTCACAGGAATGGTCAGTAAGAAGAGTCAGTCTTCTTGTACTTAAGTCGGCATTGTGCCTTTTGTATTTAATTCCGATGCAATTTCTGTGTTTCATCGTCAATAAGAAGGTCCAAGGGATACAGTAAACCTGAAGTGAAGCATCGGAATCTATAACTGGTGTCACAGGAATGGTTCAAAACATAGTCAGTAGGAAGTGTCGGTCTTCATGTACTTAAGTCGGCATTGTGCCTTTTGTATTTAATTCCGACGCAATTTCTGTGACTCATCGTCAATACGAAGGTCGAAGGGATACAGTAAACCTGAAGTGAAGCATCGGAATCTATAACTAGTGTCAGAGGAATGGTTCAAAACTTAGACAGTAGGAAGAGTCAGTCTTCTTGTACTTAAGTCGGCATTGTGCCTTTTGTATTTATTTCCGATGCAATTTCTTTGTTTCATCGTCAATAAGAAGGTCCAAGGGATACAGAAAACTGGTGTGAAGAATCGGAATCTATAACTAGTGTCACAGGAATGGTCAGTAGGAAGAGTCAGTCTTCTTGTCCTTAAGTCGGCATTGTGCCTTTTGTATTTAATTCCGATGCAATTTCTGTGTTTCATCGTCAATAAGAAGGTCCAAGGGATACAGTAAACCTGATGTGAAGCATCGGAATCTATAACAAGTGTTACAGGAATGGTTGAAAACATAGTCAGTAAGAACTGTCGGTCTTCATGTACTTAAGTCGGCATTGTGCCTTTTGTATTTAATTCCGATGCAATTTCTGTGTTTCGTCGTCAATAAGAAGGTCCAAGGGATATAGTAAACCTGAAGTGAAGCATCGGAATCTATAACTAGTGTTACAGGAATGGTTCGAAACATAGTCAGTAAGAAGTGTCGGCCTGCATGTACTTAAGTTTGCGTTGTGCCTTTTGTATTTAATTCCGATGCAATTTCTGTGTTTCATCGTCAATAAGAAGGTCCAACGGATACAGTAAACCTGAAGTGAAGCATCGGAATCTATAACTAGTGTCACAGGAATGGTCAGTAGGAAGAGTCAGTCTTCTTGTCCTTAAGTCGGCATTGTGCCTTTTTTATTTAATTCCGATGCAATTTCTGTGTTTGATCGTAAATAAGAATGTCCAAGGGATATAGTAAACCTGAAGTGAAGCATCGGAATCTATAACTAGTGTTACAGGAATGGTTCAAAACATAGTCAGTAAGAAGTGACGGTCTTCTTGTCCTTAAGTCGGCATTGTGCCTTTTGTATTTAATTAAGATGCAATTTCTGTGTTTCATCGTCAATAAGAAGGTCCAAGGTATACAGTAAACCTGAAGTGAAGCATCGGAATCTATAACTATTGTCACAGGAATGGCTCAAAACATAGTCAGTAAGAAGTGTCGGTCTTCATGTAGTTAAGTCGGCATTGTGACTTTGTATTTAATTCCGATGCAATATCTGTGTTTCATCGTCAATAAGAAGGTCCAAGGGATACAGTAAACCTGAAGTGAAGCATCGGAATCTATAACTAGTGTTATAGGATTGGTTCAAAACATAGTCAGTAAGAAGTGTCGGTCTTCATGTACTTAAGTCGGCATTGTGCCTTTTGTATTTAATTCCGATGCAATTTCTGTGTTTCATCGTCATTATGAAGGTCCAAGGGATACAGTAAACCTGGAGTGAGGCATCGGAATCTATAACTAGTGTCACAGGAATGGTTCAAAGCATAGTCAGTAAGAAGTGTCGGTCTTCATGTATTTAAGTCGGCATTGTGCCTATTGCATTTAATTCCGATGCAATTTCTGTGTTTCATCGTCAATAAGAAGTTCCAAGGGATACAGTAAATCTGAAGTGATGCATCGGAATCTATAACTAGTGTCACAGGAATCGTCAGTAGGAAGAGTCAGTCTTCTTGTCCTTAAGTCGGCATTGTGCCTTTTCTATTTAATTCCGATGCAATTTCTGTGTTTCATCGTCAATAAGAAGGTCCAAGGGATACAGTAAACCTGAAGTGAAGCATCGGAAACAATAAGAGTGTTACAGGAATGGTTCAAAACCTAGTCAGAAAGAAGTGTCGGTCTTCATGTACATAAGTCGGCATTGTGACTTTTGTATTTAATTCCGATGCAATTTCTGTGTTTCATCGACAATAAAAAGGTCCAAGGGATACAGTAAACCTGAAGTGAAGCATCGGAAACTATAACTAGTGTCACAGGAATGGTTCAAAACATAGTCAGTAAGAAGTGTCTTTCTTCATGTACTTAAGTCGGCATTGTGCCTTTTGTATTCAATTCCGATGCAATTTCTGTGTTTCATCGTCAATAAGAAGGTCCAAGGGATACAGTAAACCTGAAGTGAAGCATCGGAATCTATAACTAGTGTCACAGGAATGGTCAGTAGGAAGAGTCAGTCTTCTTGTACTTAAGTCGGCATTGTGCCTTTTGTATTTAATTCCGATGAAATTTCTGTGTTTCATCGTCAATAAGAAGGTCCAAGGGATACAGTAAACCTGAAGTGAAGCATCGGAATCTATAACTAGTGTCACAGGAATGGTTCAAGTCATAGTCAGTAGGAAGTGTCGGTCTTCATGTACTTAAGTCGGCATTGTGCCTTTTGTATTTAATTCCGATGCAATTTCTGTGACTCATCGTCAATAAGAAGGTCCAAGGGATACAGTAAACCTGAAGTGAAGCATCGTAATCTATAACAAGTGTCAGAGGAATGGTTCAAAACTTTGACAGTAGGAAGAGTAACTCTTCTTTTACTTAAGTCGGCATTGTGCCTTTTGTATTTAATTCCGAAGCAATTTCTGTGTTTCATCGTCAATAAGAAGGTCCAAGGGATACAGTAAACCTGGTGGGAAGAATCGGAATCTATAACTAGTGTCACAGGAGTGGTCAGTAGGAAGAGTCAGTCCTCTTGTCCTTAAGTCGGCATTGTGCCTTTTGTATTTAATTCCGATGCAATTTCTGTGTTTCATCGTCAATAAGAAGGTCCAAGGGATACAGTAAACCTGAAGTGAAGCATCGGAATCTATAACTAGTGTTACAGGAATGGTTCAAAACATAGTCAGTAAGAAGTGTCGGTCTTCATGTACTTAAGTCGGCATTGTGCCTTTTGTATTTAATTCCGATGCAATTTCTGTGTTTCATCGCCAATAAGAAGGTCCAAGGCATACAGTAAACCTGAAGTGAAGCATCGGAATCTATAACTAGTGTCACAGGAATGGTTCAAAACTTAGACATTAGGAAGAGTCAGTCTTCTTGTACTTAAGTCGGCATTGTGTTTTTGTATTTACTTCCGATGCAATTTCTGTGTTTCATCGTCAATAAGAAGGTCCAAGGGATACACTAAACCTGGAGTGAGGCATCGGAATCTATAACTAGTGTCACAGGGATGGTTCAAAACATAGACAGTAGGAAGAGTCAGTCTTCTTGTACTTAAGTCGGCATTGTGCATTTGTATTTAATTCCGATGCAATTTCTGTGTTTCATCGTCAATAAGAAGTTCACAGGAATACAGTAAACCTGAAGTGAGGCATCGGAATCTATAAATAGTGTCACAGAAATGGTTCATAACATAGTCAGTAAGAAGTGTCGGTCTTCATGTACTTAAGTCGGCATTGTGCCTTTTGTATTTAATTCCGATGCAATTTCTGTGTTTCATCGTAAATAAGAAGGTCCAAGGGATACAGTAAACCTGAAGTGAAGCATCGGAGTCTATAACTAGTGTCACAGGAATGGTCAGTAGGAAGAGTCAGTCTTCTTGTCCTTAAGTCAGCATTGTGCCTTTTGTATTTAATTCCGAGGAAATTTCTGTGTTTCATCGTCAATAAGAAAGTCCAAGGGATACAGTAAACCAGAAGTGAAGCATCGGAATCTATAACTAGTGTCACAGGAATGGTTCAAAACATTGTCAGTAAGAAGTGTCGGTCTTCATGTACTTAAGTCGGCATTGTGCATTTTGTATTTAATTCCGATGCAATTTCTGTGTTTCATCGTCAATAAGAAGGTCCAAGGGATAAGGTAAACCTGAAGTGAAGCATCGGAATCTATAACTAGTGTCACAGGAATGGTCAGTAGGAAGAGTCAGTCTTCTTGTCCTTATGTCGGCATTGTGCCTTTTGTGTGTAATTCCGATGCAATTTCTGTGTTTCATCGTCATAAAGAAGGTCCAAGGGATATAGTAAACCTGAAGTGAAGCATCGGAATCTAAAACTAGTGTCACAGGAATGGTTCAAAACATAGTCAGTAAGAAGTGTCGGTCTTCATCTACTTAATACGGCGTTGTGCCTTTTGAGTTTAATTCCGATGCAATATCTGTGTTTCATCGTCAATAAGAAGGTCCAAGGGATACAGTAAACCTGGAGTGAAGCATCGGAATCTATAACAAGTGTCACAGGAATGGTTCAAATCATAGTCAGTAAGAAGTGTCGGTCTTCATGTACTTAAGTCGGCATTATGCCTTTTGCATTTAATTCCGATGCAATTTCTGTGTTTTATCGTCAATAAGAAGGTCCAAGGGATATAGTAAACCCGAAGTGAAGCATCGGAATCAATAACTTGTGTTACAGGAATGCTTCAAAACATAGTCAGTAAGAAGTGACGGTCTTCTTGTCTTTAAGTCGGCATTGTGCCTTTTGTATTTAATTCCGATGCCATTTCTGTGTTTCATCGTCAATAAGAAGGTCCGAGGTATACAGTAAACCTGAAGTGAAGCATCGGAATCTATAACTATTGTCACAGGAATGGTTCAAAACATAGTCAGTAAGAAGTGTCGGTCGTCATGTACTTAAGTCAGCATTGTGCCTTTTGTATTTAATTCCTATGCAATTTCTCTGTTTCATCGTCAATAAGAAGGTCCAAGGGATACAGTAAACCTGAAGTGAAGCATCGGAATCTATAACTAGTGTCACAGGAATTTTCAGTAGGAAGAGTCAGTCTTCAAGTCCTTATGTCGGCATTGTGCCTTTTGTATTTAATTCCGATGCAATTTCTGTGTTCCTTCGTCAATAAGAGGGTCCTAGGAATACAGTAAAGCTGAAGTGAAGCATCGGAATCTATAACTAGTGTCACAGGAATGGTTCAAATCATAGTCAGCAAGAAGTGTCGGTCTTCATGTACTTAAGTCGGCATTGTGCCTTTTGTATTTAATTCCGATGCAATTTCTGTGTTTCTTCGTCAATAAGAAGATCCAAGGGATACAGTAAACCTGAAGTGAAGCATCGGAATCTATAACTAGTGTCACAGGAATGGTCAGTAGCAAGAGTCAGTCTTCTTGACCTTAAGTCGGCATTGTGCCTTTTGTATTTAATTCCGATGCAATTTCTGTGTTTCATCGTCAATAAGAAGGTCCAAGGGAAAAGTAAACCTGAAGTGAAGCTTCGGAATCTATAACTAGTGTCACAGGAATGGTCAGTAGGAAGAGTCAGTCTTCTTGTCCTTATGATGGCATTGTGCCTTTTGAATTTAATTCCGATGCAATTTCTGTGTTTCATCGTCAATAAGGAGGTCCAAGGGATACAGTAAACTTGAAGTGAAGCATCTGAATCTATAACTAGTGTCACAGGAATGGTTCAAAACTTAGACATAGGAAGAGGCAGTCTTCTTGTACTTAAGTCGGTATTGTGCCTTCTGTATTTAATTCCGATGCAATTTCTGTGTTTCATCGTCAATAAGATGGTCCAAGGAATACAGTAAACCTGAAGTGAAGCATCGGAATCTATAACTAGTGTTACAGGAATGGTTCAAATCATAGTCAGTCAGAAGTGTCGGTCTTCATGTACTTAAGTCGGCATTGTGCCGTTTGCATTTAGTTGCGATGCAATTTCTGTGTTTCATCGTCAATAAGAAGATCCAAGGGATACAGTTAACCTGGAGTGAAGCATGGGAAACTATAACTAGTGTCACAGGAATGGTTCAAAACATAGTCAGTAAGAAGTGTCGGTCTTCGTGTACTTAAGTCGGCATTGTGCCTTTTGTATTTAATTGAGATGCAATTTCTGTGTTTCATCGTCAATAAGAAGGTCCAAGGGATACAGTAAACCTGAAGTGAAGCGTCGGAATCCATTACTAGTGTCACAGGAATGGTTCAAAACATAGTCAGTAGGAAGTGTCGGTCTGCATGTACTTAAGTCGGCATTGTGCCTTTTGTATTCAATTCCGATGCAATTTCTGTGTTTCATCGTCAATAAGAAGGTCCAAGGGATACAGTAAACCTGAAGTGAAGCATCGGAATCTATAACAAGTGTACAGGAATGGTTCAAAACATTGTCAGTACCGAACGAGGTGGCGCAGTGGTTAGACACTGGACTCGCATTCGGGAGGACGACGGTTCAATCCCGCGTCCGGCCATCCTGATTTAGGTTTTCCGTGATTTCCCTAAATCACTCCAGGCAAATGCCGGGATGGTTCCTCTGAAAGGGCACGACCGACTTCCTTCCCCATCCTTAACTAATCCGATGAGACCGATGACCACGCTGTCTGGTCACCTTCCCCAAACCAACCAACCATAGTCAGTAAGAAGTGTCGGTCTTCATGTATTTAAGTCGGCATTGTGCCTTAGGTATTTAATGCCGATGCAATTTCTGTGTTTCATCGTCAATAAGAAGGTCCAAGGGATACAGTAAACCTAAAGTGGAGCATCGGAATCTATAACTACTGTCACAGGAATAGTTCAAAACTTAGACACTAGGAAGAGTCAGTATTCTTGTACTTAAGTCGGCATTGAGCCTTTTGTATTTAATTCCGATGCAATTCCTGTGTGTCATTGACAATAAGAAGGTCCAAGGGATACAGTAAACCTGGAGTGAAGCATCGGAATCTTCAACTAGTATCACAGGAATAGTTCAAAACTTAGACAGTAGGAAGAGTCAGTCTTCTTGTACTTAAGTCGGCATTGTGCCTTTTGTATTTAATTCCGATGCAATTTCTGTGTTTCATCGTCAATAAGAAAGTAGAAGGGATACAGTAAACCTGAAGTGAAGCATCGGAATCTATAACTAATGTCACAGGAATGGTTCAAAACTTAGACAGTAGGAAGAGTCAGTCTTCTTGTACTGAAGTCGGCAGTGTGTCTTTTGTATTTAATTCCGATGCAATTTCTCTTTATAATCGTCAATAAGAAGGTGAGAGGGATACAGTAAACCTGATGTGAAGCATCGGAATCTGTAACTAGTGTCACAGGAATGGTTCAAACCTTAGACATTAGGAAGAGTCAGTCCTCTTGTACTTATGTCGGCATTGTGCTTTTGTATTTAATTCCGATGCAATTTCTGTGTTTCATCGTCAATAAGAAGGTACAAGGGATACAGTAAACCTGGAGTGAAGCATCGGAATCTATAACTAGTGTCACAGGAATGGTTCAAAACTCAGTAGGAAGAGTCAGTCTTCTTGTATTTAAGTCGGCATTGTGCCTTTTGTATTTAATTCCGATGCAATTTCTGCGTTTCATCGTCAATAAGAAGGTCCAAGGGATACAGTAAACCTGAAGTAAAGCATCGGAATCTATAACTAGTGTCACAGGGATGGTTCAAAACATAGACAGTAGGAAGAGTCAGTCTTCTCGTACTTAAGTCGGCATTGTGCCTTTTGTATTTAATTCCGATGCAATTTCTGTGTTTCAACGTCAATAAGAAGGTCCAAGGGATACATGAACCCTGAAGTGAAGCATCGGAATCTATAACTAGTGTCACAGGAATGGTCAGTAGGAAGAGTCAGTCTTCTTGTCCTTAAGTCGGCATTGTGCCTTTTGTATTTAATTCCGACGCAATTTCTGTGTTTCATCGTCAATAAGAAGGACCAAGGGACACAGTAAACCTGAAGTGATGCATCGGAATCTATAACTAGTGTTACAGGAATGGTTCAAACATAGTCAATGAGAAGTGTCGGTCTTCATGTACTTAAGTCGGCATCGTGCCTTTTGTATTTAATTCCGATGCAATTTCTGTGTTTCATCGTCAATAAGAAGGTCCAATTGATACAGTAAACCTGGAGTGAAGCATCGGAATCTGTAACTAATGTCACAGGAATGGTTCAAGGCATAGACAGTAAGAAGTGTCAGTTTTCTTATAATTAAGTCGCCATTGTGCCTTTTGTATTTAATTCCGATGCAATTTCTGTGTTTCATCGTCAATAAGAATGACAGAGGGATACAGTAAACCTGAAAAGAAGCATCGGAATCTATAACCAGTTTCACAGGAATGGTTCAAATCATAGACAGTAAGGAGATTCAGTCCCCTTGTACCTAAGTCGGCATTGTGTTTTGTATTTAATTCCGATGCAATTTCTGTGTTTCATCGTCAATAAGAAGGTCCTAGGGATACAGTAAACCTGGAGTGAAGCATCGGAATCTATAACTAGTGTCACAGGAATGGTTTAAAGCTTAGACAGTAGGAAGAGTCGGTCTTCTTGTACTTACGTCGGCATTGTGCCTTTTGTATTTAATTCCGATGCAATTTCTGTTTTTCATCGTCAATAAGAAGGTCCAAGGGATACATTAAACCAGAAGTGAAGCATCGGAATCTATAACTAGTGTCACAGGACTGGTTCAAAACATAGTCAGTAAGAAGTGTCGGTCTTCATGTACTTAAGTCGGCATCGAGCCTTTTGTATTTAATTCCGATGCAATTTTTGTGTTTCATCGTTAATAAGAAGGTCCATGGGATACATTAAAGCCAGAGTGATGCATCGGAATTGATAACTAGTGTCACAGGAATGGTTCAAAACTTAGACAGTAGGAAGAGTCAGTCTTCATGTACACAAGTCGGCATTGTGCCTTTTGTATTTAATTCCGATGCAATTTCTGTGTCTCATCGTCAATAAGAAGGTCCAAGGGATACAGTTAACCTGAAGTGAAGCATCTGAATCTATAACTAGTGTCACAGGAATGGTTCAAAACTTAGACAGTAGGAAGAGTCAGTCTTCTTGAACTTACGTCGGCATTGTGCCTTTTGTATTTAGTTCCGATGCAATTTCTGTGTTTCATCGTCAATAAGAAGGTCCAAGGGATACAGTAAACCTGAAGTGAAGCTTCGGAATCTATAACTAGTGTCACAGGAATTTTCAGTAGGAAGAGTCAGTCTTCAAGTCCTTATGTCGGCATTGTGCCTTTTGTATTTAATTCCGATGCAATTTCTGTGTTTCTTCGTCAATAAGAGGGTCCTAGGAATACAGTAAAGCTGAAGTGAAGCATCGGAATCTATAACTAGTGTCACAGGAATGGTTCAAATCATAGTCAGCAAGAAGTGTCGGTCTTCATGTACTTAAGTCGGCATTGTGCCTTTTGTATTTAATTCCGATGCAATTTCTGAGTTTCTTCGTCAATAAGAAGATCCAAGGGATACAGTAAACCTGAAGTGAAGCATCGGAATCTATAACTAGTGTCACAGGAATGGTCAGTAGGAAGAGTCAGTCTTCTTGACCTTAAGTCGGCATTGTGCCTTTTGTATTTAATTCCGATGCAATTTCTGTGTTTCATCGTCAATAAGAAGGTCCAAGGGAAAAGTAAACCTGAAGTGAAGCTTCGGAATCTATAACTAGTGTCACAGGAATGGTCAGTAGGAAGAGTCAGTCTTCTTGTCCTTATGATGGCATTGTGCCTTTTGAATTTAATTCCGATGCAATTTCTGTGTTTCATCGTCAATAAGGAGGTCCAAGGGATACAGTAAACTTGAAGTGAAGCATCTGAATCTATAACTAGTGTCACAGGAATGGTTCAAAACTTAGACATAGGAAGAGGCAGTCTTCTTGTACTTAAGTCGGTATTGTGCCTTCTGTATTTAATTCCGATGCAATTTCTGTGTTTCATCGTCAATAAGATGGTCCAAGGAATACAGTAAACCTGAAGTGAAGCATCGGAATCTATAACTAGTGTTACAGGAATGGTTCAAATCATAGTCAGTCAGAAGTGTCGGTCTTCATGTACTTAAGTCGGCATTGTGCCGTTTGCATTTAGTTGCGATGCAATTTCTGTGTTTCATCGTCAATAAGAAGATCCAAGGGATACAGTTAACCTGGAGTGAAGCATGGGAAACTATAACTAGTGTCACAGGAATGGTTCAAAACATAGTCAGTAAGAAGTGTCGGTCTTCGTGTACTTAAGTCGGCATTGTGCCTTTTGTATTTAATTGAGATGCAATTTCTGTGTTTCATCGTCAATAAGAAGGTCCAAGGGATACAGTAAACCTGAAGTGAAGCGTCGGAATCCATTACTAGTGTCACAGGAATGGTTCAAAACATAGTCAGTAGGAAGTGTCGGTCTGCATGTACTTAAGTCGGCATTGTGCCTTTTGTATTCAATTCCGATGCAATTTCTGTGTTTCATCGTCAATAAGAAGGTCCAAGGGATACAGTAAACCTGAAGTGAAGCATCGGAATCCATAACAAGTGTACAGGAATGGTTCAAAACATTGTCAGTACCGAACGAGGTGGCGCAGTGGTTAGACACTGGACTCGCATTCGGGAGGACGACGGTTCAATCCCGCGTCCAGCCATCCTGATTTAGGTTTTCCGTGATTTCCCTAAATCACTCCAGGCAAATGCCGGGATGGTTCCTCTGAAAGGGCACGACCGACTTCCTTCCCCATCCTTAACTAATCCGATGAGACCGATGACCACGCTGTCTGGTCACCTTCCCCAAACCAACCAACCATAGTCAGTAAGAAGTGTCGGTCTTCATGTATTTAAGTCGGCATTGTGCCTTAGGTATTTAATGCCGATGCAATTTCTGTGTTTCATCGTCAATAAGAAGGTCCAAGGGATACAGTAAACCTAAAGTAGAGCATCGGAATCTATAACTACTGTCACAGGAATAGTTCAAAACTTAGACACTAGGAAGAGTCAGTATTCTTGTACTTAAGTCGGCATTGAGCCTTTTGTATTTAATTCCGATGCAATTCCTGTGTGTCATTGACAATAAGAAGGTCCAAGGGATACAGTAAACCTGGAGTGAAGCATCGGAATCTTCAACTAGTATCACAGGAATAGTTCAAAACTTAGACAGTAGGAAGAGTCAGTCTTCTTGTACTTAAGTCGGCATTGTGCCTTTTGTATTTAATTCCGATGCAATTTCTGTGTTTCATCGTCAATAAGAAAGTAGAAGGGATACAGTAAACCTGAAGTGAAGCATCGGAATCTATAACTAATGTCACAGGAATGGTTCAAAACTTAGACAGTAGGAAGAGTCAGTCTTCTTGTACTGAAGTCGGCAGTGTGTCTTTTGTATTTAATTCCGATGCAATTTCTCTTTATAATCGTCAATAAGAAGGTGAGAGGGATACAGTAAACCTGATGTGAAGCATCGGAATCTGTAACTAGTGTCACAGGAATGGTTCAAACCTTAGACATTAGGAAGAGTCAGTCCTCTTGTACTTATGTCGGCATTGTGCTTTTGTATTTAATTCCGATGCAATTTCTGTGTTTCATCGTCAATAAGAAGGTACAAGGGATACAGTAAACCTGGAGTGAAGCATCGGAATCTATAACTAGTGTCACAGGAATGGTTCAAAACTCAGTAGGAAGAGTCAGTCTTCTTGTATTTAAGTCGGCATTGTGCCTTTTGTATTTAATTCCGATGCAATTTCTGCGTTTCATCGTCAATAAGAAGGTCCAAGGGATACAGTAAACCTGAAGTAAAGCATCGGAATCTATAACTAGTGTCACAGGGATGGTTCAAAACATAGACAGTAGGAAGAGTCAGTCTTCTCGTACTTAAGTCGGCATTGTGCCTTTTGTATTTAATTCCGATGCAATTTCTGTGTTTCAACGTCAATAAGAAGGTCCAAGGGATACATGAACCCTGAAGTGAAGCATCGGAATCTATAACTAGTGTCACAGGAATGGTCAGTAGGAAGAGTCAGTCTTCTTGTCCTTAAGTCGGCATTGTGCCTTTTGTATTTAATTCCGACGCAATTTCTGTGTTTCATCGTCAATAAGAAGGACCAAGGGACACAGTAAACCTGAAGTGATGCATCGGAATCTATAACTAGTGTTACAGGAATGGTTCAAACATAGTCAATGAGAAGTGTCGGGCTTCATGTACTTAAGTCGGCATCGTGCCTTTTGTATTTAATTCCGATGCAATTTCTGTGTTTCATCGTCAATAAGAAGGTCCAATTGATACAGTAAACCTGGAGTGAAGCATCGGAATCTGTAACTAATGTCACAGGAATGGTTCAAGGCATAGACAGTAAGAAGTGTCAGTTTTCTTATAATTAAGTCGCCATTGTGCCTTTTGTATTTAATTCCGATGCAATTTCTGTGTTTCATCGTCAATAAGAATGACAGAGGGATACAGTAAACCTGAAAAGAAGCATCGGAATCTATAACCAGTTTCACAGGAATGGTTCAAATCATAGACAGTAAGGAGATTCAGTCCCCTTGTACCTAAGTCGGCATTGTGTTTTGTATTTAATTCCGATGCAATTTCTGTGTTTCATCGTCAATAAGAAGGTCCTAGGGATACAGTAAACCTGGAGTGAAGCATCGGAATCTATAACTAGTGTCACAGGAATGGTTTAAAGCTTAGACAGTAGGAAGAGTCGGTCTTCTTGTACTTACGTCGGCATTGTGCCTTTTGTATTTAATTCCGATGCAATTTCTGTTTTTCATCGTCAATAAGAAGGTCCAAGGGATACATTAAACCAGAAGTGAAGCATCGGAATCTATAACTAGTGTCACAGGACTGGTTCAAAACATAGTCAGTAAGAAGTGTCGGTCTTCATGTACTTAAGTCGGCATCGAGCCTTTTGTATTTAATTCCGATGCAATTTTTGTGTTTCATCGTTAATAAGAAGGTCCATGGGATACATTAAAGCCAGAGTGATGCATCGGAATTGATAACTAGTGTCACAGGAATGGTTCAAAACTTAGACAGTAGGAAGAGTCAGTCTTCATGTACACAAGTCGGCATTGTGCCTTTTGTATTTAATTCCGATGCAATTTCTGTGTCTCATCGTCAATAAGAAGGTCCAAGGGATACAGTTAACCTGAAGTGAAGCATCTGAATCTATAACTAGTGTCACAGGAATGGTTCAAAACTTAGACAGTAGGAAGAGTCAGTCTTCTTGAACTTACGTCGGCATTGTGCCTTTTGTATTTAGTTCCGATGCAATTTCTGTGTTTCATCGTCAATAAGAAGGTCCAAGGGATACAGTAAACCTGAAGTGAAGCTTCGGAATCTATAACTAGTGTCACAGGAATGGTTCAAAACTTAGACATTAGGAAGCGTCAGTCCCCTTGTACTTAATTCGGCATTGTGCATTTTGTATTTAATTCCGATGCAATTTCTGTGTTTCATCGTCAATAAGAAGGTCCAAGGGATACAGTAAACCCGGAGTGAAGCATCGGAATCTATAACTAGTGTCACAGGAATGGTTTAAAACTTAGACAGTAGGAAGAGTCAGTCTTCTTGTACTTAAGTCGGCATTGAGCCTTTTGTATTTAATTCCGATGCAATATCTGTGTTTCATCGTGAATACGAAAGTCGCAGGGATACAGTAAACCTGAAGTGCAGCATCGGAATCTATAACTAGTGTCACAGGAATGGTTCAAAGCAGTCAGTAAGAAGAGTCAGTCTTCTTGTACTTAAGTCGGCATTGTTCCTTTTGTATTCAATTCCGATGCAATTTCTGTGTTTCATCGCCAATAAGAAAGTCAGAGGGATACATTAAACCTGAAAAGAAGCATCAGAATCTATAACTAGTGTCACAGGAATGGTTCAAATCATAGACAGTAAGGAGAGTCAGACCCCTTGTACTTAAGTCGGCATTGTGCTTTTGTATTTAATCCCGATGCAATTTCTGTGTTTCATCGTCAATAAGAAGGTCCAAGGGATACAGTAAACCTGGAGTGAAGCATCGGAATCTATAACTAGTGTCACAGGAATGGTTCAAAGCTTAGACAGTAGGAAGAGTCAGTCTTCTTGTACTTAAGTCGGTATTGTGCATTTTGTATTTAATTCCGATGCAATTTCTGTGTTTCATCGTCAATAAGAAGGTCCAAGGGATACAGTAAACCTGAAGTGAAGCATCGGAATGTATAACTAGTGTCACAGGAATGGTTCATAGCTTAGACAGTAGGAAGAGTCGGTCTTCTTGAACCTAAGTCGGCATTGTGCCTTTTGTATTTAATTCCGATGCAATTTCTGTGTTTCGTCGTCAATAAGAAGGTCCAAGGGATACAGTTAACCTGCAGTGAAGCATCTGAATCTATAACTAGTGTCACAGGAATGGTTCAAAGCTTAGACAGTAGGAATAGTCAGTCTTCTTGTACTTAAGTCGGCATTGTGCCCTTTGTATTTAATTACGATGCAATTTCTGTGTTTCATCGTCAATAAGAAGGTCCAAGGGATACAGTAAACCAGAAGTGAAGCATCGGAATCTATACCTAGTGTCACAGGAATGGTTCAAAACTTAGACATTAGGAAGAGTCAGTACCCTTGTACTTAATTCGGCATTCTAAATTTTGTATTTAATTCCGATGCAATATCTGCGTTTCATCGTCAATAAGAAGGTCCAAGGGATACAGTAAACCCGGAGTGAAGCATCGGAATCTATAACTAGTGTCACAGGAATGGTTCAAATCTTAGACAGTAGGAAGAGTCAGTCTTCTTGTACTTAAGTCGGCATTGTGTCTTTTGTATTTAATTCCGATGCAATTTCTGTGTTTCATCGTCAATAAGAAGGTCCAAGGGATACAGTAACTCTGAAGTGAAGCTTCGGAATCTATAACTAGTGTCACAGGAATGGTTCAAAACTTAGACATTAGGAAGAGTCAGCCCCTTGTACTTAATTCGGCATTGTGCATTTTGTATTTAATTCGGATGCAATTTCTGTGTTTCATCGTCAATAAGAAGGTCCAAGGGATACAGTAAACCCGGAGTGAAGCATCGGAATCTATAACTAGTGTCACAGGAATGGTTCAAAACTTTGACAGTAGGAAGAGTCAGTCTTCTTGTACTTAAGTCGGCATTGTGCATTTTGTATTTAATGCCGATGCAATTTCTGTGTTGCATCGTCAATAAGAATTTCCAAGGGATACATTTAACCTGAAGTGAAGCATCGGAATCTATAACTAGTGTCACAGGAATGGTTCAAAACTTAGACAGTAGGAAGAGTCGGTCTTCTTGTACTTAAGTCGGCATTGTGCCTTTTGTATTTAATTCCGATGCAATTTCTGTGTTTCATCGTCAATAAGCAAATCCAAGGGATACAGTAAACCCGGAATGAAGCATCGGAATCTATAACTAGTGTCACAGGAATGGTTCAAAACTTAGACAGTAGGAAGAGTCAGTCTTCTTGTACTAAAGTCGGCATTGTGCCTTTTGTATTTAATTCCGATGCAATTTCTGTGTTTCATCGTCAATAAGATGGTCCAAGGGATACAGTAAACCTGGAGTGAAGCATCGGAATCTATAACTAGTGTCACAGGAATGGTTCAAAACGTAGTCAGTAAGAAGTGGCGGTCTTCATGTACTTAAGTCGGCATTGTGCCTTTTGTATTTAATTCCGATGCAATTTTTGCGTTTCATCGTCAATAAGAAGGTCCAACGGATACAGTATACCTGAAGTGAAGAATCGGAATCTATAACTAGTGTCACAAGAATGGTTTAAAACATAGTCAGTAAGAAGTGTCGGTCTTCATGTACTTAAGTCTTCATTGTGCCTTTTGTATTTAATTCCGACGCAATTTCTGTGTTTCATCGTCAATAAGAAGGTCCAAGGAATACACTAAACCTGAAGTGAAGCATCGGAATCTATAACTAGTGTCACAGGAATGGTCAGTAGGAAGAGTCAGTCTTCTTGTCCTTATGTCGGCATTGTGCCATTTGTACTTAATTCCGATGCAATTTCTAGGTTTCATCGTCAACAAGAAGGTCCAAGGGATACAGTAAACCTGAAGTGAAGCATCGGAATCTATAACTAGTGTCACAGGAATGATTCAAAACATAGTCAGTAGGAAGTGTCAGTCTTCATGTACTTAAGTCGGCATTGTGCCTTTTGTATTTAATTCCGATGCAATTTCTGTGTATCATCGTCAATAAGAAGGTCCAAGGGATACAGTAAACCTGAAGTGAAGCATCGGAATCCATAACTAGTGTCAGAGGAATGGTTCAAAACTTAGACAGTAGGAAGTGTCAGTCTTCTTGTACTTAAGTCGGCATTGTGCCTTTTGTATTTAATTCCGATGCAATTTCTGTGTTTCATCGTCAATAAGAAGGTCCAAGGGAGACAGTAAACCTGACGTGAAGCATCGGAATCTATAACTAGTGTTAAAGGAATGGTTCAAAACGTAGTCAGTTAGAAGTGTCGGTCTTCATGTACTTAAGTCGGCATTGAGCCTTTTCTATTTAATTCCGATGCAATTTCTGTGTTTCATCGTCAATAAGAAGGTCCAAGGGAGACAGTAAACCTGGTGTGAAGAATCGGAATCTATAAATAGTGTCACAGGAATGGTCAGTAGGAAGGGTCAGTCTTCTTGTCCTTAAGTCGGCATTGTGCCTTTTGTATTTAATTCCTATGCAATTTCTGTGTTTCATCGTCAATAAGAAGGTCCAAGGGATACAGTAAACCTGGAGTGTATCATCGGAATCTACAACTAGTGTCACAGGAATGGTTGAAAAGTTAGACCGTAGGAAGAGTCAGTCTTCTTTTACTTAATTTGGCATTGTGCATTTTGTATTTAATTCCGATGCAATTTCTGTGTTTCATCGTCAATAAGAAGGTCCAAGGGATACAGTAAACCTGAAGTGAAGCATCGGAATCTATAACTAATGTCACAGGAATGGTTCAAGGCATAGACAGTAAAAAGTGTCAGTTTTCTTATAATTAAGTCGGCATTGTGCCTTTTGTATTTAATTCCGATGCAATTTCTGTGTTTCTTCGTCAATAATAATGACAGAGGGATACAGTAAACCTTTAAAGAAGCATCGGAATCTACAACCAGTGTCACAGGAATGGTTCAAATCATAGACAGTAAGGAGAGTCAGTCCCCTTGTACCTAAGTCGGAATTGTGCTTTTGTATTTAATTCCGATGCAATTTCTGTGTTTCATCGTCAATAAGAAGGTACAAGGGATACAGTAAACCTGGAGTGATGCATCGGAATCTATAACTAGTGTCACAGGAAAGGTTCAAAACTCAGTAGGAAGAGTCAGTCTTCTTGTATTTAAGTCGGCATTGTGCCTTTTGTATTTAATTCCGATGCAATTTCTGCGTTTCATCGTCAATAAGAAGGTCCAAGGGATACAGTAAACCTGAAGTAAAGCATCGGAATCTATAACTAGTGTCACAGGAATGGTTCAAAACATAGACAGTAGGAAGAGTCAGTCTTCTCGTACTTAAGTCGGCATTGTGCCTTTTGTATTTAATTCCGATGCAATTTCTGTGTTTCAACGTCAATAAGAAGGTCCAAGGGATACATGAACCCTGAAGTGAAGCATCGGAATCTATAACTAGTGTCACAGGAATGGTCAGTAGGAAGAGTCAGTCTTCTTGTCCTTAAGTCGGCATTGTGCCTTTTGTATTTAATTCCGACGCAATTTCTGTGTTTCATCGTCAATATGAACGTCCAAGGGATACAGTAAACCTGAAGTGAAGCATTGGAATCTATAAGTAGTGTCACAGGAATGGTTCAAAACATAGTCAGTAGGAAGTGTCGGTCTTCATGTACTTAAGTCGGCATTGTGCCTTTTGTATTTAATTCCGATGCAATTGCTGTGTTACATCGTCAATAAGAAAGTCCAAGGGATACAGTAAACCTGAAGTGAAGCTTCGGAATCTATAACTAGTGTCAAAGGAATGGTTCAAAACTTAGACAGTAGGAAGAGTCAGTCTTCTTATACTTAAGTCGGCATTGTGCCTTTTGTTTTTAAGTCCGTTGCAATTTCTGTGTTTCATCGTCAATAAGAAGGTCCAAAGCGTTATAGTAAACCTGAAGTGAAGCATCGGAATCTATAACTAGTGTCACAGGAATGGTTCAAATCACAGTCAGTAAGAAGCGTCGGTCATCATGTACATAAGTCGGCATCGAGCCTTTTGTATTTAACTCCGATGCAATTTCTGTGTTTCATCGTCAATAAGAAGGACCAAGGGACACAGTAAACCTGAAGTGATGCATCGGAATCTATAACTAGTGTTACAGGAATGGTTCAAAACATAGTCAATGAGAAGTGTTGGTCTTCATGTACTTAAGTCGGCATGGTGCCTTTTGTATTTAATTCCGATGCAATTTCTGTGTTTCATCGTCAATAAGAAGGTCCAATTGATACAGTAAACCTGAAGTGAAGCATCGGAATCTATAACTAATGTCACAGGAATGGTTCAAGGCATAGACAGTAAGAAGTGTCAGTTTTCTTATAATTAAGTCGCCATTGTGCCTTTTGTATTGAATTCCGATGCAATTTCTGTGTTTCATCGTCAATAAGAATGACAGAGGGATACAGTAAACCTGAAAAGAAGCATCGGAATCTATAACCAGTGTCACAGGAATGGTTCAAATCATAGACAGTAAGGAGATTCAGTCCCCTTGTACCTAAGTCGGCATTGTGTTTTGTATTTAATTCCGATGCAATTTCTGTGTTTCATCGTCATTAAGAAGGTCCTAGGGATACAGTAAACCTGGAGTGAAGCATCGGAATCTATGACTAGTGTCACAGGAATGGTTTAAAGCTTAGACAGTAGGAAGCGTCGGTCTTCTTGTACTTACGTCGGCATTGTGCGTTTTGTATTTAATTCCGATGCAATATCTGTGTTTCATCGTCAATAAGAAGGTCCAAGGGATACATTAAACCAGAAGTGAAGCATCGGAATCTATAACTAGTGTCACAGGACTGGTTCAAAACATAGTCAGTAAGAAGTGTCGGTCTTCATGTACTTAAGTCGGCATCGAGCTTTTTGTATTTAATTCCGATGCAATTTTTGTGTTTCATCGTCAATAAGAAGGTCCATGGGATACATTAAAGCCAGAGTGATGCATCGGAATCGATAACTAGTGTCACAGGAATGGTTCAAAACTTAGACAGTAGGAAGAGTCAGTCTTCATGTACACAAGTCGGCATTGTGCCTTTTGTATTTAATTCCGATGCAATTTCTGTGTCTCATCGTCCATAAGAAGGTCCAAGGGATACAGTTAACCTGAAGTGAAGCATCTGAATCTATAACTAGTGTCACAGGAATGGTTCAAAACTTAGACAGTAGGAAGAGTCTGTCTTCTTGAACTTAAGTCGGCATTGTGCCTTTTGTATTTAATTCCGATGCAAATTCTGTGTTTCATCGTCAATAAGAAGGTCCAAGGGATACAGTAAACCTGAAGTGAAGCTTCGGAATCTATAACTAGTGTCACAGGAATGGTTCAAAACTTAGACATTAGGAAGAGTCAGTCCCCTTGTACTTAATTCGGCATTGTGCATTTTGTATTTAATTCCGATGCAATTTCTGTGTTTCATCGTCAATAAGAAGGTCCAAGGGATACAGTAAACCCGGAGTGAAGCATCGGAATCTATAACTAGTGTCACAGGAATGGTTTAAAACTTAGACAGTAGGAAGAGTCAGTCTTCTTGTACTTAAGTCGGCATTGAGCCTTTTGTATTTAATTCCGATGCAATATCTGTGTTTCATCGTGAATACGAAAGTCGCAGGGATACAGTAAACCTGAAGTGCAGCATCGGAATCTATAACTAGTGTCACAGGAATGGTTCAAAGCAGTCAGTAAGAAGAGTCAGTCTTCTTGTACTTAAGTCGGCATTGTGCCTTTTGTATTCAATTCCGATGCAATTTCTGTGTTTCATCGTCAATAAGAAAGTCAGAGGGATACATTAAACCTGAAAAGAAGCATCAGAATCTATAACTAGTGTCACAGGAATGGTTCAAATCATAGACAGTAAGGAGAGTCAGACCCCTTGTACTTAAGTCGGCATTGTGCTTTTGTATTTAATCCCGATGCAATTTCTGTGTTTCATCGTCAATAAGAAGGTCCAAGGGATACAGTAAACCTGGAGTGAAGCATCGGAATCTATAACTAGTGTCACAGGAATGGTTCAAAGCTTAGACAGTAGGAAGAGTCAGTCTTCTTGTACTTAAGTCGGTATTGTGCATTTTGTATTTAATTCCGATGCAATTTCTATGTTTCATCGTCAATAAGAAGGTCCAAGGGATACAGTAAACCTGAAGTGAAGCATCGGAATCTATAACTAGTGTCACAGGAATGGTTCATAGCTTAGACAGTAGGAAGAGTCGGTCTTCTTGAACCTAAGTCGGCATTGTGCCTTTTGTATTTAATTCCGATGCAATTTCTGTGTTTCGTCGTCAATAAGAAGGTCCAAGGGATACAGTTAACCTGCAGTGAAGCATCTGAATCTATAACTAGTGTCACAGGAATGGTTCAAAGCTTAGACAGTAGGAAGAGTCAGTCTTCTTGTACTTAAGTCGGCATTGTGCCTTTTGTATTTAATTACGATGCAATTTCTGTGTTTCATCGTCAATAAGAAGGTCCAAGGGATACAGTAAACCAGAAGTGAAGCTTCGGAATCTATACCTATTGTCACAGGAATGGTTCAAAACTTAGACATTAGGAAGAGTCAGTACCCTTGTACTTAATTCGGCATTCTAAATTTTGTATTTAATTCCGATGCAATATCTGTGTTTCATCGTCAATAAGAAGGTCCAAGGGATACAGTAAACCCAGAGTGAAGCATCGGAATCTATAACTAGTGTCACAGGAATGGTTCAAATCTTAGACAGTAGGAAGAGTCAGTCTTCTTGTACTTAAGTCGGCATTGTGCCTTTTGTATTTAATTCCGATGCAATTTCTGTGTTTCATCGTCAATAAAAAGGTCCAAGGGATACAGTAACTCTGAAGTGAAGCTTCGGAATCTATAACTAGTGTCACAGGAATGGTTCAAAACTTAGACATTAGGAAGAGTCAGCCCCTTGTACTTAATTCGGCATTGTGCATTTTGTATTTAATTCGGATGCAATTTCTGTGTTTCATCGTCAGTAAGAAGGTCCAAGGGATACAGTAAACCCGGAGTGAAGCATCGGAATCTATAACTAGTGTCACAGGAATGGTTCAAAACTTTGACAGTAGGAAGAGTCAGTCTTCTTGTACTTAAGTCGGCATTGTGCATTTTGTATTTAATTCCGATGCAATTTCTGTGTTGCATCGTCAATAAGAATTTCCAAGGGATACATTAAACCTGAAGTGAAGCATCGGAATCTATAACTAGTGTCACAGAAATGGTTCAAAACTTAGACAGTAGGAAGAGTCGGTCTTCTTGTACTAAAGTCGGCATTGTGCCTTTTGTATTTAATTCCGATGCAATTTCTGTGTTTCATCGTCAATAAGCAGGTCCAAGGGATACAGTAAACCCGGAATGAAGCATCGGAATCTATAACTAGTGTCACAGGAATGGTTCAAAACTTAGACAGTAGGAAGAGTCAGTCTTCCTGTACTGAAGTCGGCATTGTGCCTTTTGTATTTCATTCCGATTCAATTTCTGTGTTTCATCGTCAATAAGACGGTCCAAGGGATACAGTAAACCTGGAGTGAAGCATCGGAATCTATAACTAGTGTCACAAGGAATGGTTCAAAACGTAGTCAGTAAGAAGTGTCGGTCTTCATGTACTTAAGTCGGCATTGTGCCTTTTGTATTTAATTCCGATGCAATTTCTGTGTTTCATCGTCAATAAGAAGGTCCAACGGATACAGTAAACCTGAAGTGAAGAATCGGAATCTATAACTAGTGTCACAAGAATGGTTTAAAACATAGTCAGTAAGAAGTGTCGGTCTTCATGTACTTAAGTCTTCATTGTGCCTTTTGTATTTAATTCCGACGCAATTTCTGTGTTTTATCGTTAATAAGAAGGTCCAAGGAATACACTAAACCTGAAGTGAAGCATCGGAATCTATAACTAGTGTCACAGGAATGGTCAGTAGGAAGAGTCAGTCTTCTTGTCCTTATGTCGGCATTGTGCCATTTGTACTTAATTCCGATGCAATTTCTAGGTTTCATCGTCAACAAGAAGGTCCAAGGGATACAGTAAACCTGAAGTGAAGCATCGGAATCTATAACTAGTGTCACAGGAATGATTCAAAACATAGTCAGTAGGAAGTGTCAGTCTTCATGTACTTAAGTCGGCATTGTGCCTTTTGTATTTAATTCCGATGCAATTTCTGTGTATCATCGTCAATAAGAAGGTCCAAGGGATACAGTAAACCTGAAGTGAAGCATCGGAATCCATAACTAGTGTCAGAGGAATGGTTCAAAACTTAGACAGTAGGAAGTGTCAGTCTTCTTGTACTTAAGTCGGCATTGTGCCTTTTGTATTTAATTCCGATGCAATTTCTGTGTTTCATCGTCAATAAGAAGGTCCAAGGGAGACAGTAAACCTGACGTGAAGCATCGGAATCTATAACTAGTGTTACAGGAATGGTTCAAAACGTAGTCAGTTAGCAGTGTCGGTCTTCATGTACTTAAGTCGGCATTGAGCCTTTTCTATTTAATTCCGATGCAATTTCAGTGTTTCATCGTCAATAAGAAGGTCCAAGGGAGACAGTAAACCTGGTGTGAAGAATCGGAATCTATAAATAGTGTCACAGGAATGGTCAGTAGGAAGGGTCAGTCTTCTTGTCCTTAAGTCGGCATTGTGCCTTTTGTATTTAATTCGTATGCAATTTCTGTGTTTCATCGTCAATAAGAAGGTCCAAGGGATACAGTAAACCTGGAGTGAATCATCGGAATCTACAACTAGTGTCACAGGAATGGTTCAAAAGTTAGACAGTAGGAAGAGTCAGTCTTCTTTTACTTAATTTGGCATTGTGCATTTTGTATTTAATTCCGATGCAATTTCTGTGTTTCATCGTCAATAAGAAGGTCCAAGGGATACAGTAAACCCGGAGTGAAGCATTGGAATCTATAACTAGTGTCACAGGATTGGTTTAAAACTTAGACAGTAGGAAGAGTCAGTCTTCTTGTACTTAAGTCGGCATTGAGCCTTTTGTATTTAATTCCGATGCAATATCTGTGTTTCATCGTGAATACGAAAGTCGCAGGGATACAGTAAACCTGAAGTGCAGCATCGGAATCTATAACTAGTGTCACAGGAATGGTTCAAAGCAGTCAGTAAGAAGAGTCAGTCTTCTTGTACTTAAGTCGGCATTGTACCTTTTGTATTCAATTCCGATGCAATTTCTGTGTTTCATCGTCAATAAGAAAGTCAGAGGGATACATTAAACCTGAAAAGAAGCATCAGAATCTATAACTAGTGTCACAGGAATGGTTCGAATCATAGACAGTAAGGAGAGTCAGACCCCTTGTACTTAAGTCGGCATTGTGCTTTTGTATTTAATCCCGATGCAATTTCTGTGTTTCATCGTCAATAAGAAGGTCCAAAGGATACAGTAAACCTGGAGTGAAGCATCGGAATCTATAACTAGTGTCACAGGAATGGTTCAAAGCTTAGACAGTAGGAAGAGTCAGTCTTCTTGTACTTAAGTCGGTATTGTGCATTTTGTATTTAATTCCGATGCAATTTCTGTGTTTCATCGTCAATAAGAAGGTCCAAGGGATACAGTAAACCTGAAGTGAAGCATCGGAATCTATAACTAGTGTCACAGGAATGGTTCATAGCTTAGACAGTAGGAAGAGTCGGTCTTCTTGAACCTAAGACGGCATTGTGCCTTTTGTATTTAATTCCGATGCAATTTCTGTGTTTCGTCGTCAATAAGAAGGTCCAAGGGATACAGTTAACCTGCAGTGAAGCATCTGAATCTATAACTAGTGTCACAGGAATGGTTCAAATCTCAGACAGTAGGAAGAGTCAGTCTTCTTGTACTTAAGTCGGCATTGTGCCTTTTGTATTTAATTACGATGCAATTTCTGTGTTTCATCGTCAATAAGAAGGTCCAAGGGATACAGTAAACCAGAAGTGAAGCTTCGGAATCTATACCTAGTGTCACAGGAATGGTTCAAAACTTAGACATTAGGAAGAGTCAGTACCCTTGTACTTAATTCGGCATTCTAAATTTTGTATTTAATTCCGATGCAATATCTGTGTTTCATCGTCAATAAGAAGGTCCAAGGGATACAGTAAACCCGGAGTGAAGCATCGGAATCTATAACTAGTGTCACAGGAATGGTTCACATCTTAGACAGTAGGAAGAGTCAGTCTTCTTGTACTTAAGTCGGCATTGTGTCTTTTGTATTTAATTCCGATGCAATTTCTGTGTTTCATCGTCAATAAGAAGGTCCAAGGGATACAGTAACTCTGAAGTGAAGCTTCGGAATCTATAACTAGTGTCACAGGAATGGTTCAAAACATAGACATTAGGAAGAGTCAGCCCCTTGTACTTAATTCGGCATTGTGCATTTTGTATTTAATTCAGATGCAATTTCTGTGTTTCATCGTCAATAAGAAGGTCCAAGGGATACAGTAAACCCGGAGTGAAGCATCGGAATCTATAACTAGTGTCACAGGAATGGTTCAAAACTTTGACAGTAGGAAGAGTCAGTCTTCTTGTACTTAAGTCGGCATTGTGCATTTTGTATTTAATTCCGATGCAATTTCTGTGTTGCATCGTCAATAAGAATTTCCAAGGGATTCATTATACCTGAAGTGAAGCATCGGAATCTATAACTAGTGTCACAGGAATGGTTCAAAACTTAGACAGTAGGAAGAGTCGGTCTTCTTGTACTAAAGTCGGCATTGTGCCTTTTGTATTTAATTCCGATGCAATTTCTGTGTTTCATCGTCAATAAGCAGGTCCAAGGGATACAGTAAACCCGGAATGAAGCATCGGAATCTATAACTAGTGTCACAGGAATGGTTCAAAACTTAGACAGTAGGAAGAGTCAGTCTTCTTGTACTGAAGTCGGCATTGTGCCTTTTGTATTTAATTCCGATGCAATTTCTGTGTTTCATCGTCAATAAGACGGTCCAAGGGATACAGTAAACCTGGAGTGAAGCATCGGAATCTATAACTAGTGTCACAGGAATGGTTCAAAACGTAGTCAGTAAGAAGTGTCGGTCTTCATGTACTTAAGTCGGCATTGTGCCTTTTGTATTTAATTCCGATGCAATTTCTGTGTTTCATCGTCAATAAGAAGGTCCAACGGATACAGTAAACCTGAAGTGAAGAAGCGGAATCTATAACTAGTGTCACAAGAATGGTTTAAAACATAGTCAGTAAGAAGTGTCGGTCTTCATGTACTTAAGTCTTCATTGTGCCTTTTGTATTTAATTCCGACGCAATTTCTGTGTTTCATCGTCAATAAGAAGGTCCAAGGAATACACTAAACCTGAAGTGAAGCATCGGAATCTGTAACTAGTGTCACAGGAATGGTCAGTAGGAAGAGTCAGTCTTCTTGTCCTTATGTCGGCATTGTGCCATTTGTACTTAATTCCGATGCAATTTCTAGGTTTCATCGTCAACAAGAAGGTGCAAGGGATACAGTAAACCTGAAGTGAAGCATCGGAATCTATAACTAGTGTCACAGGAATGATTCAAACATAGTCAGTAGGAAGTGTCAGTCTTCATGTACTTAAGTCGGCATTGTGCCTTTAGTATTTAATTCCGATGCAATTTCTGTGTATCATCGTCAATAAGAAGGTCCAAGGGATACAGTAAACATGAAGTGAAGCATCGGAATCCATAACTAGTGTCAGAGGAATGGTTCAAAACTTAGACAGTAGGAAGTGTCAGTCTTCTTGTACTTAAGTCGGCATTGTGCCTTTTGTATTTAATTCCTATGCAATTTCTGTGTTTCATCGTCAATAAGAAGGTCCAAGGGAGACAGTAAACCTGGTGTGAAGAATCGGAATCTATAAATAGTGTCACAGGAATGGTCAGTAGGAAGGGTCAGTCTTCTTGTCCTTAAGTCGGCATTGTGCCTTTTGTATTTAATTCCTATGCAATTTCTGTGTTTCATCGTCAATAAGAAGGTCCAAGGGATACAGTAAACCTGGAGTGAATCATCGGAATCTACAACTAGTGTCACAGGATTGGTTCAAAAGTTAGACAGTAGGAAGAGTCAGTCTTCTTTTACTTAATTTGGCATTGTGCATTTTGTATTTAATTCCGATGCAATTTCTGTGTTTCATCGTCAATAGGAAGGTCCAAGGGATACAGTAAACCTGAAGTGAAGCATCGGAATCTATAACTAATGTCACAGGAATGGTTCAAGGCATAGACAGTAAAAAGTGTCAGTTTTCTTATAATTAAGTCGGCATTGTGCCTTTTGTATTTAATTCCGATGCAATTTCTGTGTTTCATCGTCAATAATAATGACAGAGGGATACAGTAAACCTTTAAAGAAGCATCGGAATCTATAACCAGTGTCACAGGAATGGTTCAAATCATAGACAGTAAGGAGAGTCAGTCCCCTTGTACCTAAGTCGGCATTGTGTTTTGTATTTAATTCCGATGCAATTTCTGCGTTTCATCGTCAATAAGAAGGTCCTAGGTATACAGTAAACCTGGAGTGAAGCATCGGAATCTATAACTAGTGTCACAGGAATGGTTTAAAGCTTAGACAGTAGGAAGAGTCGGTCTTCTTGTACTTACGTCGGCATTGTGCCTTTTGTATTTAATTCCGATGCAATTTCTGTGTTTCATCGTCAATAAGAAGGTCCAAGGGATACATTAAACCAGAAGTGAAGCATCGGAATCCATAACTAGTGTCACAGGAATGGTTCAAAACATAGTCAGTAAGAAGTGTCGGTCTTCATGTACTTAAGTCGGCATCGAGCCTTTTGTATTTAATTCCGATGCAATTTTTGTGTTTCATCGTCAATAAGAAGGTCCATGGGATACATTAAACCCAGAGTGATGCATCGGAATTGATAACTAGTGTCACAGGAATGGTTCAAAACTTAGACAGTAGGAAGAGTCAGTCTTCATGTACATAAGTCGGCATTGTGCCTTTTGTATTTAATTCCGATGCAATTTCTGTGTTTCATCGTCAATAAGAAGGTCCAAGGGATACAGTTAACCTGAAGTGAAGCATCTGAATCTATGACTAGTGTCACAGGAATGGTTCAAAACTTAGACAGTAGGAAGAGTCAGTCTTCTTGTACTTAAGTCGGCATTGTGCCTTTTCTATTTAATTCCGATGCAATTTCTGTGTTTCATCGTTAATAAGAAGGTCCAAGGGATACAGTAAACCTGAAGTGAAGCTTCGGAATCTATAACGAGTGTCACAGGAATGGTTCAAAACTTAGACATTAGGAAGAGTCAGTCCCCTTGTACTTAATTCGGCATTGTGCATTTTGTATTTAATTCCGATGCAATTTCTGTGTTTCATCGTCAATAAGAAGGTCCAAGGGATACAGTAAACCCGGAGTGAAGCATCGGAATCTATAACTAGTGTCACAGGAATGGTTCAAAGCAGTCAGTAAGAAGAGTCAGTCTTCTTGTACTTAAGTCGGCATTGTGCCTTTTGTATTCAATTCCGATGCAATTTCTGTGTTTCATCGTCAATTAGAAAGTCAGAGGGATACATTAAACCGGAAAAGAAGCATCGGAATCTATAACTAGTGTCACAGGAATGGTTCAAATCATAGACAGTAAGGAGAGTCAGACCCCTTGTACTTATGTCGGCATTGAGCTTTTGTATTTAATCCCGATGCAATTTCTGTGTTTCATCGTCAATAAGAAGGTCCAAGGGATACAGTAAACCTGGAGTGAAGAATCGGAATCTATAACTAGTGTCACAGGAATGGTTCAAAGCTTAGACAGTAGGAAGAGTCAGTCTTCTTGAACTTAAGTCGGTATTGTGCATTTTGTATTTAATTCCGATGCAATTTCTGTGTTTCATCGTCAATAAGAAGGTCCAAGGGATACAGTAAACCCGGAGTGAAGCATCGGAATCTGTAACTAGTGTCACAGGAATGGTTCAAATCTTAGACAGTAGGAAGAGTCAGTCTTCTTGTACTTAAGTCGGCATTGTGTCTTTTGTATTTAATTCCGATGCAATTTCTGTGTTTCATCGTCAATAAGAAGGTCCAAGGGATGCAGTAACTCTGAAGTGAAGCTTCGGAATCTATAACTAGTGTCACAGGAATGGTTCAAAACTTAGACATTAGGAAGAGTCAGTCCCCTTGTACTTAATTCGGCATTGTGCATTTTGTATTTAATTCGGATGCAATTTCTGTGTTTCATCGTCAATAAGAAGGTCCAAGGGATACAGTAAACCCGGAGTGAAGCATCGGAATCTATAACTAGTGTCACAGGAATGGTTCAAATCTTTGACAGTAGGATGAGTCAGTCTTCTTGTACTTAAGTCGGCATTGTGCGTTTTGTATTTAATTCCGATGCAATTTCTGTGTTGCATCGTCAATAAGAAGGTCCAAGGGATTCAGTAAACCTGAAGTGAAGCATCGGAATCTATAACTAGTGTCACAGGAATGGTTCAAAACTTAGACAGTAGGAAGAGTCGGTCTTCTTGTACTTAAGTCGTCATTGTGCCTTTTGTATTTAATTCCGATGCAATTTCTGTGTTTCATCGTCAATAAGAAGGTCCAACGGATACAGTAAACCTGAAGTGAAGAATCGGAATCTATAACTAGTGTCACAAGAATGGTTTAAAACATGGTCAGTAAGAAGTGTCGGTCTTCATGTACTTAAGTCTTCATTGTGCGTTTTGTATTTAATTCCGACGCAATTTCTGTGTTTCATCGTCAATAAGAAGGTCCAAGGAATACACTAAACCTGAAGTGAAGCATCGGAATCTATAACTAGTGTCACAGGAATGGTCAGTAGGAAGAGTCAGTCTTCTTGTCCTTATGTCGGCATTGTGCCTTTTGTATTTAATTCCGATGCAATTTCTAGGTTTCATCGTCAACAAGAAGGTCATAGGGATACAGTAAACCTGAAGTGAAGCATCGGAATCTATAACTAGTGTCACAGGAATGGTTCAAAACATAGTCAGTAGGAAGTTTCAGTCTTCATGTACTTAAGTCGGCATTGTGCCTTTTGTATTTAATTCCGATGCAATTTCTGTGTACCATCGTCAATAAGAAGGTCCAAGGGATACAGTAAACCTGAAGTGAAGCATCGGAATCTATAACTAGTGTCAGAGGAATGGTTCAAAACTTAGACAGTAGGAAGTGTCAGTCTTCTTGTACTTAAGTCGGCATTGTGCCTTTTGTATTTAATTCCGATGCAATTTCTGTGTTTCATCGTCAATAAGAAGGTCCAAGGGAGACAGTAAACCTGACGTGAAGCATCGGAATCTATAACTAGTGTTACAGGAATGGTTCAAAACGTAGTCAGTAAGAAGTGTCGGTCTTCATGTACTTAAGTCGGCATTGAGCCTTTTTTATTTAATTCCGATGCAATTTCTGTGTTTTATCGTCAATAAGAAGGTCCAAGGGATACAGTAAACCTGGAGTGAAGCATCGGAATCTATAACTAGTGTCACAGGAATGGTTCAAAACTTAGGCAGTAGGAAGAGTCAGTCTTCTTGTACTTAAGTCGGCATTGTACCTTTTGTATTTAATTCCGATGCAATTTCTGCCTTTCATCGTCAACAAGATGGTCCAAGGGATACAGTAAACCTGAAGTGAAGTATCGGAATCTATAACTAGTGTCACAGGAAAGGTTCAAAACATAGACAGTAAGAAGAGCCAGTCTCCTTGTACTTGAGTCGTCATTGTGCTTTTGTATTTAATTCCGATGCAATTCCTGTGTTTCATCGTCAATAAGAAGGTCAGAGGGATTCAGTAAACCTGAAGTGAAGCATCGGAATCTATAACTAGTGTCACAGGAATGGTTCAAATCATAGACAGTAAGGAGAGTCAGTTTTCTTGTACTTACGTCGGCATTGTGCCTTTCGTATTTAATACCGATGCAATTTCTGTGTTTCATCGTCAATGAGAAAGTCAGAGGGATACAGTTGACCAGAAGTGAAGCATCGTAATCTATAACTACTGTCACAGGAATGGTTCAAAACATAGACAGTAAGAAGAGTCAGTTCTCTTGTACTTAAGTCGGCATTGTGCCTTTTGTATTTAATAGCGGTGCAATTTCTGTGTTTCATCGTCAATAAGAAGATCCGAGGGATACAGTAAACCTGAAGTGATGCATCGGAATCTATATCTAGTGTCACAGGAGTGGTTCAAAACATAGACAGTAAGAACTGTAAGTCTTCATGTACTTAAGTCGGCATTGTACCTTTTGTATAAAATTCCGATGCAATTTCTGTGTTTCATCGTCAATAAGAAGGTCCAAGGGATACAGTAAACCTGGAGTGAAGCATCGGAATCTTTAACTAGTGTCAGAGGAATGGTTCAAATCTTAGACGGTAGGAAAAGTCAGTCTTCTTGTACTTAAGTCGGAATTGTGCCTTTTGTATTTAATTCCGATGCAATTTCTGTGTTTCATCGTCAATAACAAGGTCCAAGTGATACAGTAAACCTGGTGTGAAGAATCGGAATCCATAACTAGTGTCACAGGAATGGTCAGTAGGAAGAGTCAGTCTTCTTGTCCTTAAGTCGGCATTGTGCCTTTTGTATATAATTCCGATGCAATTTCTGTGTTTCATCGTCAATAAGAAAGTACAACGGATGCAGCGAACCTGGAGTGAAGCATCGGAATCTATAACTAGTGTCACAGGAATGGTTCAAAACATAGTTAGTAAGAAGTGTCGGTCTTCATGTACTTAAGTCGGCATTGTGCCTTTTGTATTTATTTCCGATGCAATATCTGTGTTTCATCGTCAATAAGAAGGTCCAAGGGATACAGTAAACCTCAAGTGAAGCATCGGTATCTATAACTAGTGTCACAGGAATGGTTCAAAACATAGACTTTAGGAAGAGTCAGTCTTCTTGTACTTAAGTCGGCATTGTGCCTTTTGTATTTAATTCCGATGCAATTTCTGTGTTTCATCGTCAATAAGAAAGTCCAAGGGATACAGTAAACCTGAAGTGAAGCATCGGAATCTATAACTGGTGTCACAGGAATGGTTCAAAACAAAGTCAGTAAGAAGTGTCGGTCTTCATGTACTTAAGTCGGCATTGTGCCTTTTGTATGTAATTCCGATGCAATTTCTGTGTTTCAACGTCAATAAGAAGATCCAAGGGATACAGTAAACCTGATGTGAAGCATCGGAATCTATAACTAGTGTCACAGGAATGGTCAGTAGGAAGAGTCAGTCTTCTTGTCCTTAGGTCGGCATTGTGCCTTTTGTATTTAATTCCGATGCAATTTCTGTGTTTCATCGTCAATAAGAAGGTCCAAGGGATACATTAAACCTGAAGTGTAGCATCGGAATCTACAACTGGTGTCAGAGAAATGGATCAAAACTTAGGCATTATTAAGAGTCAGTCTTCTTGTTCTTAAGTCGGCATTGTGCCTTTTGTATTTAATTCCGATGCAATTTCTGTGTTTCAACGTCAATAAGAAGATCCAAGGGATACAGTAAACCTGAACTGAAGCATCGGAATCTATAACTAGTGTTACAGGAATGGTTCAAAACATAGTCAGTAAGAAGTATCGGTCTTCATGTACTTAAGTCGGCATCGAGCCTTTTGTGTTTAATTCCGATGCAATTTCTGTGTTTCATCGTCAATAAGAAGGTCCAAGGGATACAGTAAACCTGGAGTGATGCATCGGAAACTATAACTGGTGTCACAGGAATGGTTCAAACTTAGACAGTAGGAAGAGTCAGTCTTCTTGTACTTAAGTCGGCATTGTGCCTTTTGGATTAAATTCCGATGCAATTTCAGTGTTTCATCGTCAATAAGAAAGTCCAAGGGATACAGTAAACCTGAAGTGAAGTATCGGAATCTATAACTAGTGTCACAGGAAAGGTTCAAAACATAGACAGTAAGATGAGCCAGTCTCCTTGTACTTGAGTCGACATTGTGCCTTTTGCATGTAATTCCGATGCAATTCCTGTGTTTCATCGTCAATAAGAAGGTCTTAGGGATACAGAAAACCTGAAGTGAAGCATCTGAATATATAACTAAAGTCACAGGAATGGTTCAAAGCATAAACAGTAAGAAGTGTCAGTTTTCTTATAATTAAGTCGGCATTGTGCCTATTGTATTTAATTCCGATGCAATTTCTGTGTATCATCGTCAATAACAAGGTCCAAGTGATACAGTAAACCTGGTGTGAAGAATCGGAATCCATAACTAGTGTCACAGGAATGGTCAGTAGGAAGAGTCAGTCTTCTTGTCCTTAAGTCGGCATTGTGCCTTTTGTATATAATTCCGATGCAATTTCTGTGTTTCATCGTCAATAAGAAAGTACAACGGATGCAGCGAACCTGGAGTGAAGCATCGGAATCTATAACTAGTGTCACAGGAATGGTTCAAAACATAGTTAGTAAGAAGTGTCGGTCTTCATGTACTTAAGTCGGCATTGTGCCTTTTGTATTTAATTCCGATGCAATTTCTGTGTTTCATCGTCAATAAGAATGTCCAAGGGATACAGTAAACCTGAAGTGAAGCATCGTAATCTATAACTAGTGTCACAGGAATGGTTCAAACATAGTCAGTAGGAAGTGTCGGTCTTCATGTACTTAAGTCGGCATTGTTGCCTTTTGTATTTAATTCCTATGCAATTTCTGTGTATCATCGTCAATAAGAAGGTCCAAGGGATACAGTAAATCTGAAGTGAAGCATCGGAAACTATAACTAGTGGCAGAGGAATGGTTCAAAACTTAGACAGTAGGAAGAGTCAGCCTTCTTGTACATAAGTAGGCATTGTGCCTTTTCTATTTAATTCCGATACAATGTCTGTGTTTCATCGTCAATAAGAATGTCAGAGGGATACAGTAAACCTGAAGTGAAGCATCGGAATCTATAACTAGTGTCAGAGGAATGGTTCATAACTTAGACAGTAGGAAGAGTCAGTCTTCTTGTACTTAAGTCGGCATTGTGCCTTTTGTATTAATTTCCGATGCAATTTCTGTGTTTCGTCGTCAATAAGAAGGTCCAACGGATACAGTAAACCTGGTGTAAAGAATCGGAATCTATAACTAGTGTCACAGGAATGGTCAGTAGGAAGAGTCAGTCTTCTTGTACTTAAGTCGGCATTGTGCCTTTTGTATTTAAGTCCGATGCAATTTCTGCGTTTCATCGTCAATACGAAGGTCCAAGGGATACAGTAAACCTTGAGGGAAGCATCGGAATCCATAACTAGTGTCTCAGGAATGGTTCAAAACATAGTCAGTAAGTAGTGTCGGTCTTCATGTACTTAAGTCGGCATTGTGCCTTTTGTATTTAATTCCGATGCAATTTCTGTGTTTCATCGTCAATAAGAACGTCCAAGGGATACAGTAAACCTGAAGTGAAGCATCGGAATCTATAACTAGTGTCACAGGAATGGTTCAAATCATAGTCAGTAAGACGTGTCGTTCGTCATGTACTTAAGTCGGCATTGTGCCTTTTGTATTTAATTCCGATGCAATTTCTGTGTTTCATCGTCAATAAGAAGGTCCAAGGGATACAGTAAACCTGAAGTGAAGCATCGGAATCTATAACTAGTGTTACAGGAATGGTTCAAATCATAGTCAGTAAGAAGTGACGGTCTTCACGTACTTTAGTCGGCATTGTGCCTTTTGTATTTAATTCTGATGCCATTTCTGTGTTTCATCGTCAATATGTAGGTCCAAGGTATACAGTAAACCTGGAGTGAAGCACGGAAATCAATAACTAGTGTCACAGGAATGGGTCAAAACATAGTCAGTAAGAAGTGTCGGTCTTCATTTACTTAAGTCGGCATTGTGCCTTTTGTATTTAATTCCGATGCAATTTCTGTGTTTCATCGTCAATAAGAAGGTCCAAGGGATACAGTAAACCTGGAGTGAAGTATCGGAATCTATAACTACTGTCACAGGAATGGTCAGTTGGAAGAGTCAGTCTTCTTGTCCTTAAGTCGGCATTGTGCCTTTTGTATTTAATTCCGATGCAATTTCTGTGTTTCATCGTCAATAACAACGTCCAAGGGATACAGTAAACTTGAAGTGAAGCATCGGAATGTATAACTAGTGTGGCAGGAATGGTTCAAAACATAGTCAATAAGAAGTGTCGGTCTTCATGTACTTAAGTCGGCATTGTGCCTCTTGTATTTAATTCCGATGCAATTTCTGTGTTTCATCGTCAATAAGAAGGTCCAAGGGATACAGTAAACGTGAAGTGTTGCTTCGGAATCTATAACTAGTGTCACAGGAATGGTTCAAAGCTTAGACAGTAGGAAGAGTCAGTCTTCTTGTACTTAAGTCGGTATTGTGCATTTTGTATTTAATTCCGATGCAATTTCTGTGTTTCATCGTCAATAAGAAGGTCCAAGGGATACAGTAAACCTGAAGTGAAGCATCGGAATCTATAACTAGTGTGACAGGAATGGTTCATAGCTTAGACAGAAAGAAGAGTCGGTCTTCTTGAACCTAAGACGGCATTGTGCCTTTTGTATTTAATTCCGATGCAATTTCTGTGTTTCGTCGTCAATAAGAAGGTCCAAGGGATACAGTTAACCTGCAGTGAAGCATCTGAATCTATAACTAGTGTCACAGGAATGGTTCAAAGCTCAGACAGTAGGAAGAGTCAGTCTTCTTGTACTTAAGTCGGCATTGTGCCTTTTGTATTTAATTACGATGCAATTTCTGTGTTTCATCGTCAATAAGAAGGTCCAAGGGATACAGTAAACCAGAAGTGAAGCTTCGGAATCTATACCTAGTGTCACAGGAATGGTTCAAAACTTAGACATTAGGAAGAGTCAGTACCCTTGTACTTAATTCGGCATTCTAAATTTTGTATTTAATTCCGATGCAATATCTGTGTTTCATCGTCAATAAGAAGGTCCAAGGGATACAGTAAACCCGGAGTGAAGCATCGGAATCTATAACTAGTGTCACAGGAATGGTTCAAATCTTAGACAGTAGGAAGAGTCAGTCTTCTTGTACTTAAGTCGGCATTGTGTCTTTTGTATTTAATTCCGATGCAATTTCTGTGTTTCATCGTCAATAAGAAGGTCCAAGGGATACAGTAACTCTGAAGTGAAGCTTCGGAATCTATAACTAGTGTCACAGGAATGGTTCAAAACATAGACATTAGGAAGAGTCAGCCCCTTGTACTTAATTCGGCATTGTGCATTTTGTATTTAATTCAGATGCAATTTCTGTGTTTCATCGTCAATAAGAAGGTCCAAGGGATACAGTAAACCCGGAGTGAAGTATCGGAATCTATAACTAGTGTCACAGGAATGGTTCAAAACTTTGACAGTAGGAAGAGTCAGTCTTCTTGTACTTAAGTCGGCATTGTGCATTTTGTATTTAATTCCGATGCAATTTCTGTGTTGCATCGTCAATAAGAATTTCCAAGGGATTCATTATACCTGAAGTGAAGCATCGGAATCTATAACTAGTGTCACAGGAATGGTTCAAAACTTAGACAGTAGGAAGAGTCGGTCTTCTTGTACTTAAGTCGGCATTGTGCCTTTTGTATTTAATTCCGATGCAATTTCTGTGTTTCATCGTCAATAAGCAGGTCCAAGGGATACAGTAAACCCGGAATGAAGCATCGGAATCTATAACTAGTGTCACAGGAATGGTTCAAAACTTAGACAGTAGGAAGAGTCAGTCTTCTTGTACTGAAGTCGGCATTGTGCCTTTTGTATTTAATTCCGATGCAATTTCTGTGTTTCATCGTCAATAAGACGGTCCAAGGGATACAGTAAACCTGGAGTGAAGAATCGGAATCTATAACTAGTGTCACAGGAATGGTTCAAAACGTAGTCAGTAAGAAGTGTCGGTCTTCATGTACTTAAGTCGGCATTGTGCCTTTTGTATTTAATTCCGATGCAATTTCTGTGTTTCATCGTCAATAAGAAGGTCCAACGGATACAGTAAACCTGAAGTGAAGAAGCGGAATCTATAACTAGTGTCACAAGAATGGTTTAAAACATAGTCAGTAAGAAGTGTCGGTCTTCATGTACTTAAGTCTTCATTGTGCCTTTTGTATTTAATTCCGACGCAATTTCTGTGTTTCATCGTCAATAAGAAGGTCCAAGGAATACACTAAACCTGAAGTGAAGCATCGGAATCTGTAACTAGTGTCACAGGAATGGTCAGTAGGAAGAGTCAGTCTTCTTGTCCTTATGTCGGCATTGTGCCATTTGTACTTAATTCCGATGCAATTTCTAGGTTTCATCGTCAACAAGAAGGTACAAGGGATACAGTAAACCTGAAGTGAAGCATCGGAATCTATAACTAGTGTCACAGGAATGATTCAAACCTAGTCAGTAGGAAGTGTCAGTCTTCATGTACTTAAGTCGGCATTGTGCCTTTAGTATTTAATTCCGATGCAATTTCTGTGTATCATCGTCAATAAGAAGGTCCAAGGGATACAGTAAACATGAAGTGAAGCATCGGAATCCATAACTAGTGTCAGAGGAATGGTTCAAAACTTAGACAGTAGGAAGTGTCAGTCTTCTTGTACTTAAGTCGGCATTGTGCCTTTTGTATTTAATTCCTATGCAATTTCTGTGTTTCATCGTCAATAAGAAGGTCCAAGGGAGACAGTAAACCTGGTGTGAAGAATCGGAATCTATAAATAGTGTCACAGGAATGGTCAGTAGGAAGGGTCAGTCTTCTTGTCCTTAAGTCGGCATTGTGCCTTTTGTATTTAATTCCTATGCAATTTCTGTGTTTCATCGTCAATAAGAAGGTCCAAGGGATACAGTAAACCTGGAGTGAATCATCGGAATCTACAACTAGTGTCACAGGATTGGTTCAAAAGTTAGACAGTAGGAAGAGTCAGTCTTCTTTTACTTAATTTGGCATTGTGCATTTTGTATTTAATTCCGATGCAATTTCTGTGTTTCATCGTCAATAGGAAGGTCCAAGGGATACAGTAAACCTGAAGTGAAGCATCGGAATCTATAACTAATGTCACAGGAATGGTTCAAGGCATAGACAGTAAAAAGTGTCAGTTTTCTTATAATTAAGTCGGCATTGTGCCTTTTGTATTTAATTCCGATGCAATTTCTGTGTTTCATCGTCAATAATAATGACAGAGGGATACAGTAAACCTTTAAAGAAGCATCGGAATCTATAACCAGTGTCACAGGAATGGTTCAAATCATAGACAGTAAGGAGAGTCAGTCCCCTTGTACCTAAGTCGGCATTGTGTTTTGTATTTAATTCCGATGCAATTTCTGCGTTTCATCGTCAATAAGAAGGTCCTAGGTATACAGTAAACCTGGAGTGAAGCATCGGAATCTATAACTAGTGTCACAGGAATGGTTTAAAGCTTAGACAGTAGGAAGAGTCGGTCTTCTTGTACTTACGTCGGCATTGTGCCTTTTGTATTTAATTCCGATGCAATTTCTGTGTTTCATCGTCAATAAGAAGGTCCAAGGGATACATTAAACCAGAAGTGAAGCATCGGAATCCATAACTAGTGTCACAGGAATGGTTCAAAACATAGTCAGTAAGAAGTGTCGGTCTTCATGTACTTAAGTCGGCATCGAGCCTTTTGTATTTAATTCCGATGCAATTTTTGTGTTTCATCGTCAATAAGAAGGTCCATGGGATACATTAAACCCAGAGTGATGCATCGGAATTGATAACTAGTGTCACAGGAATGGTTCAAAACTTAGACAGTAGGAAGAGTCAGTCTTCATGTACATAAGTCGGCATTGTGCCTTTTGTATTTAATTCCGATGCAATTTCTGTGTTTCATCGTCAATAAGAAGGTCCAAGGGATACAGTTAACCTGAAGTGAAGCATCTGAATCTATAACTAGTGTCACAGGAATGGTTCAAAACTTAGACAGTAGGAAGAGTCAGTCTTCTTGTACTTAAGTCGGCATTGTGCCTTTTGTATTTAATTCCGATGCAATTTCTGTGTTTCATCGTTAATAAGAAGGTCCAAGGGATACAGTAAACCTGAAGTGAAGCTTCGGAATCTATAACTAGTGTCACAGGAATGGTTCAAAACTTAGACATTAGGAAGAGTCAGTCCCCTTGTACTTAATTCGGCATTGTGCATTTTGTATTTAATTCCGATGCAATTTCTGTGTTTCATCGTCAATAAGAAGGTCCAAGGGATACAGTAAACCCGGAGTGAAGCATCGGAATCTATAACTAGTGTCACAGGAATGGTTCAAAGCAGTCAGTAAGAAGAGTCAGTCTTCTTGTACTTAAGTCGGCATTGTGCCTTTTGTATTCAATTCCGATGCAATTTCTGTGTTTCATCGTCAATTAGAAAGTCAGAGGGATACATTAAACCGGAAAAGAAGCATCGGAATCTATAACTAGTGTCACAGGAATGGTTCAAATCATAGACAGTAAGGAGAGTCAGACCCCTTGTACTTATGTCTGCATTGTGCTTTTGTATTTAATCCCGATGCAATTTCTGTGTTTCATCGTCAATAAGAAGGTCCAAGGGATACAGTAAACCTGGAGTGAAGAATCGGAATCTATAACTAGTGTCACAGGAATGGTTCAAAGCTTAGACAGTAGGAAGAGTCAGTCTTCTTGAACTTAAGTCGGTATTGTGCATTTTGTATTTAATTCCGATGCAATTTCTGTGTTTCATCGTCAATAAGAAGGTCCAAGGGATACAGTAAACCCGGAGTGAAGCATCGGAATCTGTAACTAGTGTCACAGGAATGGTTCAAATCTTAGACAGTAGGAAGAGTCAGTCTTCTTGTACTTAAGTCGGCATTGTGTCTTTTGTATTTAATTCCGATGCAATTTCTGTGTTTCATCGTCAATAAGAAGGTCCAAGGGATGCAGTAACTCTGAAGTGAAGCTTCGGAATCTATAACTAGTGTCACAGGAATGGTTCAAAACTTAGACATTAGGAAGAGTCAGTCCCCTTGTACTTAATTCGGCATTGTGCATTTTGTATTTAATTCGGATGCAATTTCTGTGTTTCATCGTCAATAAGAAGGTCCAAGGGATACAGTAAACCCGGAGTGAAGCATCGGAATCTATAACTAGTGTCAAAGGAATGGTTCAAATCTTTGACAGTAGGATGAGTCAGTCTTCTTGTACTTAAGTCGGCATTGTGCGTTTTGTATTTAATTCCGATGCAATTTCTGTGTTGCATCGTCAATAAGAAGGTCCAAGGGATTCAGTAAACCTGAAGTGAAGCATCGGAATCTATAACTAGTGTCACAGGAATGGTTCAAAACTTAGACAGTAGGAAGAGTCGGTCTTCTTGTACTTAAGTCGTCATTGTGGCTTTTGTATTTAATTCCGATGCAATTTCTGTGTTTCATCGTCAATAAGAAGGTCCAACGGATACAGTAAACCTGAAGTGAAGAATCGGAATCTATAACTAGTGTCACAGGAATGGTTCAAAACATAGTCAGTAGGAAGTTTCAGTCTTCATGTACTTAAGTCGGCATTGTGCCTTTTGTATTTAATTCCGATGCAATTTCTGTGTACCATCGTCAATAAGAAGGTCCAAGGGATACAGTAAACCTGAAGTGAAGCATCGGAATCTATAACTAGTGTCAGAGGAATGGTTCAAAACTTAGACAGTAGGAAGTGTCAGTCTTCTTGTACTTAAGTCGGCATTGTGCCTTTTGTATTTAATTCCGATGCAATTTCTGTGTTTCATCGTCAATAAGAAGGTCCAAGGGAGACAGTAAACCTGACGTGAAGCATCGGAATCTATAACTAGTGTTACAGGAATGGTTCAAAACGTAGTCAGTAAGAAGTGTCGGTCTTCATGTACTTAAGTCGGCATTGAGCCTTTTCTATTTAATTCCGATGCAATTTCTGTGTTTTATCGTCAATAAGAAGGTCCAAGGGATACAGTAAACCTGGAGTGAAGCATCGGAATCTATAACTAGTGTCACAGGAATGGTTCTAAACTTAGGCAGTAGGAAGAGTCAGTCTTCTTGTATTTAAGTCGGCAATGTACCTTTTGTATTTAATTCCGATGCAATTTCTGCCTTTCATCGTCAACAAGATGGTCCAAGGGATACAGTAAACCTGAAGTGAAGTATCGGAATCTATAACTAGTGTCACAGGAAAGGTTCAAAACATAGACAGTAAGAAGAGCCAGTCTCCTTGTACTTAAGTCGGCATTGTGCCTTTCGTATTTAATACCGATGCAATTTCTGTGTTTCATCGTCAATGAGAAAGTCAGAGGGATACAGTTGACCAGAAGTGAAGCATCGTAATCTATAACTACTGTCACAGGAATGGTTCAAATCATAGACAGTAAGGAGAGTCAGTTTTCTTGTACTTACGTCGGCATTGTGCCTTTCGTATTTAATACCGATGCAATTTCTGTGTTTCATCGTCAATGAGAAAGTCAGAGGGATACAGTTGACCAGAAGTGAAGCATCGTAATCTATAACTACTGTCACAGGAATGGTTCAAAACATAGACAGTAAGAAGAGTCAGTTCTCTTGTACTTAAGTCGGCATTGTGAATTTTGTATTTAAAAGCGGTGCAATTTCTGTGTTTCATCGTCAATAAGAAGATCCGAGGGATACAGTAAACCTGAAGTGATGCATCGGAATCTATATCTAGTGTCACAGGAGTGGTTCAAAACATAGACAGTAAGAACTGTAAGTCTTCATGTACTTAAGTCGGCATTGTGCCTTTTGTATAAAATTCCGATGCAATTTCTGTGTTTCATCGTCAATAAGAAGGTCCAAGGGATACAGTAAACCTGGAGTGAAGCATCGGAATCTTTAACTAGTGTCAGAGGAATGGTTCAAATCTTAGACGGTAGGAAAAGTCAGTCTTCTTGTACTTAAGTCGGAATTGTGCCTTTTGTATTTAATTCCGATGCAATTTCTGTGTTTCATCGTCAATAACAAGGTCCAAGTGATACAGTAAACCTGGTGTGAAGAATCGGAATCCATAACTAGTGTCACAGGAATGGTCAGTAGGAAGAGTCAGTCTTCTTGTCCTTAAGTCGGCATTGTGCCTTTTGTATATAATTCCGATGCAATTTCTGTGTTTCATCGTCAATAAGAAAGTACAACGGATGCAGCGAACCTGGAGTGAAGCATCGGAATCTATAACTAGTGTCACAGGAATGGTTCAAAACATAGTTAGTAAGAAGTGTCGGTCTTCATGTACTTAAGTCGGCATTGTGCCTTTTGTATTTATTTCCGATGCAATTTCTGTGTTTCATCGTCAATAAGAAGGTCCAAGGGATACAGTAAACCTCAAGTGAAGCATCGGTATCTATAACTAGTGTCACAGGAATGGTTCAAAACATAGACTTTAGGAAGAGTCAGTCTTCTTGTACTTAAGTCGGCATTGTGCCTTTTGTATTTAATTCCGATGCAATTTCTGTGTTTCATCGTCAATAAGAAAGTCCAAGGGATACAGTAAACCTGAAGTGAAGCATCGGAATCTATAACTGGTGTCACAGGAATGGTTCAAAACAAAGTCAGTAAGAAGTGTCGGTCTTCATGTACTTAAGTCGGCATTGTGCCTTTTGTATGTAATTCCGATGCAATTTCTGTGTTTCAACGTCAATAAGAAGATCCAAGGGATACAGTAAACCTGATGTGAAGCATCGGAATCTATAACTAGTGTCACAGGAATGGTTCAAAACATAGTCAGTAAGAAGTATCGGTCTTCATGTACTTAAGTCGGCATCGAGCCTTTTGTGTTTAATTCCGATGCAATTTCTGTGTTTCATCGTCAATAAGAAGGTCCAAGGGATACAGTAAACCTGGAGTGATGCATCGGAATCTATAACTAGTGTCACAGGAATGGTTCAAACTTAGACAGTAGGAAGAGTCAGTCTTCTTGTACTTAAATCGGCATTGTGCCTTTTGGATTAAATTCCGATGCAATTTCTGTGTTTCATCGTCAATAAGAAGGTCCAAGGGATACAGTAAACCTGAAGTGAAGTATCGGAATCTATAACTAGTGTCACAGGAAAGGTTCAAAACATAGACAGTAAGATGAGCCAGTCTCCTTGTACTTGAGTCGACATTGTGCCTTTTGCATGTAATTCCGATGCAATTCCTGTGTTTCATCGTCAATAAGAAGGTCTTAGGGATACAGAAAACCTGAAGTGAAGCATCTGAATATATAACTAAAGTCACAGGAATGGTTCAAAGCATAAACAGTAAGAAGTGTCAGTTTTCTTATAATTAAGTCGGCATTGTGCCTATTGTATTTAATTCCGATGCAATTTCTGTGTTTCATCGTCAATAAGAAAGTCAGAGGGATACACTAAACCTGAAAAGAAGCATCGTAATCTATAACTACTGTCACAGGAATGGTTCAAAACATAGACAGCAAGAAGAGTTAGTTCTCTTGTACTTAAGTCGGCATTGTGCCATTTGTTTTTAATTCCGATGCAATTTCTGTGTTTCATCGTCAATAATAAGGTCCAAGGGATACAGTAAACCTGAAGTGAATCATCGTAGCCTATAACTAGTGTCACAGGAATGGTTCGAAACATAGTCAGTAAAAAGTGTCGGTCTTCATGTACTTAAGTCGGCATTGTGCCTTTCGTATTTAATACCGATGCAATTTCTGTGTTTCATCGTCAATGAGAAAGTCAGAGGGATACAGTTGACCAGAAGTGAAGCATCGTAATGTATAACTACTGTCACAGGAATGGTTCAAAACATAGACAGTAAGAAGAGTCAGTTCTCTTGTACTTAAGTCGGCATTGTGCCTTTTGTATTTAATAGCGGTGCAATTTCTGTGTTTCATCGTCAATAAGAAGATCCGAGGGATACAGTAAACCTGAAGTGATGCATCGGAATCTGTATCTAGTGTCACAGGAGTGGTTCAAAACATAGACAGTAAGAACTGTAAGTCTTCATGTACTTAAGTCGGCATTGTGCCTTTTGTATATAATTCCGATGCAATTTCTGTGTTTCATCGTCAATAAGAAGGTCCATGGGATACAGTAAAGCTGGAGTGAAGCATCGGAATCTTTAACTAGTGTCAGAGGAATGGTTCAAATCTTAGACGGTAGGAAAAGTCAGTCTTCTTGTACTTAAGTCGGAATTGTGCCTTTTGTATTTAATTCCGATGCAATTTCTGTGTTTCATCGTCAATAACAAGGTCCAAGTGATACAGTAAACCTGGTGTGAAGAATCGGAATCCATAACTAGTGTCACAGGAATGGTCAGTAGGAAGAGTCAGTCTTCTTGTCCTTAAGTCGGCATTGTGCCTTTTGTATATAATTCCGATGCAATTTCTGTGTTTCATCGTCAATAAGAAAGTACAACGGATGCAGCGAACCTGGAGTGAAGCATCGGAATCTATAACTAGTGTCACAGGAATGGTTCAAAACATAGTTAGTAAGAAGTGTCGGTCTTCATGTACTTAAGTCGGCATTGTGCCTTTTGTATTTAATTCCGATGCAATTTCTGTGTTTCATCGTCAATAAGAATGTCCAAGGGATACAGTAAACCTGAAGTGAAGCATCGTAATCTATAACTAGTGTCACAGGAATGGTTCAAAACATAGTCAGTAGGAAGTGTCGGTCTTCATGTACTTAAGTCGGCATTGTTGCCTTTTGTATTTAATTCCTATGCAATTTCTGTGTATCATCGTCAATAAGAAGGTCCAAGGGATACAGTAAATCTGAAGTGAAGCATCGGAAACTATAACTAGTGGCAGAGGAATGGTTCAAAACTTAGACAGTAGGAAGAGTCAACCTTCTTGTACATAAGTAGGCATTGTGCCTTTTCTATTTAATTCCGATACAATGTCTGTGTTTCATCGTCAATAAGAATGTCAGAGGGATACAGTAAACCTGAAGTGAAGCATCGGAATCTATAACTAGTGTCAGAGGAATGGTTCATAACTTAGACAGTAGGAAGAGTCAGTCTTCTTGTACTTAAGTCGGCATTGTGCCTTTTGTATTAATTTCCGATGCAATTTCTGTGTTTCGTCGTCAATAAGAAGGTCCAACGGATACAGTAAACCTGGTGTAAAGAATCGGAATCTATAACTAGTGTCACAGGAATGGTCAGTAGGAAGAGTCAGTCTTCTTGTACTTAAGTCGGCATTGTGCCTTTTGTATTTAAGTCCGATGCAATTTCTGCGTTTCATCGTCAATAAGAAGGTCCAAGGGATACAGTAAACCTTGAGGGAAGCATCGGAATCCATAACTAGTGTCTCAGGAATGGTTCAAAACATAGTCAGTAAGTAGTGTCGGTCTTCATGTACTTAAGTCGGCATTGTGCCTTTTGTATTTAATTCCGATGCAATTTCTGTGTTTCATCGTCAATAAGAACGTCCAAGGGATACAGTAAACCTGAAGTGAAGCATCGGAATCTATAACTAGTGTCACAGGAATGGTTCAAATCATAGTCAGTAAGACGTGTCGTTCGTCATGTACTTAAGTCGGCATTGTGCCTTTTGTATTTAATTCCGATGCAATTTCTGTGTTTCATCGTCAATAAGAAGGTCCAAGGGATACAGTAAACCTGAAGTGAAGCATCGGAATCTATAACTAGTGTTACAGGAATGGTTCAAAACTTAGGCAGTAGGAAGAGTCAGTCTTCTTGTATTTAAGTCGGCATTGTACCTTTTGTATTTAATTCCGATGCAATTTCTGCCTTTCATCGTCAACAAGATGGTCCAAGGGATACAGTAAACCTGAAGTGAAGTATCGGAATCTATAACTAGTGTCACAGGAAAGGTTCAAAACATAGACAGTAAGAAGAGCCAGTCTCCTTGTACTTAAGTCGGCATTGTGCCTTTCGTATTTAATACCGATGCAATTTCTGTGTTTCATCGTCAATGAGAAAGTCAGAGGGATACAGTTGACCAGAAGTGAAGCATCGTAATCTATAACTACTGTCACAGGAATGGTTCAAATCATAGACAGTAAGGAGAGTCAGTTTTCTTGTACTTACGTCGGCATTGTGCCTTTCGTATTTAATACCGATGCAATTTCTGTGTTTCATCGTCAATGAGAAAGTCAGAGGGATACAGTTGACCAGAAGTGAAGCATCGTAATCTATAACTACTGTCACAGGAATGGTTCAAAACATAGACAGTAAGAAGAGTCAGTTCTCTTGTACTTAAGTCGGCATTGTGAATTTTGTATTTAAAAGCGGTGCAATTTCTGTGTTTCATCGTCAATAAGAAGATCCGAGGGATACAGTAAACCTGAAGTGATGCATCGGAATCTATATCTAGTGTCACAGGAGTGGTTCAAAACATAGACAGTAAGAACTGTAAGTCTTCATGTACTTAAGTCGGCATTGTGCCTTTTGTATAAAATTCCGATGCAATTTCTGTGTTTCATCGTCAATAAGAAGGTCCAAGGGATACAGTAAACCTGGAGTGAAGCATCGGAATCTTTAACTAGTGTCAGAGGAATGGTTCAAATCTTAGACGGTAGGAAAAGTCAGTCTTCTTGTACTTAAGTCGGAATTGTGCCTTTTGTATTTAATTCCGATGCAATTTCTGTGTTTCATCGTCAATAACAAGGTCCAAGTGATACAGTAAACCTGGTGTGAAGAATCGGAATCCATAACTAGTGTCACAGGAATGGTCAGTAGGAAGAGTCAGTCTTCTTGTCCTTAAGTCGGCATTGTGCCTTTTGTATATAATTCCGATGCAATTTCTGTGTTTCATCGTCAATAAGAAAGTACAACGGATGCAGCGAACCTGGAGTGAAGCATCGGAATCTATAACTAGTGTCACAGGAATGGTTCAAAACATAGTTAGTAAGAAGTGTCGGTCTTCATGTACTTAAGTCGGCATTGTGCCTTTTGTATTTATTTCCGATGCAATTTCTGTGTTTCATCGTCAATAAGAAGGTCCAAGGGATACAGTAAACCTCAAGTGAAGCATCGGTATCTATAACTAGTGTCACAGGAATGGTTCAAAACATAGACTTTAGGAAGAGTCAGTCTTCTTGTACTTAAGTCGGCATTGTGCCTTTTGTATTTAATTCCGATGCAATTTCTGTGTTTCATCGTCAATAAGAAAGTCCAAGGGATACAGTAAACCTGAAGTGAAGCATCGGAATCTATAACTGGTGTCACAGGAATGGTTCAAAACAAAGTCAGTAAGAAGTGTCGGTCTTCATGTACTTAAGTCGGCATTGTGCCTTTTGTATGTAATTCCGATGCAATTTCTGTGTTTCAACGTCAATAAGAAGATCCAAGGGATACAGTAAACCTGATGTGAAGCATCGGAATCTATAACTAGTGTCACAGGAATGGTTCAAAACATAGTCAGTAAGAAGTATCGGTCTTCATGTACTTAAGTCGGCATCGAGCCTTTTGTGTTTAATTCCGATGCAATTTCTGTGTTTCATCGTCAATAAGAAGGTCCAAGGGATACAGTAAACCTGGAGTGATGCATCGGAATCTATAACTAGTGTCACAGGAATGGTTCAAACTTAGACAGTAGGAAGAGTCAGTCTTCTTGTACTTAAGTCGGCATTGTGCCTTTTGGATTAAATTCCGATGCAATTTCTGTGTTTCATCGTCAATAAGAAGGTCCAAGGGATACAGTAAACCTGAAGTGAAGTATCGGAATCTATAACTAGTGTCACAGGAAAGGTTCAAAACATAGACAGTAAGATGAGCCAGTCTCCTTGTACTTGAGTCGACATTGTGCCTTTTGCATGTAATTCCGATGCAATTCCTGTGTTTCATCGTCAATAAGAAGGTCTTAGGGATACAGAAAACCTGAAGTGAAGCATCTGAATATATAACTAAAGTCACAGGAATGGTTCAAAGCATAAACAGTAAGAAGTGTCAGTTTTCTTATAATTAAGTCGGCATTGTGCCTATTGTATTTAATTCCGATGCAATTTCTGTGTTTCATCGTCAATAAGAAAGTCAGAGGGATACACTAAACCTGAAAAGAAGCATCGTAATCTATAACTACTGTCACAGGAATGGTTCAAAACATAGACAGCAAGAAGAGTTAGTTCTCTTGTACTTAAGTCGGCATTGTGCCATTTGTTTTTAATTCCGATGCAATTTCTGTGTTTCATCGTCAATAATAAGGTCCAAGGGATACAGTAAACCTGAAGTGAATCATCGTAGCCTATAACTAGTGTCACAGGAATGGTTCGAAACATAGTCAGTAAAAAGTGTCGGTCTTCATGTACTTAAGTCGGCATTGTGCCTTTCGTATTTAATACCGATGCAATTTCTGTGTTTCATCGTCAATGAGAAAGTCAGAGGGATACAGTTGACCAGAAGTGAAGCATCGTAATCTATAACTACTGTCACAGGAATGGTTCAAAACATAGACAGTAAGAAGAGTCAGTTCTCTTGTACTTAAGTCGGCATTGTGCCTTTTGTATTTAATAGCGGTGCAATTTCTGTGTTTCATCGTCAATAAGAAGATCCGAGGGATACAGTAAACCTGAAGTGATGCATCGGAATCTGTATCTAGTGTCACAGGAGTGGTTCAAAACATAGACAGTAAGAACTGTAAGTCTTCATGTACTTAAGTCGGCATTGTGCCTTTTGTATATAATTCCGATGCAATTTCTGTGTTTCATCGTCAATAAGAAGGTCCATGGGATACAGTAAAGCTGGAGTGAAGCATCGGAATCTTTAACTAGTGTCAGAGGAATGGTTCAAATCTCAGACGGTAGGAAAAGTCAGTCTTCTTGTACTTAAGTCGGAATTGTGCCTTTTGTATTTAATTCCGATGCAATTTCTGTGTTTCATCGTCAATAACAAGGTCCAAGTGATACAGTAAACCTGGTGTGAAGAATCGGAATCCATAACTAGTGTCACAGGAATGGTCAGTAGGAAGAGTCAGTCTTCTTGTCCTTAAGTCGGCATTGTGCCTTTTGTATATAATTCCGATGCAATTTCTGTGTTTCATCGTCAATAAGAAAGTACAACGGATGCAGCGAACCTGGAGTGAAGCATCGGAATCTATAACTAGTGTCACAGGAATGGTTCAAAACATAGTTAGTAAGAAGTGTCGGTCTTCATGTACTTAAGTCGGCATTGTGCCTTTTGTATTTAATTCCGATGCAATTTCTGTGTTTCATCGTCAATAAGAATGTCCAAGGGATACAGTAAACCTGAAGTGAAGCATCGTAATCTATAACTAGTGTCACAGGAATGGTTCAAAACATAGTCAGTAGGAAGTGTCGGTCTTCATGTACTTAAGTCGGCATTGTTGCCTTTTGTATTTAATTCCTATGCAATTTCTGTGTATCATCGTCAATAAGAAGGTCCAAGGGATACAGTAAATCTGAAGTGAAGCATCGGAAACTATAACTAGTGGCAGAGGAATGGTTCAAAACTTAGACAGTAGGAAGAGTCAACCTTCTTGTACATAAGTAGGCATTGTGCCTTTTCTATTTAATTCCGATACAATGTCTGTGTTTCATCGTCAATAAGAATGTCAGAGGGATACAGTAAACCTGAAGTGAAGCATCGGAATCTATAACTAGTGTCAGAGGAATGGTTCATAACTTAGACAGTAGGAAGAGTCAGTCTTCTTGTACTTAAGTCGGCATTGTGCCTTTTGTATTAATTTCCGATGCAATTTCTGTGTTTCGTCGTCAATAAGAAGGTCCAACGGATACAGTAAACCTGGTGTAAAGAATCGGAATCTATAACTAGTGTCACAGGAATGGTCAGTAGGAAGAGTCAGTCTTCTTGTACTTAAGTCGGCATTGTGCCTTTTGTATTTAAGTCCGATGCAATTTCTGCGTTTCATCGTCAATAAGAAGGTCCAAGGGATACAGTAAACCTTGAGGGAAGCATCGGAATCCATAACTAGTGTCTCAGGAATGGTTCAAAACATAGTCAGTAAGTAGTGTCGGTCTTCATGTACTTAAGTCGGCATTGTGCCTTTTGTATTTAATTCCGATGCAATTTCTGTGTTTCATCGTCAATAAGAACGTCCAAGGGATACAGTAAACCTGAAGTGAAGCATCGGAATCTATAACTAGTGTCACAGGAATGGTTCAAATCATAGTCAGTAAGACGTGTCGTTCGTCATGTACTTAAGTCGGCATTGTGCCTTTTGTATTTAATTCCGATGCAATTTCTGTGTTTCATCGTCAATAAGAAGGTCCAAGGGATACAGTAAACCTGAAGTGAAGCATCGGAATCTATAACTAGTGTTACAGGAATGGTTCAAATCATCGTCAGTAAGAAGTGACGGTCTTCACGTACTTTAGTCGGCATTGTGCCTTTTGTGTTTAATTCTGATGCCATTTCTGAGTTTCATCGTCAATATGTAGGTCCAAGGTATACAGTAAACCTGGAGTGAAGCACGGAAATCAATAACTAGTGTCACAGGAATGGGTCAAAACATAGTCAGTAAGAAATGTCGGTCTTCATTTACTTAAGTCGGCATTGTGCCTTTTGTATTTAATTCCGATGCAATTTCTGTGTTTCATCGTCAATAAGAAGGTCCAAGGGATACAGTAAACCTGGAGTGAAGTATCGGAATCTATAACTACTGTCACAGGAATGGTCAGTTGGAAGAGTCAGTCTTCTTGTCCTTAAGTCGGCATTGTGCCTTTTGTATTTAATTCCGATGCAATTTCTGTGTTTCATCGTCAATAACAACGTCCAAGGGATACAGTAAACTTGAAGTGAAGCATCGGAATCTATAACTAGTGTGGCAGGAATGGTTCAAAACATAGTCAATAAGAAGTGTCGGTCTTCATGTACTTAAGTCGGCATTGTGCCTCTTGTATTTAATTCCGATGCAATTTCTGTGTTTCATCGTCAATAAGAAGGTCCAAGGGATACAGTAAACTAGAAGTGTTGCTTCGGAATCTATAACTAGTGTCACAGGAATGGTTCAAAAGCATAGTCAGTAAGAAGTGTCGGTCTTCATGTACTTAAGTCGGCATTGTGCCTTTTGTACTTAATTCCGATGCAATTTCTGTGTTTCATCGTCAATAAGAAAGTCCAAGGGATACAGTAAACCTAAAGTGAAGCATCGGAATCTATAACTAGTGTCACAGGAATGGTTCAAAACATAGTCAGTAAGAATTGTCGGTCTTCATAAACATACGTCGGCATTGTGCCTTTTGTATTTAATTCCGATGCAATTTCTGTGTTTCATCGTCAATAAGAAAGTCAGAGGGATACACTAAACCTGAAAAGAAGCATCGTAATCTATAACTACTGTCACAGGAATGGTTCAAAACATAGACAGCAAGAAGAGTTAGTTCTCTTGTACTTAAGTCGGCATTGTGCCATTTGTTTTTAATTCCGATGCAATTTCTGTGTTTCATCGTCAATAATAAGGTCCAAGGGATACAGTAAACCTGAAGTGAATCATCGTAGCCTATAACTAGTGTCACAGGAATGGTTCGAAACATAGTCAGTAAAAAGTGTCGGTCTTCATGTACTTAAGTCGGCTTGTGCCTTTCGTATTTAATACCGATGCAATTTCTGTGTTTCATCGTCAATGAGAAAGTCAGAGGGATACAGTTGACCAGAAGTGAAGCATCGTAATCTATAACTACTGTCACAGGAATGGTTCAAAACATAGACAGTAAGAAGAGTCAGTTCTCTTGTACTTAAGTCGGCATTGTGCCTTTTGTATTTAATAGCGGTGCAATTTCTGTGTTTCATCGTCAATAAGAAGATCCGAGGGATACAGTAAACCTGAAGTGATGCATCGGAATCTGTATCTAGTGTCACAGGAGTGGTTCAAAACATAGACAGTAAGAACTGTAAGTCTTCATGTACTTAAGTCGGCATTGTGCCTTTTGTATATAATTCCGATGCAATTTCTGTGTTTCATCGTCAATAAGAAGGTCCATGGGATACAGTAAAGCTGGAGTGAAGCATCGGAATCTTTAACTAGTGTCAGAGGAATGGTTCAAATCTTAGACGGTAGGAAAAGTCAGTCTTCTTGTACTTAAGTCGGAATTGTACCTTTTGTATTTAATTCCGATGCAATTTCTGTGTTTCATCGTCAATAACAAGGTCCAAGTGATACAGTAAACCTGGTGTGAAGAATCGGAATCCATAACTAGTGTCACAGGAATGGTCAGTAGGAAGAGTCAGTCTTCTTGTCCTTAAGTCGGCATTGTGCCTTTTGTATATAATTCCGATGCAATTTCTGTGTTTCATCGTCAATAAGAAAGTACAACGGATGCAGCGAACCTGGAGTGAAGCATCGGAATCTATAACTAGTGTCACAGGAATGGTTCAAAACATAGTTAGTAAGAAGTGTCGGTCTTCATGTACTTAAGTCGGCATTGTGCCTTTTGTATTTAATTCCGATGCAATTTCTGTGTTTCATCGTCAATAAGAATGTCCAAGGGATACAGTAAACCTGAAGTGAAGCATCGTAATCTATAACTAGTGTCACAGGAATGGTTCAAAACATAGTCAGTAGGAAGTGTCGGTCTTCATGTACTTAAGTCGGCATTGTTGCCTTTTGTATTTAATTCCTATGCAATTTCTGTGTATCATCGTCAATAAGAAGGTCCAAGGGATACAGTAAATCTGAAGTGAAGCATCGGAAACTATAACTAGTGGCAGAGGAATGGTTCAAAACTTAGACAGTAGGAAGAGTCAGCCTTCTTGTACATAAGTAGGCATTGTGCCTTTTCTATTTAATTCCGATACAATGTCTGTGTTTCATCGTCAATAAGAATGTCAGAGGGATACAGTAAACCTGAAGTGAAGCATCGGAATCTATAACTAGTGTCAGAGGAATGGTTCATAACTTAGACAGTAGGAAGAGTCAGTCTTCTTGTACTTAAGTCGGCATTGTGCCTTTTGTATTAATTTCCGATGCAATTTCTGTGTTTCGTCGTCAATAAGAAGGTCCAACGGATACAGTAAACCTGGTGTAAAGAATCGGAATCTATAACTAGTGTCACAGGAATGGTCAGTAGGAAGAGTCAGTCTTCTTGTACTTAAGTCGGCATTGTGCCTCTTGTATTTAAGTCCGATGCAATTTCTGCGTTTCATCGTCAATAAGAAGGTCCAAGGGATACAGTAAACCTTGAGGGAAGCATCGGAATCCATAACTAGTGTCTCAGGAATGGTTCAAAACATAGTCAGTAAGTAGTGTCGGTCTTCATGTACTTAAGTCGGCATTGTGCCTTTTGTATTTAATTCCGATGCAATTTCTGTGTTTCATCGTCAATAAGAACGTCCAAGGGATACAGTAAACCTGAAGTGAAGCATCGGAATCTATAACTAGTGTCACAGGAATGGTTCAAATCATAGTCAGTAAGACGTGTCGTTCGTCATGTACTTAAGTCGGCATTGTGCCTTTTGTATTTAATTCCGATGCAATTTCTGTGTTTCATCGTCAATAAGAAGGTCCAAGGGATACAGTAAACCTGAAGTGAAGCATCGGAATCTATAACTAGTGTTAGAGGAATGGTTCAAATCATAGTCAGTAAGAAGTGACGGTCTTCACGTACTTTAGTCGGCATTGTGCCTTTTGTATTTAATTCTGATGCCATTTCTGTGTTTCATCGTCAATATGTAGGTCCAAGGTATACAGTAAACCTGGAGTGAAGCACGGAAATCAATAACTAGTGTCACAGGAATGGGTCAAAACATAGTCAGTAAGAAGTGTCGGTCTTCATTTACTTAAGTCGGCATTGTGCCTTTTGTATTTAATTCCGATGCAATTTCTGTGTTTCATCGTCAATAAGAAGGTCCAAGGGATACAGTAAACCTGGAGTGAAGTATCGGAATCTATAACTACTGTCACAGGAATGGTCAGTTGGAAGAGTCAGTCTTCTTGTCCTTAAGTCGGCATTGTGCCTTTTGTATTTAATTCCGATGCAATTTCTGTGTTTCATCGTCAATAAGAAGGTCCAAGGGATACAGTAAACCTGAAGTGAAGCATCGGAATCTGTAACTAGTGTCACAGGAATGGTCAGTAGGCAGAGTCAGTCTTCTTCTACTTAAGTTGGCATTGTGCCATTTGTATTTAATTCCGATGCAATTTCTGTGTTTCATCGTCAATAAGAAGGTCCAAGGAATACAGTAAACCTGAAGTGAAGCATCGGAATCTATAACTAGTGTTACAGTAATGGTTCAAAACATAGTCAGTAAGAAGTGTCGGTCTTCATGTACTTAAGTCGGCATTGTGTCTTTTGTATTTAATTCCGATGCAATTTCTGTGTTTCATCGTCAATAAGTAGGTCCAAGGAATACAGTAAACCTGGAGTGAAGCATGGAAATCTATAACTAGTGTCACAGGAATGGGTTAAACGTAGTCAGTAAGAAGTGTCGGTCTTCATGTACTTATGTCGGCATTGTGCCTTTTGTATTTACTTCCGATGCAATTTCTGTGTTTCATCGTCATTAAGAAGGTCCAAGGGATACAGTAAACCTGAAGTGAAGCATCGGAATCTATAACTAGTGTCAGAGGAATGGTTCAAAACTTAGACAGTAGGAAGAGTCAGTCTTCTTGTACTTAAGTCGGCATTGTGCCTTTTGTATTAATTTCCGATGCAATTTCTGTGTTTCGTCGTCAATAAGAAGGTCCAAGGGATACAGTAAACCTTGTGTAAAGAATCGGAATCTATAACTAGTGTCACAGGAATGGTCAGTAGGAAGAGTCAGTCTTTTTGTACTTAAGTCAGCATTGTGCCTTTTGTATTAAGTCCGATGCAATTTCTGTGTTTCATCGTCAATAAGAAGGTCCAAGGGATACAGTAAACCTTGAGTGAATCATCGGAATCCATAACTAGTGTCTCAGGAATGGTTCAAAACATAGTCAGTAAGTAGTGTCGGTCTTCATGTACTTAAGTCGGCATTGTGCCTTTTGTATTTAATTCTGATGCAATTTCTGTGTTTCATCGTCAATGAGAAGGTCCAAGGGATACAGTAAACCTGAAGTGAAGCATCTGAATCCATAACTAGTGTCACAGGAATGGTTCAAATCATAGTCAGTAAGACGTGTCGTTCTTCATGTACTTAAGTCGGCATTGTGCCTTTTGTATTTAATTCCGATGCCATTTCTGTGTTTCATCGTCAATAGGAAGGTCCAAGGGATAGAGTAAACCTGAAGTGAAGCATCGGAATCTATAACTAGTGTTACAGGAATGGTTCAAAACATAGTCAGTAAGAAGTGACGGTCTTCACGTACTTTAGTCGGCATTTTGCCTTTTGTATTTAATTCTGATGCCATTTCTGTGTTTCATCGTCAATATGTAGGTCCAAGGTATACAGTAAACCTGGAGTGAAGCATGGAAATCTACAACTAGTGTCACAGGAATGGGTCAAAACATAGTCAGTAAGAAGTGTCGGTCTTCATGTACTTAAGTCGGCATTGTGACTTTTGAATTTAATTCCGATGCAATTTCTGTGTTTCATCGTCAATAGGAAGGTCAAAGGGATACAGTAAACCTGGAGTGAAGCATCGGAATCTATAACTACTGTCACAGGAATGGTCAGTGGGAAGAGTCAGTCTTCTTGTCCTTAAGTCCGCATTGTGCCTTTTGTATTTAATTCCGATGCAATTTCTGTGTTTCTTCGTCAATAAGAACGTCCAAGGGATACAGTAAACGTGAAGTGTAGCTTCGGAATCTATAACTAGTGTCACAGGAATGGTCAGTAGGAAGAGTCAGTCTTCTAGTACATAAGTTGGCATTGTGCCATTTGTATTTAACTCCGATGCAATTTCTGTGTTTCATCGTCAATAAGAAGGTCCAAGGAATACAGTAAACCTGAAGTGAAGCATCGGAATCTATAACTAGTGTCACAGGAATGGTTCAAAACATAGTCAGTAGGAAGTGTCGGTCTTCATGTACTTAAGTCGGCATTGTGCCTTTTGTATTTAATTCCGATGCAATTTCTGTGTTTCATTGTCAATAAGAAGGTCCAAGGGATACAGTAAACCTGAAGTGAAGCATCGGAATCTATAACTAGTCTCAGAGGAATGGTTCAAAACTTAGACAGTGGGAAGATTCAGTCTTCTTGTCCTTAAGTCGGCATTGTGCCTTTTGTATTTAATACCGATGAAATTTCTGTGTTTCATCGTCAATAAGAAGGTCCAAGAGATACAGTAAACCTGAAGTGAAGCATCGGAATCTATAACTAGTGTCACAGGAATGGTCAGTAGGAAGAGTCAGTCTTCTTGCCCTTAAGTCGGCATTGTGCCTTTTGTATTTAATTCCGATGCAATTTATGTGTTTCATCGTCAATAAGAAGGTCCAAGGGATACAGTAAACCTGAAGTGAAGCATCGGAATCTATAACTAGTGTTACAGTTATGGTTCAAAACATAGTCAGTAAGAAGTGTCGTTCTTCATGTACTTAAGTCGGCATTGTGCATTTTGTATTTAATTCCGATGCAATTTCTGTGTTTCATCGTCAATAAGAAGGTCCAAGGGATACAGTAAACCTGAAGTGAAGCATCGGAATCTATAACTAGTGTTACAGGAATGGTTCAAAACATAGTCAGTAAGAAGTGTCGGCCTTCACGTACTTAAGTCGGCATTGTGCCTTTTGTATTTAATTCTGATGCCATTTCTGTGTTTCATCGTCAATATGTAGGTCCAAGGTATACAGTAAACCTGGAGTGAAGCATGGAAATCTATAACTAGTGTCACAGGAATGGTCAGTAGGAAGAGTCAGTCTTCTTGCCCTTAAGCCGGCATTGTGCCTTTTGTATTTAATTCCGATGCAATTTATGTGTTTCATCGTCAATAAGAAGGTACAAGGGATACAGTAAACCTGAAGTGAAGCATCGGAATCAATAACTAGTGTTACAGTAATGGTTCAAAACATGGTCAGTAAGAAGTGTCGTTCTTCATGTACTTAAGTCGGCATTGTGAATTTTGTATTTAATTATGATGCCATTTCTGTGTTTCATCGTCAATAAGAAGGTCCAAGGGATACAGTAAGCATGGAGTGAAGCATGGAAATCTATAACTAGTGTCACAGGAATGGGTCAAAACATAGTCAGTAAGAAGTGTCGGTCTTCATGTACTTAAGTCGGCATTGTGAATTTTGTATTTAATTCCGATGCCATTTCTGTGTTTCATCGTCAATATGAAGGTCCACGGGATACAGTAAACCTGAAGTGAAGCATCGGAATCTATAACTAGTGTCACAGGAACGGTTCAAATCATAGTCAGTAAGACGTGTCGTACTTCATGTACTTAAGTCGGCATTGTGCATTTTGTATTTAATTCCGATGCAATTTCTGTGTTTCATCGTCAATAAGAAGGTCCAAGGGATACAGTAAACCTGAAGTGAAGCATCGGAATCTATAACTAGTGTTACAGGAATGGTTCAAAACACAGTCTGTAAGAAGTGACGGTCTTCACGTACTTTAGTCGGCATTGTGCCTTTTGTATTTAATTCTGACGCCATTTCTGTGTTTCATCGTCAATAAGAAGGTCCAAGGGATACAGTAAACCTGGAGTGAAGCATCGGAATCTATAACTACTGTCACAGGAATGGTCAGTTGGAAGAGTCAGTCTTCTTGTCCTTAAGTCGGCATTGTGCATTTTGTATTTAATTCCGATGCCATTTCTGTGTTTCATCGTCAATAAGAAGGTCCAAGGGATACAGTAAACCTTGAGTGAAGCATCGGAATCCATAACTAGTGTCACAAGAATGGTTCAAAAGCATAGTCAGTAAGAAGTGTCGGTCTTCATGTACTTAAGTCGGCATTGTGCCTTTTGTACTTAATTCCGATGCAATTTCTGTGTTTCATCGTCAATAAGAAGGTCCAAGGGATACAGTAAACCTGAAGTGAAGCATCGGAATCTATAACTAGTGTCACAGGAATGGTCCAAAACATAGTCAGTAAGAAGTGTCAGTCTTCATATACATACGTCGGCATTGTGCCTTTTGTATTTAATTCCGATGCAATTTCTGTGTTTCATCGCCAATAAGAAGGACCAAGGGATACAGTAAACCTGGAGTGAAGCATGGAAATCTATAACTAGTGTCACAGGAATGGGTCAAAACATAGTCAGTAAGAAGTGTCGGTCTTCATGTACTTAAGTGGGGATTGTGAATTTTGTATTTAATTCCGATGCCATTTCTGTGTTTCATCGTCAATAAGAAGGTCCAAGGGATACAGTAAACCTGGAGTGAAGCATGGAAATCTATTACTAGTGGCATAGGAATGAGTCAAAACATAGTCAGTAAGAAGTGTCGGTCTTCATGTACTTAAGTCGGCATTGTGAATTTTGTATTTAATTCCGATGCCATTTCTGTGTTTCATCGTCAATTAGAAGGTCCAAGGGATACAGTAAACCTGGAGTGAAGCATGGAAATCTATAACTAGTGTCACAGGAATGGTTCAAAACATAGTCAGTAAGAAGTGTCGGTCTTCATGTACTTAAGTCGGCATTGTGTCTTTTTATTTAATTCCGATGCAATTTCTGTGTTTCGTCGTCAATAAGAAGGTCCAAGGGATACAGTAAACCTGGTGTAAAAAATCCGAATCTATAACTAGTGTCACAGGAATGGTCAGTAGGAAGAGTCAGTCTTCTTGTACTTAAGTCGGCATTGTGCCTTTTGTATTTAGGTCCGATGCAGTTTCTGTGTTTCATCGTCAATAAGAAGGTCCAAGGGATACAGTAAACCTTGAGTGAAGCATCGGAATCCATAACTAGTGTCTCAGGAATTCATCAAAACATAGTCAGTAAGAAGTGTCGGTCTTCATGTACTTAAGTGGGCATTGTGCCTTTTGTATTTAATTCCGATGCAATTTCTGTGTTTCATCGTCAATAAGAAGGTCCAAGGGATACAGTAAACCTGAAGTGAAGCAACGGAATCTATAACTAGTGTTACAGGAATGTTTCAAATCATAGTCAGTAAGAAGTGACGGTCTTCACGTACTTAAGTCGGCATTGTGCCTTTTGTATTTAATTCTGATGCCATTTCTGTGTTTCATCGTCAATATGTAGGTCCAAGATATACAGTAAACCTGGAGTGAAGCATGTAAATCTATAACTAGTGTCACAGGAATGGTCAGTAGGGAGAGTCAGTCTTCTTGCCCTTAAGTCGGCATTGTGCCTTTTGTATTTAATTCCGATGCTATTTATGTGTTTCATCGTCAATAAGAAGGTCCAAGGGATACAGTAAACCTGAAGTGAAGCATCGGAATCTATAACTAGTGTTACAGTAATGGTTCAAAACATAGTCAGTAAGATGTGTCGTTCTTCATGTACTTAAGTCGGCATTGTGAATTTTGTATTTAATTCCGATGCCATTTCTGTGTTTCATCGTCAATAAGAAGGTCCAAGGGATACAGTAAACCTGGAGTGAAGCATGGAAATCTACAACTAGTGTCACAGGAATGGGTCAAAACATAGTCAGTAAGAAGTGTCGGTCTTCATGTACTTAAGTCGGCATTGTGAATTTTGTATTTAATTCCGATGCCATATCTGTGTTTCATCGTCAATAAGAAGGTCCAAGGGATACAGTAAACCTTGAGTGAAGCATCGGAATCCATAACTAGTGTCTCAGGAATGGTTCAAAACATAGTCAGTAAGTAGTGTCGGTCTTCATGTACTTAAGTCGGCATTGTGCCTTTTGTATTTAATTCCGATGCAATTTCTGTGTTTCATCGTCAATAAGAAGGTCCAAGGGATACAGTAAACCTGAAGTGAAGCATCGGAATCTATAACTAGTGTCACAGGAATGGTTCAAATCATAGTCAGCAAGACGTGTCGTTCTTCATGTACTTAAGTCGGCATTGTGCCTTTTGTATTTAATTCCGATGCAATTTCTGTGTTTCATCGTCAATAAGAAGGTCCAAGGGATACAGTAAACCTGAAGTGAAGCATCGGAATCTATAACTAGTGTTACAGGAATGGTTCAAAACATAGTCAGTAAGAAGTGACGGTCTTCACGTACTTTAGTCGGCATTGTGCCTTTTGTATTTAATTCTGATGCCATTTCTGTGTTTCATCGTTAATATGTAGGTCCAAGGTATACAGTAAACCTGGAGTGAAGCATGGAAATCTATAACTAGTGTCACAGGAATGGGTCAAAACATAGTCAGTAAGTAGTGTCGGTCTTCATGTACTTAAGTCGGCATTGTGCCTTTTGTATTTAATTCCGATGCAATTTCTGTGTTTCATCGTCAATAAGAAGGTCCAAGGGATACAGTAAACCTGAAGTGAAGCATCGGAATCTATAACTAGTGTCACAGGAATGGTTCAAATCATAGTCAGCAAGACGTGTCGTTCTTCATGTACTTAAGTCGGCATTGTGCCTTTTGTATTTAATTCCGATGCAATTTCTGTGTTTCATCGTCAATGAGAAGGTCCAAGAGATACAGTAAACCTGAAGTGAAGCATCGGAATCTATAACTAGTGTCACAGGAATGGTTCAAATCATAGTCAGTAAGACGTGTCGTTCTTCATGTACTTAAGTCGGCATTGTGCCTTTTGTATTTAATTCCGATGTAATTTCTGTGTTTCATCGTCAATAAGAAGGTCCAAGGGATACAGTAAACCTGAAGTGAAGCATCGGAATCTATAACTAGTGTTACAGGAATGGTTCAAAACGTAGTCAGTAAGAAGTGACGGTCTTCATGTAGTTAAGTCGGCATTGTGCCTTTTGTATTTAATTCCGATGCAATATCTGTGTTTCATCGTCAATAAGAAGGTCCAAGGGATACGGCAAACGTGAAGTGTAGCTTCGGAATCTATAACTAGTGTCACAGGAATGGTTCAAAAGCATAGTCAGTAAGAAGTGACGGTCTTCACGTACTTTAGTCGGCATTGTGCCTTTTGTATTTAATTCTGATGCCATTTCTGTGTTTCATCGTCAATATGTAGGTCCAAGGTATACAGTAAACCTGGAGTGTAGCATGGAAATCTATAACTAGTGTCACAGGAATGGGTCAAAACATAGTCAGTAAGCAGTGTCGGTCTTCATGTACTTAAGTCGGCATTGTGCCTTTTGTATTTAATTCCGATGCAATTTCTGTGTTTCATCTTCAATGAGAATGTCCAAGGGATGCAGTAAACCTGAAGTGAAGCATCGGAATCTATAACTAGTGTCACAGGAATGGTTCAAATCATAGTCAGTAAGACGTGTCGTTCTTCATGTACTTAAGTCGGCATTGTGCCTTTTGTATTTAATTCCGATGCAATTTCTGTGTTTCATCGTCAATGGGAAGGTCGAAGGGATACAGTAAACCTGAAGTGAAGCATCGGAATCTATAACTAGTGTCACAGGAATGGTTCAAAACATAGTCAGTAAGAAGTGTCGGTCTTCATATACATACGTCGGCATTGTGCCTTTTGTATTTATTTCCGATGCAATTTCTGTGTTTCATCGCCAATAAGAAGGTCCAAGGGATACTGTAAACCTGGAGTGAAGCATGGAAATCTATAACTAGTGTCACAGGAATGGGTCAAAACATAGTCAGTAAGAAGTGTCGGTCTTCATGTACTTAAGTCGGCATTGTGAATTTTGTATTTAATTCCGATGCAATTTCTGTGTTTCTTCGTCAATAAGAAGGTCCAAGGGATACAGTAAACCTGAAGTGAAGCATCTGAATCTATAACTATTGTCACACGAATGGTCAGTAGGAAGAGTCAGTCTTATTGTCCTTAAGTCGGCATTGTGCCTTTTGTATTTAATTCCGATGCAATTCCTGTGTTTCATCGTCAATAAGAACGTCCAAGGAATACAGTAAACTTGAAGTGAAGCATCGGAATCTATGACTAGTGTTGCAGGAATGGTTCAAAACATAGTCAATAAGAAGTGTCGGTCTTCATGTACTTAAGTCGGCATTGTGCCTTTTGTATTTAATTCCGATGCAATTTCTGTGTTTCATCGTCAATAAGAAGGTCAAAGGGATACAGTAAACCTGGAGTGAAGCATGGAAATCTATAACTAGTGTCACAGGAATGGGTCAAAACATAGTCAGTAAGAAGTGTCGGTCTTCATGTACTTAAGTCGGCATTGTGAATTTTGTATTTAATTCCGATGCCATTTCTGTGTTTCATCGTCAATAAGAAGGTCCAAGGGATACAGTAAACCTGGAGTGAAGCATGGAAATCTATAACTAGTGTCACAGGAATGGGTTAAAACATAGTCAGTAAGAAGTGTCGGTCTTCATGTACTTAAGTCGGCATTGTGAATTTTGTATTTAATTCCGATGCCATTTCTGTGTTTCATCGTCAATACGAAGGTCCAAGGGATACAGTAAACCTGGAGTGAAGCATGGAAATCTATAACTAGTGTCACAGGAATGGGTCAAAACATAGTCAGTAAGAAGTGTCGGTCTTCATGTACTTAAGTCGGCATTGTGAATTTTGTATTTAAGTCCGATGCAATTTCTTTGTTTCATCGTCAATAAGAAGGTCCAACGGATACAGTAAACCTTGAGTGAAGCATCGGAATCCATAACTAGTGTCTCAGGAATGGTTCAAAACATAGTCAGTAAGAAGAGTCTTTCTTCATGTACTTAAGTGGGCATTGTGCCTTTTGTATTTAATTCCGATGCAATTTCTGTGTTTCATCGTCAATAAGAAGGTCCAAGGGATACAGTAAACCTGAAGTGAAGCATCGGAATCTATAACTACTGTCACAGGAATGGTCAGTTGGAAGAGTCAGTCTCCTTGTCCTTAAGTCGGCATTGTGCCTTTTGTATTTAATTCCGATGCAATTTCTGTGTTTCATCGTCAATAAGAACGTCCAAGGGATACAGTAAACTTGAAGTGAAGCATCGGAATCTATAACTAGTTTTGCAGGAATGGTTCAAAACATAGTCAATAAGAAGTGTCGGTCTTCATGTACTTAAGTCGGCATTGTGCCTTTTGTATTTAATTCCGATGCAATTTCTGTGTTTCATCGTCAGTAAGCAGGTCCAAGGGATACAGTAAACGTGAAGTGTAGCTTCGGAATCTATAACTAGTGTCACAGGAATGGTTCAAAAGCATAGTCAGTAAGAAGTGTCGGTCTTCATGTACTTAAGTCGGCATTGTGCCTTTTGTATTTAATTCCGATGCAATTTCTGTGTTCTTCGTCAATAAGAAGGTCCAAGGGATACAGTAAACCTGAAGTGAAGCATCGGAATCTATAACTAGTGTCACACGAATGGTCAGTAGGAAGAGTCAGTCTTATTGTCCTTAAGTCGGCATTGTGCCTTTTGTATTTAATTCCGATGCAATTTCTGTGTTCCATCGTCAATAAGAACGTCCAAGGAATACAGTAAACTTGAAGTGAAGCATCGGAATCTATAACTAGTGTTGCAGGAATGGTTCAAAACATAGTCAATAAGAAGTGTCGGTCTTCATGTACTTAAGTCGGCATTGTGCCTTTTGTATTTAATTCCGATGCAATATCTGTGTTTCATCGTCAATAAGAAGGTCCAAGGGATACAGTAAACGTGAAGTGTAGCTTCGGAATCTATAACTAGTGTCACAGGAATGGTTCAAAACATAGTCAGTAAGAAGTGTCGTTCTTCATGTACTTAAGTCGGCATTGTGAATTTTGTATTTAATTCCGATGCCATTTCTGTGTTTCATCGTCAATAAGAAGGTCCAAGGGATACAGTAAACCTGGAGTGAAGCATGGAAATCTACAACTAGTGTCACAGGAATGGGTCAAAACATAGTCAGTAAGAAGTGTCGGTCTTCATGTACTTAAGTCGGCATTGTGAATTTTGTATTTAATTCCGATGCCATATCTGTGTTTCATCGTCAATAAGAAGGTCCAAGGGATACAGTAAACCTTGAGTGAAGCATCGGAATCCATAACTAGTGTCTCAGGAATGGTTCAAAACATAGTCAGTAAGTAGTGTCGGTCTTCATGTACTTAAGTCGGCATTGTGCCTTTTGTATTTAATTCCGATGCAATTTCTGTGTTTCATCGTCAATAAGAAGGTCCAAGGGATACAGTAAACCTGAAGTGAAGCATCGGAATCTATAACTAGTGTCACAGGAATGGTTCAAATCATAGTCAGCAAGACGTGTCGTTCTTCATGTACTTAAGTCGGCATTGTGCCTTTTGTATTTAATTCCGATGCAATTTCTGTGTTTCATCGTCAATAAGAAGGTCCAAGGGATACAGTAAACCTGAAGTGAAGCATCGGAATCTATAACTAGTGTTACAGGAATGGTTCAAAACATAGTCAGTAAGAAGTGACGGTCTTCACGTACTTTAGTCGGCATTGTGCCTTTTGTATTTAATTCTGATGCCATTTCTGTGTTTCATCGTTAATATGTAGGTCCAAGGTATACAGTAAACCTGGAGTGAAGCATGGAAATCTATAACTAGTGTCACAGGAATGGGTCAAAACATAGTCAGTAAGTAGTGTCGGTCTTCATGTACTTAAGTCGGCATTGTGCCTTTTGTATTTAATTCCGATGCAATTTCTGTGTTTCATCGTCAATGAGAAGGTCCAAGGGATACAGTAAACCTGAAGTGAAGCATCGGAATCTATAACTAGTGTCACAGGAATGGTTCAAATCATAGTCAGTAAGACGTGTCGTTCTTCATGTACTTAAGTCGGCATTGTGCCTTTTGTATTTAATTCCGATGCAATTTCTGTGTTTCATCGTCAATGGGAAGGTCGAAGGGATACAGTAAACCTGAAGTGAAGCATCGGAATCTATAACTAGTGTCACAGGAATGGTTCAAAACATAGTCAGTAAGAAGTGTCGGTCTTCATATACATACGTCGGCATTGTGCCTTTTGTATTTAATTCCGATGCAATTTCTGTGTTTCATCGCCAATAAGAAGGTCCAAGGGATACTGTAAACCTGGAGTGAAGCATGGAAATCTATAACTAGTGTCACAGGAATGGGTCAAAACATAGTCAGTAAGAAGTGTCGGTCTTCATGTACTTAAGTCGGCATTGTGAATTTTGTATTTAATTTTGATGCAATTTCTGTGTTTCTTCGTCAATAAGAAGGTCCAAGGGATACAGTAAACCTGAAGTGAAGCATCTGAATCTATAACTATTGTCACACGAATGGTCAGTAGGAAGAGTCAGTCTTATTGTCCTTAAGTCGGCATTGTGCCTTTTGTATTTAATTCCGATGCAATTCCTGTGTTTCATCGTCAATACGAACGTCCAAGGAATACAGTAAACGTGAAGTGAAGCATCGGAATCTATGACTAGTGTTGCAGGAATGGTTCAAAACATAGTCAATAAGAAGTGTCGGTCTTCATGTACTTAAGTCGGCATTGTGCCTTTTGTATTTAATTCCGATGCAATTTCTGTGTTTCATCGTCAATAAGAAGGTCCAAGGGATACAGTAAACCTGGAGTGAAGCATGGAAATCTATAACTAGTGTCACAGGAATGGGTCAAAACATAGTCAGTAAGAAGTGTCGGTCTTCATGTACTTAAGTCGGCATTGTGAATTTTGTATTTAATTCCGATGCCATTTCTGTGTTTCATCGTCAATAAGAAGGTCCAAGGGATACAGTAAACCTGGAGTGAAGCATGGAAATCTATAACTAGTGTCACAGGAATGGGTTAAAACATAGTCAGTAAGAAGTGTCGGTCTTCATGTACTTAAGTCGGCATTGTGAATTTTGTATTTAATTCCGATGCCATTTCTGTGTTTCATCGTCAATACGAAGGTCCAAGGGATACAGTAAACCTGGAGTGAAGCATGGAAATCTATAACTAGTGTCACAGGAATGGGTCAAAACATAGTCAGTAATAAGTGTCGGTCTTCATGTACTTAAGTCGGCATTGTGTCTTTTGTATTTAATTCCGATGCAATTTCTGTGTTTCGTCGTCAATAAGAAGGTCCAAGGGATACAGTAAACCTGGTGTAAAAAATCCGAATCTATAACTAGTGTCACAGGAATGGTCAGTGGGAAGAGTCAGTCTTCTTGTACTTAAGTCGGCATTGTGCCTTTTGTATTTAAGTCCGATGCAATTTCTTTGTTTCATCGTCAATAAGAAGGTCCAACGGATACAGTAAACCTTGAGTGAAGCATCGGAATCCATAACTAGTGTCTCAGGAATGGTTCAAAACATAGTCAGTAAGAAGAGTCTTTCTTCATGTACTTAAGTGGGCATTGTGCCTTTTGTATTTAATTCCGATGCAATTTCTGTGTTTCATCGTCAATAAGAAGGTCCAAGGGATACAGTAAACCTGAAGTGAAGCATCGGAATCTATAACTACTGTCACAGGAATGGTCAGTTGGAAGAGTCAGTCTCCTTGTCCTTAAGTCGGCATTGTGCCTTTTGTATGTAATTCCGATGCAATTTCTGTGTTTCATCGTCAATAAGAACGTCCAAGGGATACAGTAAACTTGAAGTGAAGCATCGGAATCTATAACTAGTGTTGCAGGAATGGTTCAAAACATAGTCAATAAGAAGTGTCGGTCTTCATGTACTTAAGTCGGCATTGTGCCTTTTGTATTTAATTCCGATGCAATTTCTGTGTTTCATCGTCAGTAAGCAGGTCCAAGGGATACAGTAAACGTGAAGTGTAGCTTCGGAATCTATAACTAGTGTCACAGGAATGGTTCAAAAGCATAGTCAGTAAGAAGTGTCGGTCTTCATGTACTTAAGTCGGCATTGTGCCTTTTGTATTTAATTCCGATGCAATTTCTGTGTTCTTCGTCAATAAGAAGGTCCAAGGGATACAGTAAACCTGAAGTGAAGCATCGGAATCTATAACTAGTGTCACACGAATGGTCAGTAGGAAGAGTCAGTCTTATTGTCCTTAAGTCGGCATTGTGCCTTTTGTATTTAATTCCGATGCAATTTCTGTGTTCCATCGTCAATAAGAACGTCCAAGGAATACAGTAAACTTGAAGTGAAGCATCGGAATCTATAACTAGTGTTGCAGGAATGGTTCAAAACATAGTCAATAAGAAGTGTCGGTCTTCATGTACTTAAGTCGGCATTGTGCCTTTTGTATTTAATTCCGATGCAATATCTGTGTTTCATCGTCAATAAGAAGGTCCAAGGGATACAGTAAACGTGAAGTGTAGCTTCGGAATCTATAACTAGTGTCACAGGAATGGTTCAAAAGCATAGTCAGTAAGAAGTGTCGGTCTTCATGTACTTAAGTCGGCATTGTGCCTTTTGTACTTAATTCCGATGCAATTTCTGTGTTTCATCGTCAATAAGAAGGTCCAAGGGATACAGTAAACCTGAAGTGAAGCATCGGAATCTATAACTAGTGTCACAGGAATGGTTCTAAACATAGTCAGTAAGATGTGTCGGTCTTCATATACATACGTCGGCATTGTGCCTTTTGTATTTAATTCCGATGCAATTTCTGTGTGTCATCGCCAAGAAGAAGGTCCAAGGGATACAGTAAACCTGGAGTGAAGCATGGAAATCTATAACTAGTGTCACAGGAATGGTCAGTAGGAAGAGTCAGTCTTCTTGTCCTTAAGTCGGCATTGTGCCTTTTATATTTAATTCCCATGCAATTTCTGTGTTTCATCGTCAATAAGAAGGTCCAAGGGATACAGTAAACCTGAAGTGAAGCATCGGAATCTATAACTAGTGTCACAGGAATGGTCAGTAGGAAGAGTCAGTCTTCTACATCTACATCTACATCTATACTCCGCGAGCCACCTTACGGTGTGTGGTGGAGGGTACTTATTGTACCACTATCTGATCCCCCCATCCCTGTTCCATTCACGAATTGTGCGTAGGAAGAACGACTGCTTGTAAGTCTCCGTATTTGCTCTAATTTCTCGGATCTTTTCGTTGTGATCATTACGCGCGAAATATGTGGGCGGTAGTAATATGTTGCCCATCTCTTCCCGGAATGTGCTCTCTCGTAATTTCGATAATAAGCCTCTCCGTATTGCGTAACGCCTTTCTTGAAGTGTCCGCCACTGGAGCTTGTTCAGCATCTCCGTAACGCTCTCGCGCTGACTAAATGTCCCCATGACGAATCGCGCTGCTTTTCGCTGGATCATGTCTATCTCTTCTATTAATCCAACCTGGTAAGGGTCCCATACTGATGAGCAATACTCAAGAATCGGACGAACAAGCGTTTTGTAAGCTACTTCTTTCGTCGATGAGTCACATTTTCTTAGAATTCTTCCTATGAATCTCAACCTGGCGCCTGCTTTTCCCACTATTTGTTTTATGTGATCATTCCACTTCAGATCGCTCCGGATAGTGACTCCTAAGTATTTTACGGTCGTTACCGCTTCCAATGATTTACCACCTATGGCATAATCGTACTGGAATGGATTTCTGCCCCTATGTATGCGCATTATATTACATTTATCTACGTTTAGGGAAAGCTGCCAGCTGTCGCACCATGCATTAATCCTCTGCAGGTCCTCCTGGAGTACGTACGAGTCTTCTGATGTTGCTACTTTCTTGTAGACAACCGTGTCATCTGCAAATAGCCTCACGGAGCTACCGATGTTGTCAACTAAGTCATTTATGTATATTGTAAACAATAAAGGTCCTATCACGCTTCCCTGCGGTACTCCCGAAATTACCTCTACATCTGCAGATTTTGAACCGTTAAGAATGACATGTTGTGTTCTTTCTTCTAGGAAATCCTGAATCCAATCACAAACCTGGTCCGATATTCCGTAAGCTCGTATTTTTTTCACTAAACGTAAGTGCGGAACCGTATCAAATGCCTTCCTGAAGTCCAGGAATACGGCATCAATCTGCTCGCCAGTGTCTACGGCACTGTGAATTTCTTGGGCAGATAGGGCGAGCTGAGTTTCACATGATCTCTGTTTGCGGAATCCATGTTGGTTATGATGAAGGAGATTTGTATTATCTAAGAACGTCATAATACGAGAACACAAAACGTGTTCCATTATTCTACAACAGATTGACGTAAGCGAAATAGGCCTATAATTATTCGCATCTGATTTATGACCCTTCTTGAAAATGGGAACGACCTGCGCTTTCTTCCAGTCGCTAGGTACTTTACGTTCTTCCAGCGATCTACGATAAATTGCTGATAGAAAGGGGGCAAGTTCTTTAGCATAATCACTGTAGAATCTTAAGGGTATCTCGTCTGGTCCGGATGCTTTTCCGCTACTAAGTGATAGCAGTTGTTTTTCAATTCCGATATCGTTTATTTCAATATTTTCCATTTTGGCGTCCGTGCGACGGCTGAAGTCAGGGACCGTGTTACGATTTTCCGCAGTGAAACAGTTTCGGAACACTGAATTCAGTATTTCTGCCTTTCTTCGGTCGTCCTCTGTTTCGGTGCCATCGTGGTCAACGAGTGACTGAATAGGGGATTTAGATCCGCTTACCGATTTTACATATGACCAAAACTTTTTAGGGTTCTTGTTTAGATTGTTTGCCAATGTTTTATGTTCGAATTCGTTGAATGCTTCTCTCATTGCTCTCTTTACGCTCTTTTTCGCTTCGTTCAGCTTTTCCTTATCAGCTATGATTCGACTACTCTTAAACCTATGATGAAGCGTCCTTTGTTTCCGTAGTACCTTTCGTACATGATTGTTATACCACGGTGGATCTTTCCCCTCGCTTTGGACCTTAGTCGGTACGAACTTATCTAAGGCGTACTGGACGATGTTTCTGAATTTTTTCCATTTTTGTTCCACATCCTCTTCCTCTGAAATGAACGTTTGATGGTGGTCACTCAGATATTCTGCGATTTGTGCCCTATCACTCTTGTTAAGCAAATATATTTTCCTTCCTTTCTTGGCATTTCTTATTACACTTGTAGTCATTGATGCAACCACTGACTTATGATCACTGATACCCTCTTCTACATTCACGGAGTCGAAAAGTTCCGGTCTATTTGTTGCCATGAGGTCTAAAACGTTAGCTTCACGAGTTGGTTCTCTAACTATCTGCTCGAAGTAATTCTCGGACAAGGCAGTCAGGATAATGTCACAAGAGTCTCTGTCCCTGGCTCCAGTTCTGATTGTGTGACTATCCCATTCTATACCTGGTAGATTGAAGTCTCCCCCTATTACAATAGTATGATCACGAAACTTCTTCACGACGTTCTGCAGGTTCTCTCTGAGGCGCTCAACTACTACGGTTGCTGATGCAGGTGGTCTATAGAAGCATCCGACTATCATATCTGACCCACCTTTGATACTTAACTTAACCCAGATTATTTCACATTCGCATTCGCTAATAACTTCACTGGATATTATTGAATTCTTTACTGCTATAAATACTCCTCCACCATTGGCGTTTATCCTATCCTTGCGGTATATATTCCATTCTGTGTCTAGGATTTCGTTACTGTTCACTTCCGGTTTTAACCAACTTTCCGTTCCTAATACTATATGCGCACTATTTCCTTCAATAAGAGATACTAATTCAGGAACCTTGCCCTGGATACTCCTGCAGTTTACCAATATCACGTTGACTTTTCCTGTTTTTGATCTCTGAGGACGGACGTTCTTTATCAACGATGATAATGGCCTCTCTGGTAAGCCGTCAGGTATCTTATCGTTTCGCCCAAGGAGGGGTCCCTCTAACCTAAAAAACCCCCGTGTGCACGCCACACGTACTCTGCTACCCTAGTAGCTGCTTCCGGTGTGTAGTGCACGCCTGACCTGTCTAGGGGGGCCCTACAGTTCTCCACCCAATAACGGAGGTCGATGAATTTGCAACCATTATAGTCGCAGAGTCGTCTGAGCCTCTGGTTTAGACCCTCCACACGGCTCCAAACCAGAGGACCGCGATCGACTCTGGGCACTATGCTGCAGATATTAAGCTCAGCTTACACTCCGCGTGCGATGCTGGTTGCCTTCACCAAATCAGCCAGCCGCCGGAAGGAACCAAGGATGGCCACAGAACCCAAGCGGCAGGCGTCATTCGTTCCGACATGTGCTACTATCTGCAGCCGGTCACACCCAGTGCGTTCAATTGTACTTAAGTTGGCATTGTGCCATTTGTATTTAACTCCGATGCAATTTCTGTGTTTCATCGTCAATAAGAAGGTCCAAGGAATACAGTAAACCTGAAGTGAAGCATCGGAATCTATAACTAGTGTCACAGGAATGGTTCAAAACATAGTCAGTAGGAAGTGTCGGTCTTCATGTACATAAGTCGGCATTGTGCCTTTTGTATTTAATTCCGATGCAATTTCTGTGTTTCATTGTCAATAAGAAGGTCCAAGGGATACAGTAAACCTGAAGTGGAGCATCGGAATCTATAACTAGTCTCAGGCGAATGGTTCAAAACTTAGACAGTAGGAAGAGTCAGTCTTCTTGTACTTAAGTCGGCATTGTGCCTTTTGTATTTAATTCCGATGAAATTTCTGTGTTTCATCGTCAATAAGAAGGTCCAAGAGATACAGTAAACCTGAAGTGAAGCATCGGAATCTATAACTAGTGTCACAGGAATGGTCAGTAGGAAGAGTCAGTCTTCTTGCCCTTAAGTCGGCATTGTGCCTTTTGTATTTAATTCCGATGCAATTTATGTGTTTCATCGTACATACGAAGGTCCAAGGGATACAGTAAACCAGAAGTGAAGCATCGGAATCTATAACTAGTGTCACAGGAATGGTTCAAAACATAGTCAGTAAGAAGTGTCGGTCTTCATATACATACGTCAGCATTGTGCCTTTTGTATTTAATTCCGATGCAATTTCTGTGTTTCATCGCCAATAAGAAGGTCCAAGGGATACAGTAAACCTGAAGTGAAGCATCGGAATCTATAACAAATGTCACAGGAATGGTCAGTAGGAAGAGTCAGTCTTCTTGTCCTTAAGTCGGCATTGTGCCTTTTGTATTTAATTCCCATGCAATTTCTGTGTTTCATCGTCAATAAGAAGGTCCAAGGGATACAGTAAACCTGAAGTGAAGCATCGGAATCTATAACTAGTGTCACAGGAATGGTCAGTAGGATGAGTCAGTCTTCTTGTACTTAAGTTGGCATTGTGCCATTTGTATTTAACTCCGATGCAATTTCTGTGTTTCATCGTCAATAAGAAGGTCCAAGGGATACAGTAAACCTGAAGTGAAGCATGGGAATCTATAACTAGTGTCAGAGGAATGGTTCAAAACTTAGGCAGTAGGAAGAGACAGTCTTCTTGTACTTAAGTCGGCATTGTGCCTTTTGTATTAATTTCCGATGCAATTTCTGTGTTTCGTCGTCAATAAGAAGGTCCAAGGGATACAGTAAACCCGGTGTAAAAAACCGGAATCTATAACTAGTGTCACAGGAATGGTCAGTAAGAAGAGTCAGTCTTCTTGTACTTAAGTCGGCATTGTGCCTTTTGTATTTAAGTCCGATGCAATTTCTGTGTTTCATCGTAAATAAGAAGGTCCAAGGGATACAGTAAACCTTGAGTGAAGCATCGGAATAAATAACTAGTGTCTCAGGAATGGTACAAAGCATAGTCAGTAAGAAGTGTCGGTCTTCATGTACATAAGTGGGCATTGTGCCTTTTGTATTTAATTCCGATGCAATTTCTGTGTTTCATCGTCAATAAGAAGGTCCAAGGGATACAGTAAACCTGAAGTGAAGCATCGGAATCTATAACTAGTGTCACACGAATGGTTCAAATCATAGTCAGTAAGAAGTGTCGTTCTTCATGTACTTAAGTCGGCATTGTGCCTTTTGTATTTAATTCCGATGCAATTTCTGTGTTTCATCGTCAATAAGAAGGTCCAAGGGATACAGTACACCTGAAGTGAAGCATCGGAATCTATAACTAGTGTTACAGGAATGGTTCAAAACATAGTCAGTAAGAACTGACGGTCTTCACGTACTTAAGTCGGCATTGTGCCTTTTGTATTTAATTCTGATGCCATTTCTGTGTTTCATCGTCAATATGTAGGTCCAAGGTATACAGTAAACCTGGAGTGAAGCATGCAAATCTATAACTAGTGTCACAGGAATGGTCAGTAGGAAGAGTCAGTCTTCTTGCCCTTAAGTCGGCATTGTGCCTTTTGTATTTAATTCCGATGCAATTTATGTGTTTCATCGTCAATAAGAAGGTCCAAGGGATACAGTAAACCTGAAGTGAAGCATCGGAATCTATAACTAGTGTTACAGTAATGGTTCAAAACATAGTCAGTAAGAAGTGTCGTTCTTCATGTACTTAAGTCGGCATTGTGAATTTTGTATTTAATTCCGATGCCATTTCTGTGTTTCAACGTCAATAAGAAGGTCCAAGGGATACAGTAAACCTGGAGTGAAGCATGGAAATCTATAACTAGTGTCACAGGAATGGGTCAAAACATAGTCAGTAAGAAGTGTCGGTCTTCATGTACCGAAGTCGGCATCGTGAATTTTTTATTTAATTCCGATGCCATTTCTGTGTTTCATCGTCAATGAGAAGGTCCAAGGGATACAGTAAACCTGGAGTGAGGCATGGAAATCTATAACTAGTGTCACAGGAATGGGTCAAAACATCGTCAGTAAGAAGTGTCGGTCTTCATGTACTTAAGTCGGCATTGTGTCTTTTGTATTTAATTCCGATGCAATTTCTGTGTTTCGTCGTCAATAAGAAGGTCCAAGGGATACAGTAAACCTGGTGTAAAAAATCCGAATCTATAACTAGTGTCACAGGAATGGTCAGTAGGAAGAGTCAGTCTTCTTGTACTTAAGTCGGCATTGTGCCTTTTGTATTTAAGTCCGATGCAATTTCTGTGTTTCATCGTCAATAAGAAGGTCCAAGGGATACAGTAAACCATGAGTGAAGCATCGGAATCCATAACTAGTGTCACAGGAATGGTTCAAAACATAGCCAGTAAGAAGTGTCGGTCTTCATGTACTTAAGTGGGCATTGTGCCTTTTGTATTTAATTCCGATGCAATTTCTGTGTTTCATCGTCAATAAGAAGGTCCAAGGGATACAGTAAACCTGAAGTGAAGCATCGGAATCTATAACTAGTGTCACAGGAATGGTTCAAACCATAGTCAGTAGGAAGTGTCGGTCTTCATGTACATAAGTGGGCATTGTGCCTTTTGTATTTAATGCCGATGCAATTTCTGTGTTTCATTGTCAATAAGAAGGTCCAAGGGATACAGTAAACCTGAAGTGAAGCATCGGAATCTATAACTAGTCTCAGAGGAATGGTTCAAAACATAGACAGTAGAAAGAGTCAGTCTTCTTGTACTTAAGTCGGCATTGTGCCTTTTGTATTTAATTCCGATGAAATTTCTGTGTTTCATCGTCAATAAGAAGGTCCAAGAGATACAGTAAACCTGAAGTGAAGCATCGGAATCTATAACTAGTGTCACAGGAATGGTCAGTAGGAAGAGTCAGTCTTCTTGCCCTTAAGTAGGCATTGTGCCTTTTGTATTCAATTCCGATGCAATTTATGTGTTTCATCGTCAATAAGAAGGTCCAAGGGATACAGTAAACCTGAAGTGAAGCATCGGAATCTATAACTAGTGTTACAGTAATGGTTCGAAACATAGTCAGTAAGAAGTGTCGTTCTTCATGTACTTAAGTCGGCATTGTGAATTTTGTATTTAATTCCGATGCCATTCCTGTGTTTCATCGTCAATAAGAAGGTCCAAGGGATACAGTAAACCTGGAGTGAAGCATGGAAATCTATAACTAGTGTCACAGGAATGGGTCAAAACATAGTCAGTAAGAAGTGTCGGTCTTCATGTACTTAAGTCGGCATTGTGTCTTTTGTTTTTAATTCCGAAGCCATTTCTGTGTTTCATCGTCAATAAGTAGGTCCAAGGTATACAGTAAACCTGGAGTGAAGTATGGAAATCTATAACTAGTGTCACAGGAATGGGTTAAAACATAGTCAGTAAGAAGTGTCGGTCTTCATGTACTTATGTCGGCATTGTGCCTTTTGTATTTAATTCCGATGCAATTTCTGTGTTTAATCAACAATAAAAAGGTCCAAGTGATACAGTAAACCTGAAGTGAAGCATCGGAATCTATAACTAGTGTCAGAGGAATGGTTCAAAACTTAGACAGTAGGAACAGTCAGTCTTCTTGTACTTAAGTCGGCATTGTGCCTTTTGTATTAATTTCCGATGCAATTTCTGTGTTTCGTCGTCAATAAGAAGGTCCAAGGGATACAGTAAACCTGGTGTAAAAAATCGGAATCTATAACTAGTGTCACAGGAATGGTCAGTAGGAAGAGTCAGTCTTCTTGTACTTAAGTCGGCATTGTGCCTTTTGTATTTGAGTGAAGCATCGGAATCCATAACTAGTGTCTCAGGAATGGTTCAAAACATAGTCAGTAAGAAGTGTCGGTCTTCATGTACTTATGTCGGCATTGTGCCTTTTGTATTAATTTCCGATGCAATTTCTGTGTTTCGTCGTCAATAAGAAGGTCCAAGGGATACAGTATACCTGGTGTAAAAAATCGGAATCTATAACTAGTGTCACAGGAATGGTCAGTAGGAAGAGTCAGTCTTCTTGTACTTAAGTCGGCATTGTGCCTTTTGTATTTAAGTCCGATGCAATTTCTGTGTTTCATCGTCAATAAGAAGGTCCAAGGGATACAGTAAACCTTGAGTGAAGCATCGGAATCCATAACTAGTGTCTCAGGAATGGTACAAAACATAGTCAGTAAGAAGTGTCGGTCTTCATGTACTTAAGTGGGCATTGTGCTCTTTGTATTTCATTCTGAATCAATTTCTGTGTTTCATCGTCAATAAGAAGGTCCAAGGGATATAGTAAACCTGAAGTGAAGCATCGGAATCTATAACTAGTGTCACACGAATGGTTCAAATCATAGTCAGTAAGAAGTGTCGTTCTTCATGTACTTAAGTAGGCATTGTGCCTTTTGTATTTAATTCCGATGCAATTTCTGTGTTTCATCGTCAATAAGAAGGTCCAAGGGATACAGTAAACCTAAAGTGAAGCATCGGAATCTATAACTAGTGTCACAGGAATGATCAGTAGGATGAGTCAGTCTTCTTGCCCTTAAGTCGGCATTGTGCCTTTTGTATTTAATTTCGATGCAATTTCTGTGTTTCATCGTCAATAAGAAGGTCCAATGGATACAGTACACCTGAAGTGAAGCATCGGAATCTATAACTAGTGTTACAGGAATGGTTCAAAACATAGTCAGTAAGAAGTGACGGACTTCACGTACTTAAGTCGGCATTGTGCCTTTTGTATTTAATTCTGATGCCATTTCTGTGTTTCATCGTCAATATGTGGGCCCAAGGTATACAGTAAACCTGGAGTGAAGCATGGAAATCTATAACTAGTGTCACAGGAATGGTCAGTAGGAAGAGTCAGTCTTCTTGCCCTTAAGTCGGCATTGTGCATTTTGTATTTAATTCCGATGCAACTTATGTGTTTCATCGTCAATAAGAAGGTCCAAGGGATACAGTAAACCTGGAGTGAAGCATGGAAATCTATAACTAGTGTCACAGGAATGGGTCAAAACATAGTCATTAAGAAGTGTCAGTCTTCATGTACTGAAGTCGGCATTGTGAATTTTGTATTTAATTCCGATGCCATTTCTGTGTTTCATCGTCAATAAGAAGGTCCAAGGGATACAGTAAACCTGGAGTGAAGCATGGAAATCTATAACTAGTGTCACAGGAATGGGTCAAAACATAGTCAGTAAGAAGTGTCGGTCTTCATGTACTTAAGTGGGCATTGTGCCTTTTGTATTTAATTCCGATGCAATTTCTGTGTTTCATCGACAATAAGAAGGTCCAAGGGATACAGTAAACCAGGAGTGAAGCATGGAAATCTATAACTAGTGTCACAGGAATGGGTCAAAACATAGTCAGTAAGAAGTGTCAGTCTTCATGTACTGAAGTCGGCATTGTGAATATTGTATTTAATTCCGATGCCATTTCTGTGTTTCATCGTCAATAAGAAGGTCCAAGGGATACAGTAAACCTGGAGTGAAGCATGGAAATCTATAACTAGTGTCACAGGAATGGGTCAAAACATAGTCAGTAAGAAGTGTCGGTCTTCATGTACATAAGTCGACATTGTGCCTTTTGTATTTAATTCAGATGCAATTTCTGTGTTTCATCGTCGATAAGTAGGTCCAAGGGATACAGTAAACCTGAAGTGAAGCATCGGAATCTATAACTAGTGTCACAGGAATGGTTCAAAACATAGTCAGTAAGAAGTGTCCTTCTTCATGTACTTAAGTCGGCATTGTGCCTTTTGTATTTAATTCCGATGCAATTTCTATGTTTCATCGTCAATAAGAAGGTAGAAGGGATACAGTAAACCTGAAGTGCAGCATCGGAATCTATAACTAGTGTCACAGGAATGGTCAGTAGGAAGAGTCAGTCTTGTTGTACATAAGTTGGCATTGAGAAATTTGTATTTAATTCCGATGCAATTTCTCTGCTTCATCGTCAATAAGAAGGTCCAAGGAATACAGTAAACCTGATGTGAAGCATCGGAATCTATAACTAGTGGCACAGGAATGGTTCAAAACATAGTCAGTAGGAAGTGTCGGTCTTCATGTACTTAAGTCAGCATTGTGCCTTTTGTATTTAATTCCGATGCAGTTTCTGTGTTTTATCGTCAATAAGAAGGTCCAAGGGATACAGTAAACCTGAAGTGAAGCATCGGAATCTATAACTAGAGTCAGAGGAATGGTTCAAAACTTAGACAGTAGGAAGAGTCAGTCTTCTTGTACTTAAGTCGGCATTGTGCTTTTTGTATTTAATTCCGATGCAATTTCTGTGTTTCATCGTCAATAAGAAGTTCCAAGGGATACAGTAAACCTGGTGTGAAGAATCGGAATCTTTAACTAGTGTCACAGGAATGGTCAGTAGGAAGAGTCAGTCTTCTTGTCCTTAAGTCGGCATTGTGCGTTTTGTATTTAATTCCGATGCAATTTCTGTGTTTCGTCGTCAATAAGAAGGTCCTAGGGATACAGTAAACCTGAAGTGAAGCATAGGAATCTATAACTACTGTCACAGAAATGGAAAGTAGGAAGAGTCAGTCTTCTTGTTCTTAAGTCGGCATTGTGCCTTCTGTATTTAATTCCGATGCAAATACTGTGTTTCATTGTCAATAAGAAGGTCAAAGGGATACAGTAAACCTGAAGTGAAGCATCGGAATCTATAACTAGTGTCAACGGAATGGTTCAAAACAGTCAGTAAGTAGTGTCGTTCTTCATGTACTTAAGTCGGCATTGTGCCTTTTGTATTTAATTCCGATGCAATTTCTGTATCTCATCGTCAATAAGAATGTCCAACGGATATAGTATACCTGAAGAGATGCATCAGAATCTATAACTAGTGTCACAGGAATGGTCAGTAGGAAGAGTCAGTCTTCTTGCCCTTAAGTCGGCATTGTGCTTTTTGTATTTAATTCCGATGCAATTTCTGTGTTTCATCGTCAATAAGAAGGTCCAAGGGATACAGTAAACCTGAAGTGAAGCATCGGAATCTATAACTAGTGTTACAGTAATGGTTCAAAACATAGTCAGTAAGAAGTGTCGGTCTTCATGTACTTATGTCGGCATTGTGCCTTTTGTATTTAATTCCGATGCCATTTGTGTGTTTCATCGTCAATAAGAAGGTCCAAGGGATACAGTAAACCTGGAGTGGAGCATGGAAATCTAAAACTAGTGTCACTGGAATGGGTCAAAACATAGTCAGTAAGAAGTGTCGGTCTTCATGTACTTAAGTCGGCATTGTGCCTTTTGTATTCAAGTCCGATGCAATTTCTGTGTTTCATCGTCAATAAGAAGGTCCAAGGGATACAGTAAACCTGGAGTGAAGCATCGGAATCTATATCTAGTGTCACAGGAATGGTACAAAACATAGACAGTAGGAAGGGTCAGTCTTCTTGTACTTAAGTCGGCATTGTGCCTTTTGTACTTAATTCCGATGGAATTTCTGTTTTTCATCGCCAATAAGAAGGTCCAAGGGATACAGTAAACCTGAAGTGAAACATCGGAATCTATAACTAGTGTTACAGGAATGGTCAGTAGGAAGAGTCAGTCTTCTTGCACTTAAGTCGGCATTGTGCCATTTGTATTTAATTCCGATGGAATTTCTGTGTTTCATCGCCAATAAGAAGGTCCAAGGGATACAGTAAACCTTAAGTGAGACATCGGAATCTATAACTAGTGTTACAGGAATGGTTCAAAACATAGTCAGTAAGAAGTGTCGGTCTTCATATACTTAAGTCGGCATTGTGCCTTTTGCATTTAATTCCGATGCAATTTCTGTGTTTCATCGTCAATATGAAGGTCCAAGGGATACAGTAAACCTGGAGTGAAGCATCGGAATCTATAACTAGTGTCACAGGAATGGTTCAAAACATAGATAGTTGGAAGAGTCAGTCTTCTTGTACTTAACACGGCATTGTGCGTTTTGTATTTAATTCCGATGCAATTTCTGTGTTTCATCGTCAATGAGAAGGTCCAAGGGATACAGTAAACCTGAAGTGAAGCATCGGAATCTATAACTAGTGTCACAGGAATTTTTCAAAACATAGTCAGAAGGAAGTGTCGGTCTTCATGTACTTAAGTCGGCATTGTGCCTTTTGTATTTAATTCCGATGCAATTTCTGTGTTTCATCGTCAATAAGAAGGTCCAAGTTATACAGTAAACCTGAAGTGAAGCATCGGAATCTATAACAAGTGTCACAGGAATGGTCAGTTGGAAGAGTCAGTCTTCTTGTCCTTAAGTCGGCATTGTGCCTTTTGTATTTAATTCCGATGCAATTTCTGTGTTTCATCGTCAATAAGAAGGTCCAATGGATACAGTAAACCTGGAGTGAGGCATCGGAATCTATAACTAGTGTCACAGGAATGGTCAGTAGGAAGAGTCAGTCTTCTTGTCCCTAAGTCGGTATTGTGTCTTTTGTATTTAATTCCGATGCAATTTCTGTTTTTCATCGTCAATAAGAAGGTCTAAGGGATACATTAAACCTGAAGTGAAGCATCGAAATCCATAACTAGTGTTGCAGGAATGGTTCAAAACATAGTCAGTAAGAAGTGTCGGTCTTCATGTACTTAAGTCGGCATTGTGCCTTTTGTATTTAATTCCGATGCAATTTCTGTGTTTCATCGTCAATAAGAAGGTCCAAGGGATACAGTAAACCTGGAGTGAAGCATCGGAATCTATAACTAGTGTCACAGGAATGGCCAGCAGGAAGAGTCAGTGTTCTTGTCCTTAAGCCGGCATTGTGCTTTTGTATTTAATTCAGATGCAATTTCTGTGTTTCATCGTCAATAAGAAGGTCCAAGGGATACAGTAAACCTAAAGTGAAGCATCGGAATGTATAACTAGTGTCACAGGAATGGTCAGTAGGATGAGTCATTCTTCTTGTCCTTAAGTCGGCATTGTGCCTTTTGTATTTAATTCCGATGCTATTTCTGTGTTTCATCGTCAATAAGAAGGTCCAAAGGATACAGTAAACCTGAAGTGAAGCATCGGAATCTATAACTAGTGTCACAGGAATGGTTCAAAACATAGTCAGAAGGAAGTGTCGGTGTTCATGTACTTAAGTCGGCATTGTGCCTTTTGTATTTAATTCCGATGCAATTTCTGTGTTTCATCGTCAATAAGAAGGTCCAAGTTATACAGTAAACCTGAAGTGATGCATCGGAATCTATAACTAGTGTCACAGGAATGGTTCAAAACATAGTCAGTAAGAAGTGTCGGTCTTCATGTACTTAAGTCAGCATTGTGCCATTTGTATTTAATTCCGATGCAATTTCTGTGTTTCATCGACAATACGAAGGTCCAAGGGATACAGTAAACCTGAAGTGAAGCATCGGAATCTATAACTAATGTCACAGGAATGGTCAGTAGGAAGAGTCAGTCTTCTTGTCCTTAAGTCGGCATTGAGCCTTTTGTATTTAATTCCGATGCATTTTCTGTGTTTCATCGTCAATAAGAAGGTCCAAGGGATTCAGTAAACCTGAAGTGAAGCATAGGAATCCATAACTAGTGTTGCAGGAATTGCTCAAAACATAGTCAGTAAGAAGTGTCGGTCTTCATGTACTTATGTCGGCATTGTGCCTTTTGTATTTAATTCCGATGCCATTTCTGTGTTTCATCGTCAATAAGAAGGTCCAAGGGATACAGTAAACCTGGAGTGAAGCATCGGAATCGATAACTAGTGTCACAGGAATGGTCAGTAGGAAGAGTCAGTGTTCTTGTCCTTAAATCGGCATTGTGCCTTTTGTATTTAATTCCGATGCAATTTCTGTGTTTCATCGTCAATAAGAAGGTCTAAGGGATACAGTAAACCTGGAGTGAAGCATCGGAATCTATAACTAGTGTCACAGGAATGGTCAGTAGGAAGAGTCAGTGTTCTTGTCCTTATGTCGGCATTGTGCCTTTTGTAATTAATTCCGATGCAATTTCTGTGTTTCATCGTCAATAAGAAGGTCCAAGGGATACAGTAAACCTGAAGTGAAAGATAGGAATCTATAACTGGTGTCACAGGTATGGTCAGTAGGAAGAGTCAGTGTTCTTGTCCTTAAATCGGCATTGTGCCTTTTGTATTTAATTCCGATGCAATTTCTGTGTTTCATCGTCAATAAGGAGGTTTAAGGGATACAATAAACCTGAAGTGAAGCATAGGAATCTATAACTAGTGTCACAGGAATGGTCAGTAGGAAGAGTCAGCCTTCTTGCCCCTATGTCGGTATTGTGCCTTTTGTATTTAATTCCGATGCATTTTCTGTGTTTCATCGTCAATAAGAAGGTCCAAGGGATACAGTAAACCTGAAGTGAAGCATCGGCATCCATAACTAGTGTTGCAGGAATGGTTCAAAACATAGTCAGTAAGAAGTGTCGGTCTTCATGTACTTAAGTCGGCATTGTGCCTTTTGTATTTAATTCCGATGCAATTTCTGTGTTTCATCGTCAATAAGTAGGTCCAAGGGATACGGTAAACCTGGAGTGAAGCATGGAAATCTATAACTAGTGTCACAGGAATGGGTCAATACATAGTCAGTAAGAAGTGTCGGTCTTCATGTACTTAAGTCGGCATTGTGCCTTTTGTATTTAATTCCGATGCAATTTCTGTGTTTCATCGTCAATAAGAAGGTCCAAGGGATACAGTAAACCTGAAGTGAAGCATCGGAATCTTTAACTAGTGTCACAGGAATTTTTCAAAACATAGTCAGAACGAAGTGTCGGTCTTCATGTACTTAAGTCGGCATTGTGCCTTTTGTATTTAATTCCGATGCAATTTCTGTGTTTCATCGTCCATAAGAAGGTCCAAGTTATACAGTAAACCTGAAGTGAAGCATCGGAACCTATAACTAGTGTCACAGGAATGGTCAGTTGGAAGAGTCAGTCTTCTTGTCCTTTAGTCGGCATTGTGCCTTTTGTATTTAATTCCGATGCAGTTTCTGTGTTTCATCGGCAATAAGAAGGTCCAAGGGATACACTAAACCTGGAGTGAAGCATCGGAATCTATAACTAGTGTCACAGGAATGGTCAGTAGGAAGAGTCAGTCTTCTTGTCCCTAAGTCGGTATTGTGCCTTTTGTATTTAATTCCGATGCATTTTCTGTGTTTCATCGTCAATAAGAAGGTCCAAGGGATACAGTAAACCTGAAGTGAAGCATCGGCATCCATAACTAGTGTTGCAGGAATGGTTCAAAACATAGTCAGTAAGAAGTGTCGGTCTTCATGTACTTAAGTCGGCATTGTGCCTTTTGTATTTAATTCCGATGCAATTTCTGTGTTTCATCGTCAATAAGTAGGTCCAAGGGATACGGTAAACCTGGAGTGAAGCATGGAAATCTATAACTAGTGTCACAGGAATGGGTCAATACATAGTCAGTAAGAAGTGTCGGTCTTCATGTACTGAAGTCGGCATTGTGCCTTTTGTATTTAATTCCGATGCAATTTCTGTGTTTCATCGTCAATAAGAAGGTCCAAGGGATACAGTAAACCTGAAGTGAAGCATCGGAATCTTTAACTAGTGTCACAGGAATTTTTCAAAACATAGTCAGAACGAAGTGTCGGTCTTCATGTACTTAAGTCGGCATTGTGCCTTTTGTATTTAATTCCGATGCAATTTCTGTGTTTCATCGTCCATAAGAAGGTCCAAGTTATACAGTAAACCTGAAGTGAAGCATCGGAACCTATAACTAGTGTCACAGGAATGGTCAGTTGGAAGAGTCAGTCTTCTTGTCCTTTAGTCGGCATTGTGCCTTTTGTATTTAATTCCGATGCAGTTTCTGTGTTTCATCGGCAATAAGAAGGTCCAAGGGATACACTAAACCTGGAGTGAAGCATCGGAATCTATAACTAGTGTTACAGGAATGGTTCAAAACATAGTCAGTAAGAAGTGTCGGTCTTCATATACTTAAGTCGGCATTGTGCCTTTTGCATTTAATTCCGATGCAATTTCTGTGTTTCATCGTCAATAAGAAGGTCCAAGGGATACAGTAAACCTGAAGTGAAGAATCGGAATCTATAACTAGTGTCACTGGAATGGTTCGAAACTTAGACATTAGGAAGAGTCAGTATTCTTGTCCTTAAGTCGGCATTGTGCCTTTTGTATTTAATTCCGATGCAATTTCTGTGTTTCATCGTCAAAAAGAAGGTCCAAGGGATACAGTAAACCTGGAGTGAAGCATCGGAATCTATAACTAGTGTCACAGGAATGGTTCAAAACATAGATAGTTGGAAGAGTCAGTCTTCTTGTACTTAACACGGCATTGTGCGTTTTGTATTTAATTCCGATGCAATTTCTGTGTTTCATCGTCAATGAGAAGGTCCAAGGGATACAGTAAACCTGAAGTGAAGCATTGGAATCTATAACTAGTGTCACAGGAATTTTTCAAAACATAGTCAGAAGGAAGTGTCGGTCTTCATGTACTTAAGTCGGCATTGTGCCTTTTGTATTTAATTCCGATGCAATTTCTGTGTTTCATCGTCAATAAGAAGGTCTAAGGGATACAGTAAACCTGGAGTGAAGCATCGGAATCTATAACAAGTGTCACAGGAATGGTCAGTTGGAAGAGTCAGTCTTCTTGTCCTTAAGTCGGCATTGTGCCTTTTGTATCTAATTCCGATGCAATTTCTGTGTTTCATCGTCAATAAGAAGGTCCAATGGATACAGTAAACCTGGAGTGAGGCATCGGAATCTATAACTAGTGTCACAGGAATGGTCAGTAGGAAGAGTCAGTCTTCTTGTCCCTAAGTCGGTATTGTGTCTTTTGTATTTAATTCCGATGCAATTTCTGTTTTTCATCGTCAATAAGAAGGTCTAAGGGATACATTAAACCTGAAGCGAAGCATCGAAATCCATAACTAGTGTTGCAGGAATGGTTCAAAACATAGTCAGTAAGAAGTGTCGGTCTTCATGTACTTAAGTCGGCATTGTGCCTTTTGTATTTAATTCCGATGCAATTTCTGTGTTTCATCGTCAATAAGAAGGTCCAAGGGATACAGTAAACCTGGAGTGAAGCATCGGAATCTATAACTAGTGTCACAGGAATGGCCAGCAGGAAGAGTCAGTGTTCTTGTCCTTAAGCCGGCATTGTGCTTTTGTATTTAATTCAGATGCAATTTCTGTGTTTCATCGTCAATAAGAAGGTCCAAGGGATACAGTAAACCTAAAGTGAAGCATCGGAATGTATAACTAGTGTCACAGGAATGGTCAGTAGGATGAGTCATTCTTCTTGTCCTTAAGTCGGCATTGTGCCTTTTGTATTTAATTCCGATGCTATTTCTGTGTTTCATCGTCAATAAGAAGGTCCAAAGGATACAGCAAACCTGAAGTGAAGCATCGGAATCTATAACTAGTGTCACAGGAATGGTTCAAAACATAGTCAGAAGGAAGTGTCGGTGTTCATGTACTTAAGTCGGCATTGTGCCTTTTGTATTTAATTCCGATGCAATTTCTGTGTTTCATCGTCAATAAGAAGGTCCAAGTTATACAGTAAACCTGAAGTGAAGCATCGGAATCTATAACTAGTGTCACAGGAATGGTTCAAAACATAGTCAGTAAGAAGTGTCGGTCTTCATGTACTTAAGTCGGCATTGTGCCATTTGTATTTAATTCCGATGCAATTTCTGTGTTTCATCGACAATACGAAGGTCCAAGGGATACAGTAAACCTGAAGTGAAGCATCGGAATCTATAACTAATGTCACAGGAATGGTCAGTAGGAAGAGTCAGTCTTCTTGTCCTTAAGTCGGCATTGAGCCTTCTGTATTTAATTCCGATGCATTTTCTGTGTTTCATCGTCAATAAGAAGGTCCAAGGGATTCAGTAAACCTGAAGTGAAGCATCGGAATCCATAACTAGTGTTGCAGGAATTGCTCAAAACATAGTCAGTAAGAAGTGTCGGTCTTCATGTACTTATGTCGGCATTGTGCCTTTTGTATTTAATTCCGATGCCATTTCTGTGTTTCATCGTCAATAAGAAGGTCCAAGGGATACAGTAAACCTGGAGTGAAGCATCGGAATCTATAACTAGTGTCACAGGAATGGTCAGTAGGAAGAGTCAGTGTTCTTGTCCTTAAATCGGCATTGTGCCTTTTGTATTTAATTCCGATGCAATTTCTGTGTTTCATCGTCAATAAGAAGGTCTAAGGGATACAGTAAACCTGGAGTGAAGCATCGGAATCTATAACTAGTGTCACAGGAATGGTCAGTAGGAAGAGTCAGTGTTCTTGTCCTTATGTCGGCATTGTGCCTTTTGTAATTAATTCCGATGCAATTTCTGTGTTTCATCGTCAATAAGAAGGTCCAAGGGATACAGTAAACCTGAAGTGAAAGATAGGAATCTATAACTGGTGTCACAGGTATGGTCAGTAGGAAGAGTCAGTGTTCTTGTCCTTAAATCGGCATTGTGCCTTTTGTATTTAATTCCGATGCAATTTCTGTGTTTCATCGTCAATAAGGAGGTTTAAGGGATACAATAAACCTGAAGTGAAGCATAGGAATCTATAACTAGTGTCACAGGAATGGTCAGTAGGAAGAGTCAGCCTTCTTGCCCCTATGTCGGTATTGTGCCTTTTGTATTTAATTCCGATGCATTTTCTGTGTTTCATCGTCAATAAGAAGGTCCAAGGGATACAGTAAACCTGAAGTGAAGCATCGGCATCCATAACTAGTGTTGCAGGAATGGTTCAAAACATAGTCAGTAAGAAGTGTCGGTCTTCATGTACTTAAGTCGGCATTGTGCCTTTTGTATTTAATTCCGATGCAATTTCTGTGTTTCAAGGTGAAGAAGAAGGTCCAAGGATACAGAAAACCTGTAGTGAAGCATCGGAGTCTATAAGTAGTGTCACAGGATTGGTTCAAAACATAGTCAGTAAGAAGTGTCGTTTATCATGTACTTAAGTCGGTATTGTGCTTTTTGTATTTAATTCCGATACAATTTCTGAGTTTCATCGTCAATAAGAAGGTCCAAGGGATACAGTAAACCTGAAGTGAAGCATCGGAATCTATAACTAGTGTCACAGGAATGGTCAGTAGGAAGAGTCAGTCTTCTTGCCCTTAAGTCGGTATTGTGCCTTTTGTATTTAATTCCGAGCAATTTCTGTGTTTCATCGTCAACAAGAAGGTCCAAGGGATAGAGTAAACCTGAAGTGAAGCATCGGAATCTATAACTAGTGTCACAGGAATGGTTCAAAACTAAGATAGTAGGAAGAGTCGGTCTTCTTGTACTTAAGGAGGCATTGTGCCTTTTGTATTTAATTCCGATGCAATTTCTGTGTTTCATCGTCAATAAGAAGGTCCAAGGGATACTGTAAACCTGAGGTGAAGCATCGGAATCTATAACTAGTGTCACAGGAATGGTTCAAACTTAGACAGTAGGAAGACTCAGTCTTCTTGTACTTAAGTCGGCATTGTACCTTTTGTATTTAATTCCGATGCAATTTCTGTGTTTCATCGTCAATAAGATTGTCCAAGGGATACAGTAAACCTGAAGTGAAGTATCGGAATCTATAACTAGTGTCACAGGAAAGGTTCAAAACATAGACTGTAAGAAGAGCCAATCTCCTTGTACTTGAGTCGTCATTGTGCCTTTTGTATTTAATTCCGATGCAATTCCTGTGTTTCATCGTCAATAAGAAGGTCCAAGGGATACAGTAAACCTGAAGTGAAGCATCAGAATCTATAACTAGAGTTACAGGAATGGTTCAAAACATAGTCAGTAAGAAGTGTCGGTCTTTATGTACTTATGTCGGCATTGTGACTTTTGTGCTTAATTCCGATGCAATTTCTGTGTTTCATCGTCAATAAGAAGGTCCAAGGGATACAGTAAACCTGGAGTGATGCATCGTAATCTATAACTGCTGTCACAGGAATGGTTCAAAACATAGACAGTAAGAAGAGTCAGTTCTCTTGTACTGAAGTCGGCATTTTGCTCTTTGTATTTAATACCGATGCAATTTTTGTGTTTCATCGTCAATAAGTAGGTCCGAGGGACACAGTAAACCTGAAGTGAAGAATCGGAATCTATAACTAGTGTCACAGGAATGGTTCAAAACATAGTCAGTAAGAAGTGTCGGTCTTCATGTACTTAAGTCGGCATTGTGTCTTTTGTATTTAATTCCGATGCAATTTCTCTGTTTCATCGTCAATAAGAAAGTCCAAGGGATACAGTAAACCTTGAGTGAAGCATCGGAATCTATAACTACTGAGCAGGAATAGTCAGTAGGAAGAGTCAGTCTTCTTGCCCATAAGTCGGCATTGTGCCTTTTGTATTTAATTCCGATGCAATTTCTGTGTTTCATAGTCAATAAGAAGGTCCAAGGGATACAGTAAACCTGGAGTGAAGCATCGGAATCTATAACTAGTGTCACAGGAATGGTCAGTAGGAAGAGTCAGTGTTCTTGTCCTTAAATCGGCATTGTGCCTTTTGTATTTAATTCCGATGCAATTTCTGTGTTTCATCGTCAATAAGAAGGTCCAAGGGATACAGTGAACCAGGAGTGAAGCATCGGAATCTATAACTAGTGTCACAGGAATGGTCAGTAAGAAGAGTCAGTGTTCTTGTCCTTATGTCGGCATTGTGCCTTTTGTATTTAATTCCGATGCAATTTCTGTGTATTATCGTCAATAAGAATGTCCAAGGGATACAGTAAACCTGAAGTGAAAGATAGGAATCTATAATTGGTGTCACAGGAATGGTCAGTAGGAAGAGTCAGTGTTCTTGTCCTTAAATCGGCATTGTGCCTTTTTTATTTAATTCCGATGTAATTTCTGTGTTTCATCGTCAATAAGGAGGTTCAAGGGATACAATAAACCTGAAGTGAAGCATCGGAATCTATAACTAGTGTCACAGGAATGGTCAGTAGGAAGAGTCAGCCTTCTTGTCCCTAAGTCGGTATTGTGCCTTTTGTATTTAATTCCGATGCATTTTCTGTGTTTCATCGTCATTAAGAAGGTCCAAGGGATACGGTAAACCTGGAGTGAAGCATGGAAATCAATAACTAGTGTCACAGGAATGGGTCAAAACATAGTCAGTAAGAAGTGTCGGTCTTCATGTACTTAAGTCGGCATTGTGGCTTTTGTATTTAATTCCGATGCAATTTCTGTGTTTCATCGTCAATAAGAAGGTCCAAGGGATACAGTAATCCTGAAGTGAAGCATCGGAATCTATAACTAGTGTCACAGGAATGGTTCAAAACATAGTCAGTCAGAAGTGTCCTTCTTCATGTACTTAAGTGGCCTTGTGCCTTTTGTATTTAATTCCGATGCAATTTCTGTGTTTCATCGTCAATAAGAAGGTCCTAGGTATACAGTAAACCTGAAGTGAAGCATAGGAATCTATAACTAGTGTCACAGGAATGGAAAGTAGGAAGAGTCAGTCTTCTTGTCCTTAAGTCGGCATTGTGCCTTTTGTATTTAATTCCGATGCAATTTCTGTGTTTCATCGTCATTAAGAAGGTCAAAGGGATACAGTAAACCTGAAGTGAAGCATCGGAATCTATAACTAGTGTCACAGGAATGGTCAGTAGGAAGAGTCAGTCTTCTTGCCCCCAAGTCGGCATTGTGCCTTTTGTATTTAATTGCGATGCAATTTCTGTGTTTCATCGTCAATAAGAAGGTCCAAGGGATACAGTAAACCTGAAGTGAAGCATCGGAATCTTTAACTAGTGTCACAGGAATTTTTCAAAGCATAGTCAGAAGGAAGTGTCGGTCTTCATGTACTTAAGTCGGCATTGTGCCTTTTGTATTTAATTCCGATGCAATTTCTGTGTTTCATCGTCAATAAGAAGGTCCAAGTTATACAGTAAACCTGAAGTGAAGCATCGGAATCTATAACTAGTGTCACAGGAATGGTCAGTTGGAAGAGTCAGTCTTCTTGTCCTTAAGTCGGCATTGTGCCTTTTGTATATAATTCCGATGCAATTTCTGTGTTTCATCGTCAATAAGAAGGTCCAAGGGATACAGTAAACCTGGAGTGAAGCATCGGAATCTATAACTAGTGTCACAGGAATGGTCAGTAGGAAGAGTCAGTCTTCTTGTCCCTAAGTCGGTATTGTGCCTTTTGTATTTAATTCCGATGCATTTTCTGTGTTTCATCGTCAATAAGAAGGTCTAAGGGATACAGTAAACCTGAAGTGAAGCATCGAAATCCATAACTAGTGTTGCAGGAATGGTTCAAAACATAGTCAGTAAGAAGTGTCGGGCTTCATGTACTTAAGTCGGCATTGTGCCTTTTGTATTTAATTCCGATGCAATTTCTGTGATTCATCGTCAATAAGATGGTCCAAGGGGTACAGTAAACCTGGAGTGAAGCATCGGAATCTATAACTAGTGTCACAGGAATGGTCAGTAGGAAGAGTCAGTGTTCTTGTCCTTAAGTCGGCATTGTGCTTTTGTATTTAATTCAGATGCAATTACTGTGTTTCATCGTCAATAAGAAGGTCCAAGGGATACAGCAAACCTGAAGTGAAGCATCGGAATCTATAACTAGTGTCACAGGAATGGTCAGTAGGAAGAGTCATTCTTCTTGTCCTTAAGTCGGCATTGTGCCTTTTGTATTTAATTCCGATGCAATTTCTGTGTTTCATCGTCAATAAGAAGGTCCAAAGGATACAGTAAACCTGAAGTGAAGCATCGGAATCTATAACTAGTGTCACAGGAATGGTTCAAAACATAGTCAGAAGGAAGTGTCGGTCTTCATGTACTTAAGTCGGCATTGTGCCTTTTGTATTTCATTCCGATGCAATTTCTGTGTTTCATCGTCAATACGAAGGTCCAAGGGATACAGTAAACCTGAAGTGAAGCATCGGAATCTATAACTAGTGTCACAGGAATGGTCAGTAGGAAGAGTCAGTCTTCTTGTCCTTAAGTCGGCATTGAGCCTTTTGTATTTAATTCCGATGCATTTTCTGTGTTTCATCGTCAATAAGAAGGTCCAAGGGATTCAGTAAACCTGAAGTGAAGCATCGGAATCCATAACTAGAGTTGCAGGAATTGCTCAAAACATAGTCAGTAAGAAGTGTCGGTCTTCATGTACTTATGTCGGCATTGTGCCTTTTGTATTTAATTCCGATGCCATTTCTGTGTTTCATCGTCAATAAGAAGGTCCTAGGTATACAGTAAACCAGAAGTGAAGCATAGGAATCTATAACAAGTGTCACAGGAATGAAAAGTAGGAAGAGTCAGTCTTCTTGTCCTTAAGTCGGCATTGTGCCTTTTGTATTTAATTCCGATGCAAATTCAGTGTTTCATCGTCAGTAAGAAGGTCCAAGGGATACAGCAAACCTGAAGTGAAGCATCGGAATCTATAACTAGTGTCACACGAATGTTTCAAAACATAGTCAGTAAGAAGTGTCGTACTTCATGTACTTAAGTCGGCATTGTGCCTTTTGTATTCAATTCCGATGCAATCTCTGTGTTTCATCGTCAATAAGAAGGTCCAAGGGATACAGTAAACCTGGAGTGAAGCATCGGAATCTATAACTAGTGTCACAGGAATGGTCAGTAGGAAGAGTCAGTGTTCTTGTCCTTAAGTCGGCATATTGCCTTTTGTATTTAATTCCGATGCAATTTCTGTGTTTCATCGTCAATAAGAAGGTCCAAGGGATACAGTAAACCTGGAGTGAAGCATCGGAATCTACAACTAGTGTCACAGGAATGGTCAGTAGGAAGAGTCAGTGTTCTTGTCCTTATGTCGGCATTGTGCCTTTGGTATTTAATTCCGATGCAATTTCTGTGTTTCATCGTCAATAAGAAGGTCCAAGGGATACAGTAAACCTGAAGTGAAAGATAGGAATCTATAACTGGTGTCACAGGAATGGTCAGTAGGAAGAGTCAGTGTTCTTGTCCATAAATCGGCATTGTGCCTTTTGTATTTAATTCCGTTGCAATTTCTGTGTTTCATCGTCAATAAGGAGATTTAAGGGATACAATAAACCTGAAGTGAAGCATCGGAATCTATAACTAGTGTCACAGGAATAGTCAGTAGGAAGAGTCAGCCTTCTTGTCCCTAAGTCGGTATTGTGCCTTTTGTATTTAATTCCGATGCATTTTCTGTGTTTCATCGTCAATCAGAAGGTCCAAGGGATACAGTAAACCTGAAGTGAAGCATCGGAATCCATAACTAGTGTTGCAGGAATGGTTCAAAACATAGTCAGTAAGAAGTGTCGGTCTTCATGTACTTAAGTCGGCATTGTGCCTTTTGTATTCAATTCCGATGCAATTTCTGTGTTTCATCGTCAATAAGTAGGTCCAAGGGATACGGTAAACCTGGAGTGAAGCATGGAAATCTATAACTAGTGTCACAGGAATGGGTCAAAACATAGTCAGTAAGAAGTGTCGGTCTTCATGTACTTAAGTCGGCATTGTGCCTTTTGTATTTAATTCCGATGCAATTTCTGTGTTTCATCGTCAATAAGAAGGTCCATGGGATACAGTAATCCTGAAGTGAAGCATCGGAATCTATAACTAGTGTCACGGGAATGGTTCAAAACATAGTCAGTCAGAAGTGTCCTTCTTCATGTACTTAAGTCGGCATTGTGCCTTTTGTATTTAATTCCGATGCAATTTCTGTGTTTCATCGTCAATAAGAAGGTCCTAGGTATACAGTAAACCTGAAGTGAAGCATAGGAATCTATAACTAGTGTCACAGGAATGGAAAGTAGGAAGAGTCAGTCTTCTTGTCCTTAAGTCGGCATTGTGCCTTTTGTATTTAATTCCGATGCAATTTCTGTGTTTCATCGTCAATAAGAAGGTCCAAGGGATACAGTAAACCTGAAGTGAAGCATCGGAATCTTTAACTAGTGTCACAGGAATTTTTCAAAGCATAGTCAGAAGGAAGTGTCGGTCTTCATGTACTTAAGTCGGCATTGTGCCTTATGTATTTAATTCCGATGCAATTTCTGTGTTTCATCGTCAATAAGAAGGTCCAAGGGATACAGTAATCCTGAAGTGAAGCATCGGAATCTATAACTAGTGTCACAGGAATGGTTCAAAACATAGTCAGTCAGAAGTGTCCTTCTTCATGTACTTAAGTGGCCTTGTGCCTTTTGTATTTAATTCCGATGCAATTTCTGCGTTTCATCGTCATTAAGAAGGTCAAAGGGATACAGTAAACCTGAAGTGAAGCATCGGAATCTATAACTAGTGTCACAGGAATGGTCAGTAGGAAGAGTCATTCTTTTTGTCCTTAAGTCGGCATTGTGCCTTTTGTATTTAATTCCGATGCAATTTCTGTGTTTCATCGTCAATAAGAAGGTCCAAGGGATACAGTAAACCTGGTGTGAAGAATCGAAATCTATAACTAGTGTCACAGGAATGGTCAGTAGGAAGAGTCATTCTTTTTGTCCTTAAGTCGGCATTGTGCCTTTTGTATTTAATTCCGATGCAATTTCTGTGTTTCATCGTCAATAAGAAGGTCCAAGGGATACAGTTAACCTGAAGTGAAGCATCGGAATCTTTAACTAGTGTCACAGGAATTTTTCAAAGCATAGTCAGAAGGAAGTGTCGGTCTTCATGTACTTATGTCGGCATTGTGCCTTTTGTATTTAATTCCGATGCAATTTCTGTGTTTCATCGTCAATAAGAAGGTCCAAGTTATACAGTAAACCTGAAGTGAAGCATCGGAATCTATAACTAGTGTCACAGGAATGGTCAGTTGGAAGAGTCAGTCTTCTTGTCCTTAAGTCGGCATTGAGCCTTTTGTATATAATTCCGATGCAATTTCTGTGTTTCATCGTCAATAAGAAGGTCCAAGGGATACAGTAAACCTGGAGTGAAGCATCGGAATCTATAACAAGTGTCACAGGAATGGTCAGTAGGAAGAGTCAGTCTTCTTGTCCCTAAGTCGGTATTGTGCCTTTTGTATTTAATTCCGATGCATTTTCTGTGTTTCATCGTCAATAAGAAGGTCTAAGGGATACAGTAAACCTGAAGTGAAGCATCGAAATCCATAACTAGTGTTGCAGGAATGGTTCAAAACATAGTCAGTAACAAGTGTCGGGCTTCATGTACTTAAGTCGGCATTGTGCCTTTTGTATTTAATTCCGATGCAATTTCTGTGATTCATCGTCAATAAGATGGTCCAAGGGGTACAGTAAACCTGGAGTGAAGCATCGGAATCTATAACTAGTGTCACAGGAATGGTCAGTAGGAAGAGTCAGTGTTCTTGTCCTTAAGTCGGCATTGTGCTTTTGTATTTAATTCAGATGCAATTTCTGTGTTTCATCGTCAATAAGAAGGTCCAAGGGATACAGTAAACCTGAAGTGAAGCATCGGAATCTATAACTAGTGTCACAGGAATGGTCAGTAGGAAGAGTCATTCTTCTTGTCCTTAAGTCGGCATTGTGCCTTTTGTATTTAATTCCGATGCAATTTCTGTGTTTCATCGTCAATCAGAAGGTCCAAAGGATACAGTAAACCTGAAGTGAAGCATCGGAATCTATAACTAGTGTCACAGGAATGGTTCAAAACATAGTCAGAAGGAAGTGTCGGTCTTCATGTACTTAAGTCGGCATTGTGCGTTTTGTATTTCATTCCGATGCAATTTCTGTGTTTCATCGTCAATACGAAGGTCCAAGGGATACAGTAAACCTGAAGTGAAGCATCGGAATCTATAACTAGTGTCACAGGAATGGTCAGTAGGAAGAGTCAGTCTTCTTGTCCTTACGTCGGCATTGAGCCTTTTGTATTTAATTCCGATGCATTTTCTGTGTTTCATCGTCAATAAGAAGGTCCAAGGGATTCAGTAAACCTGAAGTGAAGCATCGGAATCCATAACTAGAGTTGCAGGAATTGCTCAAAACATAGTCAGTAAGAAGTGTCGGTCTTCATGTACTTATGTCGGCATTGTGCCTTTTGTATTTAATTCCGATGCCATTTCTTTGTTTCATCGTCAATAAGAAGGTCCTAGGTATACAGTAAACCAGAAGTGAAGCATAGGAATCTATAACAAGTGTCACAGGAATTGAAAGTAGGAAGAGTCAGTCTTCTTGTCCTTAAGTCGGCATTGTGCCTTTTGTATTTAATTCCGATTTAAATTCAGTGTTTCATCGTCAGTAAGAAGGGCCAAGGGATACAGCAAACCTGAAGTGAAGCATCGGAATCTATAACTAGTGTCACAGGAATGTTTCAAAACATAGTCAGTAAGAAGTGTCGTACTTCATGTACTTAAGTCTGCATTGTGCCTTTTGTATTTAATTCCGATGCAATCTCTGTGTTTCATCGTCAATAAGAAGGTCCAAGGGATACAGTAAACCTGAAGTGAAGCATCGGAATCTATAACTAGTGTCACAGGAATGGTTCAAAACTTAGGCATTATTAAGAGTCAGTCTTCTTGTCCTTAAGTCGGCATTGTGCCTTTTGTATTTAATTCCGATGCAATTTCTGTGTTTCATCGTCAATAAGAAGGTCCAAGGGATACAGTAAACCTGGAGTGAAGCATCGGAATCCATAACTAGTGTCACAGGAATGGCCAGTAGGAAGAGTCAGTGTTCTTGTCCTTAAGTCGGCATATTGCCTTTTGTATTTAATTCCGATGCAATTTCTGTGTTTCATCGTCAATAAGAAGGTCCAAGGGATACAGTAAACCTGGAGTGAAGCATCGGAATCTACAACTAGTGTCACAGGAATGGTCAGTAGGAAGAGTCAGTGTTCTTGTCCTTATGTCGGCATTGTGCCTTTTGTATTTAATTCCGATGCAATTTCTGTGTTTCATCGTCAATAAGAAGGTCCAAGTGATACAGTAAACCTGAAGTGAAAGATAGGAATCTATAACTGGTGTCACAGGAATGGTCAGTAGGAAGAGTCAGTGTTCTTGTCCATAAATCGGCATTGTGCCTTTTGTATTTAATTCCGATGCAATTTCTGTGTTTCATCGTCAATAAGGAGATTTAAGGGATACAATAAACCTGAAGTGAAGCATCGGAATCTATAACTAGTGTCACAGGAATGGTCAGTAGGAAGAGTCAGCCTTCTTGTCCCTAAGTCGGTATTGTGCCTTTTGTATTTAATTCCGATGCATTTTCTGTGTTTCATCGTCAATAAGAAGGTCCAAGGGATACAGTAAACCTGAAGTGAAGCATCGGAGTCCATAACTAGTGTTGCAGGAATGGTTCAAAACATAGTCAGTAAGAAGTGTCGGTCTTCATGTACTTAAGTCGGCATTGTGCCTTTTGTATTCAATTCCGATGCAATTTCTGTGTTTCATCGTCAATAAGTAGGTATAAGGGATACGGTAAACCTGGAGTGAAGCATGGAAATCTATAACTAGTGTCACAGGAATGGGTCAAAACATAGTCAGTAAGAAGTGTCGGTCTTCATGTACTTAAGTCGGCATTGTGCCTTTTGTATTTAATTCCGATGCAATTTCTGTGTTTCATCGTCAATAAGAAGGTCCATGGGATACAGTAATCCTGAAGTGAAGCATCGGAATCTATAACTAGTGTCACGGGAATGGTTGAAAACATAGTCAGTCTGAAGTGTCCTTCTTCATGTACTTAAGTCGGCATTGTGCCTTTTGTATTTAATTCCGATGCAATTTCTGTGTTTCATCGTCAATAAGAAGGTCCTAGGTATACAGTAAACCTGAAGTGAAGCATAGGAATCTATAACTAGTGTCACAGGAATGGAAAGTAGGAAGAGTCAGTCTTCTTGTCCTTAAGTCGGCATTGTGCCTTTTGTATTTAATTCCGATGCAATTTCTGTGTTTCATCGTCAATAAGAAGGTCCTAGGTATACAGTAAACCTGAAGTGAAGCATAGGAATCTATAACTAGTGTCACAGGAATGGAAAGTAGGAAGAGTCAGTCTTCTTGTCCTTAAGTCGGCATTGTGCCTTTTGTATTTAATTCCGATGCAATTTCTGTGTTTCATCGTCAATAAGAAGGTCCTAGGTATACAGTAAACCTGAAGTGAAGCATAGGAATCTATAACTAGTGTCACAGGAATGGTCAGTAGGAGGGGTCAGTCTTCTTGCCCTCAAGTCGGCATTGTGCCTTTTGTATTTAATTCCGATGCAATTTCTGTGTTTCATCGTCAATAAGAAGGTCCAAGGGATTCAGTAAACCTGGTGTGAAGAATCGGAATCTATAACTAGTGTCACAGGAATGGTCAGTAGGAAGAGTCAGTGTTCTTGTCCTTATGTCGGCATTGTGCCTTTTGTATTTAATTCCGATGCAATTTCTGTGTTTCATCGTCAATAAGAAGGTCCAAGGGATACAGTAACCCTGAAGTGAAGCATCGGAATCCATAACTAGTGTTGCAGGAATGGTTCAAAACATAGTCAGTAAGAAGTGTCGGTCTTCATGTACTTAAGTCGGCATTGTGCCTTTTGTATTTAATTCCGATGCAATTTCTGTGTTTCATCGTCAATAAGAAGGTCCAAGGGATACAGTAAACCTGAAGTGAAGCATCGGAATCTTTAACTAGTGTCACAGGAATTTTTCAAAGCATAGTCAGAAGGAAGTGTCGGTCTTCATGTACTTAAGTCAACATTGTGCCTTTTGTATTTAATTCCGATGCAATTTCTGTGTTTCATCGTCAATAAGAAGGTCCAAGTTATACAGTAAACCTGAAGTGAAGCATCGGAATCTATAACTAGTGTCACAGGAATGGTCAGTTGGAAGAGTCAGTCTTCTTGTCCTTAAGTCGGCATTGTGCCTTTTGTATATAATTCCGATGCAATTTCTGTGTTTCGTCGTCAATAAGAAGGTCCAAGGGATACAGTAAACCTGGAGTGAAGCATCGGAATCTATAACTAGTGTCACAGGAATGGTCAGTAGGAAGAGTCAGTCTTCTTGTCCCTAAGTCGGTATTGTGCCTTTTGTATTTAATTCCGATGCATTTTCTGTGCTTCATCGTCAATAAGAAGGTCTAAGGGATACAGTAAACCTGAAGTGAAGCATCGAAATCCATAACTAGTGTTGCAGGAATGGTTCAAAACATAGTCAGTAAGAAGTGTCGGGCTTCATGTACTTATGTCGGCATTGTGCCTTTTGTATTTAATTCCGATGCAATTTCTGTGATTCATCGTCAATAAGATGGTCCAAGGGGTACAGTAAACCTGGAGTGAAGCATCGGAATCTATAACTAGTGTCACAGGAATGGTCAGTAGGAAGAGTCAGTGTTCTTGTCCTTAAGTCGGCATTGTGCTTTTGTATTTAATTCAGATGCAATTTCTGTGTTTCATCGTCAATAAGAAGGTCCAAGGGATACAGTAAACCTGAAGTGAAGCATCGGAATCTATAACTAGTGTCACAGGAATGGTCAGTAGGAAGAGTCAGCCTTCTTGTCCCTAAGTCGGTATTGTGCCTTTTGTATTTAATTCCGATGCATTTTCTGTGTTTCATCGTCAATAAGAAGGTCCAAGGGATACAGTAAACCTGAAGTGAAGCATCGGAGTCCATAACTAGTGTTGCAGGAATGGTTCAAAACATAGTCAGTAAGAAGTGTCGGTCTTCATGTACTTAAGTCGGCATTGTGCCTTTTGTATTCAATTCCGATGCAATTTCTGTGTTTCATCGTCAATAAGTAGGTCCAAGGGATACGGTAAACCTGGAGTGAAGCATGGAAATCTATAACTAGTGTCACAGGAATGGGTCAAAACATAGTCAGTAAGAAGTGTCGGTATTCATGTACTTAAGTCGGCATTGTGCCTTTTGTATTTAATTCCGATGCAATTTCTGTGTTTCATCGTCAATAAGAAGGTCCATGGGATACAGTAATCCTGAAGTGAAGCATCGGAATCTATAACTAGTGTCACGGGAATGGTTCAAAACATAGTCAGTCTGAAGTGTCCTTCTTCATGTACTTAAGTCGGCATTGTGCCTTTTGTATTTAATTCCGATGCAATTTCTGTGTTTCATCGCCAATAAGAAGGTCCTAGGTATACAGTAAACCTGAAGTGAAGCATAGGAATCTATAACTAGTGTCACAGGAATGGAAAGTAGGAAGAGTCAGTCTTCTTGTCCTTAAGTCGGCATTGTGCCTTTTGTATTTAATTCCGATGCAATTTCTGTGTTTCATCGTCAATAAGAAGGTCCTAGGTATACAGTAAACCTGAAGTGAAGCATAGGAATCTATAACTAGTGTCACAGGAATGGAAAGTAGGAAGAGTCAGTCTTCTTGTCCTTAAGTCGGCATTGTGCCTTTTGTATTTAATTCCGATGCAATTTCTGTGTTTCATCGTCAATAAGAAGGTCCTAGGTATACAGTAAACCTGAAGTGAAGCATAGGAATCTATAACTAGTGTCACAGGAATGGTCAGTAGGAGGGGTCAGTCTTCTTGCCCTCAAGTCGGCATTGTGCCTTTTGTATTTAATTCCGATGCAATTTCTGTGTTTCATCGTCAATAAGAAGGTCCAAGGGATTCAGTAAACCTGGTGTGAAGAATCGGAATCTATAACTAGTGTCACAGGAATGGTCAGTAGGAAGAGTCAGTGTTCTTGTCCTTATGTCGGCATTGTGCCTTTTATATTTAATTCCGATGCAATTTCTGTGTTTCATCCTCAATAAGAAGGTCCAAGGGATACAGTAAACCTGAAGTGAAGCATCGGAATCCATAACTAGTGTTGCAGGAATGGTTCAAAACATAGTCAGTAAGAAGTGTCGGTCTTCATGTACTTAAGTCGGCATTGTGCCTTTTGTATTTAATTCCGATGCAATTTCTGTGTTTCATCGTCAATAAGAAGGTCCAAGGGATACAGTAAACCTGAAGTGAAGCATCGGAATCTTTAACTAGTGTCACAGGAATTTTTCAAAGCATAGTCAGAAGGAAGTGTCGGTCTTCATGTACTTAAGTCGGCATTGTGCCTTTTGTATTTAATTCCGATGCAATTTCTGTGTTTCATCGTCAATAAGAAGGTCCAAGTTATACAGTAAACCTGAAGTGAAGCATCGGAATCTATAACTAGTGTCACAGGAATGGTCAGTTGGAAGAGTCAGTCTTCTTGTCCTTAAGTCGGCATTGTGCCTTTTGTATATAATTCCGATGCAATTTCTGTGTTTCGTCGTCAATAAGAAGGTCCAAGGGATACAGTAAACCTGGAGTGAAGCATCGGAATCTATAACTAGTGTCACAGGAATGGTCAGTAGGAAGAGTCAGTCCTCTTGTCCCTAAGTCGGTATTGTGCCTTTTGTATTTAATTCCGATGCATTTTCTGTGTTTCATCGTCAATAAGAAGGTCTAAGGGATACAGTAAACCTGAAGTGAAGCATCGAAATCCATAACTAGTGTTGCAGGAATGGTTCAAAACATAGTCAGTAAGAAGTGTCGGGCTTCATGTACTTATGTCGGCATTGTGCCTTTTGTATTTAATTCCGATGCAATTTCTGTGATTCATCGTCAATAAGATGGTCCAAGGGGTACAGTAAACCTGGAGTGAAGCATCGGAATCTATAACTAGTGTCACCGGAATGGTCAGTAGGAAGAGTCAGTGTTCTTGTCCTTAAGTCGGCATTGTGCTTTTGTATTTAATTCAGATGCAATTTCTGTGTTTCATCGTCAATAAGAAGGTCCAAGGGATACAGTAAACCTGAAGTGAAGCATCGGAATCTATAACTAGTGTCACAGGAATGGTCAGTAGGAAGAGTCATTCCTCTTGTCCTTAAGTCGGCATTGTGCCTTTTGTATTTAATTCCGATGCAATTTCTGTGTTTCATCGTCAATAAGAAGGTCCAAAGGATACAGTAAACCTGAAGTGAAGCATCGGAATCTATAACTAGTGTCACAGGAATGGTTCAAAACATAGTCAGAAGGAAGTGTCGGTCTTCGTGTACTTAAGTCGGCATTGTGCATTTTGTATTTCATTCCGATGCAATTTCTGTGTTTCACCGTCAATACGAAGGTCCAAGGGATACAGTAAACCTGAAGTGAAGCATCGGAATCTATAACTAGTGTCACAGGAATGGTCAGTAGGAAGAGTCAGTCTTCTTGTCCTTAAGTCGGCATTGAGCCTTTTGTATTTAATTCCGATGCATTTTCTGTGTTTCATCGTCAATAAGAAGGTCCAAGGGATTCAGTAAACCTGAAGTGAAGCATCGGAATCCATAACTAGAGTTGCAGGAATTGCTCAAAACATAGTCAGTAAGAAGTGTCGGTCTTCATGTACTTATGTCGGCATTGTGCCTTTTGTATTTAATTCCGATGCCGTTTCTTTGTTTCATCGTCAATAAGAAGGTCCTAGGTATACAGTAAACCAGAAGTGAAGCATAGGAATCTATAACATGTGTCACAGGAATGGAAAGTAGGAAGAGTCAGTATTCTTGTCCTTAAGTCGGCATTGTGCCTTTTGTATTTAATTCCGATGCAAATTCAGTGTTTCATCGTCAGTAAGAAGGTCCAAGGGATACAGAAAACCTGAAGTGAAGCATCGGAATCTATAACTAGTGTCACAGGAATGTTTCAAAACATAGTCAGTAAGAAGTGTCGTACTTCATGTACTTAAGTCGGCATTGTGCCTTTTGTATTTAATTCCGATTCAATCTCTGTGTTTCATCGTCAATAAGAAGGTCCAAGGGATACAGTAAACCTGAAGTGAAGCATCGGAATCTATAACTAGTGTCACAGGAATGGTTCAAAACTTAGGCATTATTAAGAGTCAGTCTTCTTGTCCTTAAGTCGGCATTGTGCCTTTTGTATTTAATTCCGATGCAATTTCTGTGTTTCATCGTCAATAACAAGGTCCAAGGGATACAGTAAACCTGGAGTGAAGCATCGGAATCTATAACTAGTGTCACAGGAATGGTCAGTAGGAAGAGTCAGTGTTCTTGTCCTTAAGTCGGCATATTGCCTTTTGTATTTAATTCCGATGCAATTTCTGTGTTTCATCGTCAATAAGAAGGTCAAAGGGATACAGTAAACCTGGAGTGAAGCATCGGAATCTACAAATAGTGTCACAGGAATGGTCAGTAGGAAGAGTCAGTGTTCTTCTCCTAATGTCGGCATTGTGCCTTTTGTATTTAATTCCGATGCAATTTCTGTGTTTCATCGTCAATAAGAAGGTCCAAGTGATACAGTAAACCTGAAGTGAAAGATAGGAATCTATAACTGGTGTCATAGGAATGGTCAGTAGGAAGAGTCAGTGTTCTTGTCCATAAATCGGCATTGTGCCTTTTGTATTTAATTCCGATGCAATTTCTGTGTTTCATCGGCAATAAGGAGATTTAAGGGATACAATAAACCTGAAGTGAAGCATCGGAATCTATAACTAGTGTCACAGGAATGGTCAGTAGGAAGAGTCAGCCTTCTTGTCCCTAAGTCGGTATTGTGCCTTTTGTATTTAATTCCGATGCATTTTCTGTGTTTCATCGTCAATAAGAAGGTCCAAGGGATACAGTAAACCTGAAGTGAAGCATAGGAATCCATAACTAGTGTTGCAGGAATGGTTCAAAACATAGTCAGTAAGAAGTGTCGGTCTTCATGTACTTAAGTCGGCATTGTGCCTTTTGTATTCAATTCCGATGCAATTTCTGTGTTTCATCGTCAATAAGTAGGTCCAAGGGATACGGTAAACCTGGAGTGAAGCATGGAAATCTATAACTAGTGTCACAGGAATGGGTCAAAAAACAGTCAGTAAGAAGTGTCGGTCTTCATGTACTTAAGTCGGCATTGTGCCTTTTGTATTTAATTCCGATGCAATTTCTGTGTTTCATCGTCAATAAGAAGGTCCTAGGTATACAGTAAACCTGAAGTGAAGCATAGGAATCTATAACTAGTGTTACAAGAATGGAAAGTAGGAAGAGTCAGTCTTCTTGTCCTTAAGTCGGCATTGTGCCTTTTGTATTTAATTCCGATGCAATTTCTGTGCTTCATCGTCATTAAGAAGGTCAAAGGGATACAGTAAACCTGAAGTGAAGCATCGGAATCTATAACTAGTGTCACAGGAATGGTCAGTAGGAGGGGTCAGTCTTCTTGCCCTCAAGTCGGCATTGTGCCTTTTGTATTTAATTCCGATGCAATTTCTGTGTTTCATCGTCAATAAGAAGGTCCAAGGGATACAGTAAACCTGGTGTGAAGAATCGGAATCGATAACTAGTGTCACAGGAATGGTCAGTAGGAAGAGTCAGTCTTCTTGTCCTTAAGTCATCATTGTGCCTTTTGTATTTAATTCCGATGCAATTTCTGTGTTTCATCGTCAATAAGATGGTCCAAGGGAAACAGTAAACCTGAAGTGAAGCATCGGAATCTATAATTAGTGTCACAGGAATGGTTCAAAACTTAGGCATTATTAAGAGTCAGTCTTCTTGTCCTTAAGTCGGCATTGTGCCTTTTGTATTTAATTCCGATGCAATTTCTGTGTTTCATCGTCAATAAGAAGGTCCAAGGGATACAGTAAACCTGGAGTGAAGCATCGGAATCTGTAACTAGTGTCACAGGAATGTTCAGTAGGAAGAGTCAGTGTTCTTGTCCTTATGTCGGCACTGTGCCTTTTGTATTTAATTCCGATGCAATTTCTGTGTTTCATCGTCAATAAGAAGGTCCAAGGGATACAGTAAACTTGGAGTGAAGCATCGGAATCTATAACTAGTGTCACAGGAATGGTCAGTAGGAAGAGTCAGTGTTCTTGTCCTTATGTCGGCATTGTGCCTTTTGTATTTAATTCCGATGCAATTTCTGTGTTTCATCGTCAATAAGAAGGTCCAAGGGATACAGTAAACCTGAAGTGAAGCATCGGAATCCATAACTAGTGTTGCAGGAATGGTTCAAAACATAGTCAGTAAGAAGTGTCGGTCTTCATGTACTTAAGTCGGCATTGTGCCTTTTGTATTTAATTCCGATGCAATTTCTGTGTTTCATCGTCAATAAGAAGGTGCAAGGGACACAGTAAACCTGGAGTGAAGCATCGGAATCTATAACTAGTGTCACAGGACTGGTTCAAAACATAGTCAGTAGGAAGATTCAGTCTTCTTGTCCTTAAGTCGGCATTGTGCCTTTTGTATTTAATTCCGATGCAATTTCTGTGTTTCATCGTCAATAAGAAGGTCCAAGGGATACAGTAAAAATGAAGTGAAGCATCGGAACCTATAACTAGTGTCACTGGAGTGGTCAGTAGGAAGAGTCAGTCTTCTTGTCCTTAGGTCGGCATAGTGCCTTTTGTATTTAATTCCCATGCAAATTCTGTGTTTAATCGTCAATAAGAAGGTCCACGGGATACAGTAAACCTAAAGTGAAGCATAGGAATCTATAACTAGTGTTACAGGAATGGTTGAAAACATAGTCAGTAAGAAGTGTCGGTCTTCATGTACTTAAGTCGGCATTGTGCCTTTTGTATTTAATTCCGATGCAATTTCTGTGTTTCATCGTCAGTAAGAAGGTCCAAGGGATACAGTAAACCTGGAGTGAAGCATCGGAATCTGTAACTAGTGGCACAGGAATGGTTCAAAACATAGTCAGTAAGAAGTGTCGGTCTTCATGTACTTAAGTCGGCATTGTGACTTTTGTGTTTAATTCCGATGCAATTTCTGTGTTTCATCGTCAATAAGAAGGTCCAAGGTATACAGTAAACCTGGAGTGATGCATCGGAATCTATACCTAGTGTCTCAGGAATGGTTCAAAACATAGTCAGTAAGAAGTGTCGGTCTTCATGTACTTAAGTCGGAATTATGCCTTTTGTATTTAATTCCGATGCAATTTCTGTGTTTCATCGTGAAGAAGAAGGTCCAAGGATACAGAAAACCTGTAGTGAAGCATCGGAGTCTATAAGTAGTGTCACAGGATTGGTTCAAAACATAGTCAGTAAGAAGTGTCGTTTATCATGTACTTAAGTCGGCATTGTGCTTTTTGTATTTAGTTCCGATGCAATTTCTGAGTTTCATCGTCAATAAGAAGGTCCAAGGGATACAGTAAACCTGAAGTGAAGCATCGGAATCTATAACTAATGTCACAGGAATGGTTCAAAGCATAAACAGTAAGAAGTGTCAGTTTTCTTATAATTAAGTCAGCATTGTGCCTTTTGTATTTAATTCCGATGCACTTTCTGTGTTTCATCGTCAATAAGAAAGTCAGAGGGATACAGTAAACCTGAAAAGAAGCATCGGAATCTATAAATAGTGTCACAGGAATGGTTCAAATCATAGACAGTAAGGAGAGCCAGTTTTCTTGTACTTACGTCGGCATTGTGCATTTCGTATTAAATACCGATGCAATTTCTGTGTTTCATCGTCAATGAGAAAGTCAGAGGGATACAGTAGACCAGAAGTGAAGCATCGTAATCTATAACTACTGTCACAGGAATGGTTCAAAACATAGACAGTAAGAAGAGTCAGTTCTCTTGTACTTAAGTCGGCATTGTGCTCTTTGTATTTAATACCGATGCAATTTTTGTGTTTCATCGTCAATAAGTAGGTCCGAGGGACACAGTAAACCTGAAGTGAAGAATCGGAATCTATAACTAGTGTCTCAGGAATGGTTCAAAACATAGACAGTAAGAAGAGTCAGTTTTCTTGTACATAAGTCGGCATTGTGCCCTTTCTATTTAATTCCGATGCAATTTCTGTGTTTCATCGTCAATTAGAATGTCAGGAGGAGATACAGTAAACCTGAAGGGAAGCATCGGAATCTATATCTAGTGTCACAGGAGTGGTTCAAAACACAGACAGTAAGAACAGTCAGTCTTCTTGTCCATAAGTCGGCATTGTGCCTTTTGTATTTAATTCCGATGCAATTTCTGAGTTTCATCGTCAATAAGAAGGTCCAAGGGAGACAGTAAACCTGAAGTGAAGCATCGAAATTTATAACAAGTGTCACAGGAATGGTTCATAAGATAGTCAGTAAGAAGTGTCGGTCTTCATGTACTTAAGTCGGCAATGTGTCTTTTGTATTTAATTCCGATGCAATTTCTCTGTTTCATCGTCAATAAGAAGGTCCAAGGGATACAGTAAACCTGGAGTGAAGCATCGGAATCTATAACTACTGTCACAGGAATGGTCAGTAGGAAGAGTCAGTCTTCTTGTCCTTAAGTCGGCATTGTGCCTTTTGTATTTAATTCCGATGCAATTTCTGTGTTTCATTGTCAATAAGAAGGTCCAAGGGATACAGTAAACGCGAAGTGAAGCTTCGGAATCTGTAACTAGTGTCACAGGAATAGGTCAAAACATTGTCAGTAAGAAGTGTCGTTCTTCATGTACTTAAGTCGGCATTGTGCTTTTTGTATTTAATTCCGATGCAATTTCTGAGTTTGATCGTCAATAAGAAGGTCCAAGGGATACAGTAAACCTGAAGTGAAGCATCGGAATCTATAACTAGTGTCACAGGAATTTTTCAAATCTAAGATAGTAGGAAGAGTCGGTCTTCTTGTACTTAAGTCGGCATTGTGCCTTTTGTATTTAATTCCGATGCAATTTCTGAGTTTCATCGTCAATAAGAAGGTCCAAGGGATACAGTAAACATGAGGTGAAGCATCGGAATCTATAACTAGTGTCACAGGAATGGTTCAAACTTAGACAGTTGAAGAGTGTGTCTTCTTGTACTTAAGTCGGCATTGTACCTTTTGTATTTAATTCCGATGCAATTTCTGCATTTCATCGTCAATGAGAAAGTCAGAGGGATACAGTAGACCAGAAGTGAAGCATCGTAATCTATAACTACTGTCACAGGGATGGTTCAAAACATAGACAGTAAGAAGAGTCAGTTCTCTTGTACTTAAGTCTGCATTGTGCTCCTTGTATTTAATAACGATGCAATTTCTGTGTTTCATCGTCAATAAGAAGGTCCGAGGGATACAGTAAACCTGAAGTGAAGCATCGGAATCTATAACTACTGTCACAGGAATGGTCAGTAGGAAGAGTCAGTCTTCTTGTCCTTAAGTCGGCATTGTGCCTTTTGTATCTAATTCCGATGCAATTTCTGTGTTTCATTGTCAATAAGAAGCTCCAAGGGACACAGTAATCGTGAAGTGAAGCTTCGAAATCTATAACTAGTGTCACAGGAATGGTTCAAAACATAGTCAGTAAGAAGTGACGGTCTTCATGTACTTAAGTCGGCATTGTGCCTTTTATATTTAATTCCGATGCAATTTCTGTGTTTCATCGTCAATAAGAAGGTCCAAGGGATACAGTAAACCTGGAGTGAAGCATCGGAATCTATAACTACTGTCACAGGAATGGTCAGTAGGAAGAGTCAGTCTTCTTGTCCTTAATTCGGCATTGTGCCTTTTGTATTTAATTCCGATGCAATTTCTGTGTTTCATTGTCAATAAGAAGGTCCAAGGGATACAGTAAACGTGAAGTGAAGCTTCGGAATCTGTAACTAGTGGCACAGGAACGGTTCAAAACATAGTCAGTAAGAAGTGTCAGTCTTAATGTACTTAAGTCGGCATTGTGCCTTTTGTATTCAATTCCGATGCAATTTCTGTGTTTCATCGTCAATAAGAAGGTCCAAGGGATACGGTAAACCTGAAGTGAAGCATCGGAATCTATAACTAGTGTCACAGGAATGGTCAGTAGGAAGAGTCAGTCTTCTTGTCCTTAAAACGGCATTGTGCCTTTTGTTTTTAATTCCGATGCAATTTCTGTGTTTCATCGTCAATAAGAAGGTCCAAGGGATACAGTAAACCTGAAGTGAAGCATCGGAATCTATAACTAGTGTTGCAGGAATGGTTCAAAACATTGTCAGTGAGAAGTGTCGGTCTTCATGTACTTAAGTCGGCAATGTGCCTTTTGTATTTAATTTCGATGTAATTTCTGTGTTTCATCGTCAATAAGAAGGTCCAAGGGATACAGTAAACCTGGAGTGAAGCATCGGAATCTATAACTAGTGTCACAGGAATGGTTCAAAACATAGTCAGTAAGAAGTGTCGGTCCTCATGTACGTAAGTCGGCATTGTGACTTTTGTTTTTAATTCCGATGCAATTTATGTGTTTCATCGTCAATAAGAAGTTCCAAGGGATACAGTAAACCTGAAGTGAAGCATCGGAATCTATAACTAGTGTCACAGGAATGGTCAGTAGGAAGAGTCAGTCTTCTTGTCCTTAAGTCGGCATTGTGCCTTTTGTATTTAATTCCGATGCATTTTCTGTGCTTCATCGTCATTAAGTAGGTCCAAGTTATACAGTAACCCTGAAGTGAAGCATCGGAATCTATAACTAGTTACACTGGAATGGTTCAAAACATAGTCAGTAAGAAGTGTCTAACTTCATGTACTTAAGTCGGCATTGTGCCTTTTGTATTTAATTACGATGCAATTTCTGTGTGTCATCGTCAATAAGAAGGTCCAAGGGATACAGTAAACCTGAAGTGAAGCATCGGAATCTATAACTAGTGTCACAGGAATGGTCAGTAGGAAGAGTCAGTCTTCTTGTCCTTAAAACGGCATTGTGCCTTTTGTATTTAATTCCGATGCAATTTCTGTGTTTCATCGTCAATAAGAAGGTCTAAGGGATACAGTAAGCCTGAAGTGAAGCATCGGAATCTATAACTAGTGTCACAGGAATGGTCAGTAGGAAGAGTCAGTCTTCTTGTCCTTAAGTCGGCATTATGCCTTTTGTATTTAATTAGGATGCAATTTCTGTGTTTCATCGTCAATAAGAAGGTCCAAGGGATACAGTAAACCTGAAGTGAAGCATCGGAATCTATAACTAGTGTTACAGGAATGGTTCAAGACATAGTCAGTAAGAAGTGTCCTTCTTCATGTACTTAAGTCGGCATTGTGCCATTTGTATTTAATTCAGATGCAATTTCTGTGTTTCATCGTCAATAAGAAGGTCCAAGAGATGCAGTAAACCTGGTTTGAAGAATGGGAATCTATAACTAGTGTCGCAGGAATGGTCAGTAGGAAGAGTCAGTCTTCTTGTCCTTAAGTCTGCATTGTGCCTTTTGTATTTAATTCCGATGCAATTTCTGTGTTTCATCGTCAATAAGAAGGTCCAAGGGACACAGTAAACCTGGAGTGAAGTATCGGAATCTGTAACTAGTGCCACAGGAAAGGTTCAAAACATAGACAGTAAGAAGACCCAGTCTCCTTGTAGCTGAGTCGTCATTGTGCCTTTTGTATTTAATTCCGATGCAATTCCTGTGTTTCATCGTCAATAAGAAGGTCAGAGGGATACAGTAAACCTAAAGTGAAGCATCGGTTTCTATAACTAATGTCACAGGAATGGTTCAATGCATAAACAGTAAGAAGTGTCAGTTTTCTTATAATTAAGTCGGCATTGTGCCTTTTGTATTTAATTCCGATGCAATTTCTGTGTTTCATCGTCAATAAGAAAGTCAGAGGGATACAGTAAACCTGAAAAGAAGCATCGGAAACTATAACTATTGTCACAGGAATGGTTCAAATCATAGACAGTAAGGAGAGCCAGTTTTCTTGTACTTACGTCGGCATTGTGCCTTTCATATTTAATACCGATGCAATTTCTGTATTTCATCGTCAATGAGAAAGTCAGAGGGAAACAGTAGACCAGAAGTGAAGCATCGTAATCTATAACTACTGTCACAGGAATGGTTCAAAACATAGACAGTAAGAAGAGTCAGTCCTCTTGTACTTAAGTCGGCATTGTGCTCTTTGTATTTATTACCGATGCAATTTCTGTGTTTCATCGTCAATAAGAAGGTCCGAGGGATACAGTAAACCTGAAGTGAAGCATCGGAATCTATAACTACTGTCACAGGAATGGTCAGTAGGAAGAGTCAGTCATCTTGTCCTTAAGTCGGCATTGTGCCTTTTGTATTTAATTCCGATGCAATTTCTGTGTTTCATTGTCAATACGAAGGTCCAAGGGATACAGTGAACGTGAAGTGAAGCTTCGGAATCTATAACTAGTGTCACAGGAATGGTTCAAAACATAGTCAGTAAGAAGTGTCGGTCTTCATGTACTTAAGTCGGCATTGTGCCTTTTATATTTAATTCCGATGCAATTTCTGTGTTTCATCGTCAATAGGAAGGTCCAAGGGATACAGTAAACCTGGAGTGAAGCATCGGAATCTATAACTACTGTCACAGGAATGGTCAGTAGGAAGAGTCAGTCTCCTTGTCCTTAATTCGGCATTGTGCCTTTTGTATTTAATTCCGATGCAATTTCTGTGTTTCATTGTCAATAAGAAGGTCCAAGGGATACAGTAAACGTGAAGTGAAGCTTCGGAATCTATAACTAGTGTCACAGGAATGGTTCAAAACATAGTCAGTAAGAAGTGTCAGTCTTCATGTACTTAAGTCGGCATTCTGCCTTTTGTATTCAATTCCGATGCAATTTCTGTGTTTCATCGTCAATAAGAAGGTCCAAGGGATACGGTAAACCTGAAGTGAAGCATCGGAATCTATAACTAGTGTCACAGGAATGGTCAGTAGGAAGAGTCAGTCTTCTTGTCCTTAAAACGGCTTTGTGCCTTTTGTTTTTAATTCCGATGCAATTTCTGTGTTTCATCGTCAATAAGAAGATCCAAGGGATACAGTAAACCTGAAGTGAAGCATCGGAATCTATAACTAGTGTTGCAGGAATGGTTCAAAACATAGTCAGTGAGAAGTGTCGGTCTTCATGTACTTAAGTCGGCATTGTGCTTTTGTATTTAATTCCGATGTAATTTCTGTGTTTCATCGTCAATAAGAAGGTCCAAGGGATACAGTAAACCTAGAGTGAAGCATCGGAATCTATAACTAGTGTCACAGGAATGGTTCAAAACATAGTCAGTAAGAAGTGTCGGTCTTCATGTACATAAGTCGGCATTGTGACTTTTGTTTTTAATTCCGATGCAATTTATGTGTTTCATCGTCAATAAGAAGTTCCAAGGGATACTGTAAACCTGAAGTGAAGCATCGGAATCTATAACTAGTGTCACAGGAATGGTCAGTAGGAAGAGTCAGTCTTCTTGTCCTTAAAACGGCATTGTGCCTTTTGTATTTAATTCCGATGCAATTTCTGTGTTTCATCGTCAATAAGAAGGTCTAAGGGATACAGTAAGCCTGAAGTGAAGCATCGGAATCTATAACTAGTGTCACAGGAATGGTCAGTAGGAAGAGTCAGTCTTCTTGTCCTTAAGTCGGCCTTATGCCTTTTGTATTTAATTAGGATGCAATTTCTGTGTTTCATCGTCAATAAGAAGGTCCAAGGGATACAGTAAACCTGAAGTGAAGCATCGGAATCTATAACTAGTGTTACAGGAATGGTTCAAGACATAGTCAGTAAGAAGTGTCCTTCTTCATGTACTTAAGTCGGCATTGTGCCATTTGTATTTAATTCAGATGCAATTTCTGTGTTTCATCGTCAATAAGAAGGTCCAAGAGATGCAGTAAACCTGGTTTGAAGAATGGGAATCTATAACTAGTGTCGCAGGAATGGTCAGTAGGAAGAGTCAGTCTTCTTGTCCTTAAGTCTGCATTGTGCCTTTTGTATTTAATTCCGATGCAATTTCTGTGTTTCATCGTCAATAAGAAGGTCCAAGGGACACAGTAAACCTGGAGTGAAGTATCGGAATCTGTAACTAGTGCCACAGGAAAGGTTCAAAACATAGACAGTAAGAAGACCCAGTCTCCTTGTAGCTGAGTCGTCATTGTGCCTTTTGTATTTAATTCCGATGCAATTCCTGTGTTTCATCGTCAATAAGAAGGTCAGAGGGATACAGTAAACCTAAAGTGAAGCATCGGTTTCTATAACTAATGTCACAGGAATGGTTCAATGCATAAACAGTAAGAAGTGTCAGTTTTCTTATAATTAAGTCGGCATTGTGCCTTTTGTATTTAATTCCGATGCAATTTCTGTGTTTCATCGTCAATAAGAAAGTCAGAGGGATACAGTAAACCTGAAAAGAAGCATCGGAAACTATAACTATTGTCACAGGAATGGTTCAAATCATAGACAGTAAGGAGAGCCAGTTTTCTTGTACTTACGTCGGCATTGTGCCTTTCATATTTAATACCGATGCAATTTCTGTATTTCATCGTCAATGAGAAAGTCAGAGGGAAACAGTAGACCAGAAGTGAAGCATCGTAATCTATAACTACTGTCACAGGAATGGTTCAAAACATAGACAGTAAGAAGAGTCAGTCCTCTTGTACTTAAGTCGGCATTGTGCTCTTTGTATTTATTACCGATGCAATTTCTGTGTTTCATCGTCAATAAGAAGGTCCGAGGGATACAGTAAACCTGAAGTGAAGCATCGGAATCTATAACTACTGTCACAGGAATGGTCAGTAGGAAGAGTCAGTCATCTTGTCCTTAAGTCGGCATTGTGCCTTTTGTATTTAATTCCGATGCAATTTCTGTGTTTCATTGTCAATAAGAAGGTCCAAGGGATACAGTAAACGTGAAGTGAAGCTTCGGAATCTATAACTAGTGTCACACGAATGGTTCAAAACATAGTCAGTAAGAAGTGTCAGTCTTCATGTACTTAAGTCGGCATTCTGCCTTTTGTATTCAATTCCGATGCAATTTCTGTGTTTCATCGTCAATAAGAAGGTCCAAGGGATACGGTAAACCTGAAGTGAAGCATCGGAATCTATAACTAGTGTCACAGGAATGGTCAGTAGGAAGAGTCAGTCTTCTTGTCCTTAAAACGGCTTTGTGCCTTTTGTTTTTAATTCCGATGCAATTTCTGTGTTTCATCGTCAATAAGAAGGTCCAAGGGATACAGTAAACCTGAAGTGAAGCATCGGAATCTATAACTAGTGTTGCAGGAATGGTTCAAAACATAGTCAGTGAGAAGTGTCGGTCTTCATGTACTTAAGTCGGCATTGTGCTTTTGTATTTAATTCCGATGTAATTTCTGTGTTTCATCGTCAATAAGAAGGTCCAAGGGATACAGTAAACCTAGAGTGAAGCATCGGAATCTATAACTAGTGTCACAGGAATGGTTCAAAACATAGTCAGTAAGAAGTGTCGGTCTTCATGTACATAAGTCGGCATTGTGACTTTTGTTTTTAATTCCGATGCAATTTATGTGTTTCATCGTCAATAAGAAGGTCCAAGGGACACAGTAAACCTGGAGTGAAGTATCGGAATCTGTAACTAGTGCCACAGGAAAGGTTCAAAACATAGACAGTAAGAAGACCCAGTCTCCTTGTAGCTGAGTCGTCATTGTGCCTTTTGTATTTAATTCCGATGCAATTCCTGTGTTTCATCGTCAATAAGAAGGTCAGAGGGATACAGTAAACCTAAAGTGAAGCATCGGTTTCTATAACTAATGTCACAGGAATGGTTCAATGCATAAACAGTAAGAAGTGTCAGTTTTCTTATAATTAAGTCGGCATTGTGCCTTTTGTATTTAATTCCGATGCAATTTCTGTGTTTCATCGTCAATAAGAAAGTCAGAGGGATACAGTAAACCTGAAAAGAAGCATCGGAAACTATAACTATTGTCACAGGAATGGTTCAAATCATAGACAGTAAGGAGAGCCAGTTTTCTTGTACTTACGTCGGCATTGTGCCTTTCATATTTAATACCGATGCAATTTCTGTATTTCATCGTCAATGAGAAAGTCAGAGGGAAACAGTAGACCAGAAGTGAAGCATCGTAATCTATAACTACTGTCACAGGAATGGTTCAAAACATAGACAGTAAGAAGAGTCAGTCCTCTTGTACTTAAGTCGGCATTGTGCTCTTTGTATTTATTACCGATGCAATTTCTGTGTTTCATCGTCAATAAGAAGGTCCGAGGGATACAGTAAACCTGAAGTGAAGCATCGGAATCTATAACTACTGTCACAGGAATGGTCAGTAGGAAGAGTCAGTCATCTTGTCCTTAAGTCGGCATTGTGCCTTTTGTATTTAATTCCGATGCAATTTCTGTGTTTCATTGTCAATACGAAGGTCCAAGGGATACAGTGAACGTGAAGGGAAGCTTCGGAATCTATAACTAGTGTCACAGGAATGGTTCAAAACATAGTCAGTAAGAAGTGTCGGTCTTCATGTACTTAAGTCGGCATTGTGCCTTTTATATTTAATTCCGATGCAATTTCTGTGTTTCATCGTCAATAGGAAGGTCCAAGGGATACAGTAAACCTGGAGTGAAGCATCGGAATCTATAACTACTGTCACAGGAATGGTCAGTAGGAAGAGTCAGTCTCCTTGTCCTTAATTCGGCATTGTGCCTTTTGTATTTAATTCCGATGCAATTTCTGTGTTTCATTGTCAATAAGAAGGTCCAAGGGATACAGTAAACGTGAAGTGAAGCTTCGGAATCTATAACTAGTGTCACACGAATGGTTCAAAACATAGTCAGTAAGAAGTGTCAGTCTTCATGTACTTAAGTCGGCATTCTGCCTTTTGTATTCAATTCCGATGCAATTTCTGTGTTTCATCGTCAATAAGAAGGTCCAAGGGATACGGTAAACCTGAAGTGAAGCATCGGAATCTATAACTAGTGTCACAGGAATGGTCAGTAGGAAGAGTCAGTCTTCTTGTCCTTAAAACGGCTTTGTGCCTTTTGTTTTTAATTCCGATGCAATTTCTGTGTTTCATCGTCAATAAGAAGGTCCAAGGGATACAGTAAACCTGAAGTGAAGCATCGGAATCTATAACTAGTGTTGCAGGAATGGTTCAAAACATAGTCAGTGAGAAGTGTCGGTCTTCATGTACTTAAGTCGGCATTGTGCTTTTGTATTTAATTCCGATGTAATTTCTGTGTTTCATCGTCAATAAGAAGGTCCAAGGGATACAGTAAACCTAGAGTGAAGCATCGGAATCTATAACTAGTGTCACAGGAATGGTTCAAAACATAGTCAGTAAGAAGTGTCGGTCTTCATGTACATAAGTCGGCATTGTGACTTTTGTTTTTAATTCCGATGCAATTTATGTGTTTCATCGTCAATAAGAAGTTCCAAGGGATACTGTAAACCTGAAGTGAAGCATCGGAATCTATAACTAGTGTCACAGGAATGGTCAGTAGGAAGAGTCAGTCTTCTTGTACTTAAGTCGGCATTGTGCCTTTTGTATTTAATTCCGATGCATTTTCTGTGCTTCATCGTCAATAAGTAGGTCCAAGTTATACAGTAACACTGAAGTGAAGCATCGGAATCTATAACTAGTGTCACAGGAATGGTTCAAAACATAGTCAGTAAGAAGTGTCGGTCTTCATGTACTTAAGTCGGCATTGTGCCTTTTATATTTAATTCCGATGCAATTTCTGTGTTTGATCGTCAATAAGAAGGTCCAAGGCATACAGTAAACCTGGAGTGAAGCATCGGAATCTATAACTACTGTCACAGGAATGGTCAGTAGGAAGAGTCAGTCTTCTTGTCCTTAATTCGGCATGTGCCTTTTGTATTTAATTCCGATGCAATTTCTGTGTTTCATTGTCAATAAGAAGGTCCAAGGGATACAGTAAACGTGAAGAGAAGCTTCGGAATCTATAACTAGTGTCACAGGAATGGTTCAAAACATAGACAGTAAGAAGTGTCAGTCTTCATGTACTTACGTCGGCATTGTGCCTTTTGTATTCAATTCCGATGCAATTTCTGTGTTTCATCGTCAATAAGAAGGTCCAAGGGATACGGTAAACCTGAAGTGAAGCATCGGAATCTATAACTAGTGTCACAGGAATGGTCAGTAGGAAGAGTCAGTCTTCTTGTCCTTAAAACGGCATTGTGCCTTTTGTTTTTAATTCCGATGCAATTTCTGTGTTTCATCGTCAATAAGAAGGTCCAAGGGATACAGTAAACCTGAAGTGAAGCATCGGAATCTATAACTAGTGTTGCAGGAATGGTTAAAAACATAGGCAGTGAGAAGTGTCGGTCTTAATGTACTTAAGTCGGCATTGTGCCTTTTGTATTTAATTCCGATGTAATTTCTGTGTTTCATCGTCAATAAGAAGGTCCAAGGGATACAGTAAACCTAGAGTGAAGCATCGGAAACTATAACTAGTGTCACAGGAATGGTTCAAAACATAGTCAGTAAGAAGTGTCGGTCTTCATGTACATAAGTCGGCATTGTGACTTTTGTTTTTAATTCCGATGCAATTTATGTGTTTCATCGTCAATAAGAAGTTCCAAGGGATACTGTAAACCTGAAGTGAAGCATCGGAATCTATAACTAGTGTCACAGGAATGGTCAGTAGGAAGAGTCAGTCTTCTTGTCCTTAAGTCGGCATTGTGCCTTTTGTATTTAATTCCGATGCATTTTCTGTGCTTCATCGTCAATAAGTAGGTCCAAGTTATACAGTAACCCTGAAGTGAAGCATCGGAATCTATAACTAGTGTCACAGGAATGGTTCAAATCATAGTCAGTAAGAAGTGTCTAACTTCATGTATTTAAGTCGGCATTGTGCCTTTTGTATTTAATTACGATGCAATTTCTGTGTTTCATCGTCAATAAGAAGGTCCAAGGGATACAGTAAACCTGAAGTGAAGCATCGGAATCTATAACTAGTGTCACAGGAATGGTCAGTAGGAAGAGTCAGTCTTCTTGTCCTTAAAACGGCATTGTGCCTTTTGTATTTAATTCCGATGCAATTTCTGTGTTCCATCGTCAATAAGAAGGTCCAAGGGATACAGTAAACCTGAAGTGATGCATCGGAATCTATAACTAGTGTTGCAGGAATGGTTCAGAACGTAGTCAGTTAGAAGTGTCGGTCTTCATGTACTTCAGTCGGCATTGTGCCTTTTGTATTTAATTCCGATGCAATTTCTGTGTTTCATCGTCAATAAGAAGGTCCAAGGGATACAGTAAACCTGAAGTGAAGCATCGGAATCTATAACTAGTGTTGCAGGAATGGTTCAAAACATAGTCAGTGAGAAGTGTCGGTCTTCATGTACTTAAGTCGGCATTGTGCCTTTTGTATTTAATTCCGATGTAATTTCTGTGTTTCATCGTCAATAAGAAGGTCCAAGGGATACAGTAAACCTAGAGTGAAGCATCGGAATCTATAACTAGTGTCACAGGAATGGTTCAAAACATAGTCAGTAAGATGTGTCGGTCTTCATGTACATAAGTCGGCATTGTGACTTTTGTTTTTAATTCCGATGCAATTTATGTGTTTCATCGTCAATAAGAAGTTCCAAGGGATACAGTGAACCTGAAGTGAAGCATCGGAATCTATAACTAGTGTCACAGGTATGGTCAGTAGGAAGAGTCAGTCTTCTTGTCCTTAAGTCGGCATTATGCCTTTTGTATTTAATTAGGATGCAATTTCTGTGTTTCATCGTCAATAAGAAGGTCCAAGGGATACAGTAAACCTGAAGTGAAGCATCGGAATCTATAACTAGTGTTACAGGAATGGTTCAAGACATAGTCAGTAAGAAGTGTCCTTCTTCATGTACTTAAGTCGGCATTGTGCCTTTTGTATTTAATTTCGATGCAATTTCTGTGTTTCATCGTCAATAAGAAGGTCCAAGGGATACAGTAAACCTGAAGTGAAGCAGCGGAATCTATAACTAGTGTCACAGGAATGGTCAGTAGGAAGAGTCAGTCTTCGTGTACTTAAGTTGGCATTGTGCCATTTGTATTTAATTCCGATGCAATTTCTGTGTTTCATCGTCAATAAGAAGGTCCAAGAGATGCAGTAAACCCGGTTTGAAGAATCGGAATCTATAACTAGTGTCGCAGGAATGGTCAGTAGGAAGAGTCAGTCTTCTTGTCCTTATGTCTGCATTGTGCCTTTTGTATTTAATTCCGATGCAATTTCTGTGTTTCATCGTCAATAAGAGGGTCCAAGGGATACAGTAAACCTGAAGTGAAGCATCGGAACCTATAACTAGTGTCACAGGAATTTTTCAAAACTAAGATATATGGAAGAGTCGGTCTTCTTGTACTTAAGTCGGCATTGTGCCTTTTGTATTTAATTCCGTGCAATTTCTGTGTTTCATCGTCAATAAGAAGGTCCAAGGGATACAGTAAACATGAGGTGAAGCATCGGAATCTATAACTAGTGTCACAGGAATGGTTCAAACTTAGACAGTAGAAGAGTCCGTCTTCTTGTACTTAAGACGGCATTGTACCTTTTGTATTTAATTCCGATGCAATTTCTGTGATTCATCGTCAATAAGATTGTCCGAGGGATACAGTAAACCTGAAGTGAAGTATCGGAATCTATAACTAGTGCCACAGGGACGGTTCAAAACATAGACAGTAAGAAGAGTCAGTCTCCTTGTACTTGAGTCGTCATTGTGATTTTTGTATTTAATTCCGATGCAATTCCTGTGTTTCATCGTCAACAAGAAGGTCAGAGGGATACAGTAAACCTGAAGTGAAGCATCGGAATCTATAACTAATGTCACAGGAATGGTTCAAAGCATAAACAGTAAGAAGCATCAGTTTTCTTATAATTAAGTCGGCATTGTGCCTTTTGTATTTAATTCCGATGCAATTTCTGTGTTTCATCGTCAATAAGAAAGTCAGAGGGATACAGTAAACCTGAAAAGAAGCATCGGAATCTATAACTAGTGTCACAGGAATGGTTCAAATCATAGACAGTAAGGAGAGCCAGTTTTCTTGTACTTACGTCGGCATTGTGCCTTTCATATTTAATACCGATGCAATTTCTGTGTTTCATCGTCAATGAGAGAGTCAGAGGGATACAGTAGACTAGAAGTGAAGCATCGTAATCTGTAACTACTGTCACAGGAATGGTTCAAAACATAGTCAGTAAGAAGTGTCGGTCTTCATGTACTTAAGTCGGCATTGTGCCTTTTGTATTTAATTCCGATGCAATTTCTGTGTTTCATCGTCAATATGAAGGTCCAAGGGATACAGTGAACCTGAAGTGAAGCATCGGAATCTATAACTAGTGTCACAGGAATGGTCAGTAGGAAGAGTCAGTCTTCTTGTCCTTAAGTCGGCATTATGCCTTTTGTATTTAATTAGGATGCAATTTCTGTGTTTCATCGTCAATAAGAAGGTCCAAGGGATACAGTAAATCTGAAGTGAAGCATGGGAATCTATAACTGGTGTCATAGGAATGGTCAGTGGGAAGAGTCAGACTTCTTGTCCTTAAATCGGCATTGTGCCTTTTGTATTTAATTCCGATGCAATTTCTGTGTTTCATCGTCAATAAGTAGGTCCAAGGTATACAGTAAACCTGAAGAGAAGCATCGGAATCTTTAACTAGTGTCACAGGAATGGTTCAAAACAAAGTCAGTAAGAAGTGTCGGTCTTCATGTACTTAAGTCGGCATTGTGAATTTTGTATTTAATTCCGATGCAATTTCTGTGTTTCATCGTCAATAAGATGGTCCAAGGGATAAAGTAAGCCTGAAGTGAAGCATCGGAATCTATAACTAGTGTAACAGGAATGGTCAGTAGGTACAGTCAGTCTTCTTGTCCCTGAGTCGGCATTGTGAGTTTTGTATTTAATTCCAAAGCAATTTCTGTGTTTCATCGACAATAAGAAGGTCCAAGGGATACAGTGAACCTGAAGTGAAGCATCGGAATCTATAACTAGTGTCACAGGAATGGTTCAAAACATTGTCAGTAAGAAGTGTCGGTCTTCATGTACTTAAGTCGGCATGGTGCCTTTTGTATTTAATTCCGATGCAATTTCTGTGTTTCATCGTCAATAAGAAGGTCCAAGGGATATAGTAAACCTGAAGTGAAGCATCGGAATTTATAACTAGTGTCACAGGAATGGTTCAAAACATAGTCAGTAAGAAGTGTCGGTCTTCATGTACTTAAGTCGGCATTGTGCCTTTTGTATTTAATTCCGATGCAATTTCTGTGTTTCATCGTCAATATGAAGGTCCAAGGGATACAGTAAACCTGAAGTGAAGCATCGGAAACTATAACTAGTGTCACAGGAATGGTCAGTAGGAAGAGTCAGTCTTCTTGTCCTTAAGTCGGCATTATGCCTTTTGTATTAATTAGGACGCAATTTCTGTGTTTCATCGTCAATAAGAGGGTCCAAAGGATACAGTAAACCTGAAGTGAAGCATGGGAATCTATAACTGGTGTCAAAGGAATGGTCAGTGGGAAGAGTCAGACTTCTTGTCCTTAAATCGACGTTGTGCCTTTTGTATTTAATTCCGACGCAATTTCTGTGTTTCATCGTCAATAAGTAGGTCCAAAGTATACAGTAAACCCGAAGTGAAGCATCGGAATCTATAACTAGTGTCACAGGAATGGTTCAAAACATAGTCAGTAAGAAGTGTCGGTCTTCATGTACTTAAGTCGGCATTGTGCATTTTGTATTTAATTACGATGCAATTTCTGTGTTTCATCGTCAATAAGAAGGTCCAAGGGATACAGTAAACCTAAAGTGAAGCATCGGAATCTATAACTAGTGTCACAGGAATGGTCAGTAGGAAGAGTCAGTCTTCTTGTCCTTAAGTCGGCATTGTGCCGTTTGTATTTATTTCCGATGCAATTTATGTGTTACATCGTCAATAAGAAGATCCAGGGGATACAGTGAAGCTGAAGTGAAGCATCGGAATCTATAACTAGTGTCACAGGAGTGGTTCAAAACATAGTCAGTAAGAAGTGTCGGTCTTCATGTACTTAAATCGGAATTGTGCCTTTTGTATTTAATGCCGATGCAATTTCTGTGTTACATCGTCAATAAGAAGTTCCAAGGGATACAGTAAACCTGAAGTGAAGCATCGGAATCTATAACTAGTTTCACAGGAATGGTCAGTAGGAAGAGTCAGTCTTCATGTACTTAAAACGGCATTGTGCCTTTTGTATTTAATTCCGATGCAATTTCTGTGTTTCATCGTCAATAAGAAGGTCCAAGGGATACAGTAAACCTGAAGTAAAGCATCGGAATCTATAACTAGTGTTGCAGGAATGGTTCAGAACATAGTCAGTTAGAAGTGTCGGTCTTCATGTACCTAAGTCGGCATTGTGCCTTTTGTATTTAATTACGATGCAATTTCTGTGTATCATCGTCAATGAGAAGGTCCAAGGGATACAGCAAACCTGGAGTGAAGCATGGGAATCTATAACTGGTGTCATAGGAATGGTCAGTGGGAAGAGTCAGACTTCTTGTCCTTAAATCGGCATTGTGCCTTTTGTATTTAATTCCGATGCAATTTCTGTGTTTCATCGTCAATAAGTAGGTCCAAGGTATACAGTAAACCTGAAGAGAAGCATCGGAATCTATAACTAGTGTCACAGGAATGGTTCAAAACATAGTCAGTAAGAAGTGTCGGTCTTCATGTACTTAAGTCGGCATTGTGAATTTTGTATTTAATTCCGATGCAATTTCTGTGTTTCATCGTCAATAAGATGGTCCAAGGGATAAAGTAAGCCTGAAGTGAAGCATCGGAATCTATAACTAGTGTAACAGGAATGGTCAGTAGGTACAGTCAGTCTTCTTGTCCCTGAGTCGGCATTGTGAGTTTTGTATTTAATTCCAAAGCAATTTCTGTGTTTCATCGACAATAAGAAGGTCCAAGGGATACAGTGAACCTGAAGTGAAGCATCGGAATCTATAACTAGTGTCACAGGAATGGTTCAAAACATTGTCAGTAAGAAGTGTCGGTCTTCATGTACTTAAGTCGGCATTGTGCCTTTTGTATTTAATTACGATGCAATTTCTGTGTTTCATCGTCAATAAGAAGGTCCAAGGGATACAGTAAACCTGAAGTGAAGCATCGGAATCTATAACTAGTGTCACAGGAATGGTCAGTAGGAAGAGTCAGTCTTCTTGTCCTTAAGTCGGCATTGTGCCTTTTGTATTTAATTCCGATGCATTTTCTGTGCTTCATCGTCAATAAGTAGGTCCAAGTTATACAGTAACTCTGAAGTGAAGCATCGGAATCTATAACTAGTGTCACAGGAATGGTTCAAAACATAGTCAGTAAGAAGTGTCTACCTTCATGTACTTAAGTCGGCATTGTGCCTTTTGTATTTAATTACGATGCAATTTCTGTGTTTCATCGTCAATAAGAAGGTCCAAGGGATACAGTAAACCTGAAGTGAAGCATCGGAATCCATAACTAGTGTCACAGGAATGGTCAGTAGGAAGAGTCAGTCTTCTTGTCCTTAAAACGGCATTGTGCCTTTTGTATTTAATTCCGATGCAATTTCTGTGTTCCATCGTCAATAAGAAGGTCCAAGGGATACAGTAAACCTGAAGTGATGCATCGGAATCTATAACTAGTGTTGCAGGAATGGTTCAGAACATAGTCAGTTAGAAGTGTCGGTCTTCATGTACTTCAGTCGGCATTGTGCCTTTTGTATTTAATTCCGATGCAATTTCTGTGTTTCATCGTCAATAAGAAGGTCCAAGGGATACAGTAAACCTGAAGTGAAGCATCGGAATCTATAACTAGTGTTGCAGGAATGGTTCAAAACATAGTCAGTGAGAAGTGTCGGTCTTCATGTACTTAAGTCGGCATTGTGCCTTTTGTATTTAATTCCGATGTAATTTCTGTGTTTCATCGTCAATAAGAATGTCCAAGGGATACAGTAAACCTAGAGTGAAGCATCGGAATCTATAACTAGTGTCACAGGAATGGTTCAAAACATAGTCAGTAAGATGTGTCGGTCTTCATGTACATAAGTCGGCATTGTGACTTTTGTTTTTAATTCCGACGCAATTTATGTGTTTCATCGTCAATAAGAAGTTCCAAGGGATACAGTGAACCTGAAGTGAAGCATCGGAATCTATAACTAGTGTCACAGGTATGGTCAGTAGGAAGAGTCAGTCTTCTTGTCCTTAAGTCGGCATTATGCCTTTTGTATTTAATTAGGATGCAATTTCTGTGTTTCATCGTCAATAAGACGGTCCAAGGGATACAGTAAACCTGAAGTGAAGCATCGGAATCTATAACTAGTCTTACAGGAATGGTTCAAGACATAGTCAGTAAGAAGTGTCCTTCTTCATGTACTTAAGTCGGCATTGTGCCTTTTGTATTTAATTTCGATGCAATTTCTGTGTTTCATCGTCAATAAGAAGGTCCAAGGGATACAGTAAACCTGAAGTGAAGCAGCGGAATCTATAACTAGTGTCACAGGAATGGTCAGTAGGAAGAGTCAGTCTTCGTGTACTTAAGTTGACATTGTGCCATTTGTATTTAATTCCGATGCAATTTCTGTGTTTCATCGTCAATAAGAAGGTCCAAGAGATGCAGTAAACCTGGTTTGAAGAATCGGAATCTATAACTAGTGTCGCAGGAATGGTCAGTAGGAAGAGTCAGTCTTCTTGTTCTTATGTCTGCATTGTGCCTTTTGTATTTAATTCCGATGCAATTTCTGTGTTTCATCGTCAATAAGAAGGTCCAAGGGATACAGTAACCCTGAAGTGAAGCATCGGAACCTATAACTAGTGTCACAGGAATTTTTCAAAACTAAGATATATGGAAGAGTCGGTCTTCTTGTACTTAAGTCGGCATTGTGCCTTTTGTATTTAATTCCGTGCAATTTCTGTGTTTCATCGTCAATAAGAAGGTCCAAGGGATACAGTAAACATGAGGTGAAGCATCGGAATCTATAACTAGTGTCACAGGAATGGTTCAAACTTAGACAGTAGAAGAGTCCGTCTTCTTGTACTTAAGTCGGCATTGTACCTTTTGTATTTAATTCCGATGCAATTTCTGTGATTCGTCGTCAATAAGATTGTCCGAGGGATACAGTAAACCTGAAGTGAAGTATCGGAATCTATAACTAGTGCCACAGGGACGGTTCAAAACATAGACAGTAAGAAGAGCCAGTCTCCTTGTACTTGAGTCGTCATTGTGATTTTTGTATTTAATTCCGATGCAATTCCTGTGTTTCATCGTCAATAAGAAGGTCAGAGGGATACAGTAAACCTGAAGTGAAGCATCGGAATCTATAACTAATGTCACAGGAATGGTTCAAAGCATAAACAGTAAGAAGCGTCAGTTTTCTTATAATTAAGTCGGCATTGTGCCTTTTGTATTTAATTCCGATGCAATTTCTGTGTTTCATCGTCAATAAGAAAGTCAGAGGGACACAGTTAACCTGAAAAGAAGCATAGGAATCTATAACTAGTGTCACAGGAATGGTTCAAATCATAGACAGTAAGGAGAGCCAGTTTTCTTGTACTTACGTCGGCATTGTGCCTTTCATATTTAATACCGATGAAATTTCTGTGTTTCATCGTCAATGAGAGAGTCAGAGGGATACAGTAGACCAGAAGTGAAGCATCGTAATCTATAACTACTGTCACAGGAATGGTTCAAAACATAGTCAGAAGAAGTGTCGGTCTTCATGTACTTAAGTCGGCATTGTGCCTTTTGTATTTAATTCCGATGCAATTTCTGTGTTTCATCGTCAATATGAAGGTCCAAGGGATACAGTGAACCTGAAGTGAAGCATCGGAATCTATAACTAGTGTCACAGGAATGGTCAGTAAGAAGAGTCAGTCTTCTTGTCCTTAAGTCGGCATTATGCCTTTTGTATTTAATTAGGATGCAATTTCTGTGTTTCATCGTCAATAAGAAGGTCCAAGGGATACAGTAAACCTGAAGTGAAGCATGGGAATCTATAACTGGTGTCATAGGAATGGTCAGTGGGAAGAGTCAGACTTCTTGTCCTTAAATCGGCATTGTGCCTTTTGTATTTAATTCCGATGCAATTTCTGTGTTTCATCGTCAATAAGTAGGTCCAAGGTATACAGTAAACCTGAAGTGAAGCATCGGAATCTATAACTAGTGTCACAGGAATGGTTCAAAACATAGTCAGTAAGAAGTGTCGGTCTTCATGTACTTAAGTCGGCATTGTGAATTTTGTATTTAATTCCGATGCAATTTCTGTGTTTCATCGTCAATAAGATGGTCCAAGGGATACAGTAAGCCTGAAGTGAAGCATCGGAATCTATAACTAGTGTAACTGGAATGGTCAGTAGGTACAGTCAGTCTTCTTGTCCCTGAGTCGGCATTGTGAGTTTTGTATTTAATTCCAAAGCAATTTCTGTGTTTCATCGACAATAAGAAGGTCCAAGGGATACAGTGAACCTGAAGTGAAGCATCGGAATCTATAACTAGTGTCACAGGAATGGTTCAAAACATTGTCAGTAAGAAGTGTCGGTCTTCATGTACTCAAGTCGGCATGGTGCCTTTTGTATTTAATTCCGATGCAATTTCTGTGTTTCATCGTCAATAAGAAGGTCCAAGGGATATAGTAAACCTGAAGTGAAGCATCGGAATTTATAACTAGTGTCACAGGAATGGTTCAGAACATAGTCAGTAAGAAGTGTCGGTCTTCATGTACTTAAGTCGGCATTGTGCCTTTTGTATTTAATTCCGATGCAATTTCTGTGTTTCATCGTCAATATGAAGGTCCAAGGGATACAGTAAACCTGAAGTGAAGCATCGGAAACTATAACTAGTGTCACAGGAATGGTCAGTAGGAAGAGTCAGTCTTCTTGTCCTTAAGTCGGCATTATGCCTTTTGTATTAATTAGGACGCAATTTCTGTGTTTCATCATCAATAAGAAGGTCCAAAGGATACAGTAAACCTGAAGTGAAGCATGGGAATCTATAACTGGTGTCACAGGAATGGTCAGTGGGAAGAGTCAGACTTCTTGTCCTTAAATCGACGTTGTGCGTTTTGTATTTAATTCCGACGCAATTTCTGTGTTTCATCGTCAATAAGTAGGTCCAAAGTATACAGTAAACCTGAAGTGAAGCATCGGAATCTATAACTAGTGTCACAGGAATGGTTCAAAACATAGTCAGTAAGAAGTGTCGGTCTTCATGTACGTAAGTCGGCATTGTGCATTTTGTATTTAATTACGATGCAATTTCTGTGTTTCATCGGCAATAAGAAGGTCCAAGGGATACAGTAAACCTGAAGTGAAGCATCGGAATCTATAACTAGTGTCACAGGAATGGTCAGTAGGAAGAGTCAGTCTTCTTGTCCTTAAGTCGGCATTGTGCCGTTTGTATTTATTTCCGATGCAATTTATGTGTTACATCGTCAATAAGAAGGTCCAAGGGATACAGTGAAGCTGAAGTGAAGCATCGGAATCTATAACTAGTGTCACAGGAGTGGTTCAAAACATAGTCAGTAAGAAGTGTCGGTCTTCATGTACTTAAATCGGAATTGTGCCTTTTGTATTTAATGCCGATGCAATTTCTGTGTTACATCGTCAATAAGAAGTTCCAAGGGATACAGTAAACCTGAAGTGAAGCATCGGAATCTATAACTAGTTTCACAGGAATGGTCAGTAGGAAGAGTCAGTCTTCATGTACTTAAAACGGTATTGTGCCTTTTGTATTTAATTCCGATGCAATTTCTGTGTTTCATCGTCAATAAGAAGGTCCAAGGGATACAGTAAACCTGAAGTAAAGCATCGGAATCTATAACTAGTGTTGCAGGAATGGTTCAGAACATAGTCAGTTAGAAGTGTCGGTCTTCATGTACCTAAGTCGGCATTGTGCCTTTTGTATTTAATTACGATGCAATTTCTGTGTATCATCGTCAATGAGAAGGTCCAAGGGATACAGTAAACCTGGAGTGAAGCATCGGAATCTATAACTAGTGTCACAGGAATGGTCAGTAGGAAGAGTCAGTCTTCTTGTCCTTAAGTCGGCATTGTGAGTTTTGTATTTAATTCCAATGCATTTTCTGTGTTTCATCGTCTATAAGAGGGTCCAAGGGATACAGTGAACCTGAAGTGAAGCATCGGAATCTATAACTAGTGTTACAGCAATGGTTCAAAACATAGTCAGTAAGAAGTGTCGGTCTTCATGTACTTAAGTCGGCATTGTGCCTTTTGTATTTAATTCCGATGCAATTTCTGTGTTTCATCGTCAATAAGAAGGTCCAAGGGATACAGTAAACCTGAAGTGAAGCGTCGGAATCTATAACTAGTGTCACAGGAATGGTTCAAAACTTAGACATTAGGAAGAGTCAGTCTTCTTGTCCTTAAGTCGGTATTGTGCGCTTCGTATTTAATTCCGATGCAATTTCTGTGTTTCATCGTCAAAAAGATGGTCCAAGGGATACAGTAAACCTGGAGTGAATCATGGGAATCCATAACTAGTGTCACAGGTATGGTTCAAAACTTAGATAGTAGGAAGAGTCAGTCTTCTTGTACTTAACTCGGCATCGCGCATTTTGTATTTAATTCCGATGCAATTTCTGTGTTTCATCGTCAATAGGAAGGTCCAAGGGATACAGCAAACCTTAAGTGAAGCATAGGAATCTATAACTAGTGGCACAGGAATGGTCAGTAGAAAGAGTCAGTCTTCTTGTCCCAAAGTCGGCATTGTGCCTTTTGTATTTAATTCCGATGCAATTTCTGTGTTTCATCGTCAATAAGAACGTCCAAGGGATACAGTAAACCTGAAGTGAAGCATCGGAATCTATAACTAGTGTCTCAGGAATGGTTCTAAACATAGTCAGTAAGAAGTGTCGGTCTTCATGTACTTAAGTGGCCATTGTGCCTTTTGTATTTAATTCCGATGCAATTTCTGTGTTTCATCGTCAATAAGAAGGTCCAAGGGGTACAGTAAACCTGGAGTGAAGCATCGGAATCTATAACTAGTGTCACAGGAATGGTCAGTAGGAAGAGTCAGTGTTCTTGTACTTAAGTCGGCATTGTGCCTTTTGTATTTTATTCCGTTGCAATTTCTGTGTTTCATCGTCAATAAGAAGGTCCAAGGGATACAGTTAACCTGAAGTGAAGCATCGGAATCTATAACTAGTGTCACAGGAATGGTTAGTACGAAGAGTCAGTCTTCTTGTCCTTAAGTCGGCATTGTGCCTTTCGTATTTAATTCCGATGCAATTTCTGTGTTTCATCGTCAATAAGAAGGTCCAAGGGATACAGTAAACCTGAAGTGAAGCATCCGAATCTATAACTAGTGTTGCAGGAATGGTTCAAAACTTAGTCAGTAAGAAGTGTCGGTCTTCATGATCTTAAGTCGGCATTGTGCCTTTGGTATGTAATTCCGATGCAATTTCTGTGTTTCATCGTCAATAAGAAGGTCCAAGTTATACAGTAAACCTTACGTGAAGCATCGGAATCTATAACTAGTGTCACAGGAATGGTTCAAAACATAGTCAGTAAGAAGTGTCGGTCTTCATGTACTTAAGTCAGCATTGTGCCTTTTGTATTTAATTGCGATGCAATTTCTGTGTTTCATCGTCAATAAGAAGGTCCAAGGGATACAGTGAACCTGGAGTGAAGCATCGGAATCTATAACTAGAGTCACAGGAATGGTTCAAAACATAGTCAATAAGAAGTGTCGGTCTTCATGTACTTAAGTCGGCATTGTGCCTTTTGTATTTAATTCCGATGCAATTTCTGAGTTTCATCGTCAATAAGAAGGTCCAAGGGATACAGTGAACCTGGAGTGAAGCATCGGAATCTATAACTAGTGTCACAGGAATGGTTAGTACGAAGAGTCAGTCTTCTTGTCCTTAAGTCGGCATTGTGCCTTTCGTATTTAATTCCGAAGCAATTTCAGTGTTTCATCGTCAATAAGAAGGTCCAAGTTATACAGTAAACCTGAAGTGAAGCATCGGAATCTATAACCAGTGTCACAGGAATGGTTCAAAGCATAGTCAGTAAGAAGTGTCGGTCTTCATGTACTTAAGTCAGCATTGTGCCTTTTGTATTTAATTCCGATGCAATTTCTGTGTTTCATCGTCAATAAGAAGGTCCAAGGGATACAGTGAACCTGGAGTGAAGCATCGGAATCTATAACTAGAGTCACAGGAATGGTTCAAAACATAGTCAATAAGAAGTGTCGGTCTTCATGTACTTAAGTCGGCATTGTGCCTTTTGTATTTAATTCCGATGCAATTTCTGAGTTTCATCGTCAATAAGAAGGTCCAAGGGATACAGTAAACCTGAAGTGAAGCATCGGAATCTATAACTAGTGTCACAGGAATGGTCAGTATGAAGAGTCAGTCTTCTTGTCCATAAGTCGGCCTTGTGCCTTTTGTATTTAATTCCGAAGCAATTTCAGTGTTTCATCGTCAATAAGAAGGTCCAAGTTATACAGTAAACCTGAAGTGAAGCATCGGAATCTATAACCAGTGTCACAGGAATGGTTCAAAGCATAGTCAGTAAGAAGTGTCGGTCTTCATGTACTTAAGTCAGCATTGTGCCTTTTGTATTTAATTCCGATGCAATTTCTGTGTTTCATCGTCAATAAGAAGGTCCAAGGGATACAGTGAACCTGGAGTGAAGCATCGGAATCTATAACTAGAGTCACAGGAATGGTTCAAAACATAGTCAATAAGAAGTGTCGGTCTTCATGTACTTAAGTCGGCATTGTGAATTTTGTATTTAATTCCGATGCAATTTCTGTGTTTCATCGTCAATAAGATGGTCCAAGGGATAAAGTAAGCCTGAAGTGAAGCATCGGAATCTATAACTAGTGTAACAGGAATGGTCAGTAGGTACAGTCAGTCTTCTTGTCCCTGAGTCGGCATTGTGAGTTTTGTATTTAATTCCAAAGCAATTTCTGTGTTTCGTCGACAATAAGAAGGTCCAAGGGATACAGTGAACCTGAAGTGAAGCATCGGAATCTATAACTAGTGTCACAGGAATGGTTCAAAACATTGTCAGTAAGAAGTGTCGGTCTTCATGTACTTAAGTCGGCATGGTGCCTTTTGTATTTAATTCCGATGCAATTTCTGTGTTTCATCGTCAATAAGAAGGTCCAAGGGATATAGTAAACCTGAAGTGAAGCATCGGAATTTATAACTAGTGTCACAGGAATGGTTCAAAACATAGTCAGTAAGAAGTGTCGGTCTTCATGTACTTAAGTCGGCATTGTGCCTTTTGTATTTAATTCCGATGCAATTTCTGTGTTTCATCGTCAATATGAAGGTCCAAGGGATACAGTAAACCTGAAGTGAAGCATCGGAAACTATAACTAGTATCACAGGAATGGTCAGTAGGAAGAGTCAGTCTTCTTGTCCTTAAGTCGGCATTATGCCTTTTGTATTAATTAGGACGCAATTTCTGTGTTTCATCGTCAATAAGAAGGTCCAAAGGATACAGTAAACCTGAAGTGAAGCATGGGAATCTATAACTGGTGTCACAGGAATGGTCAGTGGGAAGAGTCAGACTTCTTGTCCTTAAATCGACGTTGTGCCTTTTGTATTTAATTCCGACGCAATTTCTGTGTTTCATCGTCAATAAGTAGGTCCAAAGTATACAGTAAACCCGAAGTGAAGCATCGGAATCTATAACTAGTGTCACAGGAATGGTTCAAAACATAGTCAGTAAGAAGTGTCGGTCTTCATGTACTAAAGTCGGCATTGTGCATTTTGTATTTAATTACGATGCAATTTCTGTGTTTCATCGTCAATAAGAAGGTCCAAGGGATACAGTAAACCTAAAGTGAAGCATCGGAATCTATAACTAGTGTCACAGGAATGGTCAGTAGGAAGAGTCAGTCTTCTTGTCCTTAAGTCGGCATTGTGCCGTTTGTATTTATTTCCGATGCAATTTATGTGTTACATCGTCAATAAGAAGGTCCAAGGGATACAGTGAAGCTGAAGTGAAGCATCGGAATCTATAACTAGTGTCACAGGAGTGGTTCAAAACATAGTCAGTAAGAAGTGTCGGTCTTCATGTACTTAAATCGGAATTGTGCCTTTTGTATTTAATGCCGATGCAATTTGTGTGTTACATCGTCAATAAGAAGTTCCAAGGGATACAGTAAACCTGAAGTGAAGCATCGGAATCTATAACTAGTTTCACAGGAATGGTCAGTAGGAAGAGTCAGTCTTCATGTACTTAAAACGGCATTGTGCCTTTTGTATTTAATTCCGATGCAATTTCTGTGTTTCATCGTCAATAAGAAGGTCCAAGGGATACAGTAAACCTGAAGTAAAGCATCGGAATCTATAACTAGTGTTGCAGGAATGGTTCAGAACATAGTCAGTTAGAAGTGTCGGTCTTCATGTACCTAAGTCGGCATTGTGCCTTTTGTATTTAATTACGATGCAATTTCTGTGTATCATCGTCAATGAGAAGGTCCAAGGGATACAGCAAACCTGGAGTGAAGCATGGGAATCTATAACTGGTGTCATAGGAATGGTCAGTGGGAAGAGTCAGACTTCTTGCCCTTAAATCGGCATTGTGCCTTTTGTATTTAATTCCGATGCAATTTCTGTGTTTCATCGCCAATAAGTAGGTCCAAGGTATACAGTAAACCTGAAGAGAAGCATCGGAATCTATAACTAGTGTCACAGGAATGGTTCAAAACATAGTCAGTAAGAAGTGTCGGTCTTCATGTACTTAAGTCGGCATTGTGAATTTTGTATTTAATTCCGATGCCATTTCTGTGTTTCATCGTCAATAAGATGGTCCAAGGGATAAAGTAAGCCTGAAGTGAAGCATCGGAATCTATAACTAGTGTAACAGGAATGGTCAGTAGGTACAGTCAGTCTTCTTGTCCCTGAGTCGGCATTGTGAGTTTTGTATTTAATTCCAAAGCAATTTCTGTGTTTCATCGACAATAAGAAGGTCCAAGGGATACAGTGAACCTGAAGTGAAGCATCGGAATCTATAACTAGTGTCACAGGAATGGTTCAAAACATTGTCAGTAAGAAGTGTCGGTCTTCATGTACTTAAGTCGGCATTGTGCCTTTTGTATTTAATTACGATGCAATTTCTGTGTTTCATCGTCAATAAGAAGGTCCAAGGGATACAGTAAACCTGAAGTGAAGCATCGGAATCTATAACTAGTGTCACAGGAATGGTCAGTAGGAAGAGTCAGTCTTCTTGTCCTTAAGTCGGCATTGTGCCTTTTGTATTTAATTCCGATGCATTTTCTGTGCTTCATCGTCAATAAGTAGGTCCAAGTTATACAGTAACTCTGAAGTGAAGCATCGGAATCTATAACTAGTGTCACAGGAATGGTTCAAAACATAGTCAGTAAGAAGTGTCTACCTTCATGTACTTAAGTCGGCATTGTGCCTTTTGTATTTAATTACGATGCAATTTCTGTGTTTCATCGTCAATAAGAAGGTCCAAGGGATACAGTAAACCTGAAGTGAAGCATCGGAATCCATAACTAGTGTCACAGGAATGGTCAGTAGGAAGAGTCAGTCTTCTTGTCCTTAAAACGGCATTGTGCCTTTTGTATTTAATTCCGATGCAATTTCTGTGTTCCATCGTCAATAAGAAGGTCCAAGGGATACAGTAAACCTGAAGTGATGCATCGGAATCTATAACTAGTGTTGCAGGAATGGTTCAGAACATAGTCAGTTAGAAGTGTCGGTCTTCATGTACTTCAGTCGGCATTGTGCCTTTTGTATTTAATTCCGATGCAATTTCTGTGTTTCATCGTCAATAAGAAGGTCCAAGGGATACAGTAAACCTGAAGTGAAGCATCGGAATCTATAACTAGTGTTGCAGGAATGGTTCAAAACATAGTCAGTGAGAAGTGTCGGTCTTCATGTACTTAAGTCGGCATTGTGCCTTTTGTATTTAATTCCGATGTAATTTCTGTGTTTCATCGTCAATAAGAATGTCCAAGGGATACAGTAAACCTAGAGTGAAGCATCGGAATCTATAACTAGTGTCACAGGAATGGTTCAAAACATAGTCAGTAAGATGTGTCGGTCTTCATGTACATAAGTCGGCATTGTGACTTTTGTTTTTAATTCCGATGCAATTTATGTGTTTCATCGTCAATAAGAAGTTCCAAGGGATACAGTGAACCTGAAGTGAAGCATCGGAATCTATAACTAGTGTCACAGGTATGGTCAGTAGGAAGAGTCAGTCTTCTTGTCCTTAAGTCGGCATTATGCCTTTTGTATTTAATTAGGATGCAATTTCTGTGTTTCATCGTCAATAAGACGGTCCAAGGGATACAGTAAACCTGAAGTGAAGCATCGGAATCTATAACTAGTGTTACAGGAATGGTTCAAGACATAGTCAGTAAGAAGTGTCCTTCTTCATGTACTTAAGTCGGCATTGTGCCTTTTGTATTTAATTTCGATGCAATTTCTGTGTTTCATCGTCAATAAGAAGGTCCAAGGGATACAGTAAACCTGAAGTGAAGCAGCGGAATCTATAACTAGTGTCACAGGAATGGTCAGTAGGAAGAGTCAGTCTTCGTGTACTTAAGTTGACATTGTGCCATTTGTATTTAATTCCGATGCAATTTCTGTGTTTCATCGTCAATAAGAAGGTCCAAGAGATGCAGTAAACCTGGTTTGAAGAATCGGAATCTATAACTAGTGTCGCAGGAATGGTCAGTAGGAAGAGTCAGTCTTCTTGTTCTTATGTCTGCATTGTGCCTTTTGTATTTAATTCCGATGCAATTTCTGTGTTTCATCGTCAATAAGAAGGTCCAAGGGATACAGTAAACCTGAAGTGAAGCATCGGAACCTATAACTAGTGTCACAGGAATTTTTCAAAACTAAGATATATGGAAGAGTCGGTCTTCTTGTACTTAAGTCGGCATTGTGCCTTTTGTATTTAATTCCGTGCAATTTCTGTGTTTCATCGTCAATAAGAAGGTCCAAGGGATACAGTAAACATGAGGTGAAGCATCGGAATCTATAACTAGTGTCACAGGAATGGTTCAAACTTAGACAGTAGAAGAGTCCGTCTTCTTGTACTTAAGTCGGCATTGTACCTTTTGTATTTAATTCCGATGCAATTTCTGTGATTCGTCGTCAATAAGATTGTCCGAGGGATACAGTAAACCTGAAGTGAAGTATCGGAATCTATAACTAGTGCCACAGGGACGGTTCAAAACATAGACAGTAAGAAGAGCCAGTCTCCTTGTACTTGAGTCGTCATTGTGATTTTTGTATTTAATTCCGATGCAATTCCTGTGTTTCATCGTCAATAAGAAGGTCAGAGGGATACAGTAAACCTGAAGTGAAGCATCGGAATCTATAACTAATGTCACAGGAATGGTTCAAAGCATAAACAGTAAGAAGCGTCAGTTTTCTTATAATTAAGTCGGCATTGTGCCTTTTGTATTTAATTCCGATGCAATTTCTGTGTTTCATCGTCAATAAGAAAGTCAGAGGGACACAGTAAACCTGAAAAGAAGCATCGGAATCTATAACTAGTGTCACAGGAATGGTTCAAATCATAGACAGTAAGGAGAGCCAGTTTTCTTGTACTTACGTCGGCATTGTGCCTTTCATATTTAATACCGATGAAATTTCTGTGTTTCATCGTCAATGTGAGAGTCAGAGGGATACAGTAGACCAGAAATGAAGCATCGTAATCTATAACTACTGTCACAGGAATGGTTCAAAACATAGTCAGTAAGAAGTGTCGGTCTTCATGTACTTAAGTCGGCATTGTGCCTTTTGTATTTAATTCCGATGCAATTTCTGTGTTTCATCGTCAATATGAAGGTCCAAGGGATACAGTAAACCTGAAGTGAAGCATCGGAATCTATAACTAGTGTCACAGGAATGGTCAGTAGGAAGAGTCAGTCTTCTTGTCCTTAAGTCGGCATTATGCCTTTTGTATTTAATTAGGATGCAATTTCTGTGTTTCATCGTCAATAAGAAGGTCCAAGGGATACAGTAAACCTGAAGTGAAGCATGGGAATCTATAACTGGTGTCATAGGAATGGTCAGTGGGAAGAGTCAGACTTCTTGTCCTTAAATCGGCATTGTGCCTTTTGTATTTAATTCCGATGCAATTTCTGTGTTTCATCGTCAATAAGTAGGTCCAAGGTATACAGTAAACCTGAAGTGAAGCATCGGAATCTATAACTAGTGTCACAGGAATGGTTCAAAACATAGTCAGTAAGAAGTGTCGGTCTTCATGTACTTAAGTCGGCATTGTGAATTTTGTATTTAATTCCGATGCAATTTCTGTGTTTCATCGTCAATAAGATGGTCCAAGGGATACAGTAAGCCTGAAGTGAAGCATCGGAATCTATAACTAGTGTAACTGGAATGGTCAGTAGGTACAGTCAGTCTTCTTGTCCCTGAGTCGGCATTGTGAGTTTTGTATTTAATTCCAAAGCAATTTCTGTGTTTCATCGACAATAAGAAGGTCCAAGGGATACAGTGAACCTGAAGTGAAGCATCGGAATCTATAACTAGTGTCACAGGAATGGTTCAAAACATTGTCAGTAAGAAGTGTCGGTCTTCATGTACTTAAGTCGGCATGGTGCCTTTTGTATTTAATTCCGATGCAATTTCTGTGTTTCTTCGTCAATAAGAAGGTCCAAGGGATATAGTAAACCTGAAGTGAAGCATCGGAATTTATAACTAGTGTCACAGGAATGGTTCAAAACATAGTCAGTAAGAAGTGTCGGTCTTCATGTACTTAAGTCGGCATTGTGAATTTTGTATTTAATTCCGATGCAATTTCTGTGTTTCATCGTCAATATGAAGGTCCAAGGGATACAGTAAACCTGAAGTGAAGCATCGGAAACTATAACTAGTGTCACAGGAATGGTCAGTAGGAAGAGTCAGTCTTCTTGTCCTTAAGTCGGCATTATGCCTTTTGTATTAATTAGGACGCAATTTCTGTGTTTCATCATCAATAGGAAGGTCCAAAGGATACAGTAAACCTGAAGTGAAGCATGGGAATCTATAACTGGTGTCACAGGAATGGTCAGTGGGAAGAGTCAGACTTCTTGTCCTTAAATCGACGTTGTGCGTTTTGTATTTAATTCCGACGCAATTTCTGTGTTTCATCGTCAATAAGTAGGTCCAAAGTATACAGTAAACCTGAAGTGAAGCATCGGAATCTATAACTAGTGTCACAGGAATGGTTCAAAACATAGTCAGTAAGAAGTGTCGGTCTTCATGTACGTAAGTCGGCATTGTGCATTTTGTATTTAATTACGATGCAATTTCTGTGTTTCATCGGCAATAAGAAGGTCCAAGGGATACAGTAAACCTGAAGTGAAGCATCGGAATCTATAACTAGTGTCACAGGAATGGTCAGTAGGAAGAGTCAGTCTTCTTGTCCTTAAGTCGGCATTGTGCCGTTTGTATTTATTTCCGATGCAATTTATGTGTTACATCGTCAATAAGAAGGTCCAAGGGATACAGTGAAGCTGAAGTGAAGCATCGGAATCTATAACTAGTGTCACAGGAGTGGTTCAAAACATAGTCAGTAAGAAGTGTCGGTCTTCATGTACTTAAATCGGAATTGTGCCTTTTGTATTTAATGCCGATGCAATTTCTGTGTTACATCGTCAATAAGAAGTTCCAAGGGATACAGTAAACCTGAAGTGAAGCATCGGAATCTATAACTAGTTTCACAGGAATGGTCAGTAGGAAGAGTCAGTCTTCATGTACTTAAAACGGTATTGTGCCTTTTGTATTTAATTCCGATGCAATTTCTGTGTTTCATCGTCAATAAGAAGGTCCAAGGGATACAGTAAACCTGAAGTAAAGCATCGGAATCTATAACTAGTGTTGCAGGAATGGTTCAGAACATAGTCAGTTAGAAGTGTCGGTCTTCATGTACCTAAGTCGGCATTGTGCCTTTTGTATTTAATTACGATGCAATTTCTGTGTATCATCGTCAATGAGAAGGTCCAAGGGATACAGTAAACCTGGAGTGAAGCATCGGAATCTATAACTAGTGTCACTGGAATGGTCAGTAGGAAGAGTCAGTCTTCTTGTCCTTAAGTCGGCATTGTGAGTTTTGTATTTAATTCCAATGCATTTTCTGTGTTTCATCGTCTATAAGAGGGTCCAAGGGATACAGTGAACCTGAAGTGAAGCATCGGAATCTATAACTAGTGTTACAGCAATGGTTCAAAACATAGTCAGTAAGAAGTGTCGGTCTTCATGTACTTAAGTCGGCATTGTGCCTTTTGTATTTAATTCCGATGCAATTTCTGTGTTTCATCGTCAATAAGAAGGTCCAAGGGATACAGTAAACCTGAAGTGAAGCGTCGGAATCTATAACTGGTGTCACAGGAGTGGTTCAAAACTTAGACATTAGGAAGAGTCAGTCTTCTTGTCCTTAAGTCGGTATTGTGCGCTTCGTATTTAATTCCGATGCAATTTCTGTGTTTCATCGTCAAAAAGATGGTCCAAGGGATACAGTAAACCTGGAGTGAATCATGGGAATCCATAACTAGTGTCACAGGAATGGTTCAAAACTTAGATAGTAGGAAGAGTCAGTCTTCTTGTACTTAACTCGGCATCGCGCATTTTGTATTTAATTCCGATGCAATTTCTGTGTTTCATCGTCAATAGGAAGGTCCAAGGGATACAGCAAACCTGAAGTGAAGCATAGGAATCTATAACTAGTGGCACAGGAATGGTCAGTAGAAAGAGTCAGTCTTCTTGTCCCAAAGTCGGCATTGTGCCTTTTGTATTTAATTCCGATGCAATTTCTGTGTTTCATCGTCAATAAGAACGTCCAAGGGATACAGTAAACCTGAAGTGAAGCATCGGAATCTATAACTAGTGTCTCAGGAATGGTTCTAAACATAGTCAGTAAGAAGTGTCGGTCTTCATGTACTTAAGTGGCCATTGTGCCTTTTGTATTTAATTCCGATGCAATTTCTGTGTTTCATCGTCAATAAGAAGGTCCAAGGGGTACAGTAAACCTGGAGTGAAGCATCGGAATCTATAACTAGTGTCACAGGAATGGTCAGTAGGAAGAGTCAGTGTTCTTGTACTTAAGTCGGCATTGTGCCTTTTGTATTTAATTCCGTTGCAATTTCTGTGTTTCATCGTCAATAAGAAGGTCCAAGGGATACAGTTAACCTGAAGTGAAGCATCGGAATCTATAACTAGTGTCACAGGAATGGTTAGTACGAAGAGTCAGTCTTCTTGTCCTTAAGCCGGCATTGTGCCTTTCGTATTTAATTCCGATGCAATTTCTGTGTTTCATCGTCAATAAGAAGGTCCAAGGGATACAGTAAACCTGAAGTGAAGCATCCGAATCTATAACTAGTGTTGCAGGAATGGTTCAAAACTTAGTCAGTAAGAAGTGTCGGTCTTCATGATCTTAAGTCGGCATTGTGCCTTTGGTATGTAATTCCGATGCAATTTCTGTGTTTCATCGTCAATAAGAAGGTCCAAGGGATACAGTAAACCTGAAGTGAAGCATCGGAATCTGTAACTAGTGTCACAGGAATGGTTCAAAACATAGTCAGTAGGAAGTGTCGGTCTTCATGTACTTAAGTAGGCATTGTGACTTTTGTATTTAATTCCGAAGCAATTTCAGTGTTTCATCGTCAATAAGAAGGTCCAAGTTATACAGTAAACCTTACGTGAAGCATCGGAATCTATAACTAGTGTCACAGGAATGGTTCAAAACATAGTCAGTAAGAAGTGTCGGTCTTCATGTACTTAAGTCAGCATTGTGCCTTTTGTATTTAATTCCGATGCAATTTCTGTGTTTCATCGTCAATAAGAAGGTCCAAGGGATACAGTGAACCTGGAGTGAAGCATCGGAATCTATAACTAGAGTCACAGGAATGGTTCAAAACATAGTCAATAAGAAGTGTCGGTCTTCATGTACTTAAGTCGGCATTGTGCCTTTTGTATTTAATTCCGATGCAATTTCTGTGTTTCATCGTCAATAAGAATGTCCAAGGGGTACAGTAAACCTGGAGTGAAGCATCGGAATGTATAACTAGTGTCACAGGAATGGTCAGTAGGAAGAGTCAGTGTTCTTGTCCTTAAGCCGGCATTGTGCCTTTTGTATTTAATTCCGATGCAATTTCTGTGTTTCATCGTCAATAAGAAGGTCCAAGGGATACAGTAAACCTGAAGTGAAGCATCGGAATCTATAACTAGTGTCACAGGAATGGTCAGTACGAAGAGTCAGTCTTCTTGTCCTTAAGTCGGCATTGTGCCTTTTGTATTTAATTCCGAAGCAATTTCAGTGTTTCATCGTCAATAAGAAGGTCCAAGTTATACAGTAAACCTGAAGTGAAGCATCGGAATCTATAACCAGTGTCACAGGAATGGTTCAAAGCATAGTCAGTAAGAAGTGTCGGTCTTCATGTACTTAAGTCAGCATTGTGCCTTTTGTATTTAATTCCGATGCAATTTCTGTGTTTCATCGTCAATAAGAAGGTCCAAGGGATACAGTGAACCTGGAGTGAAGCATCGGAATCTATAACTAGAGTCACAGGAATGGTTCAAAACATAGTCAATAAGAAGTGTCGGTCTTCATGTACTTAAGTCGGCATTGTGCATTTTGTATTTAATTCCGATGCAATTTCTGAGTTTCATCGTCAATAAGAAGGTCCAAGGGATACAGTAAACCTGAAGTGAAGCATCGGAATCTATAACTAGTGTCACAGGAATGGTCAGTATGAAGAGTCAGTCTTCTTGTCCATAAGTCGGCCTTGTGCCTTTTGTATTTAATTCCGATGCATTTTCTGTGTTTCATCGTCAATAAGAAGGTCCAAGGGATACAGTAAACCTGAAGTGAAGCATCGGAATGTATAACTAGTGTTACAGGAATGGTTCAAAACATAGTCAGTTAAAAGTGTCGGTCTTCATGTACTTAAGTCGGCATTGTGCATTTTGTATTTAATTACGATGCAATTTCTGTGTTTCATCGTCAATAAGAAGGTCCAAGGGATACAGTGAACCTTAAGTGAAGCATCGGAATCTATGGCTCGTGTCACAGGAATGGTTCAAAACATAGTCAGTGTCGGTCTTCATGTACTTAAGTCGGCATGGTGCCTTTTTTATTAAATTCCGATGCAATTTCTGTGTTTCATCGTCAATAAGAAGGTCCAAGGGATATAGTAAACCTGAAGTGAAGCATCGGAATCCATAAATAGTGTCACAGGAATGGTCAGTAGGAAGAGTGAGTTTTCTTGTCCTGAAGTCGGCATTGTGCCTTTTGTATTTAATTCCCATGCAACTTCTGTGTTTCATCGTCAATAAGAAGGTCCAAGGGATACAGTAAACCTGAAGTGAAGCATCGGAATCTACAACTAGTGTTACAGGAATCATTCAAAACATAGTCAGTAAGAAGTGTCGGTCTTCATGTACTTAAGTCGGCATTGTGCCTTTTGTATTTAATTCCGATGCAATTTCCGTGTTTCATCGGCAATAAGAAGGTCCAAGGGACACAGTAAACCTGGAGTGAAACATCGAAATCTATAACTAGTGTCACAGGAGTGGGTCAAAACATAGTCAGTAAGAAGTGTCAGTCTTCATGTACTTAAATCGTCATTGAGCCTTTTGTATTCAATTCCGATTCATTTTCTGTGTTTCATCGTCAATAAGAAGGTCCAAGGGATACAGTAAACCTGAAGTGAATCATCGGAATCTATAACTAGTGTCAGAGGAATGGTTCAAAACTGAGACAGTAGGAAGAGTCAGTCTTCTTGTACTTAAGTCGGCATTGTGCCATTTGCATTTAATTCCGATGCAATTTCTGTGTTTCATCGTCAATACGAAGGTCCAAGGGATACAGTAAACCTGAAGTGAAGCAGCGGAATCTATAACTAGTGTTACAGCAATGGTTCAAAACATAGTCAGTAAGAAGTGTCGGTCTTCATGTACTTAAGTCGGCATTGTGCCTTTTGTATTTAATTCCGATGCAATTTCTGTGTTTCATCGTCAATAAGAAGGTCCAGGGGCTACAGTAAACCTGAAGTGAAGCGTCGGAATCTATAACTAGTGTCACAGGAATGGTTCAAAACTTAGACATTAGGAAGAGTCAGTCTTCTTGTCCTTAAGTCGGTATTGTGCGTTTCGTATTTAATTCCGATGCAATTTCTGTGTTTCATCGTCAAAAAGATGGTCCAAGGGATACAGTAAACCTGGAGTGAAGCATGGGAATCCATAACTAGTGTCACAGGAATGGTTCAAAACTTAGATAGTAGGAAGAGTCAGTCTTCTTGTACTTAACTCGGCATTGCGCATTTTGTATTTAATTCCGATGCAATTTCTGTGTTTCATCGTCAATAGGAAGGTCCAATTGATACAGCAAACCTGAAGTGAAGCATAGGAATCTATAACTAGTGGCACAGGAATGGTCAGTAGAAAGAGTCAGTCTTCTTGTCCTTAAGTCGGCATTGTGCCTTTTGTATTTAATTCCGAAGCAATTTCTGTGTTTCATTGTCAATAAGAACGTCCAAGGGATACAGTAAACCTGAAGTGAAGCATCGGAATCTATAACTAGTGTCTCAGGAATGGTTCTAAACATAGTCAGTAAGAAGTGTCGGTCTTCATGTACTTAAGCGGGCATTGTGCCTTTTGTATTTAATTCCGATGCAATTTCTGTGTTTCATCGTCAATAAGAAGGTCCAAGGGGTACAGTAAACCTGGAGTGAAGCATCGGAATCTATAACTAGTGTCACAGAAATGGTCAGTAGGAAGAGTCAGTGTTCTTGTACTTAAGTCGGCATTGTGCCTTTTGTATTTAATTCCGATGCAATTTCTGTGTTTCATCGTCAATAAGAAGGTCCAAGGGATACAGTTAACCTGAAGTGAAGCATCGGAATCTATAACTAGTGTCACAGGAATGGTCAGTACGAAGAGTCAGTCTTCTTGTCCTTAAGTCGGCATTGTGCCTTTCGTATTTAATTCCGATGCAATTTCTGTGTTTCATCGTCAATAAGAAGGTCCAAGGGATACAGTAAACCTGAAGTGAAGCATCGGAATCTATAACTAGTGTTGCAGGAATGGTTCAAAACTTAGTCAGTAAGAAGTGTCGGTCTTCATGTACTTAAGTCGGCATTGTGCCATTGGTATGTAATTCCGATGCAATTTCTGTGTTTCATCGTCAATAAGAAGGTCCAAGGGATACAGTAAACCTGAAGTGAAGCATCGGAATCTGTAACTAGTGTCACAGGAATGGTTCAAAACATAGTCAGTAGGAAGTGTCGGTCTTCATGTACTTAAGTCGGCATTGTGCCTTTTGTATTTAATTCCGAAGCAATTTCAGTATTTCATCGTCAATAAGAAGGTCCAAGTTATACAGTAACCCTTACGTGAAGCATCGGAATCTATAACTAGTGTCACAGGAATGGTTCAAAACATAGTCAGTAAGAAGTGTCGGTCTTCATGTACTTAAGTCAGCATTGTGCCTTTTGTATTTAATTCCGATGCAATTTCTGTGTTTCATCGTAATAGGAAGGTCCAAGGGATACAGTGAAGCTGGAGTGAAGCATCGGAATCTATAACTAGAGTCACAGGAATGGTTCAAAACATAGTCAATAAGAAGTGTCGGTCTTCATGTACTTAAGTCGGCATTGTGCCCTTTGTATTTAATTCCGATGCAATGTCTGTGTTTCATCGTCAATAAGAATGTCCAAGGGGTACAGTAAACCTGGAGTGAAGCATCGGAATCTATAACTAGTGTTACAGGAATGGTTCATAACATAGTCAGTAAGAAGTGTCGGTCTTCATGTACTTAAGTCGGCATGGTGCCTTTTGTATTGAATTCCGATGCAATTTCTGTGTTTCATCGTCAATAAGAAGGTCCAAGGGATATAGTAAATCTGAAGTGAAGCATCGGAATCCAAAAATAGTGTCACAGGAATGGTCAGTAGGAAGAGTCAGTCTTCTTGTCCTTAAGTCGGCATTGTGCCTTTTGTATTTAATTCCCATGCAACTTCTGTGTTTCATCGTCAATAAGAAGGTCCATGGGATACAGTAAACCTGAAGTGAAGCATCGGAATCTATAACTAGTGTTACAGGAATGTTTCAAAACATAGTAAGAGGTGTCGGTCTTCATGTACTTAAGTGGGCATTGTGCCTTTTGTATTTACTTCCTATGCAATTATCCGTGTTTCATCGGCAATAAGAAGGTCCAAGGGACACAGTAAACCTGGAGTGAAACATCGGAATCTATAACTAGTGCCACAGGAATGTATCAAAACATAGTCAGTAAGAAGTGTCGTTCTTCATGTTCTTAACTCGGCATTGCGCCTTTCGTATTTAATTCCGACGCAATTTCTGTGTTTCATCGTCAATAAGAAGGTCCGAGGGATACAGGAAACCTGAAGTGAAGCATCGGAATCTATAACTAGTGTCACAGGAATGATCAGTAGGAAGAGTCAATCTTCTTGCCCTTAGGTCGGCATTGTGCCTTTTGTATTTAATTTCGATGCAATTTCTGTGTTTCATCGTCAATAAGAAGGTCCAAGGGATACAGTAAACCTGAAGTGAAGCATCGGAATCTATAACGAGTGTTACAGGAATGGTTCATAACATAGTCAGTAAGAAGTGTCGGTCTACATGTACTTAAGTCGGCATTGTGCCTTTTGTGTTTCATACCGATGCCATTTCTGTGTTTCATCGTCAATAAGTAGGTCCAAGGCATACAGTAAACCTGGAGTGAAACATGGAAATCAATAACTAGTGTCACAGGAATGGATCAAATCATAGTCAGTAAGAAGTGTCGGTCTTCATGTACTTAAGTCGGCATTGTGCAGTTTGTATTTAATTACGATGCAATTTCTGTGTTTCATCGTCAATAAGATGGTCCAAGGGATACAGTAAACCTGAAGTGAAGCATCGGAATCTATAACTAGTGTCACAGGAATGGACAGTAGGAAGAGTCAGTCTTCTTGCCCCTAAGTCGGCATTGTGCCTTTTGTATTTAATTCCGATGCTGTTTCTGTGTTTCATCGTCAATAAGAAGGTCAAAGGGATACAGTAAACCTGGAGTGAAGCACAAAAATCTATAACTAGTGTCACAGGAGTGGGTCAAAACATAGTCAGTAAGAAGTGTCAGTCTTCATGTACTTAAGTCGGCATTGAGCCTTTTGTATTTAATTCCGGTTCAATTTCTGTGTTTCATCGTCAATAAGAAGGTCCAAGGGATACAGTAAACCTGAAGTGAATCATCGGAATCTATAACTAGTGTCAGAGGAATGGTTCAAAACTGAGACAGTAGGAAGAATCAGTCTTCTTGTACTTAAGTCGGCATTGTGCCTTTTGTATTTAATTCCGATGCAATTTCTGTGTTTCATCGTCAATACGAAGGTCCATGGGATACAGTAAACCTGGTGTGATGAATCGGAATCTATAACTAGTGTCACAGGAATGGTCAGTAGGAAGAGTCAGTCTCTTGTCCTTAAGTCGGCATTGTGCCTTTTGTATTTAATTCCGATGCAATTTCTGTGTTTCATCGTCAATAAGAAGGTCCAAGGGATACAGTAAACCTGAAGTGAAGCATCGGAATCTATAACTAGTGTTACAGCAATGGTTCAATACATAGTAAGTAAGAAGTGTCGGTCTTCATGTACTTAAGTCGGCATTGTGCCTTTTGTATTTAATTCCGATGCAATTTCTGTGTTTCATCGTCAATAAGAAGGTCCAAGGGGTACAGTAAACCTGGAGTGAAGCATCGGAATCTATAACTAGTGTCAAAGGAATGGTCAGTAGGAAGAGTCAGTGTTCTTGTACTTAAGTCGGCATTGTGCCTTTTGTATTTAATTCCGATGCAATTTCAGTGTTTAACCGTCAGTAAGAAGGTCTAAGGGATACAGTTAACCTGAAGTGAAGCATCGGAATCTATAACTAGTGTCACAGGAATGGTCAGTACGAAGTGTCAGTCTTCTTGTCCTTAAGTCGGCATTGTGCCTTTCGTATTTAATTCCGATGCAATTTCTGTGTTTCATCGTCAATAAGAAGGTCCAAGGGATACAGTAAACCTGAAGTGAAGCATCGGAATCTATAACTAGTGTTGCAGGAATGGTTCAAAACTTAGTCAGTAAGAAGTGTCGGTCTTCATGTACTTAAGTCGGCATTGTGCCTTTTGTATGTAATTCCGATGCAATTTCTGTGTTTCATCGTCAATAAGAAGGTCCAAGGGATACAGTAAACCTGAAGTGAAGCATCGGAATCTGTAACTAGTGTCACAGGAATGGTTCAAAACATTGTCAGTAGGAAGTGTTGGTCTTCATGTACTTAAGTCGGCATTGTGCCTTTTGTATTTAATTCCGAAGCAATTTCAGTGTTTCATCGTCAATAAGGAGGTCCAAGTTATACAGTAAACCTTACGTGAAGCAACGGAATCTATAACTAGAGTCACAGGAATGGTTCAAAACATAGTCAATAAAAAGTGTCGGTCTTCATGTACTTAAGTCGGCATTGTGCCTTTTGTATTTAATTCCGATGCAATTTCTGTGTTTCATCGTCAATAAGAAGGTTCAAGGGTATAGTAAACCTGGAGTGAAGCATCGGAATCTATAACAAGTGTCACAGGAATGGTCAGTAGGAAGAGTCAGTGTTCTTGTCCTTAAGTCGGCATTGTGCCTTTTGTATTTAATTCCGATGCAATTTCTGTGTTTAATCGTCAATAAGAAGGTCCAAGGGATACAGTAAACCTGAAATCAAGCATCGGAATCTATAACTAGTGTCACAGGAATGGTCAGTATGAAGAGTCAGTCTTCTTGTCTTTAGGTCGGCATTGTGCCTTTTGTATTTCATTCCGTTGCATTTTCTGTGTTTCATCGTCAATAAGAAGGTCCAAGGGATACAGTAAACCTGAAGTGAGGCATCGGAATCTATAACAAGTGTTGCAGGAATGGTTCAAAACATAGTCAGTTTGAAGTGTTGGTCTTCATGTACTTAAGTCGGCATTGTGCCTTTTGTATTTAATTCCGATGCAATTTCTGTGTTTCATCGTCAACAGGAAGGTCCAAGGGATACAGTGAACCTGAAGTGAAGCATCGGAATCTATAACTAGTGTCACAGGAATGGTTCAAAACATAGTCAGTAAGAAGTGTCGGTCTTCATGTACTTAAGTCAGCATGGTGCCTTTTGTATTTAATTCCGATGCACTTTCTGTGTTTCATCGTCAATAAGAAGGTCCAAGGGATATAGTAAACCTGAAGTGAAGCATCGGAATCCAAAAATAGTGTCACAGGAATGGTCAGTAGGAAGAATCAGTCTTCTGGTCCTTAAGTCAGCATTGTGCCTTTTGTATTTAATTCCCATGCAACTTCTGTGTTTCATCGTCAATAAGAAGGTCCAAGGGATACAGTAAACCTGAAGTGAAGCATCGGAATCTATAACTAGTGTTACAAGAATGTCTTAAAACATAGTAAGAAGTGTCGGTCTTCATGTACTTAAGTCGGCATTGTGCCTTTTGTATTTAATTCCGATGCAATTTCGGTGTTTCATCGGCAATAAGAAGGACCAAGGGACGCAGTAAACCTGGAGTGAAACATCGGAATCTATAACTAGTGTCACAGGAAGGGTTCTAAACATAGTCAGTAAGAAGTGTCGGTCTTCATGTACTTAAGTCGGTATTGTGCGTTTCGTATTTAATTCCGATGCAATTTCTGTGTTTCATCGTCAAAAAGATGGTCCAAGGGATACAGTAAACCTGGAGTGAAGCATGGGAATCCATAACTAGTGTCACAGGAATGGTTCAAAACTTAGATAGTAGGAAGAGTCAGTCTTCTTGTAATTAACTCGGCATTGCGCATTTTGTATTTAATTCCGATGCAATTTCTGTGTTTCATCGTCAAGAAGAAGGTCCAAGGGATACAGCAAACCTGAAGTGAAGCATTGGAATCTGTAACTAGTGGCACAGGAATGGTCAGTAGAAAGAGTCAGTCTTCTTGTTCTGAAGTCGGCATTGTGCCTATTGTATCTAATTCCGATGCAATTTCTGTGTTTCATCGTCAATAAGAACGTCCAAGGGATACAGTAAACCTGAAGTGAAGCATCGGAATCTATAACTAGTGTCACAGGAATGGTTCTAAACATAGTCAGTAAGAAGTGTCGGTCTTCATGTACTTAAGTCGGCATTGTGCCTTTTGTATTTAATTCCGATGCAATTTCTGTGTTTCATCGTCAATAAGAAGGTCCAAGGGGTACAGTAAACCTGGAGTGAAGCATCGGAATCTATAACTAGTGTCAAAGGAATGGTCAGTAGGAAGAGTCAGTGTTCTTGTACTTAAGTCGGCATTGTGCCTTTTGTATTTAATTCCGATGCAATTTCAGTGTGTAACCGTCAGTAAGAAGGTCTAAGGGATACAGTTAACCTGAAGTGAAGCATCGGAATCTATAACTAGTGTCACAGGAATGGTCAGTACGAAGTGTCAGTCTTCTTGTCCTTAAGTCGGCATTGTGCCTTTCGTATTTAATTCCGATGCAATTTCTGTGTTTCATCGTCAATAAGAAGGTCCAAGGGATACAGTAAACCTGAAGTGAAGCATCGGAATCTATAACTAGTGTTGCAGGAATGGTTCAAAACTTAGTCAGTAAGAAGTGTCGGTCTTCATGTACTTAAGTCGGCATTGTGCCTTTTGTATGTAATTCCGATGCAATTTCTGTGTTTCATCGTCAATAAGAAGGTCCAAGGGATACAGTAAACCTGAAGTGAAGCATCGGAATCTGTAACTAGTGTCACAGGAATGGTTCAAAACATTGTCAGTAGGAAGTGTTGGTCTTCATGTACTTAAGTCGGCATTGTGCCTTTTGTATTTAATTCCGAAGCAATTTCAGTGTTTCATCGTCAATAAGGAGGTCCAAGTTATACAGTAAACCTTACGTGAAGCAACGGAATCTATAACTAGAGTCACAGGAATGGTTCAAAACATAGTCAATAAAAAGTGTCGGTCTTCATGTACTTAAGTCGGCATTGTGCCTTTTGTATTTAATTCCGATGCAATTTCTGTGTTTCATCGTCAATAAGAAGGTTCAAGGGTATAGTAAACCTGGAGTGAAGCATCGGAATCTATAACAAGTGTCACAGGAATGGTCAGTAGGAAGAGTCAGTGTTCTTGTCCTTAAGTCGGCATTGTGCCTTTTGTATTTAATTCCGATGCAATTTCTGTGTTTAATCGTCAATAAGAAGGTCCAAGGGATACAGTAAACCTGAAATGAAGCATCGGAATCTATAACTAGTGTCACAGGAATGGTCAGTATGAAGAGTCAGTCTTCTTGTCTTTAGGTCGGCATTGTGCCTTTTGTATTTCATTCCGTTGCATTTTCTGTGTTTCATCGTCAATAAGAAGGTCCAAGGGATACAGTAAACCTGAAGTGAGGCATCGGAATCTATAACAAGTGTTCCAGGAATGGTTCAAAACATAGTCAGTTTGAAGTGTTGGTCTTCATGTACTTAAGTCGGCATTGTGCCTTTTGTATTTAATTCCGATGCAATTTCTGTGTTTCATCGTCAACAAGAAGGTCCAAGGGATACAGTGAACCTGAAGTGAAGCATCGGAATCTATAACTAGTGTCACAGGAATGGTTCAAAACATAGTCAGTAAGAAGTGTCGGTCTTCATGTACTTAAGTCAGCATGGTGCCTTTTGTATTTAATTCCGATGCACTTTCTGTGTTTCATCGTCAATAAGAAGGTCCAAGGGATATAGTAAACCTGAAGTGAAGCATCGGAATCCAAAAATAGTGTCACAGGAATGGTCAGTAGGAAGAATCAGTCTTCTGGTCCTTAAGTCAGCATTGTGCCTTTTGTATTTAATTCCCATGCAACTTCTGTGTTCCATCGTCAATAAGAAGGTCCAAGGGATACAGTAAACCTGAAGTGAAGCATCGGAATCTATAACTAGTGTTACAAGAATGTCTTAAAACATAGTAAGAAGTGTCGGTCTTCATGTACTTAAGTCGGCATTGTGCCTTTTGTATTTAATTCCGATGCAATTTCGGTGTTTCATCGGCAATAAGAAGGACCAAGGGACGCAGTAAACCTGGAGTGAAACATCGGAATCTATAACTAGTGTCACAGGAATGTTTCAAAACATAGTCAGTAAGAAGTGTCGTTCTTCATGTACTTAAGTCGGCATTGCGCCTTTCGTATTTAATTCCGATGCAATTTCTGTGTTTCATCGTCAATAAGAAGGTCCAAGGGATACAGTAAACCTGAAGTGAAGCATGGGAATCTATAACTAGTGTCACAGGAATGATCAGTAGGAAGAGTCAGTCTTCTTGCCCTTAAGTCGGCATTGTGCCTTTTGTATTTAATATCGATGCAATTTCTGTGTTTCATCGTCAATAAGAAGGTCCAAGGGATACAGTAAACCTGAAGTGAAGCATCGGAATCTATAACGAGTGTTACAGGAATGGTTCATATTATAGTCAGTAAGAAGTGTCGGTCTTCATGTACTTAAGTCGGCATTGTGCCTTTTGTATTTAATTCCGATGCAATTTCGGTGTTTCATCGGCAATAAGAAGGTTCAAGGGTATAGTAAACCTGGAGTGAAGCATCGGAATCTATAACTAGTGTCACAGGAATGTATCAAAACATAATCAGTAAGAAGTGTCGTTCTTCATGTACTTAAGTCGGCATTGCGCCTTTCGTATTTAATTCCGATGCAATTTCTGTGTTTCATCGTCAAGAAGAAAGTCCAAGGGATACAGTAAACCTGAAGTGAAGCATGCGAATCTATAACTAGTGTCACAGGAATGATCAGTAGGAAGAGTCAGTCTTCTTGCCCTTAAGTCGGCATTGTGCCTTTTGTATTTAATTTCGATGCAATTTCTGTGTTTCATCGTCAATATGAAGGTCCAAGGGATACAGTAAACCTGAAGTGAAGCATCGGAATCTATAACTAGTGTTACAGGAATGTCTTAAAACATAGTAAGAAGTGTCGGTCTTCATGTACTTAAGTCGGCATTGTGCCTCTTGTATTTAATTCCGATGCAATTTCGGTGTTTCATCGTCAATAAGGAGGTCCAAGTTATACAGTAAACCTTACGTGAAGCAACGGAATCTATAACTAGAGTCACAGGAATGGTTCAAAACATAGTCAATAAAAAGTGGAGGTCTTCATGTACTTAAGTCGGCATTGTGCCTTTTGTATTTAATTCCGATGCAATTTCTGTGTTTCATCGTCAATAAGAAGGTTCAAGGGTATAGTAAACCTGGAGTGAAGCATCGGAATCTATAACAAGTGTCACAGGAATGGTCAGTAGGAAGAGTCAGTGTTCTTGTCCTTAAGTCGGCATTGTGCCTTTTGTATTTATTTCCGATGCAATTTCTGTGTTTAATCGTCAATAAGAAGTTCCAAGGGATACAGTAAACCTGAAATGAAGCATCGGAATCTATAACTAGTGTCACAGGAATGGTCAGTATGAAGAGTCAGTCTTCTTGTCTTTAGGTCGGCATTGTGCCTTTTGTATTTCATTCCGATGCATTTTCTGTGTTTCATCGTCAATAAGAAGGTCCAAGGGATACAGTAAACCTGAAGTGAGGCATCGGAATCTATAACAAGTGTTGCAGGAATGGTTCAAAACATAGTCAGTTTGAAGTGTTGGTCTTCATGTACTTAAGTCGGCATTGTGCCTTTTGTATTTAATTCCGATGCAATTTCTGTGTTTCATCGTCAACAAGAAGGTCCAAGGGATACAGTGAACCTGAAGTGAAGCATCGGAATCTATAACTAGTGTCACAGGAATGGTTCAAAACATAGTCAGTAAGAAGTGTCGGTCTTCATGTACTTAAGTCAGCATGGTGCCTTTTGTATTTAATTCCGATGCACTTTCTGTGTTTCATCGTCAATAAGAAGGTCCAAGGGATATAGTAAACCTGAAGTGAAGCATCGGAATCCAAAAATAGTGTCACAGGAATGGTCAGTAGGAAGAATCAGTCTTCTGGTCCTTAAGTCAGCATTGTGCCTTTTGTATTTAATTCCCATGCAACTTCTGTGTTTCATCGTCAATAAGAAGGTCCAAGGGATACAGTAAACCTGAAGTGAAGCATCGGAATCTATAACTAGTGTTACAAGAATGTCTTAAAACATAGTAAGAAGTGTCGGTCTTCATGTACTTAAGTCGGCATTGTGCCTTTTGTATTTAATTCCGATGCAATTTCGGTGTTTCATCGGCAATAAGAAGGACCAAGGGACGCAGTAAACCTGGAGTGAAACATCGGAATCTATAACTAGTGTCACAGGAATGTTTCAAAACTTAGACATTAGGAAGAGTCAGTCTTCTTGTCCTTAAGTCGGTATTGTGCCTTTCGTATTTAATTCCGATGCAATTTCTGTGTTTCATCGTCAATAAGAAGGTCCAAGGGATACAGTAAACCTGAAGTGAAGCATCGGAATCTATAACTAGTGTTGCAGGAATGGTTCAAAACTTAGTCAGTAAGAAGTGTCGGTCTTCATGTACTTAAGTCGGCATTGTGCCTTTTGTATGTAATTCCGATGCAATTTCTGTGTTTCATCGTCAATAAGAAGGTCCAAGGGATACAGTAAACCTGAAGTGAAGCATCGGAATCTGTAACTAGTGTCACAGGAATGGTTCAAAACATTGTCAGTAGGAAGTGTCGGTCTTCATGTACTTAAGTCGGCATTGTGCCTTTTGTATTTAATTCCGAAGCAATTTCAGTGTTTCATCGTCAATAAGGAGGTCCAAGTTATACAGTAAACCTTACGTGAAGCAACGGAATCTATAACTAGAGTCACAGGAATGGTTCAAAACATAGTCAATAAAAAGTGTCGGTCTTCGTGTACTTAAGTCGGCATTGTGCCTTTTGTATTTAATTCCGATGCAATTTCTGTGTTTCATCGTCAATAAGAAGGTTCAAGGGTATAGTAAACCTGGAGTGAAGCATCGGAATCTATAACAAATGTCACAGGAATGGTCAGTAGGAAGAGTCAGTGTTCTTGTCCTTAAGTCGGCATTGTGCCTTTTGTATTTAATTCCGATGCAATTTCTGTGTTTAATCGTCAATAAGAAGGTCCAAGGGATACAGTAAACCTGAAATGAAGCATCGGAATCTATAACTAGTGTCACAGGAATGGTCAGTATGAAGAGTCAGTCTTCTTGTCTTTAGGTCGGCATTGTGCCTTTTGTATTTCATTCCGATGCATTTTCTGTGTTTCATCGTCAATAAGAAGGTCCAAGGGATACAGTAAACCTGAAGTGAGGCATCGGAATCTATAACAAGTGTTGCAGGAATGGTTCAAATCATAGTCAGTTTGAAGTGTTGGTCTTCATGTACTTAAGTCGGCATTGTGCCTTTTGTATTTAATTCCGATGCAATTTCTGTGTTTCATCGTCAACAAGAAGGTCCAAGGGATACAGTGAACCTGAAGTGAAGCATCGGAATCTATAACTAGTGTCACAGGAATGGTTCAAAACATAGTCAGTAAGAAGTGTCGGTCTTCATGTACTTAAGTCAGCATGGTGCCTTTTGTATTTAATTCCGATGCACTTTCTGTGTTTCATCGTCAATAAGAAGGTCCAAGGGATATAGTAAACCTGAAGTGAAGCATCGGAATCCAAAAATAGTGTCACAGGAATGGTCAGTAGGAAGAATCAGTCTTCTGGTCCTTAAGTCAGCATTGTGCCTTTTGTATTTAATTCCCATGCAACTTCTGTGTTTCATCGTCAATAAGAAGGTCCAAGGGATACAGTAAACCTGAAGTGAAGCATCGGAATCTATAACTAGTGTTACAAGAATGTCTTAAAACATAGTAAGAAGTGTCGGTCTTCATGTACTTAAGTCGGCATTGTGCCTTTTGTATTTAATTCCGATGCAATTTCGGTGTTTCATCGGCAATAAGAAGGACCAAGGGACGCAGTAAACCTGGAGTGAAACATCGGAATCTATAACTAGTGTCACAGGAATGTTTCAAAACATAGTCAGTAAGAAGTGTCGTTCTTCATGTACTTAAGTCGGCATTGCGCCTTTCGTATTTAATTCCGATGCAATTTCTGTGTTTCATCGTCAATAAGAAGGTCCAAGGGATACAGTAAACCTGAAGTGAAGCATGGGAATCTATAACTAGTGTCACAGGAATGATCAGTAGGAAGAGTCAGTCTTCTTGCCCTTAAGTCGGCATTGTGCCTTTTGTATTTAATATCGATGCAATTTCTGTGTTTCACCGTCAATAAGAAGGTCCAAGGGATACAGTAAACCTGAAGTGAAGCATCGGAATCTATAACGAGTGTTACAGGAATGGTTCATAACATAGTCAGTAAGAAGTGTCGGTCTTCATGTACTTAAGTCGGCATTGTGCCTTTTGTATTTAATTCCGATGCAATTTCGGTGTTTCATCGGCAATAAGAAGGTCCAAGGGACACAGTAAACCTGGAGTGAAACATCGGAATCTATAACTAGTGTCACAGGAATGTATCAAAACATAGTCAGTAAGAAGTGTCGTTCTTCATGTACTTAAGTCGGCATTGCGCCTTTCGTATTTAATTCCGATGCCATTTCTGTGTTTCATCGTCAATAAGTAGGTCCAAGGCATACAGTAAACCTGGAAGGAAACATGGAATTCAATAACTAGTGTCACAGGATTGGATCAAAACATAGTTAGTAAGATGTGTCGGTCTTCATGTACTTAAGTCAGCATTGTGCCTTCTGTATTTAATTCCGATGCAGTTTCTGTGTTTCATCGTCAATAAGAAGGTCCAAGGGATACAGTAAACCTGGAGTGAAGCATGGAAATCTATAACTAGTGTCACAGGAGTGGGTCAAATCATAGTAAGTAAGAAGTGTCAGTCTTCATGTTCTTATGTCGGCATTGGGCCTTTTGTATTTAATTCCGATTCAATTTCTGTGTTTCATCGTCAATAAGAAGGTCAAAGGGATACAGTAAACCTGAAGTGAATCATCGGAATCTATAACTAGTGTCAGAGGAATGGTTCAAAACTGAGACAGTAGAAAGAGAGTCGACATTGTGCTTTTTGTATTTAATTCCGATGCAATTTCTGTTTTTCACCGTCAATAAGAAGGTCAAAGGGATACAGTAAACCTGGTGTGAAGAATCGGAATCTATAACTAGTGTCACAGGAATGGTCAGTAGGAAGAGTCAGTCTTCTTGTCCTTAAGTCGGCATTGTGCCTTTTGTATTTAATTCCGAAGCAATTTCAGTGTTTCATCGTCAATAAGAAGGTCCAAGTTATACAGTAAACCTTACATGAAGCATCGGAATCTATAACTAGTGTCACAGGAATGGTTCAAAACATAGTCAGTAAGATGTGTCGGTCTTCATGTACTTAAGTCAGCATTGTGCCTTTTGTATTTAATTCCGATGCAATATCTGTGTTTCATCGTCAATAAGAAGGTCCAAAGGATACAGTGAACCTGGAGTGAAGCATCGGGATCTATAACTAGAGTCACAGGAATGGTTCAAAACATAGTCAATAAGAAGTGTCGGTCTTCATGTACTTAAGTCGGCATTGTGCCTTTTGTATTTAATTCCGATGCAATTTCTGTGCTACATCGTCAATAAGAAGGTCCAAGGGGTACAGTAAACCAGGAGTGAAGCATCGGAATCTATAACTAGTGTCACAGGAATGGTCAGTAGGAAGAGTCAGTGTTCTTGTCCTTAAGTCGGCATTGTGAATTTGTATTTAATTCCGATGCAATTTCTGTGTTTCATCGTCAATAAGAAGGTCCAAGGGATACAGTAAAGCTGTAGTGAAGCATCGGAATCTGTAACTAATGTTGCAGGATTGGTTCAAAACATAGACAGTTTGAAGTGTTGGTCTTCATGAACTTAAGTCGGCATTGTGCCTTTTGTATTTAATTCCGATGCAATTTCTGTGTTTCATCGTCAATAAGAAGGTCCAAGGGATAATGTAAACCTGAAGTGAAGCATCGGAATCTATAACTAGTGTTGCAGGAATGGTTCAAAACTTAGTCAGTAGGATGTGTCGGTCTTCATGTACTTAAGTCGGCATTGTGCCTTTAGTATTTAATTCCGATGCAATTTCTGTGTTTCATCGTCAATAAGAAGGTCCAAGGGATACAGTGAACCTGATGTGAAGCATCGGAATCTATAACTAGTGTCACAGGAATGGTTCAAAACATACTCAGTAAGCAGTGTCGGTCTTCATGTACTTAAGTCAGCATGGTGCCTTTTGTATTTAATTCCGATGCAATTTCTGTGTTTCATCGTCAATAAGAAGGTCCAAGGGATATAGTAAACCTGAAGTGAAGCATCGGAATCCAAAAATAGTGTCACAGGAATGGTCAGTAGGAAGAGTCAGTCTTCTTGTCCATAAGTCGGCATTGTGCCTTTTGTATTTAATTCCCATGCAACATCTGTGTTTCATCGTCAATAAGAAGGTCCAAGGGATACAGTAAACCTGAAGTGAAGTATCGGAATCTATAACTAGTGTTACAGGAATGTTTCAAAACATAGTAAGAAGTGTCGGTCTTCATGTACTTAAGTCGACATTGTGCTTTTGTATTTATTTCGGATACAATTTCCGTGTTTCATCGGCAATAAGAAGGTCCAAGGGACACAGTAAACCTGTAGTGAAACATCGGAATCTATAACTAGTGTCACAGGAATGTATCAAAACATAGTCAGTAAGAAGTGTCGTTCTTCCTGTACTTAAGTCGGCATTGCGCTTTCGTATTTAATTCCGATGCAATTTCTGTGTTTCATCGTCAATAAGAAGGTCCAAGGGATACAGTAAACCTGAAGTGAAGCATCGGAATCTATAACTAGTGTCACAGGAATGATCAGTAGGAAGAGTCAGTCTTCATGCCCTTAAGTCGGCATTGTGCCTTTTGTATTTAATTTCGATGCAATTTCTGTGTTTCATCGTCAATAAGAAGGTCCATGGGATACAGTAAACCTGACGTGAAGCATCGGAATCTATAACGAGTGTTACAGGAATGGTTCATAACATAGTCAGTTAGAAGTGTCGGTCTTCATGTACTTAAGTCGGCATTGTGAATTTTGTATTTCTTTCCGATGCCATTTCTGTGTTTCATCGTCAATAAGTAGGTCCAAGGCATACAGTAAACCTGGAATGAAACATGGAAATCAATAACTAGTGTCACAGGAATGGATCAAAACATAGTTAGTAAGAAGTGTCGGTCTTCATGTACTTAAGTCGGCATTGTGCCTTTTGTATTTAATTCCGATGCAGGTTCTGTGTTTCATCGTCAATAACAAGGTCCAAGGGATGCAGTAAACCTGGAGTGAAGCATGGAAATCTATAACTAGTGTCACAGGAGTGGGTCAAAACATAGTAAGTAAAAAGTGTCAGTCTTCATGTACTTATGTCGGCATTGAGCCTTTTGTATTTAATTCCGATTCAATTTCTGTGTTTCATCGTCGATAAGAAGGTTCAAGGGATACAGTAAACCTGAAGTGAATCATCGGAATCTATAACTAGTGTCAGAGGAATGGTTCAAAACTGAGACAGTAGGAAGAGAGTCGACATTGTGCTTTTTGTATTTAATTCCGATGCAATTTCTGTGTTTCACCGTCAATAAGAAGGTCCAAGGAATACAGTAAACCTGGTGAGAAGAATCGGAATCTATAACTAGTGTCACAGGAATGGTCAGTAGGAAGCGTCAGTCTTCTTGTCCTTAAGTCGGCATTGTGCCTTTGGTATTTCATTCCGATGCAATTTCTGTGTTTCATCGTCAATAGGAAGGTCCAAGGGATACAGTAAACCTGAAGTGAAGCATCGGAATCTATAACTAGTGTTACAGCAATGGTTCAGATCATAGTCAGTAAGAAGTGTCGGTCTTCATGTACTTAAGTCGGCATTGTGCCTTTTGTATTTAATTCCGATGCAATTTCTGTGTTTCATCGTCAAAAAGATGGTCCAAGGGATACAGTAAATCTGGAGTGAAGCATGGGAATCCATAACTAGTGTCACAGGAATGGTTCAAAACTTAGATAGTAGGAAGAGTCAGTCTTCTTGTACTTAACTCGGCATTGCGCATTTTGTATTTAATTCCGATGCAATTTCTGTGTTTCATCGTCAATAAGAAGGTCCAAGGGATACAGCAAACCTGAAGTGAAGCAGAGGAATCTATAACTAGTGGCACAGTAATGGTCAGTAGAAAGAGTCAGTCTTCTTGTCCTTAAGTCGGCATTGTGCCTTTTGTATTTAATTCCGATGCAATTTCTGTGTTTCATCGTCAATAAGAAGGTCCAAGGGATACAGGAAACCTGAAATGAAGCATCGGAATCTATAACTAGTGTCACAGGAATGAAAGCTAAACATAGTCAGTAAGAAGTGTCGGTCTTCATGTACTTAAGTCGGCATTGTTCCTTTTGTACTTCATTCCGAGGCAATTTCTGTGTTTCATCGTCAATAAGAAGGTCCAAGGGATACAGTAAACCTGAAGTGAAGCATCGGAATCTATAACTAGTGTTGCAGGAATGGTTCAAAACATAGTCAGTATGAAGTGTTGGTCTTCATGTACTTAAGTCGGCTTTGTGCCTTTTGTATTTAATTCCGATGCAATTTCTGTGTTTCATCGTCAATAAGAAGGTACAAGGGATACAGTAAACCTGGAGGGAAGCATCGGAATCTATAACTAGTGTCACAGGAATGGTTCAAAACATAGTCAGTAAGAAATGTCGCTCTTCATGTACTTAAGTCGGCATTGTGCTTTTTGTATATAATTCCGATGCAATTTCTGTGTTTCATCGTCAATAAGAAGATCCAAGGGATACAGTAAACCTGAAGTGAAGCATCGGAATCTATAACTAGTGTCACAGGAATGGTCAGTAGGAAGAGTCTGACTTCTTGTCCATAAGTTGGTATTGTGCCTTTTGTATTTAATTCCGATGCAATTTCTGTGTTTTATCGTCAATAAGAAGGTCCAAGGGATACAGTGAACCTGGAGTGAAGCATCGGAAACTATAACTATTGTTACAGGAATGGTTCAAAACATAGTCAGTAAGAAATGTCGGTCTTCATGTACTTAAGTCGGCATTGTGCCTTTTGCATTTATTTCCGATGCAATTTCTGTGTTCCATCGTCAATAAGAAGGTCCAAGGGATACAGAAAACATGAAGTGAAGCATGGAATTCTATAACTAGTGTCACAGGAATGGTCAGTAGGAAGAGTCAGACTTCTTGTCCTTAAGTCGGCATTGTGCCTTTTGTATTTAATTCCGATGCAGGTTCTGTGTTTCATCGTCAAAAAGAAGGTCCAAGGTATACAGTAAACCTGAAGTGAAGCATCGGAATCTATAACTATTGATACAGGAATGGTTCGAAACATAGTCAGTAAGAAGTGTCGGTCTTCATCTACTTAAGTCGGGATTGTGCCTTTTGTATTTAATTCCGATGAAATTTCTGTGTTTCATCGTCAATAAGAAGGTCCAAGGGATACAGTAATTCTGAAGTGAAGCATTGGAATCTGTAACTAGTGTCACAGGAATGGTCATTAGGAAGAGTCAGTCTTCTTGTCCTTAAGTCGGCATTGTGCCTTTTGTATTTAATTCCGATTCAACATCTGTGTTTCATCGTCAATAAGAAGGCCCAAGGGATACAGTAAACCTGAAGTGAAGCATCGGAATCTATAACTAGTGTCACAGGGATGGTCAGTAGGAAGAGTCAGTCTTCTTGTCCTTAAGTCGGCATTGTGCTTTTGTATTTAATTCCGATGCAATTTCTGTGTTTCATCGTCAATAAGAAGGTCCAAGGGATACAGTAAAAATGAAGTGAAGCATCGGAACCAATAACTAGTGTCACTGGAATGGTCAGTAGGAATAGTCAGTCTTCTTGTCCTTAGGTCGGCATAGTACCTTTTGTATTTAATTCCGATGCAATTTCTAAGTTTCATCGCCAATAAGAATGTCCAAGGGATACAGTAAACCTGAAGTGAAGCATCGGAATCTATAACTAGTGTCACAGGAATTGTCAGTACGAAGAGTCATTCTTCTTGTCCTTAAGTCGGCATTGTGCCTTTTGTATTTAATTCCGATGCAATTTCTGTGTTTCATCGTCAATAAGAAGGTCCAAGGGATACAGTAAACCTGAAGTGAAGTATCGGAATCTATAACTAGTGTTGCAGGAATGGTTCAAAACTTAGTCAGTAAGAAGTGTCGGTCTTCATGTACTTGAGTCGGCATTATGCCTTTTGTATTTAATTCAGATGCAATTTCTGTGTTTCATCGTCAATAAGAAGGTCCAAGAGATACAGTAAATCTGAAGTGAAGCATCGGAATCTATAACTAGTATCACAGGAATGGTTCAAAACATAGTCAGTAGGAAGTGTCGGTGGTTATGTACTTAAGTCGGCATTGTGCCATTTGTATTTAATTCCGATCCAATTTCTGTGTTTCATCGTCAATAAGAAGGACCAAGGGATACAGTAAACCTGAAGTGAAGCATCGGAATCTAGAACTAGTGTCACAGGGATGGTCAGTAGGAAGAGTCAGTCTTCTTGTCCTTAAGTCGGCATTGTGCCTTTTGTATTTAATTCCGATGCATTTTCCGTGTTTCATCGTCAATAAGAAGGTCCAAGGGATACAGTAAACCTGAAGTGAAGCATCGGAATCTATAGCTAGTGTTGCAGGAATGGTTCAAAACATAGTCAGTAAGAAGTGTCGGTCTTCATGTACTTAAGTCGGCATTGTGCCATTTGTATTTAATTCCGATGCAATTTCTGTGTTTCATCGTCAATAAGAAGGTCCAAGGGATACAGTAGACCTGGAGGGAAGCATCGGAATCTATAACTAGTGTCACAGGAATGGTTCAAAACATAGTCAGTAAGAAGTGTCGCTGTTCATGTACTTAAGTCGGCATTATGCCTTTTGTATATAATTCCGATGCAATTTCTGTGTCTCATCGTCAATAAGGAGTTCCAAGGGATACAGTAAACCTGAAGTGAAGCATCGGAATCTCTAACTAGTGTCACAGGAATGGTCATTAGGAAGATTCAGTCTTCTTGTCCTTAAGTCGGCATTGTGCCTTTTGTATGTAATTCCGATGCAATTTCTGTGTTTCATCGTCAATAAGAAGGTCCAAGGGATACAGTAAACTTGAAGTGAAGCATCGGAATCTATAACTATTGTTACAGGAATGGTTCAAAACATAGTCAGTAAGAAGTGTCGGTCTTCATGTACTTAAATCGGCATTGTGCCTTTTGTATTTAATTCCGATGCAATTTCTGTGTTTCATCGTCAATAAGATGGTCCAAGGGATACAGTGAACCTGGAGTGAAGCATCGAAATCTATAACTAGTGTCACAGGAATGGTTCAAAACATAGTCAGTAAGAAGTGTCCGTCTTCATGTACTTAAGTCGGCAATGTGCCTTTTGTATTTATTTCCGATGCAATTTCTGTGTTTCATCGTCAATAAGAACGTCCAAGGGATACAGTAAACATGAAGTGAAGCATGGGAATCTATAACTAGTGTCACAGGAATGGTCAGTAGGAAGAGTCAGACTTCTTGCCCTTAAGTCGGCATTGTGCCCTTTGTATTTAATTCCGATGCAGTTTCTATGTTTCATCGTCAAAAAGAAGGTCCAAGGTATACAGTAAACCTGAAGTGAAGCATCGGATCTATAACTTGTGTCACAGGAATGGTTCAAAACAAAGTCAGTAAGAAGTGTCAATCTTCATGTACTTAAGTCGGTATTGTGCCTTTTGTATTTAATTCCGATGCAATTTCTGTGTTTCATCGTCAATACGAAGGTCCAAGGGATACAGTAAGCCTGAAGTGAAGCATCGGAATCTGTAACTAGTGTTACAGGAATGGCCAGTAGGAAGAGTCTTTCTTCTTGTCCTTAAGACGGCATTGTGCCTTTTGAATTTAATTCCGATGCAATTTCTGTGTTTCACCGTCAATAATAAGGTCCAAATGATACAGTAAACCTGAAGTGAAGCATCGGAATCTACAACTAGTGTCACAGGAATGATCAGTATGAAGAGTCAGTCTTCTTGTCCTTAAGTCGGCATTGTGCCTTTTGTATTTAATTCCGATGCATTTTCTGTGTTTCATCGTCAATAAGAAGGTCCAAGGGATACATTAAACCTGAAGTGAAGCATCGGAATCTATAACTAGTGTTGCAGGAATGGTTCAAAACATAGTCAGTATGTAGTGTTGGTCTTCATGTACTTAAGTCGGCATTGTGCCTTTTGTATTTAATTCCGATGCAATTTCTGTGTTTCATCGTCAATAAGAAGGTCCAAGGGATACAGTAAACCTGGAGGGAAGCATCGGAATCTATAACTAGTGTCACAGGAATGGTTCAAAACATAGTCAGTAAGAAGTGTCGCTCTTCATGTACTTAAGTCGGCATTTTGCTTTTTGTATATAATTCCGATGCAATTTCTGTGTTTCATCGTCAATAAGAAGGTCCAAGGGATACAGTAAACCTGAAGTGAAGCATCGGAATCTGTAACTAGTGTCACAGGAATGGTCAGTAGGAAGAGTCAGACTTCTTGTCCTTAAGTCGGTATTGTGCCTTTTGTATTTAATTCCGATGCAATTTCTGTGTTTCATCGTCAATAAGAAGGTCCAAGGGATACAGTAAACCTGAAGTGAAGCATCGGAATCTATAACTATTGTTACAAGAATGGTTCAAAACATAGTCAGTAAGAAGTGTCGGTCTTCATGTACTTAAGTCGGCATTGTGCCTTTTGTATTTATTTCCGATGCAATTTCTGTGTTCCATCGTCAATAAGAAGGTCGAAGGGATACAGTAAACCTGATGTGAAGCCTCGGAATCTATAACTAGTGTCACAGGAATGGTCAGTAGGAAGAGTCAGTCTTCTTGCCCTTAAGTCGACATTGTGCCTTTTGTATTTAATTAAGAGCAATTTCTGTGTTTCATCGTCAATAAGAAGGTCCAAGGGGTACAGCAAACCTGAAGTGAAGCATAGGAATCTATAACTAGTGGCACAGGAATGGTCAGTAGATAGAGTCAGTCTTCTTGTCCTTAGGTCGGCATTGTGCCTTTTGTATTAAATTCCGATGCAATTTCTGTGTTTCATCGTCAATAAGAAGGTCCGTGGGATACAGGAAACCTGAATTGAAGCATCGGAATCTATAACTAGTGTCACAGGAATGGGAGCTAAACATAGTCAGTAAGAAGTGTCGGTCTTCATGTACTTAAGTCGGCATTGTGCCATTTGTATTTAATTCCGATGCAATTTCTGTGTTTCATCGTCAATAAGGAGGTCCAAGGGATACAGTAAACCTGAAGTGAAGCATCGGAATCTATAACTAGTGTCACAGGAATGGTCAGTATGAAGAGTCAGTCTTCTTGTCCTTAAGTCGGCGTTGTGCCTTTTGTATTTAATTCCGATGCATTTTCGGTGTTTCATCGTCAATAAGAAGGACCAAGGGATACAGTAAACCTGAATTGAAGCATCCGAATCTATAACTAGTGTTGCAGGAATGGTTCAAAAGATAGTCAGTATGAAGTACTGGTCTTCATGTACTTAAGTCGGCATTGTGCCTTTTGTATTTAATTCCGATGCAGTTTCTGTGTTTCATCGTCAATAAGAAGGTCCAAGGGATACAGTAAACCTGGAGGGAAGCATCGGAATCTATAACTAGTGTCACAGGAATGGTTCAAAACATAGTCAGTAAGAAGTGTCGCTCTTCATGTACTTAAGTCGGCATTGTGCCTTTTGTATTTAATTCCGATGCAATTTCTGTGTTTCATCGTCAATAAGAAGGTCCAAGGGATACAGTAAACCTGGAGGGAAGCATCGGAATCTATAACTAGTGTTGCAGGAATGGTTCAAAACATAGTCAGTATGAAGTGTTGGTCTTCATGTACTTAAGTCGGCATTGTGCCTTTTGTATTTAATTCCGATGCAATTTCTGTGTTTCATCGTCAATAAGAAGGTCCAAGGGATACAGTAAACCTGGAGGGAAGCGTCGGAATCTATAACTAGTGTCACAGGAATGGTTCAAAACATAGTCAGTAAGAAGTGTCGCTCTTCATGTACTTAAGTCGGCATTTTGCTTTTTGTATTTAATTCCGATGCAATTTCTGTGTTTCATCGTCAATAAGAAGGTCCAAGGGATACAGTAAACCTGAAGTGAAGCATCGGAATCTATAACTAGTGTCACAGGAATGGTCAGTAGGAAGAGTCAGACTTCTTGTCCTTAAGTCGGTATTGTACCTTTTGTATTTAATTCCGATGCAATTTCTGTGTTTCATCGTCAATAAGAAGGTCCAAGGGATACAGTAAACCTGAAGTGAAGCATCGGAATCTATAACTATTGTTACAAGAATGGTTCAAAACATAGTCAGTAAGAAGTGTCGGTCTTCATGTACTTTAGTCGACATTGTGCCTGTTGTATTTAATTCCGATGCAATTTCTGTGTTTCATCGTCAATAAGAAGGTCCAAGGGATACAGTGAACCTGGAGTGAAGCATCGGAATCTATAACTAGAGTCACAGGAATGGTTCAAAACATAGTCAGTAAGAAGTGTCGGTCTTCATGTACTTAAGTCGGCATTGTGCCTTTTGTATTTATTTCCGATGCAATTTCTGTGCTCCATCGTCAATAAGAAGGTCCAAGGGATACAGTAAACCTGATGTGAAGCCTCGGAATCTATAACTAGTGTCACAGGAATGGTCAGTAGGAAGAGTCAGTCTTCTTGCCCTTAAGTCGACATTGTGAATTTTGTATTTAATTAAGAGCAATTTCTGTGTTTCATCGTCAATAAGAAGGTCCAAGGGGTACAGCAAACCTGAAGTGAAGCATAGGAATCTATAACTAGTGGCACAGGAATGGTCAGTAGATAGAGTCAGTCTTCTTGTCCTTAGGTCGGCATTGTGCCTTTTGTATTAAATTCCGATGCAATTTCTGTGTTTCATCGTCAATAAGAAGGTCCAAGGGATACAGGAAACCTGAATTGAAGCAACGGAATCTATAACTAGTGTCACAGGAATGGGAGTTAAACATAGTCAGTAAGAAGTGTCGGTCTTCATGTACTTAAGTCGGCATTGTGCCTTTTGTATTTAATTCCGATGCAATTTCTGTGTTTCATCGTCAATAAGAAGGTCCAAGGGATACAGTAAACCTGAAGTGAAGCATCGGAATCTATAACTAGTGTCACAGGAATGCTCAGTATGAAGAGTCAGTCTTCTTGTCCTTAAGTCGGCATTGTGCCTTTTGTATTTAATTCCGATGCATTTTCTGTGTTTCATCGTCAATAAGAAGGTGCAAGGGATACAGTAAACCTGAAGTGAAGCATCGGAATCTATAACTAGTGTTGCAGGAATGGTTCAAAACATAGTCAGTATGAAGTGTTGGTCTTCATGTACTTAAGTCGGCATTGTGCCTTTTGTATTTAATTCCGATGCAATTTCTGTGTTTCATCGTCAATAAGAAGGTCCAAGGGATACAGTAAACCTGGAGGGAAGCATCGGAATCTATAACTAGTGTCACAGGAATGGTTCAAAACATAGTCAGTAAGAAGTGTCGCTCTTCATGTACTTAAGTCGGCATTTTGCTTTTTGTATATAATTCCGATGCAATTTCTGTGTTTCATCGTCAATAAGAAGGTCCAAGGGATACAGTAAACCTGAAGTGAAGCATCGGAATCTATAACTAGTGTCACAGGAATGGTCAGTAGGAAGAGTCATTCTCCTTGTACTTAAGTCAGCATTGTGCCTTTTGTATTTATTTCCGATGCAATTTCTGTGTTCCATCGTCAATAAGAAGGTCCAAGGGATACAGTAAACATGAAGTGAAGCATGGAAATCTATAACTAGTGTCACAGGAATGGTCCGTAGGAAGAGTCAGACTTCTTGTCCTTAAGTCGGCATTGTGCCTTTTGTATTTAATTCCGATTCAGTTTCTGTGTTTCATCGTCAAAAAGAAGGTCCAAGGTATACAGTAAACCTGAAGTGAAGCATCGGAATCTATAACTATTGTTACAGGAATGGTTCAAAACATAGTCAGTAACAAGTGTCGGTCTTCATGTACTTAAGTCGGGATTGTGCCTTTTGTATTTAATTCCGATGCAATTTTTGTGTTTCATCGTCAATAAGAAGGTCCAAGGGATACAGTAATTCTGAACTGAAGCATCAGAATCTGTAACTAGTGTCACAGGAATGGTCAGTAGGGAGAGTCAGTCTTCTTGTCCTTAAGTCGGCATTGTGCTTTTGTATTTAATTCCGATGCAATTTCTGTGTTTCATCGTCAATAAGAAGGTCCAAGGTATACAGTAAACCTGAAGTGAAGCATCGGAATCTATAACTAGTGTTGCAGGAATGGTTCAAAACTTAGTCAGTAAGAAGTGTCGGTCTTCATGTACTTAAGTCGGCATTGTGGCTTTTTGTATTTAATTCCGATGCAATTACTGTGTTTCATCATCAATAAGAAGGTCCAAGGGATACAGTAAACCTGAAGTGAAGCATCGGAATCTATACTAGTGTCACAGGAATGGTTCAAAACATAGTCAGTAGGAAGTGTCGGTGGTTATGTACTTAAGTCGGCATTGTGCCTTTTGTATTTAATTCCGATGCAATTTCTGTGTTTCATCGTCAATAAGAAGGTCCAAGGGATACAGTAAACCTGAAGTGAAGCATCGGAATTTATAACTAGTGTCACAGGAATGGTTCAAGGCATAGTCAGTAAGAAGTGTCGGTCTTCATGTACTTAAGGCGGCATTGTGGCTTTTGTATTTAATTAAGAGCAATTTCTGGGTTTCATCGTCAATAAGAAGGACCAAGGGATACAGTAAACCTGAAGTGAAGCATCGGAATCTATAACTAGTGTCACAGGGATGGTCAGTAGGAAGAGTCAGTCTTCTTGACCTTAAGTCGGCATTGTGCTTTTGTATTTAATTCCGATGCAATTTCTGTGTTTCATCGTCAATAAGAAGGTCCAAGGGATACATTAAAAATGAAGTGAAGCATCGGAACCAATAACTAGTGTCACTGGAATGGTCAGTAGGAATAGTCAGTCTTCTTGTCCTTAGGTCGGCATAGTGCCTTTTGTATTTAATTCCGATGCAATTTCTGAGTTTCATCATCAATAAGAATGTCCAAGGGATACAGTAAACCTGAAGTGAAGCATCGGAATCTATAACTAGTGTCACAGGAATGGTCAGTAGGAAGAGTCAGTCTTCTGGTCCTTAAGTCGTCATTGTGCCTTTTGTATTTAATTCCGATGCATTTTCCGTGTTTCATCGTCATTAAGAAGGTCCAAGGGATACAGTAAACCTGAAGTGAAGCATCGGAATCTATAACTACTGTTGCAGGAATGGTTCAAAACATAGTCAGTAAGAAGTGTCGGTCTTCATGTACTTAATTCGGCATTGTGCCATTTGTATTTAATTCCGATGCAATTTCTGTGTTTCATCGTCAATAAGAAGGTCCAAGGGATACAGTAGACCTAGGGGGAAGCATCGGAATCTATAACTAGTGTCACAGGAATGGTTCAAAACATAGTCAGTAAGAAGTGTCGCTCTTCATGTATTTAAGTCGGAATTATGCCTTTGGAATATAATTCCGATGCAATTTCTGTGTCTCATCGTCAATAAGAAGGTCCAAGGGATACAGTAAACCTGAAGTGAAGCATCGGAATCTCTAACTAGTGTCACAGGAATGGTCAGTAGGAAGAGTCAGTCTTCTTGTCCTTAAGTCGGCATTCTGCCTTTTGTATTTAATTCCGATGCAATTTCTGTGTTTCATCGTCAATAAGGAGGTCCAAGGGATACAGTAAACCTGAAGTGAAGCATCGGAATCTATAACTATTGTTACAGGAATGGTTCAAAACATAGTCAGTAAGAAGTGTCGGTCTTCATGTACTTAAGTCGGTATTGTGCCTTTTGTATTAAATTCCGATGCAATTTCTGTGTTTCATCGTCAATAAGAAGGTCCAAGGGATACAGTGAACCTGGAGTGAAGCATCGGAATCTATAACTAGTGTTCAAGGGATTGGTTCAAAACATAGTCAGTACGAAGTGTCGGTCTTCATGTACTTAAGTCGGCATTGTGCCTTTGGTATTTAATTCCGATGCACTTTCTGTGCTTCATCGTCAATAAGAAGGTCCAAGGGATACAGTAAAACTGAAGTGAAGCATCGGAATCTATAACTAGTGTCACAGGAATGATCAGTATGAAGAGTCAGTCTTCTTGTCCTTAAGTCGGCATTGTGCCTTTTGTATTTAATTCCGTTGCATTTTCTGTGTTTCATCGTCAATAAGAAGGTCCAAGGGATACATTAAACCTGAAGTGAAGCATCGGAATCTATAACTAGTGTTGCAGGAATGGTTCAAAACATAGTCAGTATGAAGTGTTGGTCTTCATGTACTTAAGTCGGCATTGTGCCTTTTGTATTTAATTCCGATGCAATTTCTGTGTTTCATCGTCAATAAGAAGGTCCAAGGGATACAGTAAACCTGGAGGGAAGCATCGGAATCTATAACTAGTGTCACAGGAATGGTTCAAAACATAGTCAGTAAGAAGTGTCGCTCTTCATGTACTTAAGTCGGCATTTTGCTTTTTGTATATAATTCCGATGCAATTTCTGTGTTTCATCGTCAATAAGAAGGTCCAAGGGATACAGTAAACCTGAAGTGAAGCATCGGAATCTATAACTAGTGTCACAGGAATGGTCAGTAGGAAGAGTCAGACTTCTTGTCCTTAAGTCGGTATTGTGCCTTTTGTATTTAATTCCGATGCAATTTCTGTGTTTCATCGTCAATAAGAAGGTCCAAGGGATACAGTAAACCTGAAGTGAAGCATCGGAATCTATAACTATTGTTACAAGAATGGTTCAAAACATAGTCAGTAAGAAGTGTCGGTCTTCATGTACTTAAGTCGACATTGTGCCTGTTGTATTTAATTCCGATGCAATTTCTGTGTTTCATCGTCAATAAGAAGGTCCAAGGGATACAGTGAACCTGGAGTGAAGCATCGGAATCTATAACTAGAGTCACAGGAATGGTTCAAAACATAGTCAGTAAGAAGTGTCGGTCTTCATGTACTTAAGTCGGCATTGTGCCTTTTGTATTTATTTCCGATGCAATTTCTGTGTTCCATCGTCAATAAGAAGGTCCAAGGGATACAGTAAACCTGATGTGAAGCCTCGGAATCTATAACTAGTATCACAGGAATGGTCAGTAGGAAGAGTCAGTCTTCTTGCCCTTAAGTCGACATTGTGCCTTTTGTATTTAATTAAGAGCAATTGCTGTGTTTCATCGTCAATAAGATGGTCCAAGGGGTACAGCAAACCTGAAGTGAAGCATAGGAATCTATAACTAGTGGCACAGGAATGGTCAGTAGATAGAGTCAGTCTTCTTGTCCTTAGGTCGGCATTGTGCCTTTTGTATTAAATTCCGATGCAATTTCTGTGTTTCATCGTCAATAAGAAGGTCCAAGGGATACAGGAAACCTGAATTGAAGCATCGGAATCTATAACTAGTGTCACAGGAATGGGAGCTAAACATAGTCAGTAAGAAGTGTCGGTCTTCATGTACTTAAGTCGGCATTGTGCCTTTTGTATTTAATTCCGATGCAATTTCTGTGTTTCACCGTCAATAAGAAGGTCCAAGGGATACAGTAAACCTGAAGTGAAGCATCGGAATCTATAACTAGTGTCACAGGAATGGTCAGTATGAAGAGTCAGTCTTCTTGTCCTTAAGTCGGCATTGTGCCTTTTGTATTTAATTCCGATGCATTTTCTGTGTTTCATCGTCAATAAGAAGGTCCAAGGGATACAGTAAACCTGAAGTGAAGCATCCGAATCTATAACTAGTGTTGCAGGAATGGTTCAAAACATAGTCAGTATGAAGTACTGGTCTACATGTACTTAAGTCGGCATTGTGCCTTTTGTATTTAATTCCGATGCAATTTCTGTGTTTCATCGTCAATAAGAAGGTCCAAGGGATACAGTAAACCTATAGGGAAGCATCGGAATCTATAACTAGTGTCACAGGAATGGTTCAAAACATAATCAGTAAGAAGTGTCGCTCTTCATGTACTTAAGTCGGCATTGTGCCTTTTGTATTTAATTCCGTTGCAATTTCTGTGTTTCATCGCCAATAAGAAGGTCCAAGGGATACAGTAAACCTGGAGGGAAGCATCGGAATCTATAACTAGTGTTGCAGGAATGGTTCAAAACATAGTCAGTATGAAGTGTTGGTCTTCGTGTACTTAAGTCGGCATTGTGCCTTTTGCATTTAATTCCGATGCAATTTCTGTGTTTCATCGTCAATAAGAAGGTCCAAGGGATACAGTAAACCTGGAGGGAAGCATCGGAATCTATAACTAGTGTCACAGGAATGGTTCAAAACATAGTCAGTAAGAAGTGTCGCTCTTCATGTACTTAAGTCGGCATTTTGCTTTTTGTATATAATTCCGATGCAATTTCTGTGTTTCATCGTCAATAAGAAGGTCCAAGGGATACAGTAAACCTGAAGTGAAGCATCGGAATCTATAACTAGTGTCACAGGAATGGTCAGTAGGAAGAGTCAGACTTCTTGTCCTTAAGTCGGTATTGTGCCTTTTGTATTTAATTCCGATGCAATTTCTGTGTTTCATCGTCAACAAGAAGGTCCAAGGGATACAGTAAACCTGAAGTGAAGCATCGGAATCTATAACTATAGTTACAAGAATGGTTCAAAACATAGTCAGTAAGAAGTGTCGGTCTTCATGTACTTTAGTCGACATTGTGCCTGTTGTATTTAATTCCGATGCAATTTCTGTGTTTCATCGTCAATAAGAAGGTCCAAGGGGTACAGCAAACCTTAAGTGAAGCATAGGAATCTATAACTAGTGGCACAGGAATGGTCAGTAGATAGTGTCAGTCTTCTTGTCCTTAGGTCGGCATTGTGCCTTTTGTATTAAATTCCGATGCAATTTCTGTGTTTCATCGTCAATAAGAAGGTCCAAGGGATACAGGAAACCTGAATTGAAGCAACGGAATCTATAACTAGTGTCACAGGAATGGGAGTTAAACATAGTCAGTAAGAAGTGTCGGTCTTCATGTACTTAAGTCGGCATTGTGCCTTTTGTATTTAATTCCGATGCAATTTCTGTGTTTCATCGTCGATAAGAAGGTCCAAGGGATACAGTAAACCTGAAGTGAAGCATCGGAATCTATAACTAGTGTCACAGGAATGGTCAGTATGAAGAGTCAGTCTTCTTGTCCTTAAGTCGGCATTGTGCCTTTTGTATTTAATTCCGATGCATTTTCTGTGTTTCATCGTCAATAAGAAGGTCCAAGGGATACAGTAAACCTGAAGTGAAGCATCGGAATCTATAACTAGTGTTGCAGGAATGGTTCAAAACATAGTCAGTATGAAGTGTTGGTCTTCATGTACTTAAGTCGGCATTGTGCCTTTTGTATTTAATTCCGATGCAATTTCTGTGTTTCATCGTCAATAAGAAGGTCCAAGGGATACAGTAAACTTGGAGGGAAGCATCGGAATCTATAACTAGTGTCACAGGAATGGTTCAAAACATAGTCAGTAAGAAGTGTCGCTCTTCATGTACTTAAGTCGGCATTTTGCTTTTTGTATATAATTCCGATGCAATTTCTGTGTTTCATCGTCAATAAGAAGGTCCAAGGGATACAGTAAACCTGAAGTGAAGCATCGGAATCTATAACTAGTGTCACAGGAATGGTCAGTAGGAAGAGTCAGACTTCTTGTCCTTAAGTCGGTATTGTGCCTTTTGTATTTAATTCCGATGCAATTGCTGTGTTTCATCGTCAATAAGAAGGTCCAAGGGATACAGTAAACGTAAAGTGAAGCATCGGAAACTATAACTATTGTTACAAGAATGGTTCAAAACATAGTCTGTAAGAAGTGTCGGTCTTCATGTACTTAAGTCGACATTGTGCCTGTTGTATGTAATACCGATGCAATTTCTGTGTTTCATCGTCAATAAGAAGGTCCAAGGGATACAGTGAACCTGGAGTGAAGCATCGGAATCTATAACTAGAGTCACAGGAATGGTTCAAAACATAGTCAGTAAGAAGTGTCGGTCCTCATGTACTTAAGTCAGCATTGTGCCTTTTGTATTTATTTCCGATGCAATTTCTGTGTTCCATCGTCAATAAGAAGGTCCAAGGGATACAGTAAACATGAAGTGAAGCATGGAAATCTATAACTAGTGTCACAGGAATGGTCCGTAGGAAGAGTCAGACTTCTTGTCCTTAAGTCGGCATTGTGCCTTTTGTATTTAATTCCGATTCAGTTTCTGTGTTTCATCGTCAAAAAGAAGGTCCAAGGTATACAGTAAACCTGAAGTGAAGCATCGGAATCTATAACTATTGTTACAGGAATGGTTCAAAGCATAGTCAGTATCAAGTGTCGGTCTTCATGTACTTAAGTCGGGATTGTGCCTTTTGTATTTAATTCCGATGCAATTTTTGTGTTTCATCGTCAATAAGAAGGTCCAAGGGATACAGTAATTCTGAAGTGAAGCATCAGAATCTGTAACTAGTGTCACAGGAATGGTCAGTAGGGAGAGTCAGTCTTCTTGTCCTTAAGTCGGCATTGTGCTTTTGTATTTAATTCCGATGCAATTTCTGTGTTTCATCGTCAATAAGAAGGTCCAAGGTATACAGTAAACCTGAAGTGAGGCATCGGAATCTATAACTAGTGTTGCAGGAATGGTTCAAACCTTAGTCAGTAAGAAGTGTCGGTCTTCATGTACTTAAGGCGGCATTGTGGCTTTTTGTATTTAATTCCGATGCAATTACTGTGTTTCATCATCAATAAGAAGGTCCAAGGGATACAGTAAACCTGAAGTGAAGCATCGGAATCTATACTAGTGTCACAGGAATGGTTCAAAACATAGTCAGTAGGAAGTGTCGGTGGTTATGTACTTAAGTCGGCATTGTGAATTTTGTATTTAATTCCGATGCAATTTCTGTGTTTCATCGTCAATAAGAAGGTCCAAGGGATACAGTAAACCTGAAGTGAAGCATCGGAATTTATAACTAGTGTCACAGGAATGGTTCAAGGCATAGTCAGTAAGAAGTGTCGGTCTTCATGAACTTAAGGCGGCATTGTGGCTTTTGTATTTAATTAAGAGCAATTTCTGTGTTTCATCGTCAATAAGAAGGACCAAGGGATACAGTAAACCTGAAGTGAAGCATCGGAATCTATAACTAGTGTCACAGGGATGGTCAGTAGGAAGAGTCAGTCTTCTTGACCTTAAGTCGGCATTGTGCTTTTGTATTTAATTCCGATGCAATTTCTGTGTTTCATCGTCAATAAGAAGGTCCAAGGGATACAGTAAACCTGAAGTGAAGCATCGGAATCTATAACTAGTGTTATAGGAATGGTTCAAAGCATAGTAAGAAGTGTCGGTGTTCACGTACTTAAATCGGCAATGATCCTTTTGTATTTAATTCCGATACAATTTCTGTGTTTCATCGTCAATAAGAAGGTCCAAGGGATACAGTAAACCTGAAGTGAAGCATCGGAATCTATAACTAGTGTTATAGGAATGGTTCAAAGCATAGTAAGAAGTGTCGGTGTTCACGTACTTAAATCGGCAATGATCCTTTTGTATTTAATTCCGATACAATTTCTGTGTTTCATCGTCAATAAGAAGGTCCAAGGGATACAGTAAACCTGAAGTGAAGCATCGGAATCTATAACTAGTGTCACAGGAATGGTCAGTAGGAAGAGTCAGTCTTCTTGTCCTTAAGTCGGCATTGTGCCTTTTGTATTTAATTCCGATGCAATTTCTGTGTTTCATCGTCAATAAGAAGGTCCAAGGGATACTGTAAACCTGAAGTGAAGCATCGGAATCTATAACTATTGTTACAGGAATGGTTCAAAACATAGTCAGTAAGAAGTGTCGGTCTTCATGTACTTATGTCGGCATTGTGCCTTTTGTATTTAATTCCGATGCAATTTCTGTGTTTCATCGTCAATAAGAAGGTCCAAGGGATACAGTGAACCTGGAGTGAAGCATCGGAATCTGTAACTAGTGTCACAGGAATGGTTCAAAGCATAGTCAGTACGAAGTGTGGGTCTTCATGTACTTAAGTCGGCATTGTGCCTTTTGTATTTATTTCCGATGCAATTTCTGTGTTTCATCGTCAATAAGAACGTCCAAGGGATACAGTAAGCCTGAAGTGAAGCATCGGAATCTGCAACTAGTGTCACAGGAATGGTTCAAAACAAAGTCAGTAAGAAGTGTCGGTCTTCATTTACTTAAGTCGGCATTGTGCCTTTTGTATTTAATTCCGATGCAATTTCTGTGTTTCATCGTCAATACGAAGGTCCAAGGGATACAGTAAGCCTGAAGTGAAGCATCGGAATCTGCAACTAGTGTTACAGGAATGGTCAGTAGGAAGAGTCTTTCTTCATGTCCTTAAGACGGCATTGTGCCTTTTGTATTTAATTCCGATGCAATTTCTGTGTTTCATCGTCAACAATAAGGTCCAAGGGATACAGTAAACCTGAAGTGAAGCATCGGAATCTATAACTAGTGTCACAGGAATGGTTCAAGACATTGTCAGTAAGAAGTGTCGGTCTTCATGTACTTATGTCGGCATTGTGCCTTTTGTATTTAGTTCCGATGCAATTTCTGTGTTTCATCGTCAATAAGAAGGTCCAAGGGATACAGTAAACCTGAAGTGAAGCCTCGGAATCTATAACTAGTGTCACAGGAATGGTCAGTAGGAAGAGTCAGTGTTCTTGTCCTTAAGTCGGCATTGTGCCTTTTGTATTTAATTCCGTTGCAATTTCTGTGTTTCATCGTCAATAAGAAGGTCCAAGGGATACAGTAAAAATGAAGTGATGCATCGGAACCTAAAACTAGTGTCACTGGAATGGTCAGTAGAATGAGTCAGTCTTCTTGTCCTTAGGTCGGCATAGTGCCTTTTGAATTTAATTCCCATGCAATTTCTGTGTTTCATCGTCAATAAGAAGGTCCAAGGGATACAGTAAACCTGAAGTGAAGCATCGGAATCTATAACTAGAGTTACAGGAATGGTTTAAAACATAGTCAGGAAGAAGTGTCGGTCTTCATGTACTTAAGTCGGCATTGTGCCTTTTGTATTTAGTTCCGATGCAATTTCTGTGTTTCATCGTCAATAAGAAGGTCCAAGGGATACAGTAAACCTGATGTGAAGCCTCGGAATCTATAACTAGTGTCACAGGAATGGTCAGTAGGAAGAGTCAGTCTTCTTGCCTTTAAGTCGGCATTGTGCCTTTTGTATTTAATTCCGAGCAATTTCTGTGTTTCATCGTCAATAAGAAGGTCCAAGGGATACAGTAAACCTGAAGTGAAGCATCGGAATCTATAACTAGTGTCACAGGAATGGTCAGTAGGGAACAGTCAGTCTTCTTGTCCTTAAGTCGGCATTGTGCCTTTTGTATTTAATTCCCATGCAATTTCTGTGTTTCATCGTGTATAAGAAGGTCCAAGGGATACAGTAAACCTGAAGTAAGCATCGGAATCTATAACTAGTGTTGCAGGAATGGTTCAAAACATAGACAGTAAGCAGTGTCGGTCTTCATGTACTTAAGTCGGCATTGTGCCTTTTGTATTTAATTCCGATGCAATTTCTGTGTTTCATCGTCAATGAGAAGGTCCATGGGATACAGTGAACCTGGAGTGAAGCATCGGAATCTATATCTAGTCTCACAGGAATAGTTCAAAACATAGTCAGTAAGATGTGTCGGTCTTTATGTACTTAAGTCGGCATTGTGCCTTTTGTATTTATTGCCGATGCAATTTCTGTGTATCATCGTCAATAAGAAGGTCCGAGGGATACAGTAAACATGAAGTGAAGCATGGGAATCTATAACTTGTGTCACAGGAATGGTCAGTAGGTAGAATCAGACTTCTTGTCCTTAAGTCGGCATTGTGCCTTTTGTATTTAATTCCGATGCAATTTCTGTGTTTCATCGTCAAAAAGAAGGTCCAAGGTATACAGTAAACTTGAAGTGAAGCATCGGAATCTATAACTAGTGTCACAGGAATGGTTCAAAACATAGTCGGTAAGAAGTGTCGGTCTTCATGTACTTAAGTCGCATTGTGCCTTTTGTATTTAATTCCGATGCAATTTCTGTGTTTCATCGTCAATACGAAAGTCCAAGGTATACAGTAAAAATGAAGTGAAGCATCGGAACCTATAACTAGTGTCACTGGAATGGTCAGTAGGAAGAGTCAGGCTTCTTGTCCTTAGGTCGGCGTAGTGCCTTTTGTATTTAATTCCCATGCAATTTCTGTGTTTCATCGTCAATAAGAAGGTTCAAGGGATACAGTAAACCTGAAGTGAAGCATCGGAATCTATAACTAGTGTTACAGGAATGGTTCAAAACATAGTCAGTAAGAAGTGTCGGTCTTCATGTACTTAAGTCGGCATTGTGCCTTTTGTATTTAATTCCGATGCAATGTCTGTGTTTCATCGACAATAAGAAGGTCCAAGGGATACAGTAAACCTGGAGTGCAGCATCGGAATCTATAACTAGTGGCACAGGAATGGTTCAAAACATAGTCAGTAAGATGTTTCGGTCTTCATGTACTTAAGTCGGCATTGTGCCCTTTGCATTTAATTCCGATGCAATTTCAGTGTTTCATCGTCAATAAGAAGGTCCTAGGGATACAGTAAACCGGAAGTGAAGCATCGGAATCTATAACTAGTGTTACAGGAATGGTTCAAAACATAGTCAGTAAGAAGTGTCGGTCTTCATGTACTGAAGTCGGCATTGTGACTTTTGTATTTAATTCCGATGCAATTTCTGTGTTTCATCGTCAATAAGAAGGTCCAGGGGATACAGTAAACCTGGAGTGAAGCATGGGAATCTACAACTAGTGGCACAGGAAGGGTTCAAAACATAGTCAGTAAGATGTGTCGGTCTTCATGTACTTAAGTCGGCATTGTGCCTTTTGAATGTAATTCCGATGCAATTTCTGTGTTTCATCGTCAATATGAAGTTCCAAGGGATACAGTAAACCTGAAGTGAAGCGTCGGAAACTATAACTAGTGTCACAGGAATGGTTCAAAACTTAGACAGTAGGAAGAGTCAGTCTTCTTGTACTTAAGACGGCATTGTGCTTTTTCTATTTAATTCCGATGCAATTTCTGGGTTTCATCGTGAATAAGAAGGTCCAAGGGATACAGTAAACCTGAAGTGAAGCATCGGAATCTATAACTAGTGTCACAGGTATGGTTCAAACCTTAGACATTAGGAAGAGTCAGTCCTCTTGTACTTAAGTCGGCATTGTGCTTTTGTATTTAATTCCGATGCAATTTCTGTGTTTCATCGTCAATATGAAGGTCCAAGGGATACAGTAAACCTGAAGTGAAGCATCGGAATCTATAACTAGTGTCTTAGGAGTGATCAGTATGAAGAGTCAGTCTTCTTGTCCTTAAGTCAGCATTGTGCTTTTTGTAATTACTTCCGATTCAATTTCTGTGTTTCATCGTCAATAAGAAGGTCGAAGGGATACAGTATACCTGAAGTGAAGCATCGGAATCTATAACTAGTGTCACAGGAATCGTTCAAAACGTAGTCAGTAAGAAGTGTCGGTCTTCATGTACTTAAGTCGGCATTGTGCCTTCTGTATTTAATTCCGATGCAATTTCTGTGTTTCATCGTCAATAAGATGATCCAAGAGATACAGTAAACCTCGTGTGAAGAATCGGAATCTATAACTAGTGTCACAGGATTGGTCAGAAGGAAAAGTCAGTCTTCTTGTCCTTAAGTCGGCATTGTGCCTTTTGTATTTAATTCCGATGCAATTTCCGTGTTTTATCGTCAATAAGAAGGTCCAAGGGATACAGTAAACCTGAAGTGAAGCATCGGAATCTATAACTAGTGTTACAGGGATGGTTCAGAACATAGTAAGACGTGTCGGTCTTCATGTACTTAAGTCGGCATTGAGCCTTTTGTATTTAATTAGGATGCAATTTCTGTGTTTCATCGTCAATAAGAAGGTCCAAGGGATACAGTAAACATGAAGTGAAGCATTGGTATCTATAACTAGTATCACAGGAATGGTCAGTAGGAAGAGTCAGACTTCTTGTCCTTAAGTCGGCATTGTGCCTTTTGTATTTAATTCCGATGCAATTTCTGTGTTTCATCGTCAAAAAGAAGGTCCAAGGTATACAGTAAACCTGAAGTGAAGCATCGGAATCTATAACTAGTGTCACAGGAGTGGTTCAAAACATAGTCGGTAAGATGTGTCGGTCTTCATGTACTTAAGTCGGCATTGTGCCTTTTGTATTTAATTCTGATGCAATTTCTGTGTTTCATCGTCAATACGAAGGTCCAAGGGATACAGTAAAAATTGAGAGAAGCATCGGAACCTATAACTAGTGTCACTGGAATGGACAGTAGGAAGAGTCAGTCTTCTTGTCCTTAGGTCGGCATAGTTCCTTTTGTATTTAATTCCCATGCAATTTCTGTGTTTCATCGTCAATAAGAAGGTCCAAGGGATACAGTAAACCTGAAGTGAAGCATCGGAATCTATAACTAGTGTTACAGGAATGGTTCAAAACATAGTCAGTAAGAAGTGTCGGTCTTCATGTACTTAAGTCGGCATTGTGCGTTTTGTATATAATTCCGATGCAATTTCTGTGTTTCATCGTCAATAAAAAGGTCCAAGGGATACAGTAAACCTGGTGTGAAGCAACGGAATCTATAACTAGTGGCACAGGAATGGTTCAAATCATAGTCAGTAAGTTGAGTCGGTCTTCATGTACTTAAGTCGGCATTGTGCCTTTTGCATTTAATTCCGATGCAATTTCTGTGTTTCATCGTCAATAAGAAGGTCCAAGGGATACAGTAAACCTGGAGTGAAGCATCGTACTCTATAACTAGTTTCTCTGGAAGTTTTCAAAGGAAAGTCAGTAAGAAGTGTCTGTCTTCATGTACTTAAGTCGGCATTGTGCGTTTTGTATTTAATTCCGATGCAACTTCTGTGTTTCATCGTCAATAAGAAGGTCCAAGGGATACAGTAAACTTGGAGTGAAGCATCGGAATCTATAACTAGTGTCACAGGAATGGTTCAAATCGTAGTCAGTAAGAAGTGTCGGTCTTCATGTACATAAGTCGGCATTGTGCCTTTTGTATTTAATTCCGATGCAATTTCTGTGTTTCATCGTCAATAAGAAGGTCCAAGGGATACAGTAAACGTGAAGTGTGGCATCGGAATCTATAACTAGTGTCACAGGAATGGTCAGTAGGAAGAGTCAGTCTTCTTGTCCTTAAGTCGGCATTGTGCCTTTTGTAATTAATTCCGATTCAATTTCTGTGTTTCAACGTCAATAAGAAGGTCCAAGGGATACAGTAAACCTGAAGTGAAGCATCGGAATCTACAACTAGTGTCACGGGAATGGTTTAGAACATAGTCAGTAGGATGTGTCGGTCTTCATGTACTTAAGTCGGCATTGTGCCCGTTGTATTTAATTCCGATGCAATTTCTGTGTTTCATCGTCAATAAGATGGTCCAAGGGATACAGTAAACCTGGTGTGAAGAATCGGAATCTATAACTAGTGTCACAGGAATGGTCAGTAGGAAGAGTCAGTGTTCTTGTCCTTAAGTCGGCATTGTGCCTTTTGTATTTAATTCCGATGCAATTTCTGTGTTTCATCTCAATAAGAAGGTCCAAGGGATACAGTAAACCTGAAGTGAAGCATCGGAATCTATAACTAGTGTTATAGGAATGGTTCAAAGCATAGTTAGAAGTGTCGGTGTTCACGTACTTAAGTCGGCATTGATCCTTTTGTATTTAATTCCGATGCAATTTCTGTGTTTCATCGTCAATAAGAAGGTCCAAGGGATACAGTAAACCTGAAGTGAAGCATCGGAATCTATAACTAGTGTCACAGGAATGGTTCAAAACGTAGACATTAGGAAGAGTCAGTGTTCTTGTACTTAAGTCGGCATTGTACCTTTGTACTTAATTCCGATGCAATTTCTGTGTTTCTTCGTCAATAAGAAGGTCCAAGGGATACAGTAAACCTGGAGTGAAGCATCGGAATCTATAACTAGTGTCACAGGAATGGTTCAAAACTTAGACAGTAGGAAGAGTCAGTCTTCTTGTACTTAAGTCGGCATTGTGCCTTTTGTATTTAATTCCGATGCAATTTCTGTGTTTCATCGTCAATAAGATGGCCCAAGGGATACAGTAACCTGAAGTGAAGCATCTGAATCTATAACTAGTGTCTCAGGAATGGTTCAAAACTTAGACAGTAGGAAGAGTCAGTCATCTTGAACTTAAGTCGGCTTTGTGCCTTTTGTATTTAATTCCGATGCAATTTCTGTGTTTCGTCGTCAATAAGAAGGTCCAAGGGATACACTAAACCTGAAGTGAAGCATCGGAATCTATAACTAGTGTCACAGGAATGGTTCAAAACGTAGACATTAGGAAGAGTCAGTGTTCTTGTACTTAAGTCGGCATTGTACCTTTGTATTTAATTCCGATGCAATTTCTGTGTTTCTTCGTCAATAAGAAGATCCAAGGGATACAGTAAACCTGAAGTGAAGCATCGGAATCTATAACTAGTGTCACAGGAATGGTTCAAAACGTAGACATTAGGAAGAGTCAGTGTTCTTGTACTTAAGTCGGCATTGTACCTTTGTACTTAATTCCGATGCAATTTCTGTGTTTCTTCGTCAATAAGAAGGTCCAAGGGATACAGTAAACCTGAAGTAAAGTATCGGAATCTATAACTAGTGTCACAGGAAAGGTTCAAAACATAGACAGTAAGAAGAGCCAGTCTCATTGTACTTGAGTCGTCATTGTGCCTTTTGTATTTAATTCCGATGCAATTTCTGTGTTTCATCGTCAATAAGAAGGTCCAAGGGATACAGTAAACCTGAAGTGAAGCATCGGAATCTATAACTTATGTCACAGGAATGGTTCAAAGCATAAACGGTAAGAAGTGTCAGTTTTCTTACAATTAAGTTGGCATTGTGCCTTTTGTATTTAATTCCGAAGCAATTTCTGTGTTTCATGGTCAATAAGAAAGTCAGAGGGATACAGTAAACCTGGAAAGAAGCATCGGAATCTATAACTAGTGTCACAGGAATGGTTCAAATCATAGACTGTGAGGAGAGTCAGTTTTCTTGTACTTAAGTCGGCATTGTGCCTTTTGTATTTAAATTCGATGCAATTTCTGTGTTTCATCGTCAATAAGATGGCCCAAGGGATACAGTAAACCTGATGTAAAGCATCGGACTCTATAAGTGGTGTCACAGGAATGGCTCAAAACATAGACAGTAGGAAGAGTCAGTCTTCTTGTGCTTAAGTCGGCATTGTGCCTTTTGTATTTAATTCCGATGCAATTTCTGTGTTTCATCGTCAATAAGAAGTTCCAAGCGATACAGTAAACCTGGAGTGAAGCATCGGAATCTATAACTAGTGTCACAGGAATGGTTCTAAACGTAGACAATAAGAGGTGTCGGTCTTCATGTACTTAAGTCGGCATTGTGCAGTTTGTATTTAATTCCGATGCAATTTCTGTGTTTCATCGTCAATAAGAACGTCCAAGGGATACAGTAAAGCTGAAGTGAAGCATCGGAATCTATAGCTAGTGTCAAAGGAATGGTTCAAAACATAGTCAGTAAGAAGTGTCGGTCTTCATGTACTTAGGTCGGCATTGTGCCTTTTGTATTTAATTCCGATGAAATTTGTGTGTTTCATCGTTAATAAGAAGGTCCAAGGGATACAGTAAACCTGAAGTAAAGTATCGGAATCTATAACTAGTGTCACAGGAAAGGTTCAAAGCATAAACTGTAAGAGGTGTCTGTTTTCTTATAATTAAGTCGGCATTGTGCCTTTTGTATTTAATTCCGATGCAATTTCTGTGTTTCATCGTCAATAAGAATGTCAGAGGGATACAGTAAACCTGAAAAGAAGCATCGGAATCTATAACTAGTGTCACAGGAATGGTTCAAATCATAGACTGTAAGGAGGGTCAGTTTTCTTGTACTTAAGTCGGCATTGTGCCATTTGTATTTAATTGCGATGCAATTTCTGTGTTTCATCGATAATAAGAAGGTCCAAGGGATACAGTAAACCAGAAGTAAAGGATCGGAATCTATAACTAGTGTCACAGGAATGGTTCAAAACATAGACAGTAGGAAGAGTCAGTCATCTTGTGCTTATGTCGGCTTTGTGCCTTTTGTATTTAATTCCGATGCAATTTCTGTGTTTCATCGTCAATAAGAAGGTCCAATCGATACAGTAAACCTGGAGTGAAGCATCGGAATCTATAACTAGTGTCACAGGAATGGTTGTTAACGTAGACAGTAAGAAGTGTCGGTCTTCATGTACTTAAGTCGGCATTGTGCAATTCGTATTTAATCCCGATGCAATTTCTGTGTTTCATCGTCAATAAGAAGGTCCAAGGGAACCAGTAAACCTGGTGTGAAGAATCGTAATCTATAACTAGTTTCGCAGGAATGGTCAGTAGGAAGAGTCAGTCTTCTTGTCCATAAGTCGGCATTGTGCCGTTTGTATTTAATTCCGATGCAATTTCTGTGTTTCATCGTCAATAAGAAGGTCAGAGGGATACAGTAAACCTGAAGTGAAGCATCGAAATCTATAACTAGTGTTACAGGAATGGTTCAAAACATAGTCAGTAAGAAGTGTCGGTCTTCATGTACTTAAGTCGGCAATGAGCATTTTGTATTTAATTCCCATGCAATTTCTGTGTTTCATCGTCAATAAGAAGGTCCAAGGGATACAGTAAACCTGAAGTGAAGCATCGGTATCTATAACTAGTGTCACAGGAAAGGTTCAAATCTTAGACATTAGGAGAGTCAGTCTTCTTGTACTTAAGTCGGCATTGTGCCTTTTGTATGTATATCCGATGCAATCTCTGTGTTTCATCGTCAATAAGAAGGTCCAAGGGATACAGTAAACCTGGAGTGATGCATCGAAATCTATAACTAGTGTCACAGGAATGGTTCAAAACTTAGACAGTAGGAAGAGTCAGTCTAATTGTACTTAAGTCGGCATTGTGCCTTTTGAATTTAATTCCGATGCAATTTCTGTGTTTCATCGTCAATAAGAAGGTCCAAGGGATACAGTAAACCTGAAGTGAAGCATCGGAATCTATAACTAATGTCACAGGAATGGTTCAAAGCATAAACAGTAAGAAGTGTCAATTTTCTTATACTTAAGTCGGCATTCTGCCTTTTGTATTTAATTCCGATGCAATTTCTGTGTTTCATTGTCAATAAGAAGGTCCAAGGGATACAGTAAACCTGGAGTGAAGCATCGGAATCTATAACTAGTGTCACAGGAATGGTTCAAAACTTAGACAGTAGGAAGAGTCAGTCTACTTGTACTTAAGTCGGCATTGTGCTTTTGAATTTAATTCCGATGCAATTTCAGTGTTTCATCGTCAGTAAGAAGGTCCAAGGGATACAGTAAACCTGAAGTGAAGCATCGGAATCTATAACTAGTGTTACAGGAATGGTTCAAACATAGTAAGCAAGAAGTGTCGGTCTTCATGTACTTAAGTCGGCATTGAGCCTTTGTATTTAATTCCGATGCAATATCTGTGTTTCATCGTCAATAAGAAGGTCCAAGGTATACAGTAAGCCTGAAGTGAAGCATCGGAATCTTTAACTAGTGTCACAGGAATGGTTCAAAACTTAGGTATTAGGAAGAGTCAGTCTTCTTGCACTTACGTCGGCATTGTGCCTTTTGTATTTAATTCCGATGCAATTTCAGCGTTTCATCGTCAATAAGAAGGTCCAAGGGATACAGTAAACCTGAAGTGAAGCATCGGAATCTATAACTAGTGTTACAGGAATGGTTCACATCTTAGACATTAGGAAGAGTCAGTGTTCTTGTCCTTAAGTCGGCATTGTGCCTTTTGTATTTAATTCCCATGCAATTTCTGTGTTTCATCGTCAATAAGAAGGTCCAAGGGGTACAGTAAACATGAAGTGAAGCATCGGAATCTTTAACTAGTGTCACAGGAATGGTTCAAATCTTAGACATTAGGAAAAGTCAGTCTTCTTGTCCTTAAGTCCTCATTGTGCCTTTTGTATTTAATTCCGATGAAATTTCTGTGTTTCATCGTCAATAAGAAGGTCCAAGGGATACAGTAAACCTGAAGTAAAGTATCGGAATCTATAACTAGTGTCACAGGAAAGGTTCAAAGCATAAACTGTAAGAAGTGTCAGTCTTCTAATAATTAAGTCGGCATTGTGCCTTTTGTATTTAATTCCGATGCAATTTCTGTGTTTCATCGTCAATAAGAATGTCAGAGGGATACAGTAAACCTGAAAAGAAGCATCGGAATCTATAACTAGTGTCACAGGAATGGTTCAAAACATAGACAGTAAGAAGAGCCAGTCTCATTGTACTTGAGTCGTCATTGTGCCTTTTGTATTTAATTCCGATGCAATTTCTGTGTTTCATCGTCAATAAGAAGGTCCAAGGGATACAGTAAATCTGAAGTGAAGCATCGGAATCTATAACTTATGTCACAGGAATGGTTCAAAGCATAAACGGTAAGAAGTGTCAGTTTTCTTATAATTAAGCCGGCAATGTGCCTTTTGTATTTAATTCCGAAGCAATTTCTGTGTTTCATCGTCAATAAGAATGTCAGAGGGATACAGTAAACCTGAAAAGAAGCATCGGAATCTATAACTAGTGTCACAGGAATGGTTCAAATCATAGACTGTAAGGAGGGTCAGTTTTCTTGTACTTAAGTCGGCATTGTGCCATTTGTATTTAATTCCGATGCAATTTCTGTGTTTCATCGTTAAGAAGGTCCAAGGGATACAGTAAACCTGAAGTAAAGCATCGGAATCTATAACTAGTGTCACAGGAATGGTTCAAAACATAGACAGTAGGAAAAGTCAGTCATCTTGTGCTTAAGTCGGCTTTGTGCCTTTTGTATTTAATTCCGATGCAATTTCTGTGTTTCATCGTCAATAAGAAGATCCAAGGGATACAGTAAACCTGGTGTGAAGAATCGGAATATATAACTAGTGGCACAGGAATGGTCAGTAGGAAGAGTCAGTCTTCTTGTCCATAAGTCGGCATTGTGCCGTTTGTATTTAATTCCGGTGCATTTTCTGTGTTTCAACGTCAATAAGAAGGTCCAAGGGATACAGTAAACCTGAAGTGAAGCATCGGAATCTATAACTAGTGTTACAGGAATGGTTCAAAGCATAGTCAGTAAGAAGTGTCGGTCTTCATGTACTGAAGTCGACATTGAGCATTTTTGTATTTAATTCCCATGCAATTTCTGTGTTTCATCGTCAATAAGAAGGTCCAAGGGATACAGTAAACATGAAGTGAAGCATCGGAATCTTTAACTAGTGTCACAGGAATGGTTCAAATCTTAGACATTAGGAAGAGTCAGTATTCTTGTCCTTAAGTCCTCATTGTGCCTTTTGTATTTAATTCCGATGAAATTTGTGTGTTTCATCGTTAATAAGAAGGTAAAAGGGATACAGTAAACCTGAAGTAAAGTATCGGAATCTATAACTAGTGTCACAGGAAAGGTTCAAAGCATAAACTGTAAGAGGTGTCAGTTTTCTTATAATTAAGTCGGCATTGTGCCTTTTGTATTTAATTCCGATGCAATTTCTGTGTTTCATCGTCAATAAGAATGTCAGAGGGATACAGTAAACCTGAAAAGAAGCATCGGAATCTATAACTAGTGTCACAGGAATGGTTCAAATCATAGACTGTAAGGAGGGTCAGTTTTCTTGTACTTAAGTCGGCATTGTGCCATTTGTATTTAATTGCGATGCAATTTCTGTGTTTCATCGTTAATAAGAAGGTCCAAGGGATACAGTAAACCAGAAGTAAAGCATCGGAATCTATAACTAGTGTCACAGGAATGGTTCAAAACATAGACAGTAGGAAGAGTCAGTCATCTTGTGCTTAAGTCGGCTTTGTGCCTTTTGTATTTAATTCCGATGCAATTTCTGTGTTTCATCGTCAATAAGAAGGTCCAATCGATACAGTAAACCTGGAGTGAAGCATCGGAATCTATAACTAGTGTCACAGGAATGGTTGTTAACTTAGACAGTAAGAAGTGTCGGTCTTCATGTACTTAAGTCGGCATTGTGCAATTCGTATTTAATCCCGATGCAATTTCTGTGTTTCATCGTCAATAAGAAGGTCCAAGGGAACCAGTAAACCTGGTGTGAAGAATCGTAATCTATAACTAGTTTCGCAGGAATGGTCAGTAGGAAGAGTCAGTCTTCTTGTCCATAAGTCGGCATTGTGCCGTTTGTATTTAATTCCGATGCAATTTCTGTGTTTCATCGTCAATAAGAAGGTCAGAGGGATACAGTAAACCTGAAGTGAAGCATCGAAATCTATAACTAGTGTTACAGGAATGGTTCAAAACATAGTCAGTAAGAAGTGTCGGTCTTCATGTACTTAAGTCGGCAATGAGCATTTTGTATTTAATTCCCATGCAATTTCTGTGTTTCATCGTCAATAAGAAGGTCCAAGGGATACAGTAAACCTGAAGTGAAGCATCGGAATCTATAACTAATGTCACAGGAATGGTTCAAAGCATAAACAGTAAGAAGTGTCAATTTTCTTATACTTAAGTCGGCATTCTGCCTTTTGTATTTAATTCCGATGCAATTTCTGTGTTTCATTGTCAATAAGAAGGTCCAAGGGATACAGTAAACCTGGAGTGAAGCATCGGAATCTATAACTAGTGTCACAGGAATGGTTCAAAACTTAGACAGTAGGAAGAGTCAGTCTACTTGTACTTAAGTCGGCATTGTGCCTTTTGAATTTAATTCCGATGCAATTTCAGTGTTTCATCGTCAGTAAGAAGGTCCAAGGGATACAGTAAACCTGAAGTGAAGCATCGGAATCTATAACTAGTGTTACAGGAATGGTTCAAACATAGTAAGCAAGAAGTGTCGGTCTTCATGTACTTAAGTCGGCATTGAGCCTTTGTATTTAATTCCGATGCAATATCTGTGTTTCATCGTCAATAAGAAGGTCCAAGGTATACAGTAAACCTGAAGTGAAGCATCGGAATCTTTAACTAGTGTCACAGGAATGGTTCAAAACTTAGGTATTAGGAAGAGTCAGTCTTCTTGCACTTACGTCGGGATTGTGCCTTTTGTATTTAATTCCGATGCAATTTCAGCGTTTCATCGTCAATAAGAAGGTCCAAGGGATACAGTAAACCTGAAGTGAAGCATCGGAATCTATAACTAGTGTTACAGGAATGGTTCACATCTTAGACATTAGGAAGAGACAGTCTTCTTGTCCTTAAGTCGGCATTGTGCCTTTTGTATTTAATTCCCATGCAATTTCTGTGTTTCATCGTCAATAAGAAGGTCCAAGGGGTACAGTAAACATGAAGTGAAGCATCGGAATCTTTAACTAGTGTCACAGGAATGGTTCAAATCTTAAACATTAGGAGAAAGTCAGTCTTCTTGTCCTTAAGTCCTCATTGTGCCTTTTGTATTTAATTCCGATGAAATTTCTGTGTTTCATCGTCAATAAGAAGGTCCAAGGGATACAGTAAACCTGAAGTAAAGTATCGGAATCTATAACTAGTGTCACAGGAAAGGTTCAAAGCATAAACTGTAAGAAGTGTCAGTCTTCTAATAATTAAGTCGGCATTGTGCCTTTTGTATTTAATTCCGATGCAATTTCTGTGTTTCATCGTCAATAAGAATGTCAGAGGGATACAGTAAACCTGAAAAGAAGCATCGGAATCTATAACTAGTGTCACAGGAATGGTTCAAAACATAGACAGTAAGAAGAGCCAGTCTCATTGTACTTGAGTCGTCATTGTGCCTTTTGTATTTAATTCCGATGCAATTTCTGTGTTTCATCGTCAATAAGAAGGTCCAAGGGATACAGTAAATCTGAAGTGAAGCATCGGAATCTATAACTTATGTCACAGGAATGGTTCAAAGCATAAACGGTAAGAAGTGTCAGTTTCCTTATAATTAAGTCGGCAATGTGCCTTTTGTATTTAATTCCGAAGCAATTTCTGTGTTTCATCGTCAATAAGAATGTCAGAGGGATACAGTAAACCTGAAAAGAAGCATCGGAATCTATAACTAGTGTCACAGGAATGGTTCAAATCATAGACTGTAAGGAGGGTCAGTTTTCTTGCACTTAAGTCGGCATTGTGCCATTTGTATTTAATTCCGATGCAATTTCTGTGTTTCATCGTTAATAAGAAGGTCCAAGGGATACAGTAAACCTGAAGTAAAGCATCGGAATCTATAACTAGTGTCACAGGAATGGTTCAAAACATAGACAGTAGGAAAAGTCAGTCATCTTGTGCTTAAGTCGGCTTTGTGCCTTTTGTATTTAATTCCGATGCAATTTCTGTGTTTCATCGTCAGTAAGAAGGTCCAAGGGATACAGTAAACCTGAAGTGAAGCATCGGAATCTATAACCAGTGTTACAGGAATGGTTCAAACATAGTAAGCAAGAAGTGTCGGTCTTCATGTACTTAAGTCGGCATTGAGCCTTTGTATTTAATTCCGATGCAATATCTGTGTTTCATCGTCAATAAGAAGGTCCAAGGGATACAGTAAACCCGAAGTGAAGCATCGGAATCTTTAACTAGTGTCACAGGAATGGTTTAAATCTTAGGTATTAGGAAGAGTCAGTCTTCTTGCACTTAAGTCGGCATTCTGCCTTTTGTATTTAATTCCGATGCAATTTCTGTGTTTCATCGTCAATAAGAAGGTCCAAGGGATACAGTAAACCTGAAGTGAAGCATCGGAATCTATAACTAGTGTTACAGGAATGGTTCAAATCATAGTCAGTAAGAATTGTCGGTCTTCATGTACTTAAGTCGGCATTGTGCCTTTTGTATTTAACTCCGATGCAATTTCTGTGTTTCATCGTCAATATGAAGGTCCAGCGATACAGTAAACCTGGAGTGAAGCATCGGAATCTATAACTAGTGTCACAGGAATGGTTCTAAACGTAGACAGTAAGAAGTGTCGGTCTTCATGTACTTAAGTCAGAATTGTGCATTTTGTATTTCGTTCCGATGCAATTTCTGTGTTTCATCGTCAATAAGAAGGTCCAAGGGATACAGTAAAGCTGAAGTGAAGCATCGGCATCTATAGCTAGTGTCACAGGAATGGTCAAAACATAGTCAGTAAGAAGTGTTGGTCTTCATGTACTTAAGTCGGCATTGTGCCTTTTGTATTTAATTCCGATGCAGTTTCTGTGTTTCATCGTCAATAAGAAGGTCCAAGGGATACAGTAAACCTGAAGTGAAGCATCGGAATCTATAAGTAGTGTCACAGGAGTGGTCAGTAGGAAGAGTCAGTCTTCTTGACCTTAAGTCGGCATTGTGCCTTTTGTATTTAATTCCGATGCAAATTCTGTGTTTCATCGTCAATAAGAAGGTCCAAGGGATACAGTAAACCTGGTGTGAAGAATCGGAATCTATAACTAGTGTCACAGGAATGGTCAGTAGTAAGAGTCAGTCTTCTTGTCCATAAGTCGGCATTGTGCCGTTTGTATTTAATTCCGATGCAATTTCTGTGTTTCAACGTCAATAAGAAGGTCCAAGGGATACAGTAAACCTGAAGTGAAGCATCGCAATCTATAACTAGTGTTACAGGAATGGTTCAAAGCATAGTCAGTAAGAAGTGTCGGTCTTCATGTACTTAAGTCGGCATTGAGCATTTTGTATTTAATTCCCATGCAATTTCTGTGTTTCATCGTCAATAAGAAGGTCCAAGGGATACAGTAAACCTGAAGTGAAGCATCGGAATCTTTAACTAGTGTCACAGGAATGGTTCACATCTTAGACATTAGGAAGAGTCAGTCTTCTTGTCCTTAAGTCGGCATTGTGCCTTTTGTATTTAATTCCGATGCAATTTCTGTGTTCCATCGTCAATAAGAAGGTCCAAGGGATACAGTAAACCTAAAGTAAAGCATCGGACTCTATAAGTGGTGTCACAGGAATGGTTCAAAACATAGACAGTAGGAAGAGTCAGTCTTCATGTGCTTAAGTCGGCATTGTGCCTTTTGTATTTAATTCCGATGCAATTTCTGTGTTTCATCGTCAATAAGAAGGTCCAAGGGATACAGTAAAGCTGAAGTGAAGCATCGGAATCTATAGCTAGTGTCAAAGGAATGGTTCAAAACATAGTCAGTAAGAAGTGTCGGTCTTCATGTACTTAAGTCGGCATTGTGCCTTTTGTATTTAATTCCGATGCAATTTCTATTTTTCATCGTCAATAAGAAGGTCCAAGGGATACAGTAAACCTGAAGTGAAGCATCGGAATATATAAGTAGTGCCACAGGAATGGTCAGTAGGAAGAGTCAGTCTTCTTGACCTTAAGTCGGCATTGTGCCTTTTGTATTTAATTCCGATGCAAATTCTGTGTTTCATCGTCAATAAGAAGGTCCAAGGGATACAGTAAACCTGGTGTGAAGAATCGGAAACTATAACTAGTGTCACAGGAAAGGTTCAAAGCATAAACTGTAAGAAGTGTCAGTTTTCTTATAATTAAGTCGGCATTGTGCCTTTTGTATTTAATTCTGATGCAATTTCTGTGTTTCATCGTCAATACGAATGTCAGAGGGATACAGTAAACCTGAAAAGAAGCATCGGAATCTATAACTAGTGTCACAGGAATGGTTGAAAACATAGACAGTAGGAGGAGTCAGTCATCTTGTGCTTAAGTCGGCTTTGTGCCTTTTGTATTTAATTCCGATGCAATTTCTGTGTTTCATCGTCAATAAGAAGGTCCAATCGATACAGTAAACCTGGAGTGAAGCATCGGAATCTATAAATAGTGTCACAGGAATGGTTGTAAACGTAGACAGTAAGAAGTGTCGGTCTTCATGTACTTAAGTCGGCATTGTGCATTTCGTAATTAATTCCGATGCAATTTCTGAGTTTCATCCTCAATAAGAAGGTCCAAGGGATACAGTAAACCTGGTGTGAAGAATCGTAATCTATAACTAGTTTCGCAGGAATGGTCAGTAGGAAGAGTCAGTCTTCTTGTCCATAAGTCGGCATTGTGCCGTTTGTATTTAATTCCGATGCAATTTCTGTGTTTCATCGTCAATACGAAGGTCAGAGGGATACAGTAAACCTGAAGTGAAGCATCGGAATCTATAACTAGTGTTACATCAATGGTTCAAAACATAGTCAGTAATAAGTGTCGGTCATCATGTACTTAAGTCGGCATTGAGCATTTTGTATTTAATTCCCATGCAATTTCTGTGTTTCATCGTCAATAAGAAGGTCCAAGGGATACAGTAAACCTGAAGTGAAGGATCGGTATCTATAACTAGTGTCACAGAAAAGGTTCAAATCTTAGACATTAGGAGAGTCAGTCTTCTTGTACTTAAGTCGGCATTGTGCCTTTTGTATGTATGTCCGATGCAATCTCTGTGTTTCATCGTCAATAAGAAGCTCCAAGGGATACAGTAAACCTGGAGTGAAGCATCGGAATCTATAACTAGTGTCACAGGAATGGTTCAAAACTTAGTCAGTACGAAGAGTCAGTCTACTTGTACTTAAGTCGGCATAGTGCCTTTTGAATTTAATTCCGATGCAATTTCTGTGTTTCATCGTCAATAAGAAGGTCCAAGGGATACAGTAAACCTGAAGTGAAGCATCGGAATCTATAACTAATGTCACAGGAATGGTTCAAAGCATAAACAGTAAGAAGTGTCAATTTTCTTATATTTAAGTCGGCATTGTGCCTTTTGTATTTAATTCCGATGCAATTTCTGTGTTTCATCGTCAATAAGAAGGTCCAAGGGATACAGTAAACCTGGAGTGAAGCATCGGAATCTGTAACTAGTGTCACAGGAATTTTTCAAAACTTAGACAGTAGGAAGAGTCAGTCTACTTGTACTTAAGTCGGCATTGTGCCTTTTGAATTTAATTCCGATGCAATTTCTGTGTTTCATCGTCAATAAGTAGGTCCAAGGTATACAGTAAACCTGGTGTGAAGAATCGAAATATATAACTAGTGTCACAGGAATGGTCAGTAGGAAGAGTTAGTCTTCTTGTCCTTAAGTCGGCATTGTGCCGTTTGTATTTAATTCCGATGCAATTTCAGTGTTTCATCGTCAGTAAGAAGGTCCAAGGGATACAGTAAACCTGAAGGGAAGCATCGGAATCTATAACTAGTGTTACAGGAATGGTTCAAACATAGTAAGCAAGAAGTGTCTGTCTTCATGTACTTAAGTCGGCATTGATCCTTTGTATTTAATTCCGATGCAATTTCTGTGTTTCAACGTCAATAAGAAGGTCCAAGGAATACAGTAAACCTGAAGTGAAGCATCGGAATCTATAACTAGTGTTACAGGAATGGTTCAAATCATAGTCAGTAAGAAGTGTCGGTCTTCATGTACTTAAGTCGGCATTGTGCCTTTTGTATTTAACTCCGATGCAATTTCTGTGTTTCAACGTCAATAAGAACGTCCAAGCGATACAGTAAACCTTGAGTGAAGCATCGGAATCTATAACTAGTGTCACAGGAATGGTTCTAAACATAGACAGTAAGAAGTGTCGGTCTTCATGTACTTAAGTCGGCATTGTGCATTTTGTATTTCATTCCGATGCAATTTCTGTGTTTCATCGTCGATAAGAAGGTCCAAGGGATACAGTAAAGCTGAAGTGAAGCATTGGAATCTATAGCTAGTGTCACAGGAATGGTTCAAAACATAGTCAGTAGGAAGTGTCGGTCTTCATGTATTTAAGTCGGCATTGTGATTTTTGTATTTAATTCCGATGCTATTTCTGTGTTTCATCGTCAATAAGAAGGTCCAAGGGATACAGTAAACCTGAAGTGAAGCATCGGAATCTATAAGTAGTGTCACAGGAGTGGTCAGTAGGAAGAGTCAGTCTTCTTGACCTTATGTCGGCATTGTGCCTTTTGTATTTAATTCCGATGCAAATTCTGTGTTTCATCGTCAATAAGAAGGTCCAAGGGATACAGTAAACCTGGTGTGAAGAATCGGAATCTATAACTAGTGTCACAGGAATGTTCAGTAGTAAGAGTCAGTCTTCTTGTCCATAAGTCGGCATTGTGCCGTTTGTATTTAATTCCGATGCAATTTCTGTGTTTCAACGTCAATAAGAAGGTCCAAGGGATACAGTAAACCTGAAGTGAAGCATCGCAATCTATAACTAGTGTCACAGGAATGGTTCACACCTTAGACATTAGGAACAGTCAGTCTTTTTGTCCTTAAGTCGGCATTGTGCCTTTTGTATTTAATCCCGATGCAATATCTGTGTTTCATCGTCAATAAGAAGGTCCAAGGGATACAGTAAACCTGGAGTGAAGCATCGGAAACTATAACTAGTTTCACAGGAATTGTTTAAAACTTAGACATTAGGAAGAGTCAGTCCCCTTGTACTTAAGTCGGCATTTGGCTTTTGTAATTAATTCCGATGCAATTTCTGTGTTTCATCGTCAAAAAGAAGGTCCAATTGATACAGTAAACCTGGAGTGAAGCATCAGAATCTATAACTAGTGTCACAGGAATGGTTCAAATCTTAGACAGTAGGAAGAGTCAGTCTTCTTGTACTTAAGTCGGCATTGTGCCTTTTGTATTTAATTCCGATGCCACTTCTGTATTTCATCGTCAATAAGAAGGTCCAAGGGATACAGTAAACCTGAAGTGAAGCATCGGAATCTATAACTAGTGTCACAGGAATGGTTCAAAACTTAGACAGTAGGAAGAGTCAGTCTTCTTGTACTTACGTCGGCATTGTGCCTTTTGTATTTAATTCCGATGCAATATCTGTGTTTCATCGTCAATAAGAAGGTCCATGGGATACAGTAAACCTGGAGGGAAGCATCGGAATCTACAACTAGTGCCACAGGAATGGATCAAAGCATAAACAGTATGAAGTGTCAGTTTTCTTATAGTTAAGTCGGCATTGTGCCTTTTGTATTTAATTCCGATGCAATTTCTGTGTTTCATCGTCAATAAGAAAGTCAGAGGGATACAGTAAACCTGATGTGAAGCATCGGAACCTATAACTAGTGTTACACGATTGGTTAAAATCATAGACAGTAAGGAGAGTCAGTTTTCTTGTACTTAAGTCGGCATTGTGCCTTTTGTATTTAATTCCGTTGCAATTTCTGTGTTTCATCGTCAATAAGAAGGTCAGAGGGATCCAGTTAACCTGAAGTGAAGCATCGGAAACTATTACTAGTGTCACATGAATGGTTCAAACCATAGACAGTAAGAAGAGTCAGTTTTCTTGTACATAAGTCGGAATTGCGCCTTTTCTATTTAAATCCGATGCAATTTCTGTGTTTCATCGTCAATACGAAGGTCCAAGGGATACAGTAAACCTGAAGTGAACCATCGGAATCTATAACTAGTGTCACAGGAATGGTTCAAACCTTAGACATTAGGAAGAGTCAGTCCTCTTGTACTTAAGGCGGCATTGTGCTTTTGTATTTAATTCCGATGCAATTTCTGTGTTTCATCGTCAATTAGAAGGTCCAAGGGATACAGTAAACCAGAAGTGAAGCATCGGAATCTATAACTAGTGTCACAGGAATGGTCAGTAGGAAGAGTCAGTCTTCTTGTCCTTAAGTCGGCATTGTGCCTTTTGTATTTAATTCCGATGCAATTTCTGTATTTCATCGTCAATAAGAAGGTCCCAGGGATACAGTAAACCTGAAGTGAAGCATCGGAACCTATAACTAGTGTCACACGATTGGTTCAAATCATAGACAGTAAGGAGAGTCAGTTTTCTTGTACTTAAGTCGGCATTGTGCCTTTTGTATTTAATTCCGTTGCAATTTCTGTGTTTCATCGTCAATAAGAAGGTCAGAGGGATACAGTTAACCTGAAGTAAAGCATCGGAAACTATTACTAGTGTCACATGAATGGTTCAAACCAAAGACAGTGAGAAGAGTCAGTTTTCTTGTACATAAGTGAACATTGCGCGTTTTTCTATTTAAATCCGATGCAATTTCTGTGTTTCATCGTCAATACGAAGGTCCAAGGGATACAGTAAACCTGAAGTGAAGCATCGGAATCTATAACTAGTGTCACAGGAATGGTTCAAACCTTAGACATTAGGAAGAGTCAGTCCTCTTGTACTTAAGTCGGCATTGTGCTTTTGTATTTAATTCCGATGCAATTTCTGTGTTTCACCGTCAATAAGAAAGTCGGAGGGATACAGTAAACCTGAAGTGAAGCGTCGGAACCTATAACTAGTGTCACAGGAAAGGTTCAAAAGATAGACAATAAGAAAAGCCAGTCACCTTGTACTTGAGTCGTCACTGTGCCTCTTGTATTTAATTCCGATGCAATTCCTGTGCTTCATCCTCAATAAGAAGGTCAGAGGGATACAGTAAACCTGAAGTGAAGCATCGGAATCTATAACTAGTGTCACAGGAATTGTTCAAAACTTAGACATTAGGAAGAGTCAGTCCCCTTGTACTTAAGTCTGCATTTTGCTTTTGTATTTAATTCCGATGCAATTTCTGTGTTGCATCGTCCATAAGAAGGTCCAAGGGATACAGTAAACCTGGAGTGAAGCATCGGAATCTATAACTAGTGTCACAGGAATGGTTCAAAACTTAGACAGTAGGAAGAGTCAGTCTTCTTGTACTTAAGTCGGTATTGTGCCTTTTGTATTTAATTCCGATGCCATTTCTGTGTTTCATTGTCAATAAGAAGGTCCAAGGGATACAGTAAACCTGAAGTGAAGCATCGGAGTCTATAACTAGTGTCACAGGAATGGTTCAAATCTTAGACAGTAGGAAGAGTCAGTCTTCTTGTACTTACGTCGGCATTGTGCCTTTTGTATTTAATTCCGATGCAATTTCTGTGTTTCATCGTCAATAAGAAGGTCCATGGGATACAGTAAACGTGAAGTGAAGCATTGGAATGTATAACTAGTGTCACAGGAATGGTTCAAAACATAGTCAGTAGGAAGTGTCGGTCTTCATGTACATAAGTCGGCATTGTGCCTTTTGTATTTAATTCCGATGCAATTTCTGTGATTCATCGTCAATAAGAAGGTCCAAGGGATACAGTAAACCTGAAGTGAAGCATCGGAATCTGTAACTAGTGTCAGAGGAATGGTTAAAAACTTAAACTGTGGGAAGAGTCAGTCCTCTTGTACTTAAGTCGGCATTGTGCCTTTTGTATTTAATTCCGATGCAATTTCTGTGTTTCTTCGTCAATAAGAAGGTCCAAGGGATACAGTAAACCTGGTGTGAAGAATCGGAATCTGTAACTAGTGTCACAGGAATGGTCAGTAGGAAGAGTCAGTCTTCTTGTCCTTAAGTCGGCATTGTGCCTTTTGTATTTAATTCCGATGCAATTTCTGTATTTCTTCGTCAATAAGAAGGTCCAAGGGATACAGTAAACCTGGTGTGAAGCATCGGAATCTATAACTAGTGTTACAGGAATGGTTGAAATCATAGTCAGTAAGAAGTGTCGGTCTTCATGTACTTAAGTCGGCATTGAGCATTTTGTATTCAATTCCGATGCAATTACTGTTTTTCATCGACTATAAGAAGGGCCAAGGGATACAGTAAACCTGAAGTGAAGCATCGGAATCTATAACTAGTGTCACAGGAATGGTTCTATGCTTAGACAGTAGGAAGAGTCAGTCCCCTTGACCTTAAGTCGGCATTTTGCTTTTGTATTTAATTCCGATGCAATTGCTGTGTTTCATCGTCAATAAGAAGGTCCAAGGGATACAGTAAACCTGGAGTGTAGCATCGGAACCTATAACTAGATTCACAGGAATGGTTCAAATCTTAGACAGTAGGAAAAGTCAGTCATCTTGTACTTAAGTCGGCGTTGTGCCTTTTGTATTTAATTCCGATGCAATTTCTGTGTTTCATCGTCAATAAGAAGGTCCAAGGGATACAGTAAACCTGAAGTGAAGCATCGGAATCTATAACTAGTGTCACAGGAATGGTTCAAAACTTAGACAGTAGGAAGAGTCAGTCTTCGTGTACTTAAGTCGGCATTGTGGGTTTGTTTTTAATTCCGATCCAATTTCTGTGTTTCATCGTCAATTAGAAGGTTCAAGGGATACAGTAAACCTGGAGTGAAGCATCGGAATCTGTAACTAGTGTCAGAGGAATGGTTCAAAACTTAGACAGTAGGAAGAGTCAGTTTTCTTGTACTTAAGTCGGCATTGTGCCTTTTGTATTTAATTCCGATGCAATTGCTGTGTTTCATCGTCAATAAGAAAGTCCAAGGGATACAGTACACCTGAAGTGAAGTATCGGAATCTATAACTAGTGTCACAGGAAAGGTTCAAAACATAGACAGTAAGAAGAGCCAGTCTCCTTGTGCCTTGTGCTTGAGTCGTCATTGTGCCTTTTGTATTTAATTTTGATGCAATTCCTGTGTTTCAACGTCAATAAGAAGGTCAGAGGGATACAGTAAACCTGAAGTGAAACATCGGAATCCATAAGTAATGTCACAGGAATGGTTCAAACATAAACAGTAAGAGGTGTCAGTTTTCTTATAAATAAGTTGGCATTGTGCCTTTTGTATTTAATTCCGATGCAATTTCTGTGTTTCATCGTCAATAAGATGGTCCAAGGGATACAGTAACCCTGAAGTGAAGCATCGGAATCTATAACTAGTGTCACAGGAATGGTTAGTAGGAAGAGTCAGTCTTCTTGTCCTTGAGTCGGCATTGTGCATTTTGTATTTAATTCCGATGCAATTTCTGTGTTTCATCGTCAATAAGAAGGTCCAAGGGTACAGTGGACCTGAAGTGAGGCATCGGAATCTATAACTAGTGTCACAGGAATGGTTCAAAACATAGTCAGTAGGAAATGTCGGTCTTCATGTACTTAAGTCGGCATTGTGCCTTTTGTATTTAATTCCGATGCAATTTCTGTGTTTCATCGCCAATAAGAAGGTCCAAGGGATACAGTGAACCTGGTGTGAAGAATCGGAATCTATAACTAGTGTCACAGGAATGGTCAGTAGGAAGAGTCAGTCCTCTTGTCCTTAAGTCGGCATTGTGCCGTTTGTATTTAATTCCGATGCAATTTCTGTGTTTCATCGTCAATAAGAAGGTCCAAGGGATACAGTAAACCTGAAGTGTAGCGTCGGAATCTATAACTAGTGTCACAGGAATGGTTCAAAACTTAGACAGTAGGAAGAGTCAGTTCTCTTGTACTTAATCGGCTTTTTGCCTTTTGTATTTAATTCCGATGAAATTTCTGTGTTTCATCGTCAATAAGAAGGTCCAAGGGATACAGTTAACCTGAAGTGAAGCGTCGGAATCTGTAACTAGTGTCACAGGAATGGTTCAAAACTTAGACATTAGGAAGAGTCAGTCCCCTTGTACTTAAGTCAGCATTGTGCTTTTGTATTTAATTCCGATGCAATTTCTGTGTTTCATCGTCAATTAGAAGGTCCAAGGGATACAGTAAACCAGAAGTGAAGCATCGGAATCTATAACTAGTGGCACAGGAATGGTCAGTAGGAAGAGTCAGTCTTCTTGTCCTTAAGTCGGCATTGTGCCTTTTGTATTTAATTCCGATGCAATTTCTGTATTTCATCGTCAATAAGAAGGTCCCAGGGATACAGTAAACCTGAAGTGAAGCATCGGAACCTATAACTAGTGTCACACGATTGGTTCAAATCATAGACAGTAAGGAGAGTCAGTTTTCTTGTACTTAAGTCGGCATTGTGCCTTTTGTATTTAATTCCGTTGCAATTTCTGTGTTTCATCGTCAATAAGAAGGTCAGAGGGATACAGTTAACCTGAAGTAAAGCATCGGAAACTATTACTAGTGTCACATGAATGGTTCAAACCAAAGACAGTAAGAAGAGTCAGTTTTCTTGTACATAAGTCGGCATTGCGCGTTTTTCTATTTAAATCCGATGCAATTTCTGTGTTTCATCGTCAATACGAAGGTCCAAGGGATACAGTAAACCTGAAGAGAAGCATCGGAATCTATAACTAGTGTCACAGGAATGGTTCAAACCTTAGACATTAGGAAGAGTCAGTCCTCTTGTACTTAAGTCGGCATTGTGCTTTTGTATTTAATTCCGATGCAATTTCTGTGTTTCACCGTCAATAAGAAAGTCGGAGGGATACAGTAAACCTGAAGTGAAGCATCGGAACCTATAACTAGTGTCACAGGAAAGGTTCAAAAGATAGACAATAAGAAAAGCCAGTCACCTTGTACTTGAGTCGTCACTGTGCCTCTTGTATTTAATTCCGATGCAATTCCTGTGCTTCATCCTCAATAAGAAGGTCAGAGGGATACAGTAAACCTGAAGTGAAGCATCGGAATCTATAACTAGTGTCACAGGAATTGTTCAAAACTTAGACATTAGGAAGAGTAAGTCCCCTTGTACTTAAGTCTGCATTTTGCTTTTGTATTTAATTCCGATGCAATTTCTGTGTTACATCGTCCATAAGAAGGTCCAAGGGATACAGTAAACCTGGAGTGAAGCATCGGAATCTATAACTAGTGTCACAGGAATGGTTCAAAACTTAGACAGTAGGAAGAGTCAGTCTTCTTGTACTTAAGTCGATATTGTGCCTTTTGTATTTAATTCCGATGCCATTTCTGTGTTTCATTGTCAATAAGAAGGTCCAAGGGATACAGTAAACCTGAAGTGAAGCATCGGAGTCTATAACTAGTGTCACAGGAATGGTTCAAATCGTAGACAGTAGGAAGAGTCAGTCTTCTTGTACTTACGTCGGCATTGTGCCTTTTGTATTTAATTCCGATGCAATTTCTGTGTTTCATCGTCAATAAGAAGGTCCATGGGATACAGTAAACCTGGAGGGAAGCATCGGAATCTATAACTAGTGTCACAGGAATGGTTCAAACTTAGACAGTAGGAAGAGTCAGTCTTCTTGTACTTAAGTCGGCATTTTGCCTTTTGTATTTAATTCCGATGCAAATCCTGTGTTTCATCGTCAATAAGAAGGTCAGAGTGATACAGTACACCTGAAGTGAAGCATCGGAACCTATAACTAGTGTCACACGAATGGTTCAAATCATAGACAGTAAGGAGAGTCAGTTTTCTTGTACTTACGTCGGCATTGTGCATTTCGTATTTAATACCGATGCAATATCTGTGTTTCATCGTCAATAAGAATGTCAGAGGGATACAGTAAACCTGAAGTGAAGCATCGGAACCTAAATCTAGTGTCACAGGAGTGGTTCAAAACATAGACAGTAAGAACAGTCAGTTATCTTATAGTTAAGTCGGCATTGTGCTTTTGTATTTAATTCCGATGCAATTTCTGTGTTTCATCGTCAATAAGAAGGTCCAAGGGATACAGTAAACCTGAAGTGAAGCATCGGATCTATAACTAGTGTCACAGGAATGGTCAGTAGGAAGAGTCAGTGTTCTTGTCCTTAAGTCGGCATTGTGCCTTTTGTATTTAATTCCGATGCAATTTAAGTGTTTCATCGTCAATAAGAAGGTCCAAGGGATACAGTAAACGTGAAGTGAAGCATTGGAATGTATAACTAGTGTCACAGGAATGGTTCAAAACATAGTCAGTAGGAAGTGTCGGTCTTCATGTACATAAGTCGGCATTGTGCCTTTTGTATTTAATTCCGATGCAATTTCTGTGATTCATCGTCAATAAGAAGGTCCAAGGGATACAGTAAACCTGAAGCGAAGCATCGGAATCTGTAACTAGTGTCAGAGGAATGGTTAAAAACTTAAACTGTAGGAAGAGTCAGTCCTCTTGTACTTAAGTCGGCATTGTGCCTTTTGTATTTAATTCCGATGCAATTTCTGTGTTTCTTCGTCCATAAGAAGGTCCAAGGGATACAGTAAACCTGGTGTGAAGAATCGGAATCTGTATCTAGTGTCACAGGAATGGTCAGTAGGAAGAGTCAGTCTTCTTGTCCTTAAGTCGGCATTGTGCCTTTTGTATTTAATTCCGATGCAAGGGATACAGTAAACCTGGTGTGAAGCATCGGAATCTATAACTAGTGTTACAGGAATGGTTGAAATCATAGTCAGTAAGAAATGTCGGTCTTCATGTACTTAAGTCGGCATTGAGCATTTTGTATTCAATTCCGATGCAATTACTGTTTTTCATCGACTATAAGAAGGGCCAAGGGATACAGTAAACCTGAAGTGAAGCATCGGAATCTATAACTAGTGTCACAGGAATGGTTCTAAGCTTAGACAGTAGGAAGAGTCAGTCCCCTTGACCTTAAGTCGGCATTTTGCTTTTGTATTTAATTCCGATGCAATTGCTGTGTTTCATCGTCAATAAGAAGGTCCAAGGGATACAGTAAACCTGGAGTGAAGCATCGGAACCTATAACTAGATTCACAGGAATGGTTCAAATCTTAGACAGTAGGAAAAGTCAGTCATCTTGTACTTAAGTCGGCGTTGTGCCTTTTGTATTTAATTCCGATGCAATTTCTGTGTTTCATCGTCAATAAGAAGGTCCAAGGGATACAGTAAACCTGAAGTGAAGCATCGGAATCTATAACTAGTGTCACAGGAATGGTTCAAAACTTAGACAGTAGGAAGAGTCAGTCTTCGTGTACTTAAGTCGGCATTGTGGGTTTGTATTTAATTCCGATCCAATTCCTGTGTTTCATCGTCAATTAGAAGGTCCAAGGGATACAGTAAACCTGGAGTGAAGCATCGGAATCTGTAACTAGTGTCAGAGGAATGGTTCAAAACTTAGACAGTAGGAAGAGTCAGTCTTCTTGTACTTAAGTCGGCATTGTGCCTTTTGTATTTAATTCCGATGCAATTTCTGTGTTTCATCGTCAATAAGAAAGTCCAAGGGATACAGTACACCTGAAGTGAAGTATCGGAATCTATAACTACTGTCACAGGAATGGTTCAAAACATAGAAAGTAAGATAAGTCAGTTCTCTTGTACTTAAGTCGGCCTTGTGCCTTTTGTATTTAATTCCGATGCAATTTCTGTGCTTCATCGTCCATAAGAAGGTCCCGAGGGATACAGTAAACCTGAAGTGAAGCATCAGAATCTATAACTAGTGTCACAGGAATGGTTCAAAACATAGACAGTAGAAACAGTCAGTTTTCTTGTACTTAAGTCGGCATTGTGCCTTTTGTATTTAATTCCGATGCAATTTCTGTGTTTCATCGTCAATTAGAAGGTCAGAGGGATACAGTAGACCTGAAGTGAAGCATCGGAATCTATAACTACTGTCACAGGAATGGTTCAAAACATAGACAGTAAGATAAGTCAGTTCTCTTGTACTTAAGTCGGCATTGTGCCTTTTGTATTTAATTCCGATGCAATTTCTGTGTTTCTTCGTCAATAAGAAGGTCCAAGGAATACAGTAAACCTGGTGTGAAGAATCGGAATCTGTAACTAGTGTCAGAGGAATGGTCAGTAGGAAGTGTCAGTCTTCTTGTCCCTAAGTCGTCATTGTGCCTTTTGTATTTAATTCCGATGCAATTTCTGTGTTTCATCGTCAATAAGAAGGTCCAAGGGATACAGTAAACCTGAAGTGAAGCATCGGAATCTATAAGTAGTGTTACAGGAATGGTTGAAATCATAGTCAGTAAGTGGTAACGGTCTTCATGTACTTAAGTCGACATTGAGCCTTTTGTATTTAATTCCGATGCAATTTCTGTTTTTCATCGTCTATAAGAAGGGCCAAGGGATACAGTAAACCTGAAGTGTAGCATCGGAATCTATAACTAGTGTCACAGGAATGGTCCAAAGCTTAGACAGTAGGAAGAGTCAGTCCCCTTGACCTTAAGTCGGCATTTTGCTTTTGTATTTAATTCCGTTGCAATTTCAGTGTTTCATCGTCAATAAGAAGATCCAAGGGATACAATAAACCTGGAGTGAAGCATCGGAACCTATAACTAGATTCACAGGAATGGTTCAAAACTTAGACAGTAGGAAAAGTCAGTCATCTTGTACTTAAGTCGGCATTGTGCCTTTTGTATTTAATTCCGATGCAATTTCTCTGTTTCACCGTCAATAAGAAGGTCCAAGGGATACAGTAAACCTGAAGTGAAGCATCGGAATCTAAAACTAGTGTCACAGGAATGGTTCAAAACTTAGACAGTAGGAAGAGTCAGTCTTCTTGTACTTAAGTCGGCATTGTGCCTTTTGTATTTCATTCCGATGCAATTTCTGTGTTTCATCGTCAATAAGAAGGTCCAAGGGATACAGTACACCTGAAGTGAAGTATCGGAATCTATAACTAGTGTCACAGGAAAGGTTCAAAACATAGACAGTAAGAAGAGCCAGTCTCCTTGTGCTTGAGTCGTCATTGTGCCTTTTGTATTTAATTCCGATGCAATTCCTGTGTTTCATTGTCAATAAGAAGGTCACAGGGATACAGTAAACCTGAAGTGAAGCATCGGAATCCATAAGTAATGTCACAGGAATGGTTCAAAGCATAAACAGTAAGAAGTGTCAGTTTTCGTATAAATAAGTTGGCATTGTGCCTTTTGTATTTAATTCCGATGCAATATCTGTGTTTCATCGTCAATAAGAAAGTCAGAGGGATACAGTAAACCTGAAAAGAAGCATCGGAATCTATAACTAGTGTCATAGGAATGGTTCAAAACATAGACAGTAAGAAGAGTCAGTTTTCTTGTACTTATGTCGGCATTGTGCCTTTTGTATTTAATTCCGATGAAATTTCTGTGTTTCATCGTCAATAAGGTCAGAGGGATACACTAAACCTGAAGTGAAGCATCGGAATCTATAACTAGTGTCACAGGAATGGTTCAAACCATAGACAGTAAGAAGAGTCAGTTTTCTTGTACATAAGTCGGCATTGTGCGTTTTGTATTTAGTTCCGATGGAATAGCTGTTTTTCATCGTCAATAAGATGGTCAGAGGGATACAGTAAACCTGAAGTGAAGCATCGGAATCTATAACTAGTGTCACAGGAATGGTTAAAAACATACACAGTAAGAATAGTCAGTTTTCTTCTACTTCAGTTGGCATTGTGCGTTTTCTATTTAATTCCGATGCAATTTCTGTGTTTCGACGTCGATAAGAAGGTCCAAGGGCTACAGTAAACCTGAAGTGAAGCATCGGAATCTATAACTAGTGTCACAGGAATGGTTCAAAGCTTAGACAGTAGGAAGAGTCAGTCCCCTTGACCTTAAGTCGGCATTTTGCTTTTGTATTTAATTCCGATGCAATTTCTGTGTTTCATCGTCAATAAGAAGGTCCAAGGGATACAATAAACCTGGAGTGAAGCATCGGAACCTATAACTAGATTCACAGGAATGGTTCAAAACTTAGACAGTAGGAAAAGTCAGTCATCTTGTACTTAAGTCGGCATTGTGCCTTTTGTATTTAATTCCGATGCAATTTCTCTGTTTCACCGTCAATAAGAAGGTCCAAGGGATACAGTAAACCTGAAGTGAAGCATCGGAATCTATAACTAGTGTCACAGGAATGGTTCAAAGCTTAGACAGTAGGAAGAGTCAGTCTTCTTGTACTTAAGTCGGCATTGTGGGTTTGTATTTAATTCCGATGCAATTTCTGTGTTTCATCGTCAATTAGAAGGTCCAAGGGATACAGTAAACCTGGAGTGAAGCATCGGAATCTAAAACTAATGTCACAGGAATGGTTCAAAACTTAGACAGTAGGAAGAGTCAGTCTTCTTGTACTTAAGTCGGCATTGTGCCTTTTGTATTTCATTCCGATGCAAATTCTGTGTTTCATCGTCAATAAGAATGTCCAAGGGATACAGTACACCTGAAGTGAAGTATCGGAATCTATAACTAGTGTCACAGGAAAGGTTCATAACATAGACAGTAAGAAGAGCCAGTCTCCTTGTGCTTGAGTCGTCATTGTGCCTTTTGTATTTAATTCCGATGCAATTCTTGTGTTTCATTGTCAATAAGAAGGTCACAGGGATACAGTAATCCTGAAGTGAAGCATCGGAATCCATAAGTAATGTCACAGGAATGGTTCAAAGCATAAACAGTAAGAAGTGTCAGTTTTCTTATAAATAAGTTGGCATTGTGCCTTTTGTATTTAATTCCGATGCAATTTCTGTGTTTCATCGTCAATAAGAAAGTCAAAGGGATACAGTAAACCTGAAAAGAAGCATCGGAATCTATAACTAGTGTCATAGGAATGGTTCAAAACATAGACAGTAAGAAGAGTCAGTTTTCTTGTATATAAGTCGGCATTGTGCGTTTTCTATTTAATTTCGACGCAATTTCTGTGTTTCATCCTCAATAAGAAGGTCCAAGGGATACAGTAAACCTGAAGTGAAGCATCGGAATCTATAACTAGTGTCACAGGAATGGTTCAAAACATAGTCAGTAAGAAGTGTCGGTCTTCGTGTACTTAAGTCGGCATTGTGCCTTTTGTATTTAATTCCGATGCAATTTCTGTGTTTCATCGTCAATAAGATGGTCCAAGGGATACAGAAACCCTGAAGTGAAGCATCGGAATCTATAACTAGTGTCACAGGAATGGTCAGTCGGAAGAGTCAGTCTTCTTGTCCTTGAGTCGGCCTTGTGCCTTTTGTACTTAATTCTGATGCAATTTCTGTGTTTTATCGTCAATAAAAAGGTCCAAGGGTACAGTAGACCTGAAGTGAAGCATCGGAATCTATAACTAGTGTCACAGGAATGGTTCAAAACATAGTCAGTAGGAAATGTCGGTCTTCATGTACTTAAGTCGGCATTGTGCCTTTTGTATTTAATTCCAATGCAATTTCTGTGTTTCATCGTCAATAAGAAGGTCCAAGGGATACAGTAAACCTGGTGTGAAGAATCGGAATCTATAACTATTGTCACAGGAATGGTCAGTAGGAAGAGTCAGTCCTCTTGTCCATAAGTCGGCATTGTGCCTTTTGTATTTAATTCCGATGCAATTTCTGTGTATCATCGTCAATAAGAAGGTCCAAGGGATACAGTAAACCTGAAGTGAAGCATCGGAATCTATAACTAATGTCACAGGAATGGTTCAAAACTAAGACAGTAGGAAGAGTCAGTCTCCTTGTGCTTGAGTCGTCATTGTGCCTTTTGTATTTAATTCCGATGCAATTCCTGTGTTTCATTGTCAATAAGAAGGTCACAGGGATACAGTAAACCTGAAGTGAAGCATCGGAATCCATAAGTAATGTCACAGGAATGGTTCAAAGCATAAACAGTAAGCAGTGTCAGTTTTCTTATAAATAAGTTGGCATTGTGCCTTTTGTATTTAATTCCGATGCAATATCTGTGTTTCATCGTCAATAAGAAAGTCAGAGGGATACAGTAAACCTGAAAAGAAGCATCGGAATCTATAACTAGTGTCATAGGAATGGTTCAAAACATAGACAGTAAGAAGAGTCAGTTTTCTTGTACTTATGTCGGCATTGTGCCTTTTGTATTTAATTCCGATGAAATTTCTGTGTTTCATCGTCAATAAGGTCAGAGGGATACACTAAACCTGAAGTGAAGCATCGGAATCTATAACTAGTGTCACAGGAATGGTTCAAACCATAGACAGTAAGAAGAGTCAGTTTTCTTGTACATAAGTCGGCATTGTGCGTTTTGTATTTAGTTCCGATGGAATAGCTGTTTTTCATCGTCAATAAGATGGTCAGAGGGATACAGTAAACCTGAAGTGAAGCATCGGAACTATAACTAGTGTCACAGGAATGGTTAAAAACATACACAGTAAGAATAGTCAGTTTTCTTCTACTTCAGTTGGCATTGTGCGTTTTCTATTTAATTCCGATGCAATTTCTGTGTTTCGACGTCGATAAGAAGGTCCAAGGGCTACAGTAAACCTGAAGTGAAGCATCGGAATCTATAACTAGTGTCACAGGAATGGTTCAAAGCTTAGACAGTAGGAAGAGTCAGTCCCCTTGACCTTAAGTCGGCATTTTGCTTTTGTATTTAATTCCGATGCAATTTCTGTGTTTCATCGTCAATAAGAAGGTCCAAGGGATACAATAAACCTGGAGTGAAGCATCGGAACCTATAACTAGATTCACAGGAATGGTTCAAAACTTAGACAGTAGGAAAAGTCAGTCATCTTGTACTTAAGTCGGCATTGTGCCTTTTGTATTTAATTCCGATGCAATTTCTCTGTTTCACCGTCAATAAGAAGGTCCAAGGGATACAGTAAACCTGAAGTGAAGCATCGGAATCTATAACTAGTGTCACAGGAATGGTTCAAAACTTAGACAGTAGGAAGAGTCAGTCTTCTTGTACTTAAGTCGGCATTGTGGGTTTGTATTTAATTCCGATGCAATTTCTGTGTTTCATCGTAAATTAGAAGGTCCAAGGGATACAGTAAACCTGGAGTGAAGCATCGGAATCTAAAACTAATGTCACAGGAATGGTTCAAAACTTAGACAGTAGGAAGAGTCAGTCTTCTTGTACTTAAGTCGGCATTGTGCCTTTTGTATTTCATTCCGATGCAAATTCTGTGTTTCATCGTCAATAAGAATGTCCAAGGGATACAGTACACCTGAAGTGAAGTATCTGAATCTATAACTAGTGTCACAGGAAAGGTTCATAACATAGACAGTAAGAAGAGCCAGTCTCCTTGTGCTTGAGTCGTCATTGTGCCTTTTGTATTTAATTCCGATGCAATTCCTGTGTTTCATTGTCAATAAGAAGGTCACAGGGATACAGTAATCCTGAAGTGAAGCATCGGAATCCATAAGTAATGTCACAGGAATGGTTCAAAGCATAAACAGTAAGAAGTGTCAGTTTTCTTATAAATAAGTTGGCATTGTGCCTTTTGTATTTAATTCCGATGCAATTTCTGTGTTTCATCGTCAATAAGAAAGTCAAAGGGATACAGTAAACCTGAAAAGAAGCATCGGAATCTATAACTAGTGTCATAGGAATGGTTCAAAACATAGACAGTAAGAAGAGTCAGTTTTCTTGTATATAAGTCGGCATTGTGCGTTTTCTATTTAATTTCGACGCAATTTCTGTGTTTCATCCTCAATAAGAAGGTCCAAGGGATACAGTAAAACTGAAGTGAAGCATCGGAATCTATAACTAGTGTCACAGGAATGGTTCAAAACATAGTCAGTAAGAAGTGTCGGTCTTCGTGTACTTAAGTCGGCATTGTGCCTTTTGTATTTAATTCCGATGCAATTTCTGTGTTTCATCGTCAATAAGATGGTCCAAGGGATACAGACACCCTGAAGTGAAGCATCGGAATCTATAACTAGTGTCACAGGAATGGTCAGTCGGAAGAGTCAGTCTTCTTGTCCTTGAGTCGGCCTTGTGCCTTTTGTACTTAATTCCGATGCAATTTCTGTGTTTTATCGTCAATAAAAAGGTCCAAGGGTACAGTAGACCTGAAGTGAAGCATCGGAATCTATAACTAGTGTCACAGGAATGGTTCAAAACATAGTCAGTAGAAAACGTCGGTCTTCATGTACCTAAGTCGGCATTGTGCCTTTTGTATTTAATTCCGATGCAATTTCTGTGTTTCATCGTCAATAAGAAGGTCCAAGGGATACAGTAAACCTGGTGTGAAGAATCGGAATCTATAACTATTGTCACAGGAATGGTCAGTAGGAAGAGTCAGTCCTCTTGTCCATAAGTCGGCATTGTGCCTTTTGTATTTAATTCCGATGCAATTTCTGTGTATCATCGTCAATAAGAAGGTCCAAGGGATACAGTAAACCTGAAGTGAAGCATCGGAATCTATAACTAATGTCACAGGAATGGTTCAAAACTAAGACAGTAGGAAGAGTCAGTCTCCTTGTGCTTGAGTCGTCATTGTGCCTTTTGTATTTAATTCCGATGCAATTCCTGTGTTTCATTGTCAATAAGAAGGTCACAGGGATACAGTAAACCTGAAGTGAAGCATCGGAATCCATAAGTAATGTCACAGGAATGGTTCAAAGCATAAACAGTAAGCAGTGTCAGTTTTCTTATAAATAAGTTGGCATTGTGAATTTTGTATTTAATTCCGATGAAATTTCTGTGTTTCATCGTCAATAAGAAGGTCAGAGGGATACACTAAACCTGAAGTGAAGCATCGGAATCTATAACTAGTGTCACAGGAATGGTTCAAACCATAGACAGTAAAAAGAGTCAGTTTTCTTGTACATAAGTCGGCATTGTGCGTTTTGTATTTAATTTCGATGGAATAGCTGTTTTTCATCTTCAATAAGATGGTCAGAGGGATACAGTAAACCTGAAGTGAAGCATCGGAATCTATAACTAGTGACACAGGAATGGTTAAAAACATACACAGTAAGAAGAGTCAGTTTTCTTCTACTTCAGTTGGCATTGTGCGTTTTCTATTTAATTCCGGTGCAATTTCTGTGTTTCATCGTCAATAAGAAGGTCCAAGGGATACAGTAAACCTGGAGTGAAGCATCGGAATCTAAAACTAGTGTCACAGGAATGGTTCGAAACTTAGACAGTAGGAAGAGTCAGTCTTCTTGTACTTAAGTCGGCATTGTGCCTTTTGTTTTTTATTCCGATGCAATTTCTGTGTTTCATCGTCAATAAGAATGTCCAAGGGATACAGTACACCTGAAGTGAAGTATCGGAATCTATAACTAGTGTCACAGGAAAGGTTCATAACATAGACAGTAAGAAGAGCCAGTCTCCTTGTGCTTGAGTCGTCATTGTGCCTTTTGTATTTAATTCCGATGCAATTCCTGTGTTTCATTGTCAATAAGAAGGTCACAGGGATACAGTAATCCTGAAGTGAAGCATCGGAATCCATAAGTAATGTCACAGGAATGGTTCAAAGCATAAACAGTAAGAAGTGTCAGTTTTCTTATAAATAAGTTGGCATTGTGCCTTTTGTATTTAATTCCGATGAAATTTCTGTGTTTAATCGTCAATAAGAATGTCCAAGGGATACAGTAAACCTGAAGTGAAGCATCGGAATCTATAACTAGTGTCACAGGAATGGTTCAAATCTTAGACATTAGGAAGAGTCAGTCCCCTTGTACTTAAGTCGGCATTATATTTTGTATTTAATTACGATACATTTTCTGTGTTTCATCGTCAATAAGAAGGTCCAAGGGATACAGTAAACCTGGAGAGAAGCATCGTAATCTATAACTAGTCTCACAGGAATGGTTCAAAGCTTAGACAATTGGAAGAATCGGTCATCTTGTACTTAAGTCGGCATTGTGCCTTTTGTATTTAATTGCGATGCAATTTCTGTGTTTCATCGTCAATAAGAAGGTCCAAGGTATACAGTAAAAATGAAGTGAAGCATCGGCATCTATAACTAGTGTCACAGGAATGGTTCTAAACTTAGACAGCAGGAAGAGTCAGTCTTCTTGTACGTAAGTCGGCAGTGTGCCTTTTGTATTTAATTCCGATGCAATTTCTGTGTTTCATCGTCAATAAGGAGGTCCAAGGTATACAGTAAACCTGGAGTGTGGCATCGGAATCTATAACTAGTGTCACAGGAATGGTTCAAATCTCAGACAGTAGGAAGAGTCAGTCTTCTTGTACTTCTGTCGGCATTGTGTCTATTGTATTTAATTCCGATGCAATTTCTGTGTTTCATCGTCAATAAGAAGGTCCAAGGGAGACAGTAAACCTGAAGTGAAGAATTGGATTCTATAACTAATGTCACAGGAATGGTTCAAAGCATAAACAGTAACAAGTGTCAGTTTTCTTATAATTAAGTCGGCATTGTGACTTTTGAATTTAATTACGATGCAATTTCTGAGTTTCATCGCCAATAAGAAAGTCGGAGGGATACAGTAAACCTGGAAAGAAGCATCGGAATCAATAACTAGTGTCACAGGAATGGTTGAAATCATAGACAGTAAAGAGAGTCAGTTTTCTTGTACTTACGTCGGCATTGTGCCTTTCGTATTTAATACCGATGCAATTTATGTGTTTCATCGTCAATAAGAAAGTCAGAGGGATACAGGAGACCTGAAGTGAAGCATCGGAATCTATAACTACTGCCACAGGAATGGTTCTAATCATAGACAGTAAGAAGAATCAGTTTTTTTGTACTTAAGGCGGCATTGTGCCTTTTGTATTTAATTCCGATGCAGTTTCAGTGTTTCATCGTCAATAAGAAGGTCAGAGGGTTACAGTAAACCTGAAGTGAAGTATCGGAATATATAACTAGTGTCAGAGGAATGGTTCAAATCATAGACAGTAAGAAGCGTCAGTTTTCTTGTACTTAAGTCGGCATTGTGCCTTTTGTATTTAATTCCGATGCAATTTCTGTGTTTCATCGTCAATAAGTAGGTCAGAGGGATACAGTAAACCTGAAGTGAAGCATCGGAATCTATAACTAGTGTCACAGAAATGGCTCAAGACATAGACAGTAAGAAGAGTCAGTTTTCTTGTACTTATGTCGGCATTGTGCCTTTTGTATTTAATTCCGATGCAATTTCTGTGTTTCATCGTCAATAAGAAGGTCAGAGGGATGCAGTAAACCTGAAGTGAAGCATCGGAATCTATAACTAGTGTCACAGAAATGGCTCAAGACATAGACAGTAAGAAGAGTCAGTTTTCTTCTACTTCAGTTGGCATTGTGCGTTTTCTACTTAATTCCGATGCAATTTCTGTGTTTCATCGTCAATAAGAAGGTCGGAGGGATACAGTACACTTGAAGTAAAGCATCGGAATCTATAACTAGTGTTACAGGAATGGTTCAAAACATAGACAGTAAGAAGAGTCAGTTTTCTTGTTCTTAAGTCGGCATTGTGACTTTTGTATTTAATTCCGATGCAATTTCTGTGTTTCATCGTCAATAAGAAGGTCCAAGGGATACAGTAAACCTGAAGTGAAGCATCGGAATATAAAACTGGTCTCACAGGAAAGGTTCAAAACATAGACAGTAAGAAGAGCCGATCTTCCTGTACTTGAGTCGTCAAAGTGCTTTTTGTGTTTATTTCCGATGCAATTTCTGTGTTTCATCGTGAATACGAAGGTCAGAGGGACACAGTAAACCTGATGTGAAGCATCGGTATCTATAACTAGTGTCACAGGAATGGTTCAAAACATAGACAGTAAGAAGAGTCAGTTTTCTTGTACTTAAGTCGGCATTGTGCCTTTTGTATTTAATTCCGATGCAATTTCTGTGTATCATCGTCAATAAGAAGGTCCAAGGGATACAGTAAACCTGAAGTGAAGCATCGGAATCTATAACTAATGTCACAGGAATGGTTCAAAACTAAGACAGTAGGAAGAGTCAGTCTCCTTGTGCTTGAGTCGTCATTGTGCCTTTTGTATTTAATTCCGATGCAATTCCTGTGTTTCATTGTCAATAAGAAGGTCACAGGGATACAGTAAACCTGAAGTGAAGCATCGGAATCCATAAGTAATGTCACAGGAATGGTTCAAAGCATAAACAGTAAGCAGTGTCAGTTTTCTTATAAATAAGTTGGCATTGTGAATTTTGTATTTAATTCCGATGAAATTTCTGTGTTTCATCGTCAATAAGAAGGTCAGAGGGATACACTAAACCTGAAGTGAAGCATCGGAATCTATAACTAGTGTCACAGGAATGGTTCAAACCATAGACAGTAAAAAGAGTCAGTTTTCTTGTACATAAGTCGGCATTGTGCGTTTTGTATTTAATTTCGATGGAATAGCTGTTTTTCATCTTCAATAAGATGGTCAGAGGGATACAGTAAACCTGAAGTGAAGCATCGGAATCTATAACTAGTGACACAGGAATGGTTAAAAACATACACAGTAAGAAGAGTCAGTTTTCTTCTACTTCAGTTGGCATTGTGCGTTTTCTATTTAATTCCGGTGCAATTTCTGTGTTTCATCGTCAATAAGAAGGTCCAAGGGATACAGTAAACCTGGAGTGAAGCATCGGAATCTAAAACTAGTGTCACAGGAATGGTTCGAAACTTAGACAGTAGGAAGAGTCAGTCTTCTTGTACTTAAGTCGGCATTGTGCCTTTTGTTTTTTATTCCGATGCAATTTCTGTGTTTCATCGTCAATAAGAATGTCCAAGGGATACAGTACACCTGAAGTGAAGTATCGGAATCTATAACTAGTGTCACAGGAAAGGTTCATAACATAGACAGTAAGAAGAGCCAGTCTCCTTGTGCTTGAGTCGTCATTGTGCCTTTTGTATTTAATTCCGATGCAATTCCTGTGTTTCATTGTCAATAAGAAGGTCACAGGGATACAGTAATCCTGAAGTGAAGCATCGGAATCCATAAGTAATGTCACAGGAATGGTTCAAAGCATAAACAGTAAGAAGTGTCAGTTTTCTTATAAATAAGTTGGCATTGTGCCTTTTGTATTTAATTCCGATGAAATTTCTGTGTTTAATCGTCAATAAGAATGTCCAAGGGATACAGTAAACCTGAAGTGAAGCATCGGAATCTATAACTAGTGTCACAGGAATGGTTCAAATCTTAGACATTAGGAAGAGTCAGTCCCCTTGTACTTAAGTCGGCATTATATTTTGTATTTAATTACGATACATTTTCTGTGTTTCATCGTCAATAAGAAGGTCCAAGGGATACAGTAAACCTGGAGAGAAGCATCGTAATCTATAACTAGTCTCACAGGAATGGTTCAAAGCTTAGACAATTGGAAGAATCGGTCATCTTGTACTTAAGTCGGCATTGTGCCTTTTGTATTTAATTGCGATGCAATTTCTGTGTTTCATCGTCAATAAGAAGGTCCAAGGTATACAGTAAAAATGAAGTGAAGCATCGGCATCTATAACTAGTGTCACAGGAATGGTTCTAAACTTAGACAGCAGGAAGAGTCAGTCTTCTTGTACGTAAGTCGGCAGTGTGCCTTTTGTATTTAATTCCGATGCAATTTCTGTGTTTCATCGTCAATAAGGAGGTCCAAGGTATACAGTAAACCTGGAGTGTGGCATCGGAATCTATAACTAGTGTCACAGGAATGGTTCAAATCTCAGACAGTAGGAAGAGTCAGTCTTCTTGTACTTCTGTCGGCATTGTGTCTATTGTATTTAATTCCGATGCAATTTCTGTGTTTCATCGTCAATAAGAAGGTCCAAGGGAGACAGTAAACCTGAAGTGAAGAATTGGATTCTATAACTAATGTCACAGGAATGGTTCAAAGCATAAACAGTAACAAGTGTCAGTTTTCTTATAATTAAGTCGGCATTGTGACTTTTGAATTTAATTACGATGCAATTTCTGAGTTTCATCGCCAATAAGAAAGTCGGAGGGATACAGTAAACCTGGAAAGAAGCATCGGAATCAATAACTAGTGTCACAGGAATGGTTGAAATCATAGACAGTAAAGAGAGTCAGTTTTCTTGTACTTACGTCGGCATTGTGCCTTTCGTATTTAATACCGATGCAATTTATGTGTTTCATCGTCAATAAGAAAGTCAGAGGGATACAGGAGACCTGAAGTGAAGCATCGGAATCTATAACTACTGCCACAGGAATGGTTCTAATCATAGACAGTAAGAAGAATCAGTTTTTTTGTACTTAAGGCGGCATTGTGCCTTTTGTATTTAATTCCGATGCAGTTTCAGTGTTTCATCGTCAATAAGAAGGTCAGAGGGTTACAGTAAACCTGAAGTGAAGTATCGGAATATATAACTAGTGTCAGAGGAATGGTTCAAATCATAGACAGTAAGAAGCGTCAGTTTTCTTGTACTTAAGTCGGCATTGTGCCTTTTGTATTTAATTCCGATGCAATTTCTGTGTTTCATCGTCAATAAGTAGGTCAGAGGGATACAGTAAACCTGAAGTGAAGCATCGGAATCTATAACTAGTGTCACAGAAATGGCTCAAGACATAGACAGTAAGAAGAGTCAGTTTTCTTGTACTTATGTCGGCATTGTGCCTTTTGTATTTAATTCCGATGCAATTTCTGTGTTTCATCGTCAATAAGAAGGTCAGAGGGATGCAGTAAACCTGAAGTGAAGCATCGGAATCTATAACTAGTGTCACAGAAATGGCTCAAGACATAGACAGTAAGAAGAGTCAGTTTTCTTCTACTTCAGTTGGCATTGTGCGTTTTCTACTTAATTCCGATGCAATTTCTGTGTTTCATCGTCAATAAGAACGTCGGAGGGATACAGTACACTTGAAGTAAAGCATCGGAATCTATAACTAGTGTTACAGGAATGGTTCAAAACATAGACAGTAAGAAGAGTCAGTTTTCTTGTTCTTAAGTCGGCATTGTGACTTTTGTATTTAATTCCGATGCAATTTCTGTGTTTCATCGTCAATAAGAAGGTCCAAGGGATACAGTAAACCTGAAGTGAAGCATCGGAATATAAAACTGGTCTCACAGGAAAGGTTCAAAACATAGACAGTAAGAAGAGCCGATCTTCCTGTACTTGAGTCGTCAAAGTGCTTTTTGTGTTTATTTCCGATGCAATTTCTGTGTTTCATCGTGAATACGAAGGTCAGAGGGACACAGTAAACCTGATGTGAAGCATCGGTATCTATAACTAGTGTCACAGGAATGGTTCAAAACATAGACAGTAAGAAGAGTCAGTTTTCTTGTACTTAAGTCGGCATTGTGCCTTTTGTATTTAATTCCGATGCAATTTCTGTCTTTCATCGTCAATAAGAAGGTCAGAGGGATGCAGTAAACCTGAAGTGAAGAATCAGAATCTATAACTAGTGTGACAGGAAAGGTTCAATACATAGACAGTAAGAAGAGTCAGTTTACTTGTACTTACTACGACATTGTGCCTTTTGTATTTAATTCCGATGCAATTTCTGTGTTTCGTCGTCGACAAGAAGGTCCAAGGGATACAGTAAACCTGAAGTGAAGCATCGGAATCCAAAACCGGTCTCACAGGAAAGGTTCAAAACATAGACAGTAAGAAGAGCCAGTCCTCTTATACTTGAGTCGGCATTGAGCCTTTGGTATTGAATTCCCGTGCAATTACTGTGTTTCATCGTCAATAAGAAGGTCAGAGGGATACAGTAAAACTGAAGTAAAGCATCGGAATCTGTAACTAGTGTCACAGGAATGGTTAAAAACATACACAGTAAGAAGAGTCAGTTTTCATGTACTTAAGTTGGCATTGTGCGTATTCTATTTAATTCCGATGCAATTTCTGTGTTTCATCGTCAATAAGAAGGTCGGAGGGATACAGTAAACTTGAAGTGAAGCATCGGAATCTATAACTAGTGTTACAGGAATGGTTCAAATCATAGACAGTAAGAAGAGTCAGTTTTCTTGTTCTTAAGCCGGCATTGTGACTTTTGTATTTAATTCCGATGCAATTTCTGTCTTTCATCGTCAATAAGAAGGTCCAAGGGATACAGTAAACCTGAAGTGAAGCATCGGAATTCAAAACCGGTCTCACAGGAAAGGTTCAAAACATAGACAGTAAGAAGAGCCAGTCTTCTTGTACTTGAGTCGGCATTGAGCCTTTTGTATTGAATTCCCATGCAATTACTGTGTTTCATCGTCAATAAAATGGTCAGAGGGATACAGTAAACCTGAAGTGAAGCAACGGAATCTGTAACTAGTGTCACAGGAATGGTTCAAAACATAGACAGTAAGCAGAGTCAGTTTTTTTGTACTTCAGGTGGCATTGTGCCTTTTGTATTTAATTCTGATGCAATTTCAGTGTTTCATCGTCAATAAGAAGGTCAGAGGGATACAGTATACCTGAAGTGAAGCATCGGAATCTGTAACTAGTGTGACAGGAATGGTTCAAAACATAGACAGTAAGAAGAGTCAGTTTTCTTGTACATAAGTCGGCATTGTGCGTTTTGTATTTAATTCCGATGCAATAGCTGTTTTTCATCGTCAATAAAATGGTCAGAGGGATACAGTAAACCTGAAGTGAAGCATCGGAATCTATAACTAGTGTCACAGGAATGGTTAAAAACATACACAGTAAGAAGAGTCAGTTGTCTCGTACTTAAGTTGGAATTGTGCGTTTCCTTTTTAATTCCGATGCAATTTCTGTGTATCATCGTCAATAAGAAGGTCCACGGGATACAGTAAACCTGAAGTCAAGCATCGGAATCTAAAACTGGTCTCACAGGAAAGGTTCAAAACATAGACAGTAAGAAGGGCCGATCTTCCTGTACTTGAGTCGTCAAAGTGCTTTTTGTGTTTATTTCCGATGCAATTTCTGTGTTTCATTGTCAATACGAAGGTCAGAGGGATACAGTAAACCTGAAGTGAAGCATCGGTATCTATAACTAGTGTCACAGGAATGGTTCAAGACATAGACAGTAAGAAGAGTCAGTTTTCTTGTACTGAAGTCGGTATTGTGCCTTTTGTATTTAATTCCGATGCAATTTCTGTGTTTCATCGTCAATAAGAAGGTCAGAGGGATACAGTAAACCTGAAGTGAAGCATCGGAATCTATAACTAGAGTCACAGGAAAGGTTCAAATCATAGACAGTAAGAAGAGTCAGTTTACTTGTACTTACTTCGGCATTGTGCCTTTTGTATTTAATTCCGATGCAATTTCTGTGTTTCATCGTCAATAAGAAGGTCAGAGGGATACAGTAAACCTGAAGTGAAGTATCGGAATCTATAACTAGTGTCACAGGAATTGTTCTAAACTTAGACAGTAGGAAGAGTCAGTCTTCTTGTCCTTAAGTCGGCATTGTGCCTTTTGTATTTAATTCCGATGCAATTTCTGTGTTTCATCGTCAATAAGAAGGTCCATGGGATACAGTAAACCTGGAGTGAGGCATCGGAATCTATAACTAGTGTCACAGGAATGGTTCAAATCTTAGACAGTAGGAAGAGTTAGTCTTCTTGTACTTAAGTCGGCATTGTGCCTTTTGTATTTAATTCCGATGCAATTTCTGTGTTTCATCGTCAATATGAAGGTCCAAGGGATACAGTAAACTTAAGTGAAGTATCGGAATCTATAACTAATGTCACAGGAATGGTTCAATGCATAAACAGTAAGAAGTGTCAGTTTTCTTATAATTAAGTCGGCATTGTGACTTTCGTATTTAATTCCGATGCAATTTCTGTGTTTCATCGCCAATAAGAAAGTCGGAGGGATACAGCAAACCTGAAAAGAAGCATCGGAATCTATAACTAGTGTCACAGGAATGGTTCAGATCATAGACAGTAAGTAGAGTCAGTTTTCTTGTACTTACGTCGGCATTGGGCCTTTCGTATTTAATACCGATGCAATTTCTGTGTTTCATCGTCAATAAGAAAGTCAGAGGGATACAGTAGACCTGAAGTGAAGCATCGGAATCTATAACTGCTGTCACAGGAATGGTTCAAAACATAGACAGTAGGAAGAGTCAGTTCTCTTGTACTTAAGTCAGCATTGTGCCTTTTGTATTTAATTCCGATGCAATTTCTGTGTTTCATCGTCAATAAGAAGGTCAGAGGGATACAGTAAACCTGAAGTGAAGCATCGGAAACTATAACAAGTGTCACATGAATGGTTCAAAACATTGACATTAACAAGAGTCAGTTCTCTTGTACTTAAGTCAGCATTGTCCCTTTTGTATTTAATTCCGATGTAATTTCTGTGTTTCATCGTCAATATGAAGGTCAGAGGGATACAGTAAACCTGAAGTGAAGCATCGGAATCTATAACTAGTGTCACAGGAAAGGTTCAAAACATAGACAGTAAGAAGAGTCAGTTTACTTGTACTTACTTCGGCATTGTGCCTTTTGTATTTAATTATGATGCAATTTCTGTGTTTCATCGTCATTAAGAAGGTCAGAGGGATACAGTAAACCTGAAGTGAAGAATCGGAATCTATAACTAGTGTCACAGGAATTGTTCTAATTTTAGACGGTAGGAAGAGTCAGTCTTCTTGTACTTAAGTCGGCATTGTGCCTTTTGTATTTAATTCCGATGCAATTTATGTGTTTCATCGTCATTAAGAAGGACCAAGGGATACAGTAAACCTGGAGTGAGGCATCGGAATCTACAACTAGTGTCACAGGAATGGTTCAAATCTTAGACAGTAGGAAGAGTCAGTCTTCTTGTACTTCTGTCGGCATTGTGTCTATTGTATTTAATTCCGATGCAATTTCTGTGTTTCATCATCAATAAGAAGGTCCAAGGGATACAGTAAACCTGAAGTGAAGTAATGGATTCTATAACTAATGTCACAGGAATGGTTCAAAACATAAACAGTAAGAAGTGTAAGTTTTCTTATAATTCAGTCGGCATTGTGACTTTTGAATTTAATTCCGATGCAATTTCTGTGTTTCATCGCCAATAAGAAAGTCGGAGTGACACAGTAAACCTGAAAAGAAGCATCGGAATCAATAACTAGTGTCACAGGAATGGTTCAAATCATAGACAGTAAGGAGAGTCAGTTTTCCTGTACTTACGTCGGCATTGTGCCTTGTGTATTTAATACCGATGCAATATCTGTGTTTCATCGTCAATAAGAAACTCAGAGGGATACAGTAGACCTGAAGTGAAGCATCGGAATCTATAACTACTGTCACAGGAATGGTTCAAAACATAGACAGTAAGAAGAGTCAGTTCTCTTGTACTTAAGTCGGCATTGTGCCTTTTGTATTTATTCCGATGCAATTTCTGTGTTTCATCGTCAATAAGAAGGTCCCGAGGGATGCAGTAAACCTGAAGTGAAGCATCAGAATCTATAACTAGTGTCACAGGAATGGTTCAAAACATAGACAGTAAGAACAGTCAGTTTCCTTGTACTTAAGTCGGCATTGTGCCTTTTGTATTTAATTCCGATGCAATTTCTGTGTTTCATTGTCAATAAGAAGGTCAGAGGGATACAGTAAACCAGAAGTGAAGCATCGGAAACTATAACTAGTGTCACATGAATGGTTGAAAACATAGACAGTAAGAAGAGTCAATTTTCTTGTGCTGTAGTCGGCATTGTGCCTTTTCTATTTAAATACGATGCAATTTCTGTGTTTCATCGTCAATACGAAGGTCAGAGGGATACAGTAAACCTAAAGTGAAGCATCGGAATCTATAACCAGTGTCAGAGGAATGGTTCAAGACATACACAGTAAGAAGAGTCAGTTTTCTCGTACTTAAGTTGGCATTGTGCCTTTTCTTTTTAATTCCGATGCAATTTCTGTGTTTCATCGTCAATAAGAAGGTCCACGGGATACAGTAAACCTGAAGTGAAGCATCGGAATCTAAAACTGGTCTCACAGGAAAGGTTCAAAACATAGACAGTAAGAAGAGCCGATCTTCCTGTACTTGAGTCGTCAAAGTGCTTTTTGTGTTTATTTCCGATGCAATTTCTGTGTTTCATCGTGAATACGAAGGTCAGAGGGACACAGTAAACCTGAAGTGAAGCATCGGTATCTATAACTAGTGTCACAGGAATGGTTCAAAACACAGAGTCAGTTTTCTTGTACTTAAGTCGGCATTGTGCCTTTTGTATTTAATTCCGATGAAATTTCTGTGTTTCATCATCAATAAGAAGGTCAGAGGGATACAGTAAACCTGAAGTGAAGAATCAGAATCTATAACTAGTGTGACAGGTAAGGTTCAAAACATAGACAGTAAGAAGAGTCAGTTTACTTGTACTTACTACGACATTGTGCCTTTTGTATTTAATTCCGATGCAATTTCTGTGTTTCGTCGTCGACAAGAAGGTCCAAGGGATACAGTAAACCTGAAGTGAAGCATCGGAATCCAAAACCGGTCTCACAGGAAAGGTTCAAAACATAGACAGTAAGAAGAGCCAGTCCTCTTGTACTTGAGTCGGCATTGAGCCTTTGGTATTGAATTCCCGTGCAATTACTGTGTTTCATCGTCAATAAGAAGGTCAGAGGGATACAGTAAACCTGAAGTGTAGCATCGGAATCTGTAACTAGTGTCACAGGAATGGTTCAAAACATAGACAGTAAGAAGAGTAAGTTTTTTTGTACTTAATACGGCATTGTGCCTTTTGTATTTAATTCCGATGCAATTTCAGTGTTTCATCGTCAATAAGAAGGTCAGAGGGATACAGTAAACCTGAAGTGAAGCATCGGAATCTATAACTAGTGTCACAGAAATGGTTCAAGACATAGACAGTAAGAAGAGTCAGTTTTCTTGTACTTATGTCGGCATTGTGCCTATTGTATTCAATTCCGATGAAATTTCTGTGTTTCATCGTCAATAAGAAGGTCAGAGGGATACAGTAAACCTGAAGTGAAGCATCGGAATCTATAACTAGTGTCACAGGAATGGCTCAAAATATAGACAGTAAGAAGAGTCGGTTTTCTTGTACATAAGTCGGCATTGTGCGTTTTGTATTTAATTCCGATGCAATAGCTGTTTTTCATCGTCAATATGATGGTCAGAGGGATACAGTAAACCTGAAGTAAAGCATCGGAATCTATAACTAGTGTCACAGGAATGGTTAAAAACATACACAGTAAGAAGAGTCAGTTTTCTTGTACTTAAGTTGGCATTGTGCGTATTCTATTTAATTCCGATGCAATTTCTGTGTTTCGTCGTCAATAAGAATGTCGGAGGGATACAGTAAACTTGAAGTGAAGCATCGGAATCTATAACTAGTGTTACAGGAATGGTTCAAATCATAGACAGTAAGAAGAGTCAGTTTTCTTGTTCTTAAGCCGGCATTGTGACTTTTGTATTTAATTCCGATGCAATTTCTGTCTTTCATCGTCAATAAGGAGGTCCAAGGGATACAGTAAACCTGAAGTCAAGCATCGGAATCTAAAACTGGTCTCATAGGAAAGGTTCAAAGCATAGACAGTAAGAAGAGCCGATCTTCCTGTACTTGAGTCGTCAAAGTGCTTTTTGTTTTTATTTCCGATGCAATTTCTGTGTTTCATCGTCTATACGAAGGTCAGTGGGATACAATAAACCTGAAGTGAAGCATCGGTATCTATAACTAGTGTCACAGGAATTTCTCAAAACATAGACAGTAAGAAGGGTCAGTTTTCTTGTACTTAAGTCGGCATTGTGCCCTTTGTAATTAATTCCGATGCAATTTCTGGGTTTCATCGTCAATAAGAAGGTCAGAGGGATACAGTAAACCTGATGTAAAGTATCGGCATCTATAACTAGTGTCACAGGAATGGTTCAAAGCATAGAGAGTAAGAAGCGTCAGTTTACTTGTACTTACGTCGGCATTGTGCCTTTCGTATTTAATACCGTTGCAATTTCTGTGTTTCATCGTCAATAAGAAAGTGAGAGGGATACAGTAGACCTGAAGTGAAGCATCGGAATCTGTAACTACTGTCACAGGAATGGTTCAAAACATAGACAGTAAGAAGAGTCAGTTCTCTTGTACTTAAGTCGGCATTGTGCCTTTTGCATTTATTCCGATGCAATTACTGTGTTTCATCGTCAATAAGAAGGTCCACGGGATACAGTAAACCTGAAGTGAAGCATCGGAATCTAAAACTGGTCTCACAGGAAAGGTTCAAAACATAGACAGTAAGAAGAGCCGATCTTCCTGTACTTGAGTCGTCAAAGTGCTTTTTGTGTTTATTTCCGATGCAATTTCTGTGTTTCATCGTGAATACGAAGGTCAGAGGGACACAGTAAACCTGAAGTGAGGCATCGGTATCTATAACTAGTGTCACAGGAATGGTTCAAAACATAGACAGTAAGAAGAGTCAGTTTTCTTGTACTTAAGTCGGCATTATGCTTTTTTTATTTAATTCCGATGCCATTTCTGTGTTTCATCGTCAATAAGAAGGTCAGAGGGATACAGTAAACCTGAAGAGAAGAATCAGAATCTATAACTAGTGTGACAGGTAAGGTTCAAAACATAGACAGTAAGAAGAGTCAGTTTACTTGTACTTACTACGACATTGTGCCTTTTGTATTTAATTCCGATGCAATTTCTGTGTTTCGTCGTCGACAAGAAGGTCCAAGGGATACAGTAAACCTGAAGTGAAGCATCGGAATCCAAAACCGGTCTCACAGGAAAGGTTCAAAACATAGACAGTAAGAAGAGCCAGTCCTCTTGTACTTGAGTCGGCATTGAGCCTTTGGTATTGAATTCCCGTGCAATTACTGTGTTTCATCGTCAATAAGAAGGTCAGAGGGATACAGTAAACCTGAAGTGTAGCATCGGAATCTGTAACTAGTGTCACAGGAATGGTTCAAAACATAGACAGTAAGAAGAGTAAGTTTTTTTGTACTTAATACGGCATTGTGCCTTTTGTATTTAATTCCGATGCAATTTCAGTGTTTCATCGTCAATAAGAAGGTCAGAGGGATACAGTAAACCTGAAGTGAAGCATCGGAATCTATAACTAGTGTCACAGAAATGGTTCAAGACATAGACAGTAAGAAGAGTCAGTTTTCTTGTACTTATGTCGGCATTGTGCCTATTGTATTCAATTCCGATGAAATTTATGTGTTTCATCGTCAATAAGAAGGTCAGAGGGATACAGTAAACCTGAAGTGAAGCATCGGAATCTATAACTAGTGTCACAGGAATGGCTCAAAATATAGACAGTAAGAAGAGTCGGTTTTCTTGTACATAAGTCGGCATTGTGCGTTTTGTATTTAATTCCGATGCAATAGCTGTTTTTCATCGTCAATATGATGGTCAGAGGGATACAGTAAACCTGAAGTAAAGCATCGGAATCTATAACTAGTGTCACAGGAATGGTTAAAAACATACACAGTAAGAAGAGTCAGTTTTCTTGTACTTAAGTTGGCATTGTGCGTATTCTATTTAATTCCGATGCAATTTCTGTGTTTCGTCGTCAATAAGAATGTCGGAGGGATACAGTAAACTTGAAGTAAAGCATCGGAATCTATAACTAGTGTTACAGGAATGGTTCAAATCATAGACAGTAAGAAGAGTCAGTTTTCTTGTTCTTAAGCCGGCATTGTGACTTTTGTATTTAATTCCGATGCAATTTCTGTCTTTCATCGTCAATAAGGAGGTCCAAGGGATACAGTAAACCTGAAGTCAAGCATCGGAATCTAAAACTGGTCTCATAGGAAAGGTTCAAAGCATAGACAGTAAGAAGAGCCGATCTTCCTGTACTTGAGTCGTCAAAGTGCTTTTTGTGTTTATTTCCGATGCAATTTCTGTGTTTCATCGTGAATACGAAGGTCAGAGGGACACAGTAAACCTGAAGTGAAGCATCGGTATCTATAACTAGTGTCACAGGAATGGTTCAAAACACAGAGTCAGTTTTCTTGTACTTAAGTCGGCATTGTGCCTTTTGTATTTAATTCCGATGAAATTTCTGTGTTTCATCATCAATAAGAAGGTCAGAGGGATACAGTAAACCTGAAGTGAAGAATCAGAATCTATAACTAGTGTGACAGGTAAGGTTCAAAACATAGACAGTAAGAAGAGTCAGTTTACTTGTACTTACTACGACATTGTGCCTTTTGTATTTAATTCCGATGCAATTTCTGTGTTTCGTCGTCGACAAGAAGGTCCAAGGGATACAGTAAACCTGAAGTGAAGCATCGGAATCCAAAACCGGTCTCACAGGAAAGGTTCAAAACATAGACAGTAAGAAGAGCCAGTCCTCTTGTACTTGAGTCGGCATTGAGCCTTTGGTATTGAATTCCCGTGCAATTACTGTGTTTCATCGTCAATAAGAAGGTCAGAGGGATACAGTAAACCTGAAGTGTAGCATCGGAATCTGTAACTAGTGTCACAGGAATGGTTCAAAACATAGACAGTAAGAAGAGTAAGTTTTTTTGTACTTAATACGGCATTGTGCCTTTTGTATTTAATTCCGATGCAATTTCAGTGTTTCATCGTCAATAAGAAGGTCAGAGGGATACAGTAAACCTGAAGTGAAGCATCGGAATCTATAACTAGTGTCACAGAAATGGTTCAAGACATAGACAGTAAGAAGAGTCAGTTTTCTTGTACTTATGTCGGCATTGTGCCTATTGTATTCAATTCCGATGAAATTTCTGTGTTTCATCGTCAATAAGAAGGTCAGAGGGATACAGTAAACCTGAAGTGAAGCATCGGAATCTATAACTAGTGTCACAGGAATGGCTCAAAATATAGACAGTAAGAAGAGTCGGTTTTCTTGTACATAAGTCGGCATTGTGCGTTTTGTATTTAATTCCGATGCAATAGCTGTTTTTCATCGTCAATATGATGGTCAGAGGGATACAGTAAACCTGAAGTAAAGCATCGGAATCTATAACTAGTGTCACAGGAATGGTTAAAAACATACACAGTAAGAAGAGTCAGTTTTCTTGTACTTAAGTTGGCATTGTGCGTATTCTATTTAATTCCGATGCAATTTCTGTGTTTCGTCGTCAATAAGAATGTCGGAGGGATACAGTAAACTTGAAGTGAAGCATCGGAATCTATAACTAGTGTTACAGGAATGGTTCAAATCATAGACAGTAAGAAGAGTCAGTTTTCTTGTTCTTAAGCCGGCATTGTGACTTTTGTATTTAATTCCGATGCAATTTCTGTCTTTCATCGTCAATAAGGAGGTCCAAGGGATACAGTAAACCTGAAGTCAAGCATCGGAATCTAAAACTGGTCTCATAGGAAAGGTTCAAAGCATAGACAGTAAGAAGAGCCGATCTTCCTGTACTTGAGTCGACAAAGTGTTTTTTTGTTTTTATTTCCGATGCAATTTCTGTGTTTCATCGTCTATACGAAGGTCAGTGGGATACAATAAACCTGAAGTGAAGCATCGGTATCTATAACTAGTGTCACAGGAATTTTTCAAAACATAGACAGTAAGAAGGGTCAGTTTTCTTGTACTTAAGTCGGCATTGTGCCCTTTGTAATTAATTCCGATGCAATTTCTGGGTTTCATCGTCAATAAGAAGGTCAGAGGGATACAGTAAACCTGATGTAAAGTATCGGCATCTATAACTAGTGTCACAGGAATGGTTCAAAGCATAGAGAGTAAGAAGCGTCAGTTTACTTGTACTTACGTCGGCATTGTGCCTTTCGTATTTAATACCGTTGCAATTTCTGTGTTTCATCGTCAATAAGAAAGTGAGAGGGATACAGTAGACCTGAAGTGAAGCATCGGAATCTGTAACTACTGTCACAGGAATGGTTCAAAACATAGACAGTAAGAAGAGTCAGTTCTCTTGTACTTAAGTCGGCATTGTGCCTTTTGCATTTATTCCGATGCAATTACTGTGTTTCATCGTCAATAAGAAGGTCCACGGGATACAGTAAACCTGAAGTGAAGCATCGGAATCTAAAACTGGTCTCACAGGAAAGGTTCAAAACATAGACAGTAAGAAGAGCCGATCTTCCTGTACTTGAGTCGTCAAAGTGCTTTTTGTGTTTATTTCCGATGCAATTTCTGTGTTTCATCGTGAATACGAAGGTCAGAGGGACACAGTAAACCTGAAGTGAGGCATCGGTATCTATAACTAGTGTCACAGGAATGGTTCAAAACATAGACAGTAAGAAGAGTCAGTTTTCTTGTACTTAAGTCGGCATTGTGCTTTTTTTATTTAATTCCGATGCCATTTCTGTGTTTCATCGTCAATAAGAAGGTCAGAGGGATACAGTAAACCTGAAGAGAAGAATCAGAATCTATAACTAGTGTGACAGGTAAGGTTCAAAACATAGACAGTAAGAAGAGTCAGTTTACTTGTACTTACTACGACATTGTGCCTTTTGTATTTAATTCCGATGCAATTTCTGTGTTTCGTCGTCGACAAGAAGGTCCAAGGGATACAGTAAACCTGAAGTGAAGCATCGGAATCCAAAACCGGTCTCACAGGAAAGGTTCAAAACATAGACAGTAAGAAGAGCCAGTCCTCTTGTACTTGAGTCGGCATTGAGCCTTTGGTATTGAATTCCCGTGCAATTACTGTGTTTCATCGTCAATAAGAAGGTCAGAGGGATACAGTAAACCTGAAGTGTAGCATCGGAATCTGTAACTAGTGTCACAGGAATGGTTCAAAACATAGACAGTAAGAAGAGTAAGTTTTTTTGTACTTAATACGGCATTGTGCCTTTTGTATTTAATTCCGATGCAATTTCAGTGTTTCATCGTCAATAAGAAGGTCAGAGGGATACAGTAAACCTGAAGTGAAGCATCGGAATCTATAACAAGTGTCACAGAAATGGTTCAAGACATAGACAGTAAGAAGAGTCAGTTTTCTTGTACTTATGTCGGCATTGTGCCTATTGTATTCAATTCCGATGAAATTTATGTGTTTCATCGTCAATAAGAAGGTCAGAGGGATACAGTAAACCTGAAGTGAAGCATCGGAATCTATAACTAGTGTCACAGGAATGGCTCAAAATATAGACAGTAAGAAGAGTCGGTTTTCTTGTACATAAGTCGGCATTGTGCGTTTTGTATTTAATTCCGATGCAATAGCTGTTTTTCATTGTCAATATGATGGTCAGAGGGATACAGTAAACCTGAAGTAAAGCATCGGAATCTATAACTAGTGTCACAGGAATGGTTAAAAACATACACAGTAAGAAGAGTCAGTTTTCTTGTACTTATGTTGGCATTGTGCGTATTCTATTTAATTCCGATGCAATTTCTGTGTTTCATCGTCAATAAGAATGTCGGAGGGATACAGTAAACTTGAAGTGAAGCATCGGAATCTATAACTAGTGTTACAGGAATGGTTCAAATCATAGACAGTAAGAAGAGTCAGTTTTCTTGTTCTTAAGCCGGCATAGTGACTTTTGTATTTAATTCCGATGCAATTTCTGTCTTTCATCGTCAATAAGAAGGTCCAAGGGATACAGTAAACCTGAAGTGAGGCATCGGAATCTATAACTAGTGTCACAGGAATGGTTCAAAACATAGACAGTAAGAAGGGTCAGTTTTGTTGTACTTAAGTCGGCATTGTGCCTTTTGTAATTAATTCCGATGCAATTTCTGTTTTTCATCGTCAATAAGAAGGTCAGAGGGATACAGTAAACCTGATGTAAAGTATCGGCATCTATAACTAGTGTCACAGGAATGGTTCAAAGCATAGAGAGTAAGAAGCGTCAGTTTACTTGTACTTACGTCGGCATTGTGCCTTTCGTATTTAATACCGTTGCAATTTCTGTGTTTCATCGTCAATAAGAACGTCAGAGGGATACAGTAGACCTGAAGTGAAGCATCGGAATCTGTAACTACTGTCACAGGAATGGTTCAAAACATAGACAGTAAGAAGAGTCAGTTCTCTTGTACTTAAGTCGGCATTGTGCCTTTTGCATTTATTCCGATGCAATTTCTGTGTTTCATTGTCAATAAGAAGGTCCCGAGGGATACAGTAAACCTGAAGTGAAGCATCAGAATCTATAACTAGTGTCACAGGAATGGTGCAAAACATAGTCAGTAAGAACAGTCAGTTTTCTTGTACTTAAGTCGGCATTGTGCCTTTTGTATTTAATTCCGATGCAATTTCTGTGTTTCATCGTCAATAAGAAGGTCAGAGGGATACAGTAAACCTGAAGTGGAGCATCGGAAACTATAACTAGTGTCACATGAATAGTTCAAAACATAGACAGTAAGAAGAGTCAGTTATCTTGTACTTAAGTCGGCATTGTGCCTTTTCTATTTACATCCGATGCAATTTCTGTGTTTCATCGTCAATAAGATGGTCAGAGGGATACAGTAAACCTGAAGTGAAGCATCGGAATCTATAACTAGTGTCACAGGAATGGTTAAAAACATACACAGTACGAAGAGTCAGTTATCTCGTACTTAAGTTGGCATTCTGCGTTTTCTTTTTAATTCCGATGCAATTTCTGTGTTTCATCGTCAATAAGAAGGTCCACGGGATAGAGTAAACCTGAAGTCAAGCATCGGAATCTAAAACTGGTCTCACAGGAAAGGTTCAAAACATAGACGGTAAGAAGGGCCGATCTTCCTGTACTTGAGTTGTCAAAGTGCTTTTTGTGTTTATTTCCGATGCAATTTCTGTGTTTCATTGTCAATACGAAGGTCAGAGGGATACAGTAAACCTGAAGTGAAGCATCGGTATCTACAACTAGTGTCACAGGAATGGTTCAAGACATAGACAGTAAGAAGAGTCAGTTTTCTTGTACTGAAGTCGGCATTGTGCCTTTTGTATTTAATTCCGATGCAATTTCTGTGTTTCATCGTCAATAAGACGGTCAGAGGGATACAGTAAACCTGAAGTGAAGCATCGGAATCTATAACTAGAGTCACAGGAAAGGTTCAAATCATAGACAGTAAGAAGAGTCAGTTTACTTGTACTTACTTCGGCATTGTGCCTTTTGTATTTAATTCCGATGCAATTTCTGTGTTTCATCGTCAATAAGAAGGTCAGAGGGATACAGTAAACCTGAAGTGAAGCATCGGAATCTATAACTAGTGTCACAGGAATTGTTCTAAACTTAGACAGTAGGAAGAGTCAGTCTTCTTGTACTTAAGTCGGCACTGTGCCTTTTGTATTTAATTCCGATGCAATTTCTGTGTTTCATCGTCAATATGAAGGTCCAAGGGATACAGCAAACCTGAAGTGAAGCATAGGAAACTATAACTAGTGTCACATGAATGGTTCAAAACATTCGCATTAAGAAGAGTCAGTTCTCTAGTACTTAAGTCAGCATTGTGCCTTTTGTGTTTAATTCCGATGCAATGTCTGTGTTTCATCGTCAATAGGAAGGTCAGAGGGATACAGTAAACCTGAAGTGAAGCATCGGAATCTATAACTAGTGTCACAGGAAAGGTTCACAACATAGACAGTAAGAAGAGTCAGTTTACTTGTACTTACTTCGGCATTGTGCCTTTTGTATTTAATTATGATGCAATTTCTGTGTTTCATCGTCATTAAGAAGGTCAGAGGGATACGGTAAACCTGAAGTGAAGCATCGGAATCTATAACTAGTGTCACAGGAATTGTTCTAATTTTAGACGGTAGGAAGAGTCAGTCTTCTTGTACTTAAGTCGGCATTGTGCCTTTTGTATTTAATTCCGATGCAATTTATGTGTTTCATCGTCAATAAGAAGGACCAAGGGATACAGTAAACCTGGAGTGAGGCATCGGAATCTACAACTAGAGTCACAGGAATGGTTCAAATCTTAGACAGTAGGAAGAGTCAGTCTTCTTGTACTTCTGTCGGCATTGTGTCTATTGTATTTAATTCCGATGCAATTTCTGTGTTTCATCATCAATAAGAAGGTCCAAGGGATACAGTAAAACTGAAGTGACGTAATGGATTCTATAACTAATGTCACAGGAATGGATCAAAACATAAACAGTAAGAAGTGTAAGTTTTCTTATGATTCAGTCGGCATAGTGACTTTTGAATTTAATTCCGATGCAATTTCTGTGTTTCATCGCCAATACTAAAGTCGGAGGGATACAGTAAACCTGAAAAGAAGCATCGGAATCAATAACTAGTGTCACAGGAATGGTTCAAATCATAGACAGTAAGGAGAGTCAGTTTTCCTGTACTTACGTCGGCATTGTGCCTTTCGTATTTAATACCGATGCAATTTCTGTGTTTCATCGTCAATAAGAAACTCAGAGGGATACAGTAGACCTGAAGTGAAGCATCGGAATCTATAACTACTGTCACAGGATGGTTCAAAACATAGACAGTAAGAAGAGTCAGTTCTCTTGTACTTAAGTCGTCATTGTGCCTTTTGTATTTATTCCGATGCAATTTCTGTGTTTCATCGTCAATAAGAAGGTCCCGAGGGATGCAGTAAACCTGAAGTGAAGCATCAGAATCTATAACTAGTGTCACAGGAATGGTTCAAAACATAGACAGTAAGAACAGTCAGTTTTCTTGTACTTAAGTCGGCATTGTGCCTTTTGTATTTAATTCCGATGCAATTTCTGTGTTTCATAGTCAATAAGAAGGTCAGAGGGATACAGTAAACCAGAAGTGAAGCATCGGAAACTATAACTAGTGTCACATGAATGGTTGAAAACATAGACAGTAAGATGAGTCAGTTTTCTTGTGCTTAAGTCGGCATTGTGCCTTTTCTATTTAAATACGATGCAATTTCTGTGTTTCATCGTCAATACGAAGGTCAGAGGGATACAGTAAACCTAAAGTGAAGCATCGGAATCTATAACCAGTGTCACAGGAATGGTTCAAGACATACACAGTAAGAAGAGTCAGTTTTCTCGTACTGAAGTTGGCATTGTGCCTTTTCTTTTTAATTCCGATGCAATTTCTGTGTTTCATCGTCAATAAGAAGGTCCACGGGATACAGTAAACCTGAAGTCAAGCATCGGAATCTAAAACTGGTCTCACAGGAAAGGTTCGAAACATAGACAGTAAGAATGGCCGATCTTCCTGGACTTGAGTCGTCAAAGTGCTTTTTGTGTTTGTTTCCGATGCAATTTCTGTGTTTCATTGTCAATACGAAGGTCAGAGGGATACAGTAAACCTGAAGTGAAGCATCGGTATATATAACTAGTGTCACAGGAATGGTTCAAGACATAGACAGTAAGAAGAGTCAGTTTTCTTGTACTTAAGTCGGCATTGTGCCTTTTGTATTTAATTCCGATGCAATTTAAAGGGTTTCATCGTCAATAAGAAGGTCAGAGGGATACAATAAACATGAAGTGAATTATCGGCATCTATAACTAGTGCCACAGGAATGGTTCAAAGCATAGACAGTAAGAAGCGTCAGTTTTCTTGTACTGAAGTCGGCATTGTGCCTTTTGTATTTAATTCCAATGCAATTTCTGTGTTTCATCGTCAATAAGAAGGTCCAAGGGATACAGTAAACCTGAAGTGAGGCATCGGAATCTATAACTAGTGTCACAGGAATGGTTCAAATCTTAGACAGTAGGCAGAGTTAGTCTTCTTGTACTTAAGTCGGCATTGTGCCTTTTGTATTTAATTAGGATGCAATTTCTGTGTTTCATCGTCAATATGAAGGTCCAACGGATACAGTAAACCTGAAGTGAAGTATCGGAATCTATAACTAATGTCATTGGAATGGTTCAATGCATAAACAGTAAGAAGTGTCAGTTTTCTTATAATTAAGTCGGCATTGTGACTTTTGAATTTAATTCCGATGCAATTTCTGTGTTTCATCGCCAATAAGAAAGTTGGAGGGATACAGTAAACCTGAAAAGAAGCATCGGAATCTATAACTAGTGTCACAGGAATGGTTTAGATCATAGACAGTAAGTAGAGTCAGTTTTCTTGTACTTACGTCGGCATTGTGCCTTTCGTATTTAATACCGATGCAATTTCTGTGTTTCATCGTCAATATGAAAGTCAGAGGGATACAGTAGACCTGAAGTGAAGCATCGGAATCTATAACTGCTGTCACAGGAATGGTTCAAAACATAGACAGTAAGAAGAGTCAGTTCTCTTGTACTTAAGTCAGCATTGTGCCTTTTGTATTTAATTCCGATGCAATTTCTGTGTTTCATCGTCAATAAGAAGGTCAGAGGGATACAGTAAACCTAAAGTGAAGCATCGGAATCTATAACTAGTGTCACAGGAAAGGTTCAAAACATAGACAGTAAGAAGAATCAGTTTACTTGTACTTACTTCGGCATTGTGCCTTTTGTATTTAATTTCGATGCAATTTCTGTGTTTCATCGTCAATAAGAAGGACAGAGGGATACAGTAAACCTGAAGTGAAGCATCGGAATCTATAACTAGTGTCACAGGAATTGTTCTAAACTTAGACAGTAGGAAGAGTCAGTCTTCTTGTACTTAAGTCGGCATTGTGCCTTTTGTATTTAATTCCGATGCAATTTCTGTGTTTCATCGTCAATAAGAAGGACCAAGGGATACAGTAAACCTGGAGTGAGGCATCGGAATCTATAACTAGTGTCACAGGAATGGTTCAAATCTTAGACAGTAGGAAGAGTCAGTCTTCTTGTACTTCTGTCGGCATTGTGTCTATTGTGTTTAATTCCGATGCAATTTCTGTGTTTCATCGTCAATAAGAAGGTCCAAGGGATACAGTAACCCTGAAGTGAAGTAATGGATTCTATAACTAATGTCACAATAATGGTTCAAAGCATAAACAGTAAGAAGTGTAAGTTTTCTTATAATTCAGTCGGCATTGTCACTTTTGAATTTAATTCCGATGCAATTTCTGTGTTTCATCGCCAATAAGAAAGTCGGAGGGATACAGTAAACCTGAAAAGAAGCATTGGAATCAATAACTAGTGTCACAGGAATGGTTCAAATCATAGACAGTAAGGAGAGACAGTTTTCTTGTACTTGCGTCGGCATTGTGCCTTTCGTATTTAATACCGATGCAATTTCTGTGTTTCATCGTCAATAAGAAAGTCAGAGGGATACAGTAGACCTGAAGTGAAGCATCGGAATCTATAACTACTGTCAAAGGAATGGTTCAAAACATAGACAGTAAGAAGAGTCAGTTCCCTTGTACTTAAGTCGGCATTGTGCCTTTTCTATTTAAATACGATGCAATTTCTGTGTTTCATCGTCAATACGAAGGTCAGAGGGATACAGTAAACCTAAAGTGAAGCATCGGAATCTATAACCAGTGTCACAGGAATGGTTCAAGACATACACAGTAAGAAGAGTCAGTTTTCTCGTACTTAAGTTGGCATTGTGCCTTTTCTTTTTAATTCCGAAGCAATTTCTGTGTTTCATCGTCAATAAGAAGGTCCACGGGATACAGTAAACCTGAAGTCAAGCATCGGAATCTAAAACTGGTCACACAGGAAAGGCTCAAAACATAGACAGTAAGAATGGCCGATCTTCCTGGACTTGAGTCGTCAAAGTGCTTTTTGTGTTTGTTTCCGATGCAATTTCTGTGTTTCATTGTCAATACGAACGTCAGAGGGATACAGTAAACCTGAAGTGAAGCATCGGAAACTATAACTAGTGTCACAGGAATTGTTCTAAACTTAGACAGTAGGAAGAGTCAGTCTTCTTGTACTTAAGTCGGCATTGTGACTTTTGTATTTAATTCCGATGCAAATTCTGTGTTTCATAGTCACTAAGTAGGTCCAAGGGATACAGTAAACCTGAAGTGAGGCATCGGAATCTATAACTAGTGTCACAGGAATGGTTCAAATCTTAGACATTACGCAGAGTTAGTCTTCTTGTACTTAAGTCGGCATTGTGCGTTTTGTATTTAATTCCGATGCAATTTCTGTGTTTCATCGTCAATATGAAGGTCCAAGGGATACAGTAAACCTGAAGTGAAGTATCGGAATCTATAACTAATGTCATTGGAATGGTTCAATGCATAAACAGTAAGAAGTGTCAGTTTTCTTATAATTAAGTCGGCATTGTGACTTTTGAATTTAATTCCGATGCAATTGCTGTGTTTCATCGCCAATAAGAAAGTCGGAGGGATACAGTAAACCTGAAAAGAAGCATCGGAATCTATAACTAGTGTCACAGGAATGGTTCAGATCATAGACAGTAAGTAGAGTCAGTTTTCTTGTACTTACGTCGGCATTGTGCCTTTCGTATTTAATACCGATGCAATTTCTGTGTTTCATCGTCAATAAGAAAGTCAGGGGGATACAGTAGACCTGAAGTGAAGCATCGGAATCTATAACTGCTGTCACAGGAATGGTTCAAAACATAGACAGTAAGAAGAGTCAGTTCTCTTGTACTTAAGTCAGCATTGTGCCTTTTGTATTTAATTCCGATGCAATTTCTGTGTTTCATCGTCAATAAGAAGGTCAGAGGGATACAGTAAACCTGAAGTGAGGCATCGGAATCTATAACTAGTGTCACAGGAATGGTTCAAATCTTAGACATTACGCAGAGTTAGTCTTCTTGTACTTAAGTCGGCATTGTGCCTTTTGTATTTAATTCCGATGCAATTTCTGTGTTTCATCGTCAATATGAAGGTCCAAGGGATACAGTAAACCTGAAGTGAAGTATCGGAATCTATAACTAATGTCATTGGAATGGTTCAATGCATAAACAGTAAGAAGTGTCAGTTTTCTTATAATTAAGTCGGCATTGTGACTTTTGAATTTAATTCCGATGCAATTGCTGTGTTTCATCGCAAATAAGAAAGTCGGAGGGATACAGTAAACCTGAAAAGAAGCATCGGAATCTATAACTAGTGTCACAGGAATGGTTCAGATCATAGACAGTAAGTAGAGTCAGTTTTCTTGTACTTAAGTCGGCATTGTGCCTTTCGTATTTAATACCGATGCAATTTCTGTGTTTCATCGTCAATAAGAAAGTCAGGGGGATACAGTAGACCTGAAGTGAAGCATCGGAATCTATAACTGCTGTCACAGGAATGGTTCAAAACATAGACAGTAAGAAGAGTCAGTTCTCTTGTACTTAAGTCAGCATTGTGCCTTTTGTATTTAATTCCGATGCAATTTCTGTGTTTCATCGTCAATAAGAAGGTCAGAGGGATACAGTAAACCTGAAGTGAGGCATCGGAATCTATAACTAGTGTCATAGGAATGGTTCAAATCTTAGACATTACGCAGAGTTAGTCTTCTTGTACTTAAGTCGGCATTGTGCCTTTTGTATTTAATTCCGATGCAATTTCTGTGTTTCATCGTCAATATGAAGGTCCAAGGGATACAGTAAACCTGAAGTGAAGTATCGGAATCTATAACTAATGTCATTGGAATGGTTCAATGCATAAACAGTAAGAAGTGTCAGTTTTCTTATAATGAAGTCGGCATTGTGACTTTTGAATTTAATTCCGATGCAATTGCTGTGTTTCATCGCAAATAAGAAAGTCGGAGGGATACAGTAAACCTGAAAAGAAGCATCGGAATCTATAACTAGTGTCACAGGAATGGTTCAGATCATAGACAGTAAGTAGAGTCAGTTTTCTTGTACTTAAGTCGGCATTGTGCCTTTCGTATTTAATACCGATGCAATTTCTGTGTTTCATCGTCAATAAGAAAGTCAGGGGGATACAGTAGACCTGAAGTGAAGCATCGGAATCTATAACTGCTGTCACATTAATGGTTCAAAACATAGACAGTAAGAAGAGTCAGTTCTCTTGTACTTAAGTCAGCATTGTGCCTTTTGTATTTAATTCCGATGCAATTTCTGTGTTTCATCGTCAATAAGAAGGTCAGAGGGATACAGTAAACCTGAAGTGAAGCATCGGAATCTATAACTAGTGTCCCAGGAAAGGTTCAAAACATAGACAGTAAGAAGAGTCAGTTTACTTGTACTTACTTCGGCATTGTGCCTTTTGTATTTAATTTCGATGCAATTTCTGTGTTTCATCGTCAATAAGAAGGTCAGAGGGATACAGTAAACCTGAAGTGAAGCATTGGAATCTATAACTAGTGTCACAGGAATTGTTCTAAACTTAGACAGTAGGAAGAGTCAGTCTTCTAGTACTTAAGTCGGCATTGTGCCTTTCGTATGTAATTCCGATGCAATTTCTGTGTTTCATCGTCAATAAGAAGGACCAAGGGATACAGTAAACCTGGAGTGAGGCATCGGAATCTATAACTAGTGTCACAGGAATGGTTCAAATCTTAGACAGTAGGAAGAGTCAGTCTTCTTGTACTTCTGTCGGCATTGTGTCTATTGTATTTAATTCCGATGCAATTTCTGTGTTTCATCGTCAATAAGAAGGTCCAAGGGATACAGTAAACCTGAAGTGAAGTAATGGATTCTATAACTAATGTCACAGGAATGGTTCAAAGCATAAACAGTAAGAAGTGTAAGTTTTCTTATAATTCAGTCGGCATTGTGACTTTTGAATTTAATTCCGATGCAATTTCTGTGTTTCATCGCCAATAAGAAAGTCGGAGGGATACAGTAAACCTGAAAAGAAGCATCGGAATCAATAATCAGTGTCACAGGAATGGTTCAAATAATAGACAGTAAGGAGAGTCAGTTTTCTTGTACTTGCGTCGGCATTGTGCCTTTCGTATTTAATACCGATGCAATTTCTGTGTTTCATCATCAATAAGAAAGTCAGAGGGATACAGTAGACCTGAAGTGAAGCATCGGAATCTATAACTACTGTCACAGGAATGGTTCAAAACAAAGACAGTAAGAAGAGTCAGTTCTCTTGTACTTAAGTCGGCATTGTGCCTTTTGTATTTATTCCGATGCAATTTCTGTGTTTCATCGTCAATAAGAAGGTCCCGAGGGATGCAGTAAACCTGAAGTGAAGCATCAGAATCTATAACTAGTGTGACAGGAATGGTTCAAAACATAGACAGTAAGAACAGTCAGTTTTCTTGTACTTAAGTCGGCATTGTGCCTTTGTATGCAATTCCGACGCTATTTCTGTGTTTCATTGTCAATAAGAAGGTCAGAGGGATACAGTAAACCTGAAGTGAAGCATCGGAAACTATAACTAGTGTCACATGAATGGTTCAAAACATAGACAGTAAGCAGAGTCAGTTTTCTTGTACTTAAGTCGGCATTGTGCCTTTTCCATTTAAATCCGATGCAATATCTGTGTTTCATCGTCAATACGAAGGTCAGAGGGATACAGTAAACCTGAAGTGAGGCATCGGAATCTACAACTAGTGTCACAGGAATGGTTCAAGACATACACAGTAAGAAGAGTCAGTTTTCTCGTACTTAAGTTGGCATTGTGCGTTTTCTTTTTAATTCCGATGCAATTTCTGTGTTTCATCGTCAATAAGAAAGTCGGAGGGATACAGTAAATCTGAAAAGAAGCATCGGAATCTGTAACTAGTGTCACAGGAATGGTTCAGATCATAGACAGTAAGTAGAGTCAGTTTTCTTGTACATACGTCGGCATTGTGCCTTTCGTATTTAATACCGATGCAATATCTGTGTTTCATCGTCAATAAGAAAGTCAGAGGGATACAGTAGACCTGAAGTGAAGCATCGGAATCTATAACTGCTGTCACATGAATGGTTCAAAACATAGACAGTAAGAAGAGTCAGTTCTCATGTACTTAAGTCAGCATTGTGCCTTTTGTATTTCATTCCGATGCAATTTTTGTGTTTCATCGTCAATAAGAAGGTCAGAGGGATACAGTAAACCTGAAGTGAAGCATCGGAATCTATAACTAGTGTCACAGGATAGGTTCAAAACATAGACAGTAAGAAGAGTCAGTTAACTTGTACTTACTTCGGCATTGTGCCTTTTGTATTTAATTCCGATGCAATTTCTGTGTTTCATCGTCAATAAGAACGTCAGAGGGATACAGTAAACCTGAAGTGAAGCATCGGAATCTATAACTAGTGTCACAGGAATTGTTCTAAACTTAGACAGTAGGAAGAGTCAGTCTTCTTGTACATAAGTCGGCGTTGTGCCTTTTGTATTTAATTCCGATGCAATTTCTGTGTTTCATCGTCAATAAGAAGGACCAAGGGTTACAGTAAACCTGGAGTGGGGCATCGGAATCTACAACTAGTGTCACAGGAATGGTTCAAATCTTAGACAGTAGGAAGAGTCAGTCTTCTTGTACTTCTGTCGGCATTGTGTCTACTGTAGTTAATTCCGATGCAATTTCTGTGTTTCATCGTCAATAAGAAGGTCCAAGGGATACAGTAAACCTGAAGTGAAGTAATGGATTCTATAACTAATGTCACAGGAATGGTTCAAAGCATATACAGTAAGAAGTGTAAGTTTTCTTATAATTCAGTCGGCATTGTGACCTTTGAATTTAATTCCGATTCAATTTCTGTGTTTCATCGCCAATAAGAAAGTCGGAGGGATACAGTAAACCTGAAAAGAAGCATCGGAATCAATAACTAGTGTCACAGGAATGGTTCAAATCATAGACAGTAAGGAGAGTCAGTTTTCTTGTCCTTACGTCGGCATTGTGCCTTTCGTAGTTCATACCGATGCAATTTCTGTGTTTCATCGTCAATAAGAAAGTCAGAGGGATACAGTAGACCTGAAGTGAAGCATCGGAATCTATAACTACTGTCACAGGAATGGTTCAAAACATAGACAGTAAGAAGAGTCAGTTCTCTTGTACTTCAGTCGGCATTGTGCCTTTTGTATTTATTTCGATGCAATTTCTGTGTTTCATCGTCAATAAGAAGGTCCCGACGGATGCAGAAAACCTGAAGTGAAGCATCAGAATCTATAACTAGTGTCACAGGAATGGTTCAAAACATAGACAGTAAGAACAGTCAGTTTTCTTGTACTTAAGTCGGCATTGTGCCTTTTGTATTTAATTCCGATGCAATTTCTGTGTTTCATTGTCAATAAGAAGGTCAGAGGGATACAGTAAACCAGAAGTGAAGCATCGGAAACTATAACTAGGGTCACAAGAATGGTTCAAAACATAGACAGTAAGAAGAGTCAGTTTTCTTGTACTTAAGTCGGCATTGTGCCTTTTCTATTTAAATCCGATGCAATTTCGGTGTTTCATCGTCAATACGAAGGTCAGAGGGATACAGTAAACCTGAAGTGAGGCATCGGAATCTATAACTAGTGTCACAGCAATGGTTCTAATCATAGACAGTAAGAAGTGTCAGTTTTCTTGTACTTACGTCGGCACTGTGCGTTTTGTATTTAATTCCGATGAATTTTCTGTGTTTCATCGCCAATAAGAAGGTCAGAGGGATACACTAAACATGAAGTGAAGCTACGGAATCTATAACTAGTGTCACAGGAATGGTTAAAAGCATCGACAGTAAGAAGAGTCAGTTTTCTTGTACATAAGTCGGCATTGTGCGTTTTGTATTAAATTCCGATGCAATAGCTGTTTTTCATCGTCAATAAGATGGTCAGAGGGATACAGTAAACCTGAAGTGAAGCATCGGAATCTATGACTAGTGTCACAGGAATGGTTAAAAACATACACAGTAAGCAGAGTCAGTTTTTTTGTACTTAAGGCGGCATTGTGCCTTTTGTATTTAATTCTGATGCAATTTCAGTGTTTCATCGTCAGTAAGAAGGTCAGAGGGACACAGTAAACCTGAAGTGAAGCATCGGAATTCAAAACCGGTCTCACAGGAAAGGTTCAAAACATAGACAGTAAGAAGTGCCAGACTTCTTGTACTTGAGTCGGCATTGAGCCTTTTGTATTGAATTCCCATGCAATTACTGTGTTTCATCGTCAATAAGAAGGTCAGAGGGATACAGTAAACCTGAAGTGAAGCATCGGAATCAGTAACTAGTGTCACACGAATGGTTCAATACATAGACAGTAAGCAGCGTCAGTTTTCTTGTACTGAAGTCGGCATTGTCCCTTTTGTATTTAATTCCGATGCAATTTCTGTGTTTCATCGTCAATAAGAAGGTCAGAATGATACAGTAAACCTGAAGTGAAGTATCGGAATCTATAACTAGTGTCAGAGGAATGGTTCAAATCATAGACAGTAAGAAGCGTCAGTTTTCTTGTACGTAAGTCGGCATTGTGCCTTTTGTATTTAATTCCGATGCAATTTCTGTGTTTCATCGTCAATAAGAAGGTCAGAGGGATACAGTAAACCTAAAGTGAAGCATCGGAATCTATAACTAGTGTCACAGGAATGGTTCAAGACATACACAGTAAGAAGAGTCAGTTTTCACGTACTTAAGTTGGCATTGTGCGTTTCCTTTTTAATTCCGATGCAATTTCTGTGTTTCATCGTCAATAAGAAGGTCCACGGGATACAGTAAACCTGAAGTCAAGCATCGGAATCTAAAACTGGTCTCACAGGAAAGGTTCAAAACATAGACAGTAAGAATGGCCGATCCTCCTGGACTTGAGTCGCCAAAGTGCTTTTTGTGTTTATTTCCGATGCAATTTCTGTGTTTCATTGTCAATACGAAGGTCAGAGGGATACAGTAAACCTGAAGTGAAGCATCGGAATCTATAACTAGTGTCACAGGAATTGTTCTAAACTTAGACAGTAGGAAGAGTCAGTCTTCTTGTACTTAAGTCGGCATTGTGCCTTTTGTATTTAATTCCGATGCAATTTCTGTGTTTCATCGTCAATAAGAAGGTCAGAGGGATACAGTAAACCTGAAGTGAAGTATCGGCATCTATAACTAGTGTCAGAGGAATGGTTCAAATCATAGACAGTAAGAAGCGTCAGTTATCTTGTACGTAAGTCGGCATTGTGCCTTTTGTATTTAATTCTGATGCAATTTCTGTAATTCATCGTCACTAAGAAGGTCCAAGGGATACAGTAAACCTGAAGTGAGGCATCGGAATCTATAACTAGTGTCACAGGAATGGTTCAAATCTTAGACATTAGGCAGAGTTAGTCTTCTTGCACTTAAGTCGGCATTGTGCCGTTTGTATTTAATTCTATAACTAGTGTCACAGGAATGGTTCAAATCTTAGACAGTAGGAAGAGTCAGTCTTCTTGTACTTCTGTCGGCATTGTGTCTATTGTATTTAATTCCGATGCAATTTCTGTGTTTCATCGTCAATAAGAAGGTCCAAGGGATACAGTAAACCTGAAGTGAAGTAATGGATTCTATAACTAATGTCACAGGAATGGTTCAAAGCGTAAACAGTAAGAAGTGTAAGTTTTCTTATAATTCAGTCGGCATTGTGACTTTTGAATTTAATTCCGATGCAATTTCTGTGTTTCATCGCCAATAAGAAAGTCGGAGGGATACAGTAAACCTGAAAAGAAGCATCGGAATCAATAATCAGTGTCACAGGAATGGTTCAAATCATAGACAGTAAGGAGAGTCAGTTTTCTTGTACTTGCGTCGGCATTGCGCCTTTCGTATTTAATACCGATGCAATTTCTGTGTTTCATCGTCAATAAGAAAGTCAGAGGGATACAGTAGACCTGAAGTGAAGCATCGGAATGTATAATTACTGTCACAGGAATGGTTCAAAACAAAGACAGTAAGAAGAGTCAGTTCTCTTGTACTTAAGTCGGCATTGTGATTTTTGTATTTATACCGATGCAATTTCTGTGTTTCATCGTCAATAAGAAGGTCCCGAGGGATGCAGTAAACCTGAAGTGAAGCATCAGAATCTATAACTAGTGTCACAGGAATGGTTCAAAACATAGACAGTAAGAACAGTCAGTTTTCTTGTACTTAAGTCGGCATTGTGCCTTTGTATTTAATTCCGATGCAATTTCTGTGTTTCATTGTCAATGAGAAGGTCAGAGGGATACAGTAAACCTGAAGTGAAGCATCGGAAACTATAACTAGTGTCACATGAATGGTTCAAAACATAGACAGTAAGCAGAGTCAGTTTTCTTGTACTTAAGTCGGCATTGTGCCTTTTCCATTTAAATCCGATGCAATTTCTGTGTTTCATCGTCAATACGAAGGTCAGAGGGATACAGTAAACCTGAAGTGAGGCATCGGAATCTATAACTAGTGTCACAGGAATGGTTCAAGACATACACAGTACGAAGAGTCAGTTTTCTCGTACTTAAGTTGGCATTGTGCGTTTTCTTTTTAATTCCGATGCAATTTCTGTGTTTCATCGTCAATAAGAAGGTCCACGGGATACAGTAAACCTGAAGCCAAGCATCGGAATCTAAAACTGGTCTCACAGGAAAGGTTCAAAACATAGACAGTTAGAATGGCCGATCTTCCTGGACTTGAGTCGTCAAAGTTCTTTTTGTGTTTATTTCCGATGCAATTTCTGTGTTTCATTGTCAATACGAAGGTCAGAGGGATACAGTAAACCTGAAGTGAAGCATCGGTATCTATAACTAGTGTCACAGGAATGTTTCAAGACATAGACAGTAAGAAGAGTCAGATTACTTGTACTTACTTCGGCATTGTGCCTTTTGTATTTAATTCCGATGCAATTTCTGGGTTTCATCGTCAATAAGAAGGTCAGAGGGATACAGTAAACCTGAAGTGAAGCATCGGAATCTATAACTAGTGTCACAGGAATTGTTCTAAACTTAGACAGTTGGAAGAGTCAGTCTTCTTGTACTTAAGTCGGCATTGTGCCTTTTGTATTTAATTCCGATGCAATTTCTGTGTTTCATCGTCAATAAGAAGGACCAAGGGTTACAGTAAACCTGGAGTGGGGCATCGGAATCTACAACTAGTGTCACAGGAATGGTTCAAATCTTAGACAGTAAGGAGAGTCAGTTTTCTTGTACTTACGTCGGCATTGTGCCTTTCGTATTTCATACCGATGCAATTTCTGTGTTTCATCGTCAATAAGAAAGTCAGAGGGATACAGTAGACCTGAAGTGAAGCATCGGAATCTATAACTACTGTCACAGGAATGGTTCAAAACATAGACAGTAAGAAGAGTCAGTTCTCTTGTACTTCAGTCGGCATTGTGCCTTTTGTATTTATTTCGATGCAATTTCTGTGTTTCATCGTCAATAAGAAGGTCCCGACGGATGCTGAAAACCTGAAGTGAAGCATCAGAATCTATAACTAGTGTCACAGGAATGGTTCAAAACATAGACAGTAAGAACAGTCAGTTTTCTTGTACTTAAGTCGGCATTGTGCCTTTTGTATTTAATTCCGATGCAATTTCTGTGTTTCATTGTCAATAAGAAGGTCAGAGGGATACAGTAAACCAGAAGTGAAGCATCGGAAACTATAACTAGTGTCACATGAATGGTTCAAACATAGACAGTAAGAAGAGTCAGTTTTCTTGTACTTAAGTCGGCATTGTGCCTTTTCTATTTAAATCCGATGCAATTTCTGTGTTTCATCGTCAATACGTAGGTCAGAGGGATACAGTAAACCTGAAGTGAGGCATCGGAATCTATAACTAGTGACACAGGAATGGTTCTAATCATAGACAGTAAGAAGAGTCAGTTTTCTTGTACTTATGTCGGCACTGTGCGTTTTGTATTTAATTCCGATGAATTTTCTGTGTTTCATCGCCAATAAGAAGGTCAGAGGGATACAGTAAACCTGAAGTGAAGCTACGGAATCTATAACTAGTGTCACAGGAATGGTTAAAAGCATCGACAGTAAGAAGAGTCAGTTTTCTTGTACATAAGTCGGCATTGTGCGTTTTGTATTAAATTCCGATGCAATAGCTGTGTTTCATCGTCAATAAGAAGGTCAGAGGGATACATTAAACCTGAAGTAAAGCATCGGAATCTGTAACTAGTGTCACAGGAGTGGTTCAATACATAGACAGTAAGCAGCGTCAGTTTTTTTGTCCTTAAGGCGGCATTGTGCCTTTTGTATTTAATTCTGATGCAATTTCAGTGTTTCATCGTCAATAAGAAGGTCAGAGGGAAACAGTAAACCTGAAGTGAAGTATCGGAATCTGTAACTAGTGTCAGAGGAAAGGTTCAAATCATAGACAGTAAGAAGCGTCAGTTTTCTTGTACTTATGTCGGCATTGTGCCTTTTGTATTTAATTCCGATGCAATTTCTGTGTTTCATCGTCAATAAGACGGTCAGAGGGATACAGTAAACCTAAAGTGAAGCAACGGAATCTATAACTAGTGTCACAGGAATGGTTCAAGACATACACAGTAAGAAGAGTCAGTTTTCTCGTACTAAAGTTGGCATTGTGCGTTTTCTTTTTAATACCGATGCAATTTCTGTGTTTCATCGTCAATAAGAAGGTCCAAGGGATACAGTAAACCTGGAGTGAGGCATCGGAATCTATAACTAGTGTCACAGGAATGGTTCAAATCTTAGAAAGTAGGAAGAGTTAGTCTTCTTGTACTTAAGTCGGCATTGTGCCTTTTGTATTTAATTCCTATGCAATTTCTGTGTTTCATCGTCAATATGAAGGTCCAAGGGATACAGAAAAACCTGAAGTGAAGTATCGGAATCTATAACTAATGTCACAGGAATGGTTCAATGCATAAACAGCAAGAAGTGTCAGTTATCTTATAATTAAGTCGGCATTGTGACTTTTGTATTTAATTCCGATGCAATTTCTGTGTTTCATCGCCAATAAGAAAGTCGGAGGGGTACAGTAATCCTGAAAAGAAGCATCGGAATCTATAACTAGTGTCACAGGAATGGTTCAGATCATAGACAGTAAGTAGAGTCAGTTTGCTTGTACTTACGTCGGCATTGTGCCTTTCGTATTTAATACCGATGCAATTTCTGTGTTTCATCGTCAATAAGAAAGTCAGAGGGATACAGTGGACCTGAAGTGAAGCATCGGAATCTATAACTGCTGTCACAGGAATGGTTCAAAACATAGACAGTAAGAAGAGTCAGTTCTCTTGTACTTAAGTCAGCATTGTGCCTTTTGTATTTAATTCCGATGCAATTTCTGTGTTTCATCGTCAATAAGAAGGTCAGAGGGATACAGTTAACCTGAAGTGAAGCCTCGGAAACTATAACTAGTGTCACATGATTGGTTCAAAACATAGACAGTAAGAAGAGTCAGTTCTCATGTACTTAAGTCAGCATTGTGCCTTTTGTATTTAATTCCGATGCAATTTCTGTGTTTCATCGTCAATAAGAAGGTCAGAGGGATACAGTAAACCTGAAGTAAAGCATCGGAATCTATAACTAGTGTCACAGGAAAGGTTCAAAACGTAGACAGTAAGAGGAGTCAGTTTACTTGTACTTACTTCGGCATTGTGCCTTTTGTATTTAATTCCGATGCAATTTCTGTGTTTCACCGTCAATAAGAACGTCAGAGGGATACAGTAAACCTGAAGTGAGGCATCGGAATCTATAACTAGTGTCACAGGAATGGTTCAAATCTTAGACAGTAGGAAGAGTCAGTCTTCTTGTACTTCTGTCGGCATTGCGTCTATTGTAATTAATTCAGATGCAATTTCTGTGTTTCATCGTCAGTAAGAAGGTCCAAGGGATACAGTAAACCTGAAGTGAAGTAATGGATTCTTTAACTAATGTCACAGGAATGGTTCAAAGCATAAACAGTAAGAAGTGTAAGTTTTCTTATAACTCAGTCGGCATTGTGACTTTTGAATTTAATTCCGATGCAATTTCTGTGTTTCATCGCCAATAAGAAAGTCGGAGGGATACAGTAAACCTGAAAAGAAGCATCGGAATCAATAACTAGTGTCACAGGAATGGTTCAAATCATAGACAGTAAGGAGAGTCAGTTTTCATGTACTTACGTCGGCATTGTTCCTTTCGTATTTCATACCGATGCAATTTCTGTTTTCATCGTCAATAAGAAAGTCAGAGGGATACAGTGGACCTGAAGTGAAGCATCGGAATCTATAACTACTGTCACAGGAATGGTTCAAAACATAGACAGTAAGAAGAGTCAGTTCTCTTGTACTTAAGTCGGCATTGTGCCTTTTGTAATTATTCCGATGCAATTTCTGTGTTTCATCGTCAATAAGAAGGTCCCGAGGGATGCAGTAAACCTGAAGTGAAGCATCAGAATCTATAACTAGTGTCACAGGAATGGTTCAAAACATAGACAGTAAGAAGAGTCAGTTTTCTTGTACTTAAGTCGACATTGTGCCTTTTGTATTTAATTCCGATGCAATTTCTGTGTTTCATCGTCAATAAGAAGGTCAGAGGGATACAGTAAACCTAAAGTGAAGCATCGGAATCTATAACTAGTGTCACAGGAATGGTTCAAGACATAGACAGTAAGAAGAGTCAGTTTTCTTGTACTTAAGTCGGCATTGTGCCTTATGTATTTAATTCCGATGAATTTTCTGTGTTTCATCGCCAATAAGAAGGTCAGAGGGATACAGTAAACCTGAAGTGAGCTACGGAATCTATAACTAGTGTCAGAGGAATGGTTCAAATCATAGACAGTAAGAAGCGTCAGTTTTCTTGTACTGAAGTCGGCATTGTTCCTTTTGCATTTAATTCCGATGCAATTTCTGTGTTTCATCGTCAATAAGAAGGTCAGAGGGATACAGTAAACCTGAAGTGAAGCAACGGAATCTATAACTAGAGTCACAGGAAAGGTTCAAAACATAGACAGTAAGAAGAGTCAGTTTACTTGTACTTACTTCGGCATTGTGCCTTTTGTATTTAATTCCGATGCAATTTCTGTGTTTCATCGTCAATAAGAAGGTCAGAGGGATACAGTAAACCTGAAGTGAAGCATCGGAATATAAAACTAGTGTCACAAGAATTGTTCTAAACTTAGACAGTAGGAAGAGTCAGTCTTCTTGTACTTAAGTCGGCATTGTGCCTTTTGTATTTAATTCCGATGCAATTTCTGTGTGTCATCGTCAATAAGAAGGTCCAAGGGATACAGTAAACCTGGAGTGAGGCATCGGAATCTGTAACTAGTGTCACAGGAATGGTTCAAATCTTAGACAGTAGGAAGAGTTAGTCTTCTTGTACTTAAGTCGGCATTGTGCCTTTTGTATTTAATTCCGATGCAATTTCTGTGTTTCATCGTCAATATGAAGGTCCAAGGGATACAATAAACCTGAAGTGAAGTATCGGAATCTATAACTAATGTCACAGGAATGGTTCAATGCATAAACAGTAAGAAGTGTCAGTTTTCTTATAATTAAGTCGGCATTGTGACTTTTGTATTTAATTCCGATGCAATTTCTGTGTTTCATCGCCAATAAGAAAGTCGGTGGGATACAGTAAACCTGAAAAGAAACATCGGAATCTATAACTAGTGTCACAGGAATGGTTCAGATCATAGACAGTAAGTAGAGTCAGTTGTCTTGTACTTACGTCGGCATTGTGCTTTTCGTATTTAATACCGATGCAATTTCTGTGTTTCATCGTCAATAAGAAAGTCAGAGGGATACAGTAGACCTGAAGTGAAGCATCGGAATCTATAACTGCTGTCACAGGAATGGTTCAAAACATAGACAGTAAGAGGAGTCAGTTCTCTTGTACTTAAGTCAGCATTGTGCCTTTTGTATTTAATTCCGATGCAGTTTCTGTGTTTCATCGTCAATAAGAAGGTCAGAGGGATACAGTAAACCTGAAGTGAAGCATCGGAAACTATAACTAGTGTCACATGAATGGTTCAAAACATAGACAGTAAGAAGAGTCAGTTTTCTTGTACTTAAGTCGACATTGTGACTTTTCTATTTAAATTCGATGCAATATCTGTGTTTCATTGTCAATACGAAGGTCAGAGGGATACAGTAAACCTGAAGTGAAGCATCGGAATCTATAACTAGTGTCACAGGAATGGTTCAAAAGGTAGACAGTAAGATGAGCCAGCCTTCTAGTACTTGAGTCGGCATTGTGCCTTTTGTATTTAATTCCGAAGCAATTTCTGTGTTTCATCGTCAATAAGAGGGACAGAGGGATACAGTAAACCTGAAGTGAGACATCGGAATCTATAACTAGTGTCACAGGAATGGTTCTAATCATAGACACTAAGAAGTGTCAGTTTTCTTGTACTTAGGTTGGCATTGTGCGTTTCGTATTTAATTCCGATGCAATTTCTGTGTTTCGTCGTCGATAAGAAGGTCCAAGGGATACAGTAAACCTGAAGTGAAGCATCGGAATCCAAAACCGGTCTCACAGGAAAGGTTCAAGACATAGACAGTAAGAAGAGTCAGTTTTCTTGTACTTAAGTCGCCATTGTGCTTTTTCTATTTAAATCCGATGCAATTTCTGTGTTTCATCGTCAATACGAAGGTCAGAGGGATACAGTAAACCTGAAGTGAGGCATCGGAATCTATAACTAGTGTCAGAGGAATGGTTCAAATCATAGACAGTAAGAAGCGTCAGTTTTCTTGTACTTAAGTCGGCATTGTGCCTTTTGTATTTAATTCCGATGCAATTTCTGTGTTTCATCGTCTATAAGAAGGTCAGAGGGAAACAGTAAACCTGAAGTGAAGCATCGGAATCTATAACTAGTGTCACAGGAATGGTTCAAGACATACACAGTAAGAAGAGTCAGTTTTCTTGTACTTATGTCGGCATTGTGCCTTTTGTATTTAATTCCGATGAGTTTTCTGTGTTTCATCGCCAATAAGAAGGTCAGAGGGATACAGTAAACTTGAAGTGAGGCATCGGAACCTATAACTAGTGTCACAGGAATGGTTCAAACATAGACAGTAAGAAGAGTCAGTTTTCTTGTACATAAGTCGGCATTGTGCGTTTTGTATTTAATTCCGATGCAATAGCTGTTTTTCATCGGCAATAAGATGGTCAGAGGAATACAGTAAACCTGAAGTGAAGCATCGGAATCTATAACTAGTGTCACAGGAATGGTTAAAAACATACCCAGTAAGAAGAGTCAGTTTTCTTGTACTTAAGTTGGCATTGTGCGTTTTCTATTTATTTCCGATGCAATTTCTGTGTTTCTTCGTCAATAAGAAGGTCCACGGGATACAGTAAACCTGGAGTGAAGCATCGGAATCTATAACTAGTGTCTCTGGAATGGTTCAAAACTTCGACAGTAGGAAGAGTCAGTCATCTTGTACTTAAGTCTGCTTTGTGCATTTTGTATTTAATTCCGATGCTATTTCTGTGTTTCATCGTCAATAAGAAGGTCCAAGGGAAACAGTAAACCTGAAGTGAAGCATCGGAATCTATAACTAGTGTCACAGGAATGGTTCAAAACATAGACAGTAAGAAGAGTCAGTTTACTTGTACTTACTTCGGCCATGTGCCTTTTGTATTTAATTCCGATGCAATTTCTGTGTTTCATCGTCAATAAGAAGGTCAGAGGGATACAGTAAACCTGAAGTGAAGCATCGGAATCTATAACTAGTGTCACAGGAATTGTTCTGAACTTAGACAGTAGGAAGAGTCTGTCTTCTTGTACTTAAGTCGGCATTGTGCCTTTTGTATTTAATTCCGATGCAATTTCTGTGTTTCATCGTCAATAAGAAGGTCCAGGGGATACAGTAAAAATGGAGTGGGGCATCGGAATCTATAACTAGTGTCACAGGAATGGTTCAAAACATAGACAGTAAGAAGAGTCAGTTTTCTTGTACATAAGTCGGCATTGTGCGTTTTGTATTTAATTCCGATGCAATAGCTGTTTTTCATCGTCAATAAGATGGTCAGAGGGATACAGTAAACCTGAAGTGAAGCATCGGAATCTATAACTAGTGTCACAGGAATGGTTCAAGACATACACAGTAAGAAGAGTCAGTTTTCTTGTACTTATGTCGGCATTGTGCCTTTTGTATTTAATTCCGATGCAATTTCTGTGTTTCATCGTCAATAAGGTCAGAGGGATACAGTAAACCTGAAGTGAAGCATCGGAAACTATAACTAGTGTCACATGAATGGTTCAAAACATAGACAGTAAGAAGAGTCAGTTTTCTTTTACTTAAGTCGACATTGTGACTTTTCTATTTAAATCCGATGCATTTTCTGTGATTCATCGTCAATACGAAGGTCAGAGGGATACAGTAAACCTGAAGTGAAGCATCGGAATCTATAACTAGTGTCACAGGAATGGTTCAAAACGGAGACAGTAAGATGAGCCAGCCTTCTTGTACTTGAGTCGGCATTGTGACTTTTGTATTTAATTCCGAAGCAATTTCTGTGTTTCATCGTCTATAAGAAGGTCAGAGGGATACAGTAAACCTGAAGTGAAGCATCGGAATCTATAACTAGTGTCACAGGAATGGTTCAAGACATACACAGTAAGAAGAGTCAGTTTTCTTGTACTTATGTCGGCATTGTGCCTTTTGTATTTAATTCCGATGAGTTTTCTGTGTTTCATCGCCAATAAGAAGGTCAGACTGATACAGTAAACCTGAAGTGAAGCATCGGAACCTATAGCTAGTGTCACAGGAATGGTTCAAAAGATAGACAGTAAGAAGAGTCAGTTTTCTTGTACATAAGTCAGCATTGTGCGTTTTGTATTTAATTCCGATGCAATAGCTGTTTTTCATCGTCAATAGGATGGTCAGAGGGATACAGTAAACCTGAAGTGAAGCATAGGAATCTATAACTAGTGTCACAGGAATGGTTAAAAACATACACAGTAAGAAGAGTCAGTTTTCTTGTAATTAAGTTGGCATTGTACGTTTTCTATTTAATTCCGATGCAATTTCTGTGTTTCATCGTCAATAAGAAGGTCCACGGGATACAGTAAACCTGGAGTGAAGCATCGGAATCTATAACTAGTGTCTCTGGAATGGTTCAAAACTTAGACAGTAGGAAGAGTCAGTCATCTTGTACTTAAGTCTGCTTTGTGTATTTTGTATTTAATTCCGATGCAATTTCTGTGTTTCATCGTCAATAAGAAGGTCCAAGGGAAACAGTAAACCTGAAGTGAAGCATCGGAATCTATAACTAGTGTCACAGGAATGGTTCAAAACTTAGACATTAGGAAGAGTTAGTCTTCTTGTACTTAAGTCGGCATTGGGCCTTTTGTATTTAATTCCGATGCAATTTCTGGGTTTCATCGTCAATAAGAAGGTCAGAGGGATACAATAAACATGAAGTGAAGTATCGGCATCCATAACTAGTGTCACAGGAATGGTTCAAAGCATAGACAGTAAGAAGCGTCAGTTTTCTTGTACTGAAGTCGGCATTGTGCCTTTTGTCTTTAATTCCGATGCAATTTCTGTGTTTCATCGTCAATAAGAAGGTCAGAGGGATACAGTAAAACTGAATTGAAGCATCGGAATCTATAACTAGAGTCACAGGAAAGGTTCAAAACATAGACAGTAAGAAGAGTCAGTTTACTTGTACTTACTTCGGCATTGTGGCTTTTGTATTTAATTCCGATGCAATTTCTGTGTTTCATCGTTAATAAGAAGGTCAGAGGGATACAGTAAACCTGAAGTGAAGCATCGGAATCTATAACTAGTGTCACAGGAATTGTTCTGAACTTAGACAGTAGGAAGAGTCAGTCTTCTTGTACTTAAGTCGGCATTGTGCCTTTTGTATTTAATTCCGATGCAATTTCTGTGTTTCATCGTCAATAAGAAGGTCCAAGGGATACAGTAAACCTGGAGTGAGGCATCGGAATCTATAACTAGTGTGACAGGAATGGTTCAAATCTTAGACAGTAGGAAGAGTTAGTCTTCTTGTACTTAAGTCGGCATTGTGCCTTTTGTATTTAATTCCGATGCAATTTCTGTGTTTCATCGTCAATATGAAGGTCCAAGTGATACAGTAAACCTGAAGTGAAGTATCGGAATCTATAACTAATGTCACAGGAATGGTTCAATGCATAAACAGTAAGAAGTGTCAGTTTTCTTATAATTAAGTCGGCATTATGACTTTTGTATTTAATTAGGACGCAATTTCTGTGTTTCATCGTCAATAAGAAAGTCAGAGGGATACAGTAGACCTTAAGTGAAGCATCGGAATCTCTAACTGCTGTCACAGGAATGGTTCAAAACATAGACAGTAAGAAGAGTCAGTTTTCTTGTATTTATGTCGGCATTGTGCCTTTTGTATTTAATTATGATGTAATTTCTGTGTTTCATCGTCAATAAGAAGGTTAGAGGAATACAGTAAACCTGAAGTGAAGCATCGGAATCTATAACTAGTGTCACAGGAATGGTTCAAAACATAGACAGTAAGAAGAGTCAGTTTTCTTGTACATAAGTCGGCATTGTGCGTTTTGTATTTAATTCCGATGCAATATCTGTTTTTCATCGTCAATAAGATGGTCAGAGGGATACAGTAAACCTGAAGTGAAGCATCGGAATCTATAACTAGTGTCACAGGAATGGTTAAAAACATACACAGTAAGAAGAGTCAGTTTTGTTGTACTTAAGTCGGCATTGTGCGTTTTGTATTTAATTCCGACACAATTTCTGTGTTTCATCGTCAATAAGAAGGTCAGAGGGATACAGTAAACCTGAAGTGAAGCATCGGAATCTATAACTTTGAGTCACAGGAAATGTTCAAAACATAGACAGTAAGAAGAGTCAGTTTACTTGTACTTACTTCGGCATTGTGCCTTTTGTATTTAATTCCGATGCAATTTCTGTGTTTCATCGTCAATAAGAAGGTACAAGGGGTACAGTAAACCTGGAGTGAGGCATCGGAATCTATAACTAGTGTCACAGGAATGGTTCAATGCATAAACAGTAAGAAGTGTCAGTTTTCTTATAATTAAGTCGGCATTGTGACTTTTGTATTTAATTCCGATGCAATTTCTGTGTCTCATCGTCAATAAGAAAGTCAGAGGGATACAGTAGACCTGAAGTGAACCATCGGAATCTCTAACTAGTGTCACATGAATGGTTTAAAACATAGACAGTAAGAAGAGTCAGTTTTCTTGTACTTAAGTCGACATTGTGACTTTTCTATTTAAATCCGATGCAATTTCTGTGTTTCATCGTCAATAAGAAGGTCAGAGGGATACAGTAAACCTGAAGTGAAGCATCGGAATCTATAACTAGTGTCACAGGAATGGTTCAAAATGTAGACAGTAAGATGAGCCAGCATTCTTGTACTTGAGTCGGCATTGTGCCTTTTGTATTTAATTCCGAAGCAATTTCTGTGTTTCATCGTCAATAAGAAGGTCCAAGGTATACAGTAAAAATGAAGTGAAGCATCGGCATCTATAACTAGTGTCACAGGAATGGTTCTAAACTTAGACAGCAGGAAGAGTCAGTCTTCTTGTACTTAAGTCGGCATTGTGCCTTTTGTATTTAATTCCTATGCTATTTCTGTGTTTCATCGTCAATATGAAGGTCCAAGGGATACAGTAAACCTGAAGTGAAGTATCGGAATCTATAACTAATGTCACAGGAATGGTTCAATGCATAAACAGTAAGAAGTGTCAGTTTTCTTATAATTAAGTCGGCATTGTGACTTTTGTATTTAATTCCGATGCAATTTCTGTGTCTCATCGTCAATAAGAAAGTCAGAGGGATACAGTAGACCTGAAGTGAACCATCGGAATCTCTAACTAGTTTCACATGAATGGTTCAAAACATAGACAGTAAGAAGAGTCAGTTTTCTTGTACTTAAGTCGACATTGTGACTTTTCTATTTAAATCCGATGCAATTTCTGTGTTTCATCGTCAATAAGAAGGTCAGAGGGATACAGTAAACCTGAAGTGAAGCATCGGAATCTATAACTAGTGTCACAGGAATGGTTCAAAACGTACACAGTAAGATGAGCCAGCCTTCTTGTACTTGAGTCGGCATTGTGCCTTTTGTATTTAATTCCGAAGCAATTTCTGTGTTTCATCGCCAATAAGAAGGTCAGACTGATACAGTAAACCTGAAGTGAAGCATCGGAACCTATAACTAGTGTCACAGGAATGGTTCAAAAGATAGACAGTAAGAAGAGTCAGTTTTCTTGTACATAAGTCAGCATTGTGCGTTTTGTATTTAATTCCGATGCAATAGCTGTTTTTCATCGTCAATAAGATGGTCAGAGGGATACAGTAAACCTGAAGTGAAGCATAGGAATCTATAACTAGTGTCACAGGAATGGTTAAAAACATACACAGTAAGAAGAGTCAGTTTTCTTGTAATTAAGTTGGCATTGTACGTTTTCTATTTAATTCCGATGCAATTTGTGTGTTTCATCGTCAATAAGAAGGTCCACGGGATACAGTAAACCTGGAGTGAATCATCGGAATCTATAACTAGTGTCTCTGGAATGGTTCAAAACTTAGACTGTAGGAAGAGTCAGTCATCTTGTACTTAAGTCTGCTTTGTGTATTTTGTATTTAATTCCGATGCAATTTCTGTGTTTCATCGTCAATAAGAAGGTCCAAGGGAAACAGTAAACCTGAAGTGAAGCATCGGAATCTATAACTAGTGTCACAGGAATGGTTCAAAACTTAGACATTAGGAAGAGTTAGTCTTCTTGTACTTAAGTCGGCATTGTGCCTTTTGTATTTAATTCCGATGCAATTTCTGGGTTTCATCGTCAATAAGAAGGTCTGAGGGATACAATAAACATGAAGTGAAGTATCGGCATCCATAACTAGTGTCAAAGGAATGGTTCAAAGCATAGACAGTAAGAAGCGTCAGTTTTCTTGTACTGAAGTCGGCATTGTGCCTTTTGTATTTAATTCCGATGCAATTTCTGTGTTTCATCGTCAATAAGAAGGTCAGAGGGATACAGTAAAACTGAATTGAAGCATCGGAATCTATAACTAGAGTCACAGGAAAGGTTCAAAACATAGACAGTAAGAAGAGTCAGTTTACTTGTAGTTACGTCGGCATTGTGGCTTTTGTATTTAATTCCGATGCAATTTCTGTGTTTCATCGTTAATAAGAAGGTCAGAGGGATACAGTAAACCTGAAGTGAAGCATCGGAATCTATAACTAGTGTCACAGGAATTGTTCTGTACTTAGACAGTAGGAAGAGTCAGTCTTCTTGTACTTAAGTCGGCATTGTGCCTTTTGTATTTAAATCCGATGCAATTTCTGTGTTTCATCGTCAATAAGAAGGTCCAAGGGATACAGTAAACCTGGAGTGAGGCATCGGAATCTATAACTAGTGTCACAGGAATGGTTCAAATCTTAGACAGTTGGAAGAGTTAGTCTTCTTGTACTTAAGTCGGCATTGTGCCTTTTGTATTTAATTCCGATGCAATTTCTGTGTTTCATCGTCAATATGAAGGTCCAAGGGATACAGTAAACCTGAAGTGAAGTATTGGAATCTATAACTAATGTCACAGGAATGGTTCAATGCATAAACAGTAAGAAGTGTCAGTTTTCTTATAATTAAGTCGGCATTATGACTTTTGTATTTAATTAGGACGCAATTTCTGTGTTTCATCGTCAATAAGAAAGTCAGAGGGATACAGTAGACCTGAAGTGAAGCATCGGAATCTATAACTGCTGTCACAGGAATGGTTCAAAACATAGACAGTAAGAAGAGTCAGTTTTCTTGTTTTTATGTCGGCATTGTGCCTTTTGTATTTAATTATGATGTAATTTCTGTGTTTCATCGTCAATAAGAAGGTTAGAGGAATACAGTAAACCTGAAGTGAAGCATCGGAATCTATTACTAGTGTCACAGGAATGGTTCAAAACATAGACAGTAAGAAGAGTCAGTTTTCTTGTACATAAGTCGGCATTGTGCGTTTTGTATTTCAATCCGATGCAATAGCTGTTTTTCATCGTCAATAAGATGGTCAGAGGGATACAGTAAACCTGAAGTGAAGCATCGGAATCTATAACTAGTGTCACAGGAATGGTTAAATACATACACAGTAAGAAGAGTCAGTTTTGTTGTACTTAAGTTGGCATTCTGTGTTTTCAATTTAATTCCGATGCAATTTCTGTGTTTCATCGTCAATAAGAAGGTCCACGGGATACAGTAAACCTTAAGTCAAGCATCGGAATCTAAAACTGGTCTCACAGGAAAGGTTCAAAACATAGACAGTAAGAAGAGCCGATCTTCCTGTACTTGAGTCGTCAAAGTGCTTTTTGTGTTTATTTCCGATGCAATTTCTGTGTTTCATTGTCAATACGAAGGTCAGAGGGATACAGTAAACCTGAAGTGAAGCATCGGTATCTATAACTAGTGTCACAGGAATGGTTAGGGACATAGACAGTAAGAAGAGTCAGTTTTCTTGTACTTAAGTCGGCATTGTGCCTTTTGTATTTAATTCCGATGCAATTTCTGGGTTTCATCGTCAATAAGAAGGTCAGAGGGATACAATAAACATGAAGTGAAGTATCGGCATCTATAACTAGTGTCACAGGAATGGTTCAAAGCATAGACAGTAAGAAGCGTCAGTTTTCTTGTACTGAAGTCGGCATTGTGCGTTTTGTATTTAATTCCGATACAATTTCTGTGTTTCATCGTCAATAAGAAGGTCAGAGGGATACAGTAAACCTGAAGTGAAGCATCGGAATCTATAACTAGAGTCACAGGAAAGGTTCAAAACATAGACAGTAAGAAGAGTCAGTTTACTTGTACTTACTTCGGCATTGTGCCTTTTGTATTTAATTCCGATGCAATTTCTGTGTTTCATCGTCAATACGAAGGTACAAGGGGTACAGTAAACCTGGAGTGAGGCATCGGAATCTATAACTAGTGTCACAGGAATGGTTCAATGCATAAACAGTAAGAAGTGTCAGTTTTCTTATAATTAAGTCGGCATTGTGACTTTTGTATTTAATTCCGATGCAATTTCTGTGTCTCATCGTCAATAAGAAAGTCAGAGGGATACAGTAGACCTGAAGTGAACCATCGGAATCTCTAACTAGTGTCACATGAATGGTTCAAAGCATAGACAGTAAGAAGAGTCAGTTTTCTTGTACTTAAGTCGACATTGTGACTTTTCTATTTAAATCCGATGCAATTTCTGTGTTTCATCGTCAATAAGAAGGTCAGAGGGATACAGTAAACCTGAAGTGAAGCATCGGAATCTATAACTAGTGTCACAGGAATGGTTCAAAACGTAGACAGTAAGATGAGCCAGCCTTCTTGTACTTGAGTCGGCATTGTGCCTTTTGTATTTAATTCCGAAGCAATTTCTGTGTTTCATCGTCAATAAGAGGGTCAGAGGGATACAGTAAACCTGAAGTGAGGCATCGGAATCTATAACTAGTGACACAGGAATGGTTCTAATCATAGACACTAAGATGTGTCAGTTTTCTTGTACTTAGGTCGGCATTGTGCGTTTTGTATTTAATTCCGATGCAATTTCGGTGTTTCGTCGTCGATAAGAAGGTCCAAGGGATACAGTAAACCTGAAGTGAAGCATCGGAATCCAAAACCGGTCTCACAGGAAAGGTTCAAGTCATAGACAGTAAGAAGAGCCTGTCTACTTGTACATGAGTCGGCATTGAGCCTTTTGTATTGAATTCCCATGCAATTACTGTGTTTCATTGTCAATAAGAAGGTCAGAGGGATACAGTAAACCTGAAGTGAAGCAACTTAATCTATAAATTGTGTCACAGGAATGGTTCAAAAATAGACAGTAAGAAGAGTCAGTTTTCTTGTACTTAACTCGGCATTGTGCCTTTTGTATTTAATTCCGATGCAATTTCAGTGTTTCATCGTCAATAAGAAGGTCAGAGGGATACAGTAAACCTGAAGTGAAGTATCGGAATCTACAACTAGTGTCAGGGGAATGGTTCAAATCATAGACAGTAAGAAGCGTCAGTTTTCTTGTACTAATGTCGGCATTGTGCCTTTTGTATTTAATTCCGATGCATTTTCTGTGTTTCATCGTCAATAAGAAGGTCAGAGAGATACAGTAAACCTGAAGTGAAGCATCGGAATCTATAACTAGTGTCCCAGGAATGGTTCAAAACATAGACAGTAGTAAGAGTCAGTTTTCTTGTATTTATGTCGGCATTGTGCCTTTTGTATTTAATTATGATGTAATTTCTGTGTTTCATCGTCAATAAGAAGGTTAGAGGGATACAGTAAACCTGAAGTGAGGCATCGGAATCTATAACTAGTGATACAGGAATGTTTCAAAACATAGACAGTAAGAAGAGTCAGTTTTCTTGTACTTAAGTCGGCATTGTGCGTTTTGTATTTAATTCCGATGCAACTGCTGTTTTTCATTGTCAATAAGAAGGTCAGAGGGATACAGTAAACCTGAAGTGAAGCATCGGAATCTATAACTAGTGTCACAGGAATGGTTCAAAACACAGACAGTAAGAAGAGTCAGTTTTGTTGTACATAAGTCGGCATTGTGCGTTTTGTATTTAATTCCGATGCAATAGCTGTTTTTCATCGTCAATAAGATGGTCAGAGGGATACAGTAAACCTGAAGTGAAGCATCGGAATCTGGAACTAGTGTAACAGGAATGGTTAAAAACATACACAGTAAGAAGAGTCAGTTTTGTTGTACTTAAGTTGGCATTGTGCGTTTTCTATTTAATTCACATGCAATTTCTGTGTTTCATCGTCAATAAGAAGGTCCACGGGATACAGTAAACCTGAAGTCAAGCATCGGAATCTAAAACTGGTCTCACAGGAAAGGTTCAAAACATAGACAGTAAGAAGGGCCGATGTTCCTGTACTTGAGTCGTCAAAGTGCTTTTTGTGTTTATTTCCGATGCAATTTCTGTGTTTCATTGTCAATACGAAGGTCAGAGGGATACAGTAAACCTGAAGTGAAGCATCGGTATGTATAACTAGTGTCACAGGAATGGTTGAAGACATAGACAGTAAGAAGAGTCAGTTTTCTTGTACTTAAGTCGGCATTGTGCCTCTTGTATTTAATTCCGATGCAATTTCTCTGTTTCATCGTTAATAAGAAGGTCAGTGGGATACAATAAACATGAAGTGAAATAAAGGCATCTATAACTAGTGTCACAGGAACGGTTCAAAGCATAGACAGTAAGAAGCGTCAGTTTTCTTGCACTGAAGTCGGCATTGCGCCTTTTGTATTTAATTCCGATGCACTTTCTGTGTTTCATCGTCAATAAGAAGGTCAGAGGGATACAGTAAACCTGAAGTGAAGCAGCGGAATCTATAACTAGAGTCACAGGAAAGTTTCAAAACATAGTCAGTAAGAAGAGTCAGTTTACTTGTACTTACTTCGGCATTGTGCCTTTTGTATTTAATTCCGATGCAATTTCTGTGTTTCGTCGTCAATAGGAAGGTCAGAGGGATACAGTAAACCTCAAGTGAAGCATCGGAATATATAACTAGTGTCACAGGAATTTTTCTGAACTTAGACAGTAGGAAGAGTCAGTCTTCTTGTACTTAAGTCGCCATTGTGCCTTTTGTATTTCATTCCGATGCAATTTCTGTGTTTCATCGTCAATAAGAAGTTCAGAGGGATACAGTAAACCTGAAGTGAAGCATCGGAAACTATAACTAGTGTCACATGAATGTTTCAAAACATAGACAGTAAGAAGAGTCAGTTTTGTTTTACTTAAGTTGGCATTGTGCGTTTTCTATTTAATTCCGATGCAATTTCTGTGTTTCATCGTCAATAAGAAGGTCCACGGGATACAGTAAACCTGAAGTCAAGCATCGGAAACTAAAACTGGTCTCACAGGAAAGGTTCAAACATAGACAGTAAGAAGAGCCAGTCTTCCTGTACTTGAGTCGCCAAAGTGCCTTTTGTATTTACTTCCGATGCAATTTCTGTGTTTCATTGTCAATAAGAAGGTCAGAGGGATACAGTAAACCTGAAGTGAAGCATCGGAAACTATGACTAGTGTCACATAAATGGTTCAAAACATAGACAGTAAGAAGAGTCAGTTTTCTTGTACTTAAGTCGGCATTGTGCCTCTTCTATTTAAATCCGATGCAATTTCTGTGTTTCATCGTCAATACGAAGGTCAGAGGGATACAGTAAACCTGAAGTGAAGTATCGGAATCAATAACTAGTGTCACAGGAATGGTTCTAATCATAGACACTAAGAAGTGTCAGTTTTCTTGTACTTAGGTCGGCATTGTGCGTTTTGTATTTAATTCCGATGCAATTTCTGTGTTTCGTCGTCGATAAGAAGGTCCAAGGTATACAGTAAACCTGAAGTGAAGCATCGGAATCTAAAACCGGTCTCACAGGAAAGGTTCAAGACATAGACAGTAAGAAGAGCCTGTCTACTTGTACTTGAGTCGGCATTGGGCCTTTTGTATTGAATTCCCATGCAATTACTGTGTTTCATCGTCAATATGAATGTCAGAGGGATACAGTAGACCTGAAGTGAAGCAACGGAATCTATAAATAGTGTCACAGGAATGGTTCAAAACATAGACAGTAATAAGAGTCAGTTTTCTTGTACCTAAGTCGGCATTGTGCCTTTTGTATTTAATTCCGATGCAATTTCAGTGTTTCATCGTCAATAAGAAGGTCAGAGGGTTACAGTAAACCTGAAGTGAAGTATCGGAATCTATAACTAGTGTCAGAGGAATGGTTCAAATCATAGACAGTAAGAAGCGGTAGTTTTCATGTACTTAAGTCGGCTATGTGCCTTTTGTATTTAATTCCGATGCATTTTCTGTGTTTCATCGTCAATAAGAAGGTCAGAGGGATACAGTAAACCTGAAGTGAAGCATCGGAATCTATAACTAGTGTCACAGGAATGGTTCAAAACATAGATAGTAAGAAGAGTCAGTTTTCTTGTACTTATGTCGGCATTGTGCCTTTTGTATTTAATTCCGATGTAATTTCTGTGTTTCATCGTCAATAAGAAGGTTAGAGGGATACAGTAAACCTGAAGTGAAGCATCGGAATCTATAACTAGTGTCACAGGAATGGTTCAAAACATAGACAGTAAGAAGAGTCAGTTTTCTTGTACCTAAGTCGGCACTGTGCGTTTTGTATTTAATTCCGATGCAACCGCTGTTTTTCATCGTCAATAAGAAGGTCAGAGGGATACAGTAAACCTGAAGTGAAGCTTCCGAATCTATAACTAGAGTCACAGGAATGGTTAAAAACATACACAGGAAGAAGAGTCAGTTTTCTTGTACTTAAGTTGTCATTGTGCGTTTCCTATTTAATTCCGATGCAATTTCTGTGTTTCATCGTCAATAAGAGGGTCCAAGGGATACAGTAAACCTGAAGTCAAGCATCGGAATCTATATCTAGTGTCACAGGAGTGGATCAAAACTTAGACAGTAAGAACAGCCAGTTTTCTTGTACATACGTCGGCATTGTGCCTTTTGTATTTAATTCCGATGCAATTTCTGTGTTTCATCGTCAATAAGAAGGTCAGAGGGATACAGTAAACCTGAAGTGAAGCGTCGGAAACTGTAACTAGTGTCACATGAATGGTTCAAAGCATAGACAGTAAGAAGAGTCAGTTTTCTTGTACTTAAGTCGGCATTGTACCTCTTCTATTTAATTCCGATGCAAATTCTGTGTTTCATCGTTAATACGAAGGTCAGAGGGATACAGTAAACCTGAAGTGAAGCATCGGAATCTGTAACTAGTGTCACAGGAATTTATCAAATCATAGACAGTAAGAATTGTCAGCTTTCTTGTTCTTAGGTCGGCATTGTGCGTTTTGTATTTAATTCCGATGCAATTTCTGTGTTTCTTCGTCAATAAGAAGGTCCAAGGCTTACAGTAAACCTGAAGTGAAGCATCGGAATCTAAAAGCGATCTCACAGGAAAGGTTCAAATCATAGACAGTAAGAAGTGGCAGTCTTCTTGTACTTGAGTCGGCATTGAGCCTTTTGTATTGAATTCCCATGCAATATCTGTGTTTCATCGTCAATAAGAAGGTCAGAGGGATACAGTAACCCTGAAGTGAAGCATCGGAATCTATAACCGGTCTCACAGGAAAGGTTCAAAACATAGACAGTAAGATGATTCAGTCTTCTTGTACTTGAGCCGGCAATGAGCCTTTTGTATTGAATTCCCATGCAATATCTGTGTTTCATCGTTAATAAGTAGGTCAGAGGGATACAGTAAACCTGAAGTGATGCATCGGAATCTATAACTAGTGTCACTGGAATGGTTCAAAACATAGACAGTAGGAGGAGTCAGTTTTCTTGTTATTAACCTGGCATTGTGCCTTTTCTATTTAATTCCGATGCAATTTCTGTGTTTCGTCGTCAATAAGACGGTCCAGCGGATACAGTAAACCTGAAGTGAAGCATCGGAATCTAAAACCGGTCTCACAGGAAAGTATCATAACATAGACTGTAAGAAGAGCCAGTCTTCTGGCACATGAGTCGGCATTGCGCATTTTGTATTTAATTCCGATGCAATTTCTGTGTTTCATCGTCAATAGGACGGTCAGATGGATAGAGTATACCTGAAGTGAAGCATCGGAATCTATAAGTAGTGTCACAGGAATGGTTCAAAACATAGACAGTAAGAAGAGTCAGTTTTCTTGTACATAAGTCGGCATTGTGCATATTCTATTTAATTCCGATGCAGTTTCTGTGTTTCATCGTCAATAAGAATGTCAGAGGGATACAGTAAACCTGAAGTGAAGCATCGGAATCTATATCTAATGTCACAGGAGTGGTTCAAAAAATAGACATTAAGAACAGTCAGTTTTCTTGTACTTAAGTTTGCATTGTGACTTTTGTATTCAATTCCGATGCAATTTCTGTGTTTCAATCTTCAATAAGAAGGTCCAAGGGATACAGTAAACCAGAAGTTAAGCATCGGAATCTAAAACTGGTCTCACAGGAAAGGTTCAAACATAGACTGTAAGAAGAGCCAGTCTTCCTGTACTTGAGTCGCCAAAGTGCCTTTTGTATTTACTTCCGATGCAATTTCTGTGTTTAATGGTCAATAAGAAGGTCAGAGGGACACAGTAAACCTGAAGTGAAGCATCGGGATCTATAACTAGTCTCACAGGAATGGTTCAAATCATAGACAGTAAGTAGAGTCAGTTTTCTTATAATTAAGATGGCATTGTGCCTTTTGTATTTAATTCCAATGCAATTTCTGTGTTTCAGCGTCAATAAGAAGGTCAGAGGGATACAGTAAACCTGAAGTGATGCATCGGAATCTATAACTAGTGTCACAGGAATGGTTCAAAACATAGACAGTAACAGGAGTCAGTTTTCTTGCACTTAACCCGACATTGTGCCTTTTCTATTTGATTCCGATGCAATTTCTGTGTTTCGTCGTCAATAAGAAGGTCCAAGGGATACAGTAAACCTGAAGTGAAGCATCGTAATCTAATACCGGTCTCACAGGAAAGGTTCATAAAATAGACAGTAAGAAGAACCAGTCTTCTGGCACTTGAGTCGGCATTGCGCCTTTAGTATTTAATTCCGATGCAATTTCTGTGTTTCATCGTCAATAAGACGGTCACATGGATAGAGTAAACCTGAAGTGAAGCATCGGAATCTATAACTAGTGTCACAGGTATGGTTCAAAACATAGACAGTAAGAAGAGTCAGTTTTCTTTACATAAGTCGGCATTGTGCCTTCTCTATTTAATTCCGATGCAACTACTGCGTTTCATCATCAATACGAATGTCAGAGGTATACAGTAAAAATGAAGTGAAGCATCGGAATGTATATCTAGTGTCACAGGAGTGGTTCAAAACATAGAAAGTAAGAACAGTCAGTTTTCTTGTACTTATATCGGCATTGTGCCTTTTGTATTTAATTCCGATGCAATTTCTGTGTTTCATCGTCAATAAGAAGGTCAGAGGGATACAGTAAACCTGAAGTGAAGCATCGGAAACTATAACTAGTGTCACATGAATGGTTCAAAACATAGACAGTAAGAAGAGTCAGTTTTCTTGTACTTAAGTCGGCATTGTGCCTCTTCTATTTAAATCCGATGCAATTTCTGTGTTTCATCGTCAATACAAAGGTCAGAGGGATACAGTAAACCTGAAGTGAAGCATCGGAATCTATAACTAGTGTCACAGGAATGGTTCTAATCATAGACACTAAGAAGTGTCAGTTTTCTTGTACTTAGGTCGGCATTGTGCGTTTTGTATTTAATTCCGATGCAATTTCTATGTTTCGTCGTCGATAAGAAGGTCCAAGGGATACAGTAAACCTGAAGTGAAGCATCGGAATCCAAAACCGGTCTCACAGGAAAGGTTCAAGACATAGACAGTAAGAAGAGCCTGTCTACTTGTACTTGAGTCGGCATTGGGCCTTTTGTATTGAATTCCCAGTCAATTACTGTGTTTCATCGTCAATAGGAATGTCAGAGGGATACAGTAGACCTGAAGTGAAGCAACGGAATCTATAACTAGTGTCACAGGAATGGTTCAAAACATTGACAGTAATAAGAGTCAGTTTTCTTGTACTTAAGTCGGCATTGTGCCTTTTGTATTTAATTCCGATGCAATTTCTGTGTTTCATCGTCAATAAGAAGGTCAGAGGGATACAGTAAACCTGAAGTGAAGCATCGGAAACTATAACTAGTGTCACATGAATGGTTCAAAACATAGACAGTAAGAAGAGTCAGTTTTCTTGTACCTAAGTCGGCATTGTGCCTTTTGTATTTAATTCCGATGCAATTTCAGTGTTTCATCGTCAATTAGAAGGTTCAGAGGGATACAGTAAACCTGAAGTGAAGTATCGGAATGTATAACTAGTGTCAGAGGAATGGTTCAAATCATAGACAGTAAGAAGCGTCAGTTTTCTCGTACATAAGTCGGCTTTGTGCCTTTTGTATTTAATTCCGATGCATTTTCTGTGTTTCATTGTCAATAAGAAGGTCAGAGGGATACAGTAAACCTGAAGTGAAGCATCGGAATCTATAACTAGTGTCACAGGAATGGTTCAAAACATAGATAGTAAGAAGAGTCAGTTTTCTTGTACTTATGTCGGCTTTGTGCCTTTTGTATTTAATTCCGATGTAATTTCTGTGTTTCATCATCAATAAGAAGGTTAGAGGGATACAGTAAACCTGAAGTGAAGCATCGGAATCTATAACTAGTGTCACAGGAATGGTTCAAAACATAGACAGTAAGAAGAGTCAGTTTTCTCGTACTTAAGTCGGCATTGTGCGTTTTGTATTTAATTCCGATGCAACTGCTGTTTTTCATCGTCAATAAGAAGGTCAGAGGGATACAGTAAACCTGAAGTGAAGCTTCGGAATCTATAACTAGAGTCACAGGAATGGTTAAAAACATACACAGGAAGAAGAGTCAGTTTTCTTGTACTTAAGTTGGCATTGTGCGTTTTTATTTAATTCCGATGCAATTTCTGTGTTTCATCGTCAATAAGAAGGTCCAAGGAATACAGTAAACCTGAAGTCAAGCATCGGAATCTAAAACTGGTCTCATAGGAATGGTTCAAAACATAGACAGTAAGAAGAGCCAGTTTTCTTGTACTTGAGTCGGCATTGTGCATTTTGTATTTAATTACGATGCAATTTCTGTGTTTCATCGTCAATAAGAAGGTCCGAGGGATACAGTAAACCTGAAGTGAAGCATCGGAATCTATAACTAGTGTCACCGGAATGGTTCAAAACACAGACAGTAAGAAGAGTCAGTTTTCTTGTACATAAGTCGGCATTGTGCATATTCTATTTAATTCCGATGCAATTTCTGTGTTTCATCGTCAATAAGAATGTCAGAGGGATACAGTAAACCTGAAGTGAAGCATCGGAATCTATATCTAGTGTCACAGGAGTGGTTCAAAACTTAGACAGTAAGAACAGCCAGTTTTCTTGTACATACGTCGGCATTGTGCCTTTTGTATTTAATTCCGATGCAATTTCTGTGTTTCATCGTCAATAAGAAGGTCAGAGGGATACAGTAAACCTGAAGTGAAGCGTCGGAAACTGTAACTAGTGTCACATGAATGGTTCAAAGCATAGACAGTAAGAAGAGTCAGTTTTCTTGTACTTAAGTCGGCATTGTGCCTCTTCTATTTAATTCCGATGCAAATTCTGTGTTTCATCGTCAATAAGAAGGTCAGAGGGATACAGTAAATCTGAAGTGAAGCATCGGAATCTATAACTAGTGTCACAGGAATGGTTCCAAACATAGACAGTAAGAGGAGTCAGTATTCTTGTACTTATGTCGGCATTGTGCCTTTTGTAATTAATTCCGATGCAATTTCTGTTTTTCATCGTCAATAAGAAGGTGAGAGGGATACAGTAAACCTGATGTGAAGCATCGGAATCTATAACTAGTGTCACAGGTATGGTTCAAAACATAGACAGTAAGAAGAGTCAGTTTACTTGTACTTAATTCGGCATTGTGCCTTTTGTATTTAATTCCGATGCAATTTCTGTGTTTCATCGTCAATAGGAAGGTCAGAGGGATGCAGTAAACCTGAAGTGAAGCATCGGAATCTATAACTAGTGTCACACGAATGCTTCTAAACAAAGACAGTAAGAAAGGTCAGTCTTCTCGTACCTAAGACGGCATTGTGCCTTTTGTATCCAGTTCCGATGCAATATCTGGGTTTCATCGTCAATAAGAATGTCAGAGGGATACAGTAAACCTGAAGTGAAGTATCGAAATCTATAACTAGTGTCACAGGAATGGTTCAAATCGTAGACAGATAGAAGCGTCAGTTTTCTTGTACTTGAGTCGGCATTGTGCCTTTTGTATTTAATTCCAAATCAATTCCTGTGTTTCATCGTCAATAGGAAGTTCAGAGGGATGCATTAAACCTGAAGTGAAGCATCGGAATCTATAACTAGTGTCACAGGAATGGTTCTAAACATAGACAGTAGGAAGAGTCAGTCTTCCTGTACTTGAGTCGCCAAAGTGCCTTTTGTGTTTATTTCCGATGCAATTTCTGTGTTTCATCGTCAATATGAAGGTCAGAGGGATACAGTAAACCTGAAGTGAAGCATCGGTATCTATAACTAGTGTCACAGGAATGGTTCAAAGCATAGACAGTAAGAAGCGTCAGTTTTCTTGTACTGAAGTCGGCATTGTGCCTTTTGTATTTAATTCCGATGCAATTTCTGTGTTTCATCGTCAATAAGATGGTCAGATTGATACAGTAAACCTGAAGTGAAGCATCGGAATCTATAACTAGAGTCACAGGAAAGGTTCAAAACATAGACAGTAAGAAGAGTCAATTTACTTGTACTTACTTCGGCATTGTGCCTTTTGTATTTAATTCCGATGCAATTTCTGTGTTTCATCGTCAATAAGAAGGTCAGAGGGATACAGTAAACCTGAAGTTAAGCATCGGAATCTGTAACTAGTGTCACAGGAATTGATCTGAACTTAGACAGTAGGAAGAGTCAGTCTTCTTGTACTTAAGTCGGCATTGTGCCTTTTGTATTTAATTCTGATGCAATTTCTGTGTTTCATCGTCAATAAGAAGGTCCACGGGATACAGTAAACCTTGAGTGAGGCATCGGAATCTATAACTAGTGTCACAGGAATGGTTCAAATCTTAGACAGTAGGAAGAGTTAGTCTTCTTGTACTTAAGTCGGCATTGTGCCTTTTGTATTTAATTGCGATGCAATTTCTGTGTTACATCGTCAATATGAAGGTCCAAGGGATACAGTAAACCTGAAGTGAAGTATCGGAATCTATAACTAATGTCTCAGGAATGGTACAATGTATAAACAGTAAGAAGTGTCAGTTTTCTTATAATTAAGTCGGCATTGTGACTTTTGTATTTAATTCCGATGCAATTTCTGTGTTTCATCGTCAATAAGAAAGTCAGAGGGATACAGTAGACCTGAAGTGAAGCATCGGAATCTCTAACTGCTGTCACAGGAATGGTTCAAAACATAGACAGTAAGAAGAGTCAGTTTACTTGTACTTACTTCGGCATTGTGCCTTTTGTATTTAATTCCGATGCAATTTCTGTGTTTCATCGTCAATAAGAAGGTCAGAGGGATACAGTAAACCTGAAGTGAGGCATCGGAATCTATAACTAGTGACACAGGAATGGTTCTAATCATAGACACTAAGAAGTGTCAGTTTTCTTGTACTTAAGTCGGCATTGTGCGTTTTGTATTTAATTCCGATGCAATTTCGGTGTTTCGTCGTCGATGAGACGGTCCAAGGGATACAGTAAACCTGAAGTGAAGCATCGGTATCCACAACCGGTCTCACAGGAAAGGTTCAAGACATAGACAGTAAGAAGAGCCTGTCTACTTGTACATGAGTCGGCATTGAGCCTTTTGTATTGAATTCCCATGCAATTACTGTGTTTCATTGTCAATATGAAGGTCAGAGGGATACAGTAAACCTGAAGTGAAGCAACTTAATCTATAAATAGTGTCACAGGAATGGTTCAAAACATTGACAGTAATAAGAGTCAGTTTTCTTGTACTTAAGTCGGCATTGTGCCTTTTGTATTTAATTCCGATGCAATTTCAGTGTTTCATCGTCAATAAGAAGGTCAGTGGGATACAGTAAACCTGAAGTGAAGTGTCGGAATCTATAACTAGTGTCAGAGGAATGGTTCAAATCATAGACAGTAAGAAGCGTCAGTTTTCTTGTACTAAAGTCGGCATTGTGTCTTTTGTATTTAATTCCGACGCATTTTCTGTGTTTCATCGTCAATAAGAAGGTCAGAGGGATACAGTAAACCTGAAGTGAAGCATCGGAATCTATAACTAGTGTCACAGGAATGGTTCAAAACATAGACAGTAAGAAGAGTCAGTTTTCTTGTATTTATGTCGGCATTGTGCCTTTTGTATTTAATTATGATGTAATTTCTGTGTTTCATCGTCAATAAGATGGTTAGAGGGGTACAGTAAACCCGAAGTGGAGGATCGGAATCTATAACTAGTGATACAGGAATGGTTCAAAACATAGACAGTAAGAAGAGTCAGTTTTCTTGTACTTAAGTCGGCATTGTGCGTTTTGTATTTAATTCCGATGCAACTGCTGTTTTTCATCGTCAATAAGAAGGTCAGAGGGATACAGTAAACCTGAAGTGAAGCATCGGATTCTATAACTAGTGTCACAGGAATGGTGCCAAACATAGACAGTAAGAAGAGTCAGTTTTCTTGTACATAAGTCGGCATTGTGCGTTTTGTATTTAATTCCGATGCAATAGCTGTTTTTCATCGTCAATAAGATGGTCAGAGGGATACAGTAAACCTGAAGTGAAGCATCGGAATCTATAACTAGTGTCACAGGAATGGTTAAAAACATACACAGTAAGAAGAGTCAGTTTTGTTGTACTTAAGTTGGCATTGTGCGTTTTCAATTTAATTCCGATGCAATTTCTGTGTTTCATCGTCAATAAGAAGGTCCTTGGGGTTACAGTAAACCTGAAGTCAAGCATCGGAATCTAAAACTGGTCTCACAGGAAAGGTTCAAATCATAGACAGTAAGAAGGGCCGATCTTCCTGTACTTGAGTCGTCAAAGTGCTTTTTGTGTTTATTTCCGATGCAATTTCTGTGTTTCATTGTCAATACGAAGGTCAGAGGGATACAGTAAACCTGAAGTGAAGCATCGGTATCTATAACTAGTGTCACAGGAATGGTTCAAGACATAGACAGTAAGAAGAGTCAGTTTTCTTGTACTTAAGTCGGCATTGTGCCTTTTGTATTTAAATCCGATGCAATTTCTGGGTTTCATCGTCAATAAGAAGGTCAGAGGGAAACAATAAACATGAAATGAAGTATCGGCATCTATAACTAGTGTCACAGGAAAGGTTCAAAGCATAGACAATAAGAAGCGTCAGTTTTCTTGTACCGAAGTCGGCATTGGGCCTTTTGTATTTAATTCCGATGCAATATCTGTGTTTCATCGTCAACAAGAAGGTCAGAGGGATACAGTAAACCTGAAGTGAAGCATCGGAATCTATAACTAGAGTCACAGGAAAGGTTCAAAACATAGACAGTAAGAAGAGTCAGTTTACTTGTACTTACTTCGGCATTGTGCCTTTTGTATTTAATTCCGATGCAATTTCTGTGTTTCATCGTCAATAAGAAGGTCAGAGGGATACAGTAAACCTGAAGTGAAGCATCGGAATCTATAACTAGTGTCACAGGAATTGTTCTGAACTTAGACAGTAGGAAGAGTCAGTCTTCTTGTACTTAAGTCGGCATTGTGCCTTTTGTATTTAATTCCGATGCAATTTCTGTGTTACATCGTCAATATGAAGGTCCAAGGGATACAGTAAACCTGAAGTGAAGTATCGGAATCTATAACTAATGTCACAGGAATGGTTCAATGCATAAACAGTAAGAAGTGTCAGTTTTCTTATAATTAAGTCGGCATTGTGACTTTTGTATTTAATTCCGATGCAATTTCTGTGTTTCATCGTCAATAAGAAAGTCAGAGGGATACAGTAGACCTGAAGTGAAGCATCGGAATCTCTAACTGCTGCCACAGGAATGGTTCAAAACATAGACAGTAAGAAGAGTCAGTTCTCTTGTACTTAAGTCGGCATTGTGACTTTTCTATTTAAATCCGATGCAATTTCTGTGTTTCATCGTCAATAAGAAGGTCAGAGGGATACAGTAAACCTGAAGTGAAGCATCGGAATCTATGACTAGTGTCACAGGAATGGTTCAAATGTAGACAGTAAGATGAGCCAGCCTTCTTGTACTTGAGTCGGCATTGTGCCTTTTGTATTGAATTCCGAAGCAATTTCTGTGTTTCATCGTCATTAAGAGGGTCAGAGGGATACAGTAAACCTGAAGTGAGGCATCGGAATCTATAACTAGTGACACAGGAATGGTTCTAATTATAGACACTAAGAAGTGTCAGTTTTCTTGTACTTAGGTCGGCATTGTGCGTTTTGTATTTAATTCCGATGCAATTTCGGTGTTTCGTCGTCGATAAGAAGGTCCAAGGGATACAGTAAACCTGAAGTGAAGCATCGGAATCTATAACTAGTGTCAGAGGAATGGTTCAAATCATAGACAGTAAGATGACCCAGCCTTCTTGTACTTGAGTCGGCATTGTGCCTTTTGTATTTAATTCCGAAGCAATTTCTGTGTTTCATCGTCAATAAGAGGGTCAGAGGGATACAGTAAACCTGAAGTGAGGCATCGGAATCTATAACTAGTGACACAGGAATGGTTCTAATCATAGACACTAAGAAGTGTCAGTTTTCTTGTACTTAGGTCGGCATTGTGCGTTTTGTATTTAATTCCGATGCAATTTCGGTGTTTCGTCGTCGATAAGAAGGTCCAAGGGATACAGTAAACCTGAAGTGAAGCATCGGTATCCACAACCGGTCTCACAGGAAAGGTTCAAGACATAGACAGTAAGAAGAGCCTGCCTACTTGTACATGAGTCGGCATTGAGCCTTTTGCATTGAATTCCCATGCAATTACTGTGTTTCATTGTCAATATGAAGGTCAGAGGGATACAGTAAACCTGAAGTGAAGCAACTTAATCTATAAATAGTGTCACAGGAATGGTTCAAAAATAGACAGTAAGAAGAGTCAGTTTTCTTGTACTTAAGTCGGCATTGTGCCTTTTGTATTTAATTCCGATGCAATTTCAGTGTTTCATCGTCAATAAGAAGGTCAGTGGGATACAGTAAACCTGAAGTGAAGTGTCGGAATCTATAACTAGTGTCAGAGGAATGGTTCAAATCATAGACAGTAAGAAGCGTCAGTTTTCTTGTACTAAAGTCGGCATTGTGTCTTTTGTATTTAATTCCGACGCATTTTCTGTGTTTCATCGTCAATAAGAAGGTCAGAGGGATACAGTAAACCTGAAGTGAAGCATCGGAATCTATAACTAGTGTCACAGGAATGGTTCAAAACATAGACAGTAAGAAGAGTCAGTTTTCTTGTATTTATGTCGGCATTGTGCCTTTTGTATTAATTTTTGATGTAATTTCTGTGTTTCATCGTCAATAAGAAGGTTAGAGGGATACAGTAAACCCGAAGTGGAGCATCGGAATCTATAACTAGTGATACAGGAATGGTTCAAAAAATAGACAGTAAGAAGAGTCAGTTTTCTTGTACTTAAGTCGGCATTGTGCGTTTTGTATTTAATTCCGATGCAACTGCTGTATTTCATCGTCAATAAGAAGGTCAGAGGGATACAGTAAACCTGAAGTGAAGCATCGGAATCTATAACTAGTGTCACAGGAATGGTGTCAAACATAGACAGTAAGAAGAGTCAGTTTTCTTGTACATAAGTCGGCATTGTGCGTTTTGTATTTAATTCCGATGCAATAGCTGTTTTTCATCGTCAATAAGATGGTCAGAGGGATACAGTAAACCTGAAGTGAAGCATCGGAATCTATAACTAGTTTCACAGGAATGGTTAAAAACATACACAGTAAGAAGAGTCAGTTTTGTTGTACTTAAGTTGGCATTGTGCGTTTTCAATTTAATTCCGATGCAATTTCTGTGTTTCATCGTCAATAAGAAGGTCAGAGGGATACAGTAAACCTGAAGTGAAGCATCGGAATCTATAACTAGTGTCACAGGAATTGTTCTAAACTTAGACAGTAGGAAGAGTCAGTCTTCTTGTACTTAAGTCGGCATTGTGCCTTTTGTATTTAATTCCGATGCAATTTCTGTGTTACATCGTCAATATGAAGGTCCAAGGGATACAGTAAACCTGAAGTGAAGTATCGGAATCTATAACTAATGTCACAGGAATGGTTCAATGCATAAACAGTAAGAAGTGTCAGTTTTCTTATAATTAAGTCGGCATTGTGACTTTTGTATTTAATTCCGATGCAATTTCTGTGTTTCATCGTCAATACGAAAGTCAGAGGGATACAGTAGACCTGAAGTGAAGCATCGGAATCTCTAACTGCTGTCACAGGAATGGTTCAAAACTTAGACAGTAAGAAGAGTCAGTTCTCTTGTACTTAAGTCGGCATTGTGCCTTTTGTATTTAATTCCGATGCAATTTCTGTGTCTCATCGTCAATAAGAAGGTCAGAGGGATACAGTAAACCTGAAGTGAAGCATCGGAATCTATAACTAGTGTCACATGAATGGTTCAAAACATAGACAGTAAGAAGAGTCAGTTTTCTTGTACTTAAGTCGACATTGTGACTTTTCTATTTAAATCCGATGCAATTTCTGTGTTTCATCGTCAATAAGAAGGTCAGAGGGATACAGTAAACCTGAAGTGAAGCATCGGAATCTATGACTAGTGTCACAGGAATGGTTCAAATGTAGACAGTAAGATGAGCCAGCCTTCTTGTACTTGATTCGGCATTGTGCCTTTTGTATTTAATTCCGAAGCAATTTCTGTGTTTCATCGTCATTAAGAGGGTCAGAGGGATACAGTAAACCTGAAGTGAGGCATCGGAATCTATAACTAGTGACACAGGAATGGTTCTAATCATAGACACTAAGAAGTGTCAGTTTTCTTGTACTTAGGTCGGCATTGTGCGTTTTGTATTTAATTCCGATGCAATTTCGGTGTTTCGTCGTCGATAAGAAGGTCCAAGGGATACAGTAAACCTGAAGTGAAGCATCGGAATCTATAACTAGTGTCAGAGGAATGGTTCAAATCATAGTCAGTAAGAAGCGTCAGTTTTCTTGTACTAAAGTCGGCATTGTGCCTTTTGTATTTAATTCCGATGCATTTTCTGTGTTTCATCGTCAATAAGAAGGTCAGAGGGATACAGTAAACCTGAAGTGAAGCATCGGAATCTATAACTAGTGTCACAGGAATGGTTCAAAACACAGACAGTAAGAAGAGTCAGTTTTCTTGTACTTAAGTCGGCATTGTGCGTTTTGTATTTAATTCCGATGCAACTGCTGTTTTTCATCGTCAATAAGAAGGTCAGAGGGATACAGTAAACCTGAAGTGAAGCATCGGAATCTATAACTAGTGTCACAGGAATGGTTCAAAACATAGACAGTAAGAAGAGTCAGGTTTTTTGTACATAGGTCGGCATTGTGCGTTTTGTATTTAATTCCGATGCAATAGCTGTTTTTCATCGTCAATAAGATGGTCAGAGGGATACAGTAAACCTGAAGTGAAGCATCGGAATCTATAACTAGTGTCACCGGAATGGTTAAAAACATACACAGTAAGAAGAGTCAGTTTTGTTGTACTTAAGTTGGCATTGTGCGTTTTCTATTTAATTCCGATGCAAGTTCTGTGTTTCATCGTCAATAAGAAGGTCCACGGGATACAGTAAACCTGAAGTCAAGCATCGGAATCTAAAAGTGGTCTCACAGGAAAGGTTCAAAACATAGACAGTAAGAAGGGCCGATCTTCCTGTACTTGAGTCGTCAAAGTGCTTTTTGTGTTTATTTCGGATGCAATTTCTGTGTTTCATTGTCAATAAGAAGGTCAGAGGGATACAGTAAACCTGAAGTGAAGCATCGGAAACTATAACTAGTGTCACATGAATGGTTCAAAACATAGACAGTAAGAAGAGTCAGTTTTCTTGTACTTAAGTCGACATTGTGACTTTTCTATTTAAATCCGATGCAATTTCTGTGTTTCATCGTCAATACGAAGGTCAGAGGGATACAGTAAACCTGAAGTGAAGCATCGGAATCTATAACTAGTGTCACAGGAATGGTTCAAAACGTAGACAGTAAGATGAGCCAGCCTTCTTGTACTTGAGTCGGCATTGTGCATATTCTATTTAATTCCGATGCAATTTCTGTATTTCATCGTCAATAAGAATGTCAGAGGGATACAGTAAACCCGAAGTGAAGCATCGGAATCTATATCTAGTGTCACAGGAGTGGTTCAAAAAATAGACAGTAAGAACAGTCAGTTTACTTGTACTTAAGTCGGCATTGTGCCTTTTGTATTTAATTCCGATGCAATTTCTGTGTTTCATCGTCAACAAGAAGGTCAGAGGGATACTGTAAACCTGAAAGGAAGCATCGGAAACTATAACTAGTGTCACATGAATGGTTCAAAACATAGACAGTAAGAAGAGTCAGTTTTCTTGTACTTATGTCGGCATTGTGCCTCTTCTATTTAAATCCGATGCAATTTCTGTGTTTCATCGTCAATTCGAAGGTCAGAGGGATACAGTAAACCAGAAGTGAAGCGTCGGAATCTATAACTAGTGTCACAGGAATGGTTCAAAACATAGACAGTAAGATGAGCCAGCCATCTTGTACTAGAGCCGGCATTGTGCCTTTTGTATTAAATTCCGATGCAATTTCTGTGTTTCATCTTCAAGAAGAAGGTCAGAGGGATACAGTAAACCTGAAGTGAAGCATCGAAATCTATAACTAGTGTCACAGGAATTTTTCATATCATAGACAGTAAGAAGTGTCAGTTTTCTTGTACTTAGGTCGGCATTGTGCGTTTTGTATTTAATTCCGATGCAATTTCTGTGTTTCATCGTCAACAAGAAGGTCCAAATCATAAACCTGAAGTGAAGCATTGGAATCTGAAACCTGTCTCACAGGTAAGGTTCAAAACATAGATAGTAAGAAGAGGCAGTCTTCTTGTACTTGAGTCGGCATTGTGCCTTTTGTATTGAATTCCCATGCAATATCTGTGTTTCATCGTCAATAAGAATGTCAGAGGGATACAGTAAACCTGAAGTGAAGCATCGGAATCTATATCTAGTGTCACAGGAGTGGTTCAAAAAATAGACAGTAAGAACAGTCAGTTTACTTGTACTTAAGTCGGTATTGTGCCTTTTGTATTTAATTCCGATGCAATTTCCGTGTTTCTTCGTCAATAAGAAGGTCAGAGGGATGCAGTAAAGCTGAAGTGAAGCATCGGAATCTAAAACCGGTCACACAGGGAGGGGTTCAAAACATAGACAGTAAGAAGAGCCAGTCTTCTTGTAGTTGAGTCGGCATTGTGCCTTTTGTATTTAATCCCGATGCAATTTCTGTGTTTCATCGTCAATAGGAAGGTCAGAGGGATGCAGTAAACCTGAAGTGAAGCATCGGAATCTATAACTAGTGTCCCAGGAATGCTTCTAAACAAAGGCAGTAAGAAAGGTCAGTCTTCTCGTACCTAAGACGGCATTGTGCCTTTTGTATCCAATTCCGATGCAATATCTGGGTTTCATAGTCAATAAGAAGGCCAGAGGGATACAGTAAACCTGAAGTGAAGTATCGAAATCTATAACTAGTGTCACAGGAATGGTTCAAATCGTAGACAGATAGAAGCGTCAGTTTTCTTGTACTTGAGTCGGCATTGTGCCTTTTGTATTTAATTCCAATGCAATTCCTGTGTTTCATCTTCAATAGGAAGTTCAGAGGGATGCAGTAAAGCTGAAGTGAAGCATCGGAATCTATAACTAGTGTCACAGGAATGGTTCTAAACATAGACAGTAAGAAGAGTCAGTATACTTGTACTTAATTCGGCATTGTGCCTTTTGTATTTAATTCCGATGCAATTTCCGTGTTTCTTCGTCATTAACAAGGTCAGAGGGATACAGTAAACCTGAAGTGAAGCATCGGAATCCATAACTACTGTCACAGGAATGGTTCAGAACATAGACAGTAAGAAGAGTCAGTTTACTTGTACTTAAGTTGGCATTGTGCCTTTTGTATATAATTCCAATGAAATTCCTGTGTTTCATCGTCAATAAGACGGTCAGAGGGATAGAGTAAACCTGAAGTGAAGCATCGGAATCTATAACTAGTGTCACAGGTATGGTTCAAAACATAGACAGTAAGAAGAGTCAGTTTTCTTGTACTTAAGTCGGCATTGTGCCTTTTCTATTTAATTCCGATGCAATGTCTGTGTTTCGTCGTCAATAAGAAGGGCCAAGGGATACAGTAAACGTGAGGTGAAGCATCGGAATCTAAAACCGGTCCCACAGGAAAGGTTCAAAACATAGACAGTAAGAAGAGCCAGTCTTCTTGTACTTGAGTCGGCATTGTGCCTTTTGTTTTTAATTCCCATGCAATTTCTGTGATTCATCGTCAATAAGAAGGTCAGAGGGATACAGTATACCTGAAGTGAAGCATCGGAATCAATAACTAGTGTCACAGGAATGGTTCAAAACGTAGATAGTAAGAAGAGTCAGTCTTCTTGTACTTAAGTCGGCATTGTGGCTTTTCTATTTAATTCCGATGCAATTTCTGTGCTTCATCGCCAATAAGAAGGTCAGAGGGATACAGTAAACCGGAAGTGAAGCATCTGAATCGCTAACTAGTGTCACAGGAATGCTTCTAAACATAGACAGTAAGAAAGGTCAGTCTTCTCGTACCTAAGACGGCATTGTGCCTTTTGTATCCATTTCCGATGCAATATCTGTGTTTCGCAGTCAATAAGAAGGTCAGAGGGATACAGTAAACCTGAAGTGAAGCATCGGAATCTGTAACTAGTGTGACAGGACTGGTTCAAAACATAGACAGTAAGAATAGTCAGTTCTCTTGTACTTAAGTCTGCCTTGTGCCTTTTGTATTTAATTCCGATGCAATTTTAGTGTTTCATCGTCAATAAGAAGGTCAGAGGGATACAGTAATCCTGATGTGAAGCATCGGAATCTATAACTAGTGTCACAGGAATGGTTAAAATCATAGACAGTAAGAAGAGTCAGTTTACTTGTACTTAATTCGGCATTGTGCCTTTTGTATTTAATTCCGATGCAATTTCCGTGTTTCTTCGTCATTAACAAGGTCAGAGGGATACAGTAAACCTGAAGTGAAGCATCGGAATCCATAACTACTGTCACAGGAATGGTTCAGAACATAGACAGTAAGAAGAGTCAGTTTACTTGTACTTAAGTTGGCATTGTGCCTTTTGTATATAATTCCAATGAAATTCCTGTGTTTCATCGTCAATAAGACGGTCAGAGGGATACAGTAAACCTGAAGTGAGGCATCGGAATCTATAACTAGTGACACAGGAATGGTTCTAATCATAGACACTAAGAAGTGTCAGTTTTCTTGTACTTAGGTCGGCATTGTGCGTTTTGTATTTAATTCCGATGCAATTTCGGTGTTTCGTCGTCGATAAGAAGGTCCAAGGGATACAGTAAACCTGAAGTGAAGCATCGGAATCTATAACTAGTGTCAGAGGAATGGTTCAAATCATAGACAGTAAGATGACCCAGCCTTCTTGTACTTGAGTCGGCATTGTGCCTTTTGTATTTAATTCCGAAGCAATATCTGTGTTTCATCGTCAATAAGAGGGTCAGAGGGATACAGTAAACCTGAAGTGAGGCATCGGAATCTATAACTAGTGACACAGGAATGGTTCTAATCATAGACACTAAGAAGTGTCAGTTTTCTTGTACTTAGGTCGGCATTGTGCGTTTTGTATTTAATTCCGATGCAATTTCGGTGTTTCGTCGTCGATAAGAAGGTCCAAGGGATACAGTAAACCTGAAGTGAAGCATCGGAATCCACAACCGGTCTCACAGGAAAGGTTCAAGACATGGACAGTAAGAAGAGCCTGTCTACTTGTACATGAGTCGGCATTGAGCCTTTTGTATTGAATTCCCATGCAATTACTGTGTTTCATTGTCAATATGAAGGTCAGAGGGATACAGTAAACCTGAAGTGAAGCAACTTAATCTATAAATAGTGTCACAGGAATGGTTCAAAAATAGACAGTAAGAAGAGTCAGTTTTCTTGTACTTAAGTCGGCATTGTGCCTTTTGTATTTAATTCCGATGCAATTTCAGTGTTTCATCGTCAATAAGAAGGTCAGTGGGATACAGCAAACCTGAAGTGAAGTGTCGGAATCTATAACTAGTGTCAGAGGAATGGTTCAAATCATAGACAGTAAGAAGCGTCAGTTTTCTTGTACTAAAGTCGGCATTGTGTCTTTTGTATTTAATTCCGACGCATTTTCTGTGTTTCATCGTCAATAAGAAGGTCAGAGGGAAACAGTAAACCTGAAGTGAAACATCGGAATCTATAACTAGTGTCACAGGAATGGTTCAAAACATAGACAGTAAGAAGAGTCAGTTTTCTTGTATTTATGTCGGCATTGTGCCTTTTGTATTTAATTATGATGTAATTTCTGTGTTTCATCGTCAATAAGAAGGTTAGAGGGATACAGTAAACCCGAAGTGGAGCATCGGAATCTATAACTAGTGATACAGGAATGGTTCAAAACATACACAGTAAGAAGAGTCAGTTTTGTTGTACTTAAGTTGGCATTGTGCGTTTTCTATTTAATTCCGATGCATGTTCTGTGTTTCATCGTCAATAAGAAGGTCCACGGGATACAGTAAACCTGAAGTCAAGCATCGGAATCTAAAACTGGTCTCACAGGAAAGGTTCAAAACATAGACAGTAAGAAGGGCCGATCTTCCTGTACTTGAGTCGTCAAAGTGCTTTTTGTGTTTATTTCGGATGCAATTTCTGTGTTTCATTGTCAATAAGAAGGTCAGAGGGATACAGTAAACCTGAAGTGAAGCATCGGAAACTATAACTAGTGTCACATGAATGGTTCAAAACATAGACAGTAAGAAGAGTCAGTTTTCTTGTACTTAAGTCGACATTGTGACTTTTCTATTTAAATCCGATGCAATTTCTGTGTTTCATCGTCAATACGAAGGTCAGAGGGATACAGTAAACCTGAAGTGAAGCATCGGAATCTATAACTAGTGTCACAGGAATGGTTCAAAACGTAGACAGTAAGATGAGCCAGCCTTCTTGTACTTGAGTCGGCATTGTGCATATTCTATTTAATTCCGATGCAATTTCTGTGTTTCATCGTCAATAAGAATGTCAGAGGGATACAGTAAACCCGAAGTGAAGCATCGGAATCTATATCTAGTGTCACAGGAGTGGTTCAAAAAATAGACAGTAAGAACAGTCAGTTTACTTGTACTTAAGTCGGCATTGTGCCTTTTGTATTTAATTCCGATGCAATTTCTGTGTTTCATCGTCAACAAGAAGGTCAGAGGGATACTGTAAACCTGAAAGGAAGCATCGGAAACTATAACTAGTGTCACATGAATGGTTCAAAACATAGACAGTAAGAAGAGTCTGTTTTCTTGTACTTATGTCGGCATTGTGCCTCTTCTATTTAAATCCGATGCAATTTCTGTGTTTCATCGTCAATTCGAAGGTCAGAGGGATACAGTAAACCAGAAGTGAAGCGTCGGAACCTATAACTAGTGTCACAGGAATGGTTCAAAACATATACAGTAAGATGAGCCAGCCTTCTTGTACTAGAGCCGGCATTGTGCCTTTTGTATTAAATTCCGATGCAATTTCTGTGTTTCATCTTCAAGAAGAAGGTCAGAGGGATACAGTAAACCTGAAGTGAAGCATCGAAATCTATAACTAGTGTCACAGGAATTTTTCATATCATAGACAGTAAGAAGTGTCAGTTTTCTTGTACTTAGGTCGGCATTGTGCGTTTTGTATTTAATTCCGATGCAATTTCTGTGTTTCATCGTCAACAAGAAGGTCCAAATCATAGAGTAAACCTGAAGTGAAGCATTGGAATCTGAAACCTGTCTCACAGGTAAGGTTCAAAACATAGATAGTAAGAAGAGGCAGTCTTCTTGTACTTGAGTCGGCATTGTGCCTTTTGTATTGAATTCCCATGCAATATCTGTGTTTCATCGTCAATAAGAATGTCAGAGGGATACAGTAAACCTGAAGTGAAGCATCGGAATCTATATCTAGTGTCACAGGAGTGGTTCAAAAAATAGACAGTAAGAACAGTCAGTTTACTTGTACTTAAGTCGGCATTGTGCCTTTTGTATTTAATTCCGATGCAATTTCCGTGTTTCTTCGTCAATAAGGAGGTCAGAGGGATGCAGTAAAGCTGAAGTGAAGCATCGGAATCTAAAACCGGTCACACAGGGAGGGGTTCAAAACATAGACAGTAAGAAGAGCCAGTCTTCTTGTACTTGAGTCGGCATTGTGCCTTTTGTATTTAATCCCGATGCAATTTCTGTGTTTCATCGTCAATAGGAAGGTCAGAGGGATGCAGTAAACCTGAAGTGAAGCATCGGAATCTATAACTAGTGTCCCAGGAATGCTTCTAAACAAAGGCAGTAAGAAAGGTCAGTCTTCTCGTACCTAAGACGGCATTGTGCCTTTTGTATCCAATTCCGATGCAATATCTGGGTTTCATCGTCAATAAGAAGGCCAGAGGGATACAGTAAACCTGAAGTGAAGTATCGAAATCTATAACTAGTGTCACAGGAATGGTTCAAATCGTAGACAGATAGAAGCGTCAGTTTTCTTGTACTTGAGTCGGCATTGTGCCTTTTGTATTTAATTCCAATGCAATTCCTGTGTTTCATCTTCAATAGGAAGTTCAGAGGGATGCAGTAAAGCTGAAGTGAAGCATCGGAATCTATAACTAGTGTCACAGGAATGGTTCTAAACATAGACAGTAAGAAGAGTCAGTATACTTGTACTTAATTCGGCATTGTGCCTTTTGTATTTAATTCCGATGCAATTTCCGTGATTCTTCGTCATTAACAAGGTCAGAGGGATACAGTAAACCTGAAGTGAAGCATCGGAATCCATAACTACTGTCACAGGAATGGTTCAGAACATAGACAGTAAGGAGAGTCAGTTTACTTGTACTTAAGTTGGCATTGTGCCTTTTGTATATAATTCCAATGAAATTCCTGTGTTTCATCGTCAATAAGACGGTCAGAGGGATAGAGTAAACCTGAAGTGAAGCATCGGAATCTATAACTAGTGTCACAGGTATGGTTCAAAACATAGACAGTAAGAAGAGTCAGTTTTCTTGTACTTAAGTCGGCATTGTGCCTTTTCTATTTAATTCCGATGCAATGTCTGTGTTTCGTCGTCAATAAGAAGGGCCAAGGGATACAGTAAACGTGAGGTGAAGCATCGGAATCTAAAACCGGTCTCACAGGAACGGTTCAAAACATAGACAGTAAGAAGAGCCAGTCTTCTTGTACTTGAGTCGGCATTGGGCCTTTTGTTTTTAATTCCCATGCAATTTCTGTGATTCATCGTCAATAAGAAGGTCAGAGGGATACAGTATACCTGAAGTGAAGCATCGGAATCCATAACTACTGTCACAGGAATGGTTCAGAACATAGACAGTAAGGAGAGTCAGTTTACTTGTACTTAAGTCGGCATTGTGCCTTTTCTATTTAATTCCGATGCAATTTCTGTGCTTCATCGCCAATAAGAAGGTCAGAGGGATACAGTAAACCGGAAGTGAAGCATCTGAATCGCTAACTAGTGTCACAGGAATGCTTCTAAACATAGACAGTAAGAAAGGTCAGTCTTCTCGTACCTAAGACGGCATTGTGCCTTTTGTATCCATTTCCGATGCAATATCTGTGTTTCGCAGTCAATAAGAAGGTCAGAGGGATACAGTAAACCTGAAGTGAAGCATCGGAATCTGTAACTAGTGTGACAGGACTGGTTCAAAACATAGACAGTAAGAAGAGTCAGTTCTCTTGTACTTAAGTCTGCCTTGTGCCTTTTGCATTTAATTCCGATGCAATTTTAGTGTTTCATCGTCAATAAGAAGGTCAGAGGGATACAGTAATCCTGATGTGAAGCATCGGAATCTATAACTAGTGTCACAGGAATGGTTAAAATCATAGACAGTAAGAAGAGTCAGTTTACTTGTACTTAATTCGGCATTGTGCATTTTGTATTAATTCCGATGCAATTTCCGTGTTTCTTCGTCATTAACAAGGTCAGAGGGATACAGTAAACCTGAAGTGAAGCATCGGAATCCATAACTACTGTCACAGGAATGGTTCAGAACATAGCCAGTAAGAAGAGTCAGTTTACTTGTACTTAAGTTGGCATTGTGCCTTTTGTATATAATTCCAATGAAATTCCTGTGTTTCATCGTCAATAAGACGGTCAGAGGGATAGAGTAAACCTGAAGTGAAGCATCGGAATCTATAGCTAGTGTCACAGGTATGGTTCAAAACATAGACAGTAAGAAGAGTCAGTTTACTTGTACTTAATTCGGCATTGTGCCTTTTGTATTTAATTCCGAAGCAATTTCTGTGTTTCATCGTCATTAAGAGGGTCAGAGGGATACAGTAAACCTGAAGTGAGGCATCGGAATCTATAACTAGTGACACAGGAATGGTTCTAATCATAGACACTAAGAAGTGTCAGTTTTCTTGTACTTAGGTCGGCATTGTGCGTTTTGTATTTAATTCCGATGCAATTTCGGTGTTTCGTCGTCGATAAGAAGGTCCAAGGGATACAGTAAACCTGAAGTGAAGCATCGGAATCTATAACTAGTGTCAGAGGAATGGTTCAAATCATAGACAGTAAGATGACCCAGCCTTCTTGTACTTGAGTCGGCATTGTGCCTTTTGTATTTAATTCCGAAGCAATTTCTGTGTTTCATCGTCAATAAGAGGGTCAGAGGGATACAGTAAACCTGAAGTGAGGCATCGGAATCTATAACTAGTGACACAGGAATGGTTCTAATCATAGACACTAAGAAGTGTCAGTTTTCTTGTACTTAGGTCGGCATTGTGCGTTTTGTATTTAATTCCGATGCAATTTCGGTGTTTCGTCGTCGATAAGAAGGTCCAAGGGATACAGTAAACCTGAAGTGAAGCATCGGAATCCACAACCGGTCTCACAGGAAAGGTTCAAGACATAGAGAGTAAGAAGAGCCTGTCTACTTGTACATGAGTCGGCATTGAGCCTTTTGTATTGAATTCCCATGCAATTACTGTGTTTCATTGTCAATATGAAGGTCAGAGGGATACAGTAAACCTGAAGTGAAGCAACTTAATCTATAAATAGTGTCACAGGAATGGTTCAAAAATAGACAGTAAGAAGAGTCAGTTTTCTTGTACTTAAGTCGGCATTGTGCCTTTTGTATTTAATTCCGATGCAATTTCAGTGTTTCATCGTCAATAAGAAGGTCAGTGGGATACAGTAAACCTGAAGTGAAGTGTCGGAATCTATAACTAGTGTCAGAGGAATGGTTCAAATCATAGACAGTAAGAAGCGTCAGTTTTCTTGTACTAAAGTCGGCGTGGTGTCTTTTGTATTTAATTCCGACGCATTTTCTGTGTTTCATCGTCATTAAGAAGGTCAGAGGGATACAGTAAACATGAAGTGAAGCATCGGAATCTATAACTAGTGTCACAGGAATGGTTCAAAACATAGACAGTAAGAAGAGTCAGTTTTCTTGTATTTATGTCGGCATTGTGCCTTTTGTATTTAATTATGATGTAATTTCTGTGTTTCATCGTCAATAAGAAGGTTAGAGGGATACAGTAAACCCGAAGTGGAGCATCGGAATCTATAACTAGTGATACAGGAATGGTTCAAAACATAGACAGTAAGAAGAGTCAGTTTTCTTGTACTTAAGTCGGCATTGTGCGTTTTGTATTTAATTCCGATGCAACTGCTGTATTTCATCGTCAATAAGAAGGTCAGAGGGATACAGTAAACCTGAAGTGAAGCATCGGAATCTATAACTAGTGTCACAGGAATGGTGCCAAACATAGACAGTAAGAAGAGTCAGTTTTCTTGTACATAAGTCGGCATTGTGCGTTTTGTATTTAATTCCGATGCAATAGCTGTTTTTCATCGTCAATAAGATGGTCAGAGGGATACAGTAAACCTGAAGTGAAGCATCGGAATCTATAACTAGTGGCACAGGAATGGTTAAAAACATACACAGTAAGAAGAGTCAGTTTTGTTGTACTTAAGTTGGCATTGTGCGTTTTCAATTTAATTCCGATGCAATTTCTGTGTTTCATCGGCAATAAGAAGGTCAGAGGGATACAGTAAACCTGAAGTGAAGCATCGGAATCTATGACTAGTGTCACAGGAATGGTTCAAATGTAGACAGTAAGATGAGCCAGCCTTCATGTACTTGAGTCGGCATTGTGCCTTTTGTATTTAATTCCGAAGCAATTTCTGTGTTTCATCGTCATTAAGAGGGTCAGAGGGATACAGTAAACCTGAAGTGAGGCATCGGAATCTATAACTAGTGACACAGGAATGGTTCTAATCATAGACACTAAGAAGTGTCAGTTTTCTTGTACTTAGGTCGGCATTGTGCGTTTTGTATTTAATTCCGATGCAATTTCGGTGTTTCGTCGTCGATAAGAAGGTCCAAGGGATACAGTAAACCTTAAGTGAAGCATCGGAATCTATAACTAGTGTCAGAGGAATGGTTCAAATCATAGACAGTAAGAAGCGTCAGTTTTCTTCTACTAAAGTCGGCATTGTGCCTTTTGTATTTAATTCCGATGCATTTTCTGTGTTTCATCGTCAATAAGAAGGTCAGAGGGATACAGTAAACCTGAAGTGAAGCATCGGAATCTATAACTAGTGTCACAGGAATGGTTCAAAACACAGACAGTAAGAAGAGTCAGTTTTCTTGTACTTAAGTCGGCATTGTGCGTTTTGTATTTAATTCCGATGCAACTGCTGTTTTTCATCGTCAATAAGAAGGTCAGAGGGATACAGTAAACCTGAAGTGAAGCATCGGAATCTATAACTAGTGTCACAGGAATGGTTCAAAACATAGACAGTAAGAAGAGTCAGTTTTCTTGTACATTGGTCGGCATTGTGCGTTTTGTATTTAATTCCGATGCAATAGCTGTTTTTCATCGTCAATAAGATGGTCAGAGGGATACAGTAAACCTGAAGTGAAGCATCGGAATCTATAACTAGTGTCACCGGAATGGTTAAAAACATACACAGTAAGAAGAGTCATTTTTGTTGTACTTAAGTTGGCATTGTGCGTTTTCTATTTAATTCCGATGCAAGTTCTGTGTTTCATCGTCAATAAGAAGGTCCACGGGATACAGTAAACCTGAAGTCAAGCATCGGAATTTAAAACTGGTCTCACAGGAAAGGTTCAAAACATAGACAGTAAGAAGGGCCGATCTTCCTGTACTTGAGTCGTCAAAGTGCTTTTTGTGTTTATTTCGGATGCAATTTCTGTGTTTCATTGTCAATAAGAAGGTCAGAGGGATACAGTAAACCTGAAGTGAAGCATCGGAAACTATAACTAGTGTCACATGAATGGTTCAAAACATAGACAGTAAGAAGAGTCAGTTTTCTTGTACTTAAGTCGACATTGTGACTTTTCTATTTAAATCCGATGCAATTTCTGTGTTTCATCGTCAATACGAAGGTCAGAGGGATACAGTAAACCTGAAGTGAAGCATCGGAATCTATAACTAGTGTCACAGGAATGGTTCAAAACGTAGACAGTAAGATGAGCCAGCCTTCTTGTACTTGAGTCGGCATTGTGCATATTCTATTTAATTCCGATGCAATTTCTGTGTTTCATCGTCAATAAGAATGTCAGAGGGATACAGTAAACCTGAAGTGAAGCATCGGAATCTATATCTAGTGTCACAGGAGTGGTTCAAAAAATAGACAGTAAGAACAGTCAGTTTACTTGTACTTAAGTCGGCATTGTGCCTTTTATATTTAATTCCGATGCAATTTCTGTGTTTCATCGTCAACAAGAAGGTCAGAGGGATACTGTAAACCTGAAAGGAAGCATCGGAAACTATAACTAGTGTCACATGAATGGTTCAAAACATAGACAGTAAGAAGAGTCAGTTTTCTTGTACTTATGTCGGCATTGTGCCTCTTCTATTTAAATCCGATGCAATTTCTGTGTTTCATCGTCAATTCGAAGGTCAGAGGGATACAGTAAACCAGAAGTGAAGCGTCGGAATCTATAACTAGTGTCACAGGAATGGTTCAAAACATAGACAATAAGATGAGCCAGCCGTCTTGTACTAGAGCCGGCATTGTGCCTTTTGTATTAAATTCCGATGCAATTTCTGTGTTTCATCTTCAAGAAGAAGGTCAGAGGGATACAGTAAACCTGAAGTGAAGCATCGGAATCTATAACTAGTGTCACAGGAATTTTTCATATCATAGACAGTAAGAAGTGTCAGTTTTCTTGTACTTAGGTCGGCATTGTGCGTTTTGTATTTAATTCCGATGCAATTTCTGTGTTTCATCGTCAACAAGAAGGTCCAAATCATAGAGTAAACCTGAAGTGAAGCATTGGAATCTGAAACCTGTCTCACAGGTAAGGTTCAAAACATAGATAGTAAGAAGAGGCAGTCTTCCTGTACTTGAGTCGGCATTGTGCCTTTTGTATTGAATTCCCATGCAATATCTGTGTTTCATCGTCAATAAGAATGTCAGAGGGATACAGTAAACCTGAAGTGAAGCATCGGAATCTATATCTAGTGTCACAGGAGTGGTTCAAAAAATAGACAGTAGGAACAGTCAGTTTACTTGTACTTAAGTCGGCATTGTGCCTTTTGTATTTAATTCCGATGCAATTTCCGTGTTTCTTCGTCAATAAGAAGGTCAGAGGGATGCAGTAAAGCTGAAGTGAAGCATCGGAATCTAAAACCGGTCACACAGGGAGGGGTTCAAAACATAGACAGTAAGAAGAGCCAGTCTTCTTGTACTTGAGTCGGCATTGTGCCTTTTGTATTTAATCCCGATGCAATTTCTGTGTTTCATCGTCAATAGGAAGGTCAGAGGGATGCAGTAAACCTGAAGTGAAGCATCGGAATCTATAACTAGTGTCCCAGGAATGCTTCTAAACAAAGGCAGTAAGAAAGGTCAGTCTTCTCGTACCTAAGACGGCATTGTGCCTTTTGTATCCAATTCCGATGCAATATCTGGGTTTCATCGTCAATAAGAAGGCCAGAGGGATACAGTAAACCTGAAGTGAAGTATCGAAATCTATAACTAGTGTCACAGGAATGGTTCAAATCGTAGACAGATAGAAGCGTCAGTTTTCTTGTACTTGAGTCGGCATTGTGCCTTTTGTATTTAATTCCAATGCAATTCCTGTGTTTCATCTTCAATAGGAAGTTCAGAGGGATGCAGTAAAGCTGAAGTGAAGCATCGGAATCTATAACTAGTGTCACAGGAATGGTTCTAAACATAGACAGTAAGAAGAGTCAGTATACTTGTACTTAATTCGGCATTGTGCCTTTTCTACTTAATTCCGATGCAATTTCCGTGTTTCTTCATCATTAACAAGGTCAGAGGGATACAGTAAACCTGAAGTGAAGCATCGGAATCCATAACTACTGTCACAGGAATGGTTCAGAACATAGACAGTAAGAAGAGTCAGTTTACTTGTACTTAAGTTGGCATTGTGCCTTTTGTATATAATTCCAATGAAATTCCTGTGTTTCATCGTCAATAAGACGGTCAGAGGGATAGAGTAAACCTGAAGTGAAGCATCGGAATCTATAACTAGTGTCACAGGTATGGTTCAAAACATAGACAGTAAGAAGAGTCAGTTTTCTTGTACTTAAGTCGGCATTGTGCCTTTTGTATTTAATTCCGATGCAATTTCCGTGTTTCTTCGTCAATAAGAAGGTCAGAGGGATACAGTAAACCTGAAGTGAAGCATCGGAATCCGTAACTAATGTCACAGGAATGGTTCAAAACGTAGATAGTAAGAAGAGTCAGTCTTCTTGTACTTAAGTCGGCATTGTGCCTTTTCTATTTAATTCCGATGCAATTTCTGTGCTTCATCGCCAATAAGAAGGTCAGAGGGATACAGTAAACCGGAAGTGAAGCATCTGAATCGCTAACTAGTGTCACAGGAATGCTTCTAAACATAGACAGTAAGAAAGGTCAGTCTTCTCGTACCTAAGACGGCATTGTGCCTTTTGTATCCATTTCCGATGCAATATCTGTGTCTCGCAGTCAATAAGAAGGTCAGAGGGATACAGTAAACCTGAAGTGAAGCATCGGAATCTGTAACTAGTGTGACACGACTGGTTCAAAACATAGACAGTAAGAAGAGTCAGTTCTCTTGTACTTAAGTCTGCCTTGTGCCTTTTGTATTTAATTCCGATGCAATTTTAGTGTTTCATCGTCAATAAGAAGGTCAGAGGGATACAGTAATCCTGATGTGAAGCATCGGAATCTATAACTAGTGTCACAGGAATGGTTAAAATCATAGACAGTAAGAAGAGTCAGTTTACTTGTACTTAATTCGGCATTGTGCCTTTTGTATTTAATTCCGATGCAATTTCCGTGTTTCTTCGTCAATAAGAAGGTCAGAGGGATACAGTAAACCTGAAGTGAAGCATCGGAATCCTTAACTACTGTCACAGGAATGGTTCAAAACATAGACAGTAAGAAGAGCCAGTCTTCTTGTACTTGAGTCGGCATTGTGCCTTTTCTATTTAATTCCGATGAAATTTCTGTGTTTCATCGGCAATAGGAAGGTCAGAGGGATACAGTAAACCTGATGTGAAGAATCGGAATCTATAACTAGTGTCACAGGAATGGTTCAAAACATAGACAGTAAGAAGAGCCAGTCTTCTTGTACTTGAGTCGGCATTGTGCATTTTCTATTTAATTCCGATGCAATTTCTGTGCTTCATCGTCAACAAGAAGGTCAGAGGGATACAGTAAACCTGAAGTGAAGCATCGGAATCTATAACTAGTGTCACAGGAATGGTTCAATACGTTGATAGTAAGAAGAGTCAGTTTTCTTGTACTTAAGTCGGCATTGTGCCTTTTCTATTTAATTCCGATGCAATTTCTGTGCTTCATCGCCAATAAGAAGGTCAGAGGGATACAGTAAACCGGAGGTGAAGCATCTGAATCGCTAACTAGTGTCACAGGAATGCTTCTAAACATAGACAGTAAGAAAGGTCAGTCTTCTCGTACCTAAGACGGCATTGTGCCTTTTGTATCCACTTCCGATGCAATATCTGTGTTTCGCAGTCAATAAGACGGTCAGAGGGATACAGTAAACCTGAAGTGAAGCATCGGAATCTGTAACTAGTGTGACAGGACTGGTTCAAAACATAGACAGTTAGAAGAGTCAGTTCTCTTGTACTTAAGTTGGCCTTGTGCCTTTTGTATTTAATTGCGATACAATTTTAGTGTTTCATCGTCAATAAGAAGGTCAGAGGGATACAGTAATCCTGATGTGAAGCATCGGAATCTATAACTAGTGTCACAGGAATGGTTCAAATCATAGACAGTAAGAAGAGTCAGTTTACTTGTACTTAATTCGGCATTGTGCCTTTTGTATTTAATTCCGATGCAATTTCCGTGTTTCTTCGTCAATAAGAAGGTCAGAGGGATACAGTAAACCTGAAGTGAAGCATCGGAATCCGTAACTACTGTCACAGGAAAGGTTCAAATCATAGACAGTAAGAAGAGCCAGTCTTCTTGTACTTGAGTCGGCATTGTGCCTTTTCTATTTAATTCCGATGAAATTTCTGTGTTTCATCGTCAATAGGAAGGTCAGAGGGATACAGTACACCTGATGTGAAGCATCGGAATCTATAACTAGTGTCACAGGAATGGTTCAAATCATAGACAGTAAGAAGAGTCAGTTTACTTGTACTTAATTCGGCATTGTGCCTTTTGTATTTAATTCCGATGCAATTTCCGTGTTTCTTCGCCAATAAGAAGGTCAGAGGGATACAGTAAACCTGAAGTGAAGCATCGGAATCCGTAACTACTGTCACAGGAATGGTTCAAAACATAGACAGTACGAAGAGCCAGTCTTCTTGTACTTGAGTCGGCATTGTGCCTTTTCTATTTAATTCCGATGCAATTTCTGTGCTTCATCGTCAATAAGAAGGTCAGAGGGATACAGTAAACCTGAAGTGAAGCATCGGAATCTATAACTAGTGTCACAGGAATGGTTCAATACGTAGATAGTAAGAAGTGTCAGTCTTCTTGTACTTAAATCGGCATTGTGCCTTTTCTATTTAACTCCGATGCAATTTCTGTGCTTCATCGCCAATAAGAAGGTCAGAGGGATACAGTAAACCTGAAGTGAAGCATCGGAATCGCTAACTAGTGTAACAGGAATGGTTCAAAACATAGAGAGTAAGAAGAGTCAGTCTTTTTGTACTTATGTCGGCATTGTGCCTTTTGTATTGAATTCCGATGCAACTTCTGTGTTTCATCGTCAATAAGTAGGCCAGAGGGATACAGTAAACCTGAAGTGAAGCAACGGAATCCATAACTAGTGTCACAGGAATGCTTCTAAACATAGACAGTAAGAAAGGTTAGTCTTCTCGTACCTAAGACGGCATTGTGCCTTTTGTATCCAATTCCAATGCAATATCTGTGTTTCATAGTCAATAAGAAGATCAGAGGGATACAGTAAACCTGAAGTGAAGCATCGGAATCTATATCTAGTGTCACAGGAGTGGTTCAAAAAATAGACAGTAGGAACAGTCAGTTTACTTGTACTTAAGTCGGCATTGTGCCTTTTGTATTTAATTCCGATGCAATTTCCGTGTTTCTTCGTCAATAAGAAGGTCAGAGGGATGCAGTAAAGCTGAAGTGAAGCATCGGAATCTAAAACCGGTCACACAGGGAGGGGTTCAAAACATAGACAGTAAGAAGAGCCAGTCTTCTTGTACTTGAGTCGGCATTGTGCCTTTTGTATTTAATCCCGATGCAATTTCTGTGTTTCATCGTCAATAGGAAGGTCAGAGGGATGCAGTAAACCTGAAGTGGAGCATCGGAATCTATAACTAGTGTCCCAGGAATGCTTCTAAACAAAGGCAGTAAGAAAGGTCAGTCTTCTCGTACCTAAGACGGCATTGTGCCTTTTGTATCCAATTCCGATGCAATATCTGGGTTTCATCGTCAATAAGAAGGCCAGAGGGATACAGTAAACCTGAAGTGAAGTATCGAAATCTATAACTAGTGTCACAGGAATGGTTCAAATCGTAGACAGATAGAAGCGTCAGTTTTCTTGTACTTGAGTCGGCATTGTGCCTTTTGTATTTAATTCCAATGCAATTCCTGTGTTTCATCTTCAATAGGAAGTTCAGAGGGATGCAGTAAAGCTGAAGTGAAGCATCGGAATCTATAACTAGTGTCACAGGAATGGTTCTAAACATAGACAGTAAGAAGAGTCAGTATACTTGTACTTAATTCGGCATTGTGCCTTTTCTACTTAATTCCGATGCAATTTCCGTGTTTCTTCATCATTAACAAGGTCAGAGGGATACAGTAAACCTGAAGTGAAGCATCGGAATCCATAACTACTGTCACAGGTATGGTTCAGAACATAGACAGTAAGAAGAGTCAGTTTACTTGTACTTAAGTTGGCATTGTGCCTTTTGTATATAATTCCAATGAAATTCCTGTGTTTCATCGTCAATAAGACGGTCAGAGGGATAGAGTAAACCTGAAGTGAAGCATCGGAATCTATAACTAGTGTCACAGGTATGGTTCAAAACATAGACAGTAAGAAGAGTCAGTTTTCTTGTACTTAAGTCGGCATTGTGCCTTTTGTATTTAATTCCGATGCAATTTCCGTGTTTCTTCGTCAATAAGAAGGTCAGAGGGATACAGTAAACCTGAAGTGAAGCATCGGAATCCGTAACTACTGTCACAGGAATGGTTCAAAACGTAGATAGTAAGAAGAGTCAGTCTTCTTGTACTTAAGTCGGCATTGTGCCTTTTCTATTTAATTCCGATGCAATTTCTGTGCTTCATCGCCAATAAGAAGGTCAGAGGGATACAGTAAACCGGAAGTGAAGCATCTGAATCGCTAACTAGTGTCACAGGAATGCTTCTAAACATAGACAGTAAGAAAGGTCAGTCTTCTCGTACCTAAGACGGCATTGTGCCTTTTGTATCCATTTCCGATGCAATATCTGTGTCTCGCAGTCAATAAGAAGGTCAGAGGGATACAGTAATCCTGATGTGAAGCATCGGAATCTATAACTAGTGTCACAGGAATGGTTAAAATCATAGACAGTAAGAAGAGTCAGTTTACTTGTACTTAATTCGGCATTGTGCCTTTTGTATTTAATTCCGATGCAATTTCCGTGTTTCTTCGTCAATAAGAAGGTCAGAGGGATACAGTAAACCTGAAGTGAAGCATCGGAATCCTTAACTACTGTCACAGGAATGGTTCAAAACATAGACAGTAGGAAGAGCCAGTCTTCTTGTACTTGAGTCGGCATTGTGCCTCTTCTATTTAATTCCGATGAAATTTCTGTGTTTCATCGTCAATAGGAAGGTCAGAGGGATACAGTAAACCTGATGTGAAGAATCGGAATCTATAACTAGTGTCACAGGAATGGTTCAAAACATAGACAGTAAGAAGAGCCAGTCTTCTTGTACTTGAGTCGGCATTGTGCATTTTCTATTTAATTCCGATGCAATTTCTGTGCTTCATCGTCAACAAGAAGGTCAGAGGGATACAGTAAACCTGAAGTGAAGCATCGGAATCTATAACTAGTGTCACAGGAATGGTTCAATACGTTGATAGTAAGAAGAGTCAGTTTTCTTGTACTTAAGTCGGCATTGTGCCTTTTCTATTTAATTCCGATGCAATTTCTGTGCTTCATCGCCAATAAGAAGGTCAGAGGGATACAGTAAACCGGAGGTGAAGCATCTGAATCGCTAACTAGTGTCACAGGAATGCTTCTAAACATAGACAGTAAGAAAGGTCAGTCTTCTCGTACCTAAGACGGCATTGTGCCTTTTGTATCCATTTCCGATGCAATATCTGTGTTTCGCAGTCAATAAGACGGTCAGAGGGATACAGTAAACCTGAAGTGAAGCATCGGAATCTGTAACTAGTGTGACAGGACTGGTTCAAAACATAGACAGTTAGAAGAGTCAGTTCTCTTGTACTTAAGTTGGCCTTGTGCCTTTTGTATTTAATTGCGATACAATTTTAGTGTTTCATCGTCAATAAGAAGGTCAGAGGGATACAGTAATCCTGATGTGAAGCATCGGAATCTATAACTAGTGTCACAGGAATGGTTCAAATCATAGACAGTAAGAAGAGTCAGTTTACTTGTACTTAATTCGGCATTGTGCCTTTTGTATTTAATTCCGATGCAATTTCCGTGTTTCTTCGTCAATAAGAAGGTCAGAGGGATACAGTAAACCTGAAGTGTAGCATCGGAATCCGTAACTACTGTCACAGGAAAGGTTCAAAACATAGACAGTAAGAAGAGCCAGTCTTCTTGTACTTGAGTCGGCATTGTGCCTTTTCTATTTAATTCCGATGAAATTTCTGTGTTTCATCGTCAATAGGAAGGTCAGAGGGATACAGTACACCTGATGTGAAGCATCGGAATCTATAACTAGTGTCACAGGAATGGTTCAAATCATAGACAGTAAGAAGAGTCAGTTTACTTGTACTTAATTCGGCATTGTGCCTTTTGTATTTAATTCCGATGCAATTTCCGTGTTTCTTCGCCAATAAGAAGGTCAGAGGGATACAGTAAACCTGAAGTGAAGCATCGGAATCCGTAACTACTGTCACAGGAATGGTTCAAAACATAGACAGTACGAAGAGCCAGTCTTCTTGTACTTGAGTCGGCATTGTGCCTTTTCTATTTAATTCCGATGCAATTTCTGTGCTTCATCGTCAATAAGAAGGTCAGAGGGATACAGTAAACCTGAAGTGAAGCATCGGAATCTATAACTAGTGTCACAGGAATGGTTCAATACGTAGATAGTAAGAAGTGTCAGTCTTCTTGTACTTAAATCGGCATTGTGCCTTTTCTATTTAACTCCGATGCAATTTCTGTGCTTCATCGCCAATAAGAAGGTCAGAGGGATACAGTAAACCTGAAGTGAAGCATCGGAATCGCTAACTAGTGTAACAGGAATGGTTCAAAACATAGAGAGTAAGAAGAGTCAGTCTTTTTGTACTTATGTCGGCATTGTGCCTTTTGTATTGAATTCCGATGCAACTTCTGTGTTTCATCGTCAATAAGTAGGTCAGAGGGATACAGTAAACCTGAAGTGAAGCAACGGAATCCATAACTAGTGTCACAGGAATGCTTCTAAACATAGACAGTAAGAAAGGTTAGTCTTCTCGTACCTAAGACGGCATTGTGCCTTTTGTATCCAATTCCAATGCAATATCTGTGTTTCATAGTCAATAAGAAGATCAGAGGGATACAGTAAACCTGAAGTGAAGCATCGGAATCAATAACTAGTGTCACAGGAATGGTTCAAAACATAGACAGTAAGAAGAGCCAGTCTTCTTGTACTTGAGTCAGCATTGTGCCTTTTGCATTTAATTCCGATGCAATTTCTGTGTTTCATCGTCAATAGGAAGGTCAGAGGGATGCAGTAAACCTGAATTGAAGCATCGGAATCTATAACTAGTGTCACAGGAATGGTTCCAAACATAAACAGTAGGAAGAGTCAGTCTTCTAGTACTTAAGTCGGCATTGTGTCTTTTGTATTTAATTCCGATGCAATTTCTGTGTTTCATTGTCCATATGAAGGTCAGAGGGATACAGTAAACCTAAAGTGAAGCATCGGAATCTATAACTAGTGTCACAGGAATGGTTCAAAACATAGACAGTAAGAAGAGCCAGTCTTCTTGTACTTGAAAAGGCATTGTGCGTTTTATACTTAATTCCGATGCAATTTCTATGTTTCATCGTCAATAAGAAGGTCAGAGGGATACAGTAAACCTGAAGTGAAGTATCGAAATCTATAACTAGTGTCACAGGAATCGTTCAAATCATAGACAGATAGAAGCGTCAGTTTTCTTGTACTTAAGTCGGCATTGTGCCTTTTGTATTTAATTCCGATGCAATTTCTGTGTTTCATCGTCAATAAGAATGTCAGAGGAATACAGGAAACCTGAAGTGAAGCATCGGAATCTATAACTAGTGTCACAGGAATGGTTCAAAAAATACACAGTAAGAAGAGTCAGTTTTCTTGTACTTATGTCGGCATTGTGCCTTTTGTATTTAATTCCGATGAAATTTCTGTGATTCATCGTCAATAAGAAGGTCAGAGGGATACAGTAAACCTGACGTGAAGCATCGGAATCCATAACTTGTTTCACAGGAATGGTTCCAAACATAGACAGTAAGATGAGTAAATTTCTTTGTACTTATGTCTGCATTGTGCATTTTGTATTTAATTCTGATGCAATTTCTGTGTTTCATCGTCAATAAGAGGGTCAGAGGGATACAGTAAACCTGCAGTGAAGCTTCGGAATCTATAACTAGTGTCACAGGAATGGTGCAAATCATAGACAGTAAGAAGAAACAGTTAACTTGTACTTAATTCGGCATTGGGCCTTTTGTATTTAAATCCGATGCAATTTCTGTGTTTCATCGTCAATAAGAAGGTCAGAGGGATACAGTAAACCTGATGTGAAGCATCGGAATCTATAACTAGTGTCACAGGAATGGTTCAAAACATAGACAGAATGAAGATTCAGTTTTCTTGTACTTAACCCGTCATTGTTCCGTTTCTATTTAATTCCGATGCAATTTCTGTGTTTCGTCGTCAATAAGAAGGTCCAAGGGAAACAGTAAACCTGATGTGAAGCATCGGAATCTAAAACCGGTCTCACAGGAAAGGTTCATAACATAGACAGTAAGAAGAGCCAGTCTTCTGGTACTTGAGTCGGCATTGTGCCTTTTGTATTTAAATCCGATGCAATTTCTGTGTTTCATCGTCAATAAGACGGTCGGAGGGATACAGTATACCTGAAGTGAAGCATCTGAATCTATAACTAGTGTCACAGGAATGGTTCAAAACATAGACAATAAGAAGAGTCATTTTTATTGTACTTAAGCCGGCATTGTGCTCTTTGTGTTTAATTCCGTTGCTATTCCTGTGTTTCATCGTCAATATTAAAATCAGAGGGATACAGTAAACCTGAAGTAAAGCATCGGAATCTATAACTAGTGTCACAGGAATGGTCAAAGCATAGACAGTAAGAAGAGTCAGTATTCTTATAATTAAGTCGGCATTGTGCCTTTTGTATTAATTTCGGATGCAATTTCTGTGTTTCATCGTCAATAAGACGATCAGAGGGATAGAGTAAACCTGAAGTGAAGCATCGGAATCTGTAGCAAGTATCACGGATATGGTTCACAACATAGACAGTAAGAAGAGTCAGTTTTCTTGTACTTCATTCGGCATTGTGCCTTTTCTATTTACTTCCGATGCAATTTCTGTGTTTCGTCGACAATAAGAAGGGCCAAGGGATACAGTAAACCTGCAGTGAAGCATCGGAATCTAAAAACGGTCTCACAGGAAAGGTACAAATCTTAGACAGTAAGAAGAGTCAGTCTTCTCGTACATAAGTCGGCATTGTGCCTTTTGTATTTAATTCCGATGGAATTTCTGTGTTTCCTCGTCAATAAGAAGGTCAGAGGGATACAGTAAACCTGAAGTGAAGCATCGGAATCTAAAACCGGTCTCACAGGAAAGGTTCAAAACGTAGACAGTAACAAGAGCCAGTCTTCTTGTACTTGAGTAGGCATTGTGCCCTTTGTATTTAATTCCGATGCAATTTCTGTTTTTCATCCACAATAAGACGGTCAGGGGGATACAGTAAACCTGAAGTGAAGCATCGGAATCTATAACTAGTGTCACAGGAATGGTTCAAATCATAGACAGTAAGAAGAGTCAGTTTTCTTGTACTTAAGTCGGCATTGTGCCTTTTCTATTTAATTCCGATGCAATTTCTGTGCTTCATCGTCAATAAGAAGGTCAGAGGGATACAGTAAACCTGAAGTGAAGCATCGGAATCTACAACTAGTATCACAGGAATGGTTCAAAACATAGAGAGTAAGAAGAGTCAGTCTTTTTGTACATAAGTCGGCATTGTGCCTTTTGTATTTAATTCCGATGCAATCTCTGTGTTTCATCGTCAATAAGAGGGTCAGAGGGATACAGTAAATCTTCAAGTGAAGCAACGGAATCTATAACTAGGGTCACAGGAATGCTTCAAAACATAGACAGTAAGAAAGGTCAGTCTTCTTGTACTTCAGTCGGCATTGTGCCTCTTCTATCTAATTCCGATGCAATATCTGTGTTTCATCGTCAATAAGAAGATCAGAGGGATACAGTAAACCTGAAGTGGAGCATCGGAATCTATAACTAGTGTCACAGGTATGGTTCAAAACATAGACAGTAAGGAGAGTCAGTTTTCGTGTACTTAAGTCGGCATTGTGCCTCTTCTATTTAACTCGGATGCAATTTCTGTGTTTCGTCGTCAATAAGAAGGCCAAGGGAGACAGTTATCCTGAAGTGAAGCATCGGAATCTAAAATTGGGAGCACAGGAAACGTTCAAAACATAGACAGTAAGAAGAGTCAGTCTTCTTGTACTTAAGTCGGCATTGTGCCTTTTGTATTTAATTCCGATGCAATATCTGTGTTTCCTCGCCAATAAGAAGGTCAGAGGGATACAGTAAACCTGAAGTGAAGCATCGGAGTGTAAAACCGGTCTCACAGGAAAGGTTCAAAACATAGACAGTAACAAGAGCCAGTCTTCTTGTACTTGAGTCGGCACTGTGCCTTTTGTATTTAATTCCGATGCAATTTATGTGTTTCATCCTCAATAAGACGGTCAGAGGGATACAGTAAACCTGAAGTGAAGCATCGGAATCTATAACTAGTGTCACAGGAATGGTTCAAAACATAGACAGTAAGAAGAGTCAGTTTTCTTGTACTTAAGTCGGTGTTGTGCCTTTTCTATTTAATTCCGATGCAATTTCTGTGCTTCATCATGAATAAGAAGGTCAGAGGGATGCAGTAAACCTGAATTGAAGCATTGGAATCCATAACTAGTGTCACAGGAATGGTTCAAAACATAGAGAGTAAGAAGAGTCAGCATTTTTGCACATAAGTCGGCATTGTGCCTTTTGTATTTGATTCCGATGCAATCTCTGTGTTTCATCGTCAATAAGAAGGTCAGAGGGATACAATAAAGCTGAAGTGAAGCAACGGAATCTATAACTAGAGTCACAGGATTGCTTCAAAACATAGACAGTAAGAAAGGTCAGTCGTCTTGTACTTAAGTCGTCATTGTGCCTTTTGTATCTAATGCCGATGCAATATCTGTGTTTCATCGTCAATAAGAAGATTTGAGGGATACGGTAAACTTGAAGTTAGGCATCGGAATCTATAACTATTGTCACAGGAATGGTTCAATACATAGACAGTAAGAAGAGCCAGTCTTCTTGTACTCGAGTCGGCAGTGTGCCATTTGTCTTTAATTCCGATGCAATATCGGAGTTTCATCGTCAATAAGAAGGTCAGAGGGATGCAGTAAACCTGAAGTGAAGCATCGGAATCTATAACTAGTGTCACAGGAATGGTTCAAAACATAGACAGTAAGAAGAGTCAGTCTTTTTGTACTTAAGTCGGCATTGTGCCTTTTGTATTTTATTCCGATGCAATTTCTGAGTTTCATCGTCAATAAGAAGGTCAGAGGGATACAGTAAACCTGAAGTGAAGCATCGGAATCTAAAACCGGTCTCACAGGAAAGGTTCAAAACATAGACAGTAAGAAGAGTCAGTTTTCTTGTACTTCAGTCGGCATTGTGCCTTTGGTTTTTAATTCCATTGCAATTTCTGTGTTTCATCGTCAATAAGAAGGTCAGAGGGATACAGTAAACCTGAAGTGAAGCAACGGAATCTAAAACCGGTCTCACAGGAAAGGTTCAAAACTTATACAGTAAGAAGAGTCAGTCTTCTTGTACTTAAGTCGGCATTGTGCCTTTTGTATTTAATTCCGATGCAATTTCTGTGTTTCCTCGTCAATAAGAAGGTCAGAGGGATACAGTAAACCTGAAGTGAAGCATCGGAATCTAAAACCGGCCTCACAGGAAAGGTTCAAAACATAGACAGTAACTAGAGCCAGTCTTCTTGTACTTGAGTCGGCAATGTGCCTTTTGTAATTAATTCCGATGTTATTTCTGTGTTTCATCGTCAATAAGAAGGTCAGAGGGATACAGTAAACCTGAAGTGAAGCATCGGAATCTAAAACCGGTCTCACAGGAAAGGTTCAAAACATTGACAGTAACTAGAGCCAGTCTTCTTGTACTTGAGTCGGCAATGTGCCTTTTGTATTTAATTTCGATGTAATTTCTGTGTTTCATCGTCAATATGAAGGTCAGAAGGATGCAGTAAACCTGAAGTGAAGCATCGGAATCTACAACTAGTGTCACAGGAATGGTTCAAAACATAGACAGTAGGAAGAGTCAGTCTTCTAGTACTTAAGTCGGCATTGTGCCATTTGTATTTAATTCCGATGCAATTTCTGTTTTTTTATCGTCCATATGAAGGTCAGAGGGATACAGTAAACCTGAAGTGAAGCATCGGAATCTATAACTAGTGTCGCAGGAATGGACCAAAACATGGAAAGTAAGTAGAGCCAGTCTTCTTGTACTTGAGTCGACATTGTGCCTTTTGTATTTAATTCCGATGCAATTTCTGTGTTTCATCGTCAATAAGACGGACAGAGGGATAGAGTAAACCTGAAGTGAAGCATCGGAATCTATAGCTAGTGTCACGGGTATGGTTCACAACATAGACAGCAAGAAGAGTCAGTTTTCTTGTACTTAATTCGGCATTGTGCCTTTTCCCTTTACTTCCGATGCAATTTCTGTGTTTCGTCGTCAATAAGGAGGGCCAAGGGATACAGTAAACCTGAAGTGAAGCATCGCAATCTAAAACAGGTCTCACAGGAAAAGTTCAAAGCTTAGACAGTAAGAAGAGTCAGTCTTCTTGTACTTCAGTCGGCATTGTGCCTTTTGCATTTAATTCCGATGCAATTTCAGTGTTTCCACGTCAATAAGAAGGTCAGAGGGATACAGTATACCTGAAGTGAAGCATCGGAATCTAAAACCGGTCTCACAGGAAAGGTTCAAAACATAGACTGTAACAAGAGCCAGTCCTCTTGTACTTGTGTCGGCATTGTGCCTTTTGTATTTAATTCCGATGCAATTTCTGTATTTCATCCTCAATAAGACGGTCAGAGGGATACAGTAAACCTGAAGTGAAGCATCGGAATCTATAACTAGTGTCACAGGTATGGTTCAAAACATAGACAGTAAGAAGAGTCAGTTTTCTTGTACTTAAGTCGGCATTGTGCCTTTTCTATTTAACTCGGATGCATTTTCTGTGTTTCGCCGTCAATAAAAAGGGCCAAGGGATACAGTAAACCGGAAGGGAAGCATCGGAATCTAAAACCGGTCTCACAGGAAAGGTTCAAAACATAGACAGTAGGAAGAGTCAGTCCTCTTGTACTTACGTCGGCATTGTGCCTTTTGTATTTAATTCCGATGCAATTTCTGTGTTTCCTCGTCAATAAGATGGTCAGAGGGATACAGTAAACCTGAAGTGAAGCATCGGAGTATAAAACCGGTCTCACAGGAAAGGTTCAAAACATAGACAGTAACAAGAGCCAGTCTTCTTGTACTTGAGTCGGCACTGTGCCTTTTGTATTTAATTCCGACGCAATTGCTGTGTTTCATCCTCAATAAGACGGTCAGAGGGATACAGTAAAGCTGAAGTGAAGCATCGGAATCTATAACTAGTGTCACAGGAATGGTTCAAAACACAGACAGTAAGAAGAGTCAGTTTTCTTGTACTTAAGTCGGTATTGTGCCTTTTCTATTTAATTCCGATGCAATTTCTGTGCTTCATCGTCAATAAGAAGGTGAGAGGGATGCAGTAAACTTGAAGTGAACCATTGGAATCCATAACTAGTGTCACAGGAATGGTTCAAAACATAGAGAGTAAGAAGAGTCAGCCTTTTTGTACATAAGTCGGCATTGTGCCTTTTGTATTTAATTCCGATGCAATCTCTGTGTTTCATCGTCAATAAGAAGGTCAGAGGGACACAATAAAGCTGAAGTGAAGCAACGGAATCTATAACTAGGGTCACAGGAATGCTTCAAAACATAGACAGTAAGAAAGGTCAGTCGTCTTGTACTTAAGTCGTCATTATGCCTTTTGTATCTAATTCCGATGCAATATCTGTGTTTCATCGTCAATAAGAAGATTTGAGGGATACGGTAAACCTGAAGTGAGGCATCGGAATCTATAACTATTGTCACAGGAATGGTTCAAAACATAGACAGTAAGAAGAGCCAGTCTTCTTGTACTCGAGTCGGCAGTGTGCCATTTGTATTTAATTCCGATGCAATATCGGAGTTTCATCGTCAATAAGAAGGTCAGAGGGATGCAGTAAACCTGAAGTGAAGCATCGGAATCTATAACTAGTGTCACAGGAATGGTTCAAAACATAGACAGTAGGAAGAGTAAGTCTTCTAGCACTTAAGACGGCATTGTGCCTTTTGTATTTAATTCCGATGCAATTTCTGTTTTTTTATCGTTCATATGAAGGTCAGAGGGATACAGTAAACCTGAAGTGAAGCATCGGAATCTAAAACCGGTCTCACAGGAAAGGTTCAAAACATAGACAGTAACTAGAGCCAGTCTACTTGTACTTGAGTCGGCAATGTGCCTTTTGTATTTAATTCCGATGTAATTTCTGTGTTTCATCGTCAATAAGAAGGTCAGAAGGATGCAGTAAACCTGAAGTGAAGCATCGGAATCTACAACTAGTGTAACAGGAATGGTTCAAAACATAGACAGTAGGAAGAGTCAGTCTTTTAGTACTTAAGTCGGCATTGTGCCTTTTGTATTTAATTCCGATGCAATTTCTGTTTTTTTATCGTCCATATGAAGGTCAGAGGGATACAGTAAACCTGAAGTGAAGCATCGGAATCTATAACTAGTGTCACAGGAATGGTCCAAAACATAGACAGTAAGAAGAGCCAGTCTTCTTGTACTTGAGTCGACATTGTGCCTTTTGTATTTAATTCCGATGCAATTTCTGTGTTTCATCGTCAATAAGACGGTCAGAGGGATAGAGTAAACCTGAAGTGAAGCATCGGAATCTATAGCTAGTGTCACGGGTATGGTTCACAACATAGACAGTAAGAAGAGTCAGTTTTCTTGTACTTTATTCGGCATTGTGCCTTTTCCATTTACTTTCGATGCAATATCTGTGTTTCGTCGTCAATAAGCAGGGCCAAGGGATACAGTAAACCTGAAGTGAAGCATCGCAATCTAAAACAGGTCTCACAGGAAATGTTCAAAACTTAGACAGTAAGAAGAGTCAGTCTTCTTGTACTTAAGTCGGCATTGTGCCTTTTGTATTTAATTCCGATGCAATTTCAGTGTTTCCTCGTCAATAAGAAGGCCAGAGGGGTACAGTAAACCTGAAGTGAAGCATCGGAATCTAAAACCGGTCTCACAGGAAAGGTTCAAAACATAGACAGTAACAAGAGCCAGTCCTCTTGTACTTGAGTCGGCATTGTGCCTTTTGTATTTAATTCCGATGCAATTTCTGTATTTCATCCTCAATAAGACGGTCAGAGGGATACAGTAAACCTGAAGTGAATCATCGGAATCTAAAACCGGTCTCACAGGAAAGGTTCAAAACATTGACAGTAAGAAGTTCAGTCCTCTTGTACTTAAGTCGGCATTGTGCCTTTTGTATTTAATTCCGATGCAATTTCTGTGTTTCCTCGTCAATAAGATGGTCAGAGGGATACAGTAAACCTCAAGTGAAGCATCGGAGTGTAAAACCGGTCTCACAGGAAAGGTTCAAAACCTAGACAGTAAGAAGAGCCAGTCTTCTTGTACTTGAGTCGGCACAGTGCCTTTTGTATTTATTTCCGATGCAATTTCTGTGTTTCATCCTCAATAAGGCGGTCAGAGGGATACAGTAAACCTGAAGTGAAGCATCGGAATCTATAACTAGTGTCACAGGAATGCTTCAAAACATAGACAGTAAGAAAGGTCAGTCGTCTTGTACTTAAGTCGTCATTATGCCTTTTGTATCTAATTCCGATGCAATATCTGTGTTTCATCGTCAATAAGAAGATTTGAGGGATACGGTAAACCTGAAGTGAGGCATCGGAATCTATAACTATTGTCACAGGAATGGTTCAAAACATAGACAGTAAGAAGAGCCAGTCTTCTTGTACTCGAGTCGGCAGTGTGCCATTTGTATTTAATTCCAATGCAATATCGGAGTTTCATCGTCAATAAGAAGGTCAGAGGGATGCAGTAAACCTGAAGTGAAGCATCGGAATCTATAACTAGTGTCACAGGAATGGTTCAAAACATAGACAGTAGGAAGAGTAAGTCTTCTAGCACTTAAGACGGCATTGTGCCTTTTGTATTCAATTCCGATGCAATTTCTGTTTTTTTATCGTCCATATGAAGGTCAGAGGGATACAGTAAACCTGAAGTGAAGCATCGGAATCTAAAACCGGTCTCACAGGAAAGGTTCAAAACATAGACAGTAACTAGAGCCAGTCTACTTGTACTTGAGTCGGCAATGTGCCTTTTGTATTTAATTCCGATGTAATTTCTGTGTTTCATCGTCAATAAGAAGGTCAGAAGGATGCAGTAAACCTGAAGTGAAGCATCGGAATCTACAACTAGTGTCACAGGAATGGTTCAAAACATAGACAGTAGGAAGAGTCAGTCTTTTAGTACTTAAGTCGGCATTGTGCCTTTTGTATTTAATTCCGATGCAATTTCTGTTTTTTTATCGTCCATATGAAGGTCAGAGGGATACAGTAAACCTGAAGTGAAGCATCGGAATCTATAACTAGTGTCACAGGAATGGTCCAAAACATAGACAGTAAGAAGAGCCAGTCTTCTTGTACTTGAGTCGACATTGTGCCTTTTGTATTTAATTCCGATGCAATTTCTGTGTTTCATCGTCAATAAGACGGTCAGAGGGATAGAGTAAACCTGAAGTGAAGCATCGGAATCTATAGCTAGTGTCACGGGTATGGTTCACAACATAGACAGTAAGAAGAGTCAGTTTTCTTGTACTTTATTCGGCATTGTGCCTTTTCCATTTACTTTCGATGCAATATCTGTGTTTCGTCGTCAATAAGAAGGGCCAAGGGATACAGTAAACCTGAAGTGAAGCATCGCAATCTAAAACAGGTCTCACAGGAAATGTTCAAAACTTAGACAGTAAGAAGAGTCAGTCTTCTTGTACTTAAGTCGGCATTGTGCCTTTTGTATTTAATTCCGATGCAATTTCAGTGTTTCCTCGTCAATAAGAAGGCCAGAGGGATACAGTAAACCTGAAGTGAAGCATCGGAATCTAAAACCGGTCTCACAGGAAAGGTTCAAAACATAGACAGTAACAAGAGCCAGTCCTCTTGTACTTGAGTCGGCATTGTGCCTTTTGTATTTAATTCCGATGCAATTTCTGTATTTCATCCTCAATAAGACGGTCAGAGGGATACAGTAAACCTGAAGTGAATCATCGGAATCTAAAACCGGTCTCACAGGAAAGGTTCAAAACATTGACAGTAAGAAGTTCAGTCCTCTTGTACTTAAGTCGGCATTGTGCCTTTTGTATTTAATTCCGATGCAATTTCTGTGTTTCCTCGTCAATAAGATGGTCAGAGGGATACAGTAAACCTCAAGTGAAGCATCGGAGTGTAAAACCGGTCTCACAGGAAAGGTTCAAAACCTAGACAGTAAGAAGAGCCAGTCTTCTTGTACTTGAGTCGGCACTGTGCCTTTTGTATTTATTTCCGATGCAATTTCTGTGTTTCATCCTCAATAAGGCGGTCAGAGGGATACAGTAAACCTGAAGTGAAGCATCGGAATCTATAACTAGTGTCACAGGAATGGTTCAAAACATAGACAGTAAGAAGAGTCAGTTTTCTTGTACTTAAGTCGGTATTTTGCCTTTTCTATTCAATTCCGATGCAATATCTGTGCTTCATCGTCAATAAGAAGGTCAGAGGGATGCAGTAAACCTGAAGTGAAGCATCGGAATCTATAACTAGTGTCACAGGAATGGTTCAAAACATACACAGTAGGAAGAGTAAGTCTTCTAGTACTTAAGTCGGCATTGTGCCTTTTGTATTTAATTCCGATGCAATTTCTGTGTTTCATCCTCAATAAGGCGGTCAGAGGGATACAGTAAACCTGAAATGAAGCATTGGAATCTATAACTAGTGTCACAGGAATGGTTCAATACATAGACAGTAAGAAGAGTCAGTATTTTTGTACTTAAGTCGGCATTGTGCCTTTTGTATTTTATTCCGATGCAATTTCTGAATTTCATCGTCAATAAGAAGGTCAGAGGGATACAGTAAACCTGAAGTGAAGCATCGGAATCTAAAAACGGTCTCACAGGAAAGGTTCAAAACATAGACAGTAAGAAGCGTCAGTTTTCTTGTACTTCAGTCGGCATTGTGCCTTTTGTTTTTAATTCCATTGCAATTTCTGTGTTTCATCGTCAATAAAAAGGGCAGAGGGATACAGTAAACCGGAAGTGAAGCAACGGAATCTAAAACCGGTCCCACATGAAAGGTTCAAAACTTAGACAGTAATAAGAGTCAGTCTTCTTGTACTTAAGTCGGCATTGTGCCTTTTGTATTTAATTCCGATATAATTTCTGTGTTTCCTCGTCAATAAGAAGGTCAGAGGGATACAGTAAACCTGAAGTGAAGCATCGGATTCTAAAACCGGTCTGACAGGAAAGGTTCAAAACATAGACAGTAACTAGGGCCAGTCTTCTTGTACTTGAGTCGGCAATGTGCCTTTTGTATTTAATTCCGATGTAATTTCTGTGTTTCATCGTCAATAAGAAGGTCAGAGGGATACAGTAAACCTGAAGTGAAGCATCGGATTCTAAAACCGGTCTGACAGGAAAGGTTCAAAACATAGACAGTAACTAGGGCCAGTCTTCTTGTACTTGAGTCGGCAATGTGCCTTTTGTATTTAATTCCGACGTAATTTCTGTGTTTCATCGCCAATAAGAAGGTCAGAAGGATGCAGTAAACTTGAAGTGAAGCATCGGAATCTACAACTAGTGTCACAGGACTGGTTCAAAACATAGACAGTACGAAGAGTCAGTCTTCTAGTACTTAATTCGGCATTGTGCCTTTTGTATTTAACTCCGATGCAATTTCTGTTTTTTTATCGTCCATATGAAGGTCAGAGGGATACAGTAAACCTGAAGTGAAGCATCGGAATCTATAACTAGTGTCACAGGAATGGTCCAAAACATAGACAGTAAGAAGAGCCAGTCTTCTTGTACTTGAGTCGACATTGTGCCTTTTGTATTTAATTCCGATGCAATTTCTGTGTTTCATCGTCAATAAAACGGACAGAGGGATAGAGTTAACCTGAAGTGAAGCATCGGAATCTATAGCTAGTGTCACGGATATGGTTCACAACATAGACAGTAAGAAGAGTCAGTTTTCTTGTACTTAATTCGGCATTGTGCCTTTTCCATTTACTTCCGATGCAATTTCTGTGTTTCGTCGTCAATAAGAAGGGCCAAGGGATACAGTAAACCTGAAGTGAAGCATCGCAAACCAAAACAGGTCTCACAGGAAAAGTTCAAAACTTAGACAGTAAGAAGAGTCAGTCTTCTTGTACTTAAGTCGGCATTGTGCCTTTTGTATTTAATTCCGATGCAATTTCAGTGTTTCCTCGTCAATAAGAAGGTCAGAGGGATACAGTAAACCTGAAGTGAAGCATCGGAATCTAAAACCGGTCTCACAGGAAAGGTTCAAAACATAGACAGTAACAAGAGCCAGTCCTCTTGTACTTGAGGCGGCATTGTGCCTTTTGTATTTAATTCCGATGCAATTTCTGTGTTTCATCCTCAATAAGACGGTCAGAGGGATACAGTAAACCTGAAGTGAAGCATCGGAATCCATAACTAGTGTCACAGGAATGGTTCAAAACATAGAGAGTAAGAAGAGTCAGCCTTTTTGTACATAAGTCGGCTTTGTTCCTTTTGTATTTAATTCCGATGCAATCTCTGTGTTTCATCGTCAATAGGAAGGTCAGAGGGATACAATAATGCTGAAGTGAAGCAACGGAATCTGTAACTAGAGTCACAGGAATGCTTCAAAATATAGACAGTAAGAAAGGTCAGTCGTCTTGTACTTAAGTCGTCATTGTGCCTTTTGTATCTAATTCCGATGCAATATCTGTGTTTCATCGTCAATAAGAAGATTTGAGGGATACGGTAAACCTGAAGTAAGGCATCGGAATCTATAACTATTGTCACAGGAATGGTTCAAAACATAGACAGTAAGCAGAGCCAGTCTTCTTGTACTCGAGTCGGCAGTGTGCCATTTGTATTTAATTCCGATGCAATATCGGAGTTTCATCGTCAATAAGAAGGTCAGAGGGATGCAGTAAACCTGAAGTGAAGCATCGGAATCTAGAACTAGTGTCACAGGAATGGTTCAAAACATAGACAGTAAGAAGAGTCAGTTTTCTTGTACTTAAGTCGGTATTTTGCCTTTTCTATTCAACTCCGATGCAATATCTGTGCTTCATCGTCAATAAGAAGGTCAGAGGGATGCAGTAAACCTGAAGTGAAGCATTGGAATCCATAACTAGTGTCACAGGAATGGTTCAAAACATAGAGAGTAAGAAGAGTCAGCCTTTTTGTACATAAGTCGGCTTTGTTCCTTTTGTATTTAATTCCGATGCAATCTCTGTGTTTCATCGTCAATAGGAAGGTCAGAGGGATACAATAATGCTGAAGTGAAGCAACGGAATCTGTAACTAGAGTCACAGGAATGCTTCAAAATATAGACAGTAAGAAAGGTCAGTCGTCTTGTACTTAAGTCGTCATTGTGCCTTTTGTATCTAATTCCGATGCAATATCTGTGTTTCATCGTCAATAAGAAGATTTGAGGGATACGGTAAACCTGAAGTAAGGCATCGGAATCTATAACTATTGTCACAGGAATGGTTCAAAACATAGACAGTAAGCAGAGCCAGTCTTCTTGTACTCGAGTCGGCAGTGTGCCATTTGTATTTAATTCCGATGCAATATCGGAGTTTCATCGTCAATAAGAAGGTCAGAGGGATGCAGTAAACCTGAAGTGAAGCATCGGAATCTATAACTAGTGTCACAGGAATGGTTCAAAACATACACAGTAGGAAGAGTAAGTCTTCTAGTACTTAAGTCGGCATTGTGCATTTTGTATTTAATTCCGATGCAATTTCTGTGCTTCATCGCCAATAAGAAGGTCTGAGAGATACAGTAAACCTGAAATGAAGCATTGGAATCTATAACTAGTGTCACAGGAATGGTTCAAAACATAGACAGTAAGAAGAGTCAGTCTTTTTGTACTTAAGTCGGCATTGTGCCTTTTGTATTTTATTCCGATGCAATTTCTGAGTTTCATCGTCAATAAGAAGGTCAGAGAGATACAGTAAACCTGAAGTGAAGCATCGGAATCTAAAAACGGTCTCACAGGAAAGGTTCAAAACATAGACAGTAAGAAGCGTCAGTTTTCTTGTACTTCAGTCGGCATTGCGCCTTTTGTTTTTAATTCCATTGCAATTTCTGTGTTTCATCGTCAATAAGAAGGGCAGAGGGATACAGTAAACCGGAAGTGAAGCAACGGAATCTAAAACCGGTCTCACATGAAAGGTTCAAAACTTAGACAGTAATAAGAGTCAGTCTTCTTGTACTTAAGTCGGCATTGTGCCTTTTGTATTTAATTCCGATATAACTTCTGTGTTTCCTCGTCAATAAGAAGGTCAGAGGGATACAGTAAACCTGAAGTGAAGCATCGGATTCTAAAACCGGTCTGACAGGAAAGGTTCAAAACATAGACAGTAACTAGGGCCAGTCTTCTTGTACTTGAGTCGGCAATGTGCCTTTTGTATTTAATTCCGATGTAATTTCTGTGTTTCATCGTCAATAAGAAGGTCAGAGGGATACAGTAACCCTGAAGTGAAGCATCGGAATCTAAAACCGGTCTCACAGGAAAGGTTCAAAACATAGACAGTAACTAGAGCCAGTCTTCTTGTACTTGAGTCGGCAATGTGCCTTTTGTATTTAATTCCGATGTAATTTCTGTGTTTCATCGCCAATAAGAAGGTCAGAAGGATGCAGTAAACTTGAAGTGAAGCATCGGAATCTGCAACTAGTGTCACAGGAATGGTTCAAAACATAGACAGTAGGAAGAGTCAGTCTTCTAGTACTTAATTCGGCCTTGTGCCATTTGTATTTAATTCCGATGCAATTTCTGTGTTTCATCGTCAATAAAACGGTCAGAGGGATAGAGTTAACCTGAAGTGAAGCATCGGAATCTATAGCTAGTGTCACGGATATGGTTCACAACATAGACAGTAAGAAGAGTCAGTTTTCTTGTACTTAATTCGGCATTGTGCCTTTTCCATTTACTTCCGATGCAATTTCTGTGTTTCGTCGTCAATAAGAAGGGCCAAGGGATACAGTAAACCTGAAGTGAAGCATCGCAATCCAAAACAGGTCTCACAGGAAAAGTTCAAAACTTAGACAGTAAGACGAGTCAGTCTTCTTGTACTTAAGTCGGCATTGTGCCTTTTGTATTTAATTCCGATGCAATTTCAGTGTTTCCTCGTCAATAAGAAGGTCAGAGGGATACAGTAAACCTGAAGTGAAGCATCGGAATCTATAACTAGTGTCACAGGAAAGGTTCAAATTATAGACACTAAAAAGAGTCAGTCTTCTTGTACATATGTCGGCATTCTGAATTTTGTATTTAATTCCGATTCAATTTCTGTGTTTCCTCGTCAATAAGAAGGTCAGAGGGATGCAGTAAACCTGAAGTGAAGCATCGGAATCTATAACTAGTGTCACAGGAATGTTTCAAAACACAGACAGTAGGAAAGGTCAGTCTTCTTGTACCTAAGTCGGCATTGTGCCTTTTGTATCTAATTCCGATGCAATATCTGTGTTTCATCGTCAATAAGAAGATCAGAGGGATTCAGTAAACCTGAAGTGAAGCATCGGAATCTATAACTAGTGTCACAGGAATGGTTCAAAACATAGACAGTAAGAAGAGCCAGCCTTCTTGTACTTGAGTCGGCAATGTGCCTTTTGTATTTAATTCCGATGCAATTTCTGTATTTCATCCTCAATAAGACGGTCAGAGGGATACAGTAAACCTGAAGTGAAGCATCGGAATCTATAACTAGTGTCACAGGTATGGTTCAAAACATAGACAGTAAGAAGAGTCAGTTTTCTTGTACTTAAGTCGGCATTGTCCTTTTTCTATTTAACTCGGATGCATTTTCTGTGTTTCGTCAACAATAAAAAGGGCCAAGGGATACAGTAAACCTGAAGTGAAGCATCGGAATGTAAAACCGGTTTCACAGGAAAGGTTCAAATCATAGACAGTAGGAAGAGTCAGTCCTCTTGTACTTAAGTCGGCATTGTGCCTTTTGTATTTAATTCCGATGTAATTTCTGTGTTTCCTCGTCAATAAGATGGTCAGAAGGATACAGTAAACCTGAAGTGAAGCATCGGAATCTAAAACCGGTCTCACAGAAAAGGTTCAAAACATAGACACTAACAAGAGCCAGTCCTCTTGTACTTGAGTCGGCATTGTGCCTTTTGTTTTTATTTCCGATGCAATTTCTGTGTTTCATCGTCAATAAGACGGTCAGAGGGATACAGTAAACCTGCAGTGAAGCATCGGAATCTATAACTAGTGTCACAGAAATGGTTCAAATCATAGACAGTAAGAAGAGTCAGTTTTCTTGCACTTAAGTTGGTTGGTTGTTTGGGGAAGGAGACCAGACAGCGTGGTCATCGGTCTCATCGGATTAGGGAAGGATGGGGAAGGAAGCCGGCCGTGCCCTTTCAGAGGAACCATCCCGGCATTTGCATGGAATGATTTAGGGAAATCACGGAAAACCTAAATCAGGATGGCCGGACGCGGGATTGAACCGTCGTCCTCCCGAATGCGAGTCCAGTGTCTAACCACTGCGCCACCTCGCTCGGTGCACTTAAGTCAGCATTGTGCCTTTTCTATTTAATTCAAATGCAATTTCTGTGCTTCATCGTCAATAAGAAGATCAGAGGGATACAGTAACCGTGAAGTGAAGCATCGGAATATATAACTAGTGTCACAGGAATGGTTCAAAATATAGAGAGTAAGAAGAGTAGTTTCTTTTTGTACTTAAGTCGGCATAGTGCCTTTTGTATTTAATTCCATTGCAATTTCTGTGTTTCATCGTCAATAAGAAGGTCAGAGGGATACAGTAAACCTGAAGTAAAGCAACGGAATCTAAAACTAGTGTCACAGGAATGGTTCAAAACATAGACAATAAGAAGAGTCAGTTTTCTTGTACTTAAGCCGGCATTGTGCCCTTTGTATTTAATTCCGATGCTATTTCTGTGTTTCATCGTCAATACAAAGGTCAGAGAGATACAGTAAACCTGAAGTAAAGCATCGCAATCTATAACTAGTGTCACAGGAATGGTTCAAAACTAAGACAGTAAGAAGAGTCAGTTTCCTAGTACTTAAGTCGGCATTGTGCCTTTTGCATATAATTCCGATGCAATTTATGTGTTTCATGGTCAATAGGAAGGTCAGACGGATACATAGACAGTAAGAAGAGCCAGTCTTCTTGTACTTGAGTCGGCAGTGTGCCTTTTGTATTTAATTCCGATGCAATATCTGTGTTTCATCGTCAATAAGAAGGTCAGAGGGATGCAGTAAACCTGAAGTGTCACAGAAATGGTTCAAAACATAGACAGTAGGAAGAGTCAGTCTTCTAGTACTTAAGTCGGCATTGTGCCTTTTGTATTTAATTCCGTTGCAATTTATGTGTTTCATGGTCAATAAGACGGTCGGAGGGATACAGTAATCCTGAAGTGAAGCATCGCAATCTATAACTAGTGTCACAGGAATGGTTCAAAACTTAGACAGTAAGAAGAGTCAGTTTTCTTGTACTTAAGTTGGCATTGTGCCTTTTGTATTTAATTCCGATGCAATTTCTGTGTTTCATCGTCAATAAGAAGGTCAGAGGGATACACTAAACCTGAAGTGAAGTATCGGAATCTATAACTCGTGTCACAGGAATGGTTCAAAGCATAGACAGTAAGAAGAGTCAGTTTTCTTGTACTTAAGTCAGCATTGTGCCATTTGTATTTGATTCCGATGCAATTTCTGTGTGTCATCGTCAATACGAAGGTCAGAGGGATACAGTAAACCTGAAGTGAAGCATCGGAATCTATAACTAGAGTCACAGGAATTGTTCAAAACATAGACATTAAGACGATTCAGTTTACTTGTACTTATGTCGGCATTGTGACATTTGTATTGAATTTCCATGCCATTTCTGTGTGTCATCGTCAATGAGAAGGTCAGAGGGATACACTAAACCTGAAGTGAAGCATCGGAATCTATAACTAGTGTCACAGGAATGTTTCAAAACATAGATAGTAAGAAGAGTCAGTTTTCTTGTACTTAAGCCGGCATTGTGCCTTTTGTATTTAATGCCGATGAAATTTCTGTGTTTGATCGTAATAAGAAGGTCAGAGGGTTACAGTAAACTTGAAGTGAAGCATCGGAATCTATAACTAGAATCACAGGAATGTTTCAAAACATTGACAGTAAGAAGTTCAGTTTACTTGTACTTAAGTCGGCATTATGCCTTTTGTATTTAATTCCCATGCAATGTCTGTGGTTCATCGTCTATAAGAAGGTCAGAGGGATACAGTAAACCTGAAGTGTAGCATCGGAATCTAAAACCGGTCTCACAGGAAAGGTTTAAATCATAGACAGTAAGAAGAATCAGTTTTCTTGTACTTAAGTCGGCAATGTGCCTTTTCTATTTAATTCTGATGCAATTTCTGTGCTTCATCGTCAATAAGAAGGTCAGAGGGATACAGTAAACCTGAAGTGAAGCATCGGAATCTATAACTAGTGTCACAGGAATGGTTCAAAGCATAGAGAGTAAGAAGAGTCAGTCTTTTTGTACTTAAGTCCGCATTGTGCCATTTGTATTTAATTCCATTGCAATTTCTGTGTTTCATCGTCAATAAGAAGGTCAGAGGGATAGAGTAAACCTGAATTGAAGCAACGGAATCTCAAACTAGTGTCACAGGAATGCTTCAAAACATAGACAGTAGGAAAGGTCAGTCTTCTTTTACTTAAGTCGGCATATTGCCTTTTGTATCTAATTCCGATGCAATATCTGTGTCTCATCGTCAATAAGAAGATCAGAGGGATACAGTAAACCTGAAGTGAAGCATCGGAATCTATAACTAGTGTCACAGGAATGGTTAAACCATAGACAGTAAGAAAGGTCAGACTTCTTGTACTTAAGTCTGCATTGTACCATTTGGATATTTATTCCGATGCAATATCTGTGTTTCATCGTCTATAAGAAGATCAGAGGGATACAGTAAACCTGAAGTGAAGCATCGGAATCTATAACTAGTGTCACAGGATTGGTTCAAAAAATAAACAGTAAGAAACGTCAGATTACTTGTACTTAAGTCGGCATTGTGCCTTTTGTATTTAATTCCGATGCAATTTCTGTGTTTCATCGTCAATAAGAAGGTCAGAGGGATACAGGTAACCTGAAGTGAAGCATCGGAATCTGTAACAAGTGTCACAGGAATGGATCAAAACGTAGACAATAAGAAGAGTCAGTTTTCTTGTACTTAAGCCTTCATTGTGCCCTTTGTATTTAATTCCGATTCTATTTCTGTGTTTCATCGTCAATAAGAAGGTCAGAGGGATACAGTAAACCTGAGGTCAAGCATCGGAATCTAAAACTGGTCTCACAGGAAAGGTTCAAAGCATAGATAGTAAGAAGATTCAGTTTTCTTGTACTTAACCCGGCTTTGTGCCTTTTCTATTTAATTCCGATGCAATTTCTGTGTTTCGTCGTCAATTAGAAGGCCCAAGGTATACAGTAAACCTGAAGTGAAGCATCGGAATCTAAAACCGGTCTCACAGGTCAGGTTCGAATCATAGACAGTAAAAAGTGCCAGTCTTCTTGTACTTGAGACGGCATTGTGCCTTTTATATTTAATTCCGATGCAGTTTCTGTGTTTCATCCTCAATAAGACGGTCAGAGGGATACAGTAAACCTGAAGTGAAGCATCGGAATCTATAACTAGTGTCACAGGAATGGTTCATAACATAGACAGTAAGAAGAGTCAGTTTTCTTGTACTAAAGTCGGCATTGTGCCATTCCTTTTTAATTCTGATGCAATTTCTGTGCTTCATCGTCAATAAGAAGGTCAGAGGGATACAGTAAACCTGAAGTGAAGCATCGGAATCTATAACTATTGTCACAGGAATGGTTCAAAACATAGACAGTAAGAAGAGCCAGTCTTCTTCTACTTGGGTCGGCATTGTGCCTTTCGTATTTAATTCCGATTCAATTTCTGTGTTTTCTCGTCAATAAGAAGGTCAGAGGGATGCAGTAAACCTGAAGTGAAGCATCGGAATCTATAACTAGTGTCACAGGAATGTTTCAAAACACAGACAGTAGGAAAGGTCAGTCTTCTTGTACCTAAGTCGGCATTGTGCCTTTTGTATCTAATTCCGATGCAATATCTGTGTTTCATCGTCAATAAGAAGATCAGAGGGATTCAGTAAACCTGAAGTGAAGTATCGGAGTCTATAACTAGTGTCACAGGAATGGTTCAAAACATAGACAGTAAGAAGTGCCAGCCTTCTTGTACTTGAGTCGGCAATGTGCCTTTTGTATTTAATTCCGATGCAATTTCTGTGTTTCATCGTCAATAAGAAGGTCAGAGGGATGCAGTAAACCTGAAGTGAAGCATCGGAATCTATAACTAGTGTCACAGGAATGGTTCAAAACATAGACAGTAGGAAGAGTCAGTCTTCTAGTACTTAAGTCGGCATTGAGCCTTTTGTATTTAATTCCGATGCGATTTCTGTGTTTCATTGTCCATATGAAGGTCAGAGGGATACAGTAAACCTGAAGTGAAGCATGGGAATCTATAACTAGTGTCACAGGAATGGTTCTAAACACAGACACTAAGAAGAGCCAGTCTTCTTGTACTTGAGTCGTCATTGTGCCTTTTGTATTTAATTCCGATGCAATTTCTGTGTTTCATCGTCAAAAAGACGGTCGGAGGGATACAGTATACCTGAAGTGAAGCATCTGAATCTATAACTAGTGTCACAGGAATGGTTAAAACATATACAGTAAGAAAGGTCGGACTTCTTGTACTTAAGTCGGCATAGTGCCATTTTGATTTTTATTCCGTTGCAATTGCTGTGTTTCATCGTCAATAAGAAGACCAGAGGGATACAGTAAACCTGAAGTGAAGCATCGGAATCTATAACTAGTGTCACAGGAATGGTTCAAAAAATTAACAGTAAGAAACGTCAGATTACTTGTACTTAAGTCGGCATTGTGCCTTTCGTATTTAATTCCGATGCAATTTCTGTGTTTCGTCGTCAATAAGAAGGTCAGAGGGATACAGTTAACCTGAAGTGAAGCATCGGAATCTGTAACTAGTGTCTCAGGTATGGTTCAAAACATAGACAATAAGAAGAGTCAGTTTTCTTGTACTTAAGATGGCATTGTGCCCTTTGTATTTAATTCCGATGCTATTTCTGTGTTTCATCGTCAATATGAAGGTCAGAGGGATACAGTAAACCTGAAGTAAAGCATCGCAATCTATAACTAGTGTCACAGGAATGGTTCAAAACTTAGACAGTAAGAAGAGTTAGTTTCCAAGTACTTAAGTCGGCATTGTCCCTTTTGTATTTAATTCCGATGCACTTTCTGTGTTTCATCGTCAATAAGAAGGTCAGAGGAATACAGTAAAACTGAAGTGAAGCAACAGAATCGATAACTAGAGTCACAGGAGTGTTTCAAAGCATAGACAGTAAGAGAGGTCAGTCTTCTTGTACTTAAGTCAGCATTGTGCCTTTTGTATCTAATTCCGATGCAATATCTGTGTTTCATCGTAAATAAGAAGTTCAGAGGGATACAGTAAACCTGAAGTGAAGCATCGGAATCTAAAACCGGTTTCACAGGAAAGGTTCAAATCATAGACAGTAGGAAGAGTCAGTCCTCTTGTACTTAAGTCGGCATTGTGCCTTTTGTATTTAATTCCGATGTAATTTCTGTGTTTCCTCGTCAATAAGATGGTCAGAAGGATACAGTAAACCTGAAGTGAAGCATCGGAATCTAAAACCGGTCTCACAGAAAAGGTTCAAAACATAGACACTAACAAGAGCCAGTCCTCTTGTACTTGAGTCGGCATTGTGCCTTTTGTTTTTATTTCCGATGCAATTTCTGTGTTTCATCGTCAATAAGACGGTCAGAGGGATACAGTAAACCTGCAGTGAAGCATCGGAATCTATAACTAGTGTCACAGAAATGGTTCAAATCATAGACAGTAAGAAGAGTCAGTTTTCTTGCACTTAAGTTGGTTGGTTGTTTGGGGAAGGAGACCAGACAGCGTGGTCATCGGTCTCATCGGATTAGGGAAGGATGGGGAAGGAAGCCGGCCGTGCCCTTTCAGAGGAACCATCCCGGCATTTGCATGGAATGATTTAGGGAAATCACGGAAAACCTAAATCAGGATGGCCGGACGCGGGATTGAACCGTCGTCCTCCCGAATGCGAGTCCAGTGTCTAACCACTGCGCCACCTCGCTCGGTGCACTTAAGTCAGCATTGTGCCTTTTCTATTTAATTCAAATGCAATTTCTGTGCTTCATCGTCAATAAGAAGATCAGAGGGATACAGTAACCGTGAAGTGAAGCATCGGAATATATAACTAGTGTCACAGGAATGGTTCAAAATATAGAGAGTAAGAAGAGTAGTTTCTTTTTGTACTTAAGTCGGCATAGTGCCTTTTGTATTTAATTCCATTGCAATTTCTGTGTTTCATCGTCAATAAGAAGGTCAGAGGGATACAGTAAACCTGAAGTAAAGCAACGGAATCTAAAACTAGTGTCACAGGAATGCTTCAAAACATAGACGGTAGGAAAGGTCAGTCTTCTTGTGCTTAAGTCGGCATTGTGCCTTATGTATCTAATTCCGATGCAATATCTGTGTTTCATCGTCAATAAGAAGATCAGAGGGATACAGTAAACCTGAAGTGAAGCATCGGAATCTATAACTAGTGTCACAGGTATGGTTCAAAACATAAACAGTAAGAAACGTCAGATTACCTGTACTTAAGTCGGCATTGTGCCTTTTGTATTTAATTCCGATGCAATTTCTGTGTTTCATCGTCAATAAGAAGGTCAGAGGGATACAGTTAACATGAAGTGAAGCATCGGAATCTGTAACTAGTGTCACAGGAATGGTTCAAAACATAGACAATAAGAAGAGTCAGTTTTCTTGTACTTAAGCCGGCATTGTGCCCTTTGTATTTAATTCCGATGCTATTTCTGTGTTTCATCGTCAATACAAAGGTCAGAGGGATACAGTAAACCTGAAGTAAAGCATCGCAATCTATAACTAGTGTCACAGGAATGGTTCAAAACTAAGACAGTAAGAAGAGTCAGTTTCCTAGTACTTAAGTCGGCATTGTGCCTTTTGCATTTAATACCGATGCAATTTATGTGTTTCATGGTCAATAAGAAGGTCAGACGGATACATAGACAGTAAGAAGAGCCAGTCTTCTTGTACTTGAGTCGGCAGTGTGCCTTTTGTATTTAATTCCGATGCAATATCTGTGTTTCATCGTCAATAAGAAGGTCAGAGGGATGCAGTAAACCTGAAGTGTCACAGAAATGGTTCAAAACATAGACAGTAGGAAGAGTCAGTCTTCTAGTACTTAAGTCGGCATTGTGCCTTTTGTATTTAATTCCGTTGCAATTTATGTGTTTCATGGTCAATAAGACGGTCGGAGGGATACAGTAATCCTGAAGTGAAGCATCGCAATCTATAACTAGTGTCACAGGAATGGTTCAAAACTTAGACAGTAAGAAGAGTCAGTTTTCTTGTACTTAAGTTGGCAATGTGCCTTTTGTATTTAATTCCGATGCAATTTCTGTGTTTCATCGTCAATAAGAAGGTCAGAGGGATACAGTAAACCTGAAGTGAAGTATCGGAATCTATAACTCGTGTCACAGGAATGGTTCAAAGCATAGACAGTAAGAAGAGTCAGTTTTCTTGTACTTAAGTCAGCATTGTGCCATTTGTATTTGATTCCGATGCAATTTCTGTGTGTCATCGTCAATACGAAGGTCAGAGGGATACAGTAAACCTGAAGTGAAGCATCGGAATCTATAACTAGAGTCACAGGAATTGTTCAAAACATAGACAGTAAGATGATTCAGTTTACTTGTACTTATGTCGGCATTGTGACATTTGTATTGAATTTCCATGCCATTTCTGTGTGTCATCGTCAATGAGAAGGTCAGAGGGATACACTAAACCTGAAGTGAAGCATCGGAATCTATAACTAGTGTCACAGGAATGTTTCAAAACATAGATAGTAAGAAGAGTCAGTTTTCTTGTACTTAAGCCGGCATTGTGCCTTTTGTATTTAATGCCGATGAAATTTCTGTGTTTGATCGTAATAAGAAGGTCAGAGGGTTACAGTAAACTTGAAGTGAAGCATCGGAATCTATAACTAGAATCACAGGAATGTTTCAAAACATTGACAGTAAGAAGTTCAGTTTACTTGTACTTAAGTCGGCATTGTGCCTTTTGTATTTAATTCCCATGCAATGTCTGTGGTTCATCGTCTATAAGAAGGTCAGAGGGATACAGTAAACCTGAAGTGTAGCATCGGAATCTAAAACCGGTCTCACAGGAAAGGTTTAAATCATAGACAGTAAGAAGAATCAGTTTTCTTGTACTTAAGTCGGCAATGTGCCTTTTCTATTTAATTCTGATGCAATTTCTGTGCTTCATCGTCAATAAGAAGGTCAGAGGGATACAGTAAACCTGAAGTGAAGCATCGGAATCTATAACTAGTGTCACAGGAATGGTTCAAAGCATAGAGAGTAAGAAGAGTCAGTCTTTTTGTACTTAAGTCCGCATTGTGCCATTTGTATTTAATTCCATTGCAATTTCTGTGTTTCATCGTCAATAAGAAGGTCAGAGGGATAGAGTAAACCTGAATTGAAGCAACGGAATCTCAAACTAGTGTCACAGGAATGCTTCAAAACATAGACAGTAGGAAAGGTCAGTCTTCTTTTACTTAAGTCGGCATATTGCCTTTTGTATCTAATTCCGATGCAATATCTGTGTCTCATCGTCAATAAGAGGATCAGAGGGATACAGTAAACCTGAAGTGAAGCATCGGAATCTATAACTAGTGTCACAGGAATGGTTAAACCATAGACAGTAAGAAAGGTCAGACTTCTTGTACTTAAGTCTGCATTGTACCATTTGGATATTTATTCCGATGCAATATCTGTGTTTCATCGTCTATAAGAAGATCAGTGGGATACAGTAAACCTGAAGTGAAGCATCGGAATCTATAACTAGTGTCACAGGATTGGTTCAAAGAATAAACAGTAAGAAACGTCAGATTACTTGTACTTAAGTCGGCATTGTGCCTTTTGTATTTAATTCCGATGCAATTTCTGTGTTTCATCGTCAATAAGAAGGTCAGAGGGATACAGGTAACCTGAAGTGAAGCATCGGGATCTGTAACAAGTGTCACAGGAATGGATCAAAACATAGACAATAAGAAGAGTCAGTTTTCTTGTACTTAAGCCTTCATTGTGCCCTTTGTATTTAATTCCGATTCTATTTCTGTGTTTCATCGTCAATATGAAGGTCAGAGGGATGCAGTAAACCTGAAGTAAAGCATCGCAATCTATAACTGGTGTCACAGGAATGGTTCAAAACTTAGACAGTAAGATGAGTCAGTTTCCTAGTACTGATGTCGACATAGTGCCTTTTGTATTTAATTCCGATGCAATTTCAGTGTTTCATCGTCAATAAGAAGGTCAGAGGGATGCAGTCAACCTAAGGTGAAGCATCGGAATCTATAACTAGTGTCACAGGAATGGTTCAAAACATAGACAGTAAGAAGAGCCAGTCTTCTTGTACTTGAGTCGGCAGTGTGCCTTTTGCATTTAATTCCAATGCAATATCTGTGTTTCATCGTCAATAAGAAGGCCACAGGGATAGAGTAAACCTGAAGTGAAGCATCGGAATCTAAAACCGGTCACACAGGAAAGGTTCAAATCATAGACACTAAAAAGAGTCAGTCTTCTTGTACATATGTCGGCATTCTGCATTTTGTATTTAATTCCGATTCAATTTCTGTGTTTCCTCGTCAATAAGAAGGTCAGAGGGATACAGTAAACCTGAAGTGAAGCATCGGAATCTAAAACCGGTCTCACAGGAAAGGTTCAAAGCATAGACAGTAAGAAGAGTCAGTCTTCTTGTACATATGTCGGCATTCTGCATTTTGTATTTAATTCCGATGCAATATCTGTGTTTCGTCGTCCATAAGAAGGTCAGAGGGATGCAGTAAACCTGAAGTGAAGCATCGGAATCTATAACTATTGTCACAGGAATGGTTCAAAACATAGACAGTAAGAAGAGCCAGTCTTCTTCTACTTGGGTCGGCATTGTGCCTTTCGTATTTAATTCCGATTCAATTTCTGTGTTTCCTCGTCAATAAGAAGGTCAGAGGGATGCAGTAAACCTGAAGTGAAGCATCGGAATCTATAACTAGTGTCACAGGAATGTTTCAAAACACAGACAGTAGGAAAGATCAGTCTTCTTGTACCTAAGTCGGCATTGTGCCTTTTGTATCTAATTCCGATGCAATATCTGTGTTTCATCGTCAATAAGAAGATCAGAGGGATTCAGTAAACCTGAAGTGAAGTATCGGAGTCTATAACTAGTGTCACAGGAATGGTTCAAAACATAGACAGTAAGAAGTGCCAGCCTTCTTGTACTTGAGTCGGCAATGTGCCTTTTGTATTTAATTCCGATGCAATTTCTGTGTTTCATCGTCAATAAGAAGGTCAGAGGGATGCAGTAAACCTGAAGTGAAGCATCGGAATCTATAACTAGTGTCACAGGAATGGTTCAAAACATAGACAGTAGGAAGAGTCAGTCTTCTAGTACTTAAGTCGGCATTGAGCCTTTTGTATTTAATTCCGATGCAATTTCTGTGTTTCATTGTCCATATGAAGGTCAGAGGGATACAGTAAACCTGAAGTGAAGCATGGGAATCTATAACTAGTGTCACAGGAATGGTTCTAAACACAGACAGTAAGAAGAGCCAGTCTTCTTGTACTTGAGTCGTCATTGTGCCTTTTGTATTTAATTCCGATGCAATTTCTGTGTTTCATCGTCAAAAAGACGGTCGGAGGGATACAGTATACCTGAAGTGAAGCATCTGAATCTGTAACTAGTGTCACAGGAATGGTTAAAACATATACAGTAAGAAAGGTCGGACTTCTTGTACTTAAGTCGGCATAGTGCCATTTGGATTTTTATTCCGTTGCAATATCTGTGTTTCATCGTCAATAAGAAGACCAGAGGGATACAGTAAACCTGAAGTGAAGCATCGGAATCTATAACTAGTGTCACAGGAATGGTTCAAAAATTAACAGTAAGAAACGTCAGATTACTTGTACTTAAGTCGGCATTGTGCCTTTCGTATTTAATTCCGATGCAATTTCTGTGTTTCGTCGTCAATAAGAAGGTCAGAGGGATACAGTTAACCTGAAGTGAAGCATCGGAATCTGTAACTAGTGTCACAGGTGTAGTTCAAAACATAGACAATAAGAAGAGTCAGTTTTCTTGTACTTAAGATGGCATTGTGCCCTTTGTATTTAATTCCGATGCTATTTCTGTGTTTCATCGTCAATATGAAGGTCAGAGGGATACAGTAAACCTGAAGTAAAGCATCGCAATCTATAACTAGTGTCACAGGAATGGTTCAAAACTTAGACAGTAAGAAGAGTTAGTTTCCTAGTACTTAAGTCGGCATTGTCCCTTTTGTATTTAATTCCGATGCACTTTCTGTGTTTCATCGTCAATAAGAAGGTCAGAGGGATACAGTAAAACTGAAGTGAAGCAACAGAATCGATAACTAGAGTCACAGGAGTGTTTCAAGGCATAGACAGTAAGAGAGGTCAGTCTTCTTGTACTTAAGTCAGCATTGTGCCTTTTGTATCTAATTCCGATGCAATATCTGTGTTTCATCGTAAATAAGAAGTTCAGAGGGATACAGTAAACCTGAAGTGAAGCATCGGAATCTATAACTAGTGTCACAGGAATGGTTCAAAACATAGAGAGTAAGAAGAGTCAGTCTTTTTGTACATAAGTCGGCATTGTGCATTTTGTATTTAATTCCGATGCAATATCTGTGTTTCATCGTCAATAAGAAGGTCAGAGGGATGCAGTAAACCTGAAGTGAAGCATCGGAATCTATAACTAGTGTCACAGGAGTGGTTCAAAACATAGACAGTAGGAAGAGTCAGTCTTCTAGTACTTAAGTCGGCATTGTGCCTTCTGTATTTAATTCCGATGCAATTTCTGTGTTTCATCGTCAATAAGACGGTCGGAGGGATACAGTAAAAATGAAGTGAAGCATCTGAATCTATAACTAGTGTCACAGGAATGGTTCAAAACATAGACAGTAAGAAGAGTCAGTTTTCTTGTACTTAAGTCGGCATTGTGAATTTTGTATTTAATTGCGATGCAATTTCTGTGCTTTATCGTCAATAAGATGGTCTGAGGTATACAGTAAACCTGAAGTGAAGCATCGGAATCTATAACTAGTGTCACAGGAAAGGTTCAAATCATAGACACTAAAAAGAGTCAGTCTTCTTGTACATATGTCGGCATTCTGAATTTTGTATTTAATTCCGATTCAATTTCTGTGTTTCCTCGTCAATAAGAAGGTCAGAGGGATGCAGTAAACCTGAAGTGAAGCATCGGAATCTATAACTAGTGTCACAGGAATGTTTCAAAACACGGACAGTAGGAAAGGTCAGTCTTCTTGTACCTAAGTCGGCATTGTGCATTTTGTATCTAATTCCGATGCAATATCTGTGTTTCATCGTCAATAAGAAGATCAGAGGGATTCAGTAAACCTGAAGTGAAGCATCGGAATCTATAACTAGTGTCACAGGAATGGTTCAAAACATAGACAGTAAGAAGAGCCAGCCTTCTTGTACTTGAGTCGGCAATGTGCCTTTTGTATTTAATTCCGATGGAATTTCTGTGTTTCATCGTCAATAAGAAGGTCAGAGGGATGCAGTAAACCTGAAGTGAAGCATCGGAATCTATAACTAGTGTCACAGGAATGGTTCAAAACATAGACAGTAGGAAGAGTCAGTCTTCTAGTACTTAAGTCGGCATTGAGCCCTTTGTATTTAATTCCGATGCAATTTCTGTGTTTCATTGTGCATAAAAAGGTCAGAGGGATACAGTAAACCTGAAGTGAAGCATGGGAATCTATAACTAGTGTCACAGGAATGGTTCTAAACACAGACAGTAAGAAGAGCCAGTCTTCTTGTACTTGAGTCGTCATTGTGCCTTTTGTATTTAATTCCGATGCAATTTCTGTGTTTCATCGTCAAAAAGACGGTCGGAGGGATACAGTATACCTGAAGTGAAGCATCTGAATCTATAACTAGTGTCACAGGAATTGTTCAAAACATAGACAGTAAGAAGAGTCAGTTTTCTTGTCCTTAAGTCGGCATTGTGCCTTTTGTATTTAATTCCGATGAAATTTCTGTGTTTTACCGACAATAAGAAGGTCAGAGGGATACAGTAAACCTGAAATGAAGCGTCGAAATCTATAACTAGTGTCACAGGAATGGTTAAAACATATACAGTAAGAAAGATCAGACTTCTTGTACTTAAGTCGGCATTGTGCCATTTGGATTTTTATTCCGTTGCAATATCTGTGTTTCATCGTCAATAAGAAGATCAGAGGGATACAGTAAACCTGAAGTGAACCATCGGAATCTATAACTAGTGTCACAGGAATGGTTCAAAAAATTAACAGTAAGAAACGTCAGATTACTTGTACTTAAGTCGGCATTGTGCCTTTCGTATTTAATTCCGAAGCAATTTCTGTGTTTCGTCGTCAATAAGAAGGGCAGAGGGATACAGTTAACCTGAAGTGAAGCATCGGAATCTGTAACTAGTGTCACAGGTATGGTTCATAACATAGACAATAAGAAGAGTCAGTTTTCTTGTACTTAAGATGGCATTGTGCCCTTTGTATTTAATTCCGATGCTATTTCTGTGTTTCATCGTCAATATGAAGGTCAGAGGGATACAGTAAACCTGAAGTAAAGCATCGCAATCTATAACTAGTGTCACAGGAATGGTTCAAAACTTAGACAGTAAGAAGAGTTAGTTTCCTAGCACTTAAGTCGGCATTGTCCCTTTTGTATTTAATTCAGATGCATTTTCTGTGTTTCATCGTCAATAAGAAGGTCAGAGGGATACAGTAAACCTGAAGTAAAGCAACGGAATCGATAACTAGAGTCACAGGAGTGTTTCAAAGCATAGACAGTAAGAGAGGCCAGTCTTCTTGTACTTAAGTCAGCATTGTGCCTTTTGTATCTAATTCCGATGCAATATCTGTGTTTCATCGTAAATAAGAAGTTCAGAGGGATACAGTAGACCTGAAGTGAAGCATCGGAACCTATAACTAGTGTCACAGGAATGGTTCAAAACATAGAGAGTAAGAAGAGTCAGTCTTTTTGTACATAAGTCGGCATTGTGCATTTTGTATTTAATTCCGATGCAATATCTGTGTTTCATCGTCAATAAGAAGGTCAGAGGGATGCAGTAAACCTGAAGTGAAGCATCGGAATCTATAACTAGTGTCACAGGAGTGGTTCAAAACATAGACAGTAGGAAGAGTCAGTCTTCTAGTACTTAAGTCGGCATTGTGCCTTCTGTATTTAATTCCGATGCAATTTCTGTGTTTCATCGTCAATAAGACGGTCGGAGGGATACAGTAAAAATGAAGTGAAGCATCTGAATCTATAACTAGTGTCACAGGAATGGTTCAAAACATAGACAGTAAGAAGAGTCAGATTTCTTGTACTTAAGTCGGCATTGTGCATTTTGTATTTAATTCCGATGCAATTTCTGTGCTTTATCGTCAATAAGAAGTTCTGAGGGATACAGTAAACCTGAAGTGAAGCATCGGAACCTATAACTAGTGTCACAGGAATGGTTCAAATCATAGACAGTAAGAAGAGTCAGTCTTTTTGTACTTAAGTCGGCATTCTGCCTTTTGTATTTAATTCCGATGCAATTTCTGTGTTTAATCGTCAATAAGAAGGTCAGAGGGATACAGTAAACCTGAAGTGAAGCATCGGAATCTATAACTAGTGTCACAGGAATGGTTAAAACATAGACAGTAAGAAAGGTCAGACTTCTTGTACTTAAGTCGGCATTGTGCTTTTGGATTTTTATTCCGATGCAATATCTGTGTTTCATCGTCAATAAGAAGATCAGAGGGATACAGTAAACCTGAAGTGAAGCATCGGGATCTATAACTAGGGTCACAGGAATGGTTCAAAACATAAACAGTAAGAAGCGTCAGTTTTCTTGTACTTAAGTCAGCATTGTGCCTTTTACATTTAATTCCGATGCAATTTCTGTGTTTCATCGTCAATAAGAAGGTCAGGGGGATACAGTAAACCTGAAGTGAAGCATCGGAATCTATAACTAGTGTCACAGGAAAGTTTCAAAGCATAGACAGTAAGAAGATTCAGTTTTCTTGTACTTAACCCGGCTTTGTGCCGATGCAATTTCTGTGTTTCGTCGTCAATTAGAACGCCCAAGTGATACAGTAAACCTGAAGTGAAGCATCGGAATCTAAAACCGGTCTCACAGGACAGGTTCAAATCATAGACAGTAAAAAGAGCCAGTCTTCTTGTACTTGAGACGGCATTGTGCCTTTTGTATATAATTCCGATGCAATTTCTGTGTTTCATCCTCAATAAGACGGTCAGAGGGGTACAGTAAACCTGAAGTGAGGCATCGGAATCTATAACTAGTGTCACAGGAATGGTTCATAACATAGACAGTAAGAAGAGTCAGTTTTCTTGTACTAAAGTCGGCATTGTGCCATTTCTATTTAATTCCGATGCAATTTCTGTGCTTCATCGTCAATAAGAAGGTCAGAGGGATACAGTAAACGTGAAGTGAAGCATCGGAATCTATAACTAGTGCCACAGGAATGGATCAAAACATAGAGAGTAAGAAGTGTCAGTCTTTTTGTACATAAGTCGGCATTGTGCATTTTGTATTTAATTCCGATCCAATCTCTGTGTTTCATCGTCAATAAGAGGGTCAGAGAGATACAGTAAACCTGAAGTGAAGCAACGGAATCTATAACTAGAGTCACAGTAATGCTTCAAAACATAGACAGTAAGAAAGGTCAGTCTTCTTGTACTTAAGTCGGCATTGTGCCTTTTGTATCTAATTCCGATGCAATATCTGTGTTTCATCGTCAATAAGAAGATCAGAGGGATACAGTAAACCTGAAGTGAAGCATCGGAATCTATAACTATTGTCACAGGAATGGTTCAAAGCATAGACAGTAAGAAGAGCCAGTCTTCTTGTACTTGGGTCGGCATTGTGCCATTTGTATTTAATTCCGATGTAATATCTGTGTTTCACCGTCAATAAGAAGGTCAGAGGGATGCAGTAAACCTAAGGTGAAGCATCGGAATCTATAACTAGTGTCACAGGCATGGTTCAAAACATAGACAGTAAGAAGAGCCAGTCTTCTTGTACTTGAGTCGGCAGTGTGCCTTTTGCATTTAATTCCGGTGCAATATCTGTGTTTCATCGTCAATAAGAAGGCCAGAGGGATACAGTAAACCTGAAGTGAAGCATGGGAATCTATAACTAGTGTCACAGGAATGGTTCTAAACACAGACAGTAAGAAGAGCCAGTCTTCTTGTACTTGAGTCGTTATTGTGCCTTTTGTATTTAATTCCGATGCAATTTCTGTGTTTCATCGTCAAAAAGACGGTCGGAGGGATACAGTATACCTGACGTGAAGCATCTGAAACTATAACTAGTGTCACAGAAATTGTTCAAAACATAGACAGTAAGAAGAGTCAGTTTTCTTGTCCTTAAGTCGGCATTGTGCCTTTTGTATTTAATTCCGATGAAATTTCTGTGTTTTACCGTCAATAAGAAGGTCAGAGGGATACAGTAAACCTGAAATGAAGCATCGAAATCTATAACTAGTGTCACAGGAATGGTTAAAACATATACAGTAAGAAAGTTCAGACTTCTTGTACTTAAGTCGGCATAGTGCCATTTGGAATTTTATTCCGTTGCAATATCTGTGTTTCATCGTCAATAAGAAGATCAGAGGGATACAGTAAACCTGAAGTGAAGCATCGGAATCTATAACTAGTGTCACAGGAATGGTTCAAAAAATTAACAGTAAGAAACGTCTGATTACTTGTACTTAAGTCGGCATTGTGCCTTTCGTATTTAATTCCGATGCAATTTCTGTGTTTCGTCGTCAATAAGAAGGTCAGAGGGATACAGTTAACCTTAAGTGAAGCATCGGAATCTGTAACTAGTGTCACAGGTATGGTTCAAAACATAGACAATAAGAAGAGTCAGTTTTCTTGTACTTAAGATGGCATTGTGCCCTTTGTATTTAATTCCGATGCTATTTCTGTGTTTCATCGTCAATATGAAGGTCAGAGGGATACAGTAAACCTGAAGTAAAGCATCGCAATCTATAACTAGTGTCACAGGAATGGTTCAAAACTTAGACAGTAAGAAGAGTTAGTTTCCTAGTACTTAAGTCGGCATTGTCCCTTTTGTATTTAATTCCGATGCACTTTCTGTGTTTCATCGTCAATAAGAAGGTCAGAGGGATACAGTAAACCTGAAGTGAAGCAACGGAATCGATAACTAGAGTCACAGGAGTGTTTCAAAGCATAGACAGTAAGAGAGGTCAGTCTTCTTGTGCTTAAGTCAGCATTGTGCCTTTTGTATCTAATTCCGATGCAATATCTGTGTTTCATCGTAAATAAGAAGTTCAGAGGGATACAGTAAACCTGAAGTGAAGCATCGGAATCTATAACTAGTGTCACAGGAATGGTTCAAAACATAGAGAGTAAGAAGAGTCAGTCTTTTTGTACATAATACGGCATTGTGCATTTTGTATTTAATTCCGATGCAATATCTGTGTTTCATCGTCAATAAGAAGGTCAGGGGGATGCAGTAAACCAGAAGTGAAGCATCGGAATCTATAACGAGTGTCACAGGAGTGGTTCAAAACATAGACAGTAGGAAGAGTCAGCCTTCTAGTACTTAAGTCGGCATTGTGCATTTTGTATTTAATTCCGATTCAATTTCTGTGTTTCCTCGTCAATAAGAAGGTCAGTGGGATGCAGTAAACCTGAAGTGAAGCATCGGAATCCATAACTAGTGACACAAGAATGTTTCAAAACACAGACAGTAGGAAAGGTCAGTCTTCTTGTACCTAAGTCGGCATTGTGCCTTTTGTATCTAATTCCGATGCAATATCTGTGTTTCATCGTCAATAAGAAGATCAGAGGGATTCAGTAAACCTGAAGTGAAGCATCGGAATCTATAACTAGTGTCACAGGAATGGTTCAAAACATAGACAGTAAGAAGAGTCAGTTTTCTTGTACTTGAGTCGGCAATGTGCCTTTTGTATTTAATTCCGATGCAATTTCTGTGTTTCATCGTCAATAAGAAGGTCAGAGGGATGCAGTAAACCTGAAGTGAAGCATCGGAATCTATAACTAGTGTCACAGGAATGGTTCAAAACATAGACAGTAGGAAGAGTCAGTCTTCTAGTACTTAAGTCGGCATTGAGCCTTTTGTATTTAATTCCGATGCAATTTCTGTGTTTCATTGTCCATATGAAGGTCAGAGGGATACAGTAAACCTGAAGTGAAGCATGGGAATCTATAACTAGTGTCACAGGAATGGTTCTAAACACAGACAGTAAGAAGAGCCAGTCTTCTTGTACTTGAGTCGTCATTGTGCCTTTTGTATTTAATTCCGATGCAATTTCTGTGTTTCATCGTCACAAAGACGGTCGGAGGGATACAGTATACCTGAAGTGAAGCATCGGAATCTATAACTAGTGTCACAGGGATGGTTCAAAAAATTAACAGTAAGAAACGTCAGATTACTTGTACTTAAGTCGGCATTGTGCCTTTCGTATTTAATTCCGATGCAGTTTCTGTGTTTCGTCGTCAATAAGAAGGGCAGAGGGATACAGTTAACCTGAAGTGAAGCATCGGAATCTGTAACTAGTGTCACAGGTATGGTTCAAAACATAGACAATAAGAAGAGTCAGTTTTCTTGTACTTAAGATGGCATTGTGCCCTTTGTATCTAATTCCGATGCTATTTCTTTGTTTCATCGTCAATATGAAGGTCAGAGGGATACAGTAAACCTGAAGTAAAGCATCGCAATCTATAACTAGTGTCACAGGAATGGTTAAAAACTTAGACAGAAAGAAGAGTTAGTTTCCTAGTACTTAAGTCGGCATTGTCCCTTTTGTATTTAATTCCGATGCACTTTCTGTGTTTCATCGTCAATAAGATGGTCAGAGGGATACAGTAAACGTGAAGTGAAGCAACCTAATCGATAACTAGAGTCACAGGAGTGTTTCAAAGCATAGACAGTAAGAGAGGCCAGTCTTCTTGTACTTAAGTCAGCATTGTGCCTTTTGTATCTAATTCCGATGCAATGTCTGTGTTTCATCGTAAATAAGAAGTTCAGAGGGATACAGTAAACCTGAAGTGAAGCATCGGAACCTATAACTAGTGTCACAGGAATGGTTCAAAACATAGAGAGTAAGAAGAGTCAGTCTTTTTATACATAAGTCGGCATTGTGCATTTTGTATTTAATTCCGATGCAATATCTGTGTTTCATCGTCATTAAGAAGGTCAGAGGGATGCAGTAAACCTGAAGTGAAGCATCGGAATCTATAACTAGTGTCACAGGAGTGGTTCAAAACATAGACAGTAGGAAGAGTCAGTCTTCTAGTACTTAAGTCGGCATTGTGCCTTCTGTATTTAATTCCGATGCAATTTCTGTGTTTCATCGTCAATAAGACGGTCGGAGGGATACAGTAAAAATGAAGTGAAGCATCTGAATCTATAACTAGTGTCACAGGAATGGTTCAAAACATAGACAGTAAGAAGAGTCAGTTTTCTTGTACTTAAGTCGGCATTGTGCATTTTGTATTTAATTCCGATGCAATTTCTGTGCTTTATCGTCAATAAGAAGGTCTGAGGGATACAGTAAACCTGAAGTGAAGCATCGGAATCTATAACTAGTGTCACAGGAATGGTTCAAAACATAGACAGTAAGAAGAGTCAGTCTTTTTGTACTTAAGTCGGCATTGTGCCATTTGTATTTAATTCCGATGCAATTTCTGTGTTTAATCGTCAATAAGAAGGTCAGAGGGATACAGTAAACCTGAAGTGAAGCATCGGAATCTATAACTAGTGTCACAGGAATGGTTAAAACATAGACAGTAAGAAAGGTCAGACTTCTTGTACTTAAGTCGGCATTGTGCTTTTGGATTTTTATTCCGATGCAATATCTGTGTTTCATCGTCAATAAGAAGATCAGAGGGGTACAGTAAACCTGAAGTGAAGCATCGGGATCTATAACTAGGGTCACAGGAATGGTTCAAAACATAAACAGTAAGAAGCGTCAGTTTTCTTGTACTTAAGTCAGCATTGTGCCTTTTCCATTTAATTCCGATGCAATTTCTGTGTTTCATCGTCAATAAGAAGGTCAGGGGGATACAGTAATCCTGAAGTGAAGCATCGGAATCTGTAACTAGTGTCACAGGAATGTTTCAGAGCATAGACAATAAGAAGAGTCAGTTTTCTTGTACTTAAGTCGGCATTGTGCCTTTTGTATTTAATGCCGATGAAATTTCTGTGTTTGATCGTCAATAAGAAGGCCAGAGGGTTACAGTAAACTTGAAGTGAAGTATCGGAATCTATAACTAGTTTCACAGGAATGGTTCAAATCATTGACAGTAAGAAGTGACAGTTTACTTGTACTTAAGTCGGCGTTGTGCCTTTTGTATTTAATTGCGATGCAATTTCTGTGTTTCATCATCAATAAAATGGTCAGAGGGATACAGTAAACCTGACGTGAAGCATCTGAATCTATAACTAGTGTCACAGAAATTGTTCAAAACATAGACAGTAAGAAGAGTCAGTTTTCTTGTCCTTAAGTCGGCATTGTGCCTTTTGTATTTAATTCCGATGAAATTTCTGTGTTTTACCGTCAATAAGAAGGTCAGAGGGATACAGTAAACCTGAAATGAAGTGTCGAAATCTATAACTAGTGTCACAGGAATGGTTAAAACATATACAGTAAGAAAGTTCAGACTTCTTGTACTTAAGTCGGCATAGTGCCATTTGGAATTTTATTCCGTTGCAATATCTGTGTTTCATCGTCAATAAGAAGATCAGAGGGATACAGTAAACCTGAAGTGAAGCATCGGAATCTATAACTAGTGTCACAGGAATGGTTCAAAAAATTAACAGTAAGAAACGTCTGATTACTTGTACTTAAGTCGGCATTGTGCCTTTCGTATTTAATTCCGATGCAATTTCTGTGTTTCGTCGTCAATAAGAAGGTCAGAGGGATACAGTTAACCTGAAGTGAAGCATCGGAATCTGTAACTAGTGTCACAGGTATGGTTCGAAACATAGACAATAAGAAGAGTCAGTTTTCTTGTACTTAAGATGGCATTGTGCCCTTTGTATTTAATTCCGATGCTATTTCTGTGTTTCATCGTCAATATGAAGGTCAGAGGGATACAGTAAACCTGAAGTAAAGCATCGCAATCTATAACTAGTGTCACAGGAATGGTACAAAACTTAGACAGTAAGAAGAGTTAGTTTCCTAGTACTTAAGTCGGCATTGTCCCTTTTGTATTTAATTCCGATGCACTTTCTGTGTTTCATCGTCAATAAGAAGGTCAGAGGGATACAGTAAACCTGAAGTGAAGCAACGGAATCGATAACTAGAGTCACAGGAGTGTTTCAAAGCATAGACAGTAAGAGAGGTCAGTCTTCTTGTGCTTAAGTCAGCATTGTGCCTTTTGTATCTAATTCCGATGCAATATCTGTGTTTCATCGTAAATAAGAAGTTCAGAGGGATACAGTAAACCTGAAGTGAAGCATCGGAATCTATAACTAGTGTCACAGGAATGGTTCAAAACATAGAGAGTAAGAAGAGTCAGTCTTTTTGTACATAATACGGCATTGTGCATTTTGTATTTAATTCCGATGCAATATCTGTGTTTCATCGTCAATAAGAAGGTCAGGGGGATGCAGTAAACCAGAAGTGAAGCATCGGAATCTATAACGAGTGTCACAGGAGTGGTTCGAAACATAGACAGTAGGAAGAGTCAGCCTTCTAGTACTTAAGTCGGCATTGTGCATTTTGTATTTAATTCCGATTCAATTTCTGTGTTTCCTCGTCAATAAGAAGGTCAGAGGGATGCAGTAAACCTGAAGTGAAGCATCGGAATCCATAACTAGTGACACAAGAATGTTTCAAAACACAGACAGTAGGAAAGGTCAGTCTTCTTGTACCTAAGTCGGCATTGTGCCTTTTGTATCTAATTCCGATGCAATATCTGTGTTTCATCGTCAATAAGAAGATCAGAGGGATTCAGTAAACCTGAAGTGAAGCATCGGAATCTATAACTAGTGTCACAGGAATGGTTCAAAACATAGACAGTAAGAAGAGTCAGTTTTCTTGTACTTGAGTCGGCAATGTGCCTTTTGTATTTAATTCCGATGCAATTTCTGTGTTTCATCGTCAATAATAAGGTCAGAGGGATGCAGTAAACCTGAAGTGAAGCATCGGAATCTATAACTAGTGTCACAGGAATGGTTCAAAACATAGACAGTAGGAAGAGTCAGTCTTCTAGTACTTAAGTCGGCATTGAGCCTTTTGTATTTAATTCCGATGCAATTTCTGTGTTTCATTGTCCATATGAAGGTCAGAGGGATACAGTAAACCTGAAGTGAAGCATGGGAATCTATAACTAGTGTCACAGGAATGGTTCTAAACACAGACAGTAAGAAGAGCCAGTCTTCTTGTACTTGAGTCGTCATTGTGCCTTTTGTATTTAATTCCGATGCAATTTCTGTGTTTCATCGTCACAAAGACGGTCGGAGGGATACAGTATACCTGAAGTGAAGCATCGGAATCTATAACTAGTGTCACAGGGATGGTTCAAAAAATTAACAGTAAGAAACGTCAGATTACTTGTACTTAAGTCGGCATTGTGCCTTTCGTATTTAATTCCGATGCAATTTCTGTGTTTCGTCGTCAATAAGAAGGGCAGAGGGATACAGTTAACCTGAAGTGAAGCATCGGAATCTGTAACTAGTGTCACAGGTATGGTTCAAAACATAGACAATAAGAAGAGTCAGTTTTCTTGTACTTAAGATGGCATTGTGCCCTTTGTATCTAATTCCGATGCTATTTCTTTGTTTCATCGTCAATATGAAGGTCAGAGGGATACAGTAAACCTGAAGTAAAGCATCGCAATCTGTAACTAGTGTCACAGGAATGGTTAAAAACTTAGACAGAAAGAAGAGTTAGTTTCCTAGTACTTAAGTCGGCATTGTCCCTTTTGTATTTAATTCCGATGCACTTTCTGTGTTTCATCGTCAATAAGAACGTCAGAGGGATACAGTAAACGTGAAGTGAAGCAACGGAATCGATAACTAGAGTCACAGGAGTGTTTCAAAGCATAGACAGTAAGAGAGGCCAGTCTTCTTGTACTTAAGTCAGCATTGTGCCTTTTGTATCTAATTCCGATGCAATGTCTGTGTTTCATCGTAAATAAGAAGTTCAGAGGGATACAGTAAACCTGAAGTGAAGCATCGGAACCTATAACTAGTGTCACAGGAATGGTTCAAAACATAGAGAGTAAGAAGAGTCAGTCTTTTTATACATAAGTCGGCATTGTGCATTTTGTATTTAATTCCGATGCAATATCTGTGTTTCATCGTCATTAAGAAGGTCAGAGGGATGCAGTAAACCTGAAGTGAAGCATCGGAATCTATAACTAGTGTCACAGGAGTGGTTCAAAACATAGACAGTAGGAAGAGTCAGTCTTCTAGTACTTAAGTCGGCATTGTGCCTTCTGTATTTAATTCCGATGCAATTTCTGTGTTTCATCGTCAATAAGACGGTCGGAGGGATACAGTAAAAATGAAGTGAAGCATCTGAATCTATAACTAGTGTCACAGGAATGGTTCAAAACATAGACAGTAAGAAGAGTCAGTTTTCTTGTACTTAAGTCGGCATTGTGCATTTTGTATTTAATTCCGATGCAATTTCTGTGCTTTATGGTCAATAAGAAGGTCTGAGGGATACAGTAAACCTGAAGTGAAGCATCGGAATCTATAACTAGTGTCACAGGAATGGTTCAAAACATAGACAGTAAGAAGAGTCAGTCTTTTTGTACTTAAGTCGGCATTGTGCCATTTGTATTTAATTCCGATGCAATTTCTGTGTTTAATCGTCAATAAGAAGGTCAGAGGGATACAGTAAACCTGAAGTGAAGCATCGGAATCTATAACTAGTGTCACAGGAATGGTTAAAACATAGACAGTAAGAAAGGTCAGACTTCTTGTACTTAAGTCGGCATTGTGCTTTTGGATTTTTATTCCGATGCAATATCTGTGTTTCATCGTCAATAAGAAGATCAGAGGGGTACAGTAAACCTGAAGTGAAGCATCGGGATCTATAACTAGTGTCACAGGAATGGTTCAAAACATAGACAGTAGGAAGAGTCAGTCTTCTAGTACTTAAGTCGGCATTGAGCCTTTTGTATTTAATTCCGATGCAATTTCTGTGTTTCATTGTCCATATGAAGGTCAGAGGGATACAGTAAACCTGAAGTGAAGCATGGGAATCTATAACTAGTGTCACAGGAATGGTTCTAAACACAGACAGTAAGAAGAGCCAGTCTTCTTGTACTTGAGTCGTCATTGTGCCTTTTGTATTTAATTCCGATGCAATTTCTGTGTTTCATCGTCACAAAGACGGTCGGAGGGATACAGTATACCTGAAGTGAAGCATCGGAATCTATAACTAGCGTCACAGGGATGGTTCAAAAAATTAACAGTAAGAAACGTCAGATTACTTGTACTTAAGTCGGCATTGTGCCTTTCGTATTTAATTCCGATGCAATTTCTGTGTTTCGTCGTCAATAAGAAGGGCAGAGGGATACAGTTAACCTGAAGTGAAGCATCGGAATCTGTAACTAGTGTCACAGGTATGGTTCAAAACATAGACAATAAGAAGAGTCAGTTTTCTTGTACTTAAGATGGCATTGTGCCCTTTGTATCTAATTCCGATGCTATTTCTTTGTTTCATCGTCAATATGAAGGTCAGAGGGATACAGTAAACCTGAAGTAAAGCATCGCAATCTATAACTAGTGTCACAGGAATGGTTAAAAACTTAGACAGAAAGAAGAGTTAGTTTCCTAGTACTTAAGTCGGCATTGTCCCTTTTGTATTTAATTCCGATGCACTTTCTGTGTTTCATCGTCAATAAGAACGTCAGAGGGATACAGTAAACGTGAAGTGAAGCAACGGAATCGATAACTAGAGTCACAGGAGTGTTTCAAAGCATAGACAGTAAGAGAGGCCAGTCTTCTTGTACTTAAGTCAGCATTGTGCCTTTTGTATCTAATTCCGATGCAATGTCTGTGTTTCATCGTAAATAAGAAGTTCAGAGGGATACAGTAAACCTGAAGTGAAGCATCGGAACCTATAACTAGTGTCACAGGAATGGTTCAAAACATAGAGAGTAAGAAGAGTCAGTCTTTTTATACATAAGTCGGCATTGTGCATTTTGTATTTAATTCCGATGCAATATCTGTGTTTCATCGTCATTAAGAAGGTCAGAGGGATGCAGTAAACCTGAAGTGAAGCATCGGAATCTATAACTAGTGTCACAGGAGTGGTTCAAAACATAGACAGTAGGAAGAGTCAGTCTTCTAGTACTTAAGTCGGCATTGTGCCTTCTGTATTTAATTCCGATGCAATTTCTGTGTTTCATCGTCAATAAGACGGTCGGAGGGATACAGTAAAAATGAAGTGAAGCATCTGAATCTATAACTAGTGTCACAGGAATGGTTCAAAACATAGACAGTAAGAAGAATCAGTTTTCTTGTACTTAAGTCGGCATTGTGCATTTTGTATTTAATTCCGATGCAATTTCTGTGCTTTATCGTCAATAAGAAGGTCTGAGGGATACAGTAAACCTGAAGTGAAGCATCGGAATCTATAACTAGTGTCACAGGAATGGTTCAAAACATAGACAGTAGGAAGAGTCAGTCTTTTTGTACTTAAGTCGGCATTGTGCCATTTGTATTTAATTCCGATGCAATTTCTGTGATTAATCGTCAATACGAAGGTCAGAGGGATACAGTAAACCTGAAGTGAAGCATCGGAATCTATAACTAGTGTCACAGGAATGGTTAAAACATAGACAGTAAGAAAGGTCAGACTTCTTGTACTTAAGTCGGCATTGTGCTTTTGGATTTTTATTCCGATGCAATATCTGTGTTTCATCGTCAATAAGAAGATCAGAGGGGTACAGTAAACCTGAAGTGAAGCATCGGGATCTATAACTAGGGTCACAGGAATGGTTCAAAACATAAACAGTAAGAAGCGTCAGTTTTCTTGTAATTAAGTCAGCATTGTGCCTTTTCCATTTAATTCCGATGCAATTTCTGTGTTTCATCGTCAATAAGAAGGTCAGGGGGATACAGTAATCCTGAAGTGAAGCATCGGAATCTGTAACTAGTGTCACAGGAATGTTTCAGAGCATAGACAATAAGAAGAGTCAGTTTTCTTGTACTTAAGTCGGCATTGTGCCTTTTGTATTTAATGCCGATGAAATTTCTGTGTTTGATCGTCAATAAGAAGGTCAGAGGGTTACAGTAAACTTGAAGTGAAGTATCGGAATCTATAACTAGTTTCACAGGAATGGTTCAAATCATTGACAGTAAGAAGTGACAGTTTACTTGTACTTAAGTCGGCGTTGTGCCTTTTGTATTTAATTCCGATGCAATTTCTGTGTTTCATCATCAATAAAATGGTCAGAGGGATACAGTAAACCTGAAGTGAAGCATCGGAATCTATAACTAGTGTCACAGGAATGGTTCAAAACATAGACAGTAAGAAGAGTCAGTCTTTTTGTACTTAAGTCGGCATTGTGCCATTTGTATTTAATTCCGATGCAATTTCTGTGTTTAATCGTCAATAAGAAGGTCAGAGGGATACAGTAAACCTGAAGTGAAGCATCGGAATCTATAACTAGTGTCACAGGAATGGTTAAAACATAGACAGTAAGAAAGGTCAGACTTCTTGTACTTAAGTCGGCATTGTGCTTTTGGATTTTTATTCCGATGCAATATCTGTGTTTCATCGTCAATAAGAAGATCAGAGGGGTACAGTAAACCTGAAGTGAAGCATCGGGATCTATAACTAGGGTCACAGGAATGGTTCAAAACATAAACAGTAAGAAGCGTCAGTTTTCTTGTACTTAAGTCAGCATTGTGCCTTTTCCATTTAATTCCGATGCAATTTCTGTGTTTCATCGTCAATAAGAAGGTCAGGGGGATACAGTAATCCTGAAGTGAAGCATCGGAATCTATAACTAGTGTCACAGGAATGTTTCAGAGCATAGACAATAAGAAGAGTCAGTTTTCTTGTACTTAAGTCGGCATTGTGCCTTTTGTATTTAATGCCGATGAAATTTCTGTGTTTGATCGTCAATAAGACGGTCAGAGGGTTACAGTAAACTTGAAGTGAAGTATCGGAATCTATAACTAGTTTCACAGGAATGGTTCAAATCATTGACAGTAAGAAGTGACAGTTTACTTGTACTTAAGTCGGCGTTGTGCCTTTTGTATTTAATTCCGATGCAATTTCTGTGTTTCATCGTCAATAAGAAGGTCAGAGGGTTACAGTAAACTTGAAGTGAAGCATCGGAATCTATAACTAGTGTCACAGGAGTGTTTCAAAACATAGACAGTAAGAAGAGTCAGTTTTCTTGTAGTTAAGCCGGCATTGTGCCTTTTGTATTTAATGCCGATGAAATTTCTGTGTTTGATCGTCAATAAGAAGGTCAGAGGGGTACAGTAAACCTGAAGTGAAGCATCGGAATCTATAACTAGTGTCACAGGAATGGTTCAAAACATAGACAGTAAGAAGAGTCAGTTGTCTTTTACTTCAGTGGGCATTGTGCCTTTTGTATTTAATTCCGATGCAATTTGTGTGTTTCATCGTCAAAAAGAAGGTCAGAGGGATACAGAAAGCCTGAAGTGAAGCATCGGAATCTATAACTAGTGTCACAGGAATGGTCAAAACACAGACAATAAGAAGACTTTGTATCTTTGTACTTAAGTCGGCATTGTGCTTTTGTATTTAACTCCGATGCAATGTCTGTGTTTCATCGTCAATATGGAGGTCAGAGGGATACAGTAAACCTGAAGTGAAGCATCGGAATCTATAATTAGTGTCACAGGAGTAGTTAAAACATAGACAATAAGAAGAGTCAGTTTTCTTGTACTTAAGTAGTCATTGTGCCTTTTGTATTTAATTCCGATGCAAATTTGTGTGTCATCGTCAGTACGAAGGTCAGAGGGATACAGTAAACCTGAAGTGAAGCATCGGAATCTATTACTAGAGTCACAGGAATGGTTCAAAACATCGACAGTACGAAGAGCCAGTTGTCTTGTACTTACGTAGGCATTGTGCCTTTTGTATTTAATTCCGAAGCAATTTCTGTGTTTCATCGTCAATAAGAAGGTCAGAGGTAGACAGTAAACCTGAGGTGAAGTATCGGAATCTATACTAGTGTCACAGGAATGTTTCAAAACACAGACAGTAGGAAAGGTCAGTCTTCTTGTACTTAAGTCGGCATTGTGCCTTTCGTATCTAATCCCGATGCAATTTCTGTGTTTCATCGTCAATAAGAAGAACAGAGGGATACAGTAAACCTGAAGTGAAGCATCGGAATCTATAACTAGTGTCACAGGAATGGTTCAAAGCATAGACAGTAAGAAGAGCCAGCCTTCTTGTACTTGAGTCGGCAATGTGCCTTTTGTATTTAATTCCGATGCAATTTCTGTGTTTCATCGTCAATAAGAAGGTCAGAGGGATGCAGTAAACCTGAAGTGAAGCATCGAAATCTATAACTAGTGTCACAGGAATGGTTCAAAACATAGACAGTAGGAAATGTCAGTCTTCTAGTACTTAAGTCGGCATTGAGCCTTTTGTATTTAATTCCGATGCAATTTCTGTGTTTCATTGTCCATATGAAGGTCAGAGGGATACAGTAAACCTGAAGTGAAGCATCGGAATCTATAACTAGTGTCACAGGAATGGTTCTAAACACAGACAGTAAGAAGAGCCAGTCTTCTTGTACTTGAGTCGTCATTGTGCCTTTTGTATTTAATTCCGATGCAATTTCTGTGTTTTATCGTCAATAAGAAGGTCAGAGGGATACAGTAAACCTGAAGTGAAGCATCGGAATCTATAACTAGTGTCACAGGAATGGTTAAAACATAGACAGTAAGAAAGGTCAGATTTCTTGTACTTAAGACGGCATTGTGCCATTTGGATTTTAATTCCGATGCAATGTCTGTGTTTCATCGTCAATAAGAAGATCAGAGGGATACAGTAAACCTGAAGTGAAGCATCGGAATCTATAACTAGTGTCACAGGAATGGCTCAAATAATTAACAGTAAGAAACGTCAGATTACTTGTACTTAAGTTGGCATTGTGCCTTTCGTATTTAATTCCGATGCAATTTCTGTGTTTCGTCGTCAATAAGAAGGTCAGAGGGATACAGTTCACCTGAAGTGAAGCATCGGAATCTGTAACTAGTGTCACAGGAATGGTTCAAAACATAGACAATAAGAAGAGTCAGTTTTCTTGTACTTAAGATGGCATTGTGCCCTTTGTATTTAATTCCGATGCTATTTCTGTGTTTCATCGGCAATATGAAGGTCAGAGGGATACAGTAAACCTGAAGTAAAGCATCGCAATCTATAACTAGTGTCACAGGAATGGTTCAAAACTTAGACAGTAAGAAGAGTTAGTTTCCTAGTACTTAAGTCGGCATTGTGCTTTTTGTATTTAATTCCGATGCAATTTCTGTGTTTCATCGTCAATAAGAAGGTCGGAGGGATACAGTAAACCTGAAGTGAAGCAACGGAATCGATAACTAGAGTCACAGGAATGTTTCAAAACATAGACAGTAAGAGAGGTCAGTCTTCTTGTACTTAAGTCAGCTTTGTGCCTTTTGTATCTAATTCCGATGCAATATCTGTGTTTCATAGTCAATAAGAAGATCAGAGGGATACAGTAAACCTGAAGTGAAGCATCGGAATCTATAACTAGTGTCACAGGAATGGTTCAAATCATAGAGAGTAAGAAGAGTCAGTCTTTTTGTACATAAGTCGGCATTGTGCATTTTGTATTTAATTCCGATGCAATCTCTGTGTTCCATCGTCAATAAGAAAGTCAGAGGGATACAGTAAACCTGAAGTGAAGCAACGGAATCTATAACTAGAGTCACAGGAATGCTTGAAAACATAGACAGTAAGAAAGGTCAGTCTTCTTGTACTTAAGTCAGCATTGTGCCTTTTGTATCTATTTCCGATGCAATATCTGCGTTTCTTCGTAAATAAGAAGATCAGAGGGATACAGTAAACCTGAAGTGAAGCATCGGAATCTATAACTAGTGTCACAGGAGTGGTTCAAAACATAGACAGTGGGAAGAGTCAGTCCTCTAGTACTTAAGTCGGCATTGTGCCTTCTGTATTTAATTCCGGTGCAATTTCTGTGTTTCATCGTCAATAAGACGGTAAGAGGGATACAGTAAAAATGAAGTGAAGCATCTGAATCTATAACTAGTGTCACAGGAATGGTTCAAAACATAGGCAGTAAGAAGAGTCAGTTTTCTTGTACTTAAGTCGGCATTGTGCATTTTGTATTTAATTCCGATGCAATTTCTGTGCTTTATAGTCAATACGAAGGTCTGAGGGATACAGTAAACCTGAAGTGAAGCATCGGAATCTATAAGTAGTGTCACAGGAATGGTTCAAAACATAGACAGTAACAAGAGTCAGTCTTTTTGTACTTAAGTCGGCATTGTGCCTTTCGTATTTAATTCCGATGCAATTTCTGTGCTTCATCGTCAATAAGAAAGTCAGAGAGATACTGTAAACCTGAAGTGAAGCATCGGAATCTGTAACTAGTGTCATAGGAATGGTTAAAACATAGACAGTAAGAAAGGTCAGACTTCTTGTACTTAAGTCGGCATTGTTCCTTTTGGATTTTTATTCCGATGCAATATCTGTGTTTCATCGTCACTAAGTAGATCAGAGGGATACAGTAAACCTGAAGTGAAGCATCGGAATCTATAACTAGGGACACAGGAATGGTTAAAAACATAAATAGTAAGAAGCGTCAGTTTTCTTGTACTTAAGTCAGCATTGTGCCTTTTCCATTTAATTCCGATGCAATTTCTGTGTTTCATCGTCAATAAGAAGGTCAGGGGGATACAGTAAACCTGAAGTGAAGCATCGGAATCTATAACTAGTGTCACAGGAATGTTTCAAAGCATAGACAATAAGAAGAGTCAGTTTTCTTGTACTTAAGTCGGCATTGTGCCTTTTGTATTTAATTCCGATGCTATTTCTGTGTTGCATCGACAATATGAAGGTCAGAGGGATACAGTATACCTGAAGTGAAGCATCGCAATCTATAACTAGTGTCACAGGAATGGTTCAAAACTTAGACAGTAAGAAGAGTCAGTTTTCTTGTACTTAAGTCAGCATTGTGCCATTTGTATTTGATTCCGATGCAATTTCTGTGTTTCATCGTCAATAAGAAGGTCAGAGGGATACAGTAAACCTGAAGTGAAGTATCGGAATTTATAACTAGTGTCACAGGAATGGTTCAATGCATAGACAGTAAGAAGAGTCAGTTTTCTTGTACGTAAGTCAGCATTGTGCCATTTGTATTTGATTCTGATGCAATTTCTTTGTGTCATCGTCAATACGAAGGTCAGAGGGATACTGTAGACCTGAAGTGAAGCATCGGAATCTATAACTAGTGTCACAGGAATGGTTCAAAACATAGACAGTAAGACGATTCAGTTTACTTGTACTTAAGTCGGCATTGTGCCTTTTGTATTGAATTCCGATGCCATATCTGTGTTTCATCGTCAATAAGAAGGTCAGAGGGATACAGTAAACCTGAAGTGAAGCAAGGGAATCTATAACTAGTGTCACAGGAATGTTTCAAAACATAGACAGTAATAAGTGTCAGTTTTCTTGTACTTAAGCCGGCATTGTGCCTTTTGTATTTAATGCCGATGAAATTTCTGTGTTTGATCGTCAATAAGAAGGTCATAGGGTTACAGTAAACTTGAAGTGAAGTATCGGAATCTATAACTAGTGTCACAGGAATGGTCCAAATCATTGACAGCAAGAAGTGTCAGTTTACTTGTACTTAAGTCGGCATTGTGCCTTTTGTATTTAATTCCGATGCAATTTCTGTGTTTCTTCGTCAATAAAAAGGTCAGAGGGATACAGTAAACCTGAATTGAACCATCGGAATCTATAACTAGTGTCACAGGAATGTTTCAAACCATAGACAGTAAGAAGAGTCAATCTTCTTGTACTTAAGTCGGCATGTTGCCTTTTTTATTTAATTCGGATTCAATTTCTGTGTTTCATCGTCAATAAGAAGGTCTGAGGGATACAGTAAACCTGAAGTGAAGCATCGGAATCAATAACTAGTAACACAGGAATGGGTCAAACATAGACAGTAAGAAGCGTCAGTCTCCTTGTACTTAAGTCGGCATTGTGCCTTTTGTATGTAATTCCGACGCAATTTCTGTGTTTCATCCTCAATAAGAAGGTCAGAGGATTACAGTAAACTTGAAGTGAAGCATCGGAATCTATAACTAGTGTCACAGGAATGTTTCAAAACACAGACAGTAAGAAGAGTCATTTTTCTTGTAGTTAAGCCGGCATTGTGCCTTTTGTATTTAATGCCGATGAAATTTCTGTGTTTGATCGTCAATAAGAAGGTCAGAGGGATACAGTAAACCTGAAGTGAAGCATTGGAATCTATAACTAGTGTCACAGGAATGGTTCAAAACATAGACAGTAAGAAGAGTCAGTTGTCTTTTACTTAAGTGGGCATTGTGCCTTTTGTATTTAATTCCGATGCAATTTGTGTGTTTCATCGTCAAAAAGAAGGTCAGAGGGATACAGAAAGCCTGAAGTGAAGCATCGGAATCTATAACTAGTGTCACACGAATGGTCAAAACATAGACAATAAGAAGAGTTTGTTTCTTTGTACTTAAGTCGGCATTGTGCCTTTTGTATTTAACTCCGATGCAATGTCTGTGTTTCATCGTCAATATGGAGGTCAGAGGGATACAGTAAACCTGAAGTGAAGCATCGGAATCTATAACTAGTGTCACAGGAATTTTTCAAAACATAGACAGTAAGAAAAGTCAGTTTTCTTGTACATATGTCTGCATTGTGCCTTTTGTAATTAATTCCGATGCAATTTCTGTGTTTCGTCGTCAATAAGAAGGTCAGAGGGATACAATAAACCTGAAGTGAAGTATCGGAATCTATAACTAGTGTCACAGGAAGGGTTCAAAACATGGACAGTAAGTAGAGTCAGTTTTATTGTACTTAAGTCGGCATTGTGCCATTTGTATTTAATTCCGATGCAATTTCTGTGTTTCTTCGTCAATATAAAGGTCAGAGGGATACAGTAAACCTGAAGTGAAGCATCGGAATCTATAATTAGTGTCACAGGAATAGTTAAAACATAGACAATAAGAAGAGTCAGTTTTCTTGTACTTAAGTCGTCATTGTGCCTTTTGTATTTAATTCCGATGCAAATTTGTGTGTCATCGTCAGTACGAAGGTCAGAGGGATACAGTAAACCTGTAGTGAAGCATCGGAATCTATTACTAGTGTCACAGGAATGGTTCAAAACATCGACAGTTAGAAGAGCCGGTTGTCTTGTACTTAAGTAGGCATTGTGCCTTTTGTATTTAATTCCGAAGCATTTTCTGTGTTTCATCGTCAATAAGAAGGTCAGAGGTATACAGTAAACCTGAGGTGAAGTATCGGAATCTATACTAGTGTCACAGGAATGGTTCAAATCATGGACAGTAAGAAAAGTCGGTTTACTTCTACTTAAGTCGGCATTGTGCCTTTTGTATTGAATTCCGATGCAATTTCTGCGTTTCATCGTCAATAAGAAGGTCAGAGGGATACAGTAAACCTGAAGTGAAGCATAGGAATCTATAACTAGTGTCACAGAAATGGTTCAAAACATGGACAGTAAGAAGAGTCAGTCTTCTTGTACTTAAGTCGGCATTGTGCCTTTTGTATTTAATTCCGACGCAATTTCTGTGTTTCATCGTCAATAAGAAGGTCAGAGGGATACAGTAAACTTGAAGTGAAGCATCGGAATCTATAACTAGTGTCACAGGAATGGTTCAAAACATAGACAGTAAGAAGGGTCAGTTTACTTGTACTTAAGTCGGCATTGTGCCTTTTGTATTTAATTCCGATGCAATTTCTGTGTTTCATCGTCACTAAGAAGGTCAGAGGGATACAGTAAACCTGAAGTGAAGCATCCGAATCTATAACTAGTGTCACAGGAACGGTTCAAAACATAGACAGTAAGAAGAGTTAGTCTTTTTGTACTTAAGTCGGCTTTGTGCCTTTTGTATTTAATTCCGATGCAATTTCTGTGTTTCATCGTCAATAAGAAAGTCAGAGGGATACAGTAAACCTGAAGTGAAGCATCGGAATCTATAACTAGTGTCACAGGAATGGTTAAAACATAGACAGTAAGAAAGGTCAGACTTCTTGTACTTAAGTCGGCATTGTGCCTTTTGGATTTTTATTCCGATGCAATATCTGTGTTTCATCGTCAATAAGAAGATCAGAGGGATACAGTAAACCTGCAGTGAAGCATCGGAATCTATAGCTTGGGTCACAGGAATGGATCAAAACATAAACAGTAAGAAGCGTCAGTTTTCTTGTACTTAAGTCAGCATTGTGCCTATTCCATTTAATTCCGATGCAATTTCTGTGTTTCATCGTCAATAAGAAGGTCAGGGGGATACAGTAAACCTGAAGTGAAGCATCGGAATCTATAACTAGTGTCACAGGAATGTTTCAAAGCATAGACAATAAGAAGAGTCAGTTTTCTTGTACTTAAGTCGGCATTGTGCCTTTTGTATTTAATTCCGATGCTATTTCTGTGTTTCATCGACAATATGAAGGTCAGAGGGATACAGTATACCTGAAGTGAAGCATCGCAATATATAACTAGTGTCACAGGAATGGTTCAAAACTTAGACAGTAAGAAGAGTCAGTTTTCTTGTACTTAAGTCAGCATTGTGCCATTTGTATTTGATTCCGATGCAATTTCTGTGTGTCATCGTCAATACGAAGGTCAGAGGGATACAGTAGACCTGAAGTGAAGCATCGGAATCTATAACTAGTGTCACAGGAATAGTACAAAACATAGACAGTATGACGATTCAGTTTACTTGTACTTAAGTCGGCATTGTGCCTTTTGTATTGAATTCCGATGCCATTTCTGTGTTTCATCGTCAATAAGAAGGTCAGAGGGATACAGTAAACCTGAAGTGAAGTAAGGGAATCTATAACTAGTGTCACAGGAATGTTTCAAAACATAGACAGTAATAAGAGTCAGTTTTCTTGTACTTAAGCCGGCATTGTGCCTTTTGTAATTAATGCCGATGAAATTTCTGTGTTTGATCGTCAATAAGAAGGTCATAGGGGTACAGTAAACTTGAAGTGAAGTATCGGAATCTATAACTAGTGTCACAGGAATGGTCCAAATCATTGACAGTAAGAAGTGTCAGTTTACGTGTACTTAAGTCGGCATTGTGCATTTTGTATTTAATTCCGATGCAATTTCTGTGTTTCATCGTCAATAAGAAGGTCTGAGGGATACAGTAAACCTGAAGTGAAGCATCGGAATCAATAACTAGTGACACAGGAATGGTTCAAACATAGAGAGTAAGAAGCGTCAGTCTCCTTGTACTTAAGTCGGCATTGTGCCTCTTGTATGTAATTCCGACGCAATTTCTGTGTTTCATCGTCAATAAGATGGTCTGAGGGATACAGTAAACCTGAAGTGAAGCATCGGAATCTATAACTAGTGTCACAGGAATGTTTCAAAACATAGACAGTAAGAAGAGTCAGTTTTCTTGTACTTAAGCCGGCATTGTGCCTTTTGTACTTAATGCCGATGAAATTTCTGTGTTTGATCGTCAACAAGAAGGTCAGAGGGATACAGTAAACCTGAAGTGAAGCATCCGAATCTATAACTAGAATCACAGGAATGGTTCAAAACATAGACAGTAAGTAGAGTCAGTTTTATTGTACTTAAGTCGGCATTGTGCCACTTGTATTTAATTCCGATGCAATTTCTGTGTTTCTTCGTCAATATAAAGGTCAGAGGGATACAGTAAACCTGAAGTGAAGCATCGGAATCTATAATTAGTGTCACAGGAATAGTTAAAACATAGACAATAAGAAGAGTCAGTTTTCTTGTACTTAAGTCGTCATTGTGCCTTTTGTATTTAATTCCGATGCAAATTTGTGTGTCATCGTCAGTACGAAGGTCAGAGGGATACAGTAAACCTGAAGTGAAGCATCGGAATCTATTACTAGTGTCACAGGAATGGTTCAAAACATCGACAGTTAGAAGGGCCGGTTGTCTTGTACTTAAGTAGGCATTGTGCCATTTGTATTTAATTCCGAAGCAATTTCTGTGTTTCATCGTCAATAAGAAGGTCAGAGGTATACAGTAAACCTGAGGTGAAGTATCGGAATCTATACTAGTGTCACAGGAATGGTTCAAATCATGGACAGTAAGAAAAGTCAGTTTTCTTGTACTTAAGTCGGCATTGTGCCATTTGTATTTAATTCCGATGCAATTTCTGTGTTTCATCGTCAATAAGAAGGTCAGAGGGATACAGTAAACCTGAAGTGAAGCATCGGAATCTATACTAGTGTCACAGGAATGGTTCAGAACATAGACAGTAAAAAGAGTCAGTTTTTGCTTGTACTTAAGTTGGCATTGTGCCATTTGTATTTAATTCCGATGCAATTTCTGTATTTCATCGTCAGTAAGAAGGTCAGAGGGATACAGTAAACCTGAAGTGAGGCATCGGAATCTATAACTAGTGTCACAGGAATGGTTAAAACATAGAAAGTGAGAAGGGTCAGTTTTCTTGTACTTAAGTCGGCATTGTGCATTTTGTATTTTATTCCGATGCAATTTCTGTGTGTCATCGTCAATACGAAGGTCAGAGTGATACAGTAAAACTGAAGTGAAGCATCGGAATTTAAAACTAGTGTCACAGGAATGGTTCAAAAAATTGACAGTAAGAGGATTCAGTTTACTTGTACTTAAGTCGGCATTGTGCCTTTTGTGTTGAATTCCGATACAATTTCTGCGTTTCATCGTCAATAAGAAGGTCAGAGGGATACAGTAAACCTGAAGTGAAGCATAAGAATCTATAACTAGTGTCCCAGAAATGGTTCAAAACATAGACCGTAAGAAGAGTCAGTCTTCTTGTACTTAAGTCGGCATTGTGCCTTTTGTATTTAATTCCGACGCAATTTCTGTGTTTCATCGTCAATAAGAAGGTCAGAGGGTTACAGTAAACTTTAAGAGAAGCATCGGAATCTATAACTAGTGTCACAGGAATGGTTCAAAACATAGAAAGTAAGAAGTGTCAGTTTACTTGTACTTAAGTCGGCATTGTGCCTTTTGTATTTAATTCCGATGCATTTTCTGTGTTTCATCGTCAATAAGAAGGTCAGAGGCATACAGTAAACCTAAAGTGAAGCATCGGAATGTATAACTAGTGTCACAGGAATGGTTCAAAGCATAGACAGTAAGAAGGGTCAGTTTTCTTATAATTAAGTCGGCATTGTGCCTTTTGTATTTAATTCGGATGCAATTTCTGCGTTTCATCGTCAATAAGATGGTCTGAGGGATACAGTAAACCTGAAGTGAAGCATCGGAATCTATAACTAGTGGCACAGGAATGGTTCAAAACATAGACAGTAAGAAGAGTCAGTCTTCTTGTACTTAAGTTGGCATTGTGCATTTTGTATATAATTCCGACGCAATTTCTGTGTTTCATCGTCAATAAGAAGGTCAGAGGGTTACAGTAAACTTGAAGTGATGCATCGGAATCTATAACTAGTGTCACAGGAATGTTTCAAAACATAGACAATAAGAAGAGTCAGTTTTCTTGTACTTAAGCCGGCATTGTGCCTTTTGTACTTAATGCCGATGAAATTCCTGTGTTTGATCGTCAACAAGAAGGTCAGAGGGATACAGTAAACCTGAAGTGAAGCATCCGAAACTGTAACTAGTGTCACAGGAATGGTTCAAAACATAGACAGTAAGAGGAGTCAGTTGTCTTGTACTTAAGCGGGCATTGTGCCTTTTGTATTTAATTCCGAAGAAATTTCTGTGTTTCATCGTCAATAAGAAGGTCAGAGGTATACAGTAAACCTGAGGTGAAGTATCGGAATCTATACTAGTGTCACAGGAATGGTTCAAATCATGGACAGTAAGAAAAGTCAGTTTTCTTGTACTTAAGACTTCATTGTGCCATTTGTATTTAATTCCGATGCAATTTCTGTGTTTCATCGTCAATAAGAAGGTCAGAGGGATACAGTAAACCTGAAGTGAAGCATCGGAATCTATAACTAGTGTCACAGGAATTGTTCAAAGCATAGACAGTAAGAAAAGTCAGTTGTCTTGTACTTAAGTAGGCATTGTGCTTTTTGTATTTAATTCCGATGCAATTTCTGTGTTTCATCGTCAATATGAAGGTCAGAGGGATACAGTAAACCTGAAGTGAAGTATCGGAATCTATACCAGTGTCACAGGAATGGTTCAGAACATAGACAGTAAGAAGAGTCAGTTTTCTTGTACTTAAGTTGGCATTGTGCCATTTGTATTTAATTCCGATGCAATTTCTGTATTTCATCGTCAATAAGAAGGTCAGAGGGATACAGTAAACCTGAAGTGAGGCATCGGAATCTATAACTTGTGTTACAGGAATGGTTAAAACATAGAAAGTGATAAGGGTCAGTTTCCTTGTACTTAAGTCGGCATTGTGCATTTTGTATTTAATTCTGATGCAATTTCTGTGTGTCATCGTCAATACGAAGGTCAGTGGGATACAGTGAACCTGAAGTGAAGCATCGGAATTTAAAACTAGTGTCACAGGAATGGTTCAAAAAATAGACAGTAAGAGGATTCAGTTTACTTGTACTTAAGTCGGCATTGTGCCTTTTGTATTGAATTCCGATGCAATTTCTGTGTTTCATCGTCAATAAGAAGGTCAGAGGGATACAGTAAACCTGAAGTGAAGCATCGGAATCTATAACTAGTGTCACAGGAATGGTTCAAATCATAGAGGGTAAGAAGAGTCAGTCTTTTTGTACATAAGTCGGCATTGTGCATTTTGTATTTAATTCCGATGCAATCTCTGTGTTCCATCGTCAATAAGAAAGTCAGAGGGATACAGTAAACCTGAAGTGAAGCAACGGAATCTATAACTAGAGTCACAGGAATGCCTCAAAACATATGCAGTAAGAAAGGTCAGTCTTCTTGTACTTAAGTCAGCATTGTGCCTTTTGTATCTATTTCCAATGCAATATCTGTGTTTCTTCGTAAATAAGAAGATCAGAGGGATACAGTAAACCTGAAGTGAAGCATCGGAATCTATAACTAGTGTCACAGGAGTGGTTCAAAACATAGACAGTGGGAAGAGTCAGTCCTCTAGTACTTAAGTCGGCATTGTGCCTTCTGTATTTAATTCCGATGCAATTTCTGTGTTTCATCGTCAATAAGACGGTAAGAGGGATACAGTAAAAATGAAGTGAAGCATCTGAATCTATAACTAGTGTCACAGGAATGGTTCAAAACATAGGCAGTAAGAAGAGTCAGTTTTCTTGTACTTAAGTCGGCATTGTGCATTTTGTATTTAATTCCGATGCAATTTCTGTGTTTCATCGTCAATAAGAAGGTCAGGGGGATACAGTAAACCTGAAGTGAAGCATCGGAATCTATAACTAGTGTCACAGGAATGTTTCAAAGCATAGACAATAAGAAGAGTCAGTTTTCTTGTACTTAAGTCGGCATTGTGCCTTTTGTATTTAATTCCGATGCTATTTCTGTGTTTCATCGACAATATGAAGGTCAGAGGGATACAGTATACCTGAAGTGAAGCATCGCAATCTATAACTAGTGTCACAGGAATGGTTCAAAACTTAGACAGTAAGAAGAGTCAGTTTTCTTGTACTTAAGTCAGCATTGTGCCATTTGTATTTGATTCCGATGCAATTTCTGTGTTTCATCGTCAATAAGAAGGTCAGAGGGATACAGTAAACCTGAAGTGAAGTATCGGAATTTATAACTAGTGTCACAGGAATGGTTCAAAGCATAGACAGTAAGAAGAGTCAGTTTTCTTGTACGTAAGTCAGCATTGTGCCATTTGTATTTGAATCTGATGCAATTTCTGTGTGTCATCGTCAATACGAAGGTCAGAGGGATACAGTAGACCAGAAGTGAAGCATCGGAATCTATAACAAGTGTCACAGGAATGGTTCAAAACATAGACGGTAAGACGATTCAGTTTACTTGTACTTACGTCGGCATTGTGCCTTTTGTATTGAATTCCGATGCCATTTCTGGGTTTCATCGTCAATAAGAAGGTCAGAGGGATACAGTAAACCTGAAGTGAAGCAAGGGAATCTATAACTAGTGTCACAGGAATGTTTCAAAACATAGACAGTAATAAGTGTCAGTTTTCTTGTACTTAAGCCGGCATTGTGCCTTTTGTATTTAATGCCGATGAAATTTCTGTGTTTGATCGTCAATAAGAAGGTCATAGGGTTACAGTAAACTTGAAGTGAAGTATCGGAATCTATAACTAGTGTCACAGGAATGGTCCAAATCATTGACAGTAAGAAGTGTCAGTTTACTTGTACTTAAGTCGGCATTGTGCCTTTTGTATTTAATTCCGATGCAATTTCTGTGTTTCTTCGTCAATAAAAAGGTCAGAGGGATACAGTAAACCTGAATTGAACCATCGGAATCTGTAACTAGTGTCACAGGAATGTTTCAAACCATAGTCAGTAAGAAGAGTCAATCTTCTTGTACTTAAGTCGGCATGTTGCCTTTTTTATTTAATTCGGATTCAATTTCTGTGTTTCGTCGTCAATAAGAAGGTCTGAGGGATACAGTAAACCTGAAGTGAAGCATCGGAATCAATAACTAGTGACACAGGAATGGGTCAAAACACAGACAGTAAGAAGAGTCATTTTTCTTGTAGTTAAGCCGGCATTGGCCTTTTGTATTTAATGCCGATGAAATTTCTGTGTTTGATCGTCAATAAGAAGGTCAGAGGGATACAGTAAACCTGAAGTGAAGCATTGGAATCTATAACTAGTGTCACAGGAATGGTTCAAAACATAGACAGTAAGAAGAGTCAGTTGTCTTTTACTTAAGTGGGCATTGTGCCTTTTGTATTTAATTCCGATGCAATTTGTGTGCTTCATCGTCAAAAAGAAGGTCAGAGGGATACAGAAAGCCTGAAGTGAAGCATCGGAATCTATAACTAGTGTCACACGAATGGTCAAAACATAGACAATAAGAAGAGTTTGTTTCTTTGTACTTAAGTCGGCATTGTGCCTTTTGTATTTAACTCCGATGCAATGTCTGTGTTTCATCGTCAATATGGAGGTCAGAGGGATACAGTAAACCTGAAGTGAAGCATCGGAATCTATAACTAGTGTCACAGGAATTTTTCAAAACATAGACAGTAAGAAAAGTCAGTTTTCTTGTACATATGTCTGCATTGTGCCTTTTGTAATTAATTCCGATGCAATTTCTGTGTTTCGTCGTCAATAAGAAGGTCAGAGGGATACAATAAGCCTGAAGTGAAGTATCGGAATCTATAACTAGTGTCACAGGAAGGGTTCAAAACATAGACAGTAGGTAGAGTCAGTTTTATTGTACTTAAGTCGGCATTGTGCCATTTGTATTTAATTCCGATGCAATTTCTGTGTTTCTTCGTCAATATAAAGGTCAGAGGGATACAGTAAACCTGAAGTGAAGCATCGGAATCTATAATTAGTGTCACAGGAATAGTTAAAACATAGACAATAAGAAGAGTCAGTTTTCTTGTACTTAAGTCGTCATTGTGCCTTTTGTATTTAATTCCGATGCAAATTTGTGTGTCATCGTCAGTACGAAGGTCAGAGGGATACAGTAAACCTGTAGTGAAGCATCGGAATCTATTACTAGTGTCACAGGAATGGTTCAAAACATCGACAGTTAGAAGAGCCGGTTGTCTTGTACTTAAGTAGGCATTGTGCCTTTTGTATTTAATTCCGAAGCATTTTCTGTGTTTCATCGTCAATAAGAAGGTCAGAGGTATACAGTAAACCTGAGGTGAAGTATCGGAATCTATACTAGTGTCACAGGAATGGTTCAAATCATGGACAGTAAGAAAAGTCGGTTTTCTTGTACTTAAGTCGGCATTGTGCCATTTGTATTTAATTCCGATGCAATTTCTGTGTTTCATCGTCAATAAGAAGGTCAGAGGGATACAGTAAACCTGAAGTGAAGCATCGGAATCTATACTAGTGTCACAGGAATGGTTCAGAACATAGTCAGTAAGAAGAGTCAGTTTTTGCTTGTACTTAAGTTGGCATTGTGATATTTGTATTTAATTCCGATGCAATTTCTGTATTTCATCTTCAATAAGAAGGTCAGAGGGATACAGTAAACCTGAAGTGAGGCATCGGAATCTATAACTAGTGATACAGGAATGGTTAAAACATAGAATGTGAGAAGGGTCAGTTTTCTTGTACTTAAGTCGGCATTGTGCATTTTGTATTTAATTCCGATGCAATTTCTGTGTGTCATCGTCAATACGAAGGTCAGAGTGATACAGTAAACCTGAAGTGAAGCATCGGAATTTAAAACTAGTGTCACAGGAGTGGTTCAAAAAATAGACAGTAAGAGGATTCAGTTTACTTCTACTTAAGTCGGCATTGTGCCTTTTGTATTGAATTCCGATGCAATTTCTGCGTTTCATCGTCAATAAGAAGGTCAGACGGTTACAGTAAACCTGAAGTGAGGCATAGGAATCTATAACTAGTGTCACAGAAATGGTTCAAAACATGGACAGTAAGAAGAAACAGTCTTCTTGTACTTAAGTCGGCATTGTGCCTTTTGTATTTAATTCCGACGCAATTTCTGTGTTTCATCGTCAATAAGAAGGTCAGAGGGTTACAGTAAACTTGAAGTGAAGCATCGGAATCTATAACTAGTGTCACAGGAATGGTTCAAAACATAGACAGTAAGAAGGGTCAGTTTACTTGTACTTAAGTCGGCATTGTGCCTTTTGTATTTAATTCCGATGCAATTTCTGTGTTTCATCGTCACTAAGAAGGTCAGAGGGATACAGTAAACCTGAAGTGAAGCATCGGAATCTATAACTAGTGTCACAGGAATGGTTCAAAGCATAGACAGTAAGAAGGGTCAGTTTTCTTATAATTAGCATTGTGCCTTTTGTATTTAATTCGGATGCAATATCTGTGTTTCATCGTCAATAAGAAGGTCAGAGGGATACAGTAAACCTGAAGTGATGCATCGGAATCTATAACTAGTGTCACAGGAATGTTTCAAAACATAGACAGTAAGAAGAGTCAGTTTTCTTGTACTTAAGCCGGCATTGTGCCTTTTGTACTTAATGCCGATGAAATTTCTGTGTTTGATCGTCAACAAGAAGGTCAGAGGGATACAGTAAACCTGAAGTGAAGCATCGGAATCTATAACTAGTGTCACAGGAATGGTTCAAAACATAGACAGTAAGAAGAGTTAGTCTTTTTGTACTTAAGTCGGCTTTGTGCCTTTCGTATTTAATTCCGATGCAATTTCTGTGTTTCATCGTCAATAAGAAAGTCAGAGGGATACAGTAAACCTGAAGTGAAGCATCGGAATCTATAACTAGTGTCACAGGAATGGTTAAAACATAGACAGTAAGAAAGGTCAGACTTCTTGTACTTAAGGCGGCATTGTGCCTTTTGGATTTTTATTCCGATGCAATATCTGTGTTTCATCGTCAATAAGAAGATCAGAGGGATACAGTAAACCTGAAGTGAAGCATCGGAATCTATAGCTAGGGTCACAGGAATGGATCAAAACATAGACAGTAATAAGAGTCAGTTTTCTTGTACTTAAGCCGGCATTGTGCCTTTTGTATTTAATGCCGATGAAATTTCTGTGTTTGATCGTCAATAAGAAGGTCATAGGGTTACAGTAAACTTGAAGTGAAGTATCGGAATCTATAACTAGTGTCACAGGAATGGTCCAAATCATTGACAGTAAGAAGTGTCAGTTTACTTGTACTTAAGTCGGCATTGTGCATTTTGTATTTAATTCCGATGCAATTTCTGTGTTTCATCGTCAATAAGAAGGTCTGAGGGATACAGTCAACCTGAAGTGAAGCATCGGAATCAATAACTAGTGACACAGGTATGGTTCAAACATAGAGAGTAAGAAGCGTCAGTCTCCTTGTACTTAAGTCGGCATTGTGCCTCTTGTATGTAATTCCGACGCAATTTCTGTGTTTCATCGTCAATAAGATGGTCTGAAGGATACAGTAAACGTGAAGTGAAGCATCGGAATCTATAACTAGTGTCACAGGAATGTTTCAAAACATAGACAGTAAGAAGAGTCAGTTTTCTTGTACTTAAGCCGGCATTGTGCCTTTAGTACTTAATGCCGATGAAATTTCTGTGTTTGATCGTCAACAAGAAGGTCAGAGGGATACAGTAAACCTGAAGTGAAGCATCCGAATCTATAACTAGAATCACAGGAATGGTTCAAAACATAGACAGTAAGTAGAGTCAGTTTTATTGTACTTAAGTCGGCATTGTGCCACTTGTATTTAATTCCGATGCAATTTCTGTGTTTCTTCGTCAATATAAAGGTCAGAGGGATACAGTAAACCTGAAGTGAAGCATCGGAATCTATAATTAGTGTCACAGGAATAGTTAAAACATAGACAATAAGAAGAGTCAGTTTTCTTGTACTTAAGTCGTCATTTTGCCTTTTGTATTTAATTCCGATGCAAATTTGTGTGTCATCGTCAGTACGAAGGTCAGAGGGATACAGTAAACCTGAAGTGAAACATCGGAATCTATTACTAGTGTCACAGGAATGGTTCAAAACATCGACAGTTAGAAGGGCCGGTTGTCTTGTACTTAAGTAGGCATTGTGCCATTTGTATTTAATTCCGAAGCAATTTCTGTGTTTCATCGTCAATAAGAAGGTCAGAGGTATACAGTGAACCTGAGGTGAAGTATCGGAATCTATACTAGTGTCACAGGAATGGTTCAAATCATGGACAGTAAGAAAAGTCAGTTTTCTTGTACTTAAGTCGGCATTGTGCCATTTGTATTTAATTCCGATGCAATTTCTGTGTTTCATCGTCAATAAGAAGGTCAGAGGGATACAGTAAACCTGAAGTGAAGCATCGGAATCTATACTAGTGTCACAGGAATGGTTCAGAACATAGACAGTAAAAAGAGTCAGTTTTTGCTTGTACTTAAGTTGGCATTGTGCCATTTGTATTTAATTCCGATGCAATTTCTGTATTTCATCGTCAGTAAGAAGGTCAGAGGGATACAGTAAACCTGAAGTGAGGCATCGGAATCTATAACTAGTGTCACAGGAATGGTTAAAACATAGAAAGTGAGAAGGGTCAGTTTTCTTGTACTTAAGTCGGCATTGTGCATTTTGTATTTTATTCCGATGCAATTTCTGTGTGTCATCGTCAATACGAAGGTCAGAGTGATACAGTAAAACTGAAGTGAAGCATCGGAATTTAAAACTAGTGTCACAGGAATGGTTCAAAAAATTGACAGTAAGAGGATTCAGTTTACTTGTACTTAAGTCGGCATTGTGCCTTTTGTATTGAATTCCGATACAATTTCTGCGTTTCATCGTCAATAAGAAGGTCAGAGGGATACAGTAAACCTGAAGTGAAGCATAGGAATCTATAACTAGTGTCACAGAAATGGTTCAAAACATAGACAGTAAGAAGAGTCAGTCTTCTTGTACTTAAGTCGGCATTGTGCCTTTTGTATTTAATTCCGACGCAATTTCTGTGTTTCATCGTCAATAAGAAGGTCAGAGGGTTACAGTAAACTTGAAGAGAAGCATCGGAATCTATAACTAGTGTCACAGGAATGGTTCAAAACATAGAAAGTAAGAAGTGTCAGTTAACTTGTACTTAAGTCGGCATTGTGCCTTTTGTATTTAATTCCGATGCATTTTCTGTGTTTCATCGTCAATAAGAAGGTCAGAGGGATACAGTAAACCTAAAGTGAAGCATCGGAATCTATAACTAGTGTCACAGGAATGGTTCAAAGCATAGACAGTAAGAAGGGTAAGTTATCTTAAAATTAAGTCGGCATTGTGCCTTTTGTATTTAATTCGGATGCAATTTCTGCGTTTCATCGTCAATAAGATGGTTTGAGGGATACAGTAAACCTGAAGTGAAGCATCGGAATCTATAACTAGTGGCACAGGAATGGTTCAAAACATAGACAGTAAGAAGAGTCAGTCTTCTTGTACTTAAGTTGGCATTGTGCATTTTGTATTTAATTCCGACGCAATTTCTGTGTTTCATCGTCAATAAGAAGGTCAGAGGGTTACAGTAAACTTGAAGTGATGCATCGGAATCTATAACTAGTGTCACAGGAATGTTTCAAAACATAGACAATAAGAAGAGTCAGTTTTCTTGTACTTAAGCCGGCATTGTGCCTTTTGTACTTAATGCCGATGAAATTTCTGTGTTTGATCGTCAACAAGAAGGTCAGAGGGATACAGTAAACCTGAAGTGAAGCATCCGAATCTGTAACTAGTGTCACAGGAATGGTTCAAAACATAGACAGTAAGAGGAGTCAGTTGTCTTGTACTTAAGCGGGCATTGTGCCTTTTGTATTTAATTCCGAAGAAATTTCTGTGTTTCATCGTCAATAAGAAGGTCAGAGGTATACAGTAAACCTGAGGTGAAGTATCGGAATCTATACTAGTGTCACAGGAATGGTTCAAATCATGGACAGTAAGAAAAGTCAGTTTTCTTGTACTTAAGTCTTCATTGTGCCATTTGTATTTAATTCCGATGCAATTTCTGTGTTTCATCGTCAATAAGAAGGTCAGAGGGATACAGTAAACCTGAAGTGAAGCATCGGAATCTATAACTAGTGTCACAGGAATTGTTCAAAGCATAGACAGTAAGAAGAGTCAGTTGTCTTGTACTTAAGTAGGCATTGTGCTTTTTGTATTTAATTCCGATGCAATTTCTGTGTTTCATCGTCAATATGAAGGTCAGAGGGATACAGTAAACCTGAAGTGAAGTATCGGAATCTATACTAGTGTCACAGGAATGGTTCAGAACATAGACAGTAAGAAGAGTCAGTTTTCTTGTACTTAAGTTGGCATTGTGCCATTTGTATTTAATTCCAATGCAATTTCTGTATTTCATCGTCAATAAGAAGGTCAGAGGGATACAGTAAACCTGAAGTGAGGCATCGGAATCTATAACTAGTGTTACAGGAATGGTTAAAACATAGAAAGTGATAAGGGTCAGTTTTCTTGTACTTAAGTCGGCATTGTGCATTTTGTATTTAATTCTGATGCAATTTCTGTGTGTCATCGTCAATACGAAGGTCAGAGGGATACAGTGAACCTGAAGTGAAGCATCGGAATTTAAAACTAGTGTCACAGGAATGGTTCAAAAAATAGACAGTAAGAGGATTCAGTTTACTTGTACTTAAGTCGGCATTGTGCCTTTTGTATTGAATTCCGATGCAATTTCTGTGTTTCATCGTCAATAAGAAGGTCAGAGGGATACAGTAAACCTGAAGTGAAGCATAGGAATCTATAACCAGTGTCACAGAAATGGTTCAAAACATAGACAGTAAGAAGAGTCAGTCTTCTTGTACTTAAGTCGGCATTGTGCCCTTTGTATTTAATTCCGACGCAATTTCTGTGTTTCATCGTCAATAAGAAGGTCAGAGGGTTACAGTAAACTTGAAGTGAAGCATCGGAATCTATAACTAGTGTCACAGGAATGGTTCAAAACATAGACAGTAAGAAGTGTCAGTTTATTTGTACTTAAGTCGGCATTGTGCCTTTTGTATTTAATTCCGATGCAATTTCTGTGTTTCATCGTCAATAAGAAGGTCAGAGGGATACAGTAAACGTGAAGTGAAGCATCGGAATCTATAACTAGTGTCACAGGAATGGTTCAAAGCATAGACAGTAAGAAGAGTCAGTCTTCTTATAATTAAAGCGGCATTGTGCCTTTTGTATTAATTTCGGATGCAATTTCGGTGTTTCATCGTCAATAAGATGGTCTGAGGGATACAGTAAACCTGAAGTGAAGCATCGGAATCTATAACTAGTGGCACAGGAATGGTTCAAAACATAGACAGTAAGAAGAGTCAGTCATCTTGTACTTAAGTCGGCATTGTGCAATTTGTATTTAATTCCGACGCAATTTCTGTGTTTCATCGTCACTAAGAAGGTCAGAGGGTTACAGTAAACTTGAAGTGATGCATCGGAATCTATAACTAGTGTCACAGGAATGTTTAAAACATAGACAGTAAGAAGAGTCAGTTTTCTTGTACTTAAGCCGGCATTGTGCCTTTTGTACTTAATGCCGATGAAATTTCTGTGTTTGATCGTCAATAAGAAGGTCAGAGGGATACAGTAAACCTGAAGTGAAGTATCGGAATCTTTAACTAGTGTCAGAGGAATGGTTCGAATCATAGACAGTAAGAAGCGTCAGTTTTCTTGTACTTAGGTCGGCAATGTGCCTTTTGTATTTAATTCCGCTGCAATTTCTGTGTTTCATCGTCAATAAGAAGGTCAGAGGGATACAGTAAACCTGAAGTGAGGCATCGGAATCTATAACTAGTGTCACAGGAATGGTTCAAATCATAGACAGTAAGAGGAGTCAGTTGTCTTGTACTTAAGCGGGCATTGTGCCTTTTGTATTTAATTCCGATACAATTTCTGTGTTTCATCGTCAATAAGAAGGTTAGAGGGATACAGTAAACCTGAAGTGAAGCATCGGAATATATAACTAATGTCACAGGAAAGGTTCAAAGCATAGACAGTAAGAAGTGTCAGCTTACTTGTACTTAAGTCGGCATTGTGCCTTTTGTATTTAATTCCGATGCAATTTCTGTGTTTCATCGTCAATAAGAAGGTCAGAGTGATACAGAAAACCTGAAGTGAAGCATCGGAATCTATAACTAGTGTCACAGGAATGGTTCAAAACATAGACAATAAGAAGAGTTTGTTTTTTTGGTACTTATGTCTGCATTGTGCCTTTTGTATTTAATTCCGATGCAATATCTGTGTTTCATCGTCAATATGAAGGTCAGAGGGATACAGTAAACCTGAAGTGAAGCATTGGAATCTATAACTAGTGTCACAGGAATGGTTCAAAGCATAGACAGTAAGAAGAGTCAGTCTTCTTGTACTTAAGTCGGCATTGTGCATTTTGTATTTAATTCCGAAGCAATATCTGTGTTTCATCGTCAATAAGAAGGTCAGAGGTATACAGTAAACCTGAGGTGAAGTATCGGAATCTATACTAGTGTCACAAGAATGGTTCAAATCATGGACAGTAAGAAAAGTCAGTTTTCTTGTACTTAAATCGGCATTGTGCCATTTGTATTTAATTCCGATGCAATTTCTGTGTTTCATCGTCAATAAGAAGGTCAGAGGGATACAGTAAACCTGAAGTGAAGCATCGGAATCTATACTAGTGTCACAGGAATGGTTCAGAACATAGACAGTAAGAAGAGTCAGTTTTCTTGTACTTAAGTTGGCATTGTGCCATTTGTATTTAATTCCGATGCAACTTCTGTATTTCATCGTCAATAAGAAGGTCAGAGGGATACAGTAAACCTGAAGTGTGGCATCGGAATCTATAACTAGTGTCACAGGAATAATTAAAACATAGAAAGTGAGAAGGGTCAGTTTTCTTGTACTTAAGTCGGCATTGTGCATTTTGTATTTAATTCCGATGCAATTTCTGTGTGTCATCGTCAATACGAAGGTCAGAGTGATACAGTAAACCTGAAGTAAAGCATCGGAATTTAAAACTAGTGTCACAGGAATGGTTCAAAAAATAGACAGTAAGAGGATTCAGTTTACTTGTACTTAAGTCGGCATTGTGCCTTTTGTATTGAATTCCGATGCAATTTCTGCGTTTCATCGTCAATAAGAAGGTATGAGGGATACAGTAAACCTGAAGTGAAGCATAGGAATCTATAACTAGTGTCACAGAAATGGTTCAAAACATAGACAGTAAGAAGAGTCAGTCTTCTTGTACTTAAGTCGGCATTGTGCCTTTTGTATTTAATTCCGACGCAATTTCTGTGTTTCATCGTCAATAAGAAGGTCAGAGGGTTACAGTAAACTTGAAGTGAAGCATCGGAATCTGTAACTAGTGTCACAGGAATGGTTCAAAACATAGACAGTAAGAAGTGTCAGTTTACTTGTACTTAAGTCGGCATTGTGCCTTTTGTGTTTAATTCCGATGCAATTTCTTTGTTTCAACGTCAATAAGAAGGTCAGAGGGATACAGTAAACCTGAAGTGTAGCATCGGAATCTATAACTAGTGTCACAGGAATGGTTCAAAGCATAGACAGTAAGAAGACTCAGTCTTCTTGTACTTAAGTCGGCATTGTGCATTTTGTATTTAATTCCGACGCAATTTCTGTGTTTCATCGTCAATAAGAAGGTCAAAGGGTTACAGTAAACTTGAAGTGATGCATCCGAATCTATAACTAGTGTCACAGGAATGTTTCATAACATTGACAGTAAGAAGAGTCAGTTTTCTTGTACTTCAGCCGGCATTGTGCCTTTTGTACTTAATGCCGATGAAATTTCTGTGTTTGATCGTCAACAAGAAGGTCAGAGGGATACAGTAAACCTGAAGTGAAGCATCCGAATCTGTAACTAGTGTCACAGGAATGGTTCAAAACATAGACAGTAAGAGGAGTCAGTTGTCTTGTACTTAAGCGGGCATTGTGCCTTTTGTATTTAATTCCGAAGAAATTTCTGTGTTTCATCGTCAATAAGAAGGTCAGAGGTATACAGTAAACCTGAGGTGAAGTATCGGAATCTATACTAGTGTCACAGGAATGGTTCAAATCATGGACAGTAAAAAAAGTCAGTTTTCTTGTACTTAAGTCTTCATTGTGCCATTTGTATTTAATTCCGATGCAATTTCTGTGTTTCATCGTCAATAAGAAGGTCAGAGGGATACAGTAAACCTGAAGTGAAGCATCGGAATCTATAACTAGTGTCACAGGAATTGTTCAAAGCATAGACAGTAAGAAGAGTCAGTTGTCTTGTACTTAAGTAGGCATTGTGCTTTTTGTATTTAATTCCGATGCAATTTCTGTGTTTCATCGTCAATATGAAGGTCAGAGGGATACAGTAAACCTGAAGTGAAGTATCGGAATCTATACTAGTGTCACAGGAATGGTTCAGAACATAGACAGTAAGAAGAGTCAGTTTTCTTGTACTTAAGTTGGCATTGTGCCATTTGTATTTAATTCCGATGCAATTTCTGTATTTCATCGTTAATAAGAAGGTCAGAGGGATACAGTAAACCTGAAGTGAGGCATCGGAATCTATAACTAGTGTTACAGGAATGGTTAAAACATAGAAAGTGATAAGGGTCAGTTTTCTTGTACTTAAGTCGGCATTGTGCATTTTGTATTTAATTCTGATGCAATTTCTGTGTGTCATCGTCAATACGAAGGTCAGAGGGATACAGTGAACCTGAAGTGAAGCATCGGAATTTAAAACTAGTGTCACAGGAATGGTTCAAAAAATAGACAGTAAGAGGATTCAGTTTACTTGTACTTAAGTCGGCATTGTGCCTTTTGTATTGAATTCCGATGCAATTTCTGTGTTTCATCGTCAATAAGAATGTCAGAGGGATACAGTAAACCTGAAGTGAAGCATAGGAATCTATAACTAGTGTCACAGAAATGGTTGAAAACATAGACAGTAAGAAGAGTCAGTCTTCTTGTACTTAAGTCGGCATTGTGCCCTTTGTAATTAATTCCGACGCAATTTCTGTGTTTCATCGTCAATAAGAAGGTCAGAGGGTTACAGTAAACTTGAAGTGAAGCATCGGAATCTATAACTAGTGTCACAGGAATGGTTCAAAACATAGACAGTAAGAAGTGTCAGTTTATTTGTACTTAAGTCGGCATTGTGCCTTTTGTATTTAATTCCGATACAATTTCTGTGTTTCATCGTCAATAAGAAGGTTAGAGGGATACAGTAAACCTGAAGTGAAGCATCGGAATATATAACTAATGTCACAGGAAAGGTTCAAAACATAGACAGTAAGAAGTGTCAGCTTACTTGTACTTAAGTCGGCATTGTGCCTTTTGTATTTAATTCCGATGCAATTTCTGTGTTTCATCGTCAACAAGAAGGTCAGAGTGATACAGAAAACCTGAAGTGAAGCATCGGAATCTATAACTAGTGTCACAGGAATGGTTCGAAACATAGACAATAAGAAGAGTTTGTTTTTTTGGTACTTATGTCTGCATTGTGCCTTTTGTATTTAATTCCGATGCAATATCTGTGTTTCATCGTCAATATGAAGGTCAGAGGGATACAGTAAACCTGAAGTGAAGCATCGGAATCTATAACTAGTGTCACAGGAATGGTTCAAAGCATAGACAGTAAGAAGAGTCAGTCTTCTTGTACTTAAATCGGCATTGTGCATTTTGTATTTAATTCCGAAGCAATATCTGTGTTTCATCGTCAATAAGAAGGTCAGAGGTATACAGTAAACCTGAGGTGAAGTATCGGAATCTATACTAGTGTCACAAGAATGGTTCAAATCATGGACAGTAAGAAAAGTCAGTTTTCTTGTACTTAAATCGGCATTGTGCCATTTGTATTTAATTCCGATGCAATTTCTGTGTTTCATCGTCAATAAGAAGGTCAGAGGGATACAGTAAACCTGAAGTGAAGCATCGGAATCTATACTAGTGTCACAGGAATGGTTCAGAACATAGACAGTAAGAAGAGTCAGTTTTCTTGTACTTAAGTTGGCATTGTGCCATTTGTATTTAATTCCGATGCAACTTCTGTATTTCATCGTCAATAAGAAGGTCAGAGGGATACAGTAAACCTGAAGTGTGGCATCGGAATCTATAACTAGTGTCACAGGAATAATTAAAACATAGAAAGTGAGAAGGGTCAGTTTTCTTGTACTTAAGTCGGCATTGTGCATTTTGTATTTAATTCCGATGCAATTTCTGTGTGTCATCGTCAATACGAAGGTCAGAGTGATACAGTAAACCTGAAGTAAAGCATCGGAATTTAAAACTAGTGTCACAGGAATGGTTCAAAAAATAGACAGTAAGAGGATTCAGTTTACTTGTACCTAAGTCGGCATTGTGCCTTTTGTATTGAATTCCGATGCAATTTCTGCGTTTCATCGTCAATAAGAAGGTATGAGGGATACAGTAAACCTGAAGTGAAGCATAGGAATCTATAACTAGTGTCACAGAAATGGTTCAAAACATAGACAGTAAGAAGAGTCAGTCTTCTTGTACTTAAGTCGGCATTGTGCCTTTTGTATTTAATTCCGACGCAATTTCTGTGTTTCATCGTCAATAAGAAGGTCAGAGGGTTACAGTAAACTTGAAGTGAAGCATCGGAATCTGTAACTAGTGTCAGAGGAATGGTTCAAAACATAGACAGTAAGAAGTGTCAGTTTACTTGTACTTAAGTCGGCATTGTGCCTTTTGTGTTTAATTCCGATGCAATTTCTTTGTTTCAACGTCAATAAGAAGGTCAGAGGGATACAGTAAACCTGAAGTGAAGCATCGGAATCTATAACTAGTGTCACAGGAATGGTTCAAAGCATAGACAGTAAGAAGACTCAGTCTTCTTGTACTTAAGTCGGCATTGTGCATTTTGTATTTAATTCCGACGCAATTTCTGTGTTTCATCGTCAATAAGAAGGTCAAAGGGTTACAGTAAACTTGAAGTGATGCATCCGAATCTATAACTAGTGTCACAGGAATGTTTCATAACATTGACAGTAAGAAGAGTCAGTTTTCTTGTACTTCAGCCGGCATTGTGCCTTTTGTACTTAATGCCGATGAAATTTCTGTGTTTGATCGTCAACAAGAAGGTCAGAGGGATACAGTAAACCTGAAGTGAAGCATCCGAATCTGTAACTAGTGTCACAGGAATGGTTCAAAACATAGACAGTAAGAGGAGTCAGTTGTCTTGTACTTAAGCGGGCATTGTGCCTTTTGTATTTAATTCCGAAGAAATTTCTGTGTTTCATCGTCAATAAGAAGGTCAGAGGTATACAGTAAACCTGAGGTGAAGTATCGGAATCTATACTAGTGTCACAGGAATGGTTCAAATCATGGACAGTAAGAAAAGTCAGTTTTCTTGTACTTAAGTCTTCATTGTGCCATTTGTATTTAATTCCGATGCAATTTCTGTGTTTCATCGTCAATAAGAAGGTCAGAGGGATACAGTAAACCTGAAGTGAAGCATCGGAATCTATAACTAGTGTCACAGGAATTGTTCAAAGCATAGACAGTAAGAAGAGTCAGTTGTCTTGTACTTAAGTAGGCATTGTGCTTTTTGTATTTAATTCCGATGCAATTTCTGTGTTTCATCGTCAATATGAAGGTCAGAGGGATACAGTAAACCTGAAGTGAAGTATCGGAATCTATACTAGTGTCACAGGAATGGTTCAGAACATAGACAGTAAGAAGAGTCAGTTTTCTTGTACTTAAGTTGGCATTGTGCCATTTGTATTTAATTCCGATGCAATTTCTGTATTTCATCGTTAATAAGAAGGTCAGAGGGATACAGTAAACCTGAAGTGAGGCATCGGAATCTATAACTAGTGTTACAGGAATGGTTAAAACATAGAAAGTGATAAGGGTCAGTTTTCTTGTACTTAAGTCGGCATTGTGCATTTTGTATTTAATTCTGATGCAATTTCTGTGTGTCATCGTCAATACGAAGGTCAGAGGGATACAGTGAACCTGAAGTGAAGCATCGGAATTTAAAACTAGTGTCACAGGAATGGTTCAAAAAATAGACAGTAAGAGGATTCAGTTTACTTGTACTTAAGTCGGCATTGTGCCTTTTGTATTGAATTCCGATGCAATTTCTGTGTTTCATCGTCAATAAGAATGTCAGAGGGATACAGTAAACCTGAAGTGAAGCATAGGAATCTATAACTAGTGTCACAGAAATGGTTGAAAACATAGACAGTAAGAAGAGTCAGTCTTCTTGTACTTAAGTCGGCATTGTGCCCTTTGTAATTAATTCCGACGCAATTTCTGTGTTTCATCGTCAATAAGAAGGTCAGAGGGTTACAGTAAACTTGAAGTGAAGCATCGGAATCTATAACTAGTGTCACAGGAATGGTTCAAAACATAGACAGTAAGAAGTGTCAGTTTATTTGTACTTAAGTCGGCATTGTGCCTTTTGTATTTAATTCCGATACAATTTCTGTGTTTCATCGTCAATAAGAAGGTTAGAGGGATACAGTAAACCTGAAGTGAAGCATCGGAATATATAACTAATGTCACAGGAAAGGTTCAAAACATAGACAGTAAGAAGTGTCAGCTTACTTGTACTTAAGTCGGCATTGTGCCTTTTGTATTTAATTCCGATGCAATTTCTGTGTTTCATCGTCAATAAGAAGGTCAGAGTGATACAGAAAACCTGAAGTGAAGCATCGGAATCTATAACTAGTGTCACAGGAATGGTTCGAAACATAGACAATAAGAAGAGTTTGTTTTTTTGGTACTTATGTCTGCATTGTGCCTTTTGTATTTAATTCCGATGCAATATCTGTGTTTCATCGTCAATATGAAGGTCAGAGGGATACAGTAAACCTGAAGTGAAGCATCGGAATCTATAACTAGTGTCACAGGAATGGTTCAAAGCATAGACAGTAAGAAGAGTCAGTCTTCTTGTACTTAAATCGGCATTGTGCATTTTGTATTTAATTCCGAAGCAATATCTGTGTTTCATCGTCAATAAGAAGGTCAGAGGTATACAGTAAACCTGAGGTGAAGTATCGGAATCTATACTAGTGTCACAAGAATGGTTCAAATCATGGACAGTAAGAAAAGTCAGTTTTCTTGTACTTAAATCGGCATTGTGCCATTTGTATTTAATTCCGATGCAATATCTGTGTTTCATCGTCAATAAGAAGGTCAGAGGGATACAGTAAACCTGAAGTGAAGCATCGGAATCTATACTAGTGTCACAGGAATGGTTCAGAACATAGACAGTAAGAAGAGTCAGTTTTCTTGTACTTAAGTTGGCATTGTGCCATTTGTATTTAATTCCGATGCAACTTCTGTATTTCATCGTCAATAAGAAGGTCAGAGGGATACAGTAAACCTGAAGTGTGGCATCGGAATCTATAACTAGTGTCACAGGAATAATTAAAACATAGAAAGTGAGAAGGGTCAGTTTTCTTGTACTTAAGTCGGCATTGTGCATTTTGTATTTAATTCCGATGCAATTTCTGTGTGTCATCGTCAATACGAAGGTCAGAGTGATACAGTAAACCTGAAGTAAAGCATCGGAATTTAAAACTAGTGTCACAGGAATGGTTCAAAAAATAGACAGTAAGAGGATTCAGTTTACTTGTACCTAAGTCGGCATTGTGCCTTTTGTATTGAATTCCGATGCAATTTCTGCGTTTCATCGTCAATAAGAAGGTATGAGGGATACAGTAAACCTGAAGTGAAGCATAGGAATCTATAACTAGTGTCACAGAAATGGTTCAAAACATAGACAGTAAGAAGAGTCAGTCTTCTTGTACTTAAGTCGGCATTGTGCCTTTTGTATTTAATTCCGACGCAATTTCTGTGTTTCATCGTCAATAAGAAGGTCAGAGGGTTACAGTAAACTTGAAGTGAAGCATCGGAATCTGTAACTAGTGTCACAGGAATGGTTCAAAACATAGACAGTAAGAAGTGTCAGTTTACTTGTACTTAAGTCGGCATTGTGCCTTTTGTGTTTAATTCCGATGCAATTTCTTTGTTTCAACGTCAATAAGAAGGTCAGAGGGATACAGTAAACCTGAAGTGAAGCATCGGAATCTATAACTAGTGTCACAGGAATGGTTCAAAGCATAGACAGTAAGAAGACTCAGTCTTCTTGTACTTAAGTCGGCATTGTGCATTTTGTATTTAATTCCGACGCAATTTCTGTGTTTCATCGTCAATAAGAAGGTCAAAGGGTTACAGTAAACTTGAAGTGATGCATCCGAATCTATAACTAGTGTCACAGGAATGTTTCATAACATTGACAGTAAGAAGAGTCAGTTTTCTTGTACTTCAGCCGGCATTGTGCCTTTTGTACTTAATGCCGATGAAATTTCTGTGTTTGATCGTCAACAAGAAGGTCAGAGGGATACAGTAAACCTGAAGTGAAGCATCCGAATCTGTAACTAGTGTCACAGGAATGGTTCAAAACATAGACAGTAAGAGGAGTCAGTTGTCTTGTACTTAAGCGGGCATTGTGCCTTTTGTATTTAATTCCGAAGAAATTTCTGTGTTTCATCGTCAATAAGAAGGTCAGAGGTATACAGTAAACCTGAGGTGAAGTATCGGAATCTATACTAGTGTCACAGGAATGGTTCAAATCATGGACAGTAAGAAAAGTCAGTTTTCTTGTACTTAAGTCTTCATTGTGCCATTTGTATTTAATTCCGATGCAATTTCTGTGTTTCATCGTCAATAAGAAGGTCAGAGGGATACAGTAAACCTGAAGTGAAGCATCGGAATCTATAACTAGTGTCACAGGAATTGTTCAAAGCATAGACAGTAAGAAGAGTCAGTTGTCTTGTACTTAAGTAGGCATTGTGCTTTTTGTATTTAATTCCGATGCAATTTCTGTGTTTCATCGTCAATATGAAGGTCAGAGGGATACAGTAAACCTGAAGTGAAGTATCGGAATCTATACTAGTGTCACAGGAATGGTTCAGAACATAGACAGTAAGAAGAGTCAGTTTTCTTGTACTTAAGTTGGCATTGTGCCATTTGTATTTAATTCCGATGCAATTTCTGTATTTCATCGTTAATAAGAAGGTCAGAGGGATACAGTAAACCTGAAGTGAGGCATCGGAATCTATAACTAGTGTTACAGGAATGGTTAAAACATAGAAAGTGATAAGGGTCAGTTTTCTTGTACTTAAGTCGGCATTGTGCATTTTGTATTTAATTCTGATGCAATTTCTGTGTGTCATCGTCAATACGAAGGTCAGAGGGATACAGTGAACCTGAAGTGAAGCATCGGAATTTAAAACTAGTGTCACAGGAATGGTTCAAAAAATAGACAGTAAGAGGATTCAGTTTACTTGTACTTAAGTCGGCATTGTGCCTTTTGTATTGAATTCCGATGCAATTTCTGTGTTTCATCGTCAATAAGAATGTCAGAGGGATACAGTAAACCTGAAGTGAAGCATAGGAATCTATAACTAGTGTCACAGAAATGGTTGAAAACATAGACAGTAAGAAGAGTCAGTCTTCTTGTACTTAAGTCGGCATTGTGCCCTTTGTATTTAATTCCGACGCAATTTCTGTGTTTCATCGTCAATAAGAAGGTCAGAGGGTTACAGTAAACTTGAAGTGAAGCATCGGAATCTATAACTAGTGTCACAGGAATGGTTCAAAACATAGACAGTAAGAAGTGTCAGTTTTCTTATAATTAAGTCGGCATTGTGCCTTTTGTATTTAATTCCGATGCAATTTCTGTGTTTCATCGTCAATAAGATGGTCTGAGGGATACAGTAAACCTGAAGTGAAGCATCGGAATCTATAACTAGTGGCACAGGAATGGTTCAAAACATAGACAGTAAGAAGAGTCAGTCATCTTGTACTTAAGTCGGCATTGTGCATTTTGTACTTAATGCCGATGAAATTTCTGTGTTTGATCGTCAATAAGAAGGTCAGAGGGATACAGTAAACCTGAAGTGAAGTATCGGAATCTTTAACTAGTGTCAGAGGAATGGTTCGAATCATAGACAGTAAGAAGCGTCAGTTTTCTTGTACTTAGGTCGGCAATGTGCCTTTTGTATTTAATTCCGCTGCAATTTCTGTGTTTCATCGTCAATAAGAAGGTCAGAGGGATACAGTAAACCTGAAGTGAGGCATCGGAATCTATAACTAGTGTCACAGGAATGGTTCAAATCATAGACAGTAAGAGGAGTCAGTTGTCTTGTACTTAAGCGGGCATTGTGCCTTTTGTATTTAATTCCGATACTATTTCTGTGTTTCATCGTCAATAAGAAGGTTAGAGGGATACAGTAAACCTGAAGTGAAGCATCGGAATATAAAACTAATGTCACAGGAAAGGTTCAAAACATAGACAGTAAGAAGTGTCAGCTTACTTGTACTTAAGTCGGCATTGTGCCTTTTGTATTTAATTCCGATGCAATTTCTGTGTTTCATCGTCAATAAGAAGGTCAGAGTGATACAGAAAACCTGAAGTGAAGCATCGGAATCTATAACTAGTGTCACAGGAATGGTTCAAAACATAGACAATAAGAAGAGTTTGTTTTTTTGGTACTTATGTCTGCATTGTGCCTTTTGTATTTAATTCCGATGCAATATCTGTGTTTCATCGTCAATATGAAGGTCAGAGGGATACAGTAAACCTGAAGTGAAGCATCGGAATCTATAACTAGTGTCACAGGAATGGTTCAAAGCATAGACAGTAAGAAGAGTCAGTCTTCTTGTACTTAAGTCGGCATTGTGCATTTTGTATTTAATTCCGAAGCAATATCTGTGTTTCATCGTCAATAAGAAGGTCAGAGGTATACAGTAAACCTGAGGTGAAGTATCGGAATCTATAACTAGTGTCACAGGAATGGTTCAATGCATAGACAGTAAGAAGACTCAGTCTTCTTGTACTTAAGTCGGCATTGTGCATTTTGTATTTAATTCCGACGCAATTTCTGTGTTTCATCGTCAATAAGAAGGTCAAAGGGTTACAGTAAACTTGAAGTGATGCATCCGAATCTATAACTAGTGTCACAGGAATGTTTCATAACATTGACAGTAAGAAGAGTCAGTTTTCTTGTACTTCAGCCGGCATTGTGCCTTTTGTACTTAATGCCGATGAAATTTCTGTGTTTGATCGTCAACAAGAAGGTCAGAGGGATACAGTAAACCTGAAGTGAAGCATCCGAATCTGTAACTAGTGTCACAGGAATGGTTCAAAACATAGACAGTAAGAGGAGTCAGTTGTCTTGTACTTAAGCGGGCATTGTGCCTTTTGTATTTAATTCCGAAGAAATTTCTGTGTTTCATCGTCAATAAGAAGGTCAGAGGTATACAGTAAACCTGAGGTGAAGTATCGGAATCTATACTAGTGTCACAGGAATGGTTCAAATCATGGACAGTAAGAAAAGTCAGTTTTCTTGTACTTAAGTCTTCATTGTGCCATTTGTATTTGATTCCGATGCAATTTCTGTGTTTCATCGTCAATAAGAAGGTCAGAGGGATACAGTAAACCTGAAGTGAAGCATCGGAATCTATAACTAGTGTCACAGGAATTGTTCAAAGCATAGACAGTAAGAAGAGTCAGTTGTCTTGTACTTAAGTAGGCATTGTGCTTTTTGTATTTAATTCCGATGCAATTTCTGTGTTTCATCGTCAATATGAAGGTCAGAGGGATACAGTAAACCTGAAGTGAAGTATCGGAATCTATACTAGTGTCACAGGAATGGTTCAGAACATAGACAGTAAGAAGAGTCAGTTTTCTTGTACTTAAGTTGGCATTGTGCCATTTGTATTTAATTCCGATGCAATTTCTGTATTTCATCGTCAATAAGAAGGTCAGAGGGATACAGTAAACCTGAAGTGAGGCATCGGAATCTATAACTAGTGTTACAGGAATGGTTAAAACATAGAAAGTGATAAGGGTCAGTTTTCTTGTACTTAAGTCGGCATTGTGCATTTTGTATTTAATTCTGATGCAATTTCTGTGTGTCATCGTCAATACGAAGGTCAGAGGGATACATTGAACCTGAAGTGAAGCATCGGAATTTAAAACTAGTGTCACAGGAATGGTTCAAAAAATAGACAGTAAGAGGATTCAGTTTACTTGTACTTAAGTCGGCATTGTGCCTTTTGTATTGAATTCCGATGCAATTTCTGTGTTTCATCGTCAATAAGAATGTCAGAGGGATACAGTAAACCTGAAGTGAAGCATAGGAATCTATAACTAGTGTCACAGAAATGGTTGAAAACATAGACAGTAAGAAGAGTCAGTCTTCTTGTACTTAAGTCGGCATTGTGCCCTTTGTATTTAATTCCGACGCAATTTCTGTGTTTCATCGTCAATAAGAAGGTCAGAGGGTTACAGTAAACTTGAAGTGAAGCATCGGAATCTATAACTAGTGTCACAGGAATGGTTCAAAACATAGACAGTAAGAAGTGTCAGTTTATTTGTACTTAAGTCGGCATTGTGCCTTTTGTATTTAATTCCGATGCAATTTCTGTGTTTCATCGTCAATAAGAAGGTCAGAGGGATACAGTAAACGTGAAGTGAAGCATCGGAATCTATAACTAGTGTCACAGGAATGGTTCAAAGCATAGACAGTAAGAAGAGTCAGTTTTCTTATAATTAAAGCGGCATTGTGCCTTTTGTATTAATTTCGGATGCAATTTCTGTGTTTCATCGTCAATAAGATGGTCTGAGGGATACAGTAAACCTGAAGTGAAGCATCGGAATCTATAACTAGTGGCACAGGAATGGTTCAAAACATAGACAGTAAGAAGAGTCAGTCATCTTGTACTTATGTCGGCATTGTGCATTTTGTACTTAATGCCGATGAAATTTCTGTGTTTGATCGTCAATAAGAAGGTCAGAGGGATACAGTAAACCTGAAGTGAAGTATCGGAATCTTTAACTAGTGTCAGAGGAATGCTTCGAATCATAGACAGTAAGAAGCGTCAGTTTTCTTGTACTTAGGTCGGCAATGTGCCTTTTGTATTTAATTCCGCTGCAATTTCTGTGTTTCATCGTCAATAAGAAGGTCAGAGGGATACAGTAAACCTGAAGTGAGGCATCGGAATCTATAACTAGTGTCACAGGAATGGTTCAAATCATAGACAGTAAGAGGAGTCAGTTGTCTTGTACTTAAGCGGGCATTGTGCCTTTTGTATTAATTTCCGATACTATTTCTGTGTTTCATCGTCAATAAGAAGGTTAGAGGGATACAGTAAACCTGAAGTGAAGCATCGGAATATATAACTAATGTCACAGGAAAGGTTCAAAACATAGACAGTAAGAAGTGTCAGCTTACTTGTACTTAAGTCGGCATTGTGCCTTTTGTATTTAATTCCGATGCAATTTCTGTGTTTCATCGTCAATAAGAAGGTCAGAGTGATACAGAAAACCTGAAGTGAAGCATCGGAATCTATAACTAGTGTCACAGGAATGGTTCAAAACATAGACAATAAGAAGAGTTTGTTTTTTTGGTACTTATGTCTGCATTGTGCCTTTTGTATTTAATTCCGATGCAATATCTGTGTTTCATCGTCAATATGAAGGTCAGAGGGATACAGTAAACCTGAAGTGAAGCATCGGAATCTATAACTAGTGTCACAGGAATGGTTCAAAGCATAGACAGTAAGAAGAGTCAGTCTACTTGTACTTAAGTCGGCATTGTGCATTTTGTATTTAATTCCGAAGCAGTATCTGTGTTTCATCGTCAATAAGAAGGTCAGAGGTATACAGTAAACCTGAGGTGAAGTATCGGAATCTGTACTAGTGTCACAAGAATGGTTCAAATCATGGACAGTAAGAAAAGTCAGTTTTCTTGTACTTAAATCGGCATTGTGCCATTTGTATTTAATTCCGATGCAATTTCTGTGTTTCATCGTCAATAAGAAGGTCAGAGGGATACAGTAAACCTGAAGTGAAGCATCGGAATCTATACTAGTGTCACAGGAATGGTTCAGAACATAGACAGTAAGAAGAGTCAGTTTTCTTGTACTTAAGTTGGCATTGTGCCATTTGTATTTAATTCCGATGCAACTTCTGTATTTCATCGTCAATAAGAAGGTCAGAGGGACACAGTAAACCTGAAGTGTGGCATCGGAATCTATAACTAGTGTCACAGGAATAGTTAAAACATAGAAAGTGAGAAGGGTCAGTTTTCTTGTACTTAAGTCGGCATTGTGCATTTTGTATTTAATTCCGATGCAATTTCTGTGTGTCATCGTCAATACGAAGGTCAGAGTGATACAGTAAACCTGAAGTAAAGCATCGGAATTTAAAACTAGTGTCACAGGAATGGTTCAAAAAATAGACAGTAAGAGGATTCAGTTTACTTGTACTTAAGTCGGCATTGTGCCTTTTGTATTGAATTCCGATGCAATTTCTGCGTTTCATCGTCAATAAGAAGGTATGAGGGATACAGTAAACCTGAAGTGAAGCATAGGAATCTATAACTAGTGTCACAGAAATGGTTCAAAACATAGACAGTAAGAAGAGTCAGTCTTCTTGTACTTAAGTCGGCATTGTGCCCTTTGTATTTAATTCCGACGCAATTTCTGTGTTTCATCGTCAATAAGAAGGTCAGAGGGTTACAGTAAACTTGAAGTGAAGCATCGGAATCTATAACTAGTGTCACAGGAATGGTTCAAAACATAGACAGTAAGAAGTGTCAGTTTATTTGTACTTAAGTCGGCATTGTGCCTTTTGTATTTAATTCCGATGCAATTTCTGTGTTTCATCGTCAATAAGAAGGTCAGAGGGATACAGTAAACGTGAAGTGGAGCATCGGAATCTATAACTAGTGTCACAGGAATGGTTCAAAGCATAGACAGTAAGAAGAGTCAGTTTTCTTATAATTAAAGCGGCATTGTGCCTTTTGTATTAATTTCGGATGCAATTTCTGTGTTTCATCGTCAATAAGATGGTCTGAGGGATACAGTAAACCTGAAGTGAAGCATCGGAATCTATAACTAGTGGCACAGGAATGGTTCAAAACATAGACAGTAAGAAGAGTCAGTCATCTTGTACTTAAGTCGGCATTGTGCATTTTGTACTTAATGCCGATGAACTTTCTGTGTTTGATCGTCAATAAGAAGGTCAGAGGGATACAGTAAACCTGAAGTGAAGTATCGGAATCTTTAACTAGTGTCAGAGGAATGGTTCGAATCATAGACAGTAAGAAGCGTCAGTTTTCTTGTACTTAGGTCGGCAATGTGCCTTTTGTATTTAATTCCGCTGCAATTTCTGTGTTTCATCGTCAATAAGAAGGTCAGAGGGATACAGTAAACCTGAAGTGAGGCATCGGAATCTATAACTAGTGTCACAGGAATGGTTCAAATCATAGACAGTAAGAGGAGTCAGTTGTCTTGTACTTAAGCGGGCATTGTGCCTTTTGTATTTAATTCCGATACTATTTCTGTGTTTCATCGTCAATAAGATGGTTAGAGGGATACAGTAAACCTGAAGTGAAGCATCGGAATATATAACTAATGTCACAGGAAAGGTTCAAAACATAGACAGTAAGAAGTGTCAGCTTACTTGTACTTAAGTCGGCATTGTGCCTTTTGTATTTAATTCCGATGCAATTTCTGTGTTTCATCGTCAATAAGAAGGTCAGAGTGATACAGAAAACCTGAAGTGAAGCATCGGAATCTATAACTAGTGTCACAGGAATGGTTCAAAACATAGACAATAAGAAGAGTTTGTTTTTTTGGTACTTATGTCTGCATTGTGCCTTTTGTATTTAATTCCGATGCAATATCTGTGTTTCATCGTCAATATGAAGGTCAGAGGGATACAGTAAACCTGAAGTGAAGCATCGGAATCTATAACTAGTGTCACAGGAATGGTTCAAAGCATAGACAGTAAGAAGAGTCAGTCTTCTTGTACTTAAGTCGGCATTGTGCATTTTGTATTTATTTCCGAAGCAATATCTGTGTTTCATCGTCAATAAGAAGGTCAGAGGTATACAGTAAACCTGAGGTGAAGTATTGGAATCTATAACTAGTGTCACAGGAATGGTTCAATGCATAGACAGTAAGAAGACTCAGTCTTCTTGTACTTAAGTCGGCATTGTGCATTTTGTATTTAATTCCGACGCAATTTCTGTGTTTCATCGTCAATAAGAAGGTCAAAGGGTTACAGTAAACTTGAAGTGATGCATCCGAATCTATAACTAGTGTCACAGGAATGTTTCATAACATTGACAGTAAGAAGAGTCAGTTTTCTTGTACTTCAGCCGGCATTGTGCCTTTTGTACTTAATGCCGATGAAATTTCTGTGTTTGATCGTCAACAAGAAGGTCAGAGGGATACAGCAAACCTGAAGTGAAGCATCCGAATCTGTAACTAGTGTCACAGGAATGGTTCAAAACATAGACAGTAAGAGGAGTCAGTTGTCTTGTACTTAAGCGGGCATTGTGCCTTTTGTATTTAATTCCGAAGAAATTTCTGTGTTTCATCGTCAATAAGAAGGTCAGAGGTATACAGTAAACCTGAGGTGAAGTATCGGAATCTATACTAGTGTCACAGGAATGGTTCAAATCATGGACAGTAAGAAAAGTCAGTTTTCTTGTACTTAAGTCTTCATTGTGCCATTTGTATTTAATTCCGATGCAATTTCTGTGTTTCATCGTCAATAAGAAGGTCAGAGGGATACAGTAAACCTGAAGTGAAGCATCGGAATCTATAACTAGTGTCACAGGAATTGTTCAAAGCATAGACAGTAAGAAGAGTCAGTTGTCTTGTACTTAAGTAGGCATTGTGCTTTTTGTATTTAATTCCGATGCAATTTCTGTGTTTCATCGTCAATATGAAGGTCAGAGGGATACAGTAAACCTGAAGTGAAGTATCGGAATCTATACTAGTGTCACAGGAATGGTTCAGAACATAGACAGTAAGAAGAGTCAGTTTTCTTGTACTTAAGTTGGCATTGTGCCATTTGTATTTAATTCCGATGCAATTTCTGTATTTCATCGTCAATAAGAAGGTCAGAGGGATACAGTAAACCTGAAGTGAGGCATCGGAATCTATAACTAGTGTTACAGGAATGGTTAAAACATAGAAAGTGATAAGGGTCAGTTTTCTTGTACTTAAGTCGGCATTGTGCATTTTGTATTTAATTCTGATGCAATTTCTGTGTGTCATCGTCAATACGAAGGTCAGAGGGATACAGTGAACCTGAAGTGAAGCATCGGAATTTAAAACTAGTGTCACAGGAATGGTTCAAAAAATAGACAGTAAGAGGATTCAGTTTACTTGTACTTAAGTCGGCATTGTGCCTTTTGTATTGAATTCCGATGCAATTTCTGTGTTTCATCGTCAATAAGAATGTCAGAGGGATACAGTAAACCTGAAGTGAAGCATAGGAATCTATAACTAGTGTCACAGAAATGGTTGAAAACATAGACAGTAAGAAGAGTCAGTCTTCTTGTACTTAAGTCGGCATTGTGCCCTTTGTATTTAATTCCGACGCAATTTCTGTGTTTCATCGTCAATAAGAAGGTCAGAGGGTTACAGTAAACTTGAAGTGAAGCATCGGAATCTATAACTAGTGTCACAGGAATGGTTCAAAACATAGGCAGTAAGAAGTGTCAGTTTATTTGTACTTAAGTCGGCATTGTGCCTTTTGTATTTAATTCCGATGAAATTTCTGTGTTTCATCGTCAATAAGAAGGTCAGAGGGATACAGTAAACGTGAAGTGAAGCATCGGAATCTATAACTAGTGCCACAGGAATGGTTCAAAGCATAGACAGTAAGAAGAGTCAGTTTTCTTATAATTAAAGCGGCATTGTGCCTTTTGTATTAATTTCGGATGCAATTTCTGTGTTTCATCGTCAATAAGATGGTCTGAGGGATACAGTAAACCTGAAGTGAAGCATCCGAATCTGTAACTAGTGTCACAGGAATGGTTCAAAACATAGACAGTAAGAGGAGTCAGTTGTCTTGTACTTAAGCGGGCATTGTGCCTTTTGTATTTAATTCCGAAGAAATTTCTGTGTTTCATCGTCAATAAGAAGGTCAGAGGTATACAGTAAACCTGAGGTGAAGTATCGGAATCTATACTAGTGTCACAGGAATGGTTCAAATCATGGACAGTAAGAAAAGTCAGTTTTCTTGTACTTAAGTCTTCATTGTGCCATTTGTATTTAATTCCGATGCAATTTCTGTGTTTCATCGTCAATAAGAAGGTCAGAGGGATACAGTAAACCTGAAGTGAAGCATCGGAATCTATAACTAGTGTCACAGGAATTGTTCAAAGCATAGACAGTAAGAAGAGTCAGTTGTCTTGTACTTAAGTAGGCATTGTGCTTTTTGTATTTAATTCCGATGCAATTTCTGTGTTTCATCGTCAATATGAAGGTCAGAGGGATACAGTAAACCTGAAGTGAAGTATCGGAATCTATACTAGTGTCACAGGAATGGTTCAGAACATAGACAGTAAGAAGAGTCAGTTTTCTTGTACTTAAGTTGGCATTGTGCCATTTGTATTTAATTCCGATGCAATTTCTGTATTTCATCGTCAATAAGAAGGTCAGAGGGATACAGTAAACCTGAAGTGAGGCATCGGAATCTATAACTAGTGTTACAGGAATGGTTAAAACATAGAAAGTGATAAGGGTCAGTTTTCTTGTACTTAAGTCGGCATTGTGCATTTTGTATTTAATTCTGATGCAATTTCTGTGTGTCATCGTCAATACGAAGGTCAGAGGGATACAGTGAACCTGAAGTGAAGCATCGGAATTTAAAACTAGTGTCACAGGAATGGTTCAAAAAATAGACAGTAAGAGGATTCAGTTTACTTGTACTTAAGTCGGCATTGTGCCTTTTGTATTGAATTCCGATGCAATTTCTGTGTTTCATCGTCAATAAGAATGTCAGAGGGATACAGTAAACCTGAAGTGAAGCATAGGAATCTATAACTAGTGTCACAGAAATGGTTGAAAACATAGACAGTAAGAAGAGTCAGTCTTCTTGTACTTAAGTCGGCATTGTGCCCTTTGTATTTAATTCCGACGCAATTTCTGTGTTTCATCGTCAATAAGAAGGTCAGAGGGTTACAGTAAACTTGAAGTGAAGCATCGGAATCTATAACTAGTGTCACAGGAATGGTTCAAAACATAGACAGTAAGAAGTGTCAGTTTATTTGTACTTAAGTCGGCATTGTGCCTTTTGTATTTAATTCCGATGCAATTTCTGTGTTTCATCGTCAATAAGAAGGTCAGAGGGATACAGTAAACGTGAAGTGAAGCATCGGAATCTATAACTAGTGCCACAGGAATGGTTCAAAGCATAGACAGTAAGAAGAGTCAGTTTTCTTATAATTAAAGCGGCATTGTGCCTTTTGTATTAATTTCGGATGCAATTTCTGTGTTTCATCGTCAATAAGATGGTCTGAGGGATACAGTAAACCTGAAGTGAAGCATCGGAATCTATAACTAGTGGCACAGGAATGGTTCAAAACATAGACAGTAAGAAGAGTCAGTCATCTTGTACTTAAGTCGGCATTGTGCATTTTGTACTTAATGCCGATGAAATTTCTGTGTTTGATCGTCAATAAGAAGGTCAGAGGGATACAGTAAACCTGAAGTGAAGTATCGGAATCTTTAACTAGTGTCAGAGGAATGGTTCGAATCATAGACAGTAAGAAGCGTCAGTTTTCTTGTACTTAGGTCGGCAATGTGCCTTTTGTATTTAATTCCGCTGCAATTTCTGTGTTTCATCGTCAATAAGAAGGTCAGAGGGATACAGTAAACCTGAAGTGAGGCATCGGAATCTATAACTAGTGTCACAGGAATGGTTCAAATCATAGACAGTAAGAGGAGTCAGTTGTCTTGTACTTAAGCGGGCATTGTGCCTTTTGTATTTAATTCCGATACTATTTCTGTGTTTCATCGTCAATAAGAAGGTTAGAGGGATACAGTAAACCTAAAGTGAAGCATCGGAATATATAACTAATGTCACAGGAAAGGTTCAAAACATAGACAGTAAGAAGTGTCAGCTTACTTGTACTTAAGTCGGCATTGTGCCTTTTGTATTTAATTCCGATGTAATTTCTGTGTTTCATCGTCAATAAGAAGGTCAGAGTGATACAGAAAACCTGAAGTGTAGCATCGGAATCTATAACTAGTGTCACAGGAATGGTTCAAAACATAGACAATAAGAAGAGTTTGTTTTTTTGGTACTTATGTCTGCATTGTGCCTTTTGTATTTAATTCCGATGCAATATCTGTGTTTCATCGTCAATATGAAGGTCAGAGGGATGCAGTAAACCTGAAGTGAAGCATCGGAATCTATAACTAGTGTCACAGGAATGGTTCAAAGCATAGACAGTAAGAAGAGTCAGTCTTCTTGTACTTAAGTCGGCATTGTGCATTTTGTATTTAATTCCGAAGCAATATCTGTGTTTCATCGTCAATAAGAAGGTCAGAGGTATACAGTAAACCTGAGGTGAAGTATCGGAATCTATACTAGTGTCACAAGAATGGTTCAAATCATGGACAGTAAGAAAAGTCAGTTTTCTTGTACTTAAATCGGCATTGTGCCATTTGTATTTAATTCCGATGCAATTTCTGTGTTTCATCGTCAATAAGAAGGTCAGAGGGATACAGTAAACCTGAAGTGAAGCATCGGAATCTATACTAGTGTCACAGGAATGGTTCAGAACATAGACAGTAAGAAGAGTCAGTTTTCCTGTACTTAAGTTGGCATTGTGCCATTTGTATTTAATTCCGATGCAACTTCTGTATTTCATCGTCAATAAGAAGGTCAGAGGGATACAGTAAACCTGAAGTGTGGCATCGGAATCTATAACTAGTGTCACAGGAATAGTTAAAACATAGAAAGTGAGAAGGGTCAGTTTTCTTGTACTTAAGTCGGCATTGTGCATTTTGTATTTAATTCCGATGCAATTTCTGTGTGTCATCGTCAATACGAAGGTCAGAGTGATACAGTAAACCTGAAGTAAAGCATCGGAATTTAAAACTAGTGTCACAGGAATGGTTCAAAAAATAGACAGTAAGAGGATTCAGTTTACTTGTACTTAAGTCGGCATTGTGCCTTTTGTATTGAATTCCGATGCAATTTCTGCGTTTCATCGTCAATAAGAAGGTATGAGGGATACAGTAAACCTGAAGTGAAGCATAGGAATCTATAACTAGTGTCACAGAAATGGTTCAAAACATAGACAGTAAGAAGAGTCAGTCTTCTTGTACTTAAGTCGGCATTGTGCCCTTTGTATTTAATTTCGACGCAATTTCTGTGTTTCATCGTCAATAAGAAGGTCAGAGGGTTACAGTAAACTTGACGTGAAGCATCGGAATCTATAACTAGTGTCACAGGAATGGTTCAAAACATAGACAATAAGAAGTGTCAGTTTATTTGTACTTAAGTCGGCATTGTGCCTTTTGTATTTAATTCCGATGCAATTTCTGTGTTTCATCGTCAATAAGAAGGTCAGAGGGATACAGTAAACGTGAAGTGAAGCATCGGAATCTATAACTAGTGTCACAGGAATGGTTCAAAGCATAGACAGTAAGAAGAGTCAGTTTTCTTATAATTAAAGCGGCATTGTGCCTTTTGTATTAATTTCGGATGCAATTTCTGTGTTTCATCGTCAATAAGATGGTCTGAGGGATACAGTAAACCTGAAGTGAAGCATCGGAATCTATAACTAGTGGCACAGGAATGGTTCAAAACATAGACAGTAAGAAGAGTCAGTCATCTTGTACTTAAGTCGGCATTGTGCATTTTGTACTTAATGCCGATGAAAGTTCTGTGTTTGATCGTCAATAAGAAGGTCAGAGGGATACAGTAAACCTGAAGTGAAGTATCGGAATCTTTAACTAGTGTCAGAGGAATGGTTCGAATCATAGACAGTAAGAAGCGTCAGTTTTCTTGTACTTAGGTCGGCAATGTGCCTTTTGTATTTAATTCCGCTGCAATTTCTGTGTTTCATCGTCAATAAGAAGGTCAGAGGGATACAGTAAACCTGAAGTGAGGCATCGGAATCTATAACTAGTGTCACAGGAATGGTTCAAATCATAGACAGTAAGAGGAGTCAGTTGTCTTGTACTTAAGCGGGCATTGTGCCTTTTGTATTTAATTCCGATACTATTTCTGTGTTTCATCGTCAATAAGAAGGTTAGAGGGATACAGTAAACCTGAAGTGAAGCATCGGAATATATAACTAATGTCACAGGAAAGGTTCAAAACATAGACAGTAAGAAGTGTCAGCTTACTTGTACTTAAGTCGGCATTGTGCCTTTTGTATTTAATTCCGATGCAATTTCTGTGTTTCATCGTCAATAAGAAGGTCAGAGTGATACAGAAAACCTGAAGTGAAGCATCGGAATCTATAACTAGTGTCACAGGAATGGTTCAAAACACAGACAATAAGAAGAGTTTGTTTTTTTGGTACTTATGTCTGCATTGTGCCTTTTGTATTTAATTCCGATGCAATATCTGTGTTTCATCGTCAATATGAAGGTCAGAGGGATACAGTAAACCTGAAGTGAAGCATCGGAATCTATAACTAGTGTCACAGGAATGGTTCAAAGCATAGACAGTAAGAAGAGTCAGTCTTCTTGTACTTAAGTCGGCATTGTGCATTTTGTATTTAATTCCGAAGCAATATCTGTGTTTCATCGTCAATAAGAAGGTCAGAGGTATACAGTAAACCTGAGGTGAAGTATCGGAATCTATACTAGTGTCACAAGAATGGTTCAAATCATGGACAGTAAGAAAAGTCAGTTTTCTTGTACTTAAATCGGCATTGTGCCATTTGTATTTAATTCCGATGCAATTTCTGTGTTTCATCGTCAATAAGAAGGTCAGAGGGATACAGTAAACCTGAAGTGAAGCATCGGAATCTATACTAGTGTCACAGGAATGGTTCAGAACATAGACAGTAAGAAGAGTCAGTTTTCTTGTACTTAAGTTGGCATTGTGCCATTTGTATTTAATTCCGATGCAACTTCTGTATTTCATCGTCAATAAGAAGGTCAGAGGGATACAGTAAACCTGAAGTGTGGCATCGGAATCTATAACTAGTGTCACAGGAATAGTTAAAACATAGAAAGTGAGAAGGGTCAGTTTTCTTGTACTTAAGTCGGCATTGTGCATTTTGTATTTAATTCCGATGCAATTTCTGTGTGTCATCGTCAATACGAAGGTCAGAGTGATACAGTAAACCTGAAGTAAAGCATCGGAATTTAAAACTAGTGTCACAGGAATGGTTCAAAAAATAGACAGTAAGAGGATTCAGTTTACTTGTACTTAAGTCGGCATTGTGCCTTTTGTATTGAATTCCGATGCAATTTCTGCGTTTCATCGTCAATAAGAAGGTATGAGGGATACAGTAAACCTGAAGTGAAGCATAGGAATCTATAACTAGTGTCACAGAAATGGTTCAAAACATAGACAGTAAGAAGAGTCAGTCTTCTTGTACTTAAGTCGGCATTGTGCCTTTTGTATTTAATTCCGACGCAATTTCTGTGTTTCATCGTCAATAAGAAGGTCAGAGGGTTACAGTAAACTTGAAGTGAAGCATCGGAATCTGTAACTAGTGTCACAGGAATGGTTCAAAACATAGACAGTAAGAAGTGTCAGTTTACTTGTACTTAAGTCGGCATTGTGCCTTTTGTATTTAATTCCGATGCAATTTCTTTGTTTCAACGTCAATAAGAAGGTCAGAGGGATACAGTAAACGTGAAGTGAAGCATCGGAATCTATAACTAGTGTCACAGGAATGGTTCAAAGCATAGACAGTAAGAAGACTCAGTCTTCTTCTACTTAAGTCGGCATTGTGCATTTTGTATTTAATTCCGACGCAATTTCTGTGTTTCATCGTCAATAAGAAGGTCAAAGGGTTACAGTAAACTTGAAGTGATGCATCCGAATCTATAACTAGTGTCACAGGAATGTTTCATAACATTGACAGTAAGAAGAGTCAGTTTTCTTGTACTTAAGCCGGCATTGTGACTTTTGTACTTAATGTCGATGAAATGTCTGTGTTTGATCGTCAATAAGAAGGTCAGAGGGATACAGTAAACCTGAAGTGAAGCATCCGAATCTATAACTAGTGTCACAGGAATGGTTCAAATCATAGACAGTAAGAGGAGTCAGTAGTCTTGTACTTAAGCGGGCATTGTGCTTTTGTATTTAATTCCGAAGCAATTTCTGTGTTTCATCGTCAATAAGAAGGTCAGAGGGATACAGTAAACGTGAAGTGAAGCATCGGAATCTATAACTAGTGTCACAGGAATGGTTCAAAGCATAGACAGTAAGAAGAGTCAGTTTTCTTATAATTAAAGCGGCATTGTGCCTTTTGTATTAATTTCGGATGCAATTTCTGTGTTTCATCGTCAATAAGATGGTCTGAGGGATACAGTAAACCTGAAGTGAAGCATCGGAATCTATAACTAGTGGCACAGGAATTGTTCAAAGCATAGACAGTAAGAAGAGTCAGTTGTCTTGTACTTAAGCGGGCATTGTGCCTTTTGTAGTTAATTCCGAAGAAATTTCTGTGTTTCATCGTCAATAAGAAGGTCAGAGGTATACAGTAAACCTGAGGTGAAGTATCGGAATCTATACTAGTGTCACAGGAATGGTTCAAATCATGGACAGTAAGAAAAGTCAGTTTTCTTGTACTTAAGTCTTCATTGTGCCATTTGTATTTAATTCCGATGCAATTTCTGTGTTTCATCGTCAATAAGAAGGTCAGAGGGATACAGTAAACCTGAAGTGAAGCATCGGAATCTATAACTAGTGTCGCAGGAATTGTTCAAAGCATAGACAGTAAGAAGAGTCAGTTGTCTTGTACTTAAGTAGGCATTGTGCTTTTTGTATTTAATTCCGATGCAATTTCTGTGTTTCATCGTCAATATGAAGGTCAGAGGGATACAGTAAACCTGAAGTGAAGTATCGGAATCTATACTAGTGTCACAGGAATGGTTCAGAACATAGACAGTAAGAAGAGTCAGTTTTCTTGTACTTAAGTTGGCATTGTGCCATTTGTATTTAATTCCGATGCAATTTCTGTATTTCATCGTCAATAAGAAGGTCAGAGGGATACAGTAAACCTGAAGTGAGGCATCGGAATCTATAACTAGTGTTACAGGAATGGTTAAAACGCAGAAAGTGATAAGGGTCAGTTTTCTTGTACTTAAGTCGGCATTGTGCATTTTGTATTTAATTCTGATGCAATTTCTGTGTGTCATCGTCAATACGAAGGTCAGAGGGATACAGTGAACCTGAAGTGAAGCATCGGAATTTAAAACTAGTGTCACAGGAAAGGTTCAAAAAATAGACAGTAAGAGGATTCAGTTTACTTGTACTTAAGTCGGCATTGTGCCTTTTGTATTGAATTCCGATGCAATTTCTGTGTTTCATCGTCAATAAGAAATTCAGAGGGATACAGTAAACCTGAAGTGAAGCATAGGAATCTATAACTAGTGTCACAGAAATGGTCAAAACATAGACAGTAAGAAGAGTCAGTCTTCTTGTACTTAAGTCGGCATTGTGCCTTTTGTATTTAATTCCGACGCAATTTCTGTGTTTCATCGTCAATAAGAAGGTCAGAGGGTTACAGTAAACTTGAAGTGAAGCTTCGGAATCTATAACTAGTGTCACAGGAATGGTTCAAAACATAGACAGTAAGAAGTGTCAGTTTATTTGTACTTAAGTCGGCATTGTGCCTTTTATATTTAATTCTGATGCAATTTCTGTGTTTCATCGTCAATAAGAAGGTCAGAGGGATACAGTAAACGTGAAGTGAAGCATCGGAATCTATAACTAGTGTCACAGGAATGGTTCAAAGCATAGACAGTAAGAAGAGTCAGTTTTCTTATAATTAAAGCGGCATTGTGCCTTTTGTATTAATTTCGGATGCAATTTCTGTGTTTCATCGTCAATAAGATGGTCTGAGGGATACAGTAAACCTGAAGTGAAGCATCGGAATCTATAACTAGTGGCACAGGAATGGTTCAAAACATAGACAGTAAGAAGAGTCAGTCATCTTGTACTTAAGTCGGCATTGTGCATTTTGTATTTAATTCCGACGCAATTTCTGTGTTTCATCGTCACTAAGAAGGTCAGAGGGTTACAGTAAACTTGAAGTGATGCATCGGAATCTATAACTAGTGTCACAGGAATGTTTAAAACATAGACAGTAAGAAGAGTCAGTTTTCTTGTACTTAAGCCGGCATTGTGCCTTTTGTACTTAATGCCGATGAAATTTCTGTGTTTGATCGTCAATAAGACGGTCAGAATGATACAGTAAACCTGAAGTGAAGTATCGTAATCTTTAACTAGTGTCAGAGGAATGGTTCGAATCATAGACAGTAAGAAGCGTCAGTTTTCTTGTACTTAGGTCGGCAATGTGCCTTTTGTATTTAATTCCGCTGCAATTTCTGTGTTTCATCGTCAATAAGAAGGTCAGAGGGATACAGTAAACCTGAAGTGAGGCATCGGAATCTATAACTAGTGTCACAGGAATGGTTCAAAAAATAGACAGTAAGAGGATTCAGTTTACTTGTACTTAAGTCGGCATTGTGCCTTTTGTATTGAATTCCGATGCAATTTCTGCGTTTCATCGTCAATAAGAAGGTCTGAGGGATACAGTAAACCTGAAGTGAAGCATAGGAATCTATAACTAGTGTCACAGAAATGGTTCAAAACATAGACAGTAAGAAGAGTCAGTCTTCTTGTACTTAAGTCGGCATTGTGCCTTTTGTATTTAATTCCGACGCAATTTCTGTGTTTCATCGTCAATAAGAAGGTCAGAGGGTTACAGTAAACTTGAAGTGAAGCATCGGAATCTGTAACTAGTGTCACAGGAATGGTTCAAAACATAGACAGTAAGAAGTGTCAGTTTACTTGTACTTAAGTCGGCATTGTGCCTTTTGTATTTAATTCCGATGCAATTTCTTTGTTTCAACGTCAATAAGAACGTCAGAGGGATACAGTAAACCTGAAGTGAAGCATCGGAATCTATAACTAGTGTCACAGGAATGGTTCAAAGCATAGACAGTAAGAAGAGTCAGTCTTCTTGTACTTAAGTCGGCATTGTGCATTTTGTATTTAATTCCGACGCAATTTCTGTGTTTCATCGTCAATAAGAAGGTCAAAGGGTTACAGTAAACTTGAAGTGATGCATCCGAATCTATAACTAGTGTCACAGGAATGTTTCATAACATTGACAGTAAGAAGAGTCAGTTTTCTTGTACTTAAGCCGGCATTGTGCCTTTTGTACTTAATGTCGATGAAATGTCTGTGTTTGATCGTCAATAAGAAGGTCAGAGGGATACAGTAAACCTGAAGTGAAGCATCCGAATCTATAACTAGTGTCACAGGAATGGTTCAAATCATAGACAGTAAGAGGAGTCAGTTGTCTTGTACTTAAGCGGGCATTGTGCTTTTGTATTTAATTCCGAAGCAATTTCTGTGTTTCATCGTCAATAAGAAAGTCAGAGGTATACAGTAAACCTGAGGTGAAGTATCGGAATCTATACTCGTGTCACAGGAATGGTTCAAATCATGGACTGTAAGAAAAATCAGTTTTCTTGTACTTAAGTCTTCATTGTGCCATTTGTATTCAATTCCGATGCAATTTCTGTGTTTCATCGTCAATAAGAAGGTCAGAGGGATACAGTATACCTGAAGTGAAGCATCGGAATCTATAACTAGTGTCACAGGAATGGTTCAAAACATATACAGTAAGAAGAGTCTTATTTCTTGTACTTAAGTCGGCATTGTGCCTTTTGCAATTAATTCCGATGCAATTTCTGTGTTTCATCGTCAATAAGAAGGGCAGAGGGATACAATAAACCTGAAGTGAAGTATCGGAATCTATAACTAGTGTCACAGGAATGGTTCAAAGCATAGACAGTAAGAAGAGTCAGTTGTCTCGTACTTAAGTAGGCATTGTGCTTTTTGTATTTAATTCCGATGCAATTTCTGTGTTTCATTGTCAATAAGAAGGTCAGAGGGATACAGTAAACCTGAAGTGAAGTATCGGAATCTATACTAGTGTCACAGGAATGGTTCAGAACATAGACAGTAAGAAGAGTCAGTATTCTTGTACTTAAGTTGGCATTGTGCCATTTGTATTTAATTCCGATGCAATTTCTGTATTTCATCGTCAATAAGAAGGTAAGAGGGATACAGTAAACCTGAAGTGAGGCATCGGAATCTATAACTAGTGTCACAGGAATGGTTCAAAACATAGACAGTAAGAGGAGTCAGTTGTCTTGTACTTAAGCGGGCATTGTGCCTTTTGTATTTAATTCCGAAGCAATTTCTGTGTATCATCGTCAATAAGAAGGTCAGAGGTATACAGTAAACCTGAGGTGAAGTATCGGAATCTATACTAGTGTCGCAGGAATGGTTCAAATCATGGACTGTAAGAAAAGTCAGTTTTCTTGTACTTAAGTCTTCATTGTGCCATTTGTATTTAATTCCGATGCAATTTCTGTGTTTCATCGTCAATAAGAAGGTCAGAGGGATACAGTAAACCTGAAGTGAAGCATCGGAATCTATAACTAGTGTCACAGGAATGGTTCAAAACATAGACAGTAAGAAGAGTCTTATTTCTTGTACTTAAGTCGGCATTGTGCCTTTTGCATTTAATTCCGATGCAATTTCTGTGTTTCATCGTCAATAAGAAGGTCAGAGGGATGCAATAAGCCTGAAGTGAAGTTTCGGAATCTATAACTAGTGTCACAGGAATGGTTCAAAGCATAGACAGTAAGAAGAGTCAGTTGTCTTGTACTTAAGTAGGCATTGTGCTTTTTGTATTTAATTCCGATGCAATTTCTGTGTTTCATTGCCAATAAGAAGGTCAGAGGGATACAGTAAACCTGAAGTGAAGTATCGGAATCTATACTAGTGTCACAGGAATGGTTCAGAACATAGACAGTAAGGAGAGTCAGTTTTCTTGTACTTAAGTTGGCATTGTGCCATTTGTATTTAATTCCGATGCAATTTCAGTATTTCATCGTCAATAAGAAGGTAAGAGGGATACAGTAAACCTGAAGTGAGGCATCGGAATCTATAACTAGTGTTACAGGAATGATTAAAACATAGAGAGTGAGAAGGGACAGTTTTCTTGTACTTAAGTCGGCATTGTGCATTTTGTATTTAATTCTGATGCAATTTCTATGTGTCATCGTCAATACGAAGGTCAGAGGGATACAGTAAACCTGAAGTGAAGCATCGGAATTTAAAACTAGTGTCACAGGAATGGTTCAAAAAATAGACAGTAAGAGGATTCAGTGTACTTGTACTTAAGTCGGCATTGTGCCTTTTGTATTGAATTCCGATGCAATTTCTGTGTTTCATCGTCAATACGAAGGTCAGAGGGATACAGTAAACCTGAAGTGAAGCATAGGAATCTATAACTAGTGTCACAGAAATGGTTCAAAACATAGACAGTAAGAAGAGTCAGTCTTCTTGTACTTAAGTCGGCATTGTGCCTTTTGTAATTAATTTCGACGCAATTTCTGTGTTTCATCGTCAATAAGAAGGTCAGAGGGTTACAGTAAACTTGAAGTGAAGCATCGGAATCTATAACTAGTGTCACAGGAATGGTTCAAAACATAGACAGTAAGAAGTGTCAGTTTACTTGTACTTAAGTCAGAATTGTGCCTTTTGTATTTAATTCCGATGCAATTTCTGTGTTTCATCGTCAATAAGAAGGTCAGAGGGATACAGTAAACCTGAAGTGAAGCATCGGAATCTATAACTAGTGTCACAGGAATGGTTCAAAGCATAGACAGTAAGAAGAGTCAGTTTTCTTATAATTAAGTTGGCATTGTGCCTTTTGTATTTAATTCGGATGCAATTTCTGTGTTTCATCGTCAATAAGATGGTCTGAGGGATACAGTAAACCTGAAGTGAAGCATCGGAATCTATAACTAGTGGCACATGAATAGTTCAAACATAGACAGTAAGAAGAGTCAGTCTTCTTGTACTTAAGTCGGCATTGTTCATTTTGTATTTAATTCCGACGCAATTTCGGTGTTTCATCGTCAATAAGAAGGTCAGAGTGATACAGAAAACCTGAAGTGAAGCATCGGAATCTATAACTAGTGTCACAGGAATGGTTCAAAACATAGACAATAAGAAGAGTTTGTTTTTTTGGTACTTATGTCGGCATTGTGCCTTTTGTATTTAATTCCGATGCAATTTCTGTGTTTCATCGTCAATATGAAGGTCAGAGGGATACAGTAAACCTGGAGTGAAGTATCGGAATCTATAACTAGTGTCACAGGAATGGTTCAAAACATAGACAGTAAGAAGAGTCTTATTTCTTGTACATAAGTCGCCATTGTGCCTTTTGCATTTAATTCCGATGCAATTTCTGTGTTTCATCGTCAATACGAAGGACAGAGGGATACAGTAAACCTGAAGTGAGGCATCGGAATCTATAACTAGTGTCACAGGAATGGTTAAAACATAGAAAGTGAGAAGGGTCAGTTTTCTTGTACTTAAGTCGGCATTGTTCATTTTGTATTTAATTGCTGTGCAATTTCTGTGTGTCATCGTCAATAAGATGGTCTGAGGGATACAGTAAACCTGAAGTGAAGCATCGGAATCTATAACTAGTGGCACATGAATAGTTCAAACATAGACAGTAAGAAGAGTCAGTCTTCTTGTACTTAAGTCGGCATTGTTCATTTTGTATTTAATTCCGACGCAATTTCTGTGTTTCATCGTCAATAAGAAGGTCAGAGTGATACAGAAAACCTGAAATGAAGCATCGGAATCTATAACTAGTGTCACAGGATTCGTTCAAATCATAGACAGTAAGGAGAGTCAGTCTTCTTGTACTTAAGTCGGCATTGTGCCTTTTCTTTTTAATTCCGATGCAATTTCTGTGTTTGATCATCACGAAGAAGGTCAGAGGGATACAGTAAACCTGAAGTTAAGCATCGGAATCTATAACTAGTGTCACACGAATGGTTAATAACATTGACAGTAAGAAGAGTCAGTCTTCTTGCACTTAAGACGGCATTGTGCCTTTTGTATTTAATTCCGATGCAATTTCTGTGTTTCATCGTCAATAAGACGGTCCAAGTGATACAGTAAACCTAAAGTGAAGCATCGGAATCTATAACTAGTGTCACAGGAATGGTTCAAAACATAGACAGTAAGAAGAGTCAGTCTTCTTCTACTTAAGTCGGCATTGTGCCTTTCCTAAGTAATTCCGATGCAATTTCTGTGTTTCGTCGTCAATAAGAAGGTCCAAGGGATACAGTAAACCTGAAGTTAAGCATCGGAATCTATAACTAGTGTCACACGAATGGTTAATAACATTGACAGTTTGAAGAGTCAGTCTTCTTGTACTTATGTCGGCATTGTGCCTTTTCTATTTAAATCCGATGCAGTTTCTGTGTTTCGTTGTCAATGAGACGGTCCAAGGGATACAGTAAACCTGAAGTGAAGCATCGGAATCTATAACTAATGTCACAGGAATGGTTCAAAACATAGACAGTAAGAAGAGTCAGTCTTCTTGTACTTAAGTCGGCATTGTGCCTTTCCTAAGTAATTCCGACGCAATTTCTGTGTTTCGTCGTCAATGAGAAGGTCCAAGGGATACAGTAAACCTGAAGTGAAGCATCGGAATCTATAACTAATGTCACAGGAATGGTTCAAAACATAGACAGTAAGAAGAGTCAGTCTTCTTGTACTTAAGTCGGCATTGTGCCTTTCCTAAGTAATTCCGATGCAATTTCTGTGTTTCGTCGTCAATAAGAAGTTCCAAGTGATACAGTAAACCCAAAGTGTAGCATCGGAATCTATAACTAGTGTCTCAGGAATGGTTCAAAACATAGACAGTAAGAAGAGTCAGTCTTCTTGTACTTAAGACGGCATTGTGCATTTTCTATTTAATTCCGATGCAATTTCTGTGTGTCTTCGTCAATAATAAAGTCCAAGGGATATAGTAACCCTAAAGTGAAGAATCGGAATCTATAACTAGTGTCACAGGAATGGTTCAAAACATAGACAGTAGGAAGAGTCAGTCTTCTTGTACTTAAGTCGGCATTGTGCATTTTGTATTTAATTCCGATGCAATTTCTAAGTTTCATCGTCAATAAGAAGGTCAGAGGGATACAGTAAACCTGAAGTGAAGCATCGGAATCTATAACTAGTGTCACAGGAATGGTTAAAAACATTGATAGTAAGAAGAGTCAGTCTTCTTGTACTTAATTCGGCACTGTGCCTTTTGTATTTAATTCCGATGTAATTTCTGTGTTTCGTCGTCAATAAGAAGTTCCAAGTGATACAGTAAACCCAAAGTGTAGCATCGGAATCTATAACTAGTGTCTCAGGAATAGTTCAAAACATAGTGAGTAAGAAGAGTCAGTCTGCTTGTACTTAAGTAAGCATTGTGCCTTTTCTATTTAATTCCGATGCAATTTCTGTGTTTTAACGTCAATAGTAGGTCAGAGGGATACAATAAACCTGATGTGAAGCGTCGGAAACTATAACTAGTGTCACAGGAATGGTTTTAATCATAGACAGTAAGAAGAGTCAGTCTACTTTTACTAAAGTCGGCATTGTGCCCTTTGTATTTAATTCCGATGCAATTTCTGTGTTTCATCGTCAATAAGAAGGTCCAAGGGATACAATAAACATATAGTGAAGCATCGGAATGTAAAACTGGTCTCACAGGAAATGTTCACAACATAGTCAGAAAGAAGAAACAGTCTCCTTGTACTTAGGTGGGCATTGAGCCTTTTGTATTTAATTCCGATGCAATTTCCGTGTTTCATCGTCAATAAGAAGGTCAGAGGGATACAGTAAACCTGAAGTGAAGCATCGGAATCTATAACTAGTGTCACAGGAATGGTTCAAAACAGAGACAGTAGGAAGAGTCAGTCTTCTTGTACTTAAGTCGGCATTGTGCATTTTCTATTTAATTCCGATGCAAATTCTGTGTCTCATCGTCAATAGGAAGATCCAAGGGATACAATAAACCTGAAGTGAAGCGTCGGAATCTATAACTAGTGTCACAGGCATGGTTCAAAACGTAGACAGTAAGAAGAGTCAGTCTTCTTGTACTTAAGTCGGCATTGTGCCTTTCCTATTTAATTCCGATGCAATTTCTGTGTTTCATCGTGAATAAGATTGTCAGAGGGATACAGTTAACCTGAAGTGAAGCATCGGAATCTAAAACTGGTCTCACAGGAAAGGTTCAAAGCATAGAGAGTAAGAAGAGCCAGTCATCTATTATTTGAGTCGGCATTGTGCCTTTTGTATTTAATTCCGATGCAATTTCTGTGTTTCATCGTCAATAAGAAGGTCCAAGGGATACAGTAAACCTGAAGTGAAGCATAGGAATCTATAACAAGTGTCACAGGAATGGTTCAAAAAATAGACAGTAGGAAGAGTCAGTCTTCTTGTACTTAAGTCAGCATTGTGCCTTTTGTATTTAATTCCGATGCAATTTCCAAGTTTCATCGTCAATAAGAAGGTCAGAGGGATACAGTTAACCTGAAGTGAAGCATCGGAATCTATAACTCGTGTCACACGAATGGTTAATAACATTGACAGTAAGAAGAGTCAGTCTTCTTGTACGTAAGTCGGCATTGTGCCTTTTGTATTTAATTCCGATGCATTTTCTGTGTTTCATCGTCAATAAGAAGGTCCAAGTGATACAGTAAACCTAAAGTGTAGCATCGGAATCTATAACTAGTGTCACAGGAATGGTTCAAAACATAGACAGAAAGAAGAGTCAGTCTTCTTGTACTTAAGTCGGCATTGTGCCTTTCCTAAGTAATTCCGATGCAATTTCTGTGTTTCGTCGTCAATAAGAAGGTCCAAGGGATGCAGTAAACCTGAAGTGAAGCATCGGAATCTATAACTACTGTCACAGGAATGGTTCAAAACATAGACAGTAAGAAGAGTCAGTCTTCTTGTACTTAAGTCGGCATTGTGCGTTTTCTATTTAATTCCGATGCAATTTCTGTGTGTCATCGTCAATAATAAAGTTCAAGGGATATAGTAAACCTGAAGTGAAGAATCGGAATCTATAACTAGTGTCACAGGAATGGTTCAAAACATAGACAGTAGGAAGAGTCAGTCTTCTTGTACTTAAGTCGGCATTGTGCATTTTGTATTTAATTCCGATGCAACTTCTGTGTTTCATCGTCAATAAGAAGGTCCAAGGGATACAGTACACCTGAAATGAAGCATCGGAATCTATAACTAGTGTCACAGGAATCGTTCAAATCGTAGACAGTAAGAAGAGTCAGTCTTCTTGTACTTATGTCGGCATTGTGCCTTTTCTTTTTAATTCCGATGCAATTTCTGTGTTTGATCATCACGAAGAAGGTCAGAGGGATACAGTAAACCTGAAGTGAAGCACAGGAATCATTAACTAGTGTCACAGTAATGGTTAAAAACATTGATAATAAGATGAGTCAGTCTTCTTGTACTTAAGTCGGCATCGTGCCTTTTGTATTTAATTCCGATGCAATTTCTGTGTTTCATCGTCAAGAGGAAGGTCCAAGTGATACAGTAAACCTAAAGTGAAGCATCGGAATCTGTAACTAGTGTCACAGGAATGGTTCAAAACATAGACAGTAAGAAGAGTCAGTCTTCTTGTACTTAAGTCGGCATTGTGCTTTTCCTATTTAATTCCGGTGCATTTTCTGTGTGTCGTCGTCAATAAGAAGGTCCAAGGGATGCAGTAAACCTAAAGTGAGGCATCGGAATCTATAACTAGTGTCACAGGAATGGTTCAAATCATTGACAGTAAGAAGAGTCAGTCTACTTGTACTTAAGTCGGCTTTGTTCCTTTTGTATTTAATCCCGATGCAATTTCTGTGTTTCATCGTAAATAAGAAGGTCCAAGGGATACAGTAAACCTGAAGTGAATCATCGGAATCCATAACTAGTGTCACAGGAGTGGTTCAAAACATAGTCAGTAAGAATAGTCAGTCTCCTTGTACTTATGTCGACATTGTGCCTTTTCTATTTAATTCCGATGCAATTTCTGTGTTTCATCGTCAATAACAAGGTCAAAGGGAAACAGTAAACTTCGAGTGAACCATCGGAATCTATAACTAGTGTCAATGGAAAGGTTCAAATCATAGACAGTAAGAAGAGTCAGTCTACTTGTACTTAAGTCGGCATTGTGCCTTTTCTATTTAATTCCGATGCAATTTCTAAGTTTCATCGTCAATAAGAAGGTCAGAGGGATACAGTACACCTGATGTGAAGCATCGGAATCTATAACTAGTGTCACACGAATGGTTAATAACATTGACAGTAAGAAGAGTCAGTCTTCTTGTACTTTAGTCGGCATTGTGCCTTTTGTATTTAGTTCCGATGCAATTTTTGTGTTTCATCGTCAATAAGAAGGTCCAAGTGATACAGTAAACCTAAAGTGAAGCATCGGAATCTATAACTAGTATCACAGGAATGGTTCAAAACTTAGACAGTTTGAAGAGTCAGTCTTCTTGTACTTATGTCGGCATTGTGCCTTTTCTATTTAAATCCGATGCAGTTTCTGTGTTTCGTTGTCAATGAGAAGGTCCAAGGGATACAGTAAACCTGAAGTGAAGCATCGGAATCTATAACTAATGTCACAGGAATGGTTCAAAACATAGACAGTAAGAAGAGTCAGTCTTCTTGTACTTAAGTCGGCATTGTGCCTTTCCTAAGTAATTCCGATGCAATTTCTGTGTTTCGTCGTCAATGAGAAGGTCCAAGGGATACAGTAAACCTGAAGTGAAGCATCGGAATCTATAACTAATGTCACAGGAATGGTTCATAACATAGACAGTAAGAAGAGTCAGTCTTCTTGTACTTAAGTCGGCATTGTGCCTTTCCTAAGTAATTCCGATGCAATTTCTGTGTTTCGTCGTCAATAAGAAGTTCCAAGTGATACAGTAAACCCAAAGTGTAGCATCGGAATCTATAACTAGTGTCTCAGGAATGGTTCAAAACATAGACAGTAAGAAGAGTCAGTCTTCTTGTACTTAAGTCGGCATTGTGCATTTTCTATTTAATTCCGATGCAATTTCTGTGTGTCTTCGTCAATAATAAAGTCCAAGGGATATAGTAACCCTGAAGTGAAGAATCGGAATCTATAACTAGTGTCACAGGAATGGTTCAAAGCATAGACAGTAGGAAGAGTCAGTCTTCTTGTACTTAAGTCGGCATTGTGCATTTTGTATTTAATTCCGATGCAATTTCTAAGTTTCATCGTCAATAAGAAGGTCAGAGGGATACAGTAAACCTGAAGTGAAGCATCGGAATCTATAACTAGTGTCACAGGAATGGTTAAAAACATTGATAGTAAGAAGAGTCAGTCTTCTTGTACTTAATTCGGCACTGTGCCTTGTGTATTTAATTCCGATGTAATTTCTGTGTTTCGTCGTCAATAAGAAGTTCCAAGTGATACAGTAAACCCAAAGTGTAGCATCGGAATCTATAACTAGTGTCTCAGGAATAGTTCAAAACATAGTGAGTAAGAAGAGTCAGTCTGCTTGTACTTAAGTAAGCATTGTGCCTTTTTTTTTTAATACCGATGCAATTTCTGTGTTTTAACGTCAATAGTAGGTCAGAAGGATACAATAAACCTGATGTGAAGCGTCGGAATCTATAACTAGTGTCACAGGCATGGTTCAAAACGTAGACAGTAGGAAGAGTCAGTCTTCTTGTACTTGATTCGGCATTGTGCATTTTGTATTTAATTCCGATGCAATTTCTGTTTTTCATCGTCAATAAGAAGGTCCAAGTGATACAGTAAACCTGAAGTGAAGCATCGGAAACTATAACTAGTGCCACCGGAATGGTTCAAACCATAGACAGTAAGAAGAGTCAGTCTTCTTGTACTTAAGTCGGCATTGTGCGTTTTCTATTTAATTCTGATGCAATTTCTGTGTTTCATCGTGAATAAGAATGTCAGAGGGATACAGTAAACCTGAAGTGAAGCATCGGAATCTATAACTAGTGTCACAGGAATGGTTTTAATCATAGACAGTAAGAAGAGTCAGTCTACTTTTACTAAAGTCGGCATTGTGCCCTTTGTATTTAATTCCGATGCAATTTCTGTGTTTCATCGTCAATAAGAAGGTCCAAGGGATACAATAAACATATAGTGAAGCATCGGAATGTAAAACTGGTCTCACAGGAAATGTTCACAACATAGTCAGAAAGAAGAAACAGTCTCCTTGTACTTAGGTGGGCATTGAGCCTTTTGTATTTAATTCCGATGCAATTTCCGTGTTTCATCGTCAATAAGAAGGTCAGAGGGATACAGTAAACCTGAAGTGAAGCATCGGAATCTATAACTAGTGTCACAGGAATGGTTCAAAACAGAGACAGTAGGAAGAGTCAGTCTTCTTGTACTTAAGTCGGCATTGTGCATTTTCTATTTAATTCCGATGCAAATTCTGTGTCTCATCGTCAATAGGAAGATCCAAGGGATACAATAAACCTGAAGTGAAGCGTCGGAATCTATAACTAGTGTCACAGGCATGGTTCAAAACGTAGACAGTAAGAAGAGTCAGTCTTCTTGTACTTAAGTCGGCATTGTGCCTTTTCTATTTAATTCCGATGCAATTTCTGTGTTTCATCGTGAATAAGAATGTCAGAGGGATACAGTTAACCTGAAGTGAAGCATCGGAATCTAAAACTGGTCTCACAGGAAAGGTTCAAAGCATAGAGAGTAAGAAGAGCCAGTCATCTATTACTTGAGTCGGCATTGTGCCTTTTGTATTTAATTCCGATGCAATTTCTAAGTTTCATCGTCAATAAGAAGGTCAGAGGGATACAGTAAACCTGAAGTGAAGAATCGGAATCTATAACTAGTGTCACAGGAATGGTTCAAAACATAGACAGTGGGAAGGGTCAGTCTCCTTGTACATAAGTCGGCATTGTGCCTTTTCTATTTAATTACTATACAATTTCTGTGTTTCATCGTCAATAAGAAGGTCAGTGGGATACAGTACACCTGAAGTGAAGCATCGGAATCTATAACTAGTGTCACAGGAATGGTTCAAAATATAGACAGTAAGAAGACTCAGTCTTCTTGTACTTAAGTCGGCATTGTGCATTTTCTTTTTAATTCCGATGCAATTTCTGTGTGTCCTCGTAATTAATAAAGTCCAAGGAATATAGTAAACCTGAAGTGAAGAATCGGAATTTATAACTAGTGTCACAGGAATGGTTCAAAACATAGACAGTAGGAAGAGTCAGTCTTCTTGTACTTAAGTCCGCATTGTGCATTTTGTATTTAATTCCGATGCAACTTCTGTGTTTCATCGTCAATAAGAAGGTCCAAGGGATACAGTACACCTGAAATGAAGCATCGGAATCTATAACTAGTGTCACAGGAATCGTTCAATTCATAGACAGTAAGGACAGTCAGTCTTCTAGTACTTAAGTCGGCATTGTGCCTTTTCTATTTAGTTCCCATGCAATTTCTGTGTTTGATCATCAAGAAGAAGGTCAGAGGGATACAGTAAACCTGAAGTGAAGCATCGGAATGTATAAATAGTGTCACAGGAATTGTTCAAAACATAGCCAGTAGGAAGAGTCAGTCTTCTTGCACTTGAGTCGGCATTGTGTCTTTTGTATTTAATTCCGATGCAATTTCTGTGTTTCATCGTCAAGAAGAAGGTCCAAGGGATGCAGTAAACCTGAAGTGAAGCATCGGAATCTATAACTAGTGTCACAGGAATGGTTCAAATCATTGACAGTAACAAGAGACAGTCTACTTGTACTTATGTCGGCATTGTGCCTTTTGTATTTAATCCCGATGCAATTTCTGTGTTTCATCGTAAATAAGAAGGTCCAAGGGATGCAGTAAACCTGAAGTGAAGCATCGGAATCTATAACTAGTGTCACAGGAATGGTTCAAATCATTGACAGTAACAAGAGACAGTCTACTTGTACTTATGTCGGCATTGTGCCTTTTGTATTTAATCCCGATGCAATTTCTGTGTTTCATCGTAAATAAGAAGGTCCATGGGATACAGTAAACCTGAAGTGAATCATCGGAAGCCATAACTAGTGTCACAGGAATGGTTCAAAACATAGTCAGTAAGAAGAGTCAGTCTTCTTGTACTTATGTCGACATTGTGCCTTTTCTATTTAATTCCGATTCAATTTCTGTGTTTCATTGCCAATAACAAGGTCAAAGGGATACAGAAAACCTAGAGTGAACCATCGGAATCTATAACTAGTGTCAATGGAATAGTTCAAATCATAGACAGTAAGAAGTCTCAGTTTTCTTGTACTTAAGTCAGCATTGTGCCTTTTGTATTTAATTCTGATGCAATTTCTGTGTTTCATCGTCAATAAGAAGGTCCAAGGGATACAGTAACCCTGAAGTGAAGGATAGGAATCTATAACAAGTGTCACAGGAATGGTTCAAGAAATAGACAGTAGGAAGAGTAAGTCTTCTTGTACTTAAGTCAGCATTGTGCCTTTTGTATTTAATTCCGATGCAATTTCCAAGTTTCATCGTCAATAAGAAGGTCAGAGGGATACAGTTAACCTGAAGTGAAGCATCGGAAGCTATAACTCGTGTTACACGGATGGTTAATAACATTGACAGTAAGAAGAGTCAGTCTTCTTGTACCTAAGTCGGCATTGTGCCTTTTGTATTTAATTCCTATGCAATTTCTGTGTTTCATCGTCAATAAGAAGGTCCAAGTGATACAGTAAACCTAAAGTGAAGCATCGGAATCTATAACTAGTTTCACAGGAATGGTTCAAATCATAGACAGTAAGAAGAGTCAGTCTTCTTGTACTTAAGTCGGCATTGTGCCTTTCCTAAGTAATTCCGATGCAATTTCTGTGTTTCGTCGTCAATAAGAAGGTCCAAGGGATGCAGTAAACCTGAAGTGAAGCATCGGAATCTATAACTACTGTCACAGGAATGGTTCAAAACATAGACAGTAAGAAGAGTCAGTCTTCTTGTACTTAAGTCGGCATTGTCCATTTTCTATTTAATTCCGATGCAATTTCTGTGTGTCATCGTCAATAATAAAGTCCAAGGGATATAGTAAACCTGAAGTGAAGAATCGGAATCTATAACTAGTGTCACAGGAATGGTTCAAAACATAGACAGTAGGAAGAGTCAGCCTTCTTGTACTTAAGTCGGCATTGTGCATTTTGTATTTAATTCCGATGCAATTTCTGTGTTTCATCGTCAATAACAAGGTCAAAGGGAAACAGTAAACCTCGAGTGAACCATCGGAATCTATAACTAGTGTCAATCGAATGGTTCAAATCGTAGACAGTAAGAAGAGTCAGTCTTCTTGTACTTAAGTCGGCATTGTGCCTTTTGTATTTAATTCTGATGCTATTTCTGTGTTTCATCGTCAATAAGAAGGTCCAAGGGATACAGTAAACCTAAAGTGAAGCATCGGAATCTATAACAAGTGTCACAGGAATGGTTCAAAAAATAGACAGTAGGAAGAGTCAGTCTTCTTGTACTTAAGTCAGCATTGTGCCTTTTGTATTTAATTCCGATGCAATTTCTGTGTTTCATCGTCAATAAGAAGGTCCAAGGGATACAGTAAACCTGAAGTGAGGCATCGGAATCTATAACTAGCGTCACAGGAATGCTTCAAAATATAGACAGTAGGAAGAGTCAGTCTTCTTGTACTTAAGTCGGCATTGTGCCTTTTGTATTTAATTCCGATGCAATTTCTGTGTTTCATCATCTATAAGAAGGTCCAAGGGATACAGTAAATTTGAAGTGAGGCATCGGAATCTATAACTAGTGTCACAGGAATGGTTCAAAACACAGTCAGTAAGAGGAGTCAGTCTTCTTGTACTTAAGTCGGTATGGTGCCTTTTGTATTTAATTCCGATGCAATTTCTGTGTTTCATCGTCAATAAGAAGGTCCAAGGGATACAGTAAACATATAGCGAAGCATCGGAATCTAAATCTGGTCTCACAGGAAAAGTTCAAAGCATAGTCAGTAAGAAGAGTCAGTCTACTTGTACTTAAGTCGGCATTGTGCCTTTTCTATTTAATTCCGATGCAATTTCTAAGTTTCATCGTCAATAAGAAGGTCAGAGGGATACAATAAACCTGAAGTGAAGCATCGGAATCTATAACTAGTGTCACACGAATGGTTAATAACATTGACAGTAAGAAGAGTCAGTCTTCTTGTACTTAAGTCGGCATTGTGCCTTTTGTATTTAATTCCGATGCAATTTTTGTGTTTCATCGTCAATAAGAAGGTCCAAGTGATACAGTAAACCTAAAGTGAAGCATCGGAATCTATAACTAGTGTCACAGGAATGGTTCAAAACATAGACAGTAAGAAGAGTCAGTCTTCTTGTACTTAAGTCGGCATTGTGCCTTTCCTAAGTAATTCCGATGCAATTTCTGTGTTTCGTCGTCAATAAGAAGGTCCAAAGGATACAGTAAACCTGAAGTGAAGCATCGGAATCTATAACTAGTATCACAGGAATGGTTCAAAACATAGACAGTTTGAAGAGTCAGTCTTCTTGTACTTAAGTCTGCATTGTACCTTTTCTATTTAATTCCGATCCAGTTTCTGTGTTTCGTCGTCAATGAGAAGGTCCAAGGGATACAGTAAACCTGAAGTGAAGCATCGGAATCTATAACTAGCGTCACAGGAACGGTTCAAAACATAGACAGTAAGAAGAGTCAGTCTTCTTGTACTTAAGTCGGCATTGTGCCTTTCCTAAGTAATTCCGATGCAATTTCAGTGTTTCGTCGTCAATAAGAAGGTCCAAGGGATGCAGTACACCTGAAGTGAAGCATCAAAATCTATAACTACTGTCACAGGAGTGGTTCAAAACATTGACAGTAAGAAGAGTCAGTCTTCTTGTACTTAAGTCGGTATTGTGCCTTTCCTATTTAATTCCGGTGCATTTTCTGTGTGTCGTCGTCAATAAGAAGGTCCAAGGGATGCAGTAAACCTAAAGTGAAGCAGCGGAATCTATAACTAGTGTCACAGGAATGGTTCAAATCATTGACAGTAAGAAGAGTCAGTCTACTTGTACTTAAGTCGGCTTTGTTCCTTTTGTATTTAATCCCGATGCAATTTCTGTGTTTCATCGTAAATAAGAAGGTCAAAGGGATACAGTAAACCTGAAGTGAATCATCGGAATCCATAACTAGTGTCACAGGAGTGGTTCAAAGCATAGTCAGTAAGAAGAGTCAGTCTCCTTGTACTTATGTCGACATTGTGCCTTTTCTATTTAATTCCGATGCAATTTCTGTGTTTGATCATCACGAAGATGGTCAGAGGGATACAGTAAACCTGAAGTGAAGCACAGGAATCATTAACTAGTGTCACAGTAATGGTTAAAAACATTGACAATAAGATGAGTCAGTCTTCTTGTACTTAAGTCGGCATTGTGCCTTTTGTATTTAATTCCGATGCAATTTCTGTGTTTCATCGTCAAGAAGAAGGTCCAAGTGATACAGTAAACCTAAAGTGAAGCATCGGAATCTATAACTAGTGTCACAGGAATGGTTCAAAACACAGTCAGTAAGGAGAGTCAGTCTTCTTGTACTTAAGTAGGCATTGTGCCTTTTCTATTTAATTCCGATGCAATTTCTGTGTTTGATCATCACGAAGATGGTCAGAGGGATACAGTAAACCTGAAGTGAAGCACAGGAATCATTAACTAGTGTCACAGTAATGGTTAAAAACATTGACAATAAGATGAGTCAGTCTTCTTGTACTTAAGTCGGCATTGTGCCTTTTGTATTTAATTCCGATGCAATTTCTGTGTTTCATCGTCAAGAAGAAGGTCCAAGTGATACAGTAAACCTAAAGTGAAGCATCGGAATCTATAACTAGTGTCACAGGAATGGTTCAAAACATAGACAGTAAGAAGAGTCAGTCTTCTTGTACTTAAGTCGGCATTGTGCCTTTCCTAAGTAATTCCGATGCAATTTCTGTGTTTCGTCGTCAATAAGAAGGTCCAAAGGATACAGTAAACCTGAAGTGAAGCATCGGAATCTATAACTAGTATCACAGGAATGGTTCAAAACATAGACAGAAGGATGAGTCAGTCTTCTGTACGTAAGTCGGCATTGCGCCTTTTGTATTTAATTCCGATGCAATTTCTGTGTTTCATCGTCAATAAGAAGGTCCAAGGGATACAGTAAACATATAGCGAAGCATCGGAATCTAAAACTGGTCTCACAGGAAAAGTTCAAAGCATGGTCAGTAAGAAGAGTCAGTCTACTTGTACTTAAGTTGTATTTAATTCCGATGCAATTTCTAAGTTTCATCGTCAATAAGAAGGTCAGAGGGATACAGTAAACCTGAAGTGAAGCATCGGAATCTATAACTAGTGTCACACGAATGGTTAATAACATTGACAGTAAGAAGAGTCAGTCTTCTTGTACTTTAGTCGGCATTGTGCCTTTTGTATTTAGTTCCGATGCAATTTTTGTGTTTCATCGTCAATAAGAAGGTCCAAGTGATACAGTAAACCTAAAGTGAAGCATCGGAATCTATAACTAGTATCACAGGAATGGTTCAAAACATAGACAGTTTGAAGAGTCAGTCTTCTTGTACTTAAGTCTGCATTGTACCTTTTCTATTTAATTCCGAGGCAGTTTCTGTGTTTCGTCGTCAATGAGAAGGTCCAAGGGATACAGTAAACCTGAAGTGAAGCATCGGAATCTATAACTAGTGTCACAGGAACGGTTCAAAACATAGACAGTAAGAAGAGTCAGTCTTCTTGTACTTAAGTCGGCATTGTGCCTTTCCTAAGTAATTCCGATGCAATTTCAGTGTTTCGTCGTCAATAAGAAGGTCCAAGGGATGCAGTACACCTGAAGTGAAGCATCGGAATCTATAACTACTGTCACAGGAATGGTTCAAAACATTGACAGTAAGAAGAGTCAGTCTTCTTGTATTTAAGTCGGCATTGTGCATTTTCTATTTAATTCCGATGCAATTTCTGTGTGTCATCGTCAATAATAAAGTCCAAGGGATATAGTAAACCTGAAGTGAAGAATCGGAATCTATAACTAGTGTCACAGGAATGGTTCAAAACATAGACAGTAGGAAGAGTCAGTCTTCTTGTACTTAAGTCGGCACTGTGCATTTTGTATTTAATTCCGATGCAACTTCTGTTTTTCATCGTCAACTAGAAGGTCCAAGGGATACAGTACACCTGAAATGAAGCATCGGAATCTATAACTAGTGTCACAGGAATCGTTCAAATCATAGACAGTAAGGAGGGTCAGTCTTCTTGTACTTAAGTCGGCATTGTGCCTTTCCTAAGTAATTCCGACGCAATTTCAGTGTTTCGTCGTCAATAAGAAGGTCCAAGGGATGCAGTACACCTGAAGTGAAGCATCGGAATCTATAACTAGTGTCACAGGAATGGTTCAAAACACAGTCAGTAAGAGGAGTCAGTCTTCTTGTACTTAAGTCGGCATGGTGCCTTTTGTATTTAATTCCGATGCAATTTCTGTGTTTCATCGTCAAGAAGAAGGTCCAAGTGATACAGTAAACCTAAAGTGAAGCATCGGAATCTATAACTAGTGTCACAGGAATGGTTCAAAACACAGTCAGTAAGGAGAGTCAGTCTTCTTGTACTTAAGAAGGCATTGTGCCTTTTCTACTTAATTCCGATGCAATTTCTGTGTTTGATCATCACGAAGAAGGTCAGAGGGATACAGTAAACCTGAAGTGAAGCACAGGAATCATTAACTAGTGTCACAGTAATGGTTAAAAACATTGACAATAAGATGAGTCAGTCTTCTTGTACTTAAGTCGGCATTGTGCCTTTTGTATTTAATTCCGATGCAATTTCTGTGTTTCATCGTCAAGAAGAAGGTCCAAGTGATACAGTAAACCTAAAGTGAAGCATCGGAATCTATAACTAGTGTCACAGGAATGGTTCAAAACATAGACACTAAGAAGAGTCAGTCTTCTTGTACTTAAGTCGGCATTGTGCCTTTCCTATTTAATTCCGGTGCATTTTCTGTGTGTCGTCGTCAATAAGAAGGTCCAAGGGATGCAGTAAACCTAAAGTGAAGCAGCGGAATCTATAACTAGTGTCACAGGAATGGTTCAAATCATTGACAGTAAGAAGAGTCAGTCTACTTGTACTTAAGTCGGCTTTGTTCCTTTTGTATTTAATCCCGATGCAATTTCTGTGTTTCATCGTAAATAAGAAGGTCCAAAGGATACAGTAAACGTGAAGTGAATCATCGGAATTCATAACTAGTGTCACAGGAGTGGTTCAAAGCATAGTCAGTAAGAAGAGTCAGTCTCCTTGTACTTATGTCGACATTGTGCCTTTTCTATTTAATTCCGATGCAATTTCTGTGTTTCATCGTCAATAACAAGGTCAAAGGGAAAACAGTAAACCTGGAGTGAACCATCGGAATCTATAACTAGTGTCCATGGAATGGTTCAAATCATAGACAGTAAGAAGACTCAGTCTTCTTGTACTTAAGTCGGCATTGTGCCTTTTGTACTTAATTCTGAAGCAATTTCTGTGTTTCATCGTCAATAAGAAGGTCCAAGGGATGCAGTAAACCTAAAGTGAAGCGTCGGAATCTATAACAAGTGTCACAGGAATGGTTCAAAAAATAGACAGTAGGAAGAGTCAGTCTTCTTGTACTTAAGTCAGCATTGTGCCTTTTGTATTTAATTCCGATGCAATTTCTGTGTTTCATCGTAAATAAGAAGGTCCAAGGGATACAGTAAACCTGAAGTGAGGCATCGGAATCTATAACTAGCGTCACAGGAATGCATCAAAATATAGACAGTAGGAAGAGTCAGTCTTCTTGTACTTAAGTCGGAAATTGTGCCTTTTGTATTTAATTCCGATGCAATTTCTGTGTTTCATCATCTATAAGAAGGTACAAGGGATACAGTAAGTTTGAAGTGAGGCATCGGAATCTATAACTAGTGTCACAGGAATGGTTCAAAACACAGTCAGTAAGAGGAGTCAGTCTTCCACTACTTAAGTCGACATGGTGCCTTTTGCATTTAATTCCGACGCAATTTCTGTGTTTAATCGTCAATAAGAAGGTCCAAGGGATACAGTAAACATATAGCGAAGCATTGGAATCTAAAACTGGTCTCACAGGAAAAGTTCAAAGCATAGTCAGTAAGAAGAGTCAGTCTTCTTGTACTTAAGTCGGCATTGGGCCTGTCCTAAGTAATTCCGATGCAATTTCTGTGTTTCGTCGTCAATAAGAAGGTCCAAGGGATACAGTAAACCTGAAGTGAAGCATCGGAATCTATAACTAGTGTCACAGGCATGGTTCAAAACATAGACAGAAGGATGAGTCAGTCTTCTTGTACGTAAGTCGGCATTGTGCCTTTTCTATTTAATTCCGATGCAATTTCTGTGTTTCATCGTCAATAAGAAGGTCCAAGGGATACAGTAAACATGTAGCGAAGCATCGGAATCTAAAACTGGTCTCACAGGAAAAGTTCAAAGCATAGTCAGTAAGAAGAGTCATTTACTTGTACTTAAGTCTTCATTGTGCCTTTTCAATTTAATTCCGATGCAATTTCTAAGTTTCATCGTCAATAGGAAGGTCAGAGGGATACAGTAAACCTGAGGTGAAGCATCGGAATCTATAACTAGTGTCACACGAATGGTTAATAACATTGACAGTAAGAAGAGTCAGTCTTCTTGTACTTTAGTCGGAATTGTGCCTCTTGTATTTAGTTCCGATGCAATTTTTGTGTTTCATCGTCAATAAGAAGGTCCAAGTAATACAGTAAACCTAAAGTGAAGCATCGGATCTATAACTAGTATCACAGGAATGGTTCAAAACATAGACAGTTTGAAGAGTCAGTCTTCTTGTACTTAAGTCGGCATTGTGCCTTTTCTATTTAATTCCGATGCAGTTTCTGTGTTTCGTCGTCAATGAGAAAGTCCAAGGGATACAGTAAACCTGAAGTGAAGCATCGGAATCTATAACTAGTGTCACTGGAATGGTTCAAAGCATAGACAGAGGGATGAGTCAGTCTTCTTGTACGTAAGTCGGCATTGTGCCTTTTGTATTTAATTCCGATGCAATTTCTGTGTTTCATCGTCATTAAGAAGGTCAGAGGGAAACCGTAAACCTGAAGTGAAGCATCGGAATCTATAACTAGTGTCACAGGAAAAGTTCAAAGCATAGTCAGTAAGAAGAGTCAGTCTACTTGTACTTAAGTCGGCATTGTGCCTTTTCTATTTAATTCCGATGCAATTTCTGTGTTTGATCATCACGAAGAAGGTCAGAGGTATACAGTAAACCTGAAGTGAAGCACTGGAATCATTAACTAGTGTCACAGTAATGGTTAAAAACATTGACAATAAGATGAGTCAGTCTTCTTGTACTTAAGTCGGCATTGTGCCTTTTTTGTTTAATTCCGATGCAATTTCTGTGTTTCATCGTCAATAAGAAGGTCCAAGGGATACAGTAAACTTGAAGTGAAGCATCGGAATCTATAACTAGTGTCACTGGAATGGTTCAAAACATAGACAGTAAGAAGAGTCAGTCTTCTTGTACTTAAGTCGGCATTGTGCCTTTCCTAAGTAATTCCGATGCAATTTCTGTGTTTCGTCGTCAATAAGAAGGTCCAAGGGATACAGTAAACTTGAAGTGAAGCATCGGAATCTATAACTAGTGTCACAGGAATGGATCAAAACATAGACAGAAGGATGAGTCAGTCTTCTTGTACGTAAGTCGGCATTGTGCCTTTTGTATTTAATTCCGAGGCAATTTCTGTGTTTCATCGTCAATAAGAAGGTCCAAGGGATACAGTAAACATATAGCGAAGCATCGGAATCTAAAACTGGTTTCACAGGAAAAGTTCAAAGCATAGTCAGTAAGAAGAGTCAGTCTACTTGTACTTAAGTCGGCATTGTGCCTTTTCTATTTAATTCCGATTCAATTTCTAAGTTTCATCGTCAATAAGAAGGTCAGAGGGATACAGTAAACCTGAAGTGAAGCATCGGAATCTATAACTAGTGTCACACGAATGGTTAATAACATTGAAAGTAAGAAGAGTCAGTCTTCTTGTACTTAAGTCGGCATTGTGCCTTTTGTATTTAATTCCGATGCAATTTCTGAGTTTCATCGTCAATAAGAAGGTCCAAGTGATACAGTAAACCTAAAGTGAAGCATCGGAATCTATAACTAGTATCACAGGAATGGTTCAAAACATAGACAGTTTGAAGAGTCAGTCTTCTTGTACTTAAGTCGGCATTGTGCCTTTTCTATTTAATTCCGATACAGTTTCTGTGTTTCGTCGTCAATCAGAGGGTCCAAGGGATACAGTAAACCTAAAGTGAAGCATCGTAATCTATAACTAGTGTCACAGGAATGGTTCAAAACATAGACAGAAGGATGAATCAGTCTTCTTGTACGTAAGTTGGCATGTTGCCTTTTGTATTTTATTCCGATGCAATTTCTGTGTTTCATCGTCAATAAGAAGGTCAGAAGGATACCGTAAACCTGAAGTGAAGCATCGGAATCTATAACTAGTGTCACGGGAATGGTTCAAATCTTAGATATTAGGAAGAGTCAGTCTTCTTATACTTAAGTCGGCACTGTGCCTTTTGTATTTAATTTCGAAGCAATTTCTGTGTTTCATCGTCAATTAGAAGATCAAAGGGATACAGTAAACCTGAAGTGAAGCATCGGAAAGTATAACTAGTGTCACAGGAATGGTTCAAAACATAGACAGAAGGATGAGTCAGCCTTCTTGTACGTAAGTCGGCATTGTGCCTTTTGTATTTAATTCCGATGCAATTTCTGTGTTTCATCGTCAATAAGAAAGTCAGAGGGATACAGTAAACATCAAGTGAAGCATCGGAATCTATAACTAGTGTCACGGGAATGGTTCAAAACATAGAGATTAGGAAGAGTCAGTCTTCTTATACTTAAGTCGGCACTGTGCCTTTTGTATTTAATTTCGATGCAATTTCTGTGTTTCATCGTCAATTAGAAGATCAGAGGGATACAGTAAACCTGAAGTGAAGCATCGGAATGTATAACTAGTGTCACAGGGATGGTTCAAATCATAGGCAGTAGGAAGAGTCAGATTTCTTGTACTTGAGTCGGCATTGTACCTTTTGTATTTAATTCCCATGCAATTTCTGTGTTTTATCGTCAATAAGAAGGTCCAAGGGTACAGTAAACATATTGTGAAGCATCCGAATCTAAAACTGGTCTCACAGGAAATGTTCAAAACATAGCCAGTAAGAAGAGCGAGTTCTCTTGTACTTAAGTCGGCATTGTGCCTTTTCTTTTTAATTCCGATGCAGTTTCTGTGTTTCATCGTCAATAAGAAGGTGCAAGGGATACAGTAAACCTGAAGTGAGGCATCGGAATCTATAAGTAGTGTCACAGGAATGGTTCAAAACATAGACAGTAGGAAGAGTAAGTCTTCTTGTACTTAAGTCGGCATTGTGCCCTTTGTATTTAATTCCGATGCAATTTCTGTGTTTCAACATCAATAAGAAGGGCAGAGGGATACAGTAAACCTGAAGTGAGGCATCGGAATCTATAACTAGTGTCACAGGAATGGTTCAAAACATAGTCAGTAAGAAGAGTCAGTCTTCTTGTATTTAAGTTGGCATGGTGCCTTTTGTATTTAATTCCGATGCAATTTCTGTGTTTCATCGTCAATAAAAAGGTCCAAGGGATACAGTAAACATATCGTGAAGCATCGGAATCTAAAACTGGTCTCACAGGAAATGTTCAAAACATAGCCAGTAAGAGGAGTGAATTCTCTTGTACTTAAGTCGGCATTGTGCCTTTTCTTTTTAATTCCGATGCAATTTCTGTGTTTCATCGTCGATAAGAAGGTCCAAGGGATACAGTAAACCTGAAGTGAGGCATCGGAATCTATAAGTAGAGTCACAGGAATGGTTCAAAACATAGAGAGATCGAAGAGTCAGTCTTCTTGTACTTAAGTCGGCATTGTGCCCTTTGTATTTAATTCCGATGCAATTTCTGTGTTTCATCGTCAATAAGGAAGTCAGAGGGCTACAGTAAACCTAAGTGAAGCTTCGGAATCTATAACTAGTGTCACACGAATTTTTAATAACATTGACAGTAGGAAGAGTCAGTCTTCTTGTACTTAATTCGGCATTGTGCCTTTTGTATTTAATTCCGATGCAATTTTTTGTGTTTCATCGTCAATAAGAAGGTCCAAGTGATACAGTAAACCTAAAGTGAAGCATCGGAATCTATAACTAGTGTCACAGGAATGGTTCAGAACATAGACAGTAAGAAGGGTCAGTCTTCTTGTACTTAAGTCGGCATTGTGCCTTTCCTAATTAATTCTGATGCAATTTCTGTGTTTCGTCGTCAATAAGAAGGTCCAAGGAATGCAGTAAACCTGAAGTGAAGCATCGGAATCTATAACAAGTGTCACAGGAATGGTTCAGAAAATAGACAGTAGGAAGAGTCAGTCTTCTTGTACTTAAGTCAACATTGTGCCTTTTGTATTTAATTCCGATGCAATTTCTGTGTTTCATCGTCAATAACAAGGTCCAAGGGATACAATAAACCTGAAGTGAAGCATCGGAATCTGTAACTAGCGTCACAGGAATGCTTCAAAACATAGACAGTAGGAAGAGTCTGTCTTCTTGTACTTAAGTCGGCATTGTGCCTTTTGTATTTAATTCCGATGCAATTTCCGTGTTTCATCATCAATAAGAAGGTCCAAGGGATACAGTAAACCTGAAGTGAGGCATCGGAATCTATAACTAGTGTCACAGGAATGGTTCAAATCATAGTCAGTTAGAGGAGTCAGTCATCTTCTACTTAAGTCGGCATGGTGCCTCTTGTATTTAATTCCGATGCAATTTCTGTGTTTCATCGTCAATAAGAAGGTCCACGGGATACAGTAAACATATAGCGAAGCATCGGAATCTAAAACTGGTCTCACAGGAATAGTTCAAAGCATAGTCAGTAAGAAGAGTCAGTCTACTTGTACTTAAGTCGGCATTGTGCTTTTTCTATTTAATTCCGATGCAATTTCTAAGTTTCATCGTCAATAAGAAGGTCAGATGGATACAGTAAACCTGAAGTGAAGCATCGGAATCTATAACTAGTGTCACACGAATGGTTTATAACATTGACAGTAAGAAGAGTCAGTCTTCTTGTACTTAAGTTGGCATTGTGCCTTTTGTATTTAATTCCGATGCAATTTCTGTGTTTCATCGTCAATACGAAGGTCCAAGTGATACAGTAAACCTAAAGTGAGGCATCGGAATCCATAACTAGTGTCACAGGAATGGTTCAAAACATAGACAGTAAGAAGAGTCAGTCTTCTTGTACTTAAGTCGGCATTGTTCCTTTCCTATTTAATTCCGATGCAATTTCTGTGTTTCGTCGTCAATAAGAAGGTCCAAGGGATGCAGTAAACCTGAAGTGAAGCATCGAAATCTATAACTAGTGTCACAGGAATGGTTCAAAACATAGACAGTAAGAAGAGTCAGTCCTCCTGTACTTAAGTCGGCATTGTGCCTTTTGTATTTAATTCCGTTGCAATTTATGTGTTTCATCGACAATAAGAAGCGAGGAGGGATAAAGTAAACCTGAAGTGAAGCATCGGAATCTATAACTAGTGTCACAGGAATGGTTCAAAACATAGACAGTTTGAAGAGTCAGTCTTCTTGTACTTAAGTCGGCATTGTGCCTTTTCTATTTAATTCCGATGCAGTTTCTGTGTTTCGTCGTAAATGAGAAGGTCCAAGGGATACAGTAAACGTGAAGTGAAACATCGGAATCTATAACTAGTGTCACAGGAATGGTTCAAAACATAGACAGAAAGATGAGTCAGTCTTCTTGTACGTAAGTCGGCATTGTGCCTTTTGTATTTCATTCCGATGCAATTTCTGTGTTTCATTGTCAATAAGAAGGTCAGAGGGCTACAGTAAACCTGAAGTGAAGCTTCGGAATCTATAGCTAGTGTCACAGGAATGGTTCAAAACAGAGACAGTAGGAAGAGTCAGCCTTCTTGTACTTAAGTCGGCATTGTGCCTTTTCTTTTTAATTCCGATGCAACTTCTGTGTTTCATCGTCAATAAGAAGGTCCATGGGATACAGTAAACCTGAAGTTAGGCATCGGAATCTATAAGTAGTGTCACAGGAATGGTTCAAAACATAGACAGTAGGAAGAGTAAGTCTTCTTGTACTTAAGTCGGCATTGTTCCCTTTGTATTCAATTCCGATGCAATTTCTGTGTTTCAACATGAATAAGAAGGTCAGAGAGATACAGTAAACCTGAAGTGAAGCATCGGAATCTAATACCGGTCTCACAGGAAAGGTTCATAGCATAGAGAGTAAGATGAGCCAGTCATCTTGTATTTGAGTCGGCATTGTGCCTTTTGTATTTAATTCCGATGCAATTTCTGTGTTTCATCGTCAATAAGAAGGTCAGAGGGCTACAGTAAACCTAAGTGAAGCTTCGGAATCTATAGCTAGTGTCACAGGAATGGTTCAAAACATAGTCAGTAAAAAGAGTCAGTCCTCTTGTACTTAAGTCGGCATTGCGCCTTTTGTATTTAAATCCGATGCAATTTCTGTGTTTCATCGACAATAAGTAGGTCAGAGGGATACAATAAACCTGAAGTGAAGCATTGGAATCTATAACTAATGTCACAGGAATGGTTCAAAACATAGAAAGTTGGAAGAGTCAGTCTTCTTGTACTTAAGTCGGCATTGTGCCTTTTCTATTCAATTCCGATGCAGTTTTTGTGTTTCGTCGTCAATGAGAAGGTCCAAGGGATACAGAAACCTGAAGTGAAGCATCGGAATCAATAACTAGTGTCACAGGAATGGTTCAAAACATAGACAGAAGGATGAGTCAGTCTTCTTGTACGTAATTCGGCATTGTGCCTTTTGTATTTAATTCCGATGCAATTTCTGTGTTTCATCGTCAATAAGAAGGTCAGAGGGATACAGTAAACCTGAAGTGAAGCATCGGAATCTATAACTAGTATCACGGAAATGGTTCAAAACATAGAGATTAGGAAGAGTCACTCTTCTTATACTTAAGTCGGCACTGTGCCTTTTGTATTTAATTCCGATGCAACTTCTGTGTTTCATCGTCAATTAGAAGGGCAGAGGGATGCAGTAAACCTGAAGTGAAGCATCGGAATGTATAACTAGTGTCACGGGATTGGTTCAAATCATAGACAGTAGGAAGAGTCAGATTTCTTGTACTTGAGTCGTTATTGTGCCTTTTGTATTTAATTCCGATGCAATTTCTGTGTTTCATCGTCAATAACAAGGTCAGAGGGATACAGTAAACCTTAAGTGAAGCATCGGAATGTATAACTAATGACACAGGAATGGTTCAAAACATAGACAGTAGGAAGAGTCAGTCTTCTTGTACTTGTGTCGGCATTGTGCCTTTTGTATTTATTTCTGATGCCATTTCTGTGTTTCATCGTCAATAAGAAGGTCAGAGGGATACAGTAAACCTGAAGTGAAGCATCGGAATCTATAACTAGTCTCACAGGATGGTAAAAAACATAGACAGCAGAAGAGTCAATCTTCTTGTACTTAAGTCGGCATTCTGCCATTTGTATTTAATTCCGATGCAATTTCTGAGTTTCATCGTCAATAAGAAGGTCAGAGGGATGCAGTAAACCTGAAGTGAAGCATCGGAATCTATAACTAGTGCCACAGGAATGGTTCAAAACACAGACAGTAGGAAGAGTCAGTATTCTTGTACTTAAGTCGGCATTGTGCCTTTTGTATTTAATTCCGATGCAATTTCTCTGTTTCATCGTCAATAAGAAAGTCAGAGGGGTATAGTAAACCTGAAGTGAAGCATCGGAATCTAAAACTGGTCTCACAGGAAAGGTTCAAAGCATAGACAGTAAGAAAAGCCAGTCATCTATTATTTGAGTCGGCATTGTGCCTTTTGTATTTAATTCCGATGCAATTTCTGTGTTTTAACGTCAATAAGAAGGTCAGAGGGATACAATAAACCTGAAGTGAAGCGTCGGAATCTATAACTAGTGTCACAGGGATGGTTCAAAACGTAGACAGTGGGAAGAGTCAGCCTTCTTGTACTTAAGTCGGCATTGTGCGTTTTGTATTTAATTCCGATGCAATTTCTGTGTTTCATCGTCAATAAGAAGGTCAGATGGATACAGTAGACCTGAAGTGAAGCATCGGAATCTGTAACTAGTGTCACAGGAATTGTTCAAAACATAGACAGTAAGAAGAGTCAGTCTTCTTGTACTTAAGTCGGCATTGTGCCTTTCCTATTTAATTCCAGTGCATTTTCTGTGTTTCGTCGTCAATAAGAAGGTCCAAGTGATGCAGTAAACCTGAAGTGAAGCATCGGATTCTATAACTAGTGTCACAGGAATGGTTCAAATCATTGACAGTAAGAAGAGTCAGTTTTCTTGTACTTAAGTCGGCATTGTGCATTTTCTATTTAATTCCGATGCAATTTCTGTGTGTCATCGTCAATAATAAAGTCCAAGGGATATAGTAAACCTGAAGTGAAGAATCGGAATCTGTAACTAGTGTCACAGGAATGCTTCAAAACATAGACAATAGGAAGAGTCAGTCTTTTTGTACTTAAGTCGGCATTGTGCATTTTGTATTTAATTCCGATGCAACTTCTGTGTTTCTTCGTCAATAAGAAGGTCCAAGGGATACTGTACACCTGAAATGAAGCATCGTATTCTATAACTAGTGTCACAGGAATCGTTCAAATCGTAGACAGTAAGGAGAGTCAGTCTTCTTGTACTGAAGTCGGCGTTGTGCCCTTTCTATTTAATTCCGATGCAATTTCTGTGTTTGATCATCAAGAAGAAGGTCAGAGGGATACAGTTAACCTGAAGTGAAGCATCGGAATGTATAACTAGTGTCACAGGAATTGTTCAAAGCATAGCCAGTAGGAAGAGTCAGTCTTCCTGTACTTGAGTCTGCATTGTGCCTTTTGTATTTAATTCCGATGCATTTTCTGTGTGTCATCGTCAATAAGAAGGTCAGAGGGATACAGTATACCTGAAGTGAAGCACAGGAATCTATAACTAGTGTCACAGGAATGGTTAAAATCATTGACATTAAGATGAGTCAGTCTTATTGTACTTAAGTCGGCATTGTGCCTTTTGTATTTAATTCCGATGCAATTTCAGTGTTTCATCGGCAATAAGAAGGGAGGAGTCATACAGTAAACCTGAAGTGAAGCATCGGAATCTATAACTAGTATCACAGGAATGGTTCAAATCATAGACAGTTTGAAGAGTCAGTCTTCTTGTACTTAAGTCGTCATTGTGCCTTTTGTATTTAATTGCGATGCAATTTCTGTGTTTCATCGTCAAGAAGATGGTCCAAGTGATACAGTAAACCTAAAGTGAAGCATCGGAATCTATAACTAGTGTCACAGGAATGGTTCAAAACATAGACAGTAAGAAGAGTCAGTCTTCTTGTACTTAAGTCGGCATTGTGCCTTTCCTATTTAATTCCGGTGCATTTTCTGTGTTTCGTCGTCAATAAGAAGGTCCAAGGGATGCAGTAAACCTAAAGTGAAGCATCGGAATGTATAACTAGTGTCACAGGAATGGTTCAAATCGTTGCCAGTAAGAAGAGTCAGTCTACTTGTACTTAAGTCGGCTTTGTTCTTTTTGTATTTAATCCCCATGCAATTTCTGTGTTTCATTGTAAATAAGAAGGTCCAAGGGATACAGTAAACCTGAAGTGAATCATCGGAATCTATAACTAGTGTCACAGGAAAAGTTCAAAGCATAGTCAGTAAGAAGAGTCAGTCTACTTGTACTTAAGTCGGCATTCTAACTTCTCTATTTAATTCCGATGCAATATCTAAGTTTCATCGTCAATAAGAAGGTCAGAGGGATACAGTAAACCTGAAGTGAATCATCGGATTCTATAACTAGTGTCACACGAATGGTTAATAACATTGACAGTAAGAAGAGTCAGTCTTCTTGTACTTAAGTCGGCGTTGTGCCTTTTGTATTTAATTCCGATGCAATTTCTGTGTTTCATCGTCAATAAGAAGTTCCAAGTGATACAGTAAACCGAAAGTGAAGCATCGGAAACTATAACTAGTGTCACCAGAATGGTTCAAAACGTAGACAGTAAGAAGAGTCAGTCTTCTTGTACTTAAGTCGGCATGGTGCCTTATGTATTCAATTCCGATGCAATTTCTGTGTTTCAACATCAATAAGAAGGTCAGAGGGATACAGTAAACCTGAAGTGAGGCATCGGAATCTATAAGTAGTGTCACAGGAATGGTTCAAAACATAGTAAGTGAGAAGAGTCAGTCTTCTTGTATTTAAGTCGGCATGGTGCCTTTTGTATTTAATTCCGATGCAATTTCTGTGTTTCATCGTCAATAAGAAGGTCCAAGGGATACAGTAAACCTGAAGTGAGGCATCGGAATCTATAAGTAGTGTCACAGGAATGGTTCAAAACATAGACAGTATGAAGAGTAAGTCTTCTTGTACTTAAGTCGGCATTGTGCCCTTTGTATTTAATTCCAATGCAATTTCTGTGTTTCAACATCAATAAGAAGGTCAGAGGGATACAGTAAACCTGAAGTGAAGCATCGGAATCTAATACCGGTCTCACAGGAAAGGTTCATATCATAAAGAGTAAGAAGAACCAGTCATCTTGTATTTGAGTCGGCATTGTGCCTTTTGTATTTAATTCCGATGCAATTTCTGTGTTTCATCGTCAATGAGAAGGTCAGAGGGCTACAGTAAACCTAAGTCAAGCTTCGGAATCTATAGCTAGTGTCACAGGAATGGTTCAAAACATAGTCAGTAAAAAATGTCAGTCCCCTTGTACTTAAGTCGGCATTGCGCCTTTTGTATTTAAATCCGATGCAATTTCTGTGTTTCATCGACAATAAGAATGTCAGAAGGATACAGTATACCTGAAGTGAAGCATTGGAATCTATAACTAATGTCACAGGAATGGTTCAAAACATAGAAAGTTGGAACAGTCAGTCTTCTTGTTCATAAGTCGGCATTGTGCCTTTTCTATTTAATTCCGATGCAGTTTTTGTGTTTCGTCGTCAATGAGAACGTCCAAGGGATACAGAAACCTGAAGTGAAGCATCGGAATCTATTACTAGTGTCACAGGAATGGTTCAAAACATAGACAGAAGGATGAGTCAGTCTTCTTGTACGTAAGTCGTCATTGTGCCTTTTGTATTTAATTCCGATGCAATTTCTGTGTTTCATCGTCAATAAGAAGGTCAGAGGGATACAGTAAGCCTGAAGTGAAGCATCGGAATCTATAACTATTGTCACAGGAATGGTTCAAAACATATAGAGTTGGAAGAGTCAGTCTTCTTGTACTTAAGTCGGCATTGTGCCTTTTCTATTTAATTCCGATGCAGTTTCCGTGTTTCGTCGCCAATGAGAAGATACAAGGGATACAGTAAACCTGAAGTGAAGCATCGGAATCTATAACTAGTGTCACAGGAATGGTTCAAAACATAGACAGAAGGATGAGTCAGTCTTCTTGTACGTAAGTCGGCATTTTGCCTTTTGTATTTAATTCCGATGCAATTTCTGTGTTTCATCGACAATAAGAAAGGAGGAGGGATACAGTAAACCTGAAGTGAAACATCGGTATCTATAACTAGTGTCACAGGAATGGTTCAAAACAAAAACAGTTCGAAGAGTCAGTCTTCTTGTACTTAAGTCGGCATTGTGCCTTTTCTATTTAATTCCGATGCAGTTTCTGTGTTTCGTCGTCAATGAGAAGGTCCAAGGGATAGAGTAAACCTGAAGTGAAGCAACGGAATCTATAACTAGTGTCTCAGTAATGGTTCAAATATAGACAGAAGGATGAGTCAGTCTTCTTGTACGTAAGTCGGCATTGTGCCTTTTGTATTTAATTCCGATGCAATTTCTGTGTTTCATCGTCAATAAGAAGGTCAGAGGGATACAGTAAACCTGAAGTGAAGCATCGGAATCTATAACTAGTGTCACGGGAATGGTTCAAAACATAGAGATTTGGAAGAGTCAGTCTTCTTATACTTAAGTCGGCACTGTGCCATTTGTATTTAATTTCGAAGCAATTTCTGTGTTTCATCGTCAATGAGAAGGTCCAAGGGATACAGTAAACCTGAAGTGAAGCATCGGAATCTATAACTAGTGTCACAGGAATGGTTCAAAACATAGACAGAAGGATGAGTCAGTCTTCTTGTACGTAAGTCGGCATTTTGCCTTTTGTATTTAATTCCGATGCAATTTCTGTGTTTCATCGTCAATAAGAAGGTCAGAGGGATACAGTAAACCTGAAGTGAAGCATCGGAATCTATAACTAGTGTCACACGAATGGTTAATCACATTGACAGTAAGAAGAGTCAGTCTTCTTGTACTTAAGTTGGCATTGTGCCTTTTGTATTTAATTCCGATGCAATTTCTGTGTTTCATCGTCAATAAGAAGGTCCAAGTGATACAGTAAACCTAAAGTGAAGCATCGGAATCTATAACTAGTGTCACAGGAATGGTTCAAAACATAGACAGTAAGAAGAGTCAGTCTTCTTGTACTTAAGTCGGCATTGTGCCTTTCCTAAGTAATTCCGATGCAATTTCTGTGTTTCGTCGTCAATAAGATGGTCCAAGGGATGCAGTAAACCTGAAGTGAAGCATCGGAATCTATAACTAGTGTCACAGGAATGGTTCAAATCGTAGACAGTAAGAAGAGTCAGTCCTCTTGTACTTAAGTCGGCATTGTGCCTTTTGTATTTAATTCCGATGCAATTTCTGTGTTTCATCGACAATAAGAAGGGAGGAGGAATACAGTAAACCTGAAGTGAAGCATCGGAATCTATAACTAGTGTCACAGGAATGGTTCAAAACAAAAACAGTTTGAAGAGTCAGTCTTCTTGTACTTAAGTCGGCATTGTGCCTTTTTTTTTTAAATCCGATGCAGTTTCTGTGTTTCGTCGTCAATGAGAAGGTCCAAGGGATACAGTAAACCTGAAGTGAAGCATCGGAATCTATAACTAGTGTCACAGGAATGGTTCAAATATAGACAGAAGGACGAGTCACTCTTCTTGTACGTAAGTCGGCATTGTGCCTTTTGTATTTAATTCCGATGCAATGTCTGTGTTTCATCGTCAATAAGAAGGTCAGAGGGATACAGTAAACCTGAAGTGAAGCATCGGAATCTATAACTAGCGTCACACGAATGGTTAATCACATTGACAGTAAGGAGAGTCAGTCTTCTTGTACTTAAGTTGGCATTGTGCCTTTTGTATTTAATTCCGATGCAATTTCTGTGTTTCATCGTCAATAAGAAGGTCCAAGTGATACAGTAAACCCAAAGTGAAGCATCGGAATCTATAACTAGTGTCACAGGAATGGTTCAAATCATAGACAGTAAGAAAAGTCAGTCTTCTTGTACTTAAGTCGGCATTGTGCCTTTCCTAAGTAATTCCGATGCAATTTCCGTGTTTCGTCGTCAATACGATGGTCCAAGGGATGCAGTAAACCTGAAGTGAAGCATCGGAATCTATAACTAGTGTCACAGGAATGGTTCAAATCATAGACAGTAAGAAGAGTCAGTCCTCTTGTACTTAAGTCGGCATTGTGCCTTTTGTATTTAATTCCGATGCAATTTCTGTGTTTCATCGACAATAAGAAGGGAGGAGGGATACAGTAAACCTGAAGTGAAGCATCGGTATCTATAACTAGTGTCACAGGAATGGTTCAAAACAAAAACAGTTTGAAGAGTCAGTCTTCTTGTACTTATGTCGGCATTGTGCCTTTTCTATTTAATTCCGATGCAGTTTCTGTGTTTCGTCGTCAATGAGAAGGTCCAAGGGATACAGTAAGCCTGAAGTGAAGCATCCGAATTTATAACTAGTGTCACAGGAATGGTTCAAATATAGACAGAAGGATGAGTCAGTCTTCTTGTACGTAAGTCGGCATTGTGCCTTTTGTATTTAATTCCGATGCAATTTCTGTGTTTCATCGTCAATAAGAAGGTCAGAGGGATACAGTAAACCTGAAGTAAAGTATCGGAATCTATAACTAGTGTCACGGGAATGGTTCAAAACATAGAGATTTGGAAGAGTCAGTCTTCTTATACTTAAGTCGGCACTGTGCCATTTGTATTTAATTTCGAAGCAATTTCTGTGTTTCATCGTCAATGAGAAGGTCCAAGGGATACAGTAAACCTGAAGTGAAGCATCGCAATCTATAACTAGTGTCACAGGAATGGTTCAAAACATAGACAGAAGGATGAGTCAGTCTTCTTGTACGTAAGTCGGCATTTTGCCTTTTGTATTTAATTCCGATGCAATTTGTGTGTTTCATCGTCAATAAGAAGGTCAGAGGGATACAGTAAACCTGAAGTGAAGCATCGGAATCTATAACTAGTGTCACACGAATGGTTAATCACATTGACAGTAAGAAGAGTCAGTCTTCTTGTACTTAAGTTGGCATTGTGCCTTTTCTATTTAATTCCGATGCAATTTCTGTGTTTCATCGACAATAAGAAGGGAGGAGGGATACAGTAAACCTGAAGTGAAGCATCGGAATCTATAACTAGTGTCACAGGAATGGTTCAAAACATAAACAGTTTGAAGAGTCAGTCTTCTTGTACTTAAGTCGGCATTGTGCCTTTTCTATTTAATTCCGACGCAGTTTCTGTGTTTCGTCGTCAATGAGAAGGTCCAAGGGATACAGTAAACCTGAAGTGAAGCATCGGAATCTATAACTAGTGTCACAGGAATGGTTCAAATATAGACAGAAGGATGAGTCAGTCTTCTTGTACGTAAGTCGGCATTGTGCCTTTTGTATTTAATTCCGATGCAATTTCTGTGTTTCATCGTCAATACGAAGGTCAGAGGGATACAGTAAACCTGAAGTGAAGCATCGGAATCTATAACTAGTGTCACGGGAATGGTTCAAAACATAGAGATTTGGAAGAGTCAGTCTTCTGATACTTAAGTCGGCACTGTGCCATTTGTATTTAATTTCGAAGCAATTTCTGTGTTTCATCGTCAATTAGAAGATCAGAGTGATACAGTAAACCTGAAGTGAACATCGGAATGTATAACTTATGTCACAGGAATGGTTCAAATCATAGACAGTAGGAAGAACCAGATTTCTTGTACTTGAGTGGGCCTTGTGCCTTTTGTATTTAATTCCGATGCAATTTCTGTGTTTCATCGTCAATAAGAAGTTCCAAGTGATACAGTAAACCTAAAGTGAAGCATCGGAAACTATAACTAGTGTCACCGGAATGGTTCAAAACGTAGACAGTAAGAAGAGTCAGTCTTCTTGTACTTAAGTCGGTATTGTGCCTTTTGTATTCACTTCCGATGCAATTTCTGTGTTTCAACATCAATAAGAAGGTCAGAGGGATACAGTAAACCTGAAGTGAGGCATCGGAATCTATAACTAGTGTCACAGGAATGGTTCAAAACATAGTAAGTGAGAAGAGTCAGTCTTCTTGTATTTAAGTCGTTATGGTGCCTTTTGTATTTAATTCCGATGATTTCTGTGTTTCATCGTCAATAAGAAGGTCCAAGGGATACAATAAACCTGAAGTGAGGCATCGGAATCTATAAGTAGTGTCACAGGAATGGTTCAAAACATAGACAGTAGGAAGAGTAAGTCTTCTTGTACTTAAGTCGGCATTGTGCCCTTTGTATTTAATTCCGATGCAATTTCTGTGTTTCAACATCAATAAGAAAGTCAGAGGGATACAGTAAACCTGAAGTGAAGCATCGGAATCAATACCAGTCTCACAGGAAAGGTTCATAGCATAGAGAGTAAGAAGAGCCAGTCATCTTGTATTTGAGTCGGCATTGTGCCTTTTGTATTTAATTCCGATGCAATTTCTGTGTTTCATCGTCAATAAGAAGGTCAGAGGGCTACAGTAAACCTAAGTGAAGCTTCGGAATCTATAGCTAGTGTCACAGGAATGGTTCAGAACATAGTCAGTAAAAGGAGTCAGTCCTCTTGTACTTAAGTCGGCATTGCACTTTTTGTATTTAAATCCGATGCAATTTCTGTGTTTCATCGACAATAAGAAGGTCAGAGGGATACAGTATACCTGAAGTGAAGCATTGGAATCTATAACTAATGTCACAGGAATGGTTCAAAGCATAGAAAGTTGGAACAGTCAGTCTTCTTGTACATACGTCGGCTTTGTGCCTTTTCTATTTAATTCCGAAGCAGTTTTTGTGTTTCGTCGTCAATGAGAACGTCCAAGGGATACAGAAACCTGAAGTGAAGCATCGGAATCTATTACTAATGTCTCAGGAATGGTTCAAAACATAGACAGAAGGATGAGTCAGTCTTCTTGTACGTAAGTCGTCATTGTGCCTTTTGTATTTAATTCCGATGCAATTTCTGTGTTTCATCGTCAATAACAAGGTCAGAGGGATACAGTAAACCTGAAGTGAAGCATCGGAATCTACAACTATTGTCACAGGAATGGTTTAAAATATAGAGAGTTTGAAGAGTCAGTCTTCTTGTACTTAAGTCGGCATTGTGCCTTTTCTATTTAATTCCGATGCAGTTTCTGTGTTTCGTCGCCAATGAGAAGGTCCAAGGGATACAGTAAACCTGAAGTGAAGCATCGGAATCTATAACTAGTGTCACAGGAATGGTTCAAAACATAGACAGAAGGATGAGTCAGTCTTCTTGTACGTAAGTCGGCATTTTGCCTTTTGTATTTAATTCCGATGCAATTACTGTGTTTCATCGTCAATAAGAAGGTCAGAGGGATACAGTAAACCTGAAGTGAAGCATCGGAATCTATAACTAGTGTCACAGGAATGGTTCAAAACATAGACAGTAAGAAGAGTCAGCCCTCTTGTACTTAAGTCGGCATTGTGCCTTTTGTATTTAATTCCGATGCAATTTCTGTGTTTCATCGACAATAAGAAGGGAGGAGGGATACAGTAAACCTGAAGTGAAGCATCGGAATCTATAACTAGTGTCACAGGAATGGTTCAAAACATAAACAGTTTGAAGAGTCAGTCTTCTTGTACTTAAGTCGGCATTGTGCCTTTTCTATCTAATTCCGAGGCAGTTTCTGTGTTTCGTCGTCAATGAGAAGGTCCAAGGGATACAGTAAACCTGAAGTGAAGCATCGGAATCTATAACTAGTGTCACAGGAATGGTTCAAATATAGACAGAAGGATGAGTCAGTCTTCTTGTACGTAAGTCGGCATCGTGCCTTTTGTACTTAATTCCGATGCAATTTCTGTGTTTCATCGTCAATAAGAAGGTCAGAGGGATACAGTAAACCTGAAGTGAAGCATCGAAATCTATAGCTAGTGTCACAGGAATGGTCAAGACAGAGACAGTGGGAAGAGTCAGCCCTCTTGTACTTAAGTCCGCATTGTGCCTTTTCTATTTAATTCCGATGCAAATTCTGTGTTTCGTCGTCAATACGAAGGTCCAAGGGATACAGTAAACCTGAAGTGAGGCATCTGAATCTATAAGTAGTGTCACAGGAATGGTTCCAAACATAGACAGTAGGAAGAGTAAGTCTTCATGTACTTAAGTCGGCATTGTGCCCTTTGTATTTAATTCCGATGCAATTTCTGTGTTTCATAGTCAATAAGAAGGTCAGAGGGATACAGTAAACCAGAAGTGAGGCATCGGAATCTATACCTAGTGTCACAGGAATGGTACAAAACATAGTCAGTAAGAAGAGTCAGCCTTCTTGTATTTCTGTCGGCATGGAGCCTTTTGTATTTAATTTCGATGCAATTTCTGTGTTTCATCGTCAATAAGAAGGTCCAAGGGACACAGTAAACATATTGTGAAGCATCGGAATCTAAAACTGGTCTCACAGGAAATGTTCAAAACATAGCCAGTAAGACGAGTGATTTCTCTTGTACCTAAGTCGGCATTGTGCCTTTTCTTTTTAATTCCGATGCAATTTCTGTGTTTCATCGTCAATAAGAAGGTCCAAGGGATACAGTAAACCTGAAGTTAGGCATCGGAATCTATAAGTAGTGTCACAGGAATGGTTTAAAACATAGACAGTAGGAAGAGTAAGTCTTCTTGTACTAAGTCGGCATTGTGCAATTTCTATTTAATTCCGATGCAATTTCTGTGTTTCAATATCCATAAGAAGGTCAGAGGGATACAGTAAACCTGAAGTGAAGCATCGGAATCTAATACCGGTGTCACAGGAAAGGTTCATAGCATAGATAGTAAGAAGAGCCAGTCATCTTGTATTTGTGTCGGCATTGTGCCTTTTGTATTTAATTTCGATGCAATTTCTGTGTTTCATCGACAATAAGAAGGTCAGAGGGATACAGTAAACCTGAAGTGAAGCATCGGAATCCACAACTAGTGTCACACGAATGGTTAATAACCTTTACAGTAAGAAGAGTCAGACTTCTTGTACTTAAGTCGGCATTGTGCCTTTTGTATTTAATTCCGATGCAATTTCTGTGTTTCATCGTCAATAAGAAGGTCCAAGTTATACAGTAAACCTAAAGTGAAGCATCGGAATCTATAACTAGTGTCACAGGAATGGTTCAAAACATAGACAGTAAGAAGAGTCAGTCTTCTTGTACTTAAGTCGGCATTGTGCCTTTCCTAAGTAATTCCGATGCAATTTCTGTGTTTCGTCGTCAATAGGAAGGTCCAAGGGATGCAGTAAACCTGAAATGAAGCATCGGAATCCATAACTAGTGTCACAGAAATGGATCAAAGCATAGACAGTAAGAAGAGTCAGTCCTCTTGTACTTAAGTCGGCATTGTGCCTTTTATATTTATTTCCGATGCAATTTCTGTGTTTCATCGAGAATAAGAAGGGAGGAGGGATACAGTAAACCTGAAGTGAAGCATCGGAATCTATAACTAGTATCACAGGAATGGTTCAAAACATAGACAGTTTGAAGAGTTAGTCTTCTTGTACTTAAGTCGGCATTGTGCCTTTTCTATTTAATTCCGATTCAGTTTCTGTGTTTCGTCGTCAATGAGAAGGTCCAAGGGATACAGTAAACCAGAAGTGAAGCATCGGAATCTATAACTAGTGTCACAGGAATGGTTCAAAACATAGACAGAAGGATGAGTCAGTCTTCTTGTACGTAAGTCGGCATTGCGCCTTTTGTATTTAATTCCAATGCAATTTCTGTGTTTCATCGTCAAAAAGAAGGTCAGAGGGATACAGTAAACCTGAAGTGAAGCATCGGAATCTATAACTAGTGTCACAGGAATGGTTCAAAACATAGACAGATTGATGAGTCAGTCTTCTTGTACGTAAGTCGGCATTGTGCCTTTTGTATTTAATTCCGATGCAATTTCTGTGTTTCATCGTCAATAAGAAGGTCAGAGGGATACAGTATACCTGAAGTGAAGCATCGGAATCTATAACTAGTGTCACAGGAATGGTTCAAAACTTAGAGAGTTTGAAGAGTCAGTCTTCTTGTACTTAAGTCGGCATTGTGCCTTTTCTATTTAATTCCGATGCAGTTTCTGTGTTTCGTCGCCAATGAGAAGGTCCAAGGGATACAGTAAACCTGATGTGAAGCATCGGAATCAATAACTAGTGTCACAGGAATGGTTCAAAACATAGACAGAAGGATGAGTCAGTCTTCTTGTACGTAAGTCGGCATTGTGCCTTTTGTATTTAATTCCGATGCAATTTCTGTGTTTCATCGTCAATAAGAAGGTCAGAGGGATACAGTAAACCTGAAGTGAAGCATCGGAATCTATAACTAGTGTCACACGAATGGTTAATCACATTGACAGTAAGGAGAGTCAGTCTCCTTTTACTTAAGTTGGCATTGTGCCTTTTGTATTTAATTCCGATGCAACTTCTGTGTTTCATCGTCAATTAGAAGGGCAGAGGGATACAGTAAACCTGAAGTCAAGCATCGGAATGTATAACTAGTGACACAGGAATGGTTCAAAACATAGACAGTAGGAAGAGTCAGTCTTCTTGTACTTGTGTCGGCATTGTGCCTTTTGTATTTATTTCCGATGCCATTTTTGTGTTTCATCGTCAATAAGAAGGTCAGAGTGATACAGTAAACCTGAAGTAAAGCATCGGAATCTATAACTAGTGTCACAAGGATGGTTCAAAGCATAGTCAGTAGGAAGAGTCAGTCTTGTTGTACTTAAGTCGGCATTGTGCGCTTTGTATTTAATTCCGATGCTTTCTGTGTTTCATCGTCAATGAGAAGGTCAGAGGGATACAGTGAGACTGATGTGAAGCATCAGAATCTATAACTAGTGTCACAGGAATGGTTCAAAACATAGACAGTAAGAAGAGTCAGTCTACCTGTACTTAAGTCGGCATTGTGCCTTTTGTATTTAATCCCGATGCCATTTCTGTGTTTCATCGTCAATAAGAAGGTCCAAGGGATACAGTACACCTGAAGTGAAGCATCGGAATCTATAACTAGTGTCACAAGAATGGTTCAAATCATAGACAGTAAGAAGAGTCAGTCTTCTTGTACTTAAGTCGGCATAGTGCCTTTTCTATTTAATTCCGATGCAATTTCTGTGTTTCATCATCAAGAAGAAGGCCAGAGCGATACTGTAAACCTGAAGTGAAGCATCGGAATGTATAAGTAGTGTCACAGGAATGTTTCAAACATAGACAGTGGGAAGAGTCAGTCTTCTTGTACCTGTGTCGGCATTGTGCCATTTGTATTTAATTCCGATGCAATTTCTGAGTTTCATCGTCAATAAGAAGGGCAGAGGGATGGAGTAAACCTGAAGTGAAGCATCGGAATGTATAACTAGTGTCACAGGCATGGTTCAAAACACAGACAGTAGGAAGAGTCAGTATTCTTGTACTTAAGTCGGCATTGTGCCTTTTGTATTTAATTCCGATGCAATTTCTCTGTTACATCGTCTATAAGAAAGTCAGAGGGATACAGTAAATCTGAAGTGAAGCATCGGAATCTAAAACTGGTCTCACAGGAAAGGTTCAAAGCATAGAGAGTAAGAAGAGCCAGTCATCTATTATTTGAGTCGGCATTGTGCCTTTTGTATTTAATTCCGATGCAATTTCTGAGTTTCATCGTCAATAAGAAGGTCAGAGGGATGCAGTAAACCTGAAGTGAAGCATCGGAATCTATAACTAGTGTGACAGGGATGGTTCAAAACGTAGACAGTAGGAAGAGTCAGTCTTCTTGCACTTAAGTCGGCATTGTGCGTTTTGTATTTAATTCCGATGCAATTTCTGGGTTTCATCGCCAATAAGAAGGTCAGAGGGATACAGTAAACCTGAATTGAAGCATCGGAATGTATAACTAGTGTTACAGGAATGATTCAAAACATAGACAGTAGGAAGAGTCAGTGTTCTTGTACTTGAGTCGGCATTGTGCCTTTTCTATTTAATTCCGATGCAAATTCTGTGATTCGTCGACAATAAGGAGGTCCAAGGGATACAGTAAACCTGAAGTGAAGAATCGGAATCTATAACTAGTGTCACAGGAATGGTTCAAAACATAGACAGTGGGAAGAGTCAGTCTCCTTGTACATAAGTCGGCATTGTGCCTTTTCTATTTAATTACGATGCAATTTCTGTTTTTCATCGTAAATAAGAAGGTCAGAGGGATACAGTACACCTGAAGTGAAGCAACGGAATCTATAACTAGTGTCAAAGGAATGGTTCAAAACATAGACAGTAGGAAGAGTCAGTCTTCTTGTACTTAAGTCGGCATTGTGCATTTTGTATTTAATTCCGATGCAACTTCTGTGTTTCATCGTCAATAAGAAGGTCAGAGGGATACAGTAAACCTGAAGTGAAGCATCGGAATCTATAACTAGTGTCACAAGAATTGTTCAAAACATAGACAGTAGGAAGAGTCATTCTTCTTGTACTTACATCGGCATTGTGCCTTTTCTATTTCATTCCGAAGCAAATTCTGTGTTTCATCGTCAATAAGAAGGTCAAAGGGATACAGTAAACGTAAAGTGAGTTATCGGAATCTATAACTAGTGTCACAAGAATGGTTCAAATCATAGCCAGTAAGAAGAGTCAGTCTTCTTGTACTTAAGTCGGCATATTGCCTTTTCTATTTAATTCCGATGCAATTTCTGTGTTTCATCATCAAGAAGAAGGTCAGAGCGATACTGTAAACCTGAAGTGAAGCATCGGAATGTGTAACTAGTGTCACAGGAATGTTTCAAACATAGACAGTAGGAAGAGCCAGTCTTCTTGTACTTGTGTCGGCATTGTGCCATTTGTATTTGATTCCGATGCAATTTCTGAGTTTCATCGTCAATAAGAAGGTCAGAGGGATGCAGTAAACCTGAAGTGAAGCATCGGAATCTATAACTAGTGTCACAGGAATAGTTCAAAACACGGACAGTAGGAAGAGTTAGTATTCTTGTACTTAATTCCGATGCAATTTCTCTGTTTCATCGTCAATAAGAAAGTAAGAGGGATACAGTAAACCTGAAGTGAAGCATCGGAATCTATAACTAGTGTCACAGGAATAATTAAAAACATTGACAGTAGGAAGAGTCAGTGTTCTTGTACTTGAGTCGGCATTGTGCCTTTTCTATTTAATTCCGATGCAAATTCTGTGTTTCGTCGACAATAAGAAGGTCCAAGGGATACAGTAAACCTGAAGTGAAGAATCGGAATCTATAACTGGTGTCACAGGAATGGTTCAAAACATAGACAGTGGGAAGAGTCACTCTCCTTGTACATAAGTCGGCATTGTGCCTTTTCTATTTAATTACGATGCAATTTCTGTGTTTCATCGTCAATAAGAAGGTCAGAGGGATACAGTACACCTGAAGTGAAGCATCGGAATCTGTAACTAGTGTCACAGGAATGGTTGAAAACATAGACAGTAAGAAGAGTCAGTCTTCTTGTACTTAAGTCGGCATTGTGCCTTTTCTATTTAATTCCGATGCAATTTCTGAGTTTGATCATCAAGAAGAAGGTCAGAGGGATACAGTAAAACTGAAGTGAAGCATCGGAATGTATAACTAGTGTCACAGGAATTGTTCAAATCATAGCCAGTACGAAGAGTCAGTCGTCTTGTACTTGAGTCGGCATTGTGCCTTTTGTATTTAATTCCGATGCAATTTCTGTGTTTCATCGTCAATAAGAGATTCAGAGGGCTACAGTAAACCTAAGTGAAGCTTCGGAATCTATAGCTAGTGTCACAGGAATGGTTCAACACATAGTCAGTAAAAAGAGTCAGTCCTCTTGTACTTAAGTCGGCATTGCGCCTTTTGTATTTAAATCCGATGCAATTTCTGTGTTTCATCGACAATAACAAGGTCAGAGGGATACAGTAAACCTGAAGTGAAGCATCGGAATCTATAGCTAGTGTCACACGAATGGTTAATCACATTGACAGTAAGGAGAGTCAGTCTTCTTGTACTTACATCGGCATTGTGCCTTTTCTATTTCATTCCGAAGCAAATTCTGTGTTTCATCGTCAATAAGACGGTCAAAGGGATACAGTAAACGTAAAGTGAGTTATCGGAATCTATAACTAGTGTCACAGGAATGGTTCAAAACATAGACAGATTTATGAGTCAGTCTTCTTGTACGTAAGGCGGCATTGTGCCTTTTGTATTTAATTCCGATGCAATTTCTGTGTTTCATCGTCAATAAGTAGGTCAGAGGGATACAGTAAACCTGAAGTGAAGCATCGGAATCTATAACTAGTGTCACAGGAATGGTTCAAAACTTAGAGAGTTTGAAGAGTCAGTCTACTTGTACTTAAGTCGGCATTGTGCCTTTTCTATTTAATTCCGATGCAGTTTCTGTGTTTCGTCGCCAATGAGAAGGTCCAAGGGATACAGCACACCTGATGTGAAGCATCGGAATCTATAACTAGTGTCACAGGAATGGTTCGAAACATAGACAGAAGGATGAGTCAGTCTCCTTGTACGTAAGTCGGCATTGTGCCTTTTGTATTTAATTCCGATGCAATTTCTGTGTTTCATCGTCAATAAGAAGGTCAGAGGGATACAGTAAACCTGAAGTGAAGCATCGGAATCTATAGCTAGTGTCACACGAATGGTTAATCACATTGACAGTAAGGAGAGTCAGTCTTCTTGTACTTAAGTTGGCATTGTGTCTTTTGTATTTAATTCCGATGCAACTTCTGTGTTTCATCGTCAATTAGAAGGGCAGAGGGATACAGTAAACCTGAAGTGAAGCATCGGAATGTATAACTAGTGTCACAGGATTGGTTCAAATCATAGACAGAAGGAAGAGTCAGATTTCTTGTACTTGAGTCGTTATTGTGCCTTTTGTATTTAATTCCGATGCAATTTCTGTGTTTCATCGTCAATAAGAAGGTCAGAGGGATACAGTAAACCTTAAGTGAAGCATCGGAATGTATAACTAGTGACACAGGACTGGTTCAAAACGTAGACAGCAGGAAGAGTCAGTCTTCTTGTACTTGTGTCGGCATTGTGCCTTTTGTATTTATTTCGGATGCCATTTCTGTGTTTCATCGTCAATAAGAAGGTCAGAGGGATACAGTAAACCTGAAGTAAAGCATCGAAATCTATAACTAGTGTCACAAGGATGGTTCAAAGCATAGTCAGAAGGAAGAGTCAGTCTTGTTGTACTTTAGTCGGCATTGTGCGCTTTGTATTTAATTCCGATGCTATTTCTGTGTTTCATTGTCAATGAGAGGGTCAGAGGGATACAGTGAGACTGATGTGAAGCATCAGAATCTATAACTAGTGTCACAGGAATGGTTCAAAACATACACAGTAAGAAGAGTCAGTCTACCTGTACTTAAGTCGGCATTGTGCCTTTTGTATTTAATCCCGATGCAATTTCTGTGTTTCATCGTCAATAAGAAGGTCCAAGCAATACAGTACACCTGAAGTGAAGCATCGGAATCTATAACTAGTGTCCCAAGAATGGATCAAATCATAGACTGTAAGAAGAGTCAGTCTTCTTGTACTTAAGTCGGCATAGTGCCTTTTCTATTTAATTCCGTTGCAATTTCTGTGTTTCATCATCAAGAAGAAGGCCAGAGCGATACTGTAAACCTGAAGTGAAGCATCGGAATGTATAACTAGTGTTACAGGAATGATTCGAAACATAGACAGTAGGAAGAGTCAGTGCTCTTGTACTTGAGTCGGCATTGTGCCTTTTCTATTTAATTCCGATGCAATTTCTGAGTTTCATCGTCAATAAGAAGGTCAGAGGGATGCAGTAAACCTGAAGTGAAGCATCGGAATCTATAACTAGTGTCACAGGAATGGTTCAAACACAGACAGTAGGAAGAGTCAGTATTCTTGTACTTAAGTCGGCATTGTGCTTTTTGTATTTAATTCCGATGCAATTTCACTGTTACATCGTCAATAAGAAAGTCAGAGGGATATAGTAAAATTGAAGTGAAGCATCGGAATCTAAAACTGGTCTCACAGGAAAGGTTCAAAGCATAGAGAGTAAGAAGAGCCAGTCACATAATATTTTAGTCGGCATTGTGCCTTTTGTATTTAATTCCGATGTAATGTCTGAGTTTCATCGTCAATAAGAAGGTCAGAGGGATGCAGTAAACCTGAAGTGAAGCATCGGAATCTATAACTAGTGTCACAGGGATGGTTCAAAACGTGGACAGTAGGAAGAGTCAGTCTTCTTGCACTTAAGTCGGCATTGTGCGTTTTGTATTTAATTCCGATACAATTTCTGTGTTTCATCGCCAATAAGAAGGTCAGAGGGATACAGTAAACCTGAATTGAAGCATCGGAATGTATAACTAGTGTTACAGGAATGATTCGAAACATAGACAGTAGGAAGAGTCAGTGCTCTTGTACTTGAATCGGCATTGTGCCTTTTCTATTTAATTCCGATGCAAATTCTGTGATTTGTCGACAGTAAGAAGGTCCAAGGGATACAGTAAACCTGAAGTGAAGAATCGGAATCTATAACTAGTGTCACAGGAATGGTTCAAAACATAGACAGTGGGAAGAGTCAGTCTCCTTGTACATAAGTCGGCATTGTGCCTTTTCTATTTAATTACGATGCAATCTCTGTGTTTCATCGTCAATAAGAAGGTCACAATGATACAGTACACCTGAAGTGAAGCATCGGAATCTATAACTAGTGTCAATGGAATGGTTCAAAACATAGACAGTAAGAAGAGTCAGTCTTCTTGTACTTAAGTCGGCATTGTGCATTTTCTATTTAATTCCGATGCAATTTCTGTGTGTCATCGTCAATAATAAAGTCCAAGGGATATAGTAAACCTGAAGTGAAGAATCGGAATCTATAACTAGTGTCACAGGAATGGTTCAAAACATAGACAGTAGGAAGAGTCAGTCTTCTTGTACTTAAGTCGGAATTGTGCGTTTTGTATTTAATTCCGATGCAACTTCTGTGTTTCATCGTCAATAAGAAGGTCAGAGGGATACAGTAAACCTGAAGTGAAGCATCGGAATCTATAACTAGTGTCACAAGAATTGTTCAAAACATAGACAGTAGGAAGAGTCATTCTTCTTGTACTTACATCGGCATTGTGCCTTTTCTGTTTCATTCCGAAGCAAATTCTGTGTTTCATCGTCAATAAGAAGGTCAAAGGGATACAGTAAACGTAAAGTGAGTTATCGGAATCTATAACTAGTGTCACAAGAATGGTTCAAATCATAGCCAGTAAGAGGAGTCAGTCTTCTTGTACTTAAGTCGGCATAGTGCCTTTTCTATTTAATTCCGATGCAATTTCTGTGTTTCATCATCAAGAAGAAGGTCAGAGCGATATGGTAAACCTGAAGTGAAGCATCGGAATGTGTAACTAGTGTCACAGGAATGTTTCAAACATAGACAGTTGGAAGAGCCAGTCTTCTTGTACTTGTGTCGGCATTGTGCCATTTGTATTTAATTCCGATGCAATTTCTGAGTTTCATCGTCAATAAGAAGGTCAGAGGGATGCAGTAAACCTGAAGTGAAGCATCGGAATCTATAACTAGTGTCACAGGAATGGTTCAAAACACGGACAGTAGGAAGAGTCAGTATTCTTGTACTTAATTCCGATGCAATTTCTCTGTTTCATCGTCAATAAGAAAGTAAGAGGGATACAGTAAACCTGAAGTGAAGCATCGGAATCTAAAACTGGTCTCACAGGAAAGGTTCAAAGCATAGAGAGTAAGAAGATCCAGTCATCTATTATTTGAGTCGGCATTGTGCCTTTTGTATTTAATTCCGATGCAATTTCTAAATTTCATCGTCAATAAGAAGGTCAGAGGGATACAGTAAACCTGAAGTGAAGCATCGGAATCTATAACTAGTGTCACAGGAATAATTAAAAACATTGACAGTAAGAAGAGTCAGTCTTCTTGTACTTAAGTCGGCATTGTGCGTTTTGTATTTAATTCTGATGCAATTTCTGTGTTTCATCGCCAATAAGAAGGTCAGAGGGATACTGTAAACCTGAATTGAAGCATCGGAATGTATAACTAGTGTTACAGGAATGATTCAAAACATAGACAGTAGGAAGAGTCAGTGTTCTTGTACTTGAGTCGGCATTGTGCCTTTTGTATTTAATTCCGATGCAATTTCTGTGTTTCATCGTCAATAAGAAATTCAGAGGGCTACAGTAAACCTAAGTGAAGCTTCGGAATCTATAGCTAGTGTCACGTGAATGGTTCAAAACATAGTCAGTAAAAAGAGTCAGTCCTCTTGTACTTAAGTCGGCATTGCGCCTTTTGTATCTAAATCCGATGCAACTTCTGTGTTTCATCGACAATAAGAAGGTCAGAGGGATACTGTAAACCTGAAGTGAAGCATCGGAATCTATAACTAGTGTCACAGGACTGGTTCAAAACATAGAGAGTTTGAAGAGTCAGTCTTCTTGTACTTAAGTCGGCATTGTGCCTTTTCTATTTAATTCCGATGCAGTTTCTGTGTTTCGTCGCCAATGAGAAGGTTCAAGGGATACAGTAAACCTGAAGTGAAGCATCGGAATCTATAACTAGTGTCACAGGAATGGTTCAAAACATAGACAGATTGATGAGTCAGTCTTCTTGTACGTAAGTCGGCATTGTGCCTTTTGTATTTAATTCCGATGCAATTTCTGTGTTTCATCGTCAACAAGAAGGTCAGAGGGATACAGTAAACCTGAAGTGAAGCATCGGAATCTATAACTAGTGTCACAGGAATGGTTCAAAACTTAGAGAGTTTGAAGAGTCAGTCTTCTTGTACTTAAGTCGGCATTGTGCCTTTTCTATTTAATTCCGATGCAGTTTCTGTGTTTCGTCGCCAATGAGAAGGTCCAAGGGATACAGTACACCTGATGTGAAGCATCGGAATCTATAACTAGTGTCACAGGAATGGTTCGAAACATAGACAGAAGGTTGAGTCAGTCTCCTTGTACGTAAGTCGGCATTGTGCCTTTTGTATTTAATTCCGATGCAATTTCTGTGTTTCATCGTCAATAAGAAGGTCAGAGGGATACAGTAAACCTGAAGTGAAGCATCGGAATCTATAACTAGTGTCACACGAATGGTTAATCACATTGACAGTAAGGAGAGTCAGTCTTCTTGTACTTAAGTTGGCATTGTGTCTTTTGTATTTAATTCCGATGCAACTTCTGTGTTTCATCGTCAATTAGAAGGGCAGAGGGATACAGTAAACCTGAAGTGAATCATCGGAATGTATAACTAGTGTCACAGGATTGGTTCAAATCATAGACAGTAGGAAGAGTCAGATTTCTTGTACTTGAGTCATTATTGAGCCTTTTGTATTTAATTCCGATTCCATTCCTGTGTTTCATCGTCAATAAGAAGGTCAGAGGGATACAGTAAACCTTAAGTGAAGCATCGGAATCTATAACTAGTGTCACAAGAATGGTTCAAATCATAGACAGTAAGAAGAGTCAGTCTTCCTGTACTTAAGTCGGCATAGTGCCTTTTCTATTTAATTCCGATGCAATTTCTGTGTTTCATCATCAAGAAGAAGGCCAGAGCGATACTGTAAACCTGAAGTGAAGCATCGGATGGTATAACTAGTGTCACAGGAATGTTTCAAACATAGACAGTGGGAAGAGTCAGTCTTCTTGTACTTGTGTCGGCATTGTGCCATTTGTATTTAATTCCGATGCAATTTCTGAGTTTCATCGTCAATAAGAAGGTCAGAGGGATGCAGTAAACCTGAAGTGAAGCATCGGAATCTGTAACTAGTGTCACAGGGATGGTTCAAAACGTAGACAGTAGGAAGAGTCAGTCTTCTTGCACTTAAGTCGGCATTGTGCGTTTTGTATTTAATTCCGATGCAATTTCTGTGTTTCATCGCCAATAAGAAGGTCAGAGGGATACAGTAAACCTGAATTGAAGCAACGGAATGTATAACTAGTGATACAGGAATGATTCGAAACATAGACAATAGGAAGAGTCAGTGTTCTTGTACTTGAGTCGGCATTGTGCCTTTTCTATTTAATTCCGATGCAAATTCTCTGTTACATCGTCAATAAGAAAGTCAGAGGGATACAGTAAACCTGAAGTGAAGCATCGGAATCTAAAACTGGTCTCACAGGAAAGGTTCAAAGCATAGAGAGTAAGAAGAGCCAGTCATCTATTATTTGAGTCGGCATAGTGCCTTTTCTATTTAATTCCGATGCAATTTCTGTGTTTTATCATCAAGAAGAAGGTCAGAGCGATACTGTAAACCTGAGGTGAAGCATCGGAATGTATAACTAGTGTCACAGGAATGTTTTAAACATAGACAGTATGAAGAGCCAGTCTTCTTGTACTTGAGTCGCCATTGTGCCTTTTCTATTTAATTCCGATGCAAATTCTCTGTTACATCGTCAATAAGAAAGTCAGAGGGATACAGTAAACCTGAAGTGAAGCATCGGAATCTAAAACTGGTCTCACAGGAAAGGTTCAAAGCATAGAGAGTAAGAAGATCCAGTCATCTATTATTTGAGTCGGCATTGTGCCTTTTGTATTTAATTCCAATGCAATTTCTAAGTTTCATCGTCAATAAGAAGTTCCAAGTGATACAGTAAACAAAAAGTGTAGCATCGGAATATATAACTAGTGTCTCAGTAATAGTTTAAAACATAGTGAGTAAGAAGAGTCAGTCTGCTTGTACTTAAGTCAGCATTGTGCCTTTTCTATTTAATTCCGATGCAATTTCTGTGTTTTAACGTCAATAAGAAGGTCAGAGGGATACAATAAACCTGAAGGGAAGCGTCGGAAACTATAACTAGTGTCACAGGGATGGGTCAAAACGTAGACAGTAGGAAGAGTCAGTCTTCTTGTACTTAAGTCGGCATTGTGCGTTTTGTATTTAATTCCGATGCAATTTCTGTGTTTCATCGCCATTAAGAAGGTCAGAGGGATACAGTTAACCTGAATTGAAGCATCGGAATGTATAACTAGTGTTCCAGGAATGATTCAAAACATAGATAGTAGGAAGAGTTAGTGTTCTTGTACTTGAGTCGGCATTGTGCCTTTTCTATTTAATTACGATGCAAATTCTGTGTTTCGTCGACAATAAGAAGGTCCAAGGGAAACAGTAAACCTGAAGTGAAGAATCGGAATCTATAACTAGTGTCACAGGAATGGTTCAAAACATAGACAGTGGGAAGAGTCAGTCTCCTTGTACATAAGTCGGCATTGTGCCTTTTCTATTTAATTACGATGCAATTTCTGTGTTTCATCGTCAATAAGAAGGTCAGAGGGATGCAGTACACCTGAAGTGAAGCATCGGAATCTGTAACTAGTGTCACAGGAATGGTTGAAAACATAGACAGTAAGAAGAGTCAGTCTTCTTGTACTTAAGTCGGCATTGTGCATTTTCTATTTAATTCCGATGCAATTTCTGTGTGTCATCGTCAATAATAAAGTCCAAGGGATATAGTAAACCTGAATTGAAGAATCGGAATCTATAACTAGTGTCACAGGAATGGTTCAAAACATAGACAGTAGGAAGAGTCGGTCTACTTCTACTTAAGTCGGCATTGTGCATTTTGTATTTAATTCCGCCGCAACATCTGTGTTTTATCGTCAATAAGAAGGTCCAAGGGATACAGTACACCTGAAATGAAGCATCAGAATCTATAACTAGTGTCACAGGAATCGTTCAAGTCATAGTCAGTAAGGAGAGTCAGTCTTCTTGTACGTAAGTCGGCATTGTGCCTTTTCTATTTAATTCCGATGCAATTTCTGTGTTTGATCATCAAGAAGACGGTCAGAGGGATACAGTAAACCTGAAGTGAAGCATCGGAATGTATAACTAGTGTCACAGGAATTGTTCAAATCATAGCCAGTAGGAAGAGTCAGTCTTCTTGTACTTGAGTCGGCATTGTGCCATTTGTATTTAATTCCGATGCAATTTCTGTGTTTCATCGTCAATAAGAAGGTCAGAGGGATACAGTAAACATGAAGTGAAGCATCGGAATCTAAAACCGGTCTCACAGGAAAGGATTAAAACATAGAGTGTAAGAAGAGCCAGTCATCTTGTATTCGAGTCGGCATTGTGCCTTTTGTATTTAATTCCGATGCAATTTCAAAGTTTCATCGTCAATAAGAAGGTCAGAGGGATACAGTAAACCTGAAGTGAAGCACAGGAATCTATAACTGGTGTCACAGAAATGGTTAAAAACATTGACAGTAAGATGAGTCAGTCTTCTTGTACTTAAGTCGGCAATGTGCCGTTTGTATTTAATTCCGATGCAATTTCTGTGTTTCATCGTCAAGAAGAAGGTCCAAGTGATACAGTAAAAGTAAAGTGAAGCATCGGAATCTATAACTAGTGTCACAGGAATGGTTCAAAGCATAGACAGTAAGAGGAGTCAGTCACTTCGTACTTAAGTCGGCATTGTGCCTTTCCTATTTAATTCCAGTGCATTTTCTGTGTTTCGTCGTCAATAAGAGGGTCCAAGGGATGCAGTAAACCTGAAGTGAAGCATAGGAATCTATAACAAGTGTCACAAGAATGGTTCAAAAAATAGACAGTAGGAAGAGTCAGTCTTCTTGTACTTAAGTCGGCAATGTGCCGTTTGTATTTAATTCCGATGCAATTTCTGTGTTTCATCGTCAAGAAGAAGGTCCATGTGATACAGTAAATGTAAAGTGAAGCATCGGAACCTATAACTAGTGTCACAGGAATGGTTCAAATCATTGACAGTAAGAAGAGTCAGTTTTCTTGTACTTAAGTCTGCATTGTGCCTTTTGTATTTAATTCCGATGCAATTTCTGTGTTTCATCGTCAATAAGAAGGTCCAAGGGATACAGTAAATCTGAAGTGAAGCATAGGAATCTATAACAAGTGTCACAAGAATGGTTCAAAAAATAGACAGTAGGAAGAGTCAGTCTTCTAGTACTTAAGTCAGCATTGTGCCTTTTGTATTTAATTCCGATGCAATTTCTGTGTTTCATCGTCAATAAGAAGGTCCAAGGGATACAGTAAACCTGATGTGAGGCATCGGAATCTATAACTAGCGTCACAGGAGTGCTTCAAAACATAGACAGTAGGAAGAGTCAGTCTTCTTGTACTTAAGTCGGCATTGTGCCTTTTGTATTTAATTCCGATGCAATTTCTGTGTTTCATCGTCAATAAGAAGGTCCAAGTGATACAGTAAACCTAAAGTGAAGCATCGGAATCTATAACTAGTGTCACAGGAATGGTTCAAATATAGACAGTAAGAAGAGTCAGTCTTCTTGTACTTAAGTCGGCATTGTGCTTTTCCTAAGTAATTCTGATGCAATTTCTGTGTTTCGTCGTCAATAAGAAGGTCCAAGGGATGCAGTAAACCTGAAGTGAAGCATCGGAATTTATAACTAGTGTCACAGGAATGGTTCAAAACATAGACAGTAAGAAGAGTCAGTCTTCTTGTACTGAAGTCGGCATTGTGCATTTTCTATTTAATTCCGATGCAATTTCTGGGTGTCATCGTCAATATTTAAGTCCAAGGGATATAGTAAACCTGAAGTGAAGAATCGGAATCTATAACTAGTGTCACAGGAATGGTTCAAAACATAGACAGTAGGAAGAGTCAGTCTTCTTGTACTTAAGTCGGCATTGTGCATTTTGTATCTAATTCCGATGCAACTTCTGTGTTTCATCGTCAATAAGAAGGTCCAAGGGATACCGTACACCTGAAATGAAGCATCGGAGTCTATAACTAGTGTCACAGGAATCCTTCAAATCATAGACAGTAAGGAGAGTCAGTCTTCTTGTACTGAAATCGGCGTTGTGCCTTTTCTATTTAATTCCGATGCAATTTCTGTGTTTGATCATCAAGAAGAAGGTCAGAGGGATACAGTAAACCTGAAGTGAAGCATCGGAATGTATAACTAGTGTCACAGGAATTGTTCAAAACATAGCCAGTAGGAAGAGTCAGTCTTCTTGTACTTGAGTCGGCATTGTGCCTTTTGTATTTAATTCAGATGCAATTTCTGTGTTTCATCGTCAATAAGAAGGTCAGAGGGATACAGTAAACATGAAGTGAAGCATCGGAATCTAAAACTGGTCTCACAGGAAAGGATCAAAACATAGAGTGTAAGAAGAGCCAATCATCTTGTATTTGAGACGGCATTGTGCCTTTTGTATTTAATTCCGATGCAATTTCTAAGTTTCATCGTCAATAAGAAGGTCAGAGGGATACAGTAAACCTGAAGTGAAGCACAGGAATCTATAACTAGTGTCACAGGAATGGTTAAAAACATTGACAGTAAGATGAGTCAGTCTTCTTGTACTTAAGTCGGCATTGTGCCTTTTGTATTTCATTCCGATGCAATTTCTGTGTTTCATCGTCAAGAAGAAGGTCCAAGTGATACAGTAAACCTAAAGTGAAGCATCGGAATTTATAACTAGTGTCACAGGAATGGTTCAAAACATAGACAGTAAGAAGAGTCAGTCTTCTTGTACTTAAGTCGGCATTGTGCCTTTCCTATTTAATTCCGGTGCAATTTCTGTGTTTCGTCGTCAATAAGAAGGTCCAAGGGATGCAGTAAACCTGAAGTGAAGCATCGGAATCTATAACTAGTGTCACAGGGATGGTTCAAAACGTAGACAGTAGGATGAGTCAGTCTTCTTGCACTTAAGTCGGCATTGTGCGTTTTGTATTTAATTCCGATGCAATTTCTGTGTTTCATCGCCAATAAGAGGGTCAGAGGGATACAGTAAACCTGAATTGAAGCATCGGAATGTAAAACTAGTGTTACAGGAATGATTCGAAACATAGACAGTAGGAAGAGTCAGTGCTCTTGTACTTGAGTCCGCATTGTGCCTTTTCTATTTAATTCCGATGCAAATTCTGTGATTCGTCGACAATAAGAAGGTCCAAGGGATACAGTAAACCTGAAGTGAAGAATCGGAATCTATAACTAGTGTCACAGGAATGGTTCAAAACATAGACAGTGGGAAGAGTCAGTCTCCTTGTACATAAGTCGGCATTGTGCCTTTTCTATTTAATTACGATGCAATTTCTGTGTTTCATCGTCAATAAGAAGGTCACAGGGATACAGTACACCTGAAGTGAAGCATCGGAATCTATAACTAGTGTCAAAGGAATGGTTCAAAACATAGACAGTAAGAAGAGTCAGTCTTCTTGTACTTAAGTCGGCATTGTGCATTTTCTATTTAATTCCGATGCAATTTCTGTGTGTCATCGTCAATAATAAAGTCCAAGGGATATAGTAAACCAGAAGTGAAGAATCGGAATCTATAACTAGTGTCACAGGATGGTTCAAAACATAGACAGTAGGAAGAGTCAGTCTTCTTGTACTTAAGTCGGCATTGTGCATTTTGTATTTAATTCCGATGCAACTTCTGTGTTTCATCGTCAATAAGAAGGTCAGAGGGATACAGTAAACCTGAAGTGAAGCATCGGAATCTATAACTAGTGTCACAAGAATTGTTCAAAACATAGACGGTAGGAAGAGTCATTCTTCTTGTACTTACATCGGCATTGTGCGTTTTCTATTTCATTCCGAAGCAAATTCTGTGTTTCATCGTCAATAAGAAGGTCAAAGGGATACAGTAAACGTAAAGTGAGTTATCGGAATCTATAACTAGTGTCACAAGAATGGTTCAAATCATAGCCAGTAAAAGGAGTCCGTCTTCTTGTACTTAAGTCGGCTTAGTGCCTTTTCTATTTAATTCCGATGCAATTTCTGTGTTTCATCATCAAGAAGAAGGTCAGAGCGATATGGTAAACCTGAAGTGAAGCATCGGAATGTGTAACTAGTGTCACAGGAATGTTTCAAACGTAGACAGTTGGAAGAGCCAGTCTTCTTGTAATTGTGTCGGTATTGTGCCATTTGTATTTAATTCCGATGCAATATCTGAGTTTCATCGTCAATAAGAAGGTCAGAGGGATGCAGTATACCTGAAGTGAAGCATCGGAATCTATAACTAGTGTCACAGGAATAATTAAAAACATTGACAGTAAGAAGAGTCAGTCTTCTTGTACTTAAGTCGGCATTGTGCGTTTTGTATTTAATTCTGATGCAATTTCTGTGTTTCATCGCCAATAAGAAGGTCAGAGGGATACAGTAAACCTGAATTGAAGCATCGGAATGTATAACTAGTGTTACAGGAATGATTCAAAACATAGACAGTAGGAAGAGTCAGTGTTCTTGTACTTGAATCGGCATTGTGCCTTTTCTATTTAATTCCGATGCAAATTCTGTGTTTCGTCGACAATAAGAAGGTCCAAGGGATGCAGTAAACCTGAAGTGAAGTATCGGAATCTATAACTAGTGTCACAGGAATGGTTCAAAGCATAGACAGTGGGAAGAGTCAGTCTCCTTGTACATAAGTCGGCATTGTGCCTTTTCTATTTAATTACGATGCAATTTCTGTGTTTCATCGTCAATAAGAAGGTCAGAGGGATACAGTACACCTGAAGTGAAGCATCGGAATCTGTAACTAGTGTCACAGGAATGGTTGAAAACATAGACAGTAAGAAGAGTCAGTCTTCTTGTACTTAAGTCGGCATTGTGCATTTTCTATTTAACTCCGATGCAATTTCTGTGTGTCATCGTCAATAATAAAGTCCAAGGGATATAGTAAACCTGAAGTGAGGAATCGGAATCTATAACTAGTGTCACGGGAATGGTTCAAAACATAGACAGTAGGAAGAGTCAGTCTACTTCTACTTAAGTCGGCTTTGTGCATTTTGTATTTAATTCCACTGCAACATCTGTGTTTCATCGTCAATAAGAAGGTCCAAGGGATACAGTACACCTGAAATGAAGCATCTGAATCTATAACTAGTGTCACAGGAATCGTTCAAGTCATAGACAGTAAGGAGAGTCAGTCTTCTTGTACTTAAGTCGGCATTGTGCCTTTTCTATTTAATTCCGATGCAATTTCTGAGTTTTATCATCAAGAAGAAGGTCAGAGGAATACAGTAAACCTGAAGTGAAGCATCGGAATGTATAACTAGTGTCACAGGAATTGTTCAAATCATAGCCAGTAGGAAGAGTCAGTCGTCTTGTACTTGAGTCGGCATTGTGCCTTTTGTATATAATTCCGATGCAATTTCTGTGTTTTAACGTCAATAAGAAGGTCAGAGGGATACAATAAACCTGAAGGGAAGCGTCGGAAACTATAACTAGTGTCACAGGGATGGTTCAAAACGTAGACAGTAGGAAGAGTCAGTCTTCTTGTACTTAATTCGGCATTGTGCGTTTTGTATTTAATTCCGATGCAATTTCTGTGTTTCATCGCCAATAAGAAGGTCAGAGGGATACAGTTAACCTGAATTGAAGCATCGGAATGTATAACTAGTGTTCCAGGAATGATTCAAAACATAGACAGTAGGAAGAGTCAGTGTTCTTGTACTTGAGTCGGCATTGTGCCTTTTCTATTTAATTACGATGCAAATTCTGTGTTTCGTCGAAAATAAGAAGGTCCAAGGGAAACAGTAAACCTTAAGTGAAGAATCGGAATCTATAACTAGTGTCACAGGAATGGTTCAAAACATAGACAGTGGGAAGAGTCAGTCTCCTTGTACATAAGTCGGCATTGTGCCTTTTCTATTTAATTACGATGCAATTTCTGTGTTTCATCGTCAATAAGAAGGTCAGAGGGATGCAGTACACCTGAAGTGAAGCATCGGAATCTGTAACTAGTGTCACAGGAATGGTTGAAAACATAGACAGTAAGAAGAGTCAGTCTTCTTGTACTTAAGTCGGCATTGTGCATTTTCTATTTAATTCCGATGCAATTTCTGTGTGTCATCGTCAATAATAAAGTCCAAGGGATATAGTAAACCTGAAGTGAAGAATCGGAATCTATAACTAGTGTCACAGGAATGGTTCAAAGCATAGACAGTGGGAAGAGTCAGTCTCCTTGTACATAAGTCGGCATTGTGCCTTTTCTATTTAATTACGATGCAATTTCTGTGTTTCATCGTCAATAAGAAGGTCAGAGGGATACAGTACACCTGAAGTGAAGCATCGGAATCTGTAACTAGTGTCACAGGAATGGTTGAAAACATAGACAGTAAGAAGAGTCAGTCTTCTTGTACTTAAGTCGGCATTGTGCATTTTCTATTTAATTCCGATGCAATTTCTGTGTGTCATCGTCAATAATAAAGTCCAAGGGATATAGAAAACCTGAAGTGAGGAATCGGAATCTATAACTAGTGTCACAGGAATGGTTCAAAACATAGACAGTAGGAAGAGTCAGTCTACTTCTACTTAAGTCGGCTTTGTGCATTTTGTATTTAATTCCACTGCAACATCTGTGTTTCATCGTCAATAAGAAGGTCCAAGGGATACAGTACACCTGAAATGAAGCATCTGAATCTATAACTAGTGTCACAAGAATCGTTCAAGTCATAGACAGTAAGGAGAGTCAGTCTTCTTGTACTTAAGTCGGCATTGTGCCTTTTCTATTTAATTCCGATGCAATTTCTGAGTTTTATCATCAAGAAGAAGGTCAGAGGAATACAGTAAACCTGAAGTGAAGCATCGGAATGTATAACTAGTGTCACAGGAATTGTTCAAATCATAGCCAGTAGGAAGAGTCAGTCGTCTTGTACTTGAGTCGGCATTGTGCCTTTTGTATTTAATTCCGATGCAATTTCTGTGTTTTAACGTCAATAAGAAGGTCAGAGGGATACAATAAACCTGAAGGGAAGCGTCGGAAACTATAACTAGTGTCACAGGGATGGTTCAAAACGTAGACAGTAGGAAGAGTCAGTCTTCTTGTACTTAAGTCGGCATTGTGCGTTTTGTATTTAATTCCGATGCAATTTCTGTGTTTCATCGCCAATAAGAAGGTCAGAGGGATACAGTTAACCTGAATTGAAGCATCGGAATGTATAACTAGTGTTCCAGGAATGATTCAAAACATAGACAGTAGGAAGAGTCAGTGTTCTTGTACTTGAGTCGGCATTGTGCCTTTTCTATTTAATTACGATGCAAATTCTGTGTTTCGTCGAAAATAAGAAGGACCAAGGGAAACAGTAAACCTGAAGTGAAGAATCGGAATCCATAACTAGTGTCACAGGAATGGTTCAAAACATAGACAGTGGGAAGAGTCAGTCTCCTTGTACATAAGTCGGCATTGTGCCTTTTCTATTTAATTACGATGCAATTTCTGTGTTTCATCGTCAATAAGAAGGTCAGAGGGATGCAGTACACCTGAAGTGAAGCATCGGAATCTGTAACTAGTGTCACAGGAATGGTTGAAAACATAGATAGTAAGAAGAGTCAGTCTTCTTGTACTTAAGTCGGCATTGTGCATTTTCTATTTAATTCCGATGCAATTTCTGTGTGTCATCGTCAATAATAAAGTCCAAGGGATATAGTAAACCTGAAGTGAAGAATCGGAATCTATAACTAGTGTCACAGGAATGGTTCAAAACATAGACAGTAGGAAGAGTCAGTCTACTTCTACTTAAGTCGGCATTGTGCATTTTGTATTTAATTCCGCCGCAACATCTGTGTTTTATCGTCAATAAGAAGGTCCAAGGGATACAGTACACCTGAAATGAAGCATCAGAATCTATAACTAGTGTCACAGGAATCGTTCAAGTCATAGTCAGTAAGGAGAGTCAGTCTTCTTGTACTTAAGTCGGCATTGTGCCTTTTCTATTTAATTCCGATGCAATTTCTGTGTTTGATCATCAAGAAGACGGTCAGAGGGATACAGTAAACCTGAAGTGAAGCATCGGAGTGTATAACTAGTGTCACAGGAATTGTTCAAATCATAGCCAGTAGGAAGAGTCAGTCTTCTTGTACTTGAGTCGGCATTGTGCCTTTTGTATTTAATTCCGATGCAATTTCAAAGTTTCATCGTCAATAAGAAGGTCAGAGGGATACAGTAAACCTGAAGTGAAGCACAGGAATCTATAACTAGTGTCACAGAAATGGTTAAAAACATTGACAGTAAGATGAGTCAGTCTTCTTGTACTTAAGTCGGCAATGTGCCGTTTGTATTTAATTCCGATGCAATTTCTGTGTTTCATCGTCAAGAAGAAGGTCCAAGTGATACAGTAAAAGTAAAGTGAAGCATCGGAATGTATAACTAGTGTCACAGGAATGGTTCAAAGCATAGACAGTAAGAGGAGTCAGTCACCTCGTACTTAAGTCGGCATTGTGCCTTTCCTATTTAATTCCGGTGCATTTTCTGTGTTTCGTCGTCAATAAGAAAGTCCAAGGGATGCAGTAAACCTGAAGTGAAGCTTAGGAATCTATAACAAGTGTCACAAGAAAGGTTCAAAAAATAGACAGTAGGAAGAGTCAGTCTTCTTGTACTTAAGTCGGCAATGTGCCGTTTGTATTTAATTCCGATGCAATTTCTGTGTTTCATCGTCAAGAAGAAGGTCCAAGTGATACAGTAAAAGTAAAGTGAAGCATCGGAATCTATAACTAGTGTCACAGGAATGGTTCAAATCATTGACAGTAAGAAGAGTCAGTTTTCTTGTACTTAAGTCGGCATTGTGCCTTTTGTATTTAATTCTGATGCAATTTGTGTGTTTCATCGTCAATAAGAAGGTCCAAGGGATACAGTAAACCTGAAGTGAAGCATAGGAATCTATAACAAGTGTCACAAGAATGGTTCAAAAAATAGACAGTAGGAAGAGTCAGTCTTATAGTACTTAAGTCAGCATTGTGCCTTTTGTATTTAATTCCGATGCAATTTCTGTGTTTCATCGTCAATAAGAAGGTCCAAGGGATACAGTAAACCTGATGTGAGGCATCGGAATCTATAACTAGCGTCACAGGAGTGCTTCAAAACATAGACAGTAGGAAGAGTCAGTCTCCTTGTACATAAGTCGGCATTGTGCCTTTTCTATTTAATTACGATGCAATTTCTGTGTTTCATCGTCAATAAGAAGGTCACAGGGATACAGTACACCTGAAGTGAAGCATCGGAATCTATAACTAGTGTCAAAGGAATGGTTCAAAACATAGACAGTAAGAAGAGTCAGTCTTCTTGTACTTAAGTCGGCATTGTGCATTTTCTATTTAATTCCGATGCAATTTCTGTGTGTCATCGTCAATAATAAAGTCCAAGGGATATAGTAAACCAGAAGTGAAGAATCGGAATCTATAACTAGTGTCACAGGATGGTTCAAAACATAGACAGTAGGAAGAGTCAGTCTTCTTGTACTTAAGTCGGCATTGTGCATTTTGTATTTAATTCCGATGCAACTTCTGTGTTTCATCGTCAATAAGAAGGTCAGAGGGATACAGTAAACCTGAAGTGAAGCATCGGAATCTATAACTAGTGTCACAAGAATTGTTCAAAACATAGACGGTAGGAAGAGTCATTCTTCTTGTACTTACATCGGCATTGTGCGTTTTCTATTTCATTCCGAAGCAAATTCTGTGTTTCATCGTCAATAAGAAGGTCAAAGGGATACAGTAAACGTAAAGTGAGTTATCGGAATCTATAACTAGTGTCACAAGAATGGTTCAAATCATAGCCAGTAAAAGGAGTCCGTCTTCTTGTACTTAAGTCGGCTTAGTGCCTTTTCTATTTAATTCCGATGCAATTTCTGTGTTTCATCATCAAGAAGAAGGTCAGAGCGATATGGTAAACCTGAAGTGAAGCATCGGAATGTGTAACTAGTGTCACAGGAATGTTTCAAACGTAGACAGTTGGAAGAGCCAGTCTTCTTGTAATTGTGTCGGTATTGTGCCATTTGTATTTAATTCCGATGCAATATCTGAGTTTCATCGTCAATAAGAAGGTCAGAGGGATGCAGTATACCTGAAGTGAAGCATCGGAATCTATAACTAGTGTCACAGGAATAATTAAAAACATTGACAGTAAGAAGAGTCAGTCTTCTTGTACTTAAGTCGGCATTGTGCGTTTTGTATTTAATTCTGATGCAATTTCTGTGTTTCATCGCCAATAAGAAGGTCAGAGGGATACAGTAAACCTGAATTGAAGCATCGGAATGTATAACTAGTGTTACAGGAATGATTCAAAACATAGACAGTAGGAAGAGTCAGTGTTCTTGTACTTGAATCGGCATTGTGCCTTTTCTATTTAATTCCGATGCAAATTCTGTGTTTCGTCGACAATAAGAAGGTCCAAGGGATGCAGTAAACCTGAAGTGAAGTATCGGAATCTATAACTAGTGTCACAGGAATGGTTCAAAGCATAGACAGTGGGAAGAGTCAGTCTCCTTGTACATAAGTCGGCATTGTGCCTTTTCTATTTAATTACGATGCAATTTCTGTGTTTCATCGTCAATAAGAAGGTCAGAGGGATACAGTACACCTGAAGTGAAGCATCGGAATCTGTAACTAGTGTCACAGGAATGGTTGAAAACATAGACAGTAAGAAGAGTCAGTCTTCTTGTACTTAAGTCGGCATTGTGCATTTTCTATTTAACTCCGATGCAATTTCTGTGTGTCATCGTCAATAATAAAGTCCAAGGGATATAGTAAACCTGAAGTGAGGAATCGGAATCTATAACTAGTGTCACGGGAATGGTTCAAAACATAGACAGTAGGAAGAGTCAGTCTACTTCTACTTAAGTCGGCTTTGTGCATTTTGTATTTAATTCCACTGCAACATCTGTGTTTCATCGTCAATAAGAAGGTCCAAGGGATACAGTACACCTGAAATGAAGCATCTGAATCTATAACTAGTGTCACAGGAATCGTTCAAGTCATAGACAGTAAGGAGAGTCAGTCTTCTTGTACTTAAGTCGGCATTGTGCCTTTTCTATTTAATTCCGATGCAATTTCTGAGTTTTATCATCAAGAAGAAGGTCAGAGGAATACAGTAAACCTGAAGTGAAGCATCGGAATGTATAACTAGTGTCACAGGAATTGTTCAAATCATAGCCAGTAGGAAGAGTCAGTCGTCTTGTACTTGAGTCGGCATTGTGCCTTTTGTATATAATTCCGATGCAATTTCTGTGTTTTAACGTCAATAAGAAGGTCAGAGGGATACAATAAACCTGAAGGGAAGCGTCGGAAACTATAACTAGTGTCACAGGGATGGTTCAAAACGTAGACAGTAGGAAGAGTCAGTCTTCTTGTACTTAATTCGGCATTGTGCGTTTTGTATTTAATTCCGATGCAATTTCTGTGTTTCATCGCCAATAAGAAGGTCAGAGGGATACAGTTAACCTGAATTGAAGCATCGGAATGTATAACTAGTGTTCCAGGAATGATTCAAAACATAGACAGTAGGAAGAGTCAGTGTTCTTGTACTTGAGTCGGCATTGTGCCTTTTCTATTTAATTACGATGCAAATTCTGTGTTTCGTCGAAAATAAGAAGGTCCAAGGGAAACAGTAAACCTTAAGTGAAGAATCGGAATCTATAACTAGTGTCACAGGAATGGTTCAAAACATAGACAGTGGGAAGAGTCAGTCTCCTTGTACATAAGTCGGCATTGTGCCTTTTCTATTTAATTACGATGCAATTTCTGTGTTTCATCGTCAATAAGAAGGTCAGAGGGATGCAGTACACCTGAAGTGAAGCATCGGAATCTGTAACTAGTGTCACAGGAATGGTTGAAAACATAGACAGTAAGAAGAGTCAGTCTTCTTGTACTTAAGTCGGCATTGTGCATTTTCTATTTAATTCCGATGCAATTTCTGTGTGTCATCGTCAATAATAAAGTCCAAGGGATATAGTAAACCTGAAGTGAAGAATCGGAATCTATAACTAGTGTCACAGGAATGGTTCAAAGCATAGACAGTGGGAAGAGTCAGTCTCCTTGTACATAAGTCGGCATTGTGCCTTTTCTATTTAATTACGATGCAATTTCTGTGTTTCATCGTCAATAAGAAGGTCAGAGGGATACAGTACACCTGAAGTGAAGCATCGGAATCTGTAACTAGTGTCACAGGAATGGTTGAAAACATAGACAGTAAGAAGAGTCAGTCTTCTTGTACTTAAGTCGGCATTGTGCATTTTCTATTTAATTCCGATGCAATTTCTGTGTGTCATCGTCAATAATAAAGTCCAAGGGATATAGAAAACCTGAAGTGAGGAATCGGAATCTATAACTAGTGTCACAGGAATGGTTCAAAACATAGACAGTAGGAAGAGTCAGTCTACTTCTACTTAAGTCGGCTTTGTGCATTTTGTATTTAATTCCACTGCAACATCTGTGTTTCATCGTCAATAAGAAGGTCCAAGGGATACAGTACACCTGAAATGAAGCATCTGAATCTATAACTAGTGTCACAAGAATCGTTCAAGTCATAGACAGTAAGGAGAGTCAGTCTTCTTGTACTTAAGTCGGCATTGTGCCTTTTCTATTTAATTCCGATGCAATTTCTGAGTTTTATCATCAAGAAGAAGGTCAGAGGAATACAGTAAACCTGAAGTGAAGCATCGGAATGTATAACTAGTGTCACAGGAATTGTTCAAATCATAGCCAGTAGGAAGAGTCAGTCGTCTTGTACTTGAGTCGGCATTGTGCCTTTTGTATTTAATTCCGATGCAATTTCTGTGTTTTAACGTCAATAAGAAGGTCAGAGGGATACAATAAACCTGAAGGGAAGCGTCGGAAACTATAACTAGTGTCACAGGGATGGTTCAAAACGTAGACAGTAGGAAGAGTCAGTCTTCTTGTACTTAAGTCGGCATTGTGCGTTTTGTATTTAATTCCGATGCAATTTCTGTGTTTCATCGCCAATAAGAAGGTCAGAGGGATACAGTTAACCTGAATTGAAGCATCGGAATGTATAACTAGTGTTCCAGGAATGATTCAAAACATAGACAGTAGGAAGAGTCAGTGTTCTTGTACTTGAGTCGGCATTGTGCCTTTTCTATTTAATTACGATGCAAATTCTGTGTTTCGTCGAAAATAAGAAGGACCAAGGGAAACAGTAAACCTGAAGTGAAGAATCGGAATCCATAACTAGTGTCACAGGAATGGTTCAAAACATAGACAGTGGGAAGAGTCAGTCTCCTTGTACATAAGTCGGCATTGTGCCTTTTCTATTTAATTACGATGCAATTTCTGTGTTTCATCGTCAATAAGAAGGTCAGAGGGATGCAGTACACCTGAAGTGAAGCATCGGAATCTGTAACTAGTGTCACAGGAATGGTTGAAAACATAGATAGTAAGAAGAGTCAGTCTTCTTGTACTTAAGTCGGCATTGTGCATTTTCTATTTAATTCCGATGCAATTTCTGTGTGTCATCGTCAATAATAAAGTCCAAGGGATATAGTAAACCTGAAGTGAAGAATCGGAATCTATAACTAGTGTCACAGGAATGGTTCAAAACATAGACAGTAGGAAGAGTCAGTCTACTTCTACTTAAGTCGGCATTGTGCATTTTGTATTTAATTCCGCCGCAACATCTGTGTTTTATCGTCAATAAGAAGGTCCAAGGGATACAGTACACCTGAAATGAAGCATCAGAATCTATAACTAGTGTCACAGGAATCGTTCAAGTCATAGTCAGTAAGGAGAGTCAGTCTTCTTGTACTTAAGTCGGCATTGTGCCTTTTCTATTTAATTCCGATGCAATTTCTGTGTTTGATCATCAAGAAGACGGTCAGAGGGATACAGTAAACCTGAAGTGAAGCATCGGAGTGTATAACTAGTGTCACAGGAATTGTTCAAATCATAGCCAGTAGGAAGAGTCAGTCTTCTTGTACTTGAGTCGGCATTGTGCCTTTTGTATTTAATTCCGATGCAATTTCAAAGTTTCATCGTCAATAAGAAGGTCAGAGGGATACAGTAAACCTGAAGTGAAGCACAGGAATCTATAACTAGTGTCACAGAAATGGTTAAAAACATTGACAGTAAGATGAGTCAGTCTTCTTGTACTTAAGTCGGCAATGTGCCGTTTGTATTTAATTCCGATGCAATTTCTGTGTTTCATCGTCAAGAAGAAGGTCCAAGTGATACAGTAAAAGTAAAGTGAAGCATCGGAATGTATAACTAGTGTCACAGGAATGGTTCAAAGCATAGACAGTAAGAGGAGTCAGTCACCTCGTACTTAAGTCGGCATTGTGCCTTTCCTATTTAATTCCGGTGCATTTTCTGTGTTTCGTCGTCAATAAGAAAGTCCAAGGGATGCAGTAAACCTGAAGTGAAGCTTAGGAATCTATAACAAGTGTCACAAGAAAGGTTCAAAAAATAGACAGTAGGAAGAGTCAGTCTTCTTGTACTTAAGTCGGCAATGTGCCGTTTGTATTTAATTCCGATGCAATTTCTGTGTTTCATCGTCAAGAAGAAGGTCCAAGTGATACAGTAAAAGTAAAGTGAAGCATCGGAATCTATAACTAGTGTCACAGGAATGGTTCAAATCATTGACAGTAAGAAGAGTCAGTTTTCTTGTACTTAAGTCGGCATTGTGCCTTTTGTATTTAATTCTGATGCAATTTGTGTGTTTCATCGTCAATAAGAAGGTCCAAGGGATACAGTAAACCTGAAGTGAAGCATAGGAATCTATAACAAGTGTCACAAGAATGGTTCAAAAAATAGACAGTAGGAAGAGTCAGTCTTATAGTACTTAAGTCAGCATTGTGCCTTTTGTATTTAATTCCGATGCAATTTCTGTGTTTCATCGTCAATAAGAAGGTCCAAGGGATACAGTAAACCTGATGTGAGGCATCGGAATCTATAACTAGCGTCACAGGAGTGCTTCAAAACATAGACAGTAGGAAGAGTCAGTCTTCTTGTACTTAAGTCGGCATTGTGCCTTTTGTATTTAATTCCGATGCAATTTCTATGTTTCATCAACAATAAGAAGGTCCAAGGGATACAGTAAACCTGAAGTGAGGCATCGTAATCTATAACTAGTGTCACAGGAATGGTTCAAAACATAGACAGTAAGAAGTGTCAGTCTTCTTGTACTTAAGTCGGCATTGTGCATTTTCTATTTAATTCCGAGCAATTTCCAAGTTTCATCGTCAATACGATGGACAGAGGGATACAGTAAACCTGAAGTGAAGCATCGGAATCTATAACTAGTGTCACACGAATGGTTAATAACATTGACAGTAGGAAGAGTCAGTCTTCTTGTACTTAAGTCGGCATTGTGCATTTTGTATTTAATTCCGATGCAACTTCTGTGTGTCATCGTCAGTAATAAAGTCCAAGGGATATAGTAAACCTGAAGTGAAGAATCGGAATCTATAACTAGTGTCACAGGATGGTTCAAAACATAGACAATAGGAAGAGTCAGTCTTCTTGTACTTAAGTCGGCATTGTGCATTTTGTTTTTAATTCCGATGCAACTTCTGTGTTTCATCGTCAATAAGAAGGTCAGAGGGATACAGTAAACCTGAAGTGAAGCATCGGAATCTATAACTAGTGTCACAAGAATTGTTCAAAACATAGACAGTAGGAAGAGTCATTCTTCTTGTACTTACATCGGCATTGTGCCTTTTCTATTTCATTCCGAAGCAAATTCTGTGTTTCATCGTCAATAAGAAGGTCAAAGGGATACAGTAAACGTAAAGTGAGTTATCGGAATCTATAACTAGTGTCACAAGAATGGTTCAAATCATAGGCAGTAAGAGGAGTCAGTCTTCTTGTACTTAAGTCGGCATTGTGCATTTTGTATTTAATTCCGATGCAACTTCTGTGTTTCATCGTCAATAAGAAGGTCCAAGGGATACCGTACACCTGAAATGAAGCATCGGAGTCTATAACTAGTGTCACAGGAATTGTTCAAAACATAGCCAGTAGGAAGAGTCAGTCTTCTTGTACTTGAGTCGGCATTGTGCCTTTTGTATGTAATTCAGATGCAATTTCTGTGTTTCATCGTCAATAAGAAGGTCAGAGGGATACAGTAAACATGAAGTGAAGCATCGGAATCTAAAACCGGTCTCACAGGAAAGGATCAAAACATAGAGTGTAAGAAGAGCCAGTCATCTTGTATTTGAGTCGGCATTGTGCCTTTTGTATTTAATTCCGATGCAATTTCTAAGTTTCATCGTCAATAAGAAGGTCAGAGGGATACAGTAAACCTGAAGTGAAGCACAGGAATCTATAACTAGTGTCACAGGAATGGTTAAAGACATTGACAGTAAGATAAGTCAGTCTTCTTGTACTTAAGTCGGCATTGTGCCTTTTGTATTTCATTCCGATGCAATTTCTGTGTTTCATCGTCAAGAAGAAGGTCCAAGTGATACAGTAAACCTAAAGTGAACCATCGGAATTTATAACTAGTGTCACAGGAATGGTTCAAAACATAGACAGTAAGAAGAGTCAGTCTTCTTGTACTTAAGTCGGCATTGTGCCTTTCCTATTTAATTCCGGTGCAATTTCTGTGTTTCGTCGTCAATAAGAAGGTCCAAGGGATGCAGTAAACCTGAAGTGAAGCATCGGAATCTATAACTAGTGTCACAGGAATGGTTCAAAACATAGACAGTAAGAAGAGTCAGTCTACCTGTACTTAAGTCGGCATTGTGCCTTTTGTATTTAATTCCGATGCAATTTCTCTGTTACATCGTCAATAAGAAAGTCAGAGGGATACAGTAAACCTGAAGTGAAGCATCGGAATCTAAAACTGGTGTCACAGGAATGGTTCAAACACAGACAGTAGGAAGAGCCAGTATTCTTGTACTTAAGTCGGCATTGTGCCTTTTGTATTTAATTCCGATGCAATTTCTCTGTTACATCGTCAATAAGAAAGTCAGAGGGATACAGTAAACCTGAAGTGAAGCATCGGAATCTAAAACTGGTCTCACAGGAAAGGTTCAAAGCATAGAGAGTGAGAAGAGCCAGTCATCTATTATTTTAGTCGGCATTGTGCCTTTTGTATTTAATTCCGATGTAATTTCTGAGTTTCATCGTCAATAAGAAGGTCAGAGGGATGCAGTAAACCTGAAGTGAAGCATCGGAATCTATAACTAGTGTCACAGGGATGGTTCAAAACGTAGACAGTAGGAAGAGTCAGTCTTCTTGCACTTAAGTCGGCATTGTGCGTTTTGTATTTAATTCCGATGCAATTTCTGTGTTTCATCGCCAATAAGAAGGTCAGAGGGATACAGTAAACCTGAATTGAAGCATCGGAATGTATAACTAGTGTTACAGGAATGATTCGAAACATAGACAGTAGGAAGAGTCAGTGCTCTTGTACTTGAGTCGGCATTGTGCCTTTTCTATTTAATTCCGATGCAAATTCTGTGATTCGTCGACAATAAGAAGGTCCAAGGGATACAGTAAACCTGAAGTGAAGAATCGGAATCTATAACTAGTGTCACAGGAATGGTTCAAAACATAGACAGTGGGAAGAGTCAGACTCCTTGTACTTAAGTCGGCATTGTGCATTTTCTATTTAATTCCGATGCTATTTCTGTGTGTCATCGTCAATAATAAAGTCCAAGGGATATAGTAAACCTGAAGTGAAGAATCGGAATCTATAACTAGTGTCACAGGATGGTTCAAAACATAGACAATAGGAAGAGTCAGTCTTCTTGTACTTAAGTCGGCATTGTGCATTTTGTATTTAATTCCGATGCAACTTCTGTGTTTCATCGTCAATAAGAAGGTCAGAGGGATATAGTAAACCTGAAGTGAAGCATCGGAATCTATAACTAGTGTCACAAGAATTGTTCAAAACATAGACAGTAGGAAGAGTCATTCTTCTTGTACTTACATCGGCATTGTGCCTTTTCTATTTCATTCCGAAGCAAATTCTGTGTTTCATCGTCAATAAGAAGGTCAAAGGAAAACAGTAAACGTAAAGTGAGTTATCGGAATCCATAACTAGTGACACAAGAATGGTTCAAATCATAGGCAGTAAGAGGAGTCAGTCTTCTTGTACTTAAGTCGGCATAGTGCCTTTTCTATTTAATTCCGATGCAATTTCTGTGTTTCATCATCAAGAAGAAGGTCAGAGCGATATGGTAAACCTGAAGTGAAGCATCGGAAGGTGTAACTAGTGTCACAGGAATGTTTCAAACACAGACTGTTGGAAGAGCCAGTCTTCTTGTACTTGAGTCGGCATTGTGCCTTTTGTATTTAATTCCGATGCAATTTCTGTGTTTGATCATCATGAAGACGGTCAGAGGGATACAGTAAACCTGAAGTGAAGCATCGGAGTGTATAACTAGTGTCACAGGAATTGTTCAAATCATAGCCAGTAGGAAGAGTCAGTCTTCTTGTACTTAAGTCGGCATTGTGCATTTTCTATTTAATTCCGATGCAATTTCTGTGTGTCATCGTCAATAATAAAGTCCAAGGGATATAGTAAACCTGAAGTGAAGAATCGGAATCTATAACTAGTGTCACAGGAATGGTTCAAAACATAGATCGTAGGAAGAGTCAGTCTACTTCTACTTAAGTCGGCATTGTGCATTTTGAATTTAATTCCGCCGCAACATCTGTGTTTTATCGTCAATAAGAAGGTCCAAGGGATACAGTACACCTGAAATGAAGCATCAGAATCTATAACTAGTGTCACAGGAATCGTTCAAGTCATAGTCAGTAAGGAGAGTCAGTCTTCTTGTACTTAAGTCGGCATTGTGCCTTTTCTATTTAATTCCGATGCAATTTCTGTGTTTTATCATCAAGAAGACGGTCAGAGGGATACAGTAAACCTGAAGTGAAGCATCGGAGTGTATAACTAGTGTCACAGGAGTTGTTCAAATCATAGCCAGTAGGAAGAGTCAGTCTTCTTGTACTTGAGTCGGCATTGTGCCTTTTGTATTTAATTCCGATGCAATTTCTGTGTTTCATCGTCAATAAGAAGGTCAGAGGGATACAGTAAACATGAAGTGAAGCATCGGAATCTAAAACCGGTCTCACAGGAATGGATCAAAACATAGAGTGTAAGAAGAGCCAGTCATCTTGTATTCGAGTCTCCATTGTGCCTTTTGTATTTAATTCCGATGCAATTTCAAAGTTTCTTCGTCAATAATAAGGTCAGAGGGATACAGTAAACCTGAAGTGAAGCACAGGAATCTATAACTAGTGTCACAGAAATGGTTAAAAACATTGACAGTAAGATGAGTCAGTCTTCTTGTACTTAAGTCGGCAATGTGCCGTTTGTATTTAATTCCGATGCAATTTCTGTGTTTCATCGTCAAGAAGAAGGTCCAAGTGATACAGTAAAAGTAAAGTGAAGCATCGGAATCTATAACTAGTGTCACAGGAATGGTTCAAAGCATAGACAGTAAGAGGAGTCAGTCACCTCGTACTTAAGTCGGCATTGTGCCTTTCCTATTTAATTCCGGTGCATTTTCTGTGTTTCGTCGTCAATAAGAAAGTCCAAGGGATGCAGTAAACCTGAAGTGAAGCATAGGAATCTATAACAAGTGTCACAAGAATGGTTCAAAAAATAGACAGTAGGAAGAGTCAGTCTTCTTGTACTTAAGTCGGCAATGTGCCGTTTGTATTTAATTCCGATGCAATTTCTGTGTTTCATCGTCAAGAAGAAGGTCCAAGTGATACAGTAAAAGTAAAGTGAAGCATCGGAATCTATAACTAGTGTCACAGGAATGGTTCAAATCATTGACAGTAAGAAGAGTCAGTTTTCTTGTACTTAAGTCGGCATTGTGCCTTTTGTATTTAATTCTGATGCAATTTGTGTGTTTCATCGTCAATAAGAAGGTCCAAGGGATACAGTAAACCTGAAGTGAAGCATAGGAATCTATAACAAGTGTCACAAGAATGGTTCAAAAAATAGACAGTAGGAAGAGTCAGTCTTATAGTACTTAAGTCAGCATTGTGCCTTTTGTATTTAATTCCGATGCAATTTCTGTGTTTCATCGTCAATAAGAAGGTCCAAGGGATACAGTAAACCTGATGTGAGGCATCGGAATCTATAACTAGCGTCACAGGAGTGCTTCAAAACATAGACAGTAGGAAGAGTCAGTCTTCTTGTACTTAAGTCGGCATTGTGCCTTTTGTATTTAATTCCGATGCAATTTCTGTGTTTCATCAACAATAAGAAGGTCCAAGGGATACAGTAAACCTGAAGTGAGGCATCGTAATCTATAACTAGTGTCACAGGAATGGTTCAAAACATAGACAGTAAGAAGTGTCAGTCTTCTTGTACTTAAGTCGGCATTGTGCATTTTCTATTTAATCCCGAGCAATTTCCAAGTTTCATCGTCAATACGATGGACAGAGGGATACAGTAAACCTGAAGTGAAGCATCGGAATCTATAACTAGTGTCACACGAATGGTTAATAACATTGACAGTAGGAAGAGTCAGTCTTCTTGTACTTAAGTCGGCATTGTGCATTTTGTATTTAATTCCGATGCAACTTCTGTGTTTCATCGTCAATAAGAAGGTCCAAGGGATACCGTACACCTGAAATGAAGCATCGGAGTCTATAACTAGTGTCACAGGAATCCTTCAAATCATAGACAGTAAGGAGAGTCAGTCTTCTTGTACTGAAGTCGGCGTGGTGCCTTTTCTATTTAATTCCGATGCAATTTCTGTGTGTCATCGTCAGTAATAAAGTCCAAGGGATATAGTAAACCTGAAGTGAAGAATCGGAATCTATAACTAGTGTCACAGGATGGTTCAAAACATAGACAATAGGAAGAGTCAGTCTTCTTGTACTTAAGTCGGCATTGTGCATTTTGTATTTAATTCCGATGCAACTTCTGTGTTTCATCGTCAATAAGAAGGTCAGAGGGATACAGTAAACCTGAAGTGAAGCATCGGAATCTATAACTAGTGTCACAAGAATTGTTCAAAACATAGACAGTAGGAAGAGTCATTCTTCTTGTACTTACATCGGCATTGTGCCTTTTCTATTTCATTCCGAAGCAAATTCTGTGTTTCATCGTCAATAAGAAGGTCAAAGGGATACAGTAAACGTAAAGTGAGTTATCGGAATCTATAACTAGTGTCACAAGAATGGTTCAAATCATAGGCAGTAAGAGGAGTCAGTCTTCTTGTACTTAAGTCGGCATTGTGCATTTTGTATTTAATTCCGATGCAACTTCTGTGTTTCATCGTCAATAAGAAGGTCCAAGGGATACCGTACACCTGAAATGAAGCATCGGAGTCTATAACTAGTGTCACAGGAATTGTTCAAAACATAGCCAGTAGGAAGAGTCAGTCTTCTTGTACTTGAGTCGGCATTGTGCCTTTTGTATTTAATTCAGATGCAATTTCTGTGTTTCATCGTCAATAAGAAGGTCAGAGGGATACAGTAAACATGAAGTGAAGCATCGGAATCTAAAACCGGTCTCACAGGAAAGGATCAAAACATAGAGTGTAAGAAGAGCCAGTCATCTTGTATTTGAGTCGGCATTGTGCCTTTTGTATTTAATTCCGATGCAATTTCTAAGTTTCATCGTCAATAAGAAGGTCAGAGGGATACAGTAAACCTGAAGTGAAACACAGGAATCTATAACTAGTGTCACAGGAATGGTTAAAGACATTGACAGTAAGATGAGTCAGTCTTCTTGTACTTAAGTCGGCATTGTGCCTTTTGTATTTCATTCCGATGCAATTTCTGTGTTTCATCGTCAAGAAGAAGGTCCAAGTGATACAGTAAACCTAAAGTGAACCATCGGAATTTATAACTAGTGTCACAGGAATGGTTCAAAACATAGACAGTAAGAAGAGTCAGTCTTCTTGTACTTAAGTCGGCATTGTGCCTTTCCTATTTAATTCCGGTGCAATTTCTGTGTTTCATCGTCAATAAGAAGGTCCAAGGGATGCAGTAAACCTGAAGTGAAGCATCGGAATCTATAACTAGTGTCACAGGAATGGTTCAAAACATAGACAGTAAGAAGAGTCAGTCAACCTGTACTTAAGTCGGCATTGTGCCTTTTGTATTTAATTCCGATGCAATTTCTGAGTTTCATCGTCAATAAGAATGTCAGAGGGATGCAGTAAACCTGAAGTGAAGCATCGGAATCTATAACTAGTGTCACAGGAATGGTTCAAACACAGACAGTAGGAAGAGCCAGTATTCTTGTACTTAAGTCGGCATTGTGCCTTTTGTATTTAATTCCGATGCAATTTCTCTGTTACATCGTCAATAAGAAAGTCAGAGGGATACAGTAAACCTGAAGTGAAGCATCGGAATCTAAAACTGGTCTCACAGGAAAGGTTCAAAGCATAGAGAGTAAGAAGAGCCAGTCATCTATTATTTTAGTCGGCATTGTGCCTTTTGTATTTAATTCCGATGTAATTTCTGAGTTTCATCGTCAATAAGAAGGTCAGAGGGATGCAGTAAACCTGAAGTGAAGCATCGGAATCTATAACTAGTGTCACAGGGATGGTTCAAAACGTAGACAGTAGGAAGAGTCAGTCTTCTTGCACTTAAGTCGGCATTGTGCGTTTTGTATTTAATTCCGATGCAATTTCTGTGTTTCATCGCCAATAAGAAGGGCAGAGGGATACAGTAAACCTGAATTGAAGCATCGGAATGTATAACTAGTGTTACAGGAATGATTCGAAACATAGACAGTAGGAAGAGTCAGTGCTCTTGTACTTGAGTCGGCATTGTGCCTTTTCTATTTAATTCCGATGCAAATTCTGTGATTCGTCGACAATAAGAAGGTCCAAGGGATACAGTAAACCTGAAGTGAAGAATCGGAATCTATAACTAGTGTCACAGGAATGGTTCAAAACATAGACAGTGGGAAGAGTCCGACTCCTTGTACATAAGTCGGCATTGTGCCTTTTCTATTTAATTACGATGCAATTTCTGTGTTTCATCGTCAATAAGAAGGTCACAGGGATACAGTACACCTGAAGTGAAGCATCGGATTCTATAACTAGTGTCAAAGGAATGGTTCAAAACATAGACAGTAAGAAGAGTCAGTCTTCTTGTACTTAAGTCGGCATTGTGCATTTTCTATTTAATTCCGATGCAATTTCTGTGTGTCATCGTCAATAATAAAGTCCAAGGGATATAGTAAACCTGAAGTGAAGAATCGGAATCTATAACTAGTGTCACAGGATGGTTCAAAACATAGACAATAGGAAGAGTCAGTCTTCTTGTACTTAAGTCGGCATTGTGCATTTTGTATTTAATTCCGATGCAACTTCTGTGTTTCATCGTCAATAAGAAGGTCAGAGGGATACAGTAAACCTGAAGTGAAGCATCGGAATCTATAACTAGTGTCACAAGAATTGTTCAAAACATAGACAGTAGGAAGAGTCATTCTTCTTGTACTTACATCGGCATTGTGCCTTTTCTATTTCATTCCGAAGCAAATTCTGTGTTTCATCGTCAATAAGAAGGTCAAAGGAAAACAGTAAACGTAAAGTGAGTTATCGGAATCCATAACTAGTGTCACAAGAATGGTTCAAATCATAGGCAGTAAGAGGAGTCAGTCTTCTTGTACTTAAGTCGGCATAGTGCCTTTTCTATTTAATTCCGATGCAATTTCTGTGTTTCATCATCAAGAAGAAGGTCAGAGCGATATGGTAAACCTGAAGTGAAGCATCGGAAGGTGTAACTAGTGTCACAGGAATGTTTCAAACACAGACTGTTGGAAGAGCCAGTCTTCTTGTACTTGAGTCGGCATTGTGCCTTTTGTATTTAATTCCGATGCAATTTCTGTGTTTGATCATCATGAAGACGGTCAGAGGGATACAGTAAACCTGAAGTGAAGCATCGGAGTGTATAACTAGTGTCACAGGAATTGTTCAAATCATAGCCAGTAGGAAGAGTCAGTCTTCTTGTACTTAAGTCGGCATTGTGCATTTTCTATTTAATTCCGATGCAATTTCTGTGTGTCATCGTCAATAATAAAGTCCAAGGGATATAGTAAACCTGAAGTGAAGAATCGGAATCTATAACTAGTGTCACAGGAATGGTTCAAAACATAGATCGTAGGAAGAGTCAGTCTACTTCTACTTAAGTCGGCATTGTGCATTTTGAATTTAATTCCGCCGCAACATCTGTGTTTTATCGTCAATAAGAAGGTCCAAGGGATACAGTACACCTGAAATGAAGCATCAGAATCTATAACTAGTGTCACAGGAATCGTTCAAGTCATAGTCAGTAAGGAGAGTCAGTCTTCTTGTACTTAAGTCGGCATTGTGCCTTTTCTATTTAATTCCGATGCAATTTCTGTGTTTTATCATCAAGAAGACGGTCAGAGGGATACAGTAAACCTGAAGTGAAGCATCGGAGTGTATAACTAGTGTCACAGGAGTTGTTCAAATCATAGCCAGTAGGAAGAGTCAGTCTTCTTGTACTTGAGTCGGCATTGTGCCTTTTGTATTTAATTCCGATGCAATTTCTGTGTTTCATCGTCAATAAGAAGGTCAGAGGGATACAGTAAACATGAAGTGAAGCATCGGAATCTAAAACCGGTCTCACAGGAATGGATCAAAACATAGAGTGTAAGAAGAGCCAGTCATCTTGTATTCGAGTCGGCATTGTGCCTTTTGTATTTAATTCCGATGCAATTTCAAAGTTTCTTCGTCAATAATAAGGTCAGAGGGATACAGTAAACCTGAAGTGAAGCACAGGAATCTATAACTAGTGTCACAGAAATGGTTAAAAACATTGACAGTAAGATGAGTCAGTCTTCTTGTACTTAAGTCGGCAATGTGCCGTTTGTATTTAATTCCGATGCAATTTCTGTGTTTCATCGTCAAGAAGAAGGTCCAAGTGATACAGTAAAAGTAAAGTGAAGCATCGGAATCTATAACTAGTGTCACAGGAATGGTTCAAAGCATAGACAGTAAGAGGAGTCAGTCACCTCGTACTTAAGTCGGCATTGTGCCTTTCCTATTTAATTCCGGTGCATTTTCTGTGTTTCGTCGTCAATAAGAAAGTCCAAGGGATGCAGTAAACCTGAAGTGAAGCATAGGAATCTATAACAAGTGTCACAAGAATGGTTCAAAAAATAGACAGTAGGAAGAGTCAGTCTTCTTGTACTTAAGTCGGCAATGTGCCGTTTGTATTTAATTCCGATGCAATTTCTGTGTTTCATCGTCAAGAAGAAGGTCCAAGTGATACAGTAAAAGTAAAGTGAAGCATCGGAATCTATAACTAGTGTCACAGGAATGGTTCAAATCATTGACAGTAAGAAGAGTCAGTTTTCTTGTACTTAAGTCGGCATTGTGCCGTTTGTATTTAATTCTGATGCAATTTGTGTGTTTCATCGTCAATAAGAAGGTCCAAGGGATACAGTAAACCTGATGTGAGGCATCGGAATCTATAACTAGCGTCACAGGAGTGCTTCAAAACATAGACAGTAGGAAGAGTCAGTCTTCTTGTACTTAAGTCGGCATTGTGCCTTTTGTATTTAATTCCGATGCAATTTCTGTGTTTCATCATCAATAAGAAGGTCCAAGGGATACAGTAAACCTGAAGTGAGGCATCGTAATCTATAACTAGTGTCACTGGAATGGTTCAAAACATAGACAGTAAGAAGAGTCAGTCTTCTTGTACTTAAGTCGGCATTGTGCATTTTCTATTTAATTCCGAGCAATTTCCAAGTTTCATCGTCAATACGATGGACAGAGGGATACAGTAAACCTGAAGTGAAGCATCGGAATCTATAACTAGTGTCACACGAATGGTTAATAACATTGACAGTAGGAAGAGTCAGTCTTCTCGTACTTAACTCGGCATTGTGCATTTTGTATTTAATTCCGATGCAACTTCTGTGTTTCATCGTCAATAAGAAGGTCCAAGGGATACCGTACACCTGAAATGAAGCATCGGAGTCTATAACTAGTGTCACAGGAATCCTTCAAATCATAGACAGTAAGGAGAGTCAGTCTTCTTGTACTGAAGTCGGCGTGGTGCCTTTTCTATTTAATTCCGATGCAATTTTTGTGTGTCATCGTCAATAATAAAGTCCAAGGGATATAGTAAACCTGAAGTGAAGAATCGGAATCTATAACTAGTGTTACAGGATGGTTCAAAACATAGACAATAGGAAGAGTCAGTCTTCTTGTACTTAAGTCGGCATTGTGCATTTTGTATTTAATTCCGATGCAACTTCTGTGTTTCATCGTCAATAAGAAGGTCAGAGGGATACAGTAAACCTGAAGTGAAGCATCGGAATCTATAACTAGTGTCACAAGAATTGTTCAAACATAGACAGTAGGAAGAGTCATTCTTCTTGTACTTACATCGGCATTGTGCCTTTTCTATTTCATTCCGAAGCAAATTCTGTGTTTCATCGTCAATAAGAAGGTCAAAGGGATACAGTAAACGTAAAGTGAGTTATCGGAATCTATAACTAGTGTCACAAGAATGGTTCAAATCATAGGCAGTAAGAGGAGTCAGTCTTCTTGTACTTAAGTCGGCATTGTGCATTTTGTATTTAATTCCGATGAAACTTCTGTGTTTCATCGTCAATAAGAAGGTCCAAGGGATACCGTACACCTGAAATGAAGCATCGGAGTCTATAACTAGTGTCACAGGAATTGTTCAAAACATAGCCAGTAGGAAGAGTCAGTCTTCTTGTACTTGAGTCGGCATTGTGCCTTTTGTATTTAATTCAGATGCAATTTCTGTGTTTCATCGTCAATAAGAAGGTCAGAGGGATACAGTAAACATGAAGTGAAGCATCGGAATCTAAGACCGGTCTCACAGGAAAGGATCAAAGCATAGAGTGTAAGAAGAGCCAGTCATCTTGTATTTGAGTCGGCATTGTGCCTTTTGTATTTAATTCCGATGCAATTTCTAAGTTTCATCGTCAATAAGAAGGTCCGAGGGATACAGTAAACCTGAAGTGAAGCACAGGAATCTATAACTAGTGTCACAGGAATGGTTAAAGACATTGACAGTAAGATGAGTCAGTCTTCTTGTACTTAAGTCGGTATTGTGCCTTTTGTATTTCATTCCGATGCAATTTCTGTGTTTCATCGTCAAGAAGAAGGTCCAAGTGATACAGTAAACCTAAAGTGAAGCATCGGAATTTATAACTAGTGTCACAGGAATGGTTCAAAACATAGACAGTAAGAAGAGTCAGTCTTCTTGTACTTAAGTCCGCATTGTGCCTTTCCTATTTAATTCCGGTGCAATTTCTGTGTTTCGTCGTCTATAAGAAGGTCCAAGGGATGCAGTAAACCTGAAGTGAAGCATCGGAATCTATAACTAGTGTCACAGGAATGGTTCAAAACATAGACAGTAAGAAGAGTCAGTCTACCTGTACTTAAGTCTGCATTGTGCCTTTTGTATCTAATTCCGATGCAATTTCTGAGTTTCATCGTCAATAAGAATGTCAGAGGGATGCAGTAAACCTGAAGTGAAGCATCGGAATCTATAACTAGTGTCACAGGAATGGTTCAAACACAGACAGTAGGAAGAGTCAGTATTCTTGTACTTAAGTCGGCATTGTGCCTTTTGTATTTAATTCCGATGCAATTTCTCTGTTACATCGTCAATAAGAAAGTCAGAGGGATACAGTAAACCTGAAGTGAAGCATCGGAATCTAAAACTGGTCTCACAGGAAAGGTTCAAAGCATAGAGAGTAAGAAGAGCCAGTCATCTATTATTTTAGTCGGCATTGTGCCTTTTGTATTTAATTCCGATGTAATTTCTGAGTTTCATCGTCAATAAGAAGGTCAGAGGGATACAGTACACCTGAAGTGAAGCATCGGAATCTATAACTAGTGTCAAAGGAATGGTTCAAAACATAGACAGTAAGAAGAGTCAGTCTTCTTGTACTTAAGTCGGCATTGTGCATTTTCTATTTAATTCCGATGCAATTTCTGTGTGTCATCGTCAATAATAAAGTCCAAGGGATATAGTAAACCTGAAGTGAAGAATCGGAATCTATAACTAGTGTCACAGGATGGTTCAAAACTTGGACAATAGGAAGAGTCAGTCTTCTTGTACTTAAGTCGGCATTGTGCATTTTGTATTTAATTCCGATGCAACTTCTGTGTTTCATCGTCAATAAGAAGGTCAGAGGGATACAGTAAACCTGAAGTGAAGCATCGGAATGTATAACTAGTGTCACAGGAATTGTTCAAATCATAGCCAGTAGGAAGAGTCAGTCGTCTTGTACTTCAGTCGGCATTGTGCCTTTTGTATTTAATTCCGATGCAATTTCTGTGTTTCATCGTCAATAAGAAATTCAGAGGGCTACAGTAAACCTAAGTGAAGCTTCGGAATCTATAGCTAGTGTCACGTGAATGGTTCAAAACATAGTCAGTAAAAAGAGTCAGTCCTCTTGTACTTAAGTCGGCATTGCGCCTTTTGTATTTAAATCCGATGCAATTTCTGTGTTTCAGCGACAATAAGAAGGTCAGAGGGATACAGTAAACCTGAAGTGAAGCATCGGAATCTATAACTAGTGTCACAGGAATGGTTCAAAACATAGAGAGTTTGAAGAGTCAGTCTTCTTGTACTTAAGTCGGCATTGTGCCTTTTCTATTTATTTCCGATGCAGTTTCTGTGTTTCGTCGCCAATGAGAAGGTCCAAGGGATACAGTAAACCTGAAGTGAATCATCGGAATCTATAACTAGTGTCACAGGAATGGTTCAAAACATAGACAGATTGATGAGTCAGTCTTCTTGTACGTAAGTCGGCATTGTGCCTTTTGTATTTAATTCCGATGCAATTTCTGTGTTTCATCGTCAATAAGAAGGTCAGAGGGATACAGTAAACCTGAAGTGAAGCATCGGAATCTATAACTAGTGTCACAGGAATGGTTCAAATCTTAGAGAGTTTGAAGAGTCGGTCTACTTGTACTTAAGTCGGCATTGTGCCTTTTCTATTTAATTCCGGTGCAGTTTCTGTGTTTCGTCACCAATGAGAAGGTCCAAGGGATACAGTACACCTGATGTGAAGCATCGGAATCTATAACTAGTGTCACAGGAATGGTTCGAAACATAGACAGAAGGATGAGTCAGTCTCCTTGTACGTAAGTCGGCATTGTGCCTTTTGTATTTAATTCCGATGCAATTTCTGTGTTTCATCGTCAATAAGAAGGTCAGAGGGATACAGTAAACCTTAAGTGAAGCATCGGAATCTATAACTAGTGTCACACGAATGGTTAATCACATTGACAGTAAGGAGAGTCAGTCTTCTTGTACTTAAGTTGGCATTGTGTCTTTTGTATTTAATTCCGATGCAACTTCTGTGTTTCATCGTCAATTAGAAGGGCAGAGGGATACAGTAAACCTGAAGTGAAGCATCGGAATGTATAACTAGTGTCACAGGATTGGTTCAAATCATAGACAGTAGGAACAGTCAGATTTCTTGTACTGGAGTCATTATTGTGCCTTTTGTATTTAATTCCGATTCAATTTCTGTGTTTCATCGTCAATAAGAAGGTCAGAGGGATACAGTAAACCTTAAGTGAAGCATCGGAATGTATAACTAGTGACACAGGAATGGTTCAAAACATAGACAGTAGGAAGAGTCAGTCTTCTTGTACTTGTGTCGGCATTGTGCCATTTGTATTTATTTCCGATGCAATTTCTGAGTTTCATCGTCAATAAGAAGGTCAGAGGGATGCAGTAAACCTGAAGTGAAGCATCCGAATCTATAACTAGTGTCACAGGAATGGTTCAAAACGTAGACAGTAGGAAGAGTCAGTCTTCTTGCACTTAAGTCGGCATTGTGCGTTTTGTATTTAATTCCGATGCAATTTCTGTGTTTCATCGCCAATAAGAAGGTCAGAGGGATACAGTAAACCTGAATTGAAGCATCGGAATGTATAACTAGTGTTACAGGAATGATTCGAAACATAGACAATAGGAAGAGTCAGTGTTCTTGTACTTGTGTCGGCATTGTGCCTTTTCTATTTAATTCCGATGCAAATTCTCTGTTACATCGTCAATAAGAAAGTCAGAGGGATACAGTAAACCTGAAGTGAAGCATCGGAATCTAAAACTGGTCTCACAGGAAAGGTTCAAAGCATAGAGAGTAAGAAGAGCCAGTCATCTATTATTTGAGTCGGCATAGTGCCTTTTCTATTTAATTCCGATGCAATTTCTGTGTTTCATCATCAAGAAGAAGGTCAGAGCGATACTGTAAACCTGAAGTGAAGCATCGGAATGTATAACTAGTGTCACAGGAATGTTTCAAACATAGACAGTATGAAGAGCCAGTCGTCTTGTACTTGTGTCGGCATTGTGCCATTTGTATTTAATTCCGATGCGATTTCTGAGTTTCATCGTCAATAAGAAGGTCAGAGGGATGCAGTAAACCTGAAGTGAAGCATCAGAATCTATAACTAGTGTCACAGGAATGGTTCAAAACACGGACAGTAGGAAGAGTCAGTATTCTTGTACTTAAGTCGGCATTGTCCTTTTTGTATTTAATTCCGATGCAATTTCTCTGTTTCATCGTCAATAAGAAAGTAAGAGGGATACAGTAAACCTGAAGTGAAGCATCGGAATCTAAAACTGGTCTCACAGGAAAGGTTCAAAGCATAGAGAGTAAGAAGATCCAGTCATCTATTATTTGAGTCGGCATTGTGCCTTTTGTATTTAATTCCGATGCAATTTCTAAGTTTCATCGTCAATAAGAAGGTCAGAGGGATACAGTAAACCTGAAGTGAAGCATCGGAATCTATAACTAGAGTCACAGGAATAATTAAAAACATTGACAGTAAGAAGAGTCAGTCTTCTTGTACTTAAGTCGGCACTGTGCCTTTTGTATTTAATTCCGATGCAATTTCTGTGTTTCATCGTCAATAAGAAGTTCCAAGTGATACAGTAAACAAAAAGTGTAGCATCGGAATATATAACTAGTGTCTCAGGAATAGTTTAAAACATAGTGAGTAAGAAGAGTCAGTCTGCTTGTACTTAAGTCAGCATTGTGCCTTTTCTATTTAATTCCGATGCAATTTCTGTGTTTTAACGTCAATAAGAAGGTCAGAGGGATACAATAAACCTGAAGGGAAGCGTCGGAAACTATAACTAGTGTCACAGGGATGGTTCAAAACGAAGACAGTAGGAAGAGTCAGTCTTCTTGTACTTAAGTCGGCATTGTGCGTTTTGTATTTAATTCCGATGCAATTTCTGTGTTTCATCGCCAATAAGAAGGTCAGAGGGATACAGTAATCCTAAATTGAAGCATCGGAATGTATAACTAGTGTTCCAGGAATGATTCAAAACATAGACAGTAGGAAGAGTCAGTGTTCTTGTACTTGAGTCGGCATTGTGCCTTTTCTATTTAATTACGATGCAAATTCTGTGTTTCGTCGACAATAAGAAGGTCAAAGGGCAACAGTAAACCTGAAGTGAAGAATCGGAATCTATAACTAGTGTCACAGGAATGGTTCAAAACATAGACAGTGGGAAGAGTCAGTCTCCTTGTACATAAGTCGGCATTGTGCCTTTTCTATTTAATTACGATGCAATTTCTGTGTTTCATCGTCAATAAGAAGGTCAGAGGGATGCAGTACACCTGAAGTGAAGCATCGGAATCTGTAACTAGTGTCACAGGAATGGTTTAAAACACAGACAGTAGGAAGAGTCAGTCTACTTCTACTTAAGTCGGCATTGTGCATTTTGTATTTAATTCCGCCGCAACATCTGTGTTTTATCGTCAATAAGAAGGTCCAAGGGATACAGTACACCTGAAATGAAGCATCAGAATTTATAACTAGTGTCACAGGAATCGTTCAAGTCATAGTCAGTAAGGAGAGTCAGTCTTCTTGTACTTAAGTCCGCATTGTGCCTTTTCTATTTAATTCCGATGCAATTTCTGTGTTTGATCATCAAGAAGAAGGTCAGAGGGATACAGTAAACCTGAAGTGAAGCATCGGAATGTATAACTAGTGTCACAGGAATTGTTCAAATCATAGCCAGTAGGAAGAGTCAGTCTTCTTATACTTGAGTCGGCATTGTGCCTTTTGTACTTAATTCCGATGCAATTTCTGTGTTTCATCGTCAATAAGAAGGTCAGAGGGATACAGTAAACATGAAGTGAAGCATCGGAATCTAAAACCGGTCTCACAGGAAAGGATCAAAACATAGAGTGTAAGAAGAGCCAGTCATCTTGTATTCGAGTCGGCATTGTGCCTTTTGTATTTAATTCCGATGCAATTTCTAAGTTTCATCGTCAATAAGAAGGTCAGAGGGATACAGTAAACCTGAAGTGAAGCACAGGAATCTATAACTAGTGTCACAGAAATCGTTAAAAACATTGACAGTAAGATGAGTCAGTCTTCTTGTACTTAAGTCGGCAATGTGCCGTTTGTATTTAATTCCGATGCAATTTCTGTGTTTCATCTTCAAGAAGAAGGTCCAAGTGATACAGTAAAAGTAAAGTGAAGCATCGGAATCTATAACTAGTGTCACAGGAATGGTTCAAAGCATAGACAGTAAGAGGAGTCAGTCACCTCGTACTTAAGTCGGCATTGTGCCTTTCCTATTTAATTCCGGTGCATTTTCTGTGTTTCGTCGTCAATAAGAAGGTCCAAGGGATGCAGTAAACCTGAAGTGAAGCATCGGAATCTATAACTAGTGTCACAGGAATGGTTCAAATCATTGACAGTAAGAAGAGTCAGTTTTCTTGTACTTAGGTCGGCATTGTGCCTTTTGTATTTAATTCTGATGCAATTTGTGTGTATCATCGTCAATAAGAAGGTCCAAGGGATACAGTAAACCTGAAGTGAAGCATAGGAATCTATAACAAGTGTCACAAGAATGGTTCAAAAAATAGACAGTAGGAAGAGTCAGTCTTCTTGTACTTAAGTCAGCATTGTGCCTTTTGTATTTAATTCCGATGCAATTTCTGTGTTTCATCGTCAATAAGAAGGTCCAAGGGATACAGTAAACCTGATGTGAGGCATCGGAATCTATAACTAGCGTCACAGGAGTGCTTCAAAACATAGACAGTAGGAAGAGTCAGTCTTCTTGTACTTAAGTCGGCATTGTGCCTTTTGTATTTAATTCCGATGCAATTTCTGTGTTTCATCAACAATAAGAAGGTCCAAGGGATACAGTAAACCTGAAGTGAGGCATCGTAATCTATAACTAGTGTCACAGGAATGGTTCAAAACATAGACAGTAAGAAGAGTCAGTCTTCTTGTACTTAAGTCGGCATTGTGCATTTTCTATTTAATTCCGAGCAATTTCCAAGTTTCATCGTCAATACGATGGACAGAGGGATACAGTAAACCTGAAGTGAAGCATCGGAATCTATAACTAGTGTCACACGAATGGTTAATAACATTGACAGTAAGAAAAGTCAGTCTTCTTGTACTTAAGTCGGCATTGTGCCTTTTTATATTTAATTCCGATGCTATTTCTGTGTTTCATCGTCAATAAGAAGGTCCAAGTGATACAGTAAACCTAAAGTGAAGCATCGGAAACTATAACTAGTGTCACAGGAATGGTTCAAAACATAGACAGTAAGAAGAGTCAGTCTTCTTGTACTTAAGTCGGCATTCTGCTTTTCCTAAGTAATTCCGATGCAATTTCTGTGGTTCGTCGTCAATAAGAAGGTCCAAGGGATGCAGTAAACCTGAAGTGAAGCATCGGAATTTATAACTAGTGTCACAGGAATTGTTCAAAACATAGACAGTAAGAAGAGTCAGTCTTCTTGTACTTAAGTCGGCATTGTGCATTTTCTATTTAATTCCGATGCAATTTCTGTGTGTCATCGTCAATAATTAAGTCCAAGGGATATAGTAAACCTGAAGTGAAGAATCGGAATCTATAACTAGTGTCACAGGAATGGTTCAAAACTTAGACAGTAGGAAGAGTCAGTCTTCTTGTACTTAAGTCGGCATTGTGCATTTTGTATTTAATTCCGATGGAACTTCTGTGTTTCATCGTCAATAAGAAGGTTTAAGGGATACCGTACACCTGAAATGAAGCATCGGAGTCTATAACTAGTGTCACAGGAATCCTTCAAATCATAGACAGTAAGGAGAGTCAGTCTTCTTGTACTGAAGTCGGCGTTGTGCCTTTTCTATTTAATTCCGATGCAATTTCTGTGTTTGATCATCAAGAAGAAGGTCAGAGGGATACAGTAAACCTGAAGTGAAGCATCGGAATGTATAACTAGTGTCACAGGAATTGTTCAAAACATAGCCAGTAGGAAGAGTCAGTCTTCTTGTACTTGAGTCGGCATTGTGCCTTTTGTATTTAATTCAGATGCAATTTCTGTGTTTCATCGTCAATAAGAAGGTCAGAGGGATACAGTAAACCTGAAGTGAAGCACAGGAATCTATAACTAGTGTCACAGGAATGGTTAAAAACATTGACAGTAAGATGAGTCAGTCTTCTTGTACTTAAGTCGCCATTGTGCCTTTTGTATTTCATTCCGATGCAATTTCTGTGTTTCATCGTCAAGAAGAAGATCCAAGTGATACAGAAACCTAAAGTGAAGCATCGGAATTTATAACTAGTGTCACAGGAATGGTTCAAAACATAGACAGTAAGAAGAGTCAGTCTTCTTGTACTTAAGTCGGCATTGTGCCTTTCCTATTTAATTCCGGTGCAATTTCTGTGTTTCGTCGTCAATAAGAAGGTCCAAGGGATGCAGTAAACCTGAAGTGAAGCATCGGAATCTATAACTAGTGTCACAGGAATGGTTCAAATCATTGACAGTAAGAAGAGTCAGTCTACTTGTACTTAAGTCGGCTTTGTTCCTTTTGTATTTAATCCCGATGGAATTTCTGTGTTTCATCGTAAATAAGAAGGTCCAAGGGATACAGTAAACCTGAAGTGAATCATCGGAATCTATAACTAGTGTCACAGGAATGGTTCAAAACATAGTCAGTAAGAAGAGTCAGTCTTCTTGTACTTATGTCGACATTGTGCCTTTTCTATTTAATTCCGATGCAATTTCTGTGTTTCATCGTCAATAACGAGGTCAAAGGGATACAGAAAACCTGGAGTGAACCACCGGAATCTATAACTAGTGTCAATGGAATGGTTCAAATCATAGACAGTAAGAAGAGTCAGTCCTCTTGTACTTAAGTCGGCATTGTGCCTTTTGTATTTAATTCTGATGTAATTTCTGTGTTTCATCGTCAATGAGAAGGTCCAAGGGATACAGTAAACCTGAAGTGAAGCATCGGAATCTATAACAAGTGTCACAGGAATGGTTCAAAAAATAGACAGTAGGAAGAGTCAGTCTTCTTGTACTTAAGTCAGCATTGTGCCTTTTGTATTTAATTCCGATGCAATTTCTGTGTTTCATCGTCAATACGAAGGTCCAAGGGATACAGTAAACCTGATGTGAGGCATCGGAATCTATAACTAGCGTCACAGGAGTGCTTCAAAACATAGACAGTAGGAAGAGTCAGTCTTCTTGTACTTAAGTCGGCATTGTGCCTTTTGTATTTAATTCCGATGCAATTTCTGTGTTTCATCAACAATAAGAAGGTCCAAGGGATACAGTAAACCTGAAGTGAGGCATCGTAATCTATAACTAGTGCCACAGGAATGGTTCAAAACATAGACAGTAAGAAGAGTCAGTCTTCTTGTACTTAAGTCGGCATTGTGCATTTTCTATTTAATTCCGATGCAATTTCCAAGTTTCATCGTCAATACGAAGGTCAGAGGGATACAGTAAACCTGAAGTGAAGCATCGGAATCTATAACTAGTGTCACACGAATGGTAAATAACATTGACAGTAAGAAGTGTCAGTCTTCTTGTACTTAAGTCGGCATTGTGCCTTTTGTATTTAATTCCGATGCAATTTCTGTGTTTCATCGTCAATAAGAAGGTCCAAGTGATACAGTAAACCTAAAGTGAAGCATCGGAATCTATAACTAGTGTCACAGGAATGGTTCAAAACATGGACAGTAAGAAGAGTCAGTCTTCTTGTACTTAAGTCGGCATTGTGCTTTTCCTAAGTAATTCCGATGCAATTTCTGTGTTTCGTCGTCAATAAGAAGGTCCAAGGGATGCAGTAAACCAGAAGTGAAGCATCGGAATTTATAACTAGTGGCACAGGAATGGTTCAAAACATAGACAGTAAGAAGAGTCAGTCTTCTTGTAATTAAGTCGGCATTGTGCATTTTCTATTTAATTCCGATCCAATTTCTGTGTGTCATCGTCAATAATTAAGTCCAAGGGATATAGTAAACCTGAAGTGAAAAATCGGAATCTATAACTAGTGTCACAGGAATGGTTCAAAACATAGACAGTAGGAAGAGCCAGTCTTCTTGTACTTAAGTCGGCATTGTGCATTTTGTATTTAATTCCGATGCAACTTCTGTGTTTCATCGTCACTAAGAAGGTCCAAGGGATACCGTACACCTGAAATGAAGCATCGGAATCTATAACTAGTGTCACAGGAATCCTTCAAATCATAGTCAGTAAGGAGAGTCAGTCTTCTTGTACTGAAGTCAGCGTTGTGCCTTTTCTATTTAATTCCGATGCAATTTCTGTGTTTGATCATCAAGAAGAAGGTCAGAGGGATACAGTAAACCTGAAGTGAAGCGTCGGAATGTATAACTAGTGTCACAGGAATTGTTCAAAACATGGCCAGTAGGAAGAGTCAGTCTTCTTGTACTTGAGTCGGCATTGTGCCTTTTGTATTTAATTCAGATGCAATTTCTGTGTTTCATCGTCAATAAGAAGGTCAGAGGGATACAGTAAACATGAAGTGAAGCATCGGAATCTAAAACCGGTCTCACAGGAAAGGATCAAAACATAGAGTGTAAGAAGAGCCAGTCATCTTGTATTTGAGTCGGCATTGTGCCTTTTGTATTTAATTCCGATGCAATTTCTAAGTTTCATCGTCAATAAGAAGGTCAGAGGGATACAGTAAACCTGAAGTGAAGCACAGGAATCTATAACTAGTGTCACAGGAATGGTTAAAAACATTGACAGTAAGATGAGTCAGTCTTCTTGTACTTAAGTCGGCATTGTGCCTTTCCTATTTCATTCCGGTGCAATTTCTGTGTTTCGTCGTCAATAAGAAGGTCCAAGGGATGCAGTAAACCTGAAGTGAAGCATCGGAATCTATAACTAGTGTCACAGGAATGGTTCAAATCATTGACAGTAAGAAGAGTCAGTCTACTTGTACTTAAGTCGGCTTTGTTCCTTTTGTATTTAATCCCGATGGAATTTCTGTGTTTCATCGTAAATAAGAAGGTCCAAGGGATACAGTAAACCTGAAGTGAATCATCGGAATCTATAACTAGTGTCACAGGAATGGTTCAAAACATAGTCAGTAAGAAGAGTCAGTCTTCTTGTACTTATGTCGACATTGTGCCTTTTCTATTTAATTCCGATGCAATTTCTGTGTTTCATCGTCAATAACAAGGTCAAAGGGATACAGTAAACCTGGAGTGAACCATCGGAATCTATAACTAGTGTCAATGGAATGGTTCAAATCATAGACAGTAAGAAGAGTCAGTCCTCTTGTACTTAAGTCGGCATTGTGCCTTTTGTATTTAATTCTGATGTAATTTCTGTGTTTCATCGTCAATGAGAAGGTCCAAGGGATACAGTAAACCTGAAGTGAAGCATCGGAATCTATAACAAGTGTCACAGGAATGGTTCAAAAAATAGACAGTAGGAAGAGTCAGTCTTCATGTACTTAAGTCAGCATTGTGCCTTTTGTATTTAATTCCGATGCAATTTCTGTGTTTCATCGTCAATACGAAGGTCCAAGGGATACAGTAAACCTGATGTGAGGCATCGGAATCTATAACTAGCGTCACAGGAGTGCTTCAAAACATAGACAGTAGGAAGAGTCAGTCTTCTTGTACTTAAGTCGGCATTGTGCCTTTTGTATTTAATTCCGATGCAATTTCTGTGTTTCATCAACAATAAGAAGGTCCAAGGGATACAGTAAACCTGAAGTGAGGCATCGTAATCTATAACTAGTGCCACAGGAATGGTTCAAAACATTGACAGTAAGAAGAGTCAGTCTTCTTGTACTTAAGTCGGCATTGTGCATTTTCTGTTTAATTCCGATGCAATTTCCAAGTTTCATCGTCAATACGAAGGTCAGAGGGATACAGTAAACCTGAAGTGAAGCATCGGAATCTATAACTAGTGTCACACGAATGGTAAATAACATTGACAGTAAGAAGTGTCAGTCTTCTTGTACTTAAGTCGGCATTGTGCCTTTTGTATTTAATTCCGATGCAATTTCTGTGTTTCATCGTCAATAAGAAGGTCCAAGTGATACAGTAAACCTAAAGTGAAGCATCGGAATCTATAACTAGTGTCACAGGAATGGTTCAAAACATGGACAGTAAGAAGAGTCAGTCTTCTTGTACTTAAGTCGGCATTGTGCTTTTCCTAAGTAATTCCGATGCAATTTCTGTGTTTCGTCGTCAATAAGAAGGTCCAAGGGATGCAGTAAACCTGAAGTGAAGCATCGGAATTTATAACTAGTGTCACAGAAATGGTTCAAAACATAGACAGTAAGAAGAGTCAGTCTTCTTGTAATTAAGTCGGCATTGTGCATTTTCTATTTAATTCCGATCCAATTTCTGTGTGTCATCGTCAATAATTAAGTCCAAGGGATATAGTAAACCTGAAGTGAAGAATCGGAATCTATAACTAGTGTCACAGGAATGGTTCAAAACATAGACAGTAGGAAGAGCCAGTCTTCTTGTACTTAAGTCGGCATTGTGCATTTTGTATTTAATTCCGATGCAACTTCTGTGTTTCATCGTCACTAAGAAGGTCCAAGGGATACCGTACACCTGAAATGAAGCATCGGAATCTATAACTAGTGTCACAGGAATCCTTCAAATCATAGTCAGTAAGGAGAGTCAGTCTTCTTGTACTGAAGTCGGCGTTGTGCCTTTTCTATTTAATTCCGATGCAATTTCTGTGTTTGATCATCAAGAAGAAGGTCAGAGGGATACAGTAAACCTGAAGTGAAGCATCGGAATGTATAACTAGTGTCACAGGAATTGTTCAAAACATAGCCAGTAGGAAGAGTCAGTCTTCTTGTACTTGAGTCGGCATTGTGCCTTTTGTATTTAATTCAGATGCAATTTCTGTGTTTCATCGTCAATAAGAAGGTCAGAGGGATACAGTAAACATGAAGTGAATCATCGGAATCTAAAACCGGTCTCACAGGAAAGGATCAAAACATAGAGTGTAAGAAGAGCCAGTCATCTTGTATTTGAGTCGGCATTGTGCCTTTTGTATTTAATTCCGATGCAATTTCTAAGTTTCATCGTCAATAAGAAGGTCAGAGGGATACAGTAAACCTGAAGTGAAGCACAGGAATCTATAACTAGTGTCACAGGAATGGTTAAAAACATTGACAGTAAGATGAGTCAGTCTTCTTGTACTTAAGTCGCCATTGTGCCTTTTTTATTTCATTCCGATGCAATTTCTTTGTTTCATCGTCAAGAAGAAGGTCCAAGTGATACAGTAAACCTAAAGTGAAGCTTCGGAATTTATAACTAGTGTCACAGGAATGGTTCAAAACATAGACAGTAAGAAGAGTCAGTCTTCTTGTACTTAAGTCGGCATTGTGCCTTTCCTATTTAATTCCGGTGCAATTTCTGTGTTTCGTCGTCAATAAGAAGGTCCAAGGGATGCAGTAAACCTGAAGTGAAGCATCGGAATCTATAACTAGTGTCACAGGAATGGTTCAAATCATTGACAGTAAGAAGAGTCAGTCTACTTGTACTTAAGTCGGCTTTGTTCCTTTTGTATTTAATCCCGATGGAATTTCTGTGTTTCATCGTAAATAAGAAGGTCCAAGGGATACAGTAAACCAGAAGTGAATCATCGGACTCTATAACTAGTGTCACAGGAATGGTTCAAAACATAGTCAGTAAGAAGAGTCAGTCTTCTTGTACTTATGTCGACATTGTGCCTTTTCTATTTAATTCCGATGCAATTTCTGTGTTTCATCGTCAATAACAAGGTCAAAGGGATACAGTAAACCTGGAGTGAACCATCGGAATCTATAACTAGTGTCAATGGAATGGTTCAAATCATAGACAGTAAGAAGAGTCAGTCCTCTTGTACTGAAGTCGGCATTGTGCCTTTTGTATTTAATTCTGATGTAATTTCTGTGTTTCATCGTCAATGAGAAGGTCCAAGGGATACAGGAAACCTGAAGTGAAGCATCGGAATCTATAACAAGTGTCACAGGAATGGTTCAAAAATTAGACAGTAGGAAGAGTCAGTCTTCATGTACTTAAGTCAGCAATGTGCCTTTTGTATTTAATTCCGATGCAATTTCTGTGTTTCATCGTCAATACGAAGGTCCAAGGGATACAGTAAAACTGATGTGAGGCATCGGAATCTATAACTAGCGTCACAGGAGTGCTTCAAAACATAGACAGTAGGAAGAGTCAGTCTTCTTGTACTTAAGTCGGCATTGTGCCTTTTGTATTTAATTCCGATGCAATTTCTGTGTTTCATCAGCAATAAGAAGGTCCAAGGGATACAGTAAACCTGAAGTGAGGCATCATAATCTATAACTAGTGCCACAGGAATGGTTCAAAACATAGACAGTAAGAAGAGTCAGTCTTCTTGTACTTAAGTCGGCATTGTGCATTTTCTATTTAATTCCGATGCAATTTCCAAGTTTCATCGTCAATACGAAGGTCAGAGGGATACAGTAAACCTGAAGTGAAGCATCGGAATCTATAACTAATTTCACACGAATGGTAAATAACATTGACAGTAAGAAGAGTCAGTCTTCTTGCACTTAAGTCGGCATTGTGCCTTTTGTATTTAATTCCGATGCAATTTCTGTGTTTCATCGTCAATAAGAAGGTCCAAGTGATACAGTAAACCTAAAGTGAAGCATCGGAATCTATAACTAGTGTCACAGGAATGGTTCAAAACATGGACAGTAAGAAGAGTCAGTCTTCTTGTACTTAAGTCGGCATTGTGCTTTTCCTAAGTAATTCCGATGCAATTTCTGTGTTTCGTCGTCAATAAGAAGGTCCAAGGGATGCAGTAAACCTGAAGTGAAGCATCGGAATTTATAACTAGTGTCACAGGAATGGTTCAAAACATAGACAGTAAGAAGAGTCAGTCTTCTTGTAATTAAGTCGGCATTGTGCATTTTCTATTTAATTCCGATCCAATTTCTGTGTGTCATCGTCAATAATTAAGTCCAAGGGATATAGTAAACCTGAAGTGAAGAATCGGAATCTATAACTAGTGTCACAGGAATGGTTCAAAACATAGACAGTAGGAAGTGTCAGTCTTCTTGTACTTAAGTCGGCATTGTGCATTTTGTATTTAATTCCGATGCAACTTCTGTGTTTCATCGTCACTAAGAAGGTCCAAGGGATACCGTACACCTGAAATGAAGCATCGGAATCTATAACTAGTGTCACAGGAATCCTTCAAATCATAGTCAGTAAGGAGAGTCAGTCTTCTTGTACTGAAGTCGGCGTTGTGCCTTTTCTATTTAATTCCGATGCAATTTCTGTGTTTGATCATCAAGAAGAAGGTCAGAGGGATACAGTAAACCTGAAGTGAAGCATCGGAATGTATAACTAGTGTCACAGGAATTGTTCAAAACATAGCCAGTAGGAAGAGTCAGTCTTCTTGTACTTGAGTCGGCATTGTGCCTTTTGTATTTAATTCAGATGCAATTTCTGTGTTTCATCGTCAATAAGAAGGTCAGAGGGATACAGAAAACATGAAGTGAAGCTTCAGAATCTAAAACCGGTCTCACAGGCAAGGATCAAAACATAGAGTGTAAGAAGAGCCAGCCATCTTGTATTTGAGTCGGCATTGTGCCTTTTGTATTTAATTCCGATGCAATTTCTAAGTTTCATCGTCAATAAGAAGGTCAGAGGGATACAGTAAACCTGAAGCGAAGCACAGGAATCTATAACTAGTGTCACAGGAATGGTTAAAAACATTGACAGTATGATGAGTCAGTCTTCTTGTACTTAAGTCGGCATTGTGCCTTTCCTATTTAATTCCGGTGCAATTTCTGTGTTTCGTCGTCAATAAGAAGGTCCAAGGGATGCAGTAAACCTGAAGTGAAGCATCGGAATCTATAACTAGTGTCACAGGAATGGTTCAAATCATTGACAGTAAGTAGAGTCAGTCTACTTGTACTTAAGTCGGCTTTGTTCCTTTTGTATTTAATCCCGATGGAATTTCTGTGTTTCATCGTAAATAAGAAGGTCCAAGGGATACAGTAAACCTGAAGTGAATCATCGGAACCTATAACTAGTGTCACAGGAATGGTTCAAAACATAGTCAGTAACAAGAGTCAGTCTTCTTGTACTTATGTCGACATTGTGCCTTTTCTATTTAATTCCGATGCAATTTCTGTGTTTCATCGTCAATAACAAGGTCAAAGGGATACAGTAAACCTGGAGTGAACCATCGGAATCTATAACTAGTGTCAATGGAATGGTTCAAATCATAGACAGTAAGAAGAGTCAGTCCTCTTGTACTTAAGTCGGCATTGTGCCTTTTGTATTTAATTCTGATGTAATTTCTGTGTTTCATCGTCAATGAGAAGGTCCAAGGGATACAGTAAACCTGAAGTGAAGCATCGGAATCTATAACAAGTGTCACAGGAATGGTTCAAAAAATTGACAGTAGGAAGAGTCAGTCTTCATGTACTTAAGTCAGCATTGTGCCTTTTGTATTTAATTCCGATGCAATTTCTGTGTTTCATCGTCAATACGAAGGTCCAAGGGATACAGTAAACCTGATGTGAGGCATCGGATTCTATAACTAGCGTCACAGGAGTGCTTCAAAACATAGACAGTAGGAAGAGTCAGTCTTCTTGTACTTAAGTCGGCATTGTGCCTTTTGTATTTAATTCCGATGCAATTTCTGTGTTTCATCAACAATAAGAAGGTCCAAGGGATACAGTAAACCTGAAGTGAGGCATCGTAATCTATAACTAGTGCCACAGGAATGGTTCAAAACATAGACAGTAAGAAGAGTCAGTCTTCTTGTACTTAAGTCGGCATTGTGCATTTTCTATTTAATTCCGATGCAATTTCCAAGTTTCATCGTCAATACGAAGGTCAGAGGGATACAGTAAACCTGAAGTGAAGCATCGGAATCTATAACTAGTTTCACACGAATGGTAAATAACATTGACAGTAAGAAGAGTCAGTCTTCTTGTACTTAAGTCGGCATTGTGCCTTTTGTATTTAATTCCGATGCAATTTCTGTGTTTCATCGTCAATACGAAGGTCCAAGAGATACAGTAAACCTAAAGTGAAGCATCGGAATCTATAACTAGTGTCACAGGAATGGTTCAAAACACGGACAGTAAGAAGAGTCAGTCTTCTTGTACTTAAGTCGGCATTGTGCTTTTCCTAAGTAATTCCGATGCAATTTCTGTGTTTCGTCGTCAATAAGAAGGTCCAAGGGATGCAGTAAACCTGAAGTGAAGCATCGGAATTTATAACTAGTGTCACAGGAATGGTTCAAAACATAGACAGTAAGAAGAGTCAGTCTTCTTGTAATTAAGTCGGCATTGTGCATTTTCTATTTAATTCCGATCCAATTTCTGTGTGTCATCGTCAATAATTAAGTCCAAGGGATATAGTAAACCTGAAGTGAAGAATCGGAATCTATAACTAGTGTCACAGGAATGGTTCAAAACATAGACAGTAGGAAGAGCCAGTCTTCTTGTACTTAAGTCGGCATTGTGCATTTTGTATTTAATTCCGATGCAACTTCTGTGTTTCATCGTCACTAAGAAGGTCCAAGGGATACCGTACACCTGAAATGAAGCATCGGAATCTATAACTAGTGTCACAGGAATCCTTCAAATCATAGTCAGTAAGGAGAGTCAGTCTTCTTGTACTGAAGTCGGCGTTGTGCCTTTTCTATTTAATTCCGATGCAATTTCTGTGTTTGATCATCAAGAAGAAGGTCAGAGGGATACAGTAAACCTGAAGTGAAGCATCGGAATGTATAACTAGTGTCACAGGAATTGTTCAAAACATAGCCAGTAGGAAGAGTCAGTCTTCTTGTACTTGAGTCGGCATTGTGCCTTTTGTATTTAATTCAGATGCAATTTCTGTGTTTCATCGTCAATAAGAAGGTCAGAGGGATACAGTAAACATGAAGTGAAGCATCGGAATCTAAAACCGGTCTCACAGGAAAGGATCAAAACATAGAGTGTAAGAAGAGCCAGTCATCTTGTATTTGAGTCGGCATTGTGCCTTTTGTATTTAATTCCGATGCAATTTCTAAGTTTCATCGTCAATAAGAAGGTCAGAGGGATACAGTAAACCTGAAGTGAAGCACAGGAATCTATAACTAGTGTCACAGGAATGGTTAAAAACATTGACAGTAAGATGAGTCAGTCTTCTTGTACTTAAGTCGCCATTGTGCCTTTTGTATTTCATTCCGATGCAATTTCTGTGTTTCATCGTCAAGAAGAAGGTCCAAGTGATACAGTAAACCTAAAGTGAAGCATCGGAATTTATAACTAGTGTCACAGGAATGGTTCAAAACATAGACAGTAAGAAGAGTCAGTCTTCTTGTACTTAAGTCGGCATTGTGCCTTTCCTATTTAATTCCGGTGCAATTTCTGTGTTTCGTCGTCAATAAGAAGGTCCAAGGGATGCAGTAAACCTGAAGTGAAGCATCGGAATCTATAACTAGTGACACAGGAATGGTTCAAATCATTGACAGTAAGAAGAGTCAGTCTACTTGTACTTAAGTCGGCTTTGTTCCTTTTGTATTTAATCCCGATGGAATTTCTGTGTTTCATCGTAAATAAGAAGGTCCAAGGGATACAGTAAACCAGAAGTGAATCATCGGAATCTATAACTAGTGTCACAGGAATGGTTCAAACCATAGTCAGTAAGAAGAGTCAGTCTTCTTGTACTTATGTCGACATTGTGCCTTTTCTATTTAATTCCGATGCAATTTCTGTGTTTCATCGTCAATAACAAGGTCAAAGGGATACAGTAAACCTGGAGTGAACCATCGGAATCTATAACTAGTGTCAATGGAATGGTTCAAATCATAGACAGTAAGAAGAGTCAGTCCTCTTGTACTTAAGTCGGCATTGTGCCTTTTGTATTTAATTCTGATGTAATTTCTGTGTCTCATCGTCAATGAGAAGGTCCAAGGGATACAGTAAACCTGAAGTGAAGCATCGGAATCTATAACAAGTGTCACAGGAATGGTTCAAAAAATAGACAGTAGGAAGAGTCAGTCTTCATATACTTAAGTCAGCATTGTGCCTTTTGTATTTAATTCCGATGCAATTTCTGTGTTTCATCGTCAATACGAAGGTCCAAGGGATACAGTAAACCTGATGTGAGGCATCGGAATCTATAACTAGCGTCACAGGAGTGCTTCAAAACATAGACAGTAGGAAGAGTCAGTCTTCTTGTACTTAAGTCGGCATTGTGCCTTTTGTATTTAATTCCGATGCAATTTCTGTGTTTCATCAGCAATAAGAAGGTCCAAGGGATACAGTAAACCTGAAGTGAGGCATCGTAATCTATAACTAGTGCCACAGGAATGGTTCAAAACATAGACAGTAAGAAGAGTCAGTCTTCTTGTACTTAAGTCGGCATTGTGCATTTTCTATTTAATTCCGATGCAATTTCCAAGTTTCATCGTCAATACGAAGGTCAGAGGGATACAGTAAACCTGAAGTGAAGCATCGGAATCTATAACTAATTTCACACGAATGGTAAATATCATTGACAGTAAGAAGAGTCAGTCTTCTTGTACTTAAGTCGGCATTGTGCCTTTTGTATTTAATTCCGATGCAACTTCTGTGTTTCATCGTCAATAAGAAGGTCCAAGTGATACAGTAAACCTAAAGTGAAGCACCGGAATCTATAACTAGTGTCACAGGAATGGTTCAAAACATGGACAGTAAGAAGAGTCAGTCTTCTTGTAATTAAGTCGGCATTGTGCATTTTCTATTTAATTCCGATCCAATTTCTGTGTGTCATCCTCAATAATTAAGTGCAAGGGATATAGTAAACCTGAAGTGAAGAATCGGAATCTATAACTAGTGTCACAGGAATGGTTCAAAACATAGACAGTAGGAAGTGTCAGTCTTCTTGTACTTAAGTCGGCATTGTGCATTTTGTATTTAATTCCGATGCAACTTCTGTGTTTCATCGTCACTAAGAAGGTCCAAGGGATACCGTACACCTGAAATGAAGCATCGGAATCTATAACTAGTGTCACAGGAATCCTTCAAATCATAGTCAGTAAGGAGAGTCAGTCTTCTTGTACTGAAGTCGGCGTTGTGCCTTTTCTATTTAATTCCGATGCAATTTCTGTGTTTGATCATCAAGAAGAAGGTCAGAGGGATACAGTAAACCTGAAGTGAAGCATCGGAATGTATAACTAGTGTCACAGGAATTGTTCAAAACATAGCCAGTAGGAAGAGTCAGTCTTCTTGTACTTGAGTCGGCATTGTGCCTTTTGTATTTAATTCAGATGCAATTTCTGTGTTTCATCGTCAATAAGAAGGTCAGAGGGATACAGAAAACATGAAGTGAAGCATCAGAATCTAAAACCGGTCTCACAGGCAAGGATCAAATCATAGAGTGTAAGAAGAGCCAGCCATCTTGTATTTGAGTCGGCATTGTGCCTTTTGTATTTAATTCCGATGCAATTTCTAAGTTTCATCGTCAATAAGAAGGTCAGAGGGATACAGTAAACCTGAAGTGAAGCACAGGAATCTATAACTAGTGTCACAGGAATGGTTAAAAACATTGACAGTAAGATGAGTCAGTCTTCTTGTACTTAAGTCGGCATTGTGCCTTTTGTATTTAATTCTTATGCAATTTCTGTGTTTCATCGTCAAGAAGAAGGTCCAAGTGATACAGTAAACCTAAAGTGAAGCATCGGAATTTATAACTAGTGTCACAGGAATGGTTCAAAACATAGACAGTAAGAAGAGTCAGTCTTCTTGTACTTAAGTCGGCATTGTGCCTTTCCTATTTAATTCCGGTGCATTTTCTGTGTTTCGTCGTCAATAAGAAGGTCCAAGGGATGCAGTAAACCTGAAGTGAAGCATCGGAATCTATAACTAGTGTCACAGGAATGGTTCAAATCATTGACAGTAAGAAGAGTCAGTTACTTGTACTTAAGTCGGCATTGTTCCTTTTGTATTTAATCCCGATGCAATTTCTGTGTTTCATCGTAAATAAGAAGGTCCAAGGGATACAGTAAACCTGAAGTGAATCATCGGAATCTATAACTAGTGTCACAGGAATGGTTCAAAACATAGTCAGTAAAAAGAGTCAGTCTTCTTGTACTTATGTCGACATTGTGCCTTTTCTATTTAATTCCGATGCAATTTCTGTGTTTCATCGTCAATAACAAGGTCAAAGGGATACAGTAAACCTGGAGTGAACCATCGGAATCTATAACTAGTGTCAATGGAATGGTTCAAATCATAGACAGTAAGAAGAGTCAGTCCTCTTGTACTTAAGTCGGCATTGTGAGTTTTGTATTTAATTCTGATGTAATTTCTGTGTTTCATCGTCAATGAGAAGGTCCAAGGGATACAGTAAACCAGAAGTGAAGCATCGGAATCTATAACAAGTGTCACAGGAATGGTTAAAAGAATAGACAGTAGGAAGAGTCAGTCTTCTTGTACTTAAGTCAGCATTGTGCCTTTTGTATTTAATTCCGATGCAATTTCTGTGTTTCATCGTCAATACGAAGGTCCAAGGGATACAGTTAACCTGAAGTGAGGCATCGGAATCTATAACTAGCGTCACAGGAATGCTTCAAAACATAGACAGTAGGAAGAGTCAGTCTTCTTGTACTTAAGTCGGCATGGTGCCTTTTGTATTTAATTCCGATGCAATTCCTGTGTTTCATCGTCGATAAGAAGGTCCAAGGGATACAGTAAACATATAGCGAAGCATCGGAATCTAAAACTGGTCTTACAGGAAAATTTCAAAGCATAGTCAGTAAGAAGAGTCAGTCTACTTGTACTTAAGTCGGCATTGTGCCTTCTCTATTTAATTCCGATGCAATATCTAAGTTTCATCGTCAATAAGAAGGTCAGAGGGATACAGTAAACCTGAAGTGAAGCATCGGAATCTATAACTAGTGTCACAGGAATGGTTCAAATCATAGACAATAAGAAGAGTCAGTCTTCTTGTACTTAAGTCGGCATTGTGCCTTTCCTAAGAAATTCCGATGCAATTTCTGTGTTTCGTCGTCAATAAGAAGGTCCAAGGGATGCAGTAAACCTGAAACGAAGCATCGGAATCTATAACTAGTGTCACAGGAATGGTTCAAAACATAGACAGTAAGAAGAGTCAGTCCTCTAGTACTTAAGTTGGCATTGTGCCTTTTGTATTTAATTCCGATGCAGTTTCTGTGTTTCGTCGTCAATGAGAAGGTCCAAGGGATACAGTAAACCTGAAGTGAAGCAACGGAATCTGTAACTAGTGTCACAGGAATGGTTCAAAACATAGACAGAAAGATGAGTCAGTCTTCTTGTACGTAAGTCGGCATTGTGCCCTTTGTATTGAATTCCGATGCAATTTCTGTGTTTCATCGTCAATAAGAAGGTCAGAGGGATACAGTAAACCTGAAGTGAAGCATCGGAATCTATAACTAGTGTCACGGGAATGGTTCAAAACATAGGGATTTGGAAGAGTCAGTCTTCTTATACTTAAGTCGGCACTGTGCCTTTTGTATTTAATTTCGATTCAATTTCTGTGTTTCATCGTCAATTAGAAGATCAGTGGGATACAGTAAACCTGAAGTGAAGCATCGGAATGTATAACTAGTGTCACAGGAAAGGTTCAAATCATAGACAGTAGGAAGAACCAGATTTCTTGTACTTAAGTCGGCCTTGTGCCTTTTGCATTTAATTCCGATGCAATTTCTGTGTTTCATCGTCAATAAGAAGTTCCAAGTGATACAGTAAACCTAAAGTGAAGCATCGGAAACTATAACTAGTGACACCGGAATGGTTCAAAACGTAGACAGTAAGAAGAGTCAGTCTTCTTGTACTTAAGTCGGCATTGTGCCTTTTGTATTTAATTCCGATGCAATTTCTGTGTTTCAACATCAATAAGAAGGTCAGAGAGATACAGTAAACCTGAAGTGTGGCAATGGAATCTATAACTAGTGTCACAGGAATGGTTCAAAACATAGTCAGTAAGAAGAGTCAGTCTTCTTGTATTTAAGTCGGCATGGTGCCTTTTGTATTTAATTCCGTTGCAATTTCTGTGTTTCATCGACAATAAGAAGGGAGGTGGGATACAGTGAACCTGAAGTGAGGCATCGGAATCTATAACTAGTGTCACAGGAATGGTTCAAAACATAGTCAGTAAGAAGAGTCAGTCTTCTTGTATTTAAGTCGGCATGGTGCCTTTTGTATTTAATTCCGATGCAATTTCTGTGTTTCATCGTCAATAAGAAGGTCCAAGGGATACAGTAAACATATTGTGAAGCATCGGAATCTTAAACTGGTCTCACAGGAAATGTTCAAAACATAGCCAGTAAGAAGAGTGAGTTCTCTTGTACTTAAGTCGGCATTGTGCCATTTCTTTTTAATTCCGATGCAATTTCTGTGTTTCATCGTCAATAAGAAGGTCCAAGGGATACAGTAAACCTGAAGTGAGGCATCGGAATCTATAAGTAGTGTCACAGGAATGGTTCAAAACATAGACAGTAAGAAGAGTCAGTCTTCTTGTACTTAAGTCGGCATTGTGCCTTCCCTAAGTAATTCCGATGCAATTTCTGTGTTTCGTCGTCAATAAGAAGGTCCAAGGGATGCAGTAAACCTGAAGTTAAGCATCGGAATCTATAACTAGTGTCACAGGAATGGTTCAAAACATAGACAGTAAGAAGCGTCAGTCCTCTTGTACTTAAGTCGGCATTGTGCCTTTTGTATTTAATTCCGATGCAATTTCTGTGTTTCATCGACAATAAGAAGGGAGGAGGGATACAGTAAACCTGAAGTGAAGCATCGGAATCTATAACTAGTGTCACAGGAATGGTTCAGAGCATAAACAGTTTGAAGTGTCAGTCTTCTTGTACTTAAGTCGGCATTGTGCCTTTTCTATTTAATTCCGATGCAGTTTCTGTGTTTCGTCGTCAATGAGAAGGTCCAAGGGATACAGTAAACCTGAAGTGAAGCATGGGAATCTATAACTAGTGTCACAGGAATGGTTCAAACATAGACAGTAGGAAGAGTAAGTCTTCTTGTACTTAAGTCGGCATTGTGCCCTTTGTATTTAATTCCGATGCAATTTCTGTGTTTCAACATCAATAAGAAGGTCAGAGGGATACAGTAAACCTAAAGTGAAGCATCGGAATCTAACATCGGTCTCACAGGAAACGTTCATAGCATAGAGAGTAAGAAGAGCCAGTCATCTTGTCTTTGAGTCGGCATTGTGCCTTTTGTATTTAATTCTGATGTAATTTCTGTGTTTCATCGTCAATGAGAAGGTCCAAGGGATACAGTAAACCTGAAGTGAAGCATCGGAATCTATAACAAGTGTCACAGGAATGGTTCAAAAAATAGACAGTAGGAAGAGTCAGTCTCCTTGTACTTAAGTCAGCATTGTGCCTTTTGTATTTAATTCCGATGCAATTTCTGTGTTTCATCGTCAATAAGAAGGTCCAAGGGATACAGTAAACCTGAAGTGAGGCATCGGAATCTATAACTAGCGTCACAGGAATGCTTCAAAACATAGACAGTATGAAGAGTCAGTCTTCTTGTACTTAAGTCGGCATTGTGCCTTTCCTAAGAAATTCCGATGCAATTTCTGTGTTTCGTCGTCAATAAGAAGGTCCAAGGGATGCAGTAAACCTGAAACGAAGCATTGGAATCTATAACTAGTGTCACAGGAATGGTTCAAAACATAGACAGTAAGAAGAGTCAGTCCTCTAGTACTTAAGTTGGCATTGTGCCTTTTGTATTTAATTCCGATGCAGTTTCTGTGTTTCGTCGTCAATGAGAAGGTCCAAGGGATACAGTAAACCTGAAGTGAAGCATCGGAATCTGTAACTAGTGTCACAGGAATGGATCAAAACATAGACAGAAGGATGAGTCAGTCTTCTTGTACGTATGTCGGCATTGTGCCTTTTGTATTTAATTCCGATGCAATATCTGTGTTTCATCGTCAATAAGAAGGTCAGAGGGATACAGTAAACCTGAAGTGAAGCATCGGAATCTATAACTAGTGTCACGGGAATGGTTCAAAACATAGGGATTTGGAAGAGTCAGTCTTCTTATACTTAAGTCGGCACTGTGCCTTTTGTATTTAATTTCGATTCAATTTCTGTGTTTCATCGTCAATTAGAAGATCAGTGGGATACAGTAAACCTGACGTGAAGCATCGGAATGTATAACTAGTGTCACAGGAAAGGTTCAAATCATAGACAGTAGGAAGAACCAGATTTCTTGTACTTAAGTCGGCCTTGTGCCTTTTGCATTTAATTCCGATGCAATTTCTGTGTTTCATCGTCAATAAGAAGTTCCAAGTGATACAGTAAACCTAAAGTGAAGCATCGGAAACTATAACTAGTGACACCGGAATGGTTCAAAACGTAGACAGTAAGAAGAGTCAGTCTTCTTGTACTTAAGTCGGCATTGTGCCTTTTGTATTTAATTCCGATGCAATTTCTGTGTTTCAACATCAATAAGAAGGTCAGAGAGATACAGTAAACCTGAAGTGTGGCAATGGAATCTATAACTAGTGTCACAGGAATGGTTCAAAACATAGTCAGTAAGAAGAGTCAGTCTTCTTGTATTTAAGTCGGCATGGTGCCTTTTGTATTTAATTCCGTTGCAATTTCTGTGTTTCATCGACAATAAGAAGGGAGGTGGGATACAGTGAACCTGAAGTGAGGCATCGGAATCTATAACTAGTGTCACAGGAATGGTTCAAAACATAGTCAGTAAGAAGAGTCAGTCTTCTTGTATTTAAGTCGGCATGGTGCCTTTTGTATTTAATTCCGATGCAATTTCTGTGTTTCATCGTCAATAAGAAGGTCCAAGGGATACAGTAAACATATTGTGAAGCATCGGAATCTTAAACTGGTCTCACAGGAAATGTTCAAAACATAGCCAGTAAGAAGAGTGAGTTCTCTTGTACTTAAGTCGGCATTGTGCCATTTCTTTTTAATTCCGATGCAATTTCTGTGTTTCATCGTCAATAAGAAGGTCCAAGGGATACAGTAAACCTGAAGTGAGGCATCGGAATCTATAAGTAGTGTCACAGGAATGGTTCAAAACATAGACAGTAAGAAGAGTCAGTCTTCTTGTACTTAAGTCGGCATTGTGCCTTCCCTAAGTAATTCCGATGCAATTTCTGTGTTTCGTCGTCAATAAGAAGGTCCAAGGGATGCAGTAAACCTGAAGTTAAGCATCGGAATCTATAACTAGTGTCACAGGAATGGTTCAAAACATAGACAGTAAGAAGCGTCAGTCCTCTTGTACTTAAGTCGGCATTGTGCCTTTTGTATTTAATTCCGATGCAATTTCTGTGTTTCATCGACAATAAGAAGGGAGGAGGGATACAGTAAACCTGAAGTGAAGCATCGGAATCTATAACTAGTGTCACAGGAATGGTTCAGAGCATAAACAGTTTGAAGTGTCAGTCTTCTTGTACTTAAGTCGGCATTGTGCCTTTTCTATTTAATTCCGATGCAGTTTCTGTGTTTCGTCGTCAATGAGAAGGTCCAAGGGATACAGTAAACCTGAAGTGAAGCATGGGAATCTATAACTAGTGTCACAGGAATGGTTCAAACATAGACAGTAGGAAGAGTAAGTCTTCTTGTACTTAAGTCGGCATTGTGCCCTTTGTATTTAATTCCGATGCAATTTCTGTGTTTCAACATCAATAAGAAGGTCAGAGGGATACAGTAAACCTAAAGTGAAGCATCGGAATCTAACATCGGTCTCACAGGAAACGTTCATAGCATAGAGAGTAAGAAGAGCCAGTCATCTTGTCTTTGAGTCGGCATTGTGCCTTTTGTATTTAATTCTGATGTAATTTCTGTGTTTCATCGTCAATGAGAAGGTCCAAGGGATACAGTAAACCTGAAGTGAAGCATCGGAATCTATAACAAGTGTCACAGGAATGGTTCAAAAAATAGACAGTAGGAAGAGTCAGTCTCCTTGTACTTAAGTCAGCATTGTGCCTTTTGTATTTAATTCCGATGCAATTTCTGTGTTTCATCGTCAATAAGAAGGTCCAAGGGATACAGTAAACCTGAAGTGAGGCATCGGAATCTATAACTAGCGTCACAGGAATGCTTCAAAACATAGACAGTATGAAGAGTCAGTCTTCTTGTACTTAAGTCGGCATTGTGCCTTTCCTAAGAAATTCCGATGCAATTTCTGTGTTTCGTCGTCAATAAGAAGGTCCAAGGGATGCAGTAAACCTGAAACGAAGCATTGGAATCTATAACTAGTGTCACAGGAATGGTTCAAAACATAGACAGTAAGAAGAGTCAGTCCTCTAGTACTTAAGTTGGCATTGTGCCTTTTGTATTTAATTCCGATGCAGTTTCTGTGTTTCGTCGTCAATGAGAAGGTCCAAGGGATACAGTAAACCTGAAGTGAAGCATCGGAATCTGTAACTAGTGTCACAGGAATGGATCAAAACATAGACAGAAGGATGAGTCAGTCTTCTTGTACGTATGTCGGCATTGTGCCTTTTGTATTTAATTCCGATGCAATATCTGTGTTTCATCGTCAATAAGAAGGTCAGAGGGATACAGTAAACCTGAAGTGAAGCATCGGAATCTATAACTAGTGTAACGGGAATGGTTCAAAACATAGGGATTTGGAAGAGTCAGTCTTCTTATACTTAAGTCGGCACTGTGCCTTTTGTATTTAATTTCGATTCAATTTCTGTGTTTCATCGTCAATTAGAAGATCAGTGGGATACAGTAAACCTGAAGTGAAGCATCGGAATGTATAACTAGTGTCACAGGAAAGGTTCAAATCATAGACAGTAGGAAGAACCAGATTTCTTGTACTTAAGTCGGCCTTGTGCCTTTTGTATTTAATTCCGATGCAATTTCTGTGTTTCATCGTCAATAAGAAGTTCCAAGTGATACAGTAAACCTAAAGTGAAGCATCGGAAACTATAACTAGTGCCACCGGAATGGTTCAAAACGCAGACAGTAAGAAGAGTCAGTCTTCTTGTACTTAAGTCGGCATTGTGCCTTTTGTATTTAATTCCGATGCAATTTCTGTGTTTCAACATCAATAAGAAGGTCAGAGGAATACAGTAAACCTGAAGTGAGGCATCGGAATCTATAACTAGTGTCACAGGAATGGTTCAAAACATAGTCAGTAAGAAGAGTCAGTCTTCTTGTATTTAAGTCGGCATGGTGCCTTTTGTATTTAATTCCGTTGCAATTTCTGTGTTTCATCGACAATAAGAAGGGAGGTGGGATACAGTAAACCTGAAGTGAGGCATCGGAATCTATAACTAGTGTCACAGGAATGGTTCAAAACATAGTCAGTAAGATGAGTCAGTCTTCTTGTATTTAAGTCGGCATGGTGCCTTTTGTATTTAATTCCGATGCAATTTCTGTGTTTCATAGTCAATAAGAAGGTCCAAGGGATACAGTAAACATATTGTGAAGCATCGGAATCTTAAACTGGTCTCACAGGAAATGTTCAAAACATAGCCAGTAAGAAGAGTGAGTTCTCTTGTACTTAAGTCGGCATTGTGCCATTTCTTCTTAATTCCGATGCAATTTCTGTGTTTCATCGTCAATACGAAGGTCCAAGGGATACAGTAAACCTGAAGTGAGGCATCGGAATCTATAAGTAGTGTCACTGGAATAGTTCAAAACATAGACAGTAAGAAGAGTCAGTCTTCTTGTACTTAAGTCGGCATTGTGCCTTTCCTAAGTAATTCCGAAGCAATTTCTGTGTTTCGTCGTCAATAAGAAGGTCCAAGGGATGCAGTAAACCTGAGGTTAAGCATCGGAATCTATAACTAGTGTCACAGGAATGGTTCAAAACATAGTCAGTAAGAAGAGTCAGTCTTCTTGTATTTAAGTCGGCATGGTGCCTTTTGTATTTAATTCCGATGCAATTTCTGTGTTTCATAGTCAATAAGAAGGTCCAAGGGATACAGTAAACAAATTGTGAAGCATCGGAATCTTAAACTGGCCTCACAGGAAATGTTCAAAACATAGCCAGTAAGAAGAGTGAGTTCTCTTGTACTTAAGTCGGCATTGTGCCATTTCTTCTTAATTCCGATGCAATTTCTGTGTTTCATCGTCAATAAGAAGGTCCAAGGGATACAGTAAACCTGAAGTGAGGCATCGGAATCTATAAGTAGTGTCACTGGAATGGTTCAAAACATAGACAGTAAGAAGAGTCAGTCTTCTTGTACTTAAGTCGGCTTGTGCCTTTCCTAAGTAATTCCGATGCAATTTCTGTGTTTCGTCGTCAATAAGAAGGTCCAAGGGATGCAGTAAACCTGAAGTTAAGCATCGGAATCTATAACTAGAGTCACAGGAATGGTTCAAAACATAGACAGTAAGAAGAGTAAGTCATCTTGTACTTAAGTCGGCATTGTGCCTTTTCTATTAAGTTCCGATGCAGTTTTTGTGTTTCGTCGTCAATGAGAACGTCCAAGGGATACAGAAACCTGAAGTGAAGCATCGGAATCTATTACTAGTGTCACAGGAATGGTTCAAAACATAGACAGAAGGATGAGTCAGTCTTCTTGTACGTAAGTCGTCATTGTGCCTTTTGTATTTAATTCCGATGCAATTTCTGTGTTTCATCGTAAATAAGAAGGTCAGAGGGATATAGTAAACCTGAAGTGAAGCATCGGAATCTGTAACTAGTGTCACAGGAATGGTTCAAAACATAGAGAGTTTGAAGAGTCAGTCTTCTTGTACTTAAGTCGGCATTGTGCCTTTTCTATTTAATTCCGATGCAGTTTCTGTGTTTCGTCGCCAATGAGAAGGTCCAAGGGATACAGTAAACCTGAAGTGAAGCATCGGAATCTATAACTAGTGTCACACGAATGGTTAATCACATTGACAGTAAGAAGAGTCAGTCTTCTTGTACTTAAGTTGGCATTGTGCCTTTTGTATTTAATTCCGATGCAATTTCTGTGTTTCATCGTCAATAAGAAGGTCCAAGTGATACAGTAAACCTAAAGTGAAGCATCGGAATCTATAACTAGTGTCACAGGAATGGGTCAAAACATAGACAGTAAGAAGAGTCAGTCTTCTTGTACTTAAGTCGGCATTGTGCCTTTCCTAAGTAATTCCGATGCAATTTCTGTGTTTCGTCGTCAATAAGAAGGTCCAAGGGATGCAGTAAACCTGAAGTTAAGCAACGGAATCTATAACTAGTGTCACAGGAATGGTTCAAAACATAGACAGTAAGAAGAGTCAGTCCTCTTGTACTTAAGTCGGCATTGTGCCTTTTGTATTTAATTCCGATGCAATTTCTGTGTTTCATCGACAATAAGAAGGGAGGAGGGATACAGTATACCTGAAGTGAAGCATCGGAATCTATAACTAGTGTCACAGGAATGGTTGAGAGCATAAACAGTTTGAAGAGTCAGTCTTCTTGTACTTAAGTCGGCATTGTGCCTTTTCTATTTAATTCCGATGCAGTTTCTGTGTTTCGTCGTCAATGAGAAGGTCCAAGGGATACAGTAAACCTGAAGTGAAGCATGGAAATCTATAACTAGTGTCACAGGAATGGTTCAAATATAGACAGAAGGATGAGTCAGTCTTCTTGTACGTAAGTCGGCATTCTGCCTTTTGTATTTAATTCCGATGCAATATCTGTGTTTCATCGTCAATAAGAAGGTCAGAGGGATACAGTAAAACTGAATTGAAGCATCGGAATCTATAACTAGTGTCACGGAAATGGTTCAAAACCTAGAGATTAGGAAGAGTCAGTCTTCTTATACTTAAGTCGGCACTGTGCCTTTTATATTTAATTTCGATGCAATTTCTGTGTTTCATCGTCAATTAGAAGTTCAGAGGGATACACCAAACCTGAAGTGAAGCATCGAAATGTATAACTAGTGTCACAGGAATGGTTCAAATCATAGACAGTAGGAAGAGTCAGATTTCTTGTACTTGAGTCGGCATTGAGCCTTTTGTATTTAATTCCGATGCAATTTCCGTGTTTCATCGTCAATAAGAAGTTCCAAGTGATACAGTACACCTAAAGTGAAGCATCGGAAACTACAACTAGTTTCACCGGAATGGTTCAAAACATAGACAGTAAGAAGAGTCAGTCTTCCTGTACTTAAGTCGGCATTGTGCCTTTTGTATTTAATTCCGATGCAATTTTTTGTGTTTCATCGTCAATAAGAAGGTCAGAGGGATACAGTAAACCTGAAGTGAGGCATCGGAATCTATAAGTAGTGTCACACGAATGGTTAATAACCTTGACAGTAAGAAGAGTCAGTCTTCTTGTACTTAAGTCGGCATTGTTCCTTTTGTATTTAATTCCGATGCAATTTCTGTGTTTCATCGTCAATAAGAAGGTCCAAGTTATACAGTAAACCTAAAGTGAAGCATCGGAATCTATAACTAGTGTCACAGGAATGGTTCAAATCATAGACAGTAAGAAGGGTCAGTCTTCTTGTACTTCAGTCGGCATTGTGCCTTTCCTAAGTAATTCCGATCCAATTTCTGTGTTTCGTCGTCAATAAGAAGGTCCAAGGGATGCAGTAAACCTGAAATGAAGCATCGGAATCTATAACTAGTGTCACAGGAATGGTTCAAAACATAGACAGTAAGAAGAGTCAGTCCTCTTGTACTTAAGTCGGCATTGTTCCTTTTGTATTTAATTCCGATGCAATTTCTGTGTTTCATCGTCAATAAGAAGGTCCAAGTTATGCACCAAACCTGAAGTGAAGCATCGAAATGTATAACTAGTGTCACAGGAATGGTTCAAATCATAGACAGTAGGAAGAGTCAGATTTCTTGTACTTGAGTCGGCATTGTGCCTTTTGTATTTAATTCCGATTCAATTTCTGTGTTTCATCGACATTAAGAAGGAGGAGGGATACTGTAAACCTGAAGTGAAGCATCGGAATCTATAACTAGTATCACAGGAATGGTTCAAAACATAGACAGTTTGAAGAGTCTGTCTTCTTGTACTTAAGTCGGCATTGTGCCATTTCTATTTAATTCCGATGCAGTTTCTGTGTTTCGTCGTCAATGAGAAGGTCCAAGGGATACAGTAAACCTGAAGTGAAGCATCGGAATCTATAACTAGTGTCACAGGAATGGTTCAAAACATTGACAGAAGGATGAGTCAGTCTTCTTGTACGTAAGTCGGCATTGTGCCTTTTGTATTTAATTCCGATGCAATTTCTGTGTTTCATTGTCAATAAGAAGGTCAGAGGGATACAGTAAACCTGAAGTGAAGCATCGGAATCTATAACTAGTGGCACGGGAATAGTTCAAAACATAGAGATTAGGAAGAGTCAGTCCTCTTATACTTAAGTCGGTACTGTGCCTTTGGTATTTAATTTCGAAGCAATTTCTGTGTTTCATCGTCAATTAGAAGATCAGAGGGATACAGTAAACCTGAAGTGAAGCTTCGGAATGTATAACTAGTGTCACAGGAATGGTTCAAATCATAGACAGTAGGAAGAACCAGATTTCTTGTGGTTGGGTCGGCATTGTGCCTTTTGTATTTAATTCCGATGCAATTTCTGTGTTTCATCGTCAATAAGAAGTTCCAAGTGATACAGTAAACCTAAAGTGAAGCATCGGAAACTATTAACTAGTGTCACCGGAATGGTTCAAATCATAGACAGTAAGAAGAGTCAGTCTTCTTGTACTTAAGTCGGCATTGTGCCTGTTGTATTTCATTCCGATGCAATTTCTGTGTTTCAACATCAATAAGAAGGTCAGAGGGATACAGTAAACCTGAAGTGAGGCATCGGAATCTATATCTAGGATCACGGAAATGGTTAAAAACATAGAGATTAGGAAGAGTCAATCTTCTGATATTTAAGTCGGCATTGTGCGTTTGGTATTTAATTCCGATGAAATTTCTGTGTTTCATCATCTTGAAGAAGGTCAGAGCGATACTGTAAACCTGAAGTGAAGCATCGGAATGTATAACTAGTGTCACAGGAATGTTTCAAACATAGACATTAGGAAGAGTCAGTCTTCTTGTACTTGTGTCGGCATTGTCCCATTTGTATTTAATTCCGATGCAATTTCTGAGTTTCATCGTCAATAAGAAGGTCAGAGGGATGCAGTAAACCTGAAGTGAAGCATCGCAATCTATAACTAGTGTCACAGGAATGGTTAAAACATTGACAGTAAGGAGAGTCAGTCTTCTTGTACTTAAGTCGGCACTGTGCCTTTTGTATTTAATTCCGATGAAATTTCTGTGTTTCATCGTCAATAAGAAGTTCCAAGTGATACAGTAAACCCAAAGTGTAGCATCGGAATCTATAACTAGTGTCACAGGAGTAGTTCAAAACATAGTGAGTAAGAAGAGTCAGTCTGCTTGTACTTAAGTCAGCATTGTGCCTTTTCTATTTAATTCCGATGCAATTTCTGTGTTTTAACGTCAATAAGAAGGTCAGAGGGATACAATAAACCTGAAGTGAAGCGTCGGAATCTATAACTAGTGTCACAGGGATGGTTCAAAACGTAGACAGTAGGAAGAGTCAGTCTTCTTGTACTTAAGTTGGCATTGTGCGTTTTGTATTTAATTCCTATGCAATTTCTGTGTTTCATCGCCAATAAGAAGGTCAGAGGGATACAGTAAAACTGAATTGAAGCATCGGAATGTATAACTAGTGTTACAGGAATGATTCAGAACATAGACAGTGGGAAGAGTCAGTGTTCTTGTACTTGAGTCGGCATTGTGCCTCTTCTATTTAATTCCAATGCAAATTCTGTGTTTAGTCGACAATAAGAAGGTCCAAGGGATACAGTCAACCTGAAGTGACGAATCGGAATCTATTACTAGTGCCACAGGAATGGTTCAAAACATAGACAGTGCGAAGAGTCAGTCTCCTTGTACATATGTCGGCATTGTGCCTTTTTTAATTAATTACGATGCAATTTCTGTGTTTCATCGTCAATAAGAAGGTCAGAGGGATACAGTACACCTGAAGTGAAGCATCGGAATCTATAAATAGTGTCACAGGAATGGTTCAAAACATAGGCTGTAAGATGGGTCAGTCTTCTTGTACTTAAGTCGGCATTGTGCATTTTCTATTTAATTCCGATGCAATTTCTGTGTGTCATCGTCAATAATAAAGTCCAAGGGATATAGTAAACCTGAAGTGAAGAATCGGAATCTATAACTAGTGTCACAGGAATGGTTCAAATCATAGACAGTAGGGAGAGTCAGTCTTCTTGTACTTAAGTCGCATTGTGCATTTTGTATTTAATTCCGATGCAACTTCTGTGTTTCATCGTCAATAAGAAGGTCAGAGGGATACAGTAAACATTAAGTGAAGCATCGGAATGTATAACTAGTGACACAGGAATGGTTCAAAACATAGACAGTAGGAAGAGTCAGTCTTCTTGTACTTGTGTCGGCATTATGCCTTTTGTATTATTTCCGATGCCATTTCTGTGTTTCATCGTCAATAAGAAGGTCAGAGGGATACAGTAAAACTGAAGTGAAGCATCGGAATCTATAACTAGTGTCACAAGAATTGTTCAAAACATAGACAGTAGGAAGAGTCATTCTTCTTGTACTAAAATCGGCATTGTGCCTTTTCTGTTTCAAACCGAAGCAAATTCTGTGTTTCATCGTCAATAATAAGGTCAAAGGGAAACAGTAAACGTAAAGTGAATCATCGGAATCTATAACTAGTGTCACAGGAATGGTTCAAAACATAGACAGTAGGAAGAGTCAGTCCTCTTGTACTTAAGTCGGTATTGTACCTTTTGTATTTAATTCCGATGCAATTTCTGTGTTTCATCGACAACAAGAAGGTCCAAGGGATACAGTAAACCTGAAGTAAAGCATCGGAATCTATAACTAGAGTCACAGGGATGGTACAAAGCATAGTCAGTAGGAAGAGTCAGTCTTGTTGTACTTAAGTCGGCATTGTGCGTTTTGTATTTAATTCCGATGCTATTTCTGTGTTTCATCGTCAATGAGAAGGTCAGAGGGATACAGTGAGACTGATGTGAGCATCAGAATCTATAACTATTGTCACAGGAATGGTTCAAAACATAGACAGTAACATGAGTCAGTCTTCTTGTACTTAAGTCGGCATTGTGCCTTTCCTAAGTAATTCCGATGCAATTTCTGTGTTTCGTCGTCAATAAGAAGGTCCAAGGGATGCAGTAAACCTGAAGTTAAGCATCGGAATCTATAACTAGTGTCACAGGAATGGTTCAAAACATAGACAGTAAGAAGAGTCAGTCCTCTTGTACTTAAGTCGGCATTGTGCCTTTTGTATTTAATTCCGATGCAATTTCTGTGTTTCATCGACAAAAAGAAGGGAGGAGGGATACAGTAAACCTGAAGTGAAGCATCGGAATCTATAACTAGTGTCACAGGAATGGTTCAGAGCATAAACAGTTTGAAGAGTCAGTCTTCTTGTACTTAAGTCGGCATTGTGCCTTTTCTATTTAATTCCGATGCAATTTCTCTGTTTCATCGTCAATAAGAAGTTCCAAGTGATACAGTAATCCCAAAGGGTAGCATCGGAATCTATAAGTAGTGTCTCAGGAATAGTTCAAAACATTGTGAGTAAGAAGAGTCAGTCTGCTTGTACTTAAGTCAGCATTGTTCCTTTTCTATTTAATTCCGATGCAATTTCTGTGTTTTAACGGCAATAAGAAGGTCCAAGGGATGCAGTAAACCTGAAGTGAAGCATCGGAATCTATAACTAGTGTCACAGGATTGGTTCAAATCATTGGCAGTAAGAATAGTCTGACTACTTGTACTTTAGTCAGCATTGTGCCTTTTGTATTTAATTCCGATGCAATTTCTGTGTTTCATCGTCAATAAGAAGGTCAGAGGGATACAGTAAACCTGAAGTGAAGCATCGGAATCTGTAACTAGTGTCACAGGAATGGTTCAAAACATAGACAGAAGGATGAGTCAGTCTTCTTGTACGTAAGTCGGCATTGTGCCTTTTGTATTTAATTCCGATGCAATTTCTGTGTTTCATCGTCCATAAGAAGGTCCAAGGGATACAGTAAACCTGAAGTGAAACATCGGAATCCATAACTAGTGTCACAGGAATGGTTCAAAACATAGTCAGTAAGAAGAGTCATTCTTCTTGTACTTATGTCGACATTGTGCCTTTTGTATTTAATTCTGATGCAATTTCCGTGTTTCATCGTCAATAAGAAGGTCCAAGGGATACAGTAAACCTGATGTGAAGCATAGGAATCTATAACAAGTGTCATAGGAATGGTTCAAAAATAGACAGTAGGAAGTGTCAGTCTTCTTCTACTTTAGTCAGCATTGTGCCTTTTGTATTTAATTCCGATGCAATTTCTGTGTTTCATCGTCAATAAGAAGGTCAGAGGGATACAGTAAACCTGAAGTGAAGCATCGGAATCTGTAACTAGTGTCACAGGAATGGTTCAAAACATAGACAGAAGGATGAGTCAGTCTTCTTGTACGTAAGTCGGCATTGTGCCTTTTGTATTTAATTCCGATGCAATTTCTGTGTTTCATCGTCCATAAGAAGGTCAGAGGGATACAGTAAACCTGAAGTGAAGCATCGGAATCTATAACTAGTGTCACGGGAATGGTTCAAAACATAGAGATTAGGAAGAGTCAGTCCTCTTATACTTAAGTCGGCACTGTGCCTTTGGTATTTATTTTCGAAGCAATTTCTGTGTTTCATCGTCAATTAGAAGATCAGGGGGATACAGTAAACCTGAAGTGAAGCTTCGGAATGTATAACTAGTGTCACAGGAATGGTTCAAATCATAGACAGTAGGAAGAACCAGATTTCTTGTAGTTGAGTCAGCATTGCGCCTTTTGTATTTAATTCCGATGCAATTTCTGTGTTTCATCGTCAATAAGAAGTTCCAAGTGATACAGTAAACCTAAAGTGAAGCATCGGAAACTATAACTAGTGTCACCGGAATGGTTCAAATCATAGACAGTAAGAAGAGTCAGTCTTCTTGTACTTAAGTCGGCATTGTGCCTGTTGTATTTCATTCAGATGCAATTTCTGTGTTTCAACATCAATAAGAAGGTCAGAGGGATACAGTAAACCTGAAGTGAGGCATCGGAATCTATAACTAGTATCACGGAAATGGTTCAAAACATAGAGATTAGGAAGAGTCAATCTTCTGATACTTAAGTCGGCATTGTGCCTTTGGTATTTAATTCCGATGCAATTTCTGTGTTTCATCATCTTGAAGAAGGTCAGAGCGATACTGTAAACCTGAAGTGAAGCATCGGAATGTATAACTAGTGTCACAGGAATGTTTCAAACATAGACAGTAGGAAGAGTCAGTCTTCTTGTACTTGTGTCGGCATTGTGCCATTTGTATTTAATTCCGATGCAATTTCTGAGTTTCATCGTCAATAAGAAGGTCAGAGGGATGCAGTAAACCTGAAGTGACGCATCGGAATCTATAACTAGTGTCACAGGAATGGTTCAAAACACAGACAGTAGGAAGAGTCAGTATTCTTGTACTTAAGCCGGCATTGTGCCTTTTGTATTTAATTCCGATGCAATTTCTCTGATTCATCGTCAATAAGAAAGTCAGAGGGATACAGTAAATATGAAGTGAAGCATCGGAATCTAAAACTGGGCTCACAGGAAATGTTCAAAGCATAGAGAGTAAGAAGAGCCAGTCATCTATTATTTGAGTCGGCATTGTGCCTTTTGTATTTAATTCCGATGCAATTTCTAAGTTTCATCGTCAACAAGAAGGTCAGAGGGATACAGTAAACCTGAAGTGAAGCATCGCAATCTATAACTAGTGTCACAGGAATGGTTAAAACATTGACAGTAAGGAGAGTCAGTCTTCTTGTACTTAAGTCGGCACTGTGCCTTTTGTATTTAATTCCGATGAAATTTCTGTGTTTCATCGTCAATAAGAAGTTCCAAGTGATACAGTAAACGCAAAGTGTAGCATCGGAACCTATAACTAGTGTCACAGGAGTAGTTCAAAACATAGTGAGTAAGAAGAGTCAGTCTGCTTGTACTTAAGTCAGCATTGTGCCTTTTCTATTTAATTCCGATGCTATTTCTGTGTTTTAACGTCAATAAGAAGGTCAGAGGGATACAATAAACCTGAAGTGAAGCGTCGGAATCTATAACTAGTGTCACAGGGATGGTTCAAAACGTAGACAGTAGGAAGAGTCAGTCTTCTTGTACTTAAGTTGGCATTGTGCGTTTTGTATTTAATTCCTATGCAATTTCTGTGTTTCATCGCCAATAAGAAGGTCAGAGGGATACAGTAAACCTGAATTGAAGCATCGGAATGTATAACTAGTGTTACAGGAATGATTCAAAACATAGACGGTGGGAAGAGTCAGTGTTCTTGTACTTGAGTCGGCATTGTGCCTCTTCTATTTAATTCCGATGCAAATTCTGTGTTTAGTCGACAATAAGAAGGTCCAAGGGATACAGTCAATCTGAAGTGTCGAATCGGAATCTATTACTAGTGTCACAGGAATGGTTCAAAACATAGACAGTGGGAAGAGTCAGTCTCCTTGTACATATGTCGGCATTGTGCCTTTTCTAATTAATTACGGTGCAATTTCTGTGTTTCATCGTCAATAAGAAGGTCAGAGGGGTACAGTACACCTGAAGTGAAGCATCGGAATCTATAACTAGTGTCACAGGAATGGTTCAAAACATAGGCTGTAACATGGGTCAGTCTTCTTGTACTTAAGTCGGCATTGTGCAATTTCTATTTAATGCCGATGCAATTTCTGTGTGTCATCGTCAATAATAAAGTCCAAGGGATATAGTAAACCTGAAGTGAAGAATCGGAATCTATAACTAGTGTCACAGGAATGGTTCAAATCATAGACAGTAGGGAGAGTCAGTCTTCTTGTACTTAAGTCGCATTGGGCATTTTGTATTTAATTCCGATGCAACTTCTGTGTTTCATCGTCAATAAGAAGGTCAGAGGGATACAGTAAACATTAAGTGAAGCATCGGAATGTGTAACTAGTGACACAGGAATGGTTCAAAACATAGACAGTAGGAAGAGTCAGTCTTCTTGTACTTGTGTCGGCATTATGCCTTTTGTATTATTTCCGATGCCATTTCTGTGTTTCATCGTCAATAAGAAGGTCAGAGGGATACAGTAAACCTGAAGTGAAGCATCGGAATCAATAACTAGTGTCACAAGAATTGTTCAAAACATAGACAGTAGGAAGAGTCATTCTTCTTGTACTAAAATCGGCATTGTGCCTTTTCTGTTTCAAACCGAAGCAAATTCTGTGTTTCATCGTCAATAAGAAGGTCAAAGGGATACAGTAAATGTAAAGTGAATCATCGGAATCTATAACTAGTGTCACAGGAATGGTTCAAAACATAGACAGTGGAAGAGTCAGGCCTCTTGTACTTAAGTCGGCATTGTACCTTTTGTATTTAATTCCGATGCAATTTCTGTGTTTCATCGACAACAAGAAGGTCCAAGGGATACAGTAAACCTGAAGTAAAGCATCGGAATCTATAACTAGAGTCACAGGGATGGTTCAAAACATAGACAGTAAGATGAGTCAGTCTTCTTGTACTTAAGTCGGCATTGTGCCTTTCCTAAGTAATTCCGATGCAATTTCTGTGTTTCGTCGTCAATAAGAAGGTCCAAGGGATGCAGTAAACCTGAAGTTAAGCATCGGAATCTATAACTAGTGTCACAGGAATGGTTCAAAACATAGAGAGTAAGAAGAGTCAGTCCTCTTGTACTTAAGTCGGCATTGTGCCTTTTGTATTTAATTCCGATGCAATTTCTGTGTTTCATCGACAAAAAGAAGGGCGGAGGGATACAGTAAACCTGAAGTGAAGCATCGGAATCTATAACTAGTGTCACAGGAATGGTTCAGAGCATAAACAGTTTGAAGAGTCAGTCTTCTTGTACTTAAGTCGGCATTGTGCCTTTTCTATTTAATTCCGATGCAGTTTCTGTGTTTCGTCGTCAATGAGAAGGTCCAAGGGATACAGTAAACCTGAAGTGAAGCATCGGAATCTATAACTAGTTGCGCAGGAATGGTTCAAAACACAGACAGTAGGAAGAGTCAGTATTCTTGTACTTATTTCGGCATTGTGCCTTTTGTATTTAATTCCGATGCAATTTCTCTGTTTCATCGTCAATAAGAAGTTCCAAGTGATACAGTAATCCCAAAGGGTAGCATCGGAATCTATAAGTAGTGTCTCAGGAATAGTTCAAAACATTGTGAGTAAAAAGAGTCTGTCTGCTTGTACTTAAGTCAGCATTGTTCCTTTTGTATTTAATCCCGATGCAATTTCTGTGTTTCATCGTAAATAAGAAGGTCCAAGGGATACAGTAAACCTGAAGTGAAACATCGGAATCCATAACTAGTGTCACAGGAATGGTTCAAAACATAGTCAGTAAGAAGAGTCATTCTTCTTGTACTTATGTCGACATTGTGCCTTTTGTATTTAATTCTGATGCAATTTCTGTGTTTCATCGTCAATAAGAAGGTCCAAGGGATACAGTAAACCTGATGTGAAGCATAGGAATCTATAACAAGTGTCATAGGAATGGTTCAAAAATAGACAGTAGGAAGTGTCAGTCTTCTTCTACTTTAGTCAGCATTGTGCCTTTTGTATTTAATTCCGATGCAATTTCTGTGTTTCATCGTCAATAAGAAGGTCAGAGGGATACAGTAAACCTGAAGTGAAGCATCGGAATCTGTAACTAGTGTCACAGGAATGGTTCAAAACATAGACAGAAGGATGAGTCAGTCTTCTTGTACTTAAGTCGGCATTGTGCCTTTTGTATTTAATTCCGATGCAATTTCTGTGTTTCATCGTCAATAAGAAGGTCAGAGGGATACAGTAAACCTGAAGTGAAGCATCGGAATCTATAACTAGTGTCACGGGAATGGTTCAAAACATAGAGATTAGGAAGAGTCAGTCCTCTTATACTTAAGACGGCACTGTGCCTTTGGTATTTAATTTCGAAGCAATTTCTGTGTTTCATCGTCAATTAGAAGATCAGAGGGATACAGTAAACCTGAAGTGAAGCTTCGGAATGTATAACTAGTGTCACAGGAATGGTTCAAATCATAGACAGTAGGAAGAACCAGATTTCTTGTAGTTGAGTCGGCATTGTGCCTTTTGTATTTAATTCCGATGCAATTTCTGTGTTTCATCGTTAATAAGAAGTTCCAAGTGATACAGTAAACCTAAAGTGAAGCATCGGAAACTATAACTAGTGTCACCGGAATGGTTCAAATCATAGACAGTAAGAAGAGTCAGTCTTCTTGTACTTAAGTCGGCAATGTGCCTGTTGTATTTCATTCCGATGCAATTTCTGTGTTTCAACATCAATAAGAAGGTCAGAGGGATACAGTAAACCTGAAGTGAGGCATCGGAATCTATAACTAGTATCACGGAAATGGTTTAAAACATAGAGATTAGGAAGAGTCAATCTTCTGATACTTAAGTCGGCATTGTGCCTTTGGTATTTAATTCCGATGCAATTTCTGTGTTTCATCATCTTGAAGAAGTTCAGAGCGAAACTGTAAACCTGAAGTGAAGCATCGGAATGTATAACTAGTGTCACAGGAATGTTTCAAACATAGACAGTAGGAAGAGTCAGTCTTCTTGTACTTGTGTCGGCATTGTGCCATTTGTATTTAATTCCGATGCAATTTCTGAGTTTCATCGTCAATAAGAAGGTCAGAGGGATGCAGTAAACCTGAAGTGAAGCATCGGAATCTATAACTAGTGTCACAGGAATGGTTCAAAACACAGACAGTAGGAAGAGTCAGTATTCTTGTACTTAAGTCGGCATTGTGCCTTTTGTATTTAATTCCGATGCAATTTCTCTGATTCATCGTCAATAAGAAAGTCAGAGGGATACAGTAAATATGAAGTGAAGCATCGGAATCTAAAACTGGGCTCACAGGAAATGTTCAAAGCATAGAGAGTAAGAAGAGCCAGTCATCTATTATTTGAGTCGGCATTGTGCCTTTTGTATTTAATTCCGATGCAATTTCTAAGTTTCATCGTCAACAAGAAGGTCAGAGGGATACAGTAAACCTGAAGTGAAGCATCGCAATCTATAACTAGTGTCACAGGAATGGTTAAAACATTGACAGTAAGGAGAGTCAGTCTTCTTGTACTTAAGTCGGCACTGTGCCTTTTGTATTTAATTCCGATGAAATTTCTGTGTTTCATCGGTAATAAGAAGTTCCAAGTGATACAGTAAACCCAAAGTGTAGCATCGGAACCTATAACTAGTGTCACAGGAGTAGTTCAAAACATAGTGAGTAAGAAGAGTCAGTCTGCTTGTACGTAAGTCAGCATTGTGCCTTTTCTATTTAATTCCGATGCAATTTCTGTGTTTTAACGTCAATAAGAAGGTCCGAGGGATACAATAAACCTGAAGTGAAGCGTCGGAATCTATAACTAGTGTCACAGGGATAGTTCAAAACGTAGACAGTAGGAAGAGTCAGTCTTCTTGTACTTCAGTTGGCATTGTGCGTTTTGTATTTAATTCCTATGCAATTTCTGTGTTTCATCGCCAATAAGAAGGTCAGAGGGATACAGTAAACCTGAATTGAAGCATCGGAATGTATAACTAGTGTTACAGGAATGATTCAAAACATAGACGGTGGGAAGAGTCAGTGTTCTTGTACTTGAGTCGGCATTGTGCCTCTTCTATTTAATTCCGATGCAAATTCTGTGTTTAGTCGACAATAAGAAGGTCCAAGGGATACAGTCAATCTGAAGTGACGAATCGGAATCTATTACTAGTGTCACAGGAATGGTTCAAAACATAGACAGTGGGAAGAGTCAGTCTCCTTGTACATATGTCGGCATTGTGCCTTTTCTAATTAATTACGTTGCAATTTCTGTGTTTCATCTTCAATAAGAAGGTCAGAGGGATACAGTACACCTGAAGTGAAGCATCGGAATCTATAACTAGTGTCACAGGAATGGTTCAAAACATAGGCTGTAAGATGGGTCAGTCTTCTTGTACTTAAGTCGGCATTGTGCATTTTCTATTTAATTCCGATGCAATTTCTGTGTGTCATCGTCAATAATAAAGTCCAAGGGATATAGTAAACCTGAAGTGAAGAATCGGAATCTATAACTAGTGTCACAGGAATGGTTCAAATCATAGACAGTAGGAAGAGTCAGTCTTCTTGTACTTGTGTCGGCATTATGCCTTTTGTATTATTTCCGATGCCATTTCTGTGTTTCATCGTCAATAAGAAGGTCAAAGGGATACAGTAAACGTAAAGTGAATCATCGGAATCTATAACTATTGTCACAGGAATGGTTCAAATCATAGACAGTAAGATGAGTCAGTCTTCTTGTACTTAAGTCGTCATTGTGCCTTTCCTAAGTAATTCCGATGCAATTTCTGTGTTTCGTCGTCAATAAGAAGGTCCAAGGGATGCAGTAAACCTGAAGTTAAGCATCGGAATCTATAACTAGTGTCACAGGAATGGTTCAAAACATAGACAGTAAGAAGAGTCAGTCCTCTTGTACTTAAGTCGGCATTGTGCCTTTTGTATTTAATTCCGATGCAATTTCTGTGTTTCATCGACAAAAAGAAGGGAGGAGGGATACAGTAAACCTGAAGTGAAGCATCGGAATCTATAACTAGTGTCACAGGAATGGTTCAGAGCATAAACAGTTTGAAGAGTCAGTCTTCTTGTACTTAAGTCGGCATTGTGCCTTTTCTATTTAATTCCGATGCAGTTTCTGTGTTTCGTCGTCAATGAGAAGGTCCAAGGGATACAGTAAACCTGAAGTGAAGCATCGGAATCTATAACTAGTTGCACAGGAATGGTTCAAAACACAGACAGTAGGAAGAGTCAGTATTCTTGTACTTATTTCGGCATTGTGCCTTTTGTATTTAATTCCGATGCAATTTCTCTGTTTCATCGTCAATAAGAAGTTCCAAGTGATACAGTAATCCCAAAGGGTAGCATCGGAATCTATAAGTAGTGTCTCAGGAATAGTTCAAAACATTGTGAGTAAGAAGAGTCAGTCTGCTTGTACTTAAGTCAGCATTGTTCCTTTTCTATTTAATTCCGATGCAATTTCTGTGTTTTAACGTCAATAAGAAGGTCCAAGGGATGCAGTAAACCTGAAGTGAAGCATCGGAATCTATAACTAGTGTCACAGGAATGGTTCAAATCATTGGCAGTAAGAATAGTCTGACTACTTGTACTTAAGTCGGCATTGTGCCTTTTGTATTTAATCCCGATGCAATTTCTGTGTTTCATCGTAAATAAGAAGGTCCAAGGGATACAGTAAACCTGAAGTGAAACATCGGAATCCATAACTAGTGTCACAGGAATGGTTCAAAACATAGTCAGTAAGAAGAGTCATTCTTCTTGTACTTATGTCGACATTGTGCCTTTTGTATTTAATTCTGATGCAATTTCTGTGTTTCATCGTCAATAAGAAGGTCCAAGGGATACAGTAAACCTGATGTGAAGCATAGGAATCTATAACAAGTGTCATAGGAATGGTTCAAAAATAGACAGTAGGAAGTGTCAGTCTTCTTCTACTTTAGTCAGCATTGTGCATTTTGTATTTAATTCCGATGCAATTTCTGTGTTTCATCGTCAATAAGAAGGTCCAAGGGATACAGTAAACCTGAAGTGAGGCATCGGAATTTATAACTAGCGTCACAGGAATGCTTCAAAACATAGACAGTAGGAAGAGTCAGTCTTCTTGTACTTAAGTCGGCATTGTGCATTTTCTATTTAATTCCGATGCAATTTCCAAGTTTCATCGTCAATAAGAAGGTCAGAGGGATACAGTAAACCTGAAGTGAAGCATCGGAATCTATAACTAGTGTCACACGAATGGTTAATAACATTGTCCTGTAAGAAGAGTCAGTCTTCTTGTACTTAAGTCGGCATTGTGACTTTTGTATTTAATTCCGATGCAATTTCTGTGTTTCATCGTCAATAAGAAGGTCCAAGTGATACAGTAAACCTAAAGTGAAGCATCGGAATCTATAACTAGTGTCACAGGAATGGTTCAAAACATAGACAGTAAGAAGAGTCAGTCTTCTTGTACTTAAGTCGGCATTGTGCCTTTCCTAAGTAATTCCGATACAATTTCTGTGTTTCGTCGTCAATAAGAAGGTCCAAGGGATGCAGTAAACCTGAAGTGAAGCATCGGAATCCATAACTAGTGTCACAGGAATGGTTCAAAACATAGACAGTAAGAAGAGTCAGTCTTCTTGTACTTAAGTCGGCATTGTGCATTTTCTATTTAATTCCGATGCAATTTCTGTGTGTCATCGTCAATAATAAAGTCCAAGGGATATAGTAAACCTGAAGTGAAGAATCGGAATCTATAACTAGTGTCACAGGAATGGTTCAAAACATAGACAGAAGGATGAGTCAGTCTTCTTGTACGTAAGTCGGCATTGTGCCTTTTGTATTTAATTCAGATGCAATTTCTGTGTTTCGTCGTCAATAAGAAGGTCAGAGGGCTACAGTAAACCTGAAGTGAAGCATCGGAATCTATTGCTAGTGTCACAGGAATGGTTCAAAATAGAGACAGTAGGAAGAGTCAGTCTTCTTGTACTTAAGTCAGCATTGTGATTTTTCTATTTCATTCCGATGCAAATTCTGTGTTTCGTCGTCAATAAGAAGGTCCAAGGCTTACAGTAAACCTGAAGTGAAGCATCGGAATCTATAACTAGTGCCACAGGAATGAATCAAAACATAGACAGTAAGAAAAGTCAGTCTTCCTGTACTTAAAACGGCATTGTGCCTTTTCTATCTAATTCCGATGCAATTTCTGTGTTTCATCATCAAGAAGAAGGTCAGAGGGATACAGTAAACCTGAAGTGAAGCATCGGAATGTATAACTAGTGTCACAGGAATGGATCATAACATAGACAGTAGGAAGAGTCAGTTTTCTTGTACTTGAGGCGGCATTGTGCCTTTTGTATTTAATTCCGATGCAATTTCTGTGTTTCTTCGTCAATAAGAAGGTCAGAGGGATACAGTAAACCGGAAGTGAAGCATCGGAATCTATAACAAGTGTCACAGGAATGCTTCAAAAAATAGACAGTAGGAAGAGTCAGTCTTCTTGTACTTAAGTCGGCGTTGTGCCTTTTGTATTTAATTCCGATGTAATTTCTGTGTTTGATCGTCAATAAGAAGGTCCAAGGGATACAGTAAACCTGAAGTGAGTCATCGGAATCTATAAGTAGTGCCACAGGAATGGTTCAAAACATAGACAGTAGGAAGAGTAAGTCCTCTTGTACTTAAGTCGGCATTGCGCCTTTTCTATTTAATTCCGATGCAACTTCTGTGTTTCGTCGTCAATAAGAAGGTCCAAGGGATACAGTAAACCTGAAGTGATGCATCGGAATCTAATACCGGTCTCATAGGAAAGGTTCATAGCATAGAGAGTGAGAAGAGCAAGTCATCTCGTATATGAGTCGGCATTGTGCCATTTGTATTCAATTCCGATGCAATTTCTGTGTTTCATCGTCAATAAGAAGGTCAGAGGGCTAAAGTAAACCTGAAGTGAAGCATCGGAATCTATAGCTAGTGTCACAGGAATGGTTCAAAACGGAGACAGTAGGAAGAGTCAGTCTTCTTGTACTTAAGTCGGCATTATGCCTTTTGCATTTAATTCCGATGCAATTTCTGTGTTTCATCATCAATTAGAAGGTCAGAGGGATACAGTAAACCTGAAGTGAGGCATCGGAAACTATAACTAGTGTCACAGGAATTGTTCAAAACATAGTCAGTAAGAAGGGTCAGGCTTCTTGTACTTAAGTCGGCATGGTACCTTTTGTATTTAATTCTGATGCAATTTCTGTGTTTCATCGTCAATAAGAAGGTCCATTGGATACAGTAAACATATTGTGAAGCATCAGGATCTATAACTAGTGTCACAGGAATGGTTCAAAACAAAGTCAGTAAGAAGAGTCAGTCCTCTTGTACTTAAGTCGGCATTGTGCCTTTTCTATTTAATTCCGATGCAACTTCTGTGTTTCGTCGTCAATAAGAAGGTCCAAGGGATACAGTAAACCTGAAGTGATGCATCGGAATCTAATACCGGTCTCACAGGAAAGGTTCATAGCATAGAGAGTGAGAAGAGCAAGTCATCTTGTATATGAGTCGGCATTGTGCCATTTGTATTTAATTCCGATGCAATTTCTGTGTTTCATCGTCAATAAGAAGGTCAGAGGGCTAAAGTAAACCTGAAGTGAAGCATCAGAATCTATAGCTAGTGTCACAGGAATGGTTCAAAACGGAGACAGTAGGAAGAGTCAGTCTTCTTGTACTTAAGTCGGCATTATGCCTTTTGTATTTAACTCCGATGCAACTTCTGTGTTTCATCGTCAATAAGAAGGTCCAAGGGATACAGTAAACCTGAAGTGAAGCATCGGAATCTATAACTAGTGCCACAGGAATGGTTCCAAACATAGACAGTAAGAAGAGTCAGTTTTATTGTACTTAAGTCGGCATTGTGCCTTTTCTGTTTAATTCCAATGCAATTTCTGTCTTTCGTTCTCAATAAGAAGGTCCAAGGGATACAGTAAACCTGAAGTGAAGCATCGTAATCTGTAACTAGTGTCACAGGAATGGTTCAAAACATAGACAGTATGAAGAGTCAGTCTTCTTGTACTTAAATCGGCATTGTGCCTTTTGTATTTAATTCCGATGCAATTTCTGTGTTTCGTCGTCAATAAGAAGGTCAGAGGGCTACAGTAAACCTGAAGTGAAGCATCGGAATCTATAGCTAGTGTCACAGGAATGGTTCAAAACAGAGATAGTAGGAAGAGTCAGTCTTCTTGTACTTAAGTCGGCATTGTGTCTTTTCTATTTAATTCCGATGCAAATTCTGTGTTTTGTCGTCAATAAGAAGGTCAGAGGGCTACAGTAAACCTGAACTGAAGCATCGGAATCTATAACTAGTGTCACAGGAATGGTTCAAAACATAGACAGTAAGAAAAGTCAGTCTTCCTGTACTGAAGTCGGCATTGTGTATTTTCTATTTCATTCCGATGCAATTTCTGTGTTTCATCATCTAGAAGAAGTTCAGAGAGAAACAGAAAACCTGAAGTGAAGCATCGGAATCTATAACAAGTGACACAGGAATGATTCAAAAAGTAGACAGTGGGAAGAGTCAGTCTTCTTGTACATAAGTCGGCATTGTGCCTTTTGTATTTAATTCCGATGCAATTTCTGTGTTTCATCGTCAATAAGAAGGTCCAAGGGATACAGTAAACCTGAAGTGAGGCATCGGAATCTATAAGTAGTGTCACAGGAATGGTTCAAATCATAGACAGTAGGAAGAGTAAATCTTCTAGTGCTTAAGTCGGCATTGTGCCTTTTGTATTTAATTCCGATGCAATTTCTGTGTTTCAACATCAATACGAAGGTCAGAGGGATACAGTAAACCTGAAGTGAGGCATCGGAATCATTAACTAGTGTCACAGGAATGGTTCAAAACATAGTCAGTAAGAAGAGTCAGTCTTCTTGTACTTAAGTCGGCATGGTGCCTTTTGTATTTAATTCCGATGCAATTTCTGTGTTTCATCGTCAATAAGTAGTTCCAAGGGATACAGTATACATATTGTGAAGCATCGGAATCTAAAACTGGTCACACAGGAAATGTTCAAAACATAGCCAGTAAAAAGAGTCAGTTCTCTTGTACGTAAGTCGGCATTGTGGCTTTTCTTTTTAATTCCGATGCAATCTCTGTGTTTCGTCGGCAATAAGAATGTCCAAGGGATACAGTAAACCTGAAGTGAAGCATCGGAATCTATAACTAGTGTCACAGGAATGGTTCAAAGCATAGAAAGTTGGAAGAGTCAGTCTTCTTGTACTTAAGTCGGCATTGTGCCTTTTCTATTTAATTCCGATGCAGTTTCTGTGTTTCGTCGTCAATGAGAAGGTGCAAGGGATACAGTAAACCTGAAGTGAAGCATCGGAATCTATAACTAGTGTCACGGGAATGGTTGAAAACATAGAGATTAGGAAGAGTCAGTCTTCTTATACTTTAGTCGGCGTTGTGCCTTTTCTATTTAATTCCGATGCAGTTTCTGTGTTTCGTCGTCAATAGGAAGGTGCAAGGGATACAGTAAACCTGAAGTGAAGCATCGGAATGTATAACTAGTGTCACAGGAATGGTTCATATCATAGACAGTAGGAAGTGTCAGATTTCTGGTACTTGAGTCGTTATTGTGCCTTTTGTATTTAATTCCGATGCAATGTCTGTCTTTCATCGTCAATAGGAAGGTCCAAGTGATACAGTAAATCTAAAGTGAAGCATCGGAAACTATAACTAGTGTCACCGGAATGGTTCAAAACATAGACAGTAAGAAGAGTCAGTCTTCTTGTACTTAAGTCGGCATTGTGCCTTTTGTATTTAATTCCGATGCAATTTCTGTGTTTCATCGTATATAAGAAGGTCAGAGGGATACAGTAAACCTGAAGTGAAGCATCGGAATCTGTAACTAATGTCACAGGAATGGTTCTAAACATATTCAGTAAGAAGAGTCAGTCTTCTTGTACTTAAGTCGGCATTGTGACTTTTGTATTTAATTCCGATGCAATATCTGTGTTTCATCGTCAATAAGAAGGTCCAAGGGATACAATAAACATATTGTGAAGCATCGGAATCTAAAACTGGACTCACAGGAAATGTTCACAACATAGTCAGAAAGAAGAGACAGTCCTCTTGTACTTAAGACGGCATTGTGCCTTTTGTATTTAATTCCGATGCAATATCTGTGTTTCACCGTCAATAAGAAGGTCAGAGGGCTAAAGTAAACCTGAAGTGAAGCATCGGAATCTATAGCTAGTGTCACAGGAATGGTTCAAAACAGAGACAGTAGGAAGAGTCAGTCTTCTTGTACTTAAGTCGGCATTGTGCCTTTTCTATTTAATTCCGATGCTATTTCTGTGTTTCATGATCAAGAATAAGGTCAGAGGGATACAGTAAACCTGAAGTGAAGCATCGGAATGTATAACTAGTGTCACAGGAATGGTTGAAAACGTAGACAGTAGGAAGAGTCAGTTCTCTTGTACTTGAGTCGGCATTGTGCTTTTTGTATTTAATTCCGATGCTATTTCTGTGTTTCATCGTCAATAAGAAGGTCAGAGGGGTACGGTAAACCTGAAGTGAAGCATCGGAATCTATAACAAGTGTCACAGGAATGGTTAAAAAAATAGACAGTAGGAAGAGTCAGTCTTCTTGTACTAAAGGCGGCATTGTGCCTTTTGTATTTAATTGCGATGCAATTTCTGTGTTTCATCGTCAATAAGAATGTCCAAGGGATACAGTAAACCTGAAGTGAGGCATCGGAATCTATAACTAGTGTCACAGGAATTGTTCAAAACATAGACAGTAGGAAGAGTAAGTCTTCTAGTACTTAAGTCGGCATTGTGCTTTTGTATTTAATTCCGATGCAATTTCTGTGTTTCATCATCAATAAGAAGGTCCAAGGGATACAGTAAAGCTGAAGTGAAGCTTCGAAATCTATTGCTAGTGTCACAGGAATGGTTGAAAACATAGTCAGTATGAAGAGTCAGTCCTCTTGTACTCAAGTCGGCATTGCGCCTTTTGTATTTAAATCCGATGCAATTTCTGTGTTTCATCGACAATAAGAAGGTCAGATGGATACAGTAAACCTGAAGTGAAGCATCGGAATCTATAACTAGTATCACGGGAATGGTTCAAAACATAGAGAATAGGAAGAGTCAGTCTTCTTATACTTAAGTGCGCACTGTGCCTTTTATATTTAATACCGATGCAATTTCTGTGTTTCATCATCAATTAGAAGGTCAGAGGGATACAGTAAACCTGAAGTGAAGCATCGGAATGTATGACTAGTGTCACAGGAATGGTTCAAATCATAGACAGTAGGAAGTGTCAGATTTCTAGTACGTGAGTCGTTATTGTGCCTTTTGTATTTAATTCCGATGCAATGTCTGTGTTTCATCGTCAATAAGTAGGTCCAAGGGATACAGTAAACCTGATGTGACGCATCGGAATCTATAACTAGTGACACAGGAATGGTTCAAAACATAGACAGTAGGAAGAGTAAGTCTTCTTGTACTTAAGTCGGCATTGTGCCTTTTGTATTTAATTCCGATGCAATTTCTGTGTTTCATCATCAATAAGAAGGTCAGAGGGATACAGTAAACCTGAAGTGAAGCATTGGAATCTGTAACTAGTGTCACAGGAATGGTTCAAAACATAGTCAGTAAGAAGAGTCAGTCTTCTTGTACTTAATTCGGCATTATGCCTTTTGTATTTAATTCCGATGCAATATCTGTGTTTCATCGTCAATAAGAAGGTCCAAGGGATACAATAAACATATTGTGAAGCATCGGAATCTAAAACTGGACTCACAGGAATTGTTCACAACATAGTCAGAAAGAAGAGACAGTCTTCTTGTACTTAAGACGGCATTGTGCCCTTTTGTATTTAATTCCGATGTAATTTCTGTGTTCGTCGTCAATAAGAAGGTCAGAGGGCTACAGTAAACCTAAAGTGAAGCATCGGAATCTATAGCTAGTGTCACAGGAATGGTTCAAAACAGAGACAGTAGGAAGAGTCAGTCTTCTTGTACTTAAGTCGGCATTGTGCTTTTTCTGTTTCATTCGGATGCAAATTCTGTGTTTCGTCGTCAATACGAAGGTCCAAGGGATACAGTAAACCTGAATTGAGGCATCGGAATCTATAACTAGTGTCACAGGAATAGTTCAAAACATAGACAGCAGGAAGAGTAAGTCTTCTTGTACTTAAGTCGGCATGGTGCCTTCTGTATTTAATTACGATGCAATTTCTGTGTGTCATCGTCAATAAGAAGGTCCAAGGGATACAGTAAACATATTGTGAAGCAATGGAATCTAAAACTGGTCTCACAGGAAATGTTCAAAACATAGTCAGTAGGAAGAGTCAGTCCTCTTGTACTTAAGTCGGCATTGGGCCTTATCTTTTTAATTCCGATGCAATTTCTGTGTTTCGTCGTCAATAAGAAGGTCCAAGGGATACAGTAAACCTGAAGTGAAGCATCGGGTTCAAATACCGGTCTCACAGGAAAGGTTCATAGCATAGAGAGTAAGAAGAGCCAGTCATCTTGTACTTAAGTCGGCATTGTGCCTTTTGTATTTAATTCCGATGCAATCTCGGTGTTTCATCGTCAATAAGAAGGTCCAAGTGATACAGTCAACCTAAAGTAAAGCATCGGAAACTATAACTAGTGTCACCGGAATGGTTCAAAACATAGACAGTAAGAAGAGTCAGTCTTCTTGTACTTAAGTCGGCATTGTGCCTTTTGTATTTAATTCCGATGCAATTTCTGTGTTTCATCGTAAATTAGAAGGTCAGAGGGATACAGTAAACCTGAAGTGAAGCATCGGAATCTGTAACTAGTGTCACAGGAATGGTTCTAAACATAGACAGTAAGAAGAGTCGGTCTTCTTGTACTTAAGTCTGCATTGTGCCTTTTGTATTTTATTCCGATGCAATATCTGTGTTTCATCGTCAATAAGAAGGACCAAGGGATAAAATAAACATATAGTAAAGCATCGGAATCTAAAACTGGTCTCACAGCAAATGTTCACAACATAGACAGAAAGAAGAAACAGTCTTCTTGTACTTAAATCGGCATTGTGCCTTTTGTATTTAATTCCGTTGCAATTGCTGTGTTTCGTCGTCAATAAGAAGGTCAGAGTGCTACAGTAAACCTGAAGTGAAGCATCGGAATCTATAGCTAGTGTCACAGGAATGGTTCAAATCATAGACAGTAGGATGAGTCAGTTTTCTTGTACTTGAGTCGGGATTGTGCCTTTTGTATTTAATTTTGATGCAATTTCTGTGTTTCATCGTCAACAAGAAGGTCAGAGGGATACAGTAAACCTGAAGTGAAGCATCGGAATCTATAACAAGTGTCACAGGAATGGTTCAAAAAATAGACAGTAGGAAGAGTCAGTGTTCGTGTACTTAAGTCGGCATGGTGTCTTTTGTATTTAATTCCGATGCAATTTCTGTGTTTCATCGTCAATAAGAAGGTCCAAGGGATACAGTAAACATATTTTGAAGCATCGGAATCTAAAACTGGTCTCACAGGAAATGTTCAAAACATAGCCAGTAAGAAGAGCCAGTCCTCTTGTACTTAAGTCATCATTGTGTCTTTCCTATTTAATTCCGATGCAATTTCTGTGTTTCGTCGTCAATAAGAAGGTCAAGGGGATACAGTAAACCTGAAGTGAAGCGTCGCAATCTAATACCGGTCTCACAGGAACGGTTCAAAAATTTGACAGTAGGAAGAGTCAGTTTTCTTGTACTTGAGTCAGCATTGTGCCTTTTGTATTTAATTCCGACGCAATTTCTGTGTTTCATCGTCAATAAGAAGGTCCAAGGGATACAGTAAACCTGAAGTGAGGCATCGGAATCTATAACTAGTGTCACAGGAATAGTTCAAAACATAGACAGTAGGAAGAGTAAGTCTTCTAGTACTTAAGTCGGCATTGTGCCTTTTGTATTTAATTCCGATGCAAATTCTGTGTTTCATCACCAATAAGAAGGTCCAAGGGATGCAGTAAACCTGAAGATAGGCATCGGAATCTATAACTAGTGTCACAGGAATGGTTCAAAACATAGTGAGTAAGAAGAGTCAGTCTTCTTGTACTTAAGTCATCATTGTGTCTTTCCTATTTAATTCCGATGCAATTTCTGTGTTTCATCATCAAGAAGAAGGTCAGAGGGATACAGTAAACCTGAAGTGAAGCATCGGAATGTATAACTAGTGTCACAGGAATGGTTCAAAGCATAGACAGTAGGATGAGTCAGTTTTCTTGTACTTGAGTCGGCATTGTGCCTTTTGTATTTAATTTTGATGCAATTTCTGTGTTTCATCGTCAACAAGAAGGTCAGAGGGATACAGTAAACCTGAAGTGAAGCATTGGAATCTATAACAAGTGTCACAGGAATGGTTCAAAAAATAGACAGTAGGAAGAGTCAGTTTTCTTGTACTTAAGTCGGCAATGTGCCTTTTGGATTAAATTCCGATGCAATTTCTGTGTTTCATCGTCAATAAGAAGCTCCAAGGGATACAGTAAACCTGAAGTGAGGCATCGGAATCTATAAGTAGTGTCACAGGAGTGGTTCAAAACATAGAGAGCAGGAAGAGTAAGTCTTCTTGTACTTAAGACGGCATTGTGCCTTTTGTATTTAATTCCGATGCATTTTCTGTGTTTCATCATCATTAGAAGGGTCAGAGGGATGCAGTAAACCTGAAGTGAGGCATCGGAATCTATAACTAGTGTCACAGGAATGGTTTAAAACATAGTCAGTAAGAAGACTCAGTCTTCTTGTACTTAAGTCGGCATGGTGTCTTTTGTATTTAATTTCGATGCAATTTCTGTGTTTCATCGTCAATAAGAAGGTCCAAGGGATACAGTAAACATATTTTGAAGCATCGGAATCTGAAACTGGTCTCACAGGAAATGTTCAAAACATAGCCAGTAAGAAGAGCCAGTCCCCTTGTACTTAAGTCGGCATTGAGCCTTTTCTATTTAATTCCGATGCAATTTCTGTGTTTCGTCGTCAATAAGAAGGTCAAGGGGATGCAGTAAACCTGAAGTGAAGCATCGGAATCTAATACCGGTCTCACAGGAATGGTTCAAAAAATTGACAGTGGGAAGAGTCAGTTTTCTTGTACTTGAGTCAGCATTTTTCCTTTTGTATTTAATTCCGACGCAATTTCTGTGTTTCATCGTCAATAAGAAGGTCCAAGGGATACAGTAAACCTGAAGTGAGGCATCGGAATCTATAACTAGTGTCACAGGAATAGTTCAAAACATAGACAGTAGGAAGAGTAAGTCTTCTAGTACTTAAGTCGGCATTGTGCCTTTTGTGTTTAATTCCGATGCAAATTCTGTGTTTCGTCGTCAATAAGAAGGTCCAAGGGAAACAGTGAACCTGAAGTGAAGCATCGGAATGTAATACCGATCTCACAGGAAAGGTTCATAGCATAGAGAGTAAGAAGAGCCAGTCATCTTGTATTTGAGTCGGCATTGTGCCTTTTGTATTTAATTCCGACGCAATTTCTAAGTTTCATCGTCAATAAGAAGGTCAGAGGGATACAGTGAAACTGAAGTGAAGCATCGGAATCTATAACTAGTGTCACAGGAATGGTTAAAATCATTGACAGTAAAAAGAGTCAGTCAACTTGTACTTAAGTCGGCATTGTGCCTTTTGTATTTAGTTCCGATGCAATTTCTGTGTTTCATCGTCAATAAGAAGATCCAAGTGATACAGTAAACCTAAAGTGAAGCATCGGAATCTATCACTAGTGTCACAGGAATGGTTTTTTGAAACATAGTCACTAAGAAGAGTCAATCTTCTTGTACTTAAGTCAGCATTGTGCCTTTCCTATTTAATTACGATGCAATTTCTGTGTTTTATCGTCAATAAGAAGGTCTGAGGGATACAGTAAACCTGAAGTGAAGCATCGGAATCTATAACTAGTGTCACAGGGATGGTTCAAAACGTATACAGTAGGAAGAGTCAGTATTCTTGTCCTTAAGTCGGCATTGTGCCTTTTGTATTTAATTCCGATGCAATATCTGTGTTTCATCGTCAATAAGAAGGACCAAGGGATAAAATAAACATATAGTGAAGCATCGGAATCTAAAACTGGTCTCACAGGAAATTGTCACAACATGGACAGAAAGAAGAGACAGTCTTCTTGTACTTAAGTCGGCATTGTGCCTTTTGTATTTAATTCCGTTGCAATTTCTGTGTTTCGTCGTCAATAGGAAGGTCAGAGGGCTACAGTAAACCTTAAGTGAAGCATCGGAATCTATAGCTAGTGTCACAGGAATGTTTCAAAACAGAGACAGTAGGAAGAGTCAGTCTTCTTGTACTTAAGTCGGCATTGTGCCTTTTGTATTTAATTCCGATGCAATTTCTGTGTTTCATCATCAAGAAGAAGGTCAGAGGGATACAGTAAACCTGAAGTGAAGCATCGGAAAGTATAACTAGTGTAACAGGAATGGTTCAAAACATAGACAGTAGGATGAGTCAGTTTTCTTGTACTTGAGCCGGCATTGTGCCTTTTGTATTTAATTTTGATGCAATTCCTGTGTTTCATCGTCAACAAGAATGTCAGAGGGATACAGTAAACCTGAAGTGAAGCATCGGAATCTATAACAAGTGTCACAGGAATGGTTCAAAAAATAGACAGTAGGAAGAGTCAGTCTTCTCGTACTTAAATCGGCATTCTGCCTTTTGGATTTAATTCCGATGCAATTTCTGTGTTTCATCGTCAATAAGAAGTTCCAAGGGATACAGTAAACCTGAAGTGAGGCATCGGAATCTATAAGTAGTGTCATAGGAATGGTTCAAAACATAGAGAGTAGGAAGAGTAAGTCTTCTTGTACTTAAGTCGGCATTGTGCCTTTTGTATTTAATTCCGATGCAATTTCTGTGTTTCATCATCATTAAAAGGGTCTGAGGGATGCAGTAAACGTGAAGTGAGGCATCGGAATCTATAACTAGTGTCACAGGAATGGTTCAAAGCATAGTCAGTAAGAAGACTCAGTTTTCCTGTACTTAAGTCGGCATGGTGTCTTTTGTATTTAATTCCGATGCAATTTCTGTGTTTCATCGTCAATAGGAAGGTCCAAGGGATACAGTAAACATATTTTGAAGCATCGGAATCTAAAACTGGTCTCACAGGAAATGTTCAAAACATAGCCAGTAAGAAGAGCCAGTCCTCTTGTACTTAAGTCGGCATTGAGCCTTTTCTATTTAATTCCGATGCAATTTCTGTGTTTCGTCGTCAATAAGAAGGCCAAGGGGATACAGTAAACCTGAAGTGAAGCATCGGAATCTAATACCGGTCTCACAGGAATGGTTCAGAAAATTGACAGTAGGAAGAGTCAGTTTTCTTGTACTTGAGTCAGCATTGTGCCTTTTGTATTTAATTCCGACGCAATTTCTGTGTTTCATCGTCAATAAGAAGGTCGGAGGGATACAGAAAACCTGAAGTGAAGCATCGGAATCTATAACTAGTGTCACAGGAATAGATCAAAACATAGACAGTAGGAAGAGTAAGTCTTCTAGTACTTAAGTCGGCATTCTGCCTTTTGTATTTAATTCCGATGCAAATTCTGTGTTTCATCATCAATAAGAAGGTCCAAGGGATACAGTAAACCTGAAGATAGGCATCGGAATCTATAACTAGAGTCACAGGAATGGTTCAAAACATAGTGAGTAAGAAGAGTCAGTCTTCTTGTACATAAGTCGGCATGGTGCCTTTTGTATTTAATTCTGATGCAATTTCTGTGTTTCGTCGTCAATAAGAAGGTCCAAGGGAAACAGTGAACCTGAAGTGAAGCATCGGAATCTAATACCGATCTCACAGGAAAGGTTCATAGCATAGAGAGTAAGAAGAGCCAGTCATCTTGTATTTGAGTCGGCATTGTGCCTTTTGTATTTCATTCCGATGCAATTTCAAAGTTTCATCGTCAATAAGAAGGTCAGAGGGATACAGTGTAACTGAAGTGAAGCATCGGAATCTATAACTAGTGTCACAGGAATGGTTAAAATCATTGACAGTAAAAAGAGTCAGTCATCTTGTACTTAAGTCGGCATTGTGCCTTTTGTATTTAATTCCAATGCAATTTCTGTGTTTCATCGTCAATAAGAAGATCCAAGTGATACAGTAAACCTAAAGTGAAGCATCGGAATCTATCACTAGTGTCACAGGAATGGTTTTTTGAAACATAGTCAGTAAGAAGAGTCAATCTTCTTGTACTTAAGTCAGCATTGTGCCTTTTCTATTTAATTCCGATGCAATTTCTGTGTTTTATCGTCAATAAGAAGGTCAGAGGGATACAGTAAACCTGAAGTGAAGCATCGGACTCTATAACTAGTGTCACAGGGATGGTTCAAAACGTAGACAGTAGGAAGAGTCAGTATTCTTGTCCTTAAGTCGGCATTGTGCCTTTTGTATTTACTTCCGATGCAATTTCTGTGTTTCCTCGTCAATAAGAGGGTCAGAGGGATACAGTAAACCTGAAGTGAGGCATCAGAATCTATAAGTAGTGCCACAGAAATGGTTCAATACATAGACGGTCAGAAGAGTCAGTCTACTTGTTCGTAAGTCGGCATTGTGCCTTTTGTATTTAATTCCGATGCAATTTCTGTGTTTCATCGTCAATAAGATGGTCAGAGGGATACATTAAACCTGAAGTGAAGAATCGGAATCTATAACTAGTGACACAGGAATGGTTCAAATCATAGACATTAAGAAGAGTCAGTCTTCTTGTACTTAGGTCGGCATTGTGCCTTTTCGATTTAATTCCGATGCAATTTCTGTGTTTTATCATCAAGAAGAAGGTCAGAGGGATACAGTAAACCTGAAGTGAGGCATCGGAATCTATCACTAGTGTCACAGGAATGCTTTTTAAAACATAGTCAGTAAGAAGAGTCAATCTTCTTGTACTTAAGTCAGCATTGTGCCTTTTGTATTTAACTCCGATGGAATTTCTGTGTTTCATCGTCAATAAGAAGGTCCAAGGGATACAGTAAGCCTGAAGTGAAGCATCGCAATCTATAACTAGTGTCCCAGGAATGGTTCAAAACATAGTCAGTAAGAAGAGCCAGTCTTCTCTTTTTTGAGTCGGCATTGTGCCTTTTGTATTTAATTCCGATGCAATTTCTAAGTTTCATCGTCAATAAGAAGAAGAGAGGTATACAGTAAACCTGAAGTGAAGCATCGGAATCTATAACTAGTGTCACAGGAACAGTTAAAAACATTGACAGTAAGAAGAGTCTGTCTTCTTGTACTTAAGTCGGCATTGTGCTTTTTGTATTTTATTCCGATGCAATTTCTGTGGTTCATCGTCAATAAGAAGGTCCAAGGGATACAGTAAACCTGAAGTGAAGCATTGGAATCTGTAACTAGTGTCACAGGAATGGTTCAAAACATAGTCAGTAAGAAGAGTCAAGCTTCTTGTACTTAATTCGGCATTATGCCTTTTGTATTTAATTCCGATGCAATATCTGTGTTTCATCGTCAATAAGAAGGTCCAAGGGATACAATAAACATATTGTGAAGCATCGGAATCTAAAACTGGTCTCACAGGAAATGTTCAAAACATAGTCAGTAAGAAGAGTCAGTCTTCTTGTACTTAAGTTGGCATTGTGCCTTTTCTATTTAATTCCGATGCCATTTCTGTGTATCGTCGTCAATAAGAAGGTCCAAGGGATACAGTAAACCTGAAGTGAGGCATCGGAATCTATAAGTAGTGTCACAGGAATGGTTCAAACCATAGAGAGTAGGAAGAGTAAGTCTTCTTGTGCTTAAGTCGGCATTGTGCCTTTTGTATTTAATTCCGATGCAATTTCTGTGTTTCATCATCATTAAAAGGGTCAGAGGGATGCAGTAAACCTGAAGTGAGGCATCGGAATCTATAACTAGTGTCACAGGAATGGTTCAAAACATAGTCAGTAAGAAGAATCAGTCTTCTTGTACTTAAGTCGGCATGGTGTCTTTTGTATTTAATTCCGATGCAATTTCTGTGTTTCATCGTCAATAAGAAGGTCCAAGGGATACAGTAAACATATTTTGAGCATCGGAATCTAAAACTGGTCTCACAGGAAATGTTCAAATCATAGCCAGTAAGAAGAGCCAGTCCTCTTGTACTTAAGTCGGCATTGAGCCTTTTCTATTTAATTCCGATGCAATTTCTGTGTTTCGTCGTCAATAAGAAGGTCAAGGGGATACGGTAAACCTGAAGTGAAGCATCGGAATCTAATACCGGTCTCACAGGAATGGTTCAAAACATTGACAGTAGGAAGAGTCAGTTTTCTTGTACTTGAGTCAGCATTGTGCCTTTTGTATTTAATTCCGACGCAATTTCTGTGTTTCATCGTCAATAAGAAGGTCCAAGGGATACAGTAAACCTGAAGTGAGGCATCGGAATCTATAACTAGTGTTCACAGGAATAGTTCAAAACATAGACAGTAGGAAGAGTCAGTCTTCTAGTACTTAAGTCGGCATTGTGCCTTTTGTATTTAATTCCGATGCAATTTCTGTGTTTCATCGTCAATAAGAAGGTCCAAGGGATACAGTAAACCTGAAGTGAGGCATCCGAATCTATAACTAGTGTTCACAGGAATAGTTCAAAACATAGACAGTAGGAAGAGTAAGTCTTCTAGTACTTAAGTCGGCATTGTGCCTTTTGTATTTAATTCCGATGCAAATTCTGTGTTTCATCATCAATAAGAAGGTCCAAGGGAAACAGTAATCCTGAAGTTAGGCATCGGAATCTATAACTAGTGTCACAGGAATGGTTCAAAACATAGTCAGTAAGAAGAGTCAGTCTTCTTGTACATAAGTCGGCATGGTGCCTTTTGTATTTAATTCCGATGCAATTTCTGTGTTTCGTCATCAATAAGAAGGTCCAAGGGAAACAGTGAACATGAAGTGAAGCATCGGAATCTAATACCGATCTCACAGGAAAGGTTCATAGCATAGAGAGTAAGAAGAGCCAGTCATCTTGTATTTGAGTCGGCATTGTGCCTTTTGTATTTAATACCGATGCAATTTCTAAGTTTCATCGTCAATAAGAGGGTCAGAGGGATACAGTGAAGCTGAAGTGAAGCATCGGAATCTATAACTAGTGTCACAGGAATGGTTAAAATCATTGACAGTAAAAAGAGTCAGTCATCTTGTACTTAAGTCGGCATTGTGACTTTTGTATTTAATTCCGATGCAATTTCTGTGTTTCATCGTCAATAAGAAGATCCAAGTGATACAGTAAACCTAAAGTGAAGCATCGGAATCTATCACTAGTGTCACAGGAATGGTTTTTAGAAACATAGTCAGTAAGAAGAGTCAATCTCCTTGTACTTAAGTCAGCATTGTGCCTTTTCTATTTAATTCCGATGCAATTTCTGTGTTTTATCGTCAATAAGAAGGTCAGAGGGATTCAGTAAACCTGAAGTGAAGCATCGGAATCTATAACTAGTGACACAGGGATGGTTCAAAACGTAGACAGTAGGAAGAGTCAGTATTCTTGTCCTTAAGTCGGCATTATGCCTTTTGTATTTACTTCCGATGCAATTTCTGTGTTTCCTCGTCGATAAGAGGGTCAGAGGGATACAGTAAACCTGAAGTGAGGTATCAGAATCTATAACTAGTGCCACAGGAATGGTTCAAAACATAGACAGTCAGAAGAGTCAGTCTACTTGTACTTAAGTCGGCATTGTGCCTTTTGTATTTAATTCCGATGCAATTTCTGTGTTTCGTCGTCAATAAGAAGGTCTAAGGGATACAGCACACCTGAAGTGAAGAATCGGAATCTATAACTAGTGACACAGGAATGGTTCAAATCATAGACAGTAATAAGAGCCAGTCTTCTTGTATTTGAGTCGGCATTTTGCCTTTTGTATTTAATTCCGATGCAATTTCTAAGTTTCATCGCCAATAAGAAGAAGTGAGGTATAAAGTAAACCTGAAGTGAAGCATCGGAATCTGTAACTAGTGTCACAGGAATAGTTAAAAATATTGACAGTAAGAAGAGTCTGTCTTCTTGTACTTAAGTCGGCATTTTGCCTTTTGTATTTTATTCCGATTCAATTTCTGTGTTTCATCGTCAATAAGAAGGTCCAAGGGATACAGTAAACCTGAAGTGAGGCATCGGAATCTATAAGTAGTGTCACAGGAATGGTTCAAAACATAGACAGTAAGAAGAGTCAGTCTTCTTGTACTTAAGTCAGCATTGTGCCTTTTCTGTTTAATTCCGATGCAATTTCTGTGTTTCATCGTCAATAAGAGAGTCCAAGGGATACAGTAAACATATAGTGACGCATCTGAATCTAAAACTGGTCTCACAGGAAGTGTTCAAAACATAGTCAGTAAGAAGTGTCAGTCTTCTTGTACTTAAGTCCTCTTTGTGCCTTTTCTATTTAATTCCGATGCCATTTCTGTGTTTCATCATCACTAAAAGGGTCAGAGGGATGCAGTAAACCTGAAGTGAGGCATCGGAATCTATAACTAGTGTCACAGGAATGGTTCAAAACATAGTCAGTAAGAAGAATCAGTCTTCTTGTACTTAAGTCGGCATGGTGTCTTTTGAATTGAATTCCGATGCAATTTCTGTGTTTCATCGTCAATAAGAAGGTCCAAGGGATACAGTAAACCTGAAGTGAGGCATCGGAATCTATAACTAGTGTTCACAGGAATAGTTCAAAACATAGACAGTAGGAAGAGTAAGTCTTCTAGTACTTAAGTCGGCATTGTGCCTTTTGTTGTTAATTCCGATGCAAATTCTGTGTTTCATCATCAATAAGAAGGTCCAAGGGATACAGTAATCCTGAAGTTAGGCATCAGAATCTATAACTAGTGTCACAGGAATGGTTCAAAACATAGTCAGTAAGAAGAGTCAGTCTTCTTGTACATAAGTCGGCATGGTGCCTTTTGTATTTAATTCCGATGCAATTTCTGTGTTTCGTCGTCAATAAGAAGGTCCAAGGAAAACAGTGAACATGAAGTGAAGCATCGGAATCTAATACCGATCTCACAGGAAAGGTTCATAGCATAGAGAGTAAGAAGAGCCAGTCATATTGTATTTGAGTCGGCATTGTGCCTTTTGTATTTAATTCCGATGCAATTTCTAAGTTTCATCGTCAATAAGAAGGTCAGAGGGATACAGTGAAACTGAAGTGAAGCATCGGAATCTATAACTAGTGTCACAGGAATGGTTGAAATCATTGACAGTAAAAGGAGTCAGTCATCTTGTACTTAAGTCGGCATTGTGCCTTTTGTATTTAATTCCGATGCAATTTCTGTGTTTCATCGTCAATAAGAAGATCCAAGTGATACAGCAAACCTAAAGTGAAGCATCGGAATCTATCACTAGTGTCACAGGAATGGTTTTTTGACACATAGTCAGTAAGAAGAGTCAATCTTCTTGTACGTAAGTCAGCATTGTGCCCTTTCTATTTAATTCCGATGCAATTTCTATGTTTTATCGTCAATAAGAAGGTCAGAGGGATACAGTAAACCTGAAGTGAAGCATCGGAATCTGTAACTAGTGTCACAGGGATGGTTCAAAACGTAGACAGTAGGAAGAGTCAGTATTCTTGTCCATAAGTCCGCATTATGCCTTTTGTATTTACTTCCGATGCAATTTCTGTGTTTCCTCGTCGATAAGAGGGTCAGAGGGATACAGTAAACCTGAAGTGAGGTATCAGACTCTATAACTAGTGCCACAGGAATGGTTCAAAACATAGACAGTCAGAAGAGTCAGTCTACTTGTAGTTAAGTCGGCATTGTGCCTTTTGTATTTAACTCCGCTGCAATTTCTGTGTTTCATCGTCAACAAGAAGGTCCAAGGGATACAGTAAGCCTGAAGTGAAGCATCGCAATCTATAAGTAGTGTCCCAGGAATGGTTCTAAACATAGTCAGTAAGAAGAGCCATTCTTCTTGTATTTGAGTCGGCATTGTGCCTTTTGTATTTAATTCCGATGCAATTTCTAAGTTTCATCGTCAATAAGAAGGTCAGAGGTATAGAGTAAACATGAAGTTAAGCATCGGAATCCATAACTAGTGTCACAGGAATGGTTAACAACATTGACAGTAAGAAGAGTCAGTCTTCTTGTACTTAAGTCGGCATTGTGCTTTTTGTATTATTTTCCGATGCAATTTCTGTGTTTCATCGTCAATAAGAAGTTCCATGTGATAGAGTAAACCTAAAGCGAAGCATCGGAATCTATAACTAGTGTCACGGGGATGGTTCAAAACGTAGACAGTAGGAAGAATCTGTCATCTTGTACTTATGTCGGCATTGTGATTTTTGTATTTAATTCCGATGCAATTTCTGTGTTTCATCGTCAATAAGAGGGTCAGAGGGTTACAGTGAACCTGAAGTGAGGCATCAGAATCTATAACTAGTGTCACAGGAATGCTTCAAAACATAGACAGTAGGAAGAGTCAGTCTTCTTGTACTTAAGTCGGCATTGTGCTTTTTCTATTTAATTCCGATGCCATTTCTGTGTTTCATCGTCAATAAGAAGGTCCAATTGTTACAGTAAACCTAAAGTGAAGCATTGGAATCCATAACTAGTGTCACAGGAATGGTTCAAAACATAGTCAGTAAGAAGAGTCAGTCTTCTTGTACTTAAGTCAGCATTGTGCCTTTTCTATTTAATTCCGATGCTATTTCTGTGTTTTATCGTCAATAAGATGGTCAGAGGGATACAGTAAACTTGAAGTGAAGCATCGGAATCTATAACTAGTGTCACAGGGATGGTTCAAAACGCAGACAGTAGGAAGAGTCAATCTTCTTGTACTTAAGTCGGCATTGTGATTTTTGTATTTAATTCTGATGCAATTTCTGTGTTTCATCGTCAATAAGAGGGTCAGAGGGATACAGTAAACCTGAAGTGAGGAATCAGAATCTATAACTAGTGTCACAGGAATGGTTCAAAACATAGACAGTAGGAAGAGTTAGTCTTCTTGTACTTAAGTCGCCATTGTGCCTTTTGTATTTAATTCCGATGCAACTTCTGTGTTTCATCGTCAATAAGTAGGTCCAAGGGATACAGTAAACCTGAAGTGAGGTATCGGAATCTATAACTAGTGACACAGGAGTGGTTCAAAACATAGACAGTAAGAAGAGTCAGTCTTCCTGTTCTTAAGTCAGCATTGTGCCTTTTCTAATTAATTCCGATGCAATTTCTCTGTTTCATTGTCAATAAGAATGTCAGAGGGAAACAGTAAACCTGAAGTGAAGCATCGGAATCTATAACAAGTGTCACAGGAATGGTTCAAAACATAGTCAGTAAGATGAGTCAGCCTTCTTGTACTTAAGTCGGCATGGTGCCTTTTGTATTTAATTCCGATGCAATTTCTGTGTCTCACCGTCAATAAGAAGGTCCAAGGGATACATTAAATATATAGTGAAGCATCGGAATCTAAAACTGGTCTCACAGGAAATGTTCAAAACATAGTCAGTAAGAAGAGTCAGTCTTCTTGTACTTAAGTCGGCATTGTGCCTCCTCTATTTAATTCCGATGCAATTTCTGTGTTTCGTCGTCAATAAGAAGGTCCAAGGGATACAGTAAACCTGAAGTGAAGCATCGGAATCTAAAACCGGTCTCACAGGAACGGTTCAAAACATAGAGATTAAGAAGAGCCAGTCATCTTGTATTTGAGTCGGCATTGTCCCTCTTGTATTTAATTCCGATGCAATTTCTAAGATTCATCGTCAATAAGACGGTCAGAGGTATACAGCAAACCTGAAGTGTTGCATCGGAATCTATAACTAGTGTCACAGGAATGGTTAAAAACATTGACAGTAAGAAGAGTCAGTCGTCTTGTACTTAAGTCGCATTGTGCCTTTTGTATTTAATTCCGATGAAATTTCTGTGTTTCATCGTCAATAAGAAGGTCCATGTGATACAGTAAACCTAAAGTGAAGCATCGGAATGTATAACTAGTGTCACAGGGATGGTTCAAAACATAGACAGTAGGAAGAGTCAGTCTCCTTGTACTTAAGTCGGCATTGTGCCTTTTGTATTTAATTCCGATGCAATTTCTGTCTTTCGTCGTCAAAAAGAAGGTCCAAGGGATACAGTAAACCTGAAGTGAGGCATCGGAAACTATAAGTAGTGTCACAGGAATGGTTCAAAACATAGACAGTAGGAAGAGACAGTCTTCTTGTACTTAAGTCGGCATTGTGCCTTTTGTATTTCATTCCGATGCAATTTCTGTGATTCATCGTCAATAAGAAGGTCAGAGGGATACAGTAAACCTGAGGTGAAGCATCGGAATCTAAAACAAGTGTCACAGGAATGGTTCAAATCATAGTCAGTAAGAAGAGTCTGTCTTCTTGTACTTAAGTCGGCAAGGTGCCTTTTGCAATTAGTTCCGATGCAATTTCTGTGTTTCATCATCATTAAAAGGGTCAGAGGGATGCAGTAAACCTGAAGTGAGGCATCGGAATCTATAACTAGTGTCACAGGAATGGTTCAAAACATAGTCAGTAAGAAGACTCAGTCTTCTTGTACTTAAGTCGGCATGGTGTCTTTTGTATTTAATTCCGATGCAATTTCTGTGTTTTGTCGTCAATAAGAAGGTCCAAGGGAAACAGTGAACTTGAAGTGAAGCATCGAAATCTAATACCGATCTCACAGGAAAGGTTCATAGCATAGAGAGTAAGAAGAGCCAGTCATCTTGTATTTGAGTCGGCATGGTGCCTTTTGTATTTAACTCCAATGCAATTTCTGTGTTTCATCGTCAATACGAAGGTCCAAGGGTTACAATAAGCCTGAAGTGAAGCATCGCAATCTATAAGTAGTGTCCCAGGAATGGTTCAAAACATAGTCAGTAAGAAGAGCCATTCTTCTTGTATTTGAGTCGGCATTGTGCCTTTTGTATTTAATTCCGATGCAATTTCTAAGTTTCATCGTCAATAAGAAGGTCAGAGGTATAGAGTAAACATGAAGTTAAGCATCGGAATCCATAACTAGTGTCACAGGAATGGTTAACAACATTGACAGTAAGAAGAGTCAGTCTTCTTGTACTTAAGTCGGCATTGTGCTTTTTGTATTATTTTCCGATGCAATTTCTGTGTTTCATCGTCAATAAGAAGTTCCATGTGATAGAGTAAACCTAAAGCGAAGCATCGGAATCTATAACTAGTGTCACGGGGATGGTTCAAAACGTAGACAGTAGGAAGAATCTGTCATCTTGTACTTATGTCGGCATTGTGATTTTTGTATTTAATTCCGATGCAATTTCTGTGTTTCATCGTCAATAAGAGGGTCAGAGGGTTACAGTGAACCTGAAGTGAGGCATCAGAATCTATAACTAGTGTCACAGGAATGCTTCAAAACACAGACAGTAGGAAGAGTCAGTCTTCTTGTACTTAAGTCGGCATTGTGCTTTTTCTATTTAATTCCGATGCCATTTCTGTGTTTCATCGTCAATAAGAAGGTCCAATTGTTACAGTAAACCTAAAGTGAAGCATTGGAATCCATAACTAGTGTCACAGGAATGGTTCAAAACATAGTCAGTAAGAAGAGTCAGTCTTCTTGTACTTAAGTCAGCATTGTGCCTTTTCTATTTAATTCCGATGCTATTTCTGTGTTTTATCGTCAATAAGATGGTCAGAGGGATACAGTAAACTTGAAGTGAAGCATCGGAATCTATAACTAGTGTCACAGGGATGGTTCAAAACGCAGACAGTAGGAAGAGTCAATCTTCTTGTACTTAAGTCGGCATTGTGATTTTTGTATTTAATTCTGATGCAATTTCTGTGTTTCATCGTCAATAAGAGGGTCAGAGGGATACAGTAAACCTGAAGTGAGGAATCAGAATCTATAACTAGTGTCACAGGAATGGTTCAAAACATAGACAGTAGGAAGAGTTAGTCTTCTTGTACTTAAGTCGCCATTGTGCCTTTTGTATTTAATTCCGATGCAACTTCTGTGTTTCATCGTCAATAAGTAGGTCCAAGGGATACAGTAAACCTGAAGTGAGGTATCGGAATCTATAACTAGTGACACAGGAGTGGTTCAAAACATAGACAGTAAGAAGAGTCAGTCTTCCTGTTCTTAAGTCAGCATTGTGCCTTTTCTAATTAATTCCGATGCAATTTCTCTGTTTCATTGTCAATAAGAATGTCAGAGGGAAACAGTAAACCTGAAGTGAAGCATCGGAATCTATAACAAGTGTCACAGGAATGGTTCAAAACATAGTCAGTAAGATGAGTCAGCCTTCTTGTACTTAAGTCGGCATGGTGCCTTTTGTATTTAATTCCGATGCAATTTCTGTGTCTCACCGTCAATAAGAAGGTCCAAGGGATACATTAAATATATAGTGAAGCATCGGAATCTAAAACTGGTCTCACAGGAAATGTTCAAAACATAGTCAGTAAGAAGAGTCAGTCTTCTTGTACTTAAGTCGGCATTGTGCCTCCTCTATTTAATTCCGATGCAATTTCTGTGTTTCGTCGTCAATAAGAAGGTCCAAGGGATACAGTAAACCTGAAGTGAAGCATCGGAATCTAAAACCGGTCTCACAGGAACGGTTCAAAACATAGAGATTAAGAAGAGCCAGTCATCTTGTATTTGAGTCGGCATTGTCCCTCTTGTATTTAATTCCGATGCAATTTCTAAGATTCATCGTCAATAAGACGGTCAGAGGTATACAGCAAACCTGAAGTGTTGCATCGGAATCTATAACTAGTGTCACAGGAATGGTTAAAAACATTGACAGTAAGAAGAGTCAGTCGTCTTGTACTTAAGTCGCATTGTGCCTTTTGTATTTAATTCCGATGAAATTTCTGTGTTTCATCGTCAATAAGAAGGTCCATGTGATACAGTAAACCTAAAGTGAAGCATCGGAATGTATAACTAGTGTCACAGGAATGGTTCAAAACATAGACAGTGGGAAGAGTCAGTCTTCTTGCACCTAAGTCGTCATTGTGAGTTTTCTATTTAATTCCGATGCAATTTCTGTGTTTTATCGTCAATAAGAAGGTCCAAGGGATACAGTAAACCTGAGGTGAGACATCGGAATCTATAACTAGTGTCACACGAATGGTTCAAAACATAGACAGTAGGAAGAGTCAGTCTTCTTGTACTTAAGTCGGCAATGTGGCTTTTCTATTTAATTCCGATGCAATTTCTTTGTTTTATCGTCAATAAGAAGGTCCAAGTGATACAGTAAACCTAAAGTGAAGCATCGGAATCTATAACTAGTATGACAGGAATGGTTCAAAACATAGTCAGTAAGAAGAGTCAGTCTTCTTGTACTTAAGTCAGCATTGTGCGTTTTCTATTTAATTCCGATGCAATTTCTTTGTTTTATCGTCAATAAGAAGGTCAGAGGGATACAGTAAACATGAAGTGAAGCATCGGAATCTATAACTAGTGTGACAGGGATGGTTCAAATCATAGACAGTAAGAGGAGTCAGTCTTCTTGTACTCAGGTCGGCATTGTGCCATTTCTATTTAATGCTGATGCAATTTCTGTGTTTCATCATCAAGAAGAAGGTCAGAGGGATACAGTAAACCTGAAGTGAAGCATCGGAATGTATAATTAGTGTCACAGGAATGGTTCAAAACATAGACAGTAGGAAGAGTCAGTCTTCTTGTACTTGAGTCGGCATTGTGCCTTTTGTATTTAATTCCGATGCAATTTCTGTGTTTCATCGTCAATAAGAAGGTCAGAGGGATACAGTAAACCTGAAGTGAAGCATCGGAATCTATAACAACTGTCACAGGAATGGTTCAAAAAATAGACAGTAGGAGGAGCCAGTCTTCTTGTACTTAAGTCGGCATTGTGCCCTTTGTATTTAATTCCGATGCAATTTCTGTGTTTCATCGTCAATAAGAAGGTCCAAGGGATACAGTAAACCTGAAGTGAGGCATCGGAATCTATAACTAGTGTCACAGGAATGGTTCAGAACATAGTAACTAAGAAGAGTCAGTCTTCTTGTACTTAAGTCGGCATGGTGCCTTTTGAATTTAATTCCGATGCAATTTCTGTGTTTCATCGTCAATAAGAAGGTCCAAGATATACAGTAAACATATAGCGAAGCACCGGAATCTAAAACTTGTCTCACAGGAAATGTTCAAAGCATAGTCAGTAAGAAGAGTCAGTCTTCTTGTACTTAAGTCGGCATTGTGCCTTTTCTATTTAATTCCGACGAAATTTCTGTGTTTCGTCGTCAATAAGAAGGTCCAAGGGATACAGTAAACCTGAAGTGAAGCATCGGAATCTAATACCGGTCTCACAGGAAAGGTTCAAAGCATTGTGAGTAAGATGAGCCAGTCATCTTGTATTTGATTCGGCATTGTGCCTTTTGTATTTAATTCCGATGCAATTTCTAAGTTTCATGGTCAATAAGAAGGTCAGAGGGATACAGTAAACCTGAAGTGAAGCATCGGAATCTATAACTAGTGTCACAGGAATGATTAAAATCATTGACAGTAAAAAGATACAGTCTTCTTGTACTTAAGTCGGCATTGTGCCTTTTGTATTTAATTCCGTTGCAATTTCTGTGTTTCATCGTCAATAAGAAGGTTCAAGTGATACAGTAAACCTAAAGTGAAGCATCGGAATCTATAACTAGTGTCACAGGAATGGTTCAAAACATAGTCAGTAAGAAGAGTCAGTCTTCTTGTACTTATGTCGACATTGTGCCTTTTGTATTTAATTCCGATGCAATTTCTGTGTTTCATCCTCAATAAGAGGGACAGAGGGATACAGTAAACCTGAAGTGAGGCATGAGAATCTATAACTAGTCTCACAGGAATGGTTAAAACATAGACAGTAAGAAGAGTCAGTCTACTTGTACTTAATTTGGCATTGTGCCTTTTCTATTTAATTCCGATGCAATTTCTATGTTTCATCGTCAATAAGACGGTCAGAGGGATACAGTAAACCTGAAGTGAAGCATCGGAATCTATAACTAGTGTCACAGGAATGGTTCCAAGCATAGGCGGTAGGAAGAGTCAGTCTTCTTGTACTTAAATCGGCATTGTGCCTTTTGTATTTAATCCCGATGCAATATCTGTGTTTCATCGTCAAAAAGAAGGTCCAAGGGATACAGTAAACCTGAAGTGAGGCATCGGAATCTACAACTAGTGTCACAGGAATGGTTCAAAACATAGACAGTGGGAAGAGACAGTCTTCTTGTACTTAAGTCGGCATTGTGCCTTTTGTATTTAATTTCGATGCAATTTCTGTGTTTCGTCGTCAATAAGACGGTCAGAGGGATACAGTAAAACTGAAGTGAAACATCAGAATCTATAACGAGTGTCACAGGAATGGTTCAAAACATAGACAGTAAGAAGAGTCAGTCTACTTGTACTTAAGTCGGCAGTGTGCCTTTTGTATTTAATCCCGATGCAATATCTGTGTTTCATCGTCAATAAGAAGGTCCAAGGGATACAGTACACCTGAAGTGAAGCATCGGAATCTATAACTAGTGTCACAGGAATGGTTCAAAACATAGTCAGTAAGAAGAATCAGTCTTCTTGTACTTATGTCGGCATTGTGCCTTTTCTATTTAATTCCGATGCAATTTCTGTGTTTCATCGTCAATAAGAAGGTTAGAGGGATACAGTATACATGAAGTGAATCATCGGAATCTATAATTAGTGTCACAGGAATGGTTCTAAACATAGACAGTAGGAAGAGTCAGTCATCTTGTACTTGAGTCGGCATTGTGCCTTTTGTATTAACTTCCGATGCAATTTCTGTTTTTCATCGTCAATAAGAAGGTCAGAGGGATACAGTAAACCTGAAGTGAGGCATCGGAATCTATTACTACTGTCACAGGAATGGTTCAAAACATAGGCAGTAAGAAGAGTCAGTCTTCTTGTACATAAGTCAGCATAGTGCCTTTTCTACTAATTTCCGATGCAATTTCCGTGTTTCATCGTCAATAAGAGGGTCAGAGGAATACAGTAAACCTGAAGTGAAGCATCGGAATCTATAACTAGTGTCACAGGAATGTTTCAAATCATTGACAGTAGGAAGAGACAGTCTTCTTGTACTTAAGTCGGCAATGTGCCTTATCTATTTAATTCCGATGCAATTTCTCTGTTTAATCGTCAATAAGAAAGTGAGAGGGATACAGTAAACCTGAAGTGAAGCATCGGAATCTATAACAAGTGTCACAGGAATGGTTCAAAAAATAGTCAGTAAGAAGAGTCAGTCTTCTTGTACTTAAGTCGGCATCGTGCCTTTTGTATTTCATTCCGATGCAATTTCTGTGTTTCATCATCAATAAGAAAGTCCAAGGGATACAGTAAACCTGAAGTGAAGCATCGGAATCTAAAACCGGTCTCACTGGAAAGTTTCAAAACATAGAGAGTAAGAAGAGCCAGTCTTCTTGTACTTAAGTCAGCATTGTGCCTTTTCTATTTAATTCCGATGCAATTTCTGTGTTTTATCGTCAATAAGAAGGTCAGAGGGATACAGTAAACTTGAAGTGAGGCATCAGAATCTATAACTAGTGTCACAGGAATGGTTCAAAGCATAGACAGTAGAAAGAGTCAGTCTTCTTGTACTTAAGTCGGCATTGTGCCTTTTGTATTTAATTCCGATGCAACGTCTGTGTTTCATCTTCAATAAGAAGGTCCAAGCGATACAGTAAACCTGAAGTGAGGCATCGGAATCTATAACTAGTGTCACAGGAATGGTTCAAAACATAGACAGTAAGAAGATTCTGTCTTCTTGTACTTAAATCAGCATTGTGCTTTTTCTATTTAATTCCGATGCAATTTCTGTGTTTCATCGTCAATAAGAAGGTCAGAGGGATACAGTAAACCTGACGTGAAGCATCGGAATCTATAACTAGTGCCACAGGGATAGTTCAAAACGTAGACAGTGGGAAGAGTCAGTCTTCTTGTACTGAAGTCGGCATTGTGCCTTTTCTATTTAATTCCGATGCAATTTATGTCTCTTATCGTCAATAAGAAGGTCCAAGGGATACAGTAAACCTGAGGTGAGGCATCAGAATCTATAACTAGTGTCACAGGAATGGTTCAAAGCATAGACAGTAAGAAGAGTCAGTCTACTTGTACTTAAGTCGGCATTGTGCCTTTTGTATTTAATCCCGATGCAATTTCTGTGTTTCATCGTCAATACGAAGGTCCAAGGGATACAGTACACCTGAAGTGAACCATCGCAATCTATAACTAGTGTCGCAGGAATGGTTCAAATCATCGACAGTAGGAAGAGTCAGTCTGCTTGTACTTAAGTCGGCATTGTGCCTTTTCTATTTAATTCCAATGCAATTTCTGTGTTTCACCATCAAGAAGAAGGTCAGAGGGATACAGTAAACTTGAAGTGAAGCATCGGAATGTATAACTAGTGTCAAAGGAATGGTTCAAAACATTGACAGTAGTTAGAGTCAGTCTTCTTGTACTTGAGTCGGCATTGTGTCTTTTGTATTTAATTCCGATGCAATTTCTGTGTTTCATCGTCAATAAGAAGGTCAGAGGGATACAGTAAACCTGAAGTGTAGCATCGGAATCTATAACAAGTCTCACAGGAATGGTTCAAAAAATAGACAGTAGGAGGAGTCAGCCTTCTTGTACTTAAGTCGGCATTGTTCCTTTTGTATTTAATTCCGATGCAATTTCTGTGTTTTATCGTCAATAAGAAGGTCCAAGGGATACAGTAAACCTGAGGTGAGACATCGGAATCTATAACTAGTGTCACACGAATGGTTCAAAACATAGACAGTAGGAAGAGTCAGTCTTCTTGTACTTAAGTCGGCAATGTGGCTTTTCTATTTAATTCCGATGCAATTTCTTTGTTTTATCGTCAATAAGAAGGTCCAAGTGATACAGTAAACCTAAAGTGAAGCATCGGAATCTATAACTAGTATCACAGGAATGGTTCAAAACATAGTCAGTAAGAAGAGTCAGTCTTCATGTACTTAAGTCAGCATTGTGCGTTTTCTATTTAATTCCGATGCAATTTCTTTGTTTTATCGTCAATAAGAAGGTCAGAGGGATACAGTAAACATGAAGTGAAGCATCGGAATCTATAACTAGTGTCACAGGGATGGTTCAAATCATAGACAGTAAGAGGAGTCAGTCTTCTTGTACTCAAGTCGGCATTGTGCCTTTTCTATTTAATGCCGATGCAATTTCTGTGTTTCATCATCAAGAAGAAGGTCAGAGGGATACAGTAAACCTGAAGTGAAGCATCGGAATGTATAATTAGTGTCACAGGAATGGTTCAAAACATAGACAGTAGGAAGAGTCAGTCTTCTTGTACTTGAGTCGGCATTGTGCCTTTTGTATTTAATTCCGATGCAATTTCTGTGTTTCATCGTCAATAAGAAGGTCAGAGGGATACAGTAAACCTGAAGTGAAGCATCGGAATCTATAACAACGGTCACAGGAATGGTTCAAAAAATAGACAGTAGGAGGAGCCAGTCTTCTTGTACTTAAGTCGGCATTGTGCCCTTTGTATTTAATTCCGATGCAAATTCTGTGTTTCATCGTCAATAAGAATGTCCAAGGGATACAGTAAACCTGAAGTGAGGCATCGGAATCTATAACTAGTGTCACAGGAATGGTTCAGAACATAGTAACTAAGAAGAGTCAGTCTTCTTGTATTTAAGTCGGCATGGTGCCTTTTGAATTTAATTCCGATGCAATTTCTGTGTTTCATCGTCAATAAGAAGGTCCAAGATATACAGTAAACATATGGCGAAGCACCGGAATCTAAAACTTGTCTCACAGGAAATGTTCAAAGCATAGTCAGTAAGAAGAGTCAGTCTTCTTGTACTTAAGTCGGCATTGTGCCTTTTCTATTTAATTCCGATGAAATTTCTGTGTTTCGTCGTCAATAAGAAGGTCCGAGGGATACAGTAAACATGAAGTGAAGCATCGGAATCTAATACCGGTCTCACAGGAAAGGTTCAAAGCATTGTGAGTAAGATGAGCCAGTCATCTTGTATTTGATTCGGCATTGTGCCTTTTGTATTTAATTCCGATGCAATTTCTAAGTTTCATGGTCAATAAGAAGGTCAGAGGGATACAGTAAACCTGAAGTGAAGCATCGGAATCTATAACTAGTGTCACAGGAATGATTAAAATCATTGACAGTAAAAAGATACAGTCTTCTTGTACTTAAGTCGGCATTGTGCCTTTTGTATTTAATTCCGTTGCAATTTCTGTGTTTCATCGTCAATAAGAAGGTTCAAGTGATACAGTAAACCTAAAGTGAAGCATCGGAATCTATAACTAGTGTCACAGGAATGGTTCAAAACATAGTCAGTAAGAAGAGTCAGTCTTCTTGTACTTATGTCGACATTGTGCCTTTTGTATTTAATTCCGATGCAATTTCTGTGTTTCATCCTCAATAAGAGGGACAGAGGGATACAGTAAACCTGAAGTGAGGCATGAGAATCTATAACTAGTCTCACAGGAATGGTTAAAAACATAGACAGTAAGAAGAGTCAGTCTACTTGTACTTAATTTGGCATTGTGCCTTTTCTATTTAATTCCGATGCAATTTCTATGTTTCATCGTCAATAAGAAGGTCAGAGGGATACAGTAAACCTGAAGTGAAGCATCGGAATCTATAACTAGTGTCACAGGAATGGTTCCAAGCATAGGCGGTAGGAAGAGTCAGTCTTCTTGTACTTAAATCGGCATTGTGCCTTTTGTATTTAATCCCGATGCAATATCTGTGTTTCATCGTCAAAAAGAAGGTCCAAGGGATACAGTAAACATGAAGTGAGGCATCGGAATCTACAACTAGTGTCACAGGAATGGTTCAAAACATAGACAGTAGGAAGAGACAGTCTTCTTGTACTTAAGTCGGCATTGTGCCTTTTGTATTTAATTTCGATGCAATTTCTGTGTTTCGTCGTCAATAAGACGGTCAGAGGGATACAGTAAAACTGAAGTGAAACATCAGAATCTATAACGAGTGTCACAGGAATGGTTCAAAACATAGACAGTAAGAAGAGTCAGTCTACTTGTACTTAAGTCGGCAGTGTGTATTTTGTATTTAATCCCGATGCAATATCTGTGTTTCATCGTCAATAAGAAGGTCCAAGGGATACAGTACACCTGAAGTGAAGCATCGGAATCTATAACTAGTGTCACAGGAATGGTTCAAAACATAGTCAGTAAGAAGAATCAGTCTTCTTGTACTTATGTCGGCATTGTGCCTTTTCTATTTAATTCCGATGCAATTTCTGTGTTTCATCGTCAATAAGAAGGTTAGTGGGATATAGTATACATGAAGTGAATCATCGGAATCTATAATTAGTGTCACAGGAATGGTTCTAAACATAGACAGTAGGAAGAGTCAGTCATCTTGTACTTGAGTCGGCATTGTGCCTTTTGTATTAACTTCCGATGCAATTTCTGTTTTTCATCGTCAATAAGAAGGTCAGAGGGATACAGTAAACCTGAAGTGAGGCATCGGAATCTATAACTAGTGTCACAGGAATGTTTCAAAACATTGACAGTAGGAAGAGACAGTCTTCTTGTACTTAAGTCGGCATTGTGCCTTATCTATTTAATTCCGATGCAATTTCTCTGTTTCATCGTCAATAAGAAAGTGAGAGGGATACAGTAAACCTGAAGTGAAGCATCGGAATCTATAACAAGTGTCACAGGAATGGTTCAAAAAATAGTCAGTAAGAAGAGTCAGTCTTCTTGTACCTAAGTCGGCATCGTGCCTTTTGTATTTCATTCCGATGCAATTTCTGTGTTTCATCATCAATAAGAAAGTCCAAGGGATACAGTAAACCTGAAGTGAAGCATCGGAATCTAAAACCGGTCTCACTGGAAAGTTTCAAAACATAGAGAGTAAGAAGAGCCAGTCTTCTTGTACTTAAGTCAGCATTGTGCCTTTTCTATTTAATTCCGATGCAATTTCTGTGTTTTATCGTCAATAAGAAGGTCAGAGGGATACAGTAAACTTGAAGTGAGGCATCAGAATCTATAACTAGTGTCACAGGAATGGTTCAAAGCATAGACAGTAGAAAGAGTCAGTCTTCTTGTACTTAAGTCGGCATTGTGCCTTTGGTATTTAATTCCGATGCAACGTCTGTGTTTCATCTTCAATAAGAAGGTCCAAGCGATACAGTAAACCTGAAGTGAGGCATCGGAATCTATAACTAGTGTCACAGGAATGGTTCAAAACATAGACAGTAAGAAGATTCTGTCTTCTTGTACTTAAATCAGCATTGTGCTTTTTCTATTTAATTCCGATGCAATTTCTGTGTTTCATCGTCAATAAGAAGGTCAGAGGGATACAGTAAACCTGAAGTGAAGCATCGGAATCTATAACTAGTGCCACAGGGATAGTTCAAAACGTAGACAGTGGGAAGAGTCAGTCTTCTTGTACTGAAGTCGGCATTGAGCCTTTTCTATTTAATTCCGATGCAATTTATGTCTCTTATCGTCAATAAGAAGGTCCAAGGGATACAGTAAACCTGAGGTGAGGCATCAGAATCTATAACTAGTGTCACAGGAATGGTTCAAAGCATAGACAGTAAGAAGAGTCAGTCTACTTGTACTTAAGTCGGCATTGTGCCTTTTGTATTTAATCCCGATGCAATTTCTCTGTTTCATCGTCAATACGAAGGTCCAAGGGATAGAGTACACCTGAAGTGAACCATCGCAATCTATAACTAGTGTCGCAGGAATGGTTCAAATCATCGACAGTAGGAAGAGTCAGTCTTCTTGTACTTAAGTCGGCATTGTGCCTTTTCTATTTAATTCCAATGCAATTTCTGTGTTTCACCATCAAGAAGAAGGTCAGAGGGATACAGTAAACTTGAAGTGAAGCATCGGAATGTATAACTAGTGTCAAAGGAATGGTTCAAAACATTGACAGTAGTTAGAGTCAGTCTTCTTGTACTTGAGTCGGCATTGTGCATTTTGTATTTAAATCCGATGCAATTTCTGTGTTTCATCGTCAATAAGAAGGTCAGAGGGATACAGTAAACCTGAAGTGAAGCATCGGAATCCATAACAAGTGTCACAGGGATGGTTCAAAAAATAGACAGTAGGAGGAGTCATTCTTCTTGTACTTAAGTCGGGATTGTGCCTTTTGTATTTAATTCCGATGCAATTTCTGTTTTTCATCGTCAATAAGAAGGTCCAAGGGATACAGTAAACCTGAAGTGAGGCATCGGAATCTATAACTAGTGTCACAGGAATGGTTCAAAACATAGACAGTAGGAAGAGTCAGTCTTCTTGTACTTAAGTCGGCATTGTGCCTTTTGTATTTAATTCCGATGTAATTTCTAAGTTTCATCGTCAATAAGAAGGTCAGTGGGATACAGTAAAGCTGAAGTGAAGCATCGGAATCTATAACTAGTGTCACAGGAATGGATAAAAGCATTGACAGTAAGAAGAGTCAGTCTTCTTGTACCTAAGTCGGCATTGTGCGTTTTCTATTTAATTCAGATGCAATTTCTGTGTTTCATCGTCAATAAGAAGGTCCAAGTGATACAGTAAACCTGAAGTGAGGCATCGGAATCTATAACTAGTGTCACAGGAATGTTTCAAAACATTGACAGTAGGAAGAGACAGTCTTCTTGTACTTAAGTCGGCATTGTGCCTTATCTATTTAATTCCGATGCAATTTCTCTGTTTCATCGTCAATAAGAAAGTGAGAGGGATACAGTAAACCTGAAGTGAAGCATCGGAATCTATAACTAGTGTCACAGGAATAGTTCAAAACATAGTCAGTAAGAAGAGTCAGTCTTCTTGTACTTAAGTCAGCATTGTGCCTTTTCTATTTAATTCCGATGCAATTTCTGTGTTTCATCGTCAATAAGAAGGTTAGAGGGATACAGTAATCATGAAGTCAATCATCGGAATCTATAATTAGTGTCACAGGAGTGGTTCGAAACATAGACAGTAGGAAGAGTCAGTCTTCTTGTACTTAATTCGGCATTGTGCCTATTCTATTTAATTCCGATGCAATTTCTATGTTTCATCGTCAATACGAAGGTCAGAGGGATACAGTAAACCTGATGTGAAGCATCGGAATCTGTAACTAGTGTCACTGGAATGGTTCAAAACGTAGACAGTAAGAAGAGTCAGTCTACTTGTACTTAAGTCGGCATTGTGCCTTTTGTATTCAATCCCGATGCAATTTCTGTGTTTCATATTCAATACGAAAGTCCAAGGGATACAGTACACCTGAAGTGAAGCATCGGAATCTATAACTAGTGTCACAGGAATGGCTCAAATCATAGACAGTAAGAAGAGTCGGTCTTCTTGTACTTAAGTCGGCATTGAGCCTTTTCTATTTAATTCCGATGCAATTTCTGTGTTTCATCATCAAGAAGAAGGTCAGAGGGATACAGTAAACCTGAAGTAAAGCATCGGAATGTATAACTAGTGTCACAGGAATGGTTCAAAACATAGACAGTAAGAAGAGTCAGTCCTCTTGTACTTAAGTCGGCATTGTGCCTTTTGTATTTAATTCCGATGCAATTTCTGTGTTTCATCATCAATACAAAGGTCCGTGGGATACAGTAAACCTGAAGTGAGGCATCGGAATCTATAACTAGTGTTACAGGAATAGTTCAAAACACAGTCAGTAAGAAGAGTCAGTTTTCTTGTACTTAAGTCGGCAAGGTGCCTTTTGTATTTAATTCCAATGCAATTTCTGTGTTTCATCGTCAATAAGAAGGTACAAGATATACAGTAAACATATAGTGAAGCATCGGAATCTAAATCTGGTATCACAGGAAATGTTCAAAAGCATAGTCAGTAAGAAGAGTCACTCTTCTTGTACGTAAGTCGGCATTGTGCCTTTTCTATTTAATTCAGATGCAATTTCTGTGTTTCATCGTCAATAAGAAGGTCCAAGTGATACAGTAAACCTAAAGTGATGCATCGGAATCTATAACTAGTGTCACAGGAATGGTTCAAAACATAGACAGTAGGAAGAGTCAGTCTTCTTGTACTTAAGTCGGCATTGTGCCTTTTGCATTTAATTCCGATGTAATTTCTAAGTTTCATCGTCAATAAGAAGGTCAGTGGGATACAGTAAAGCTGAAGTGAAGCATCGGAATCTATAACTAATGTCACAGGAATGGTTAAAAGCATTGACAGTAAGAAGAGTCAGTCTTCTTGTACCTAAGTCGGCATTGTGCGTTTTCTATTTAATTCAGATGCAATTTCTGTGTTTCATCGTCAATAAGAAGGTCCAAGTGATACAGTAAACCTAAAGTGATGCATCGGAATCTATAACTAGTGTCACAGGAATAGTTCAAAACATAGTCAGTAAGAAGAGTCAGTCTTCTTGTACTTAAGTCAGCATTGTGCCTTTTCTATTTATTTCCGATGCAATTTGTGTGTTTTATCGTCAATAAGAAGGTCAGAGGGATACAGTAAACTTGAAGTGAAGCATCGGAATCTATAACTAGTGTCACAGGGATGGTTCAAACCGAAGACAGTAGGAAGAGTCAGTCTTCTTGTACTTAAGTTGGCATTGTGATTTTTGTATTTATTTCCGATGCAATTTCTGTGTTTCATCGTCAATTAGAGGATCAGAGAGATACAGTAAACCTAAAGTGAAGCATCGGAATCTATAACTAGTGTCACAGGAATGGTTCAAAACATAGTCAGTAAGAAGAGTCAGTCTTCTTGTACTAAACTCAGCATTGTGCCTTTTCTATTTAATTCCGATGCAATTTCTGTGCTTTATCGTCAATAAGAAGGTCAGAGGGATACAGTAAACTTGAAGTGAAGAATCGGAATCTATAACTAGTGACACAGGAACGGTACAAATCATAGACTGTAAGAAGAGTCAGTCTTCTTGCACTTATGTCGGCAATGTGCCTTTTCTATTTAATTCCGATGCAATTTCTGTGTTTCATCGTCAATAAGAAGGTTAGACTGATACAGTAATCATGAAGTCAATCATCGGATTCTATAATTAGTGTCACAGGAATGGTTCGAAACATAGACAGTAGGAAGAGTCAGTCTTCTTGTACTTAATTCGGCATTGTGCCTATTCTATTTAATTCCGATGCAATTTCTATGTTTCATCGTCAATAAGAAGGTCAGAGGAATACAGTAAACCTGATGTGAAGCATCGGAATCTGTAACTAGTGTCACGGGAATGGTTCAAAACATAGACAGTAGGAAGAGTTAGTCTTCTTGTACTTAAGCCGGCATTGTGCCTTTTGTATTTAATTCCGATGCAACTTCTTTGTTTCATCGTCAATTAGAAGGTCCAAGATATACAGTAAACCTGAAGTGAGGCAATGGAATCTGTTACTACTGTCACAGGAATGGTTCAAAACATAGACAGTAAGAAGAGTCAGTCTTCTTGTACATGATTTAGCATTGTGCCTTTTGTATTTAATTCCGATACAACTTCTGTGTTTCATCTTCAATAAGAAGGTCCAAGGGATACAGTAAACCTGAAGTGAGGCATCGGAATCTATAACTAGTGACACAGGAATGGTACAAAACATAGACAGTAGGAAGAGTCAGTCTTCTTTTACTGAAGTTGGCATTGGGCCTTTTCTATTTAATTCCGATGCAATTTCTGTGTTTCATCGTCAATAAGAACGTCCAAGGGATACGGTAAACCTCAAGTGAGGCATCGGAATCTATAACTAGTGTCACAGGAATGGTTCAAACATAGACAGTACTAAGAGCCAGTCTTCTTGTACTTAAGTCGGCATTGTGCCTATTGTATTTTATTCCGATGCAATTTCTGTGTTTCATCGTCAATATGAAGGTCAGAGGTATACAGTAAAACTGAAGTGAAGCATCAGAATCTATAACTAGTGTCACTGGAATGGTTCAAAACGTAGACAGTAAGAAGAGTCAGTCTACTTGTACTTAAGTCGGAATTGTGCCTTTTGTATTCAATCCCGATGCAATTTCTGTGTTTCATAGTCATACGAAAGTCCAAGGGATACAGTACACCTGAAGTGAAGCATCGGAATCTATAACTAGTGTCAGAGGAATGGCTCAAATCATAGACAGTAAGAAGAGTCGGTCTTCTTGTACTTAAGTCGGCATTGAGCCTTTTCTATTTAATTCCGATGCAATTTCTGTGTTTCATCATCAAGAAGAAGGTCAGAGGGATACAGTAAACCTGAAGTAAAGCATCGGAATATATAACTAGTGTCACAGGAATGGTTCAAAACATAGATAGTAAGAAGAGCCAGTCCTCTTGTACTTAAGTCGGCATTGTGCCTTTTGTATTTAATTCCGATGCAATTTCTGTGTTTCATCATCAATACAAAGGTCCGTGGGATACAGTAAACCTGAAGTGAGGCATCGGAATCTATAACTAGTGTCACAGGAATAGTTCAAAACACAGTCAGTAAGAAGAGTCAGTTTTCTTGTACTTAAGTCGGCAAGGTGCCTTTTGTATTTAATTCCGATGCAATTTCTGTGTTTCATCATCAATACAAAGGTCCGTGGGATACAGTAAACCTGAAGTGAGGCATCGGAATCTATAACTAGTGTCACAGGAATAGTTCAAAAGCATAGTCAGTAAGAAGAGTCACTCTTCTTGTACGTAAGTCGGCATTGTGCCTTTTCTATTTAATTCCGATGAAATTTCTGTGTTTCGTCGTCAATAAGAAGGTCCAAGGGATACAGTAAACCAGAAGTGAAGCGTCGGAATCTAATACCGGTATCACAGGACAGGTTCAAAGCATAGTGAGTAAGAAGAGCCAGTCATCTTGTATTTGAGTCGGCATTGTGCCTTTTGTATTTAATTCCGATGCAATTTCTAAGTTTCATCGCCAATAAGAAGGTCAGGGGGATACAGTAAACCTGAAGTGAAGCATCGGAATCTATAACTAGTGTCACAGGAATGGTTCAATACATAGACAGTAGGAAGAGACAATCTTCGTGTACTTAAGCCGGCAATGTGCCTTTTGTATTTAATTCCGATGCAATTTCTGTGTTTCATCGTCAATAAGAAAGTCCAAGGGATACAGTAAACATACAGTGAAGCATCGGAATCTAAAACTGATCTCACGGGAAATGTTCAAAGCATAGTAAGTAAAAAGAGGCAGTCTTCTTGTACTTAAGTCGGCAATGTGCCTTTTCTATTTAATTCCGATGCAATATCTGTGTTTCGTCGTCAATAAGAAGGTCCAAGGGATACAGTAAACCTGAAGTGAAGCATCGGAATCTAAAACCGGTCTCACAGGAAAGGTTCAAAACATAGAGAGTAAGAAGAGGCAGTCTTCTTGTACTTAAGTCGGCATTGTGCCTTTAGTGTTTAATTCCGATGCAATTTCTGTGTTTTATCGTCAATAAGAAGGTCAGAGGGATACAGTAAACTTGAAGTGAAGCATCGGAATCTGTAATTAGTGTCACAGGAATGGTTCAAATCATGGACAGTAAGAAGAGTAAGTCTTCTTGTACCTATGTCGGCATTGTGCCTTTTCTATTTAATTCCGATGCAATTTCTGTGTTTCATCGTCAATAAGAAGGTTAGAGGGATACAGTAATCATGAAGTGAATCATCAGAATGTATAATTAGTGTCACAGGAATGGTTCTAAGCATAGACAGTAGGAAGAGTCAGTCTTCTCGTACTTAATTCGGCATTGTGCCTTTTCTATTTAATTCCGATGCAATTTCTATGTTTCATCGTCAATAACAAGGTCAGAGGGATACAGTAAACGTGATGTGAAGCATCGGAATCTGTAACTAGTGTCACAGGAACGGTTCAAAACATAGACAGTAGGAAGAGTCAGTCTTCTTGTACTTAAGCCGGCATTGTGCCTTTTGTATTTAATTCCGATGCAACTTCTGTGTTTCATCGTCAATAAGAGGGTCAGAGGGATACAGTAAACCTGAAGTGAGGCATCGCAATCTATAACTACTGTCACAGGAATGGTTCAAAACATAGACAGTAAGAAGAGTCAGTCTACGTGTACGTAAGTCGGCATTGTGCCTTTTGTATTTAATTCCGATGCAATTTTTGTGTTTCATCATCAATAAGAAGGTCCAAGGGATACAGCACACCTGAAGTGAAGAATCGGAATCTATAACTAGTGTCACAGGAATGGTTCAAATCATAGACAGTAAGAAGAGTCAGTCTTCTTGTACTTAAGTCGGGATTGTGCCTTTTGTATTTAATTCCGATGCAATTTCTGTTTTTCATCGTCAATAAGAAGGTCCAAGGGATACAGTAAACCTGAAGTGAGGCATCGGAATCTATAACTAGTGTCACAGGAATGGTTCAAAACATAGACAGTAGGAGGAGTCAGTCTTCTTGTACTTAAGTCGGCATTGTGCCTTTTGTATTTAATTCCGATGTAATTTCTAAGTTTCATCGTCAATAAGAAGGTCAGTGGGATGCAGTAAAGCTGAAGTGAAGCATCGGAATCTATAACTAGTGTCACAGGAATGGTTAAAAGCATTGACAGTAAGAAGAGTCAGTCTTCTTGTACCTAAGTCGGCATTGTGCCTTTTCTATTTATTTCCGATGCAATTTCTGTGTTTTATCGTCAATAAGAAGGTCAGAAGAAAACAGTAAACTTGAAGTGAAGCATCGGAATCTATAACTAGTGTCACAGGGATGGTTCAAACCGAAGACAGTAGGAAGTGTCAGTCTACTTGTACTTAAGTTGGCATTGTGATTTTTGTATTTATTTCCGATGCAATTTCTATGTTTCATCGTCAGTTAGAGGATCAGAGAGATACAGTAAACCTAAAGTGAAGCATCGGAATCTATAACTAGTGTCACAGAAATGGTTCAAAACATAGTCAGTAAGAAGAGTCAGTCTTCTTGTACTAAAGTCAGCATTGTGCCTTTTCTATTTAATTCCGATGCAATTTCTGTGTTTTATCGTCAATAAGAAGGTCAGAGGGATACAGTAAACTTGAAGTGAAGCATCGGAATCTACAACTAGTGTCACAGGAACGGTACAAATCATAGACTGTAAGAAGAGTCAGTCTTCTTGCACTTATGTCGGCAATGTGCCTTTTCTATTTAATTCCGATGCAATTTCTGTGTTTCATCGTCAATAAGAAGGTTAGAGGGATACAGTAATCATGAAGTCAATCATCGGAATCTATAATTAGTGTCACAGGAATGGTTCGAAACATAGACAGTAGGAAGAGTCAGTCTTCTTGTACTTAATTCGGCATTGTGCCTTTTCTATTTAATTCCGATGCAATTTCTATGTTTCATCGTCAATAACAAGGTCAGAGGGATACAGTAAACCTGATGTGAAGCATCGGAATCTGTAACTAGTGTCACAGGAACGGTTCAAAACATAGACAGTAGGAAGAGTCAGTCTTCTTGTACTTAAGCCGGCATTGTGCCTTTTGTATTTAATTCCGATGCAACTTCTGTGTTTCATCGTCAATAAGAAGGTCCAAGGGATACAGTAAACCTGAAGTGAGGCAATGGAATCTGTTACTACTGTCACAGGAATGGTTAAAACATAGACAGTAAGAAGAGTCAGTCTTCTTGTACATGATTTAGCATTGTGCCTTTTGTATTTAATTCCGATGCAACTTCTGTGTTTCATCTTCAATAAGAAGGTCCAAGGGATACAGTAAACCTGAAGGGAGGCATCGGAATCTATAACTAGTGTCACAGGAATGGTACAAAACATAGACAGTAGGTAGAGTCAGTCTTCTTGTACTGAAGTCGGCATTGTGCCTTTTCTATTTAATTCCGATGCAATTTCTGTGTTTCATCGTCAATAAGAACGTCCAAGGGATACGGTATACCTGAAGTGAGGCATCGGAATCTATAACTAGTGTCACAGGAATGGTTCAAACATAGATAGTATTAAGAGACAGTCTTCTTGTACTTAAGTCGGCATTGTGCCTATTGTATTTTATTCCGATGCAATTTCTGTGTTTCATCGTCAATATGAAGGTCAGAGGTATACAGTAAAACTGAAGTGAAGCATCAGAATCTATAACTAGTGTCACTGGAATGGTTCAAAACGTAGACAGTAAGAAGAGTCAGTCTTTTTGTACTTAAGTCGGCATTGTGCCTTTTGTATTCAATCCCGATGCAATTTCTGTGTTTCATAGTCAATACGAAGGTCCAAGGGATAAAGTACACCTGAAGTGAAGCATCGGAATCTATAACTAGTGTCACAGGAATGGTTCAAATCATAGACAGTAAGAAGAGTCGGTCTTCTTGTACTTAAGTCGGCATTGTGCCTTTTCTATTTAATTCCGATGCAATTTCTGTGTTTCATCATCAAGATGAAGGTCAGAGGGATACAGTAAACCTGAAGTAAACCATCGGTATGTATAACTAGTGTCACAGGAATGGTTCAAAACATAGACAGTAAGAAGAGTCAGTCCTCTTGTACTTAAGTCGGCATTGTGCCTTTTGTATTTAATTCCGATGCAATTTCTGTGTTTCATCATCAATACAAAGGTCCGTGGGATACAGTAAACCTGAAGTGAGGCATCGGAATCTATAACTAGTGTCACAGGAATGGTTCAAAACACAGTCAGTAAGAAGAGTCAGTTTTCTTGTACTTAAGTCGGCAAGGCGCTTTTTGTATTTACATCCGATGCAATTTCTGTGTTTCATCGTCAATAAGAAGGTACAAGATATACAGTAAACATATGGTGAAGCATCGGAATCTAAATCTGGTATCACAGGAAATGTTCAAAAGCATAGTCAGTAAGAAGAGTCAGTCTTCTTTTACGTTAGTCGGCATTGTGCCTTTTCTATTTAATTCCGATGAAATTTCTGTGTTTCGTCGTCAATAAGAAGGTCCAAGGGATACAGTAAACCAGAAGTGAAGCATCGGAGTCTAATACCGGTATCACAGGAAAGGTTCAAAGCATAGTGAGTAAGAAGAGCCAGTCATCTTGTATTTGAGTCGGCATTGTGCCATTTGTAGTTAATTCCGATGCAATTTCTAAGTTTCATCGCCAGTAAGAAGGTCAGGGGGATACAGTAAACCTGAAGTGAAGCATCGGAATCTATAACTAGTGTCACAGGAATGGTTCAATACATAGACAGTAGGAAGAGACAATCTTCTTGTACTTAAGGCGGCAATGTGCCTTTTGTATTTAATTCCGATGCAATTTCTGTGTTTCATCGTCAATAAGAAGGTCCAAGGGATACAGTAAACCTGAAGTGAAGCATCGGAATCTAAAACCGGTCTCACAGGAAAGGTTCAAAACATAGAGAGTAAGAAGAGCCAGTCTTCTTGTACTTAAGTCAGCATTGTGCCATTTCTATTTAATTCCGATGCAATTTCTGTGTTTTATCGTCAATAAGAAGGTCAGAGGGATACAGTAAACTTGAAGTGAAGCATCGGAATCTATAACTAGCGTCACAGGAATGGTTCAAATCATAGACAGTAAGAAGAGTCAGTCTTCTTGTACCTATGTCGGCATTGTGCCTTTTCTATTTCATTCCGATGCAATTTCTGTGTTTCATCGTCAATAAGAAGGTTAGAGGGATACAGAAATCATGAAGTGAATCATCAGAATCTAAAATTAGTGTAACAGGAATGGTTCTAATCATAGACAGTAGGAAGAGTCAGTCTTCTCGTACTTAATTCGGCATTATGCCTTTTCTATTTAATTCCGATGCAATTTCTATGTTTCATCGTCAATAAGAAAGTCAGAGGGATACAGTAAACCTGATGTGAAGCATCGGAATGTATAACTAGTGTCACAGGAATGTTTCAAACATAGACAGTAGGAAGAGTCAGTCTTCTTGTACTTGTGTCGGCATTGTGCCATTTGTATTTAATTCCGATGCAATTTCTGTGTTTCATCGTCAATAAAAGGGTCAGAGGGATACAGTAAACCTGAAGTGAGGCATCGGAATCTATAACTACTGTCACAGGAATGGTTCAAAACATAGACAGTAAGAAGAGTCAGTCTACGTGTACGTAAGTCGGCATTGTGCCTTTTGTATTTAATTCCGATGCAATTTTTGTGTTTCATCATCAATAAGAAGGTCCAAGGGATACAGCACACCTGAAGTGAAGAATCGGAATCTATAACTAGTGTCACAGGAATGGTTTAAATCATAGACAGTGAGAACAGTCAGTCTTCTTGTACTTATGTCGGCATTGTGCCATTTCTATTTAAATGCGATGATTCAATTTCTGTGTTTCATCGTCAATAAGAAGGTCAGAGGGATACAGAAAACCGGCCGTGAATCATCGGAATCTATAACTAGTGTCACAGGATTGGTTCAAAACATAGACAGTAGGAAGAGTCAGTCTTCTTGTACTTGAGTCGGCATTGTGATTTTTGTATTTAATTCCGATGCAATTAATGTGTTTCATCGTCAATAAGAGGGTCAGAGGGATACAGTAAACCTGATGTGAAGCATCGGAATCTATAACTAGTGTCACAGTAATGGTTCAAAACGTAGACAGTAGTATGAGTCAGTCTTCTTGTACTTAAGCCGGCATTGTGCCTTTTGTATTCAATTCCGATGCAACTTCTGTGTTTCATCGTCAATAAGAAGGTCCAAGGGATACAGTAAACCTGAAGTGAGGCATCGGAATCTGTTACTACTGTCACAGGAATGGTTCAAACCATAGACAGTAAGAAGAGTCAGTCTTCTTGTACATATGTCAGCATTGTGCCTTTTCTATTAATCTCCGATGCAATTTCTGTGCTTCATCGTCAATAAGAGGGTCAGAGGGATACAGTAAACCTGAAGTGAGGCATCGGAATCTATAACTAGTGTCACAGGAATGGTTCAAAACATAGACAGTAAGAAGAGTCAGTCTACTTGTACTTAAGTCGGTATTGTGCCTTTTGTAATTAATTCCGAAGCAATTTTTTGTGTTTCATCGTCAATAAGAAGGTCCAAGGGATACAGCACACCTGAAGTGAAGAATCGGAATTTATAACTAGTGTCACAGGAATGGTTCAAATCATAGACAGTGAGAAGGGTCAGTCTTCTTGTACTTATGTCGGCATTGTGCCTTTTCTATTTAATTCCGATGCAATTTCTGTGTTTCATCATCAAGAAGAAGGTCAGAGGGATACAGTAAACTTGAAGTGAAGCATCGGAATGTATAACTAGTGTCACAGGAATGGTTCAAATCATTGACAGTAGTTAGAGTCAGTCTTCTTGTACTTGTGTCGGCATTGTGCATTTTGTATTTAAATCCGATGCAATTTCTGTGTTTCATCGTCAATAAGAAGGTCAGAGGGATACAGTAAACCTGAAGTGAAGCATCGGAATCCATAACAAGTGTCACAGGAATGGTTCAAAAAATAGACAGTAGGAGGAGTCATTCTTCTTGTACTTAAGTCGGGATTGTGCCTTTTGTATTTAATTCCGATGCAATTTCTGTTTTTCATCGTCAATAAGAAGGTCCAAGGGATACAGTAAACCTGAAGTGAGGCATCGGAATCTATAACTAGTGTCACAGGAATGGTTCAAAACATAGACAGTAGGAAGAGTCAGTCTTCTTGTACTTAAGTCGGCATTGTGCCTTTTGTATTTAATTCCGATGTAATTTCTAAGTTTCATCGTCAATAAGAAGGTCAGTGGGATGCAGTAAAGCTGAAGTGAAGCATCGGAATCTATAACTAGTGTCACAGGAATGGTTAAAAGCATTGAGAGTAAGAAGAGTCAGTCTTCTTGTACCTAAGTCGGCATTGTGCCTTTTCTATTTAATTCAGATGCAATTTCTGTGTTTCATCGTCAATAAGAAGGTCCAAGTGATACAGTAAACCTAAAGTGATGCATCGGAATCTATAACTAGTGTCACAGGAATAGTTCAAAACATAGTCAGTAAGAAGAGTCAGTCTTCTTGTACTTAAGTCAGCATTGTATCTTTTCTATTCATTTCCCATGCAATTTCTGTGTTTTATCGTCAATAAGAAGGTCAGAAGGAAACAGTAAACTTGAAGTGAAGCATCGGAATCTAAAACTAGTGTCACAGGGATGGTTCAAACCGAAGACAGTAGGAAGAGTCAGTCTTCTTGTACTTAAGTTGGCATTGTGATTTTTGTATTTATTTCCGATGCAATTTCTATGTTTCATCGTCAATTAGTGGATGAGAGAGATACAGTAAACCTAAAGTGAAGCATCGGAATCTATAACTAGTGTCACAGAAATGGTTCAAAACATAGTCAGTAAGAAGAGTCAGTCTTCTTGTACTAAAGTCAGCATTGTGCCTTTTCTATTTAATTCCGATGCAATTTCTGTGTTTTATCGTCAATAAGAAGGTCAGAGGGATACAGTAAACTTGAAGTGAAGCATCGGAATCTATAACTAGTGTCACAGGAACGGTACAAATCATAGACTGTAAGAAGAGTCAGTCTTCTTGCACTTATGTCGGCAATGTGCCTTTTCTATTCAATTCCGATGCAATTTCTGTGTTTCATCGTCAATAAGAAGGTTAGAGGGATACAGTAATCATGAAGTCAATCATCGGAATCTATAATTAGTGTCACAGGAATGGTTCGAAACATAGACAGTAGGAAGAGTCAGTCTTCTTGTACTTAATTCGGCATTGTGCCTTTTCTATTTAATTCCGATGCAATTTCTATGTTTCATCGTCAATAACAAGGTCAGAGGGATACAGTAAACCCGATGTGAAGCATCGGAATCTGTAACTAGTGTCACAGGAATGGTTCAAAACATAGACAGTAGGAAGAGTCAGTCTTCTTGTACTTAAGCCGGCATTGTGCCTTTTGTATTTAATTCCGATGCAACTTCTGTGTTTCATCGTCAATAAGAAGGTCCAAGGGATACAGTAAACCTGAAGTGAGGCAATGGAATCTGTTACTACTGTCACAGGAATGGTTAAAACATAGACAGTAAGAAGAGTCAGTCTTCTTGTACATGATTTAGCATTGTGAGTTTTGTATTTAATTCCGATGCAACTTCTGTGTTTCATCTTCAATAAGAAGGTCCAAGGGATACAGTAAACCTGAAGGGAGGCATCGGAATCTATAACTAGTGTCACAGGAATGGTACAAAACATAGACAATAAGAAGAGTCAGTCTACTTGTACTTAAGTCGGCATTGTGCCTTTTGTATTCAATCCCGATGCAATTTCTGTGTTTCATAGTCAATACGAAGGTCCAAGGGATACAGTACACCTGAAGTGAAGCATCGGAATCTATAGCTAGTGTCACAGGAATGGTTCAAATCATAGACAGTAAGAAGAGTCGGTCTTCTTGTACTTAAGTCGGCATTGTGCCTTTTGTATTTATTTCCAATGCAATTTCTGTGTTTCATCATCAATACAAAGGTCCGTGGGATACAGTAAACCTGATGTGAAGCATCGGAATGTATAACTAGTGTCACAGGAATGTTTCAAACATAGACAGTAGGAAGAGTCAGTCTTCTCGTACTTAATTCGGCATTATGCCTTTTCTATTTAATTCCGATGCAATTTCTATGTTTCATCGTCAATAAGAAAGTCAGAGGGATACAGTAAACCTGATGTGAAGCATCGGAATGTATAACTGGTGTCACAGGAATGTTTCAAACATAGACAGTAGGAAGAGTCAGTCTTCTTGTACTTGTGTCGGCATTGTGCCTTTTGTATTTAATTCCGATGCAATTTTTGTGTTTCATCATCAATAAGAAGGTCCAAGGGATACAGCACACCTGAAGTGAAGAATCGGAATCTATAACTAGTGTCACAGGAATGGTTTAAATCATAGACAGTGAGAACAGTCAGTCTTCTTGTACTTATGTCGGCATTGTGCCATTTCTATTTAAATCCGATGATTCAATTTCTGTGTTTCATCGTCAATAAGAAGGTCAGAGGGATACAGAAAACCGGCCGTGAATCATCGGAATCTATAACTAGTGTCACAGGATTGGTTCAAAACATAGACAGTAGGAAGAGTCAGTCTTCTTGTACTTGAATCGGCATTGTGATTTTTGTATTTAATTCCGATGCAATTTATGTGTTTCATCGTCAATAAGAGGGTCAGAGGGATACAGTAAACCTGATGTGAAGCATCGGAATCTATAACTAGTGTCACAGTAATGGTTCAAAACGTAGACAGTAGTATGAGTCAGTCTTCTTGTACTTAAGCCGGCATTGTGCCTTTTGTATTCAATTCCGATGCAACTTCTGTGTTTCATCGTCAATAAGAAGGTCCAAGGGATACAGTAAACCTGAAGTGAGGCATCGGAATCTGTTACTACTGTCACAGGAATGGTTCAAAACATAGACAGTAAGAAGAGTCAGTCTTCTTGTACATATGTCAGCATTGTGCCTTTTCTATTAATCTCCGATGCAATTTCTGTGCTTCATCGTCAATAAGAGGGTCAGAGGGATACAGTAAACCTGAAGTGAGGCATCGGAATCTATAACTAGTGTCACAGGAATGGTTCAAAACATAGACAGTAAGAAGAGTCAGTCTACTTGTACTTAAGTCGGCATTGTGCCTTTTGTATTTAATTCCGAAGCAATTTTTTGTGTTTCATCGTCAATAAGAAGGTCCAAGGGATACAGCACACCTGAAGTGAAGAATCGGAATTTATAACTAGTGTCACAGGAATGGTTCAAATCATAGACAGTGAGAAGAGTCAGTCTTCTTGTACTTATGTCGGCATTGTGCCTTTTCTATTTAAATCCGATTCAATTTCTGTGTTTCATCGTCAATAAGAAGGTCAGAGGGATACAGAAAACCGGCCGTGAATCATCGGAATCTATAACTAGTGTCACATAATTGTTTCAAAACATAGACAGTAGGAAGAGTCAGTCGACTTGTACTTGAGTCGGCATTGTGATTTTTGTATTTAATTCCTATGCAATTTCTGTGTTTCTTCGTCAATAAGAGGGTCAGAGGGATACAGTAAACCTGAAGTGAGGCATCAGAATCTATAACTAGTGTCACAGGAATGGTTCAAAACATAGACAGTAAGAAGAGTCAGTCTTCTTGTACTTAAGACAGCATTGTGCCTTTTCTATTTAATTCCGATGCAATTTCTGTGTTTCATCGTCAATAAGAAGGTCAGAGGGATACAGTAAACCTGAAGTGAAGCATCGGAATCTATAACTAGTGTCACAGGGATGGTTCAAAATGTATACAGTAGGAAGAGTCAGTCTTCTTGTACTGAAGTCGGCATTGTGCCTTTTCTATTTAATTCCGATGCAATTTCTGTATTTCATCGTCAATAAGGAGGTCCAAGGGATACAGTAAACCTGAACTGAGGCATTGGAATTTTTAACTAGTGTCACAGGAATGGTTCAAAACAAAGACAGTAGGAAGAGGCAGTCTTCTTGTACTTAAGTCGGCATTGTGCCTTTTGTATTTTATTCCGATGCAATTTCTGTGTTTCATCGTCAATAAGAAGGTCAGAGGAATACAGTAAACCTGAAGTGAAGCATCGGAATCTATAACAAGTGTCACAGGATTGGTTAAAAAAATAGACAGTAGAAGGAGTCATTCTTCTTGTACTTAAGTCGGGATTGTGCCTTTTGTAATTAATTCCGATGCAATTTCTGTGTTTCATCGTCAATAAGAAGGTACAAAGGATACAGTAAACCTGAAGTGAGGCATCGGAATCTATAACTAGTGTCACAGGAAAGGTTCAAAACATAGACAGTAAGAAGAGTCAGTCTTCTTGTACTTAAGTCGGCATTGTGCCTTTTCTATTTAATTCCGATGCAATTTCTGTGTTTCATCATCAATACGAAGGTCCATGGGGTACAGTAAACCTGAAGTGAGGCATCGGAATCTATAACTAGTGTCACAGGAATGGTTCAAAACATAGACAGTAAGAAGAGTCAGTCTTCTTGTACTTAAGTCGGCATGGTGCCTTTTGTATATAATTCCGATGCAATTTCTGTGTTTCATCGTCAATAAGAAGGTCCTAGATATACAGTAAACATATAGTGAAGCATCGGAATCTAAATCTGGTCTCACAGGAAATGTTCAAATCATAGTAAGTAAGAAGAGTCAGTCTTCTTGTACGTAAGTCGGCATTGTGCCTTTTCTATTTAATTCCGATGACATTTCTGTGTTTCGTCGTCAATAAGAATGTCCAAGGGATACAGTAAACCTGAAGTGAAGCATCGGAATCTAATACCAGTCTCACAGGAAAGGTTCATAGCATAGTGAGTAAGAAGAGCCAGTCATCTTGTATTTGAGTCGGCATTGTGCCTTTTGTATTTAATTCCGATGCAATTTCTAAGTTTCATCGCCAATAAGAAGGTCAGGGGGATACAGTAAACCTGAAGTGAAGCATCGGAATCTATAACTAGTGTCACAGGAATGGTTCAATACATAGACAGTAGGAAGAGATAATCTTCTTGTACTTAAGTCGGCAATGTGCCTTTTGTATTTACTTCCGATGCAATTTCTGTGTTTCATCGTCAATAAGAAGGTCCAAGGGATACAGTAAACATACAGTGAAGCATCGGAATCTAAAACTGGTCTCACGGGAAATGTTCAAAGCATAGTAAGGAAAAAGAGTCAGTCTTCTTGTACTTAAGTCGGCAATGTGCTTTTTCTATTTAATTCCGATGCAATTTCTGTGTTTCATCGTCAATACGAAGGTTAGAGGGATACAGTAATCATGAAGTGAATCATCAGAATCTATAATTAGTGTCACAGGAATGGTTCTAAACATAGACAGTAGGAAAAGTCAGTCTTCTCGTACTTAATTCGGCATTGTGCCTTTTCTATTTAATTCCGATGCAATTTCTATGTTTCATCGTCAATAAGGAGGTCAGAGGGATACAGTAAACCTGATGTGAAGCATCGGAATGTATAACTAGTGTCACAGGAATGTTTCAAACATAGACAGTAGGAAGAGTCAGTCTTCTTGTACTTGTGTCGTCATTGTGCCATTTGTATTTAATTCCGATGCAATTTCTGTGTTTCATCGTCAATAAGAAGGTCAGATGGATACAGTAAACCTGAAGTGTAGCATCGGAATCAATAACTAGTGTCACAGGAATGGTTCAAACATAGACAGTAGGAAGAGTCAGTCTTCTTGTACTTGTGTCGGCATTGTGCCTTTTCTATTTAATTCCGATGCAATTTCTGTGTTTCATCGTCAATAAGAGGGTCAGAGGGATACAGTAAACCTGAAGTGAGGCATCGGAATCTATAACTACTGTCACAGGAATGGTTCAAAACATAGACAGTAAGAAGAGTCAGTGTACGTGTACGTAAAACGGCATTGTGCCTTTTGTATTTAATTCCGATGCAATTTTTGTGTTTCATCGTCAATAAGAATGTCCAAGGGATACAGCACACCTGAAGTGAAGAATCGGAATCTATAACTAGTGTCACAGGAATGGTTTAAATCATAGACAGTGAGAAGAGTCAGTCTTCTTGTATTTATGTCGGCATTGTGCACTTTCTATTTAAATCCGATTCAATTTCTGTGTTTCATTGTCAATAAGAAGGTCAGAGGGATACAGAAAACCGGCCGTGAATCATCGGAATCTATAACTAGTGTCACAGGATTAGTTCAAAACATAGACTGTAGGAAGAGTCAGTCTTCTTGTACTTCAGTCGGCATTGTGATTTTTGTATTTAATTCCGATGCAATTTCTGTGTTTCATCGTCAATAAAAGGGTCAGAGGGATACAGTAAACCTGATGTGAAGCATCGGAATCTATAACTAGTGTCACAGGAATGGTTCAAAACGTAGACAGTAGGAAGAGTCAGTCTTCTTGTACTTAAGCCGGCATTAAGCCTTTTGTATTCAATTCCGATGCAACTTCTGTGTTTCATCGTCAATAAGAAGGTCCAAGGGATACAGTAAACCTGAAGTGAGGCATCGGAATCTGTTACTACTGTCACAGGAATGGTTCAAAACATATACAGTAAGAAGAGTCAGTCTTCTTGTACATAAGTCAGCATTGTGCCTTTTCTATTAATCTTCGATGCAATTTCTGTGTTTCATCGTCAATAAGAGGGTCAGAGGGATACAGTAAACCTGAAGTGAGGCATCGGAATCTATAACTAGTGTCACAGGAATAGTTCAAAACATAGACAGTAGGAAGAGTCAGTCTACTTGTACTTAAGACAGCATTGTGCCTTTTCTATTTAAATCCGATTCAATTTCTGTGTTTCATCGTCAATAAGAAGGTCAGAAGGATACAGAAAACCGGCCGTGAATCATCGGAATCTATAACTAGTGTCACATAATTGGTTCAAAACATAGACTGTAGGAAGAGTCAGTCTTCTTGTACTTGAGTCGGCATTGTGATTTTTGTATTTAATTCCGATGCAATTTCTGTGTTTCATCGTCAATAAGAGGGTCAGAGGGATACAGTGAACCTGAAGTGAGGCATCAGAATCTATAACTAGTGTCACTGGAATGGTTCAAAAGATAGACAGTAAGAGGAGTCAGTCTTCTTGTACTTAAGACAGCAATGTGCCTTTTCTATTTAATTCCGATGCAATTTCTGTGTTTCATCGCCAATAAGAAGGTCAGAGGGATACAGTAAACCTGAAGTGAAGCATCGGAATCTATAACTAGTGTCACAGGGATGGTTCAAAACGTATACAGTAGGAAGAGTCAGTCTTCTTGTACTGAAGTCGGCATTGTGCCTTTTCTATTTAAATCCGATTCAATTTCTGTCTTTCATCGTCAATAAAAAGGTCCAAGGGATACAGTAAACCTGAACTGAGGCATCGGAATCTATAACTAGTGTCACAGGAATGGTTCAAAACATAGACAGTAGGAAGAGACAGTCTTCTTGTACTTAAGTCGGCATTGTGCCTTTTGTATTTTATTCCGATGCAATTTCTGTGTTTCATCGTCAATAAGAAGGTCAGAGGGATACAGTAAACCTGAAGTGAAGCACCGGAATCTATAACAAGTGTCACAGGAATGGTTCAAAAAATAGACAGTAGAAGGAGTCATTCTTCTTGTACTTAAGTCGGCATTGTGCCTTTTGTAATTAATTCCGATGCAATTTCTGTGTTTCATCGTCAATAAGAAGGTCCAAAGGATACAGTAAACCTGAAGTGAGGCATCGGAATCTATAACTAGTGTCACAGGAATGGTTCAAAACATAGACAGTAAGAAGAGTCAGTCTTCTTGTACTTAAGTCGGCATTGTGCCTTTTCTATTTAATTCCGATGCAATTTCTGTGTTTCATCATCAATACGAAGGTCCATGGGGTACAGTAAACCTGAAGTGAGGCATCGGAATCTATAACTAGTGTCACAGGAATGGTTCAATACATAGACAGTAGGAAGAGACAATCTTCTTGTACTTAAGTCGGCAATGTGCCTTTTGTATTTAATTCCGATGCAATTTCTGTGTTTCATCGTCAATAAGAAGGTCCAAGGGATACAGTAAACATACAGTGAAGCATCGGAATCTAAAACGGGTCTCACGGGAAATGTTCAAATCATAGTCAGTAAGAAGAGTCAGTCTTCTTGTACGTAAGTCGGCATTGTGCCTTTTCTATTTAATTCCGATGAAATTTCTGTGTTTCGTCGTCAATAAGAAGGTCCAAGGGATACAGTAAACCTGAAGTGAAGCATCGGAATCTAATACTGGACTCACAGGAAAGGTTCAAAGCATAGTGAGTAAGAAGAGCCAGTCATCTTGTATTTGAGTCGGCATTGTGCCTTTTGTATTTAATTCCGATGCAATTTCTAAATTTCATCGCCAATAAGAAGGTCAGGGGGATACAGTAAACCTGAAGTGAAGCATCGGAATCTATAACTAGTGTCACAGGAATGGTTCAATACATAGACAGTAGGAAGAGACAATCTTCTTGTACTTAAGTTGGCAATGTGCCTTTTGTATTTAATTCCGATGCAATTTCTGTGTTTCATCGTCAATAAGAAGGTCCAAGGGATACAGTAAACATACAGTGAAGCATCGGAATCTAAAACGGGTCTCACGGGAAATGTTCAAAGCATAGTAAGTAAAAAGAGTCAGTCTTCTTGTACTTAAGTCGGCAATGTGCCTTTTCTATTTAATTCCGATGCAATTTCTGTGTTTCATCGTCAGTAAGAAGGTTAGAGGGATACAGTAATCATGAAGTGAATCATCAGAATCTATAATTAGTGTCACAGGAATGGTTCTAAACATAGACTGTAGGAAGAGTCAGTCTTCTCGTACTTAATTCGGCATTGTGCCTTTTCTATTTAATTCCGATGCAATTTCTATGTTTCATCGTCAATAAGAAGGTCAGATGGATACAGTAAACCTGAAGTGTAGCATCGGAATCAATAACTAGTGTCACAGAAATGGTTCAAACATAGACAGTAGGAAGAGTCAGTCTACGTGTACGTAAGGCGGCATTGTGCCTTTTGTATTTAATTCCGATGCAATTTTTGTGTTTCATCGTCAATAAGAATGTCCAAGGGATACAGCACACCTGAAGTGAAGAATCGGAATCTATAACTAGTGTCACAGGAATGGTTTAAATCATAGACAGTGAGAAGAGTCAGTCTTCTTGCACTTATGTCGGCATTGTGCCTTTTCTATTTAAATCCGATTCAATTTCTGTGTTTCATCGTCAATAAGAAGGTCAGAGGGATACAGAAAACCGGCCGTGAATCATCGGAATCTATAACTAGTGTCACAGGATTGGTTCAAAACATAGACAGTAGGAAGAGTCAGTCTTCTTGTACTTGAGTCTGCATTGTGATTTTTGTATTTAATTCCGATGCAATTTCTGTGTTTCATCGTCAATAAGAGGGTCAGAGGGATACAGTAAACCTGATGTGAAGCATCGGAATCTATAACTAGTGTCACAGGAATGGTTCAAAACGTAGACAGTAGGAAGAGTCAGTCTTCTTGTACTTAAGCCGGCATTAAGCCTTTTGTATTCAATTCCGATGCAACTTCTGTGTTTCATCGTCAATAAAAAGGTCCAAGGGATACAGTAAACCTGAAGTGAGGCATCGGAATCTGTCACTACTGTCACACGAATGGTTCAAAACATAGACAGTAAGAAGAGTCAGTCTTCTTGTACATAAGTCAGCATTGTGCCTTTTCTATTAATCTCCGATGCAATTTCTGTGTTTCATCGTCAATAAGAGGGTCAGAGGGATACAGTAAACCTGAAGTGAGGCATCGGAATCTATAACTAGTGTCACAGGAATGGTTCAAAACATAGACAGTAAGACGAGTCAGTCTAATGGTACTTAAGTCTTCATTGTGCCTTTTGTATTTAATTCCGAAGCAATTTTTTGTGTTTCATCGTCAATAAGAAGGTCCAAGGGATACAGCACACCTGAAGTAAAGAATCGGAATCTATAACTAGTGTCACAGGAATGGTTCAAATCATAGACAATGAGAAGAGTCAGTCTTCTTGTACTTATGTCGGCATTGTGCCTTTTCTATTTAAATCCGATTCAATTTCTGTGTTTCATCGTCATTAAGAAGGTCAGAGGGATACAGAAAACCGGCCGTGAATCATCGGAATCTATAACTAGTGTCACATGATTGGTTCAAAACATAGACAGTAGGAAGAGTCAGTCTTCTTGTACTTGAGTCGGCATTGTGATTTTGTAATTAATTCCGATGCAATTTCTGTGTTTCAGCGTCAATAAGAGGGTCCAAAGCATACAGTAAAACTGAAGTGAAACATCAGAATCTATAACTAGTGTCACAGGAATGGTTCAAAACATAGACAGTAAGAAGAGTCAGTCTACTTGTACTTAAGTCGGCATTGTGCCTTTTGTATTTAATCCCTATGCAATTTCTGTGTTTCATCGTCAATAGGAAGGTCCAGGGGATATAGTAAACCTGAAGTGAGGCATCGGAATCTGTTACTACTGTCACAGGAATGGTTCAAAACATAGACAGTAAGAAGAGTCAGTCTTCTTGTACATAAGTCAGCATTGTGCCTTTTCTATTAATTTCCGATGCAATTTCTGTGTTTCATCGTCAATAAGAGGGTCAGAGGGATACAGTAAACCTGAAGTGAGGCATCGGAATCTATAACTAGTGTCACAGGAATGGTTCAAAACATAGACAGTAAGAAGAGTCAGTCTTCTTGTACTTAAGACAGCATTGTGCCTTTTCTATTTAATTCCGATGCAATTTCTGTGTTTCATCGTCAATAAGAAGGTCAGGGGGATACACTAAACCTGAAGTGAAGCAGCGGAATCTATAACTAGTGTCACAGGGATGGTTCAAAACGTATACAGTAGGAAGAGTCAGTCTTCTTGTACTGAAGTCGGCATTGTGCCTTTTGTATTTTATTCCGATGCAATTTCTGTGTTTCATCGTCAATAAGAAGGTCAGAGGGATACAGTAAAACAGAAGTGAAGCATCAGAATCTATAACTAGTGTCACAGGAATGGTTCAAAACATAGACAGTAAGAAGAGTCAGTCTACTTGTACTTAAGTCGGCATTGTGCCTTTTGTATTTAATCCCTATGCAATTTCTGTGTTTCATCGTCAATACGAAGGTCCAAGGGATACAGTACACCTGAAGTGAAGCATCGGAATCTATAACTAGTGTCACAGGAATGGTTCAAACATAGACAGTAAGAAGTGTCAGACTTCTTGTACTTAAGTCGGCATTGTGCCTTTTCTATTTAATTCCGATGCAATTTCTGGGTTTCATCATCAAGAAGAAGGTCAGAGGGATACAGTAAACCTGAAGAGAAGCATCGGAATGTATAACTAGTCTCACAGGAATGGTTCAAAACATAGACAGTAGGAAGAGTTAGACTTCTTGTACTTTAGTCGGCATTGTGCCTTTTGTATTTAATTCCGATGCAATTTCTGTCTTTCATCGTCAATAAGAAGGTCCAAGGTATACAGTAAACCTGAACTGAGGCATCGGAATCTACAACTAGTGTCACAGGAATGGTTCAAAACATAGACAGTAGGAAGAGACAGTCTTCTTGTACTTAAGTCGGCATTGTGCCTTTTGTATTTTATTACGATGCAATTTCTGTGTTTCATCGTCAACAAGAAGGTCAGAGGGATACAGTAAACCTGAAGTGAAGCATCGGAATCTATAACTAGTGTCACAGGTATGGTTCAAAACGTAGACAGTAGGAAGAGTCAGTCTTCTTGTACTGAAGTCGGCATTGTGCCTTTTCTATTTAATTCCGATGCAATTTCTGTCTTTCATCGTCAATAAGAAGGTCCAAGGGATACAGTAAACTCGAACTGAGGCATCGGAATCTATAACTAGTGTCACAGGAATGGTTCAAAACATAGACATTAGGAAGAGACAGTCTTCTTGTACTTAAGTCGGCATCGTGCCTTTTGTATTTTATTCCGATGCAATTTCTGTGTTTCATCGTCAATAAGAAGGTCAGAGGGATACAGTAAACATGAAGTGAAGCATCAGAATCTATAACTAGTGTCACAGGAATGGTTCAAAGGATAGACAGTAAGAAGAGTCAGTCTACCTGTACTGAAGTCGGCATTGTGCCTTTTGTATTTAATCCCGATGCAATCTCTGTGTTTCATAGTCGATACGAAGGTCCAAGGTATACAGTACACCTGAAGTGAAGCATCGGATCTATAACTAGTGTCGCAGGAATAGTTCAAATCATAGACAGTAATAAGAGTCAGTCTTCTTGTACTTATGTCGGCATTGTGCCTTTTCTATTTAATTCCGATGCAAATTCTGTGTTTCATCATAAAGAAGAAAGTCAGAGGGATACAGTAAACCTGATGTGAAGCATCGGAATCTATAACTAGTGTCACAGGGTTGGTTCAAAACATAGACAGTAGGAAGAGACAGTCTTCTTGTACTTAAGTTGGCATTGTGCCTTTTGTATTTTATTCCGATGCAATTTCTGTGTATCATCGTCAATAAGAAGTTCAGAGGGATACAGTAGAACTGAAGTGAAGCATCAGAATCTATAACTAGTGTCACAGGAATGGTTCAAAACATAGACAGTAAGAAGAGTCAGTCTACTTGTACTTAAGTCGGCATTGTGCCTTTTGTATTTAATCCCTATGCAATTTCTGTGTTTCATCGTCAACACGAAGGTCCAAGGGATACAGTACACCTGAAGTGAAGCATCGGAATCTATAACAAGTGTCACAGGAATGGTTCAAATCATTGACAGTAAGAAGAGTCAGAATTCTTGTACTTAAGTCGGCATTGTGCCTTTTCTATTCAATTCCGATGCAATTTCTGGGTTTCGTCATCAAGAAGAAGGTCAGAGGGATACAGTAAACCTTAACAGAAGCATCGGAATGTATAACTAGTCTCACAGGAATGGTTCAAAGGATAGACAGTAAGAAGAGTCAGTCTACCTGTACTGAAGTCGGCATTGTGCCTTTTGTATTTAATCCCGATGCAATCTCTATGTTTCATAGTCGATACGAAGGTCCAAGGGATACAGTGCACCTGAAGTGAAGCATCGGATCTATAACTAGTGTCGCAGGAATGGTTCAAATCATAGACAGTAAGAAGAGTCAGTCTTCTTGTACTTATGTCGGCATTGTGCCTTTTCTATTTAATTCCGATGCAATTTCTGTGTTTCATCATCAAGAAGAAGGTCAGAGGGATACAGTAAACCTGATGTGAAGCATCGGAATCTATAACTAGTGTCACAGGAATGGTTCAAAACGTAGACAGTAGGAAGAGTCAGTCTTCTTGTACTTAAGCCGGCATTGTGCCTTTTGTATTCAATTCCGATGCAACTTCTATGTTTCATCGTCAATAAGAAGGTCCAAGGGATACAGTAAACCTGAAGTGAGGCATCGGAATCTGTTACTAATGTCACAGGAATGGTTCAAAATATAGACAGTAAGAAGAGTCAGTCGTCTTGTACATAAGTCAGCATTGTGCCTTTTCTATTAATCTCCGATGCAATTTCTGTGTTTCATCGTCAATAAGAGGGTCAGAGGGATACAGTAAACCTGAAGTGAGGCATCGGAATCTATAACTAGTGTCACAGGAATGGTTCAAAACATAGACAGTAAGAAGAGTCAGTCTACTTGTACATAAGTCGGCATTGTGCCTTTTGTATTTAATTCCGAAGCAATTTTTTGTGTTTCATCGTCAATAAGAAGGTCCAAGGGATACAGCACACCTGAAGTGAAGAATCGGAATCTATAACTAGTGTCACAGGAATGGTTCAAATCATAGACAGTGAGAAGAGTCAGTCTTCTTGAACTTATGTCGGCATTGTGCCTTTTCTATTTAAATCCGATTCAATTTGCATGTTTCATCGTCAACAAGAAGGTCAGAGGGATACAGAAAACCGGCCGTGAATCATCGGAATGTATAACTAGTGTCACATATGTGGTTCAAAACATAGACAGTTGGAAGCGTCAGTCTTCTTGTACTTGAGTCGGCATTGTGATTTTTGTATTTAATTCCGATGCAATTTCTGTGTTTCATCGTCAATAAGAGGGTCAGAGGGATACAGTGAACGTTAAGTGAGGCATCAGAATCTATAACTAGTGTCACAGGAATGGTTCAAAACATAGACAGTATAAAGAGTCAGCCTTCTTGTACTTAAGTCGGCATTGTGCCTTTTCTATTTAATTCCGATGCAATTTCTGTGTATCATCGTCAATACGAAGGTCCATGGGGTACAGTAAACCTGAAGTGAGGCATCGGAATCTATAACTAGTGTCACAGGAATGGTTCAAAACATAGTAAGTAAGAAGAGTCAGTCTTCTTGTAGTTAAGTCGGCATGGTGTATTTTGTATTTAATTCCGATGCAATTTCTGTGTTTCATCGTCAATAAGATGGTCCAAGATATACAGTAAACATATAGTGAAGCATCGGAATCTAAATCTGGTCACACAGGAAATGTTCAAATCATAGTCAGTAAGAAGTGTCAGTCTTCTTGTACGTAAGTCGGCATTGTGCCTTTTCTATTTAATTCCGATGAAATTTCTGTGTTTCGTCGTCAATAAGAAGGTCCAAGGGATACAGTAAACCTGAAGTGAAGCATCGGAATCTAATACCGGTCTCACAGGAAAGTTTCAAAGCATAGTGAGTAAGAAGAGCCAGTCATCTTGTATTTGAGTCGGCATTGTGCCTTTTCTATTTAATTCCGATGCAATTTCTGTGTTTCATCGTCAATACGAAGGTCAGAGGCATACAGTAAAACTGAAGTGAAGCATCAGAATCTGTAACTAGTGTCACAGGAATGGTTCAAAACATAGACAGTAAGAAGAGTCAGTCTGCTTGTACTTAAGTCGGCATTGTGCCTTTTCCATTTAATTCCGATGCAATATCTCTGTTTCATCGTCAATAAGAAAGTTAGAGGGATACAGTAAACATACAGTGAAGCATCGGAATCTAAAACTGGTCTCACAGGAAATGTTCAAAGCATAGTAAGTAAGAAGAGTCAGTCTTCTTGTACTTAAGCCGGCATTGTGCCTTTTGTAATTAATTCCGATGCAACTTCTGTGTTTCATCGTCAATAGGAAGGTCCAGGGGATACAGTAAACCTGAAGTGAGGCATCGGAATCTGTTACTACTGTCACAGGAATGGTACAAAACATAGACAGTAAGAAGAGTCAGTCTTCTTGTACATAAGTCAGCATTGTGCCTTTTCTATTAATTTCCGATGCAATTTCTGTGTTTCATCGTCAATAAGAAGGTCAGAGGGATACAGTAAACCTGAAGTGAAGCAGCGGAATCTATAACTAGTGTCACAGGGATGGTTCAAAACGTATACAGTAGGAAGAGTCAGTCTTCTTGTACTGAAGTCGGCATTGTGCCTTTTCTATTTAATTCCGATGCAATTTCTGTCTTTCATCGTCAATAAGAAGGTCCAAGGGATACAGTAAACCTGAACTGAGGCATCGGAATCTATAACTAGTGTCACAGGAATGGTTCAAATCATAGACAGTAAGAAGAGTCAGTCTTCTTGTACTTAAGTCGGCATTGTGCCTTTTCTATTTAATTCCGATGCAATTTCTGGGTTTCATCATCAAGAAGGAGGTCAGAGGGATACAGTAAACTTGAAGAGAAGCATCGGAATGTATAACTAGTCTCACAGGAATGGTTCAAAACATAGACAGTAGGAAGAGTCAGTCTTCTTGTACTTTAGTCGGCATTGTGCCTTTTGTATTTAATTCCAATGCAATTTCTGTCTTTCATCGTCAATAAGAAGGTCCAAGGGACACAGTAAACCTGAACTGAGGCATCGGAATCTACAACTAGTGTCACAGGAATGGTTCAAAACATTGACAGTAGGAAGAGACAGTCTTCTTGTACTAATGTCGGCATTGTGCCTTTTGTATTTTATTCCGATGCAATTTCTGTGTTTCATCGTCAATAAGAAGGTCAGAGGGATACAGTAAAACTGAAGTGAAGCATCAGAATCTATAACTAGTGTCACAGGAATGGTTCAAAACATAGTCAGTAAGAAGAGTCAGTCTTCTTGTACCTAAGTCGGCATGGTGCCTTTTGTATTTAATTCCGATGCAATTTCTGTGTTTCATCGTCAATAAGAAGGTCCAAGGGATACGGTAAACATACAGTGAAGCATCGGAATCTAAAACTGGTCTCACAGGAAATGTTTAAAGCATAGTTAGTAAGAAGAGTCAGTCTTCTTGTAGTTAAGCCGGCATTGTGCCTTTTGTATTTAATTCCGATGCAACTTCTGTGTATCATCGTCAATAAGAAGGACCAGGGGATACAGTGAACCTGAAGTGAGGCATCGGAATCTGTTACTACTGTCACAGGAATGGTTCAAAACATAGACAGTAAGAAGAGTCAGTCTTCTTGTACATAAGTCAGCATTGTGCCTTTTCTATTAAATTCCGATGCAATTTCTGTGTTTCATCGTCAATAAGAGGGTCAGAGGGATACAGTAAACCTGAAGTGAGGCATCGGAATCTATAACTAGTGTCACAGGAATGGTTCAAAACATAGACAGTAAGAAGAGTCAGTCTTCTTGTACTTAAGACAGCATTGTGCCTTTTCTATTTAATTCCGATGCAATTTCTGTGTTTCATCGTCAATAAGAAGGTCAGAGGGATACGGTAAACCTGAAGTGAAGCATCGGAATCTATAACTAGTGTCACAGGGATGGTTCAAAACGTAGACAGTAGGAATAGTCAGTCTTCTTGTACTGAAGTCGGCATTGTGCCTTTTCTATTTAATTCCGATGCAATTTATGTCTTTCATCGTCAATAAGAAGGTCCAAGGGATAGGATAAACCTGAACTGAAGCATCGGAATCTATAACTACTGTCACAGGAATGGTTCAAAACATAGACAGTAGGAAGAGACAGTCTTCTTGTACTTAAGTCGGCATTGTGCCTTTTGTATTTTATTCCGATGCAATTTCTGTGTTTCATCGTCAATAAGAAGGTCAGAGGGATACAGTAAACCTGAAGTGAAGCATCAGAATCTATAACTAGTGTCACAGGAATGGTTCAAAGGATAGACAGTGAGAAGAGTCAGTCTACTTGTACTTAAGTCGGCATTGTGCCTTTTGTATTTAATCCCGATGCAATCTGTGTTTCATAGTCGATTCGAAGGTCCAAGGGATACAGTACACCTGAAGTGAAGCATCGGATCTATAACTAGTGTCGCGGGAATGGTTCAAATCATTGACAGTAAGAAGAGTCAGTCTTCTTGTACTTATGCCGGCATTGTGCCTTTTCTATTTAATTCCGATGCAATTTCTGTGTTTCATCATCAAGAAGAAGGTCAGAGGGATACAGTAAAGCTGAAGTGAAGCATCGGAATGTATAACTAGTGACACAGGAATGGTTCAAAACATAGACAGTATGAAGTGTCAGTCTTCTTGTACTTGAGTCGGCATTGTGCCTATTGTATTTAATTCCGATGCAATTTCTGTGTTTCATCGTCAATAAGAAGGTCAGAGGGATACAGTTAACCTGAAGTGAAGCATCGGAATCTATTACAAGTGTCACAGGAATGGTTCAAAAAATAGACAGTAGGAGGAGTCATTCTTCTTGTACTTAAGTCGGCATTGTGCCTTTTGTATTTAATTCCGATGCAATTTCTGTGTTTCAACGTCAATAAGAAGGTCCAAGATATACAGTAAACATATAGTGAAGCATCGGAATCTAAATCCGGTCTCACAGGAAATGTTCAAAGCATAGTCAGTACGAAGAGTCAGTCATCTTGTATTTGAGTCCGCATTGTGCCTTTTGTATTTAATTCCGATGCAATTACTGTGTTTCATCGTCAATAAGAAGGTCAGAGGCATACAGTAAAACTGAAGTGAAGCATCAGAATCTATAACTAGTGTCACAGGAATGTTTCAAAACATAGTCTGTAAGAAGAGTCAGTCTTCTTGTACGTAAGTCGGCATTGTGCCTTTTCTACTTAAGTCCGATGAAACTTCTGCGTTTTGTCGTCAATAAGAAGGTCCAAGGGATACAGTACACCTGAAGTGAAGCATCGGAATCTATAACTAGTGTCACAGGAATAGTTCAAATCATAGACAGTAAGAAGAGTCAGTCTTCTTGTACTTAAGTCGGCATTGTGCCTTTTCTATTTAATTCCGATGCAATTTCTGGGTTTCATCATCAAGAAAAAGGTCAGAGGGATACAGTAAACCTGAAGAGAGGCATCGGAATGTATAACTAGTCTCACAGGAATGGTTCAAAACATAGACAGTAGGAAGAGTCAGTCTTCTTGTACTTATGTCGGCATTGTGCCTTTTCTATTTAAATCCGATTCAATTTCTGTGTTTCATCGTCAATAAGAAGGTCAGAGGGATACAGTAAACCTGAAGTGAGGCATCGGAATCTGTTATTACTGTCACAGGAATGGTTCAAAACATAGACAGTAAGAAGAGTCAGTCTTCTTGTACATAAGTCAGCATTGTGCCTTTTCTATTAATTTCCGATGCAATTTCTGTGTTTCATCGTCAATAAGAGGGTCAGAGGTATACAGTAAACCTGAAGTGAGGCATCGGAATCTATAACTAGTGTCACAGGAATGGTTCAAAACATAGACAGTAAGAAGAGTCAGTCTACTTGTACTTAAGTCGGCATTGAGCCTTTTGTATTAATTCCGAAGCAATTTTTTGTGTTTCATCGTCAATAAGAAGGTCCAAGGGATACAGCACACCTGAAGTGAAGAATCGGAATCTATAACTAGTGTCACAGGAATGGTTCAAATCATAGACCGTGAGAAGAGGCAGTCTTCTTGTACTTATGTCGGCATTGTGCCTTTTCTATTTAAATCCGATTCAATTTCTGTGTTTCTTCGTCAATAAGAAGGTCAGAGGGATACCGAAAACCAGCCGTGAATCATCGGAATCTATAACTAGTGTCACATAATTGGTTCAAAACATAGACAGTAGGAAGAGTCAGTCTTCTTGTACTTGAGTCGGCATTGTGATTTTTGTATTTAATTCCGATGCAATATCTGTGTATCATCGTCAATAAGAGGGTCAGAGGGATACAGTAAACCTGAAGTGAAGCATCGGAATGTGTAACTAGTCTCACAGGAATGGTTCGAAACATAGACAGTAGGAAGAGTCAGTCTTCTTGTACTTTAGTCGGCATTGTGCGTTTTGTATTTAATTCCGATGCAATTTCTGTGTTTCATCGTCAATAAGAAGGTCAGAGGGATACAGTAAACCTGAAGTGAAGCAGCGGAATCTATAACTAGTGTCACAGGGATTTTTCAAAACATATACAGTAGGAAGAGTCAGTCTTCTTGTACTGAAATCGGCATTGTGCCTTTTATATTTCATTCCGATGCAATTTCTGGGTTTCATCATCAAGAAGAAGGTCGAAGGGATACAGTAAACCTGAAGAGAAGCATCGGAATCTAATACCGGTCTCACAGGAAAGGTTCAAAGCATAGTGAGTAAGAAGAGCCAGTCATCTTGTATTTGAGTCGGCATTGTGCCTTTTGTATTTAATTCCGATGCAATTTCTGTGTTTCATCGTCAATACGAAGGTCAGAGGCATACAGTAAAACTGAAGTGAAGCATCAGAATCTATAACCAGTGTCACAGGAATGGTTCAACACATAGTCAGTAAGAAGAGTCAGTCTTCTTGTACTTAAGTCGGCATGGTGCCTTTTGTATTTAATTCCGATGCAATTTCTGTGTTTCATCGTCAATAAGAAGGTCCAAGATATATAGAGTAAACATATAGTGAAGCATCGGAATCTAAATCTGGTCTCACAGGAAATGTTCAAATCATAGTCAGTAAGAAGAGTCAGTCTTTTTGTACTGAAGTCGGCATTGTGCCTTTTCTATTTAATTCCGATGCAATTTCTGTGTTTCATCGTCAATAAGAAGGTTAGAGGGATACAGTAAAACTGAAGTGAAGCATCAGAATCTATAACTAGTGTCACAGGAGTGGTTCAAAACATAGACAGTAAGAAGAGTCAGTCTACTTGTACTTAAGTCGGCATTGTGCCTTTTGTATTTAATTCCGATGCAATTTCTGTGTTTCATCGTCAATACGAAGGTCAGAGGCATACAGTAAAACTGAAGTGAAGCATCAGAACCTATAACTAGTGTCACAGGAATGGTTCAAATCATAGACAGTAAGAAGAGTCAGTTTACTTGTACTTAAGTCGGCATTGTGCCTTTTGTATTTAATCCCTATGCAATTTCTGTGTTTCATCGTCAATACGAAGCTCCTAGGGATACAGTACACCTGAAGTGAAGCATCGGAATCTATAACTAGTGTCACAGGAATGGTTCAAATCATAGACAGTAAGAAGAGTCAGCCTTCTTGTACTTAAGTCGGCATTGTGCCTTTTATATTTAATTCCGATGCAATTTCTGGGTTTCATCATCAAGAAGAAGGTCAGAGGGATACAGTAAACCTGAAGAGAAGCATCGGAATGTATAACTAGTCTCACAGGAATGGTTCAAAACATAGACAGTAGGAAGAGTCAGTCTTCTTGTACTTTAGTCGGCATTGTGCCTTTTGTATTTAATTCCGATGCACTTTCTGTGTTTCATCGTCAATAAGAAGGTCAGAGGGATACAGTAAACCTGAAGTGAACCATCGGAATCTATAACTAGTGTCACAGGTATGGTTCAAAACATTGACAGTAGGAAGAGTCAGTCTTCTTGTACTTAAGTCGGCATTGTGCCTTTTCTATTTAATTTCGATGCAATATCCCTGTTTCATCGTCAATAAGAAAGTTAGAGGGATACAGTAAACCTTAAGTGAAGCATCGGAAACTATAACAAGTGTCACAGGAATGGTTCAAACATAGTCAGTAAGAAGAGTCAGTCTTCTTGTACCTAAGTCGTCATGGTGCCTTTTGTATTTAATTCCGATGCAATTTCTGTGTTTTATCGTCAATAAGAAGGTCCAAGGGATACAGTAAACATACAGTGAAGCATCGGAATCTAAAACTGGTCTCACAGGAAATGTTCAAAGCATAGTAAGTAAGAAGAGTCAGTCTTCTTGTACTTAAGCCGGCATTGTGCCTTTTGTATTTAATTCCGATGCAACTTCTGTGTTTCATCGTCCATAGGAAGGTCCAGGGGATACAGTAAACCTGAAGTGAGGCATCGGAATCTGTTACTACTGTCACAGGAATGGTTCAAAACATAGGCAGTAAGAAGAGTCAGTCTTCTTGTACATAAGTCAGCATTGTGCCTTTTCTATTAATTTCCGATGCAATTTCTGTGTTTCATCGTCAATAAGAGCGTCAGAGGGATACAGTAAACCTGAAGTGAGGCATCGGAATCTATAACTAGTGTCACAGGAATGGTTCAAAACATAGACAGAAAGAAGAGTCAGTCTTCTTGTACTTAAGACAGCATTGTGCCTTTTCTATTTAATTCCAATGCAATTTCTGTGTTTCATCGTCAATAAGAAGGTCAGAGGGATACAATAAACCTGAAGTGAAGCAGCGGAATCTATAACTAGTGTCACAGGGATGGTTCAAAACGTATACAGTAGGAAGAGTCAGTCTTCTTGTACTGAAGTCGGCATTGTGCCTTTTCTATTTAATTCCGATGCAATTTCTGTGTTTCATCGTCAATAAGAAGGTTAGAGGGATACAGTAAAACTGAAGTGAAGCATCAGAATCTATAACTAGTGTCACAGGAGTGGTTCAAAACATAGACAGTAAGAAGAGTCAGTCTACTTGTACTTAAGTCGGCATTGTGCCTTTTGTATTTAATCCCTATGCAATTTCTGTGTTTCATCCTCAATACGAAGGTCCAAGGTATACAGTACACCTGAAGTGAAGCATCGCAATCTATAACTAGTGTCACAGGAATAGTTCAAATCATAGACAGTAAGAAGAGTCAGTCTTCTTGTACTTAAGTCGGCATTGTGCCTTTTCTATTTAATTCCGATGCAATTTCTGTGTTTCAACGTCAATAAGAAGGTTGAAGATATACAGTAAACATATAGTGAAGCATCGGAATCTAAATCCGGTCTCACAGGAAATGTTCAAAGCATAGTCAGTAAGAAGAGTCAGTCATCTTGTATTTGAGTCCGCATTGTGCCTTTTGTATTTAATTCCGATGCAATTTCTGTGTTTCATCGTCAATAAGAAGGTCAGAGGCATACAGTAAAACTGAAGTGAAGCATCAGAATCTATAACTAGTGTCACAGGAATGGTTCAAAGGATAGACAGTGAGAAGAGTCAGTCTACTTGTACTTAAGTCGGCATTGTGCCTTTTGTATTTAATCCCGATGCAATCTCTGTGTTTCATAGTCGATTCGAAGGTCCAAGGGATACAGTACACCTGAAGTGAAGCATCGGATCTATAACTAGTGTCGCGGGAATGGTTCAAATCATTGACAGTAAGAAGAGTCAGTCTTCTTGTACTTATGTCGGCATTGTGCCTTTTCTATTTAATTCCGATGCAATTTCTGTGTTTCATCATCAAGAAGAAGGTCAGAGGGATACAGTAAACCTGAAGTGAAGCATCGGAATGTATAACTAGTGACACAGGAATGGTTCAAAACATAGACAGTAGGAAGTGTCTGTCTTCTTGTACTTGAGTCGGCATTGTGCCTTTTGTATTTAATTCCGATGCAATTTCTGTGTTTCACCGTCAATAAGAAGGTCAGAGGGATACAGTAAACCTGAAGTGAAGCATCGGAATCTATTACAAGTGTCACAGGAATGGTTCAAAAAATAGACAGTAGGAGGAGTCATTCTTCTTGTACTTAAGTCGGCATTGTGCCTTTTGTACTTAATTCCGATGCAATTTCTGTGTTTCAACGTCAATAAGAAGGTCCAAGATATACAGTAAACATATAGTGAAGCATCGGAATCTAAATCCGGTCTTACAGGAAATGTTCAAAGCATAGTCAGTAAGAAGAGTCAGTCATCTTGTATTTGAGTCCGCATTGTGCCTTTTGTATTTAATTCCGATGCAATTTCTGTGTTTCATCGTCAATAAGAAGGTCAGAGGCATACAGTAAAACTGAAGTGAAGCATCAGAATCTATAACTAGTGTCACAGGGATGTTTCAAAACATAGTCTGTAAGAAGAGTCAGTCTTCTTGTACGTAAGTCGGCATTGTGCCTTTTCTACTTAAGTCCGATGAAACTTCTGCGTTTTGTCGTCAATAAGAAGGTCCAAGGGATACAGTACACCTGAAGTGAAGCATCGGAATCTATAACTAGTGTCACAGGAATAGTTCAAATCATAGACAGTAAGAAGAGTCAGTCTTCTTGTACTTAAGTCGGCATTGTGCCTTTTCTATTTAATTCCGATGCAATTTCTGGGTTTCATCATCAAGAAGAAGGTCAGAGGGATACAGTAAACCTGAAGAGAGGCATCGGAATGTATAACTAGTCTCACAGGAATGGTTCAAAACATAGACAGTAGGAAGAGTCAGTCTTCTTGTACTTATGTCGGCATTGTGCCTTTTCTATTTAAATCCGATTCAATTTCTGTGTTTCATCGTCAATAAGAAGGTCAGAGGGATACAGTAAACCTGAAGTGAGGCATCGGAATCTGTTATTACTGTCACAGGAATGGTTCAAAACATAGACAGTAAGAAGAGTCAGTCTTCTTGTACATAAGTCAGCATTGTGCCTTTTCTATTAATTTCCGATGCAATTTCTGTGTTTCATCGTCAATAAGAGGGTCAGAGGGATACAGTAAACCTGAAGTGAGGCATCGGAATCTATAACTAGTGTCACAGGAATGGTTCAAATCATAGACAGTAAGAAGAGTCAGTCTACTTGTACTTAAGTCGGCATTGAGCCTTTTGTATTAATTCCGAAGCAATTTTTTGTGTTTCATCGTCAATAAGAAGGTCCAAGGGATACAGCACACCTGAAGTGAAGAATCGGAATCTATAACTAGTGTCACAGGAATGGTTCAAATCATAGACCGTGAGAAGAGTCAGTATTCTTGTACTTATGTCGGCATTGTGCCTTTTCTATTTAAATCCGATTCAATTTCTGTGTTTCATCGTCAATAAGAAGGTCAGAGGGATACCGAAAACCAGCCGTGAATCATCGGAATCTATAACTAGTGTCACATAATTGGTTCAAAACATAGACAGTAGGAAGAGTCAGTCTTCTTGTACTTGAGTCGGCATTGTGATTTTTGTATTTAATTCCGATGCAATATCTGTGTATCATCGTCAATAAGAGGGTCAGAGGGATACAGTAAACCTGAAGTGAAGCATCGGAATGTGTAACTAGTCTCACAGGAATGGTTCGAAACATAGACAGTAGGAAGAGTCAGTCTTCTTGTACTTTAGTCGGCATTGTGCGTTTTGTATTTAATTCCGATGCAATTTCTGTGTTTTATCGTCAATAAGAAGGTCAGAGGGATACAGTAAACCTGAAGTGAAGCAGCGGAATCTATAACTAGTGTCACAGGGATTTTTCAAAACATATGCAGTAGGAAGAGTCAGTCTTCTAGTACTGAAGTCGGCATTGTGCCTTTTATATTTCATTCCGATGCAATTTCTGGGTTTCATCATCAAGAAGAAGGTCGAAGGGATACAGTAAACCTGAAGAGAAGCATCGGAATCTAATACCGGTCTCACAGGAAAGGTTCAAAGCATAGTGAGTAAGAAGAGCCAGTCATCTTGTATTTGAGTCGGCATTGTGCCTTTTGTATTTAATTCCGATGCAATTTCTGTGTTTCATCGTCAATACGAAGGTCAGAGGCATACAGTAAAACTGAAGTGAAGCATCAGAATCTATAACTAGTGTCACAGGAATGGTTCAAAACATAGTCAGTAAGAAGAGTCAGTCTTCTTGTACTTAAGTCGGCATGGTGCCTTTTGTATTTAATTCCGATGCAATTTCTGTGTTTCATCGTCAATACGAAGGTCAGAGGCATACAGTAAAACTGAAGTGAAGCATCAGAATCTATAACTAGTGTCACAGGAATGGTTCAAAACATAGACAGTAAGAAGAGTCAGTCTACTTGTACTTAAGATGGCATTGTGCCTTTTGTATTTAATCCCTATGCAATTTCTGTGTTTCATCGTCAATACGAAGCTCCAAGGGATACAGTACACCTGAAGTGAAGCATCGGAATCTATAACTAGTGTCACAGGAATGGTTCAAATCATAGACAGTAGGAAGAGTCAGCCTTCTTGTACTTAAGTCGGCATTGTGCCTTTTATATTTAATTCCGATGCAATTTCTGGGTTTCATCATCAAGAAGAAGGTCAGAGGGATACAGTAAACCTGAAGAGAAGCATCGGAATGTATAACTATTGTCACAGGAATGGTTCAAAACATAGACAGTAGGAAGAGTCAGTCTTCTCGTACTTTAGTCGGCATTGTGCCTTTTGTATTTATTTCCGATGCACTTTCTGTGTTTCATCGTCAATAAGAAGGTCAGAGGGATACAGTAAACCTGAAGTGAACCATCGGAATCTACAACTAGTGTCACAGGTATGGTTCAAAACATTGACAGTAGGAAGAGTCAGTCTTCTTGTACTTAAGTCGGCATTGTGCCTTTTCTATTTAATTCCGATGCAATATCCCTGTTTCATCGTCAATAAGAAAGTTAGAGGGATACAGTAAATATTAAGTGAAGCATCGGAATCTATAACAAGTGTCACAGGAATGGTTCAAACATAGTCAGTAAGAAGAGTCAGTCTTCTTGTACCTAAGTCGTCATGGTGCCTTTTGTATTTAATTCCGATGCAATTTCTGTGTTTTATCGTCAATAAGAAGGTCCAAGGGATACAGTAAACATACAGTGAAGCATCGGAATCTAAAACTGGTCTCACAGGAAATGTTCAAAGCATAGTAAGTAAGAAGAGTCAGTCTTCTTGTACTTAAGCCGGCATTGTGCCTTTTGTATTTAATTCCGATGCAACTTCTGTGTTTCATCGTCCATAGGAAGGTCCAGGGGATACAGTAAACCTGAAGTGAGGCATCGGAATCTGTTACTACTGTCACAGGAATGGTTCAAAACATAGACAGTAAGAAGAGTCAGTCTTCTTGTACTTAAGACAGCATTGTGCCTTTTCTATTTAATTCCAATGCAATTTCTGTGCTTCATCGTCAATAAGAAGGTCAGAGGGATACAATAAACCTGAAGTGAAGCAGCGGAATCTATAACTAGTGTCACAGGGATGGTTCCAAACGTATACAGTAGGAAGAGTCAGTCTTCTTGTACTGAAGTCGGCATTGTGCCTTTTCTATTTAATTCCGATGCAATTCCTGTGTTTCATCGTCAATAAGAAGGTTAGAGGGATACAGTAAAACTGAAGTGAAGCATCAGAATCTATAACTAGTGTCACAGGAGTGGTTCAAAACATAGACAGTAAGAAGAGTCTGTCTACTTGTACTTAAGTCGGCATTGTGCCTTTTGTATTTAATCCCTATGCAATTTCTGTGTTTCATCCTCAATACGAAGGTCCAAGGGATACAGTACACCTGAAGTGAAGCATCGGAATCTATTACAAGTGTCACAGAAATGGTTCAAAAAATAGACAGTAGGAGGAGTCATTCTTCTTGTACTTAAGTCGGCATTGTGCCTTTTGTATTTAATTCCGATGCAATTTCTGTGTTTCAACGTCAATAAGAAGGTTCAAGATATACAGTAAACATATAGTGAAGCATCGGAATCTAAATCCGGTCTCACAGGAAATGTTCAAAGCATAGTCAGTAAGAAGAGTCAGTCATCTTGTATTTGAGTCCGCATTGTGCCTTTTGTATTTAATTCCGATGCAATTTCTGTGTTTCATCGTCAATAAGAAGGTCAGAGGCATACAGTAAAACTGAAGTGAAGCATCAGAATCTATAACTAGTGTCACAGGAATGGTTCAAAGGATAGACAGTGAGAAGAGTCAGTCTACTTGTACTTAAGTCGGCATTGTGCCTTTTGTATTTAATCCCGATGCAATCTCTGTGTTTCATAGTCGATTCGAAGGTCCAAGGGATACAGTACACCTGAAGTGAAGCATCGGATCTATAACTAGTGTCGCGGGAATGGTTCAAATCATTGACAGTAAGAAGAGTCAGTCTTCTTGTACTTATGTCGGCATTGTGCCTTTTCTATTTAATTCCGATGCAATTTCTGTGTTTCATCATCAAGAAGAAGGTCAGAGGGATACAGTAAACCTGAAGTGAAGCATCGGAATGTATAACTAGTGACACAGGAATGGTTCAAAACATAGACAGTAGGAAGTGTCTGTCTTCTTGTACTTGAGTCGGCATTGTGCCTTTTGTATTTAATTCCGATGCAATTTCTGTGTTTCACCGTCAATAAGAAGGTCAGAGGGATACAGTAAACCTGAAGTGAAGCATCGGAATCTATTACAAGTGTCACAGGAATGGTTCAAAAAATAGACAGTAGGAGGAGTCATTCTTCTTGTACTTAAGTCGGCATTGTGCCTTTTGTACTTAATTCCGATGCAATTTCTGTGTTTCAACGTCAATAAGAAGGTCCAAGATATACAGTAAACATATAGTGAAGCATCGGAATCTAAATCCGGTCTTACAGGAAATGTTCAAAGCATAGTCAGTAAGAAGAGTCAGTCATCTTGTATTTGAGTCCGCATTGTGATTTTTGTATTTAATTCCGATGCAATATCTGTGTATCATCGTCAATAAGAGGGTCAGAGGGATACAGTAAACCTGAAGTGAAGCATCGGAATGTGTAACTAGTCTCACAGGAATGGTTCGAAACATAGACAGTAGGAAGAGTCAGTCTTCTTGTACTTTAGTCGGCATTGTGCGTTTTGTATTTAATTCCGATGCAATTTCTGTGTTTTATCGTCAATAAGAATGTCAGAGGGATACAGTAAACCTGAAGTGAAGCAGCGGAATCTATAACTAGTGTCACAGGGATTTTTCAAAACATATGCAGTAGGAAGAGTCAGTCTTCTAGTACTGAAGTCGGCATTGTGCCTTTTATATTTCATTCCGATGCAATTTCTGGGTTTCATCATCAAGAAGAAGGTCGAAGGGATACAGTAAACCTGAAGAGAAGCATCGGAATCTAATACCGGTCTCACAGGAAAGGTTCAAAGCATAGTGAGTAAGAAGAGCCAGTCATCTTGTATTTGAGTCGGCATTGTGCCTTTTGTATTTAATTCCGATGCAATTTCTGTGTTTCATCGTCAATACGAAGGTCAGAGGCATACAGTAAAACTGAAGTGAAGCATCAGAATCTATAACTAGTGTCACAGGAATGGTTCAAAACATAGTCAGTAAGAAGAGTCAGTCTTCTTGTACTTAAGTCGGCATGGTGCCTTTTGTATTTAATTCCGATGCAATTTCTGTGTTTCATCGTCAATACGAAGGTCAGAGGCATACAGTAAAACTGAAGTGAAGCATCAGAATCTATAACTAGTGTCACAGGAATGGTTCAAAACATAGACAGTAAGAAGAGTCAGTCTACTTGTACTTAAGATGGCATTGTGCCTTTTGTATTTAATCCCTATGCAATTTCTGTGTTTCATCGTCAATACGAAGCTCCAAGGGATACAGTACACCTGAAGTGAAGCATCGGAATCTATAACTAGTGTCACAGGAATGGTTCAAATCATAGACAGTAGGAAGAGTCAGCCTTCTTGTACTTAAGTCGGCATTGTGCCTTTTATATTTAATTCCGATGCAATTTCTGGGTTTCATCATCAAGAAGAAGGTCAGAGGGATACAGTAAACCTGAAGAGAAGCATCGGAATGTATAACTAGTCTCACAGGAATGGTTCAAAACATAGACAGTAGGAAGAGTCAGTCTTCTCGTACTTTAGTCGGCATTGTGCCTTTTGTATTTAATTCCGATGCACTTTCTGTGTTTCATCGTCAATAAGAAGGTCAGAGGGATACAGTAAACCTGAAGTGAACCATCGGAATCTATAACTAGTGTCACAGGTATGGTTCAAAACATTGACAGTAGGAAGAGTCAGTCTTCTTGTACTTAAGTCGGCATTGTGCCTTTTCTATTTAATTCCGATGCAATATCCCTGTTTCATCGTCAATAAGAAAGTTAGAGGGATACAGTAAACCTTAAGTGAAGCATCGGAATCTATAACAAGTGTCACAGGAATGGTTCAAACATAGTCAGTAAGAAGAGTCAGTCTTCTTGTACCTAAGTCGTCATGGTGCCTTTTGTATTTAATTCCGATGCAATTTCTGTGTTTTATCGTCAATAAGAAGGTCCAAGGGATACAATAAACATACAGTGAAGCATCGGAATCTAAAACTGGTCTCACAGGAAATGTTCAAAGCATAGTAAGTAAGAAGAGTCAGTCTTCTTGTACTTAAGCCGGCATTGTGCCTTTTGTATTTAATTCCGATGCAACTTCTGTGTTTCATCGTCCATAGGAAGGTCCAGGGGATACAGTAAACCTAAAGTGAGGCATCGGAATCTGTTACTACTGTCACAGGAATGGTTCAAAACATAGACAGTAAGAAGAGTCAGTCTTCTTGTACTTAAGACAGCATTGTGCCTTTTCTATTTAATTCCAATGCAATTTCTGTGTTTCATCGTCAATAAGAAGGTCAGAGGGATACAATAAACCTGAAGTGAAGCAGCGGAATCTATAACTAGTGTCACAGGGATGGTTCAAAACGTATACAGTAGGAAGAGTCAGTCTTCTTGTACTGAAGTCGGCATTGTGCCTTTTCTATTTAATTCCGATGCAATTCCTGTGTTTCATCGTCAATAAGAAGGTTAGAGGGATACAGTAAAACTGAAGTGAAGCATCAGAATCTATAACTAGTGTCACAGGAGTGGTTCAAAACATAGACAGTAAGAAGAGTCTGTCTACTTGTACTTAAGTCGGCATTGTGCCTTTTGTATTTAATCCCTATGCAATTTCTGTGTTTCATCCTCAATACGAAGGTCCAAGGGATACAGTACACCTGAAGTGAAGCATCGGAATCTATAACTAGTGTCACAGGAATGGTTCAAATTATAGACAGTAAGAAGAGTCAGTCTTCTTGTACTTAAGTCGGCATTGTGCCTTTTGTATTTTATTCCGATGCAATTTCTGTGTTTCATCGTCAATAAGAAGGTCAGAGGGATACAGTAAAACTGAAGTGAAGCATCAGAATCTATAACTAGTGTCACAGGAATGGTTCAAAACATAGTCAGTAAGAAGAGTCAGTCTTCTTGTACCTAAGTCGGCATGGTGCCTTTTGTATTTAATTCCGATGCAATTTCTGTGTTTCATCGTCAATAAGAAGGTCCAAGGGATACAGTAAACATACAGTGAAGCATCGGAATCTAAAACTGGTCTCACAGGAAATGTTCAAAGCATAGTAAGTAAGAAGAGTCAGTCTTCTTGTACTTAAGCCGGCATTGTGCCTTTTGTATTTAATTCCGATGCAACTTCTGTGTATCATCGTCAATAAGGAGGACCAGGGGATACAGTGAACCTGAAGTGAGGCATCGGAATCTGTTACTACTGTCACAGGAATGGTTCAAAACATAGACAGTAAGAAGAGTCAGTCTTCTTGTACATAAGTCAGCATTGTGCGTTTTCTATTAATTTCCGATGCAATTTCTGTGTTTCATCGTCAATAAGAGGGTCAGAGGGATACAGTAAACCTGAAGTGAGGCATCGGAATCTATAACTAGTGTCACAGGAATGGTTCAAAACATAGACAGTAAGAAGAGTCAGTCTTCTTGTACTTATGTCGGCATTGTGCCTTTTCTATTTAATTCCGATGCAATTTCTGTGTTTCATCATCAAGAAGAAGGTCAGAGGGATACAGTAAACCTGAAGTGAAGCATCGGAATGTATAACTAGTGACACAGGAATGGTTCAAAACATAGACAGTGGGAAGTGTCAGTCTTCTTGTACTTGAGTCGGCATTGTGCCATTTGTATTTAATTCCGATGCAATTTCTGTGTTTCATCGTCAATAAGAAGGTCAAAGGGATACAGTAAACCTGAAGTGAAGCATAGGAATCTATTACAAGTGTCACAGGAATGGTTCAAAAAATAGACAGTAGGAGGGGTCATTCTTCTTTTACTTAAGTCGGCATTGTGCCTTTTCTACTTAATTCCGATGCAATTTCTGTGTTTCATCATCAAGAAGAAGGTCAGAGGAATACAGTAAATCTGAAGTGAAGCATCGGAATGTATAACTAGTGACTCAGGAATGGTTCAAAACATAGACAGTAGGAAGTGTCAGTCTTCTTGTACTTGAGTCGGCATTGTGCCTTTTGTATTTAATTCCGATGCAATTTCTGTGTTTCATCGTCAATAAGAAGGTCAGAGGGATACAGCAAACCTGAAGTGAAGCATCGGATCTATAACTAGTGTCGCAGGAATGGTTCAAATCATAGACAGTAAGAAGAGTCAGTCTTCTTGTACTTATGTCGGCATTGTAAATTTTCTATTTAATTCCGATGCAATTTCTGTGTTTCATCATCAAGAAGAAGGTCAGAGGGATACAGTAAACCTGAAGTGAAGCATCGGAATGTATAACTAGTGACACAGGAATGGTTCAAAACATAGACAGTAGGAAGTGTCAGTCTTCTTGTACTTGAGTCGGCATTGTGCCTTTTGTATTTAATTCCGATGCAATTTCTGTGTTTCATCGTTAATAAGAAGGTCAGAGGGATACAGTAAACCTGAAGTGAAGCATCGGAATCTATTACAAGTGTCACAGGAATGGTTCAAAAAATAGACAGTAGGAGGAGTCATTCTTCTTGTACTTAAGTCGGCATTGTGCCTTTTGTATTTAATTCCGATGCAATTTCTGTGTTTCAACGTCAATAAAAAGGTCCAAGATATACAGTAAACATATAGTGAAGCATCGGAATCTAAATCTGGTCTCACAGGAAATGTTCAAAGCTTAGTCAGTAAGAAGGGTCAGTCTTCTTGTACGTAAGTCGGCATTGTGCCTTTTCTATTTAAGTCCGATGAAATTTCTGCGTTTCGTCGTCAATAAGAAGGTCCAAGGGATACAGTACACCTGAAGTGAAGCATCGGAATCTATAACTAGTGTCACAGGAATAGTTCAAATCATAGACAGTAAGAAGGGTCAGTCTTCTTGTACTTAAGTCAGCATTGTGCCTTTTGTATTTAATTCCGATGCAATTTCTGTGTTTCATCGTCAATAAGAAGGTCAGAGGGATACAGTAAACCTGAAGTGAACCATCGGAATCTATAACTAGTGTCACAGGTACGGTTCAAAACATTGACAGTAGGAAGAGTCAGTCTTCTTGTACTTAAGTCGGCATTGTGCCTTTTCCATTTAATTATAATGCAATATCTCTGTTTCATCGTCAATAAGAAAGTTAGAGGGATACAGTAAACCTTAAGTGAAGCATCGGAATCTATAACAAGTGTCACAGGAATGGTTCAAAACATAGTCAGTAGGAAGAGTCAGTCATCCTGTACCTAAGTCGGCATGGTGCCTTTTCTATTTAATTCCGATGAAATTTCTGTGTTTCATCGTCAATAAGAAGGTCCAAGGGATACAGTAAACATACAGTGAAGCATCGGAATCTAAAACTGGTCTCACAGGAAATGTTCAAAGCATAGTAAGTAAGAAGAGTCAGTCTTCTTGTACTTAAGCCGGCATTGTGCCTTTTGTATTTAATTCCGATGCAACTTCTGTGTTTCATCGTCCATAGGAAGGTCCAGGGGATACAGTAAACCTAAAGTGAGGCATCGGAATCTGTTACTACTGTCACAGGAATGGTTCAAAACATAGACAGTAAGAAGAGTCAGTCTTCTTGTACTTAAGACAGCATTGTGCCTTTTCTATTTAATTCCAATGCAATTTCTGTGTTTCATCGTCAATAAGAAGGTAAGAGGGATACAATAAACCTGAAGTGAAGCAGCGGAATCTATAACTAGTGTCACAGGGATGGTTCAAAACGTATACAGTAGGAAGAGTCAGTCTTCTTGTACTGAAGTCGGCATTGTGCCTTTTCTATTTAATTCCGATGCAATTCCTGTGTTTCATCGTCAATAAGAAGGTTAGAGGGATACAGTAAAACTGAAGTGAAGCATCAGAATCTATAACTAGTGTCACAGGAGTGGTTCAAAACATAGACAGTAAGAAGAGTCTGTCTACTTGTACTTAAGTCGGCATTGTGCCTTTTGTATTTAATCCCTATGCAATTTCTGTGTTTCATCCTCAATACGAAGGTCCAAGGGATACAGTACACCTGAAGTGAAGCATCGGAATCTATAACTAGTGTCACAGGAATGGTTCAAATTATAGACAGTAAGAAGAGTCAGTCTTCTTGTACTTAAGTCGGCATTGTGCCTTTTGTATTTTATTCCGATGCAATTTCTGTGTTTCATCGTCAATAAGAAGGTCAGAGGGATACAGTAAAACTGAAGTGAAGCATCAGAATCTATAACTAGTGTCACAGGAATGGTTCAAAACATAGTCAGTAAGAAGAGTCAGTCTTCTTGTACCTAAGTCGGCATGGTGCCTTTTGTATTTAATTCCGATGCAATTTCTGTGTTTCATCGTCAATAAGAAGGTCCAAGGGATACAGTAAACATACAGTGAAGCATCGGAACCTAAAACTGGTCTCACAGGAAATGTTCAAAGCATAGTAAGTAAGAAGAGTCAGTCTTCTTGTACTTAAGCCGGCATTGTGCCTTTTGTATTTAATTCCGATGCAACTTCTGTGTATCATCGTCAATAAGGAGGACCAGGGGATACAGTGAACCTGAAGTGAGGCATCGGAATCTGTTACTACTGTCACAGGAATGGTTCAAAACATAGACAGTAAGAAGAGTCAGTCTTCTTGTACATAAGTCAGCATTGTGCGTTTTCTATTAATTTCCGATGCAATTTCTGTGTTTCATCGTCAATAAGAGGGTCAGAGGGATACAGTAAACCTGAAGTGAGGCATCGGAATCTATAACTAGTGTCACAGGAATGGTTCAAAACATAGACAGTAAGAAGAGTCAGTCTTCTTGTACTTATGTCGGCATTGTGCCTTTTCTATTTAATTCCGATGCAATTTCTGTGTTTCATCATCAAGAAGAAGGTCAGAGGGATACAGTAAACCTGAAGTGAAGCATCGGAATGTATAACTAGTGACACAGGAATGGTTCAAAACATAGACAGTGGGAAGTGTCAGTCTTCTTGTACTTGAGTCGGCATTGTGCCTTTTGTATTTAATTCCGATGCAATTTCTGTGTTTCATCGTCAATAAGAAGGTCAAAGGGATACAGTAAACCTGAAGTGAAGCATAGGAATCTATTACAAGTGTCACAGGAATGGTTCAAAAAATAGACAGTAGGAGGGGTCATTCTTCTTTTACTTAAGTCGGCATTGTGCCTTTTCTATTTAATTCCGATGCAATTTCTGTGTTTCATCATCAAGAAGAAGGTCAGAGGAATACAGTAAATCTGAAGTGAAGCATCGGAATGTATAACTAGTGACTCAGGAATGGTTCAAAACATAGACAGTAGGAAGTGTCAGTCTTCTTGTACTTGAGTCGGCATTGTGCCTTTTGTATTTAATTCCGATGCAATTTCTGTGTTTCATCGTCAATAAGAAGGTCAGAGGGATACAGCAAACCTGAAGTGAAGCATCGGATCTATAACTAGTGTCGCAGGAATGGTTCAAATCATAGACAGTAAGAAGAGTCAGTCTTCTTGTACTTATGTCGGCATTGTAAATTTTCTATTTAATTCCGATGCAATTTCTGTGTTTCATCATCAAGAAGAAGGTCAGAGGGATACAGTAAACCTGAAGTGAAGCATCGGAATGTATAACTAGTGACACAGGAATGGTTCAAAACATAGACAGTAGGAAGTGTCAGTCTTCTTGTACTTGAGTCGGCATTGTGCCTTTTGTATTTAATTCCGATGCAATTTCTGTGTTTCATCGTTAATAAGAAGGTCAGAGGGATACAGTAAACCTGAAGTGAAGCATCGGAATCTATTACAAGTGTCACAGGAATGGTTCAAAAAATAGACAGTAGGAGGAGTCATTCTTCTTGTACTTAAGTCGGCATTGTGCCTTTTGTATTTAATTCCGATGCAATTTCTGTGTTTCAACGTCAATAAAAAGGTCCAAGATATACAGTAAACATATAGTGAAGCATCGGAATCTAAATCTGGTCTCACAGGAAATGTTCAAAGCTTAGTCAGTAAGAAGGGTCAGTCTTCTTGTACGTAAGTCGGCATTGTGCCTTTTCTATTTAAGTCCGATGAAATTTCTGCGTTTCGTCGTCAATAAGAAGGTCCAAGGGATACAGTACACCTGAAGTGAAGCATCGGAATCTATAACTAGTGTCACAGGAATAGTTCAAATCATAGACAGTAAGAAGGGTCAGTCTTCTTGTACTTAAGTCAGCATTGTGCCTTTTGTATTTAATTCCGATGCAATTTCTGTGTTTCATCGTCAATAAGAAGGTCAGAGGGATACAGTAAACCTGAAGTGAACCATCGGAATCTATAACTAGTGTCACAGGTACGGTTCAAAACATTGACAGTAGGAAGAGTCAGTCTTCTTGTACTTAAGTCGGCATTGTGCCTTTTCCATTTAATTATAATGCAATATCTCTGTTTCATCGTCAATAAGAAAGTTAGAGGGATACAGTAAACCTTAAGTGAAGCATCGGAATCTATAACAAGTGTCACAGGAATGGTTCAAAACATAGTCAGTAGGAAGAGTCAGTCATCCTGTACCTAAGTCGGCATGGTGCCTTTTCTATTTAATTCCGATGAAATTTCTGTGTTTCATCGTCAATAAGAAGGTCCAAGGGATACAGTAAACATACAGTGAAGCATCGGAATCTAAAACTGGTCTCACAGGAAATGTTCAAAGCATAGTAAGTAAGAAGAGTCAGTCTTCTTGTACTTAAGCCGGCATTGTGCCTTTTGTATTTAATTCCGATGCAACTTCTGTGTTTCATCGTCAATAGGAAGGTCCAGGGGATACAGTAAACCTGAAGTGAGGCATCGGAATCTGTTACTACTGTCACAGGAATGGTTCAAAACATAGACAGTAAGAAGAGTCAGTCTTCTTGTACATAAGTCAGCATTGTGCCTTTTCTATTAATTTCCGATGCAATTTCTGTGTTTCATCGTCAATAAGAGGGTAAGAGGAATACAGTATACCTGAAGTGAGTCATCGGAATCTATAACTAGTGTCACAGGAATGGCTCAAAACATAGACAGTAAGAAGAGTCAGTCTACTTGTACTTCAGTCGGCATTGTGCCTTTTGTATTTAATTCCGATGCAATTTCTGTGTTTCATCGTCAATAAGAAGGTCCAAGGGATACAGCACACCTGAAGTGAAGAACCGGAATCTATAACTACTGTCACAGGAATGGGTCAAATCATAGACAGTGGGAAGAGTCAGTGTTGTTGTACTTATGTCGGCATTGTGCCTTTTCTATTTAAATCCGATGCAATTTCTGTGTTTCATCGTCAATAAGAAGATCAGAGGGATACAGAAAACCTGACGTGAAATATCGGAATCTATAACTAGTGTCACAGGATTGGTTCAAAACATAGACAGTAGGAAGAGTCAGTCTTCTTGTACTTGAGTCGGCATTGTGCCTTTTGTATTTAATTCCGATGCAATTTCTGTGGTTCATCGTCAATAAGAGGGTCAGAGGGATACAGTGAACCTGTAGTGAGGCATCAGAATCAATAACTAGTGTCACAGGAATGGTTCAAATCACAGACAGTAAGAAGAGTCAGTCTTCTTGTACTTAAGTCGGCACTGTGCATTTTCTATTGATTTCCGATGCAATTTCTGTGTTTCATCATCAAGACGAAGGTCAGAGGGATACACTAAACCTGAAGCGAAGCATCGGATTGTATAAGTAGTGTCACAGGAATGGTTCAAAACATAGACAGTAGGAAGAGTCAGTCTTCTTGTACTTGAGTCGCCATTGCTCCTTTTGTATTTAATTCCGATGCAATTTCTGTGTTTCATCGTCAATAAGAAGGTTGGAGGGATACAGTAAACCTGAAGTGAACCATCTGAATCTATAACAAGTGTCAGAGGAATGGTTCAAAAAATAGACAGTAGGAGGAGTCATTCTTCTTGTACTTAAGTCGGCATTGTGCCTTTTGAATTTAATTCCGATGCAATTTCTGTGTTTCATCATCTATACGAAGGTCCATGGGATACAGTAAACCTGAAGTGAGGCATCCGAATCTATAACTAGTGTCACAGAAATGGTTCAAAACATAGTCAGTAACAAGAGTCAGTCTTCTTGTACTTAAGTCGGCATGGTGTCTTTTGTATTTAATTCCGATGCAATTTCTGTGTTTCATCGTCAATAAGAAGGTCCAAGATATACAGTAAACATATAGTGAAGCATCGGAATCTAAATCTGGTCTCTCAGGAAATGTTCAAAGCATAGTCAGTACGAAGAGTCAGTCTTCTTGTACGTAAGTCGGCATTGTGCCTTTTCTATTTAATTCCGATGAAATTTCTGTGTTTCATCGTCAATAAGAAGGTCCAAGGGATACAGTAAACCAGAATTGAAGCATCGGAATCTAGTACCGGTCTCACAGGAAAGGTTCAAAGCACAGTGAGTAAGAAGAGCCAGTCATCTTGTATTTGAGTCGGCATTGTGCCTTTTGTATTTAATTCCGATGCAATTTCTAAGTTTCATCGTCAATAAGAAGGTCAGGGGAATACAGTAAACCTGAAGTGAAGCATCGGAATCTATATCTAGTGTCACAGGAATGGTTCAATACATAGACAGTAGGAAGAGACAGTCTTCTTGTACTTAAGTCGGCATTGTGCCTTTTGTATTTAATTCCGATGCAATTTCTGTGTTTCATCGTCAATAAGAAGGTCAGAGGCATACAGTAAAACTGAAGTGAAGCATCAGAATCTATAACTAGTGTCACAGGAATGGTTCAAAACATGGACAGTAAGAAGAGTCAGTCTACTTGTACATAAGTCGGCATTGTGCCTTTTGTATTTAATCCCTATGCAATTTCTGTGTTTCATCGTCAATAAGAAGGTCCAAGGCTTACAGTACACCTGAAGTGAAGCATCGGAATCTATAACTAGTGTCACAGGAATGGTTCAAATCATAGACAGTAAGAAGAGTCAGTCTTCTTGTACTTAAGTCGGCATTGTGCCCTTTCTATTTAATTCCGATGCAATTTCTGGGTTTCATCATCAAGAAGAAGGTCAGAGGGATACAGTAAACCTGAAGTGAAGCATCGGAATGTATTACTAGTCTCACAGGAATGGTTCAAAACATAGACAGTAGGAAGAGTCAGTCTTCATGTACTTTAGTTCGCATTGTGCCTTTTGTATTTAATTCCGATGCAATTTCTGTGTTTCATCGTCAGTAAGAAGGTCAGAGGGATACAGTAAACCTGAAGTGAACAATCGGAATCTATAACTAGTGTCACAGGTATGGTTCAAAACATTGACAGTAGGAAGAGTCAGTCTTCTTGTACTTACGTCGGCATTGTGCCTTTTCTATTTAATTCCGATGCAATATCTCTGTTTCATCGTCAATAAGAAAGTCAGAGGGATACAGTAAACCTGAAGTGAAGCATCGGAATCTATAACAAGTGTCACAGGAATGGTTCAAAACATAGTAAGTAAGAAGAGTCAGTCTTCTTGTACCTAAGTCGACATGATGCCTTTTGTATTTAATTCCGATGTAATTTCTGTGTTTCGTCGTCAATAAGAAGGTCCAAGGGTACAGTAAACATACAGTGAAGCATCGGAATCTAAAACTGGTCTCACAGGAAATGTTCAAAGCATAGTAAGTAAGGAGAGTCAGTCTTCTTGTACTTAAGTCGGCAATGTGCCTTTTCTATTTAATTCCGATGCAATATCTGTGTTTCGTCGTCAATAAGAAGGTCCAAGGGATACAGTAAACCTGAAGTGAAGCATCGGAATTTAAAACCGGTCTCACAGGAAAGGTTCAAAACATAGAGAGTAAGAAGAGCCAGTCTTCTTGTACTTAAGTCAGCTTTGTGCCTTTTCTATATAATTCCGATGCAATTTCTGTGTTTTATCGTCAATAAGAAGGTCTGAGGGATACAGTAAACTTGACGTGAAGCATCGGAATCTATAACTAGTGTCACAGGAATGGTTCAAAACATTGACAATAGGAAGAGTCAGTCTTCTTGCACTTAAGTCGGCATTGTGCCTTTTGTATTTAATTCCGATGTAATTTCTAAGTTTCATCGTTAATAAGAAGGTCACTGGGATACAGTAAACCTGAATCGAAGCATCGGAATCTATAACTAGTGTCACAGGATTGGTTAAAAACATTGACAGTAAGAAGAGTGAGTCTCCTTGTACTTAAGTCGGCATTGTGCCTTTTCTATTTAATTCCGATGCAATTTCTGTGTTTCATCGGCAATAAGAAGGTCCAAGTGATACAGTAAACCAAAAGTGAAGAATCGGAATCTATAACTAGTGTCACAGGAATGGTTCAAATCATAGACAGTAAGAAGAGTCAGTCTTCTTGTACTTGTGTCTGCATTGTGCCTTTCCTATTTCATTCCGATGCAATTTATGTGCTTCATTGTCAATAAGAAGGTTAGAGGGATACAGTAATCATGAAGTGAATCATCGGAATCTATAATTAATTTCACAGGAATGGTTCTAACATACACAGTAGGAAGAGTCAGTCTTCTTGTACTTGAGTCGGCATTGTGCCTTTTTTATTTACTTCCGATGCAATTTCTGTTTTTCATCGTCAATAAGAAGGTCAGAGGGATACAGTAAACCTGAAGTGAATCATCGGAATCTGTAACTAGTGTCACAGGAATGGTTCAACACATAGACAGTAAGAAGAGTCAGTGTACTTGCACTTAAGTCGGCATTGTGCCTTTTGTATTTAATTCCGATGCAATTTCTGTGTTTCGTCGTCAATAAGAAGGTCCACGAGATACAGCACACCTGAAGTGAAGAATCGGAATCTATAACTAGTGTCACAGGAGTGGTTCAAATCATAGACAGCGAGAAGAGTCAGTCTTCTTGTACTTATATCGGCATTGTGCCTTTTCTATTTAAATCCGCTTCAATTTCTGTGTTTCATCGTCAATAAGAAGGTCCAAGAGATACAGTACACCTGAAGTGAAGCATCGGAATCTATAACTAGTGTCACAGGAATGTTTCAAATCATAGTCAGTAAGAAGAGTCAGTCTTCTTGTACATAAGTCGGCATTGTGCCTTTTGTATTTAATCCTGACGCAATTTCTGTGTTTCATCGTCAATATGAAGGTCCAAGGGATACAGTACACCTGAAGTGAAGCATCGGAATCTATAACTAGTGTCACAGGAATGGTTCAAATCATAGACAGTAGGAAGGTTCAGTCTTCTTGTACTTACGTCGGCATTGTGCCTTTTGCATTTAATTCCGATGCAGCTTCTGTGTTTCATCGTCAATACGAAGGTCCAAGGGATATAGTAAACCTCAAGTGAGGCATCGGAATCTGTAACTAGTGTCACAGGAATGGTTCAAAACATAGACAGTAATAAGAGTCAGTTTTCTTGTACTTAAGTCGGCATTGTGCCTTTTCTGTTTAATTCCGATGCAATTTCTGTCTTTCATCGCCAATATGAAGGTCCAAGGGATACAGTAAAACTGAAGTGTGGCATCGGAATCTATAACTAGTGTCACAGGAATTGTTCAAAACATAGACAGTAGGAAAAGACAGTCTTCTTGTACTTAAGTCGGCATTATGCCTTTTGTATTTAATTCCGATGCAATTTCTGTGTTTCATCGTCAATAAGAAGGTCAGAGGGATACAGTAAAACTGAAGTGAAGCATCAGAATCTATAACTAATGTCACAGGAATGGTTCAAAACATAGACAGTAAGAAGAGTCAGTCTGCTTGTACTTAAGTCGGCCTTGGGCCTTTTGTATTTAATCCCTACGCAATTTCTGTGTTTCATCGTCAATAAGAAGGTCAGAGGGATACAGTACACCTGAAGTGAAGCATCATAATCTATAACTAGTGACACGGGAATGGTTCAAATCATAGACAGTAAGATGAGTCAGTCTTCTTGTACTTAAGTCGGCATTGTGCCGTTTCTATTTAATTCCGATGCAATTTCTATGTTTCATCATCAAGAAGTAGGTCAGAGGGATAAAGTAAACCTGAAGTGAAGCATCAGAATGCATAACTAGTGTAACAGGAATGGTTCAAAACATTGACAGTAGGAAGAGTCAGTCTTCATGTACTTGAGTCGGCATTGTGCCTTTTGTATTTAAATCCGAAGCAATTTCTTTGTTTCATCGTCAATTAGAAGGTCAGAGGGATACAGTAAACCTGAAGTGAAGCATCGGAAACTATAACTAGTGTCACAGGAATGGTTCATAACATAGACAGTAGGAAGAGTCAGTCTTCCTGTACTAAGTCGGCATTGTGCCTTTTCTATTTAATTCCGATGCAATTTCTCTGTATCATCGTCAATAAGAAAGTCAGAGGGATACAGTAAACCTGAAGTGAAGCATCGGAATCTATAACTAGTGTCACAGGAGTTGTTCAAAACATAGACAGTAGGAGGAGTCAGTCTTCTTGTACTTAAGTCGGCATTGTGCCTTTTGTATTTAATTCCGATGCAATTTCTGTGTTTCATCGTCAATAAGAAGGTCGGAGGTATACAGTGCACCTGAAGTGATACATCGGAATCTATAACTAGTGTCGCAGGAATGGTTCAAATCATAGACAGTAAGAAGAGTCAGTCTTCTTGTACTTATGTCGGCATTGTGCCTTTTGTATTTAATTCCGATGAAATTTCTATGTTTCATCGTCAATAAGAAGGACAGAGGGATACAGTAAACCTGAAGTGAGGCATCGAAATCTATAAGTAGTGTCGCAGGAATGGTTCAAAACATAGTCAGTAAGAAGAGTCAGTCTTCTTGTACTTAAGTCGGCATTGTGCCTTTTCTATTTAATTCCGATGCTATTTCTGTGTTTCATCGTCAATAAGAAGGTCAGAGGGATACAGTAAACCTGAAGTGAAGCATCGGAATCTATAAGTTGTGTCACAGGAATGGTTCCAACCATAGTCAGTAAGTAGAGTCAGTCTTCTTGTACTTAAGTCGGCATTGTGCCTTTCGTATTTAATTCCGATGCGATTTCCTTGTTTCATCGACAATAAGAAGGTTCAAGGGATACAGTAAACCTGAAGTGAAGCATCGGAATCTATAACTAGTGTCACAGGTTCGGTTCAAAACATAGACAGTAAGAAGAGTCTGTCTTCTTGTACTTAAGTCGGCATTGTGCCTTTTCTATTTAATTCCGAGGCAATTTCTGTGTTTCATAACCAAAAAGAAGGTCAGAGTGATACAGTAAACCTGAAGTGAAGTATCGGACCCTATAACTAGTGTCACAACAATGGTTCAAATCATAGTCAGTAAGAAGAGTCAGTTTTCTTGTACTTAAGTCGGCATTGTGCCTTTTCTGTTTAATTCCGGTGCAATTTCTGTCTTTCATCGCCAATTTGAAGGTCCAAGGGATACAGTAAACCTGAAGTGTGGCATCGGAATCTGTAACTAGTGTCACAGGAATGGTTCAAAACATAGACAGTAGGAAAAGACAGTCTTCTTGTACTTAAGTCGGCATTGTGCCTTTTGTATTTAATTCCGATGCAATTTCTGTGTTTCATCGTCAATAAGAAGGGCAGAGGGATACAGTAAACCTGAAGTGAGGCATCGAAATCTATAAGTAGTGTCGCAGGAATGGTTCAAAACATAGCCAGTAAGAAGAGTCAGTCTTCTTGTACTTAAGTCGGCATTGTGCCTTTTGTATTTAATTCCGATGCAATTTCTATGTTTCATCGTCAATAAGAAGGTCCAAGGGATACAGTACACCTGAAGTGAAGCATCGGAATCTATAACTAGTGTCACAGGAATGGTTCAAATCATAGTCAGTAAGAAGAGTCAGTCTTCTTGTACTTAAGTCGGCATTGTGCCTTTTGTATTTAATTCCGATGCAATTTCTGTGTTTCATCGTCAATAAGAGGGCCAGAGGGATACAGTAAACCTGAAGTGAGGCATCAGAATCTATAACTAGTGTCACAGGAATGGTTCAACACATAGACAGTAAGAAGAGTCAGTCTACTTGTACTTCAGTCGGCATTGTGCCTTTTGTATTTAATTCCGATGCAATTTCTGTGTTTCATCGTCAATAAGAAGGTAAAAGAGATACAGCACACCTGAAGTGAAGAATCGGAATCTATAACTAGTGTCACAGGAGTGGTTCAAATCATAGACAGCGAGAAGACTCAGTCTTCTTGTACTTATTTCGGCATTGTGCCTTTTCTATTTAAATCCGATGCATTTTCTGTGTTTCATCGCCAATAAGAAGGTCAGAGGGATACAGTAAACCTGAAGTGAATCATCGGAATCTATTACTAGTGTCACAGGATTGGTTCAAAACATAGACAGTAGGAAGAGTCAGTCTTCTTGTACTTGAGTCGGCATTGTGCCTTTTGTATTTAATTCCGACGCAATTGCTGTTTTTCATCGTCAATAAGAAGGTCAGAGGGATACAGTAAACCTGAAGTGAAGCATCGGAATCTATAACTAGTGTCACAGGAATGGTTCAAATCATAGACAGTAGGAAGGTTCAGTCTTCTTGTACTTACGTCGGCATTGTGCCTTTTGCATTTAATTCCGATGCAGCTTCTGTGTTTCAACGTCAATAAGAAGGTCCAAGGGATATTGTAAACCTGAAGTGAGGCATCGGAATTTATATCTAGTGTGACAGGAATGGTTCAAAACATAGACAGTAATAAGAGTCAGTTTTCTTGTACTTAAGTCGGCATTGTGCCTTTTCTGTTTAATTCCGGTGCAATTTCTGTCTTTCATCGCCAATTTGAAGGTCCAAGGGATACAGTAAACCTGAAGTGTGGCATCGGAATCTGTAACTAGTGTCACAGGAATGGTTCAAAACATAGACAGTAGGAAAAGACAGTCTTCTTGTACTTAAGTCGGCATTGTGCCTTTTGTATTTAATTCCGATGCAATTTCTGTGTTTCATCGTCAATAAGAAGGTCAGAGGGATACAGTAAAACTGAAGTGAAGCATCAGAATCTATAACTAATGTCACAGGAATGGTTCAAAACATAGACAGTAAGAAGAGTCAATCTGCTTGTACTTAAGTCGGCATTAGGCCTTTTGTATTTAATCCCTACGCAATTTCTGTGTTTCATCGTCAATAAGAAGGTCAGAGGGATACAGTACACCTGAAGTGAAGCATCATAATCTATAACTAGTGACACGGGAATGGTTCAAATCATAGACAGTAAGATGAGTCAGTCATCTTGTACTTAAGTCGGCATTGTGCCGTTTTTATTTAATTCCGATGCAATTTCTATGTTTCATCATCAAGAGGTAGGTCAGAGGGATAAAGTAAACCTGAAGTGAAGCATCAGAATGCATAACTAGTGTAACAGGAATGGTTAAAAGCATAGACAGTAAGAAGAGTCAGTCTTCTTGTTCTTAAGTCGGCATTGTGCCATTTGTATTTAATTCCGATGCATTTTCTGTGTTTCATCGTCAATATGAAGGACCAAGGGATACAGCAAACCTAGAGTAAAGCATCGGAACCTAAAACTAGTGTCACAGGAATGGTTCAAAATATAGTCAGTAAGAAGAGTCAGTCTTCTTGTACTGAAGTCGGCATTGTGCCCTTTCTATTTAATTCCGATGCAATTTCTGTGTTTTATCGTCAATACGAAGGTAAGAGGGATAGAGTAAACCTGAAGTGAAGCATCGGAATCTATAACTAGTGTCACAGGTTCGGTTCAAAACATAGACAGTAAGAAGAGTCTGTCTTCTTGTACTTAAGTCGGCATTGTGCCTTTTCTATTTAATTCCGAAGCAATTTCTGTGTTTCATAACCAAAAAGAAGGTCAGAGTGATACAGTAAACCTGAAGTGAAGCATTGGACTCTATAACTAGTGTCACAACAATGGTTCAAATCATAGTCAGTAAGAAGAGTCAGTCTTCTTGTACTTAAGTCGGAATTGTGCCTTTGTATTTAATCCTGACGCAATTTCTGTGTTTCATCGTCAATATGAAGGTCCAAGGGATACAGTACACCTGAAGTGAAGCATCGGAATCTATAACTAGTGTCACGGGAATTGTTCAAATCATAGACAGTAGGAGGAGTCAGTCTTCTTGTACTTACTTCGGCATTGTGCCTTTTCTATTTTATTTCGATGCAATTTCTATGTTTCATCGTCAATACGAAGGTCAGAGGGATACAGTAAACCTGAAGTGAAGCATCGGAATCTATAACTAGTGTCACAGGAATGGTTCAAATCATAGACAGTAGGAAGGTTCAGTCTTCTTGTACTTACGTCGGCATTGTGCCTTTTGCATTTAATTCCGATGCAGCTTCTGTGTTTCAACGTCAATAAGAAGGTCCAAGGGATATAGTAAACCTGAAGCGAAGCATCGGAATCTATAACTAGTGTGACAGGAATGGTTCAAAACATAGACAGTAATAAGAGTCAGTTTTCTTGTACTTAAGTCGGCATTGTGCCTTTTCTGTTTAAATCCGGTGCAATTTCTGACTTTTATCGCCAATATGAAGGTCCAAGGGATACAGTAAACCTGAAGTGTGGCATCGGAATCAAAAATTAGTGTCACAGGAATGGTTCAAAACATAGACAGTAAGAAGAGTCAGTTTTCTTGTACTTAAGTCGGCATTGTTCCTTTTCTATTTATTTCCGATGCAATTGCTGTGTTTCATTGTCCATAAAAAGGTCTGAGGGATACAGTAAACCTGAAGTGAAGCATCGGAATCTACAACTAGTGTCACAGGAATGGTTCAAAACATAGACAGTAAGAAGAGTAAGTCTTCTTATACTTAAGTCGGCATTGTGCCTTTAGTATTTATTTCCGATGCAATTTCTGTGTTTCATTGTCAATAAGAAGGTCCAAGAGATACTGTAATCATATAGTGAAGCAACGGATTCTAAATCTAGTATCACAGAAATGTTCAAAGTATAGTCAGTAACAAGAGTCAGTCTCCTTGTTCTTAAGTCGGCATTGTGCCTTTTGTATTTAATGCCGATGCAATTTATGTGTTTCATGGTCAATAAGAAGGTCAGAGGGATACAGTAAGCCTGAAGTGAAGCATCGGAATCTATATCTAATGTCACAGGGATGGTTCAAAACGTAGACAGTAGGAAGAGTCAGTCTACTTGTACTTATGTCGGCATTGTGAAATTTGTATTTAATTCCGATGCAATTTCTGTGTTTCATCGTCAATAAGAAGGTCAGAGGCATACAGTAAAACTGAAGTGAAGCATCAGAATCTATAACTAGTGTCACAGGAATGGTTTAAATCATAGACAGTAAGAAGAGTCAGTCTTCTTGTACTTAAGTCGGCATTGTGCCTTTTCTGTTTAATTCCGATAAAATTTGTATGTTTCATCGTCAATAAGAAGGTCAGAGGGATACAGTAAACCTGATGTGAGACATCGGAATCTATAACCAGTGTCACAGGAATGGTTCAAAGCATAGTCAGTAAGAAGAGTCAGTCTTCTTGTACTTAAGTCGGCATGGTGCCTTTTGTATTTAATTCCGATGCAATATCTGTGTTTCATCTTCAATAAGAAGGTCCAAGGGATACAGTAAACAAATAGTGAAGCATCGGAATCTGAAACTGGTCTCACAGGAAATGTTCAAAACATAGACAGTAAGTAGAGTCAGTCTTCTTGTACTTAAGTCGGCATTGTGCCTTTTCTATTAAATTCCGATGCAATTTCTGTGTTTCGTCGTCAATAAGAAGGTCCAAGGAATACAGTAAACCTGAAGTGAAGCGTCGGAATCTAAAACCCGTCTCACAGGAAAGGTTCAAATCATAGAGAGTAAGAAGAGCCAGCCATCTTGTATTTGAGTCGGCATTGTGCCTTTTGTATTTAATTCCGATTCAATTTCTGTGTTTCATCGTCAATAAGGAGTTCCAAGAGATACAGTAAACCTAAAGTTAAGCATCGGAATCTATAACTAGTGTCACAGGAATGGTTCAAAACATAGTCAGTAAGATGAGTCAGTGATCTCGTACTTAAGTCGGCATTGTGCCGTTTCTATTTAATTCCGGTGCAATTTCTATGTTTCATCATCAAGAAGTAGGTCAGAGGGATACAGTAAACCTGAAGTGAAGCATCAGAATCTGTAACTAGTGTCACAGGAATGGTTCAAAGCATAGACCGTAAGAAGAGTCAGTCTACTTGTACTAAAGTCGGAATTGTGCCTTTTGTGTTTAATTCCGATGCAATTTCTGTGTTTCATCGTCAATAAGAAGGTCCAAGGGAAACAGTACACATGAAGTGAAGCATCGGAATCTATAACTAGTGTCTCAGGAAAGGTTCAAATCATAGACTGTAAGAAGAGTCAGTCTTCTTGTACTTAAGTCGGCATTGTGCCTTTCGTACTTAATTCCGATGCAATTTCGGTCTTTCATCGTCAATAAGAAGGTCCAAGGGATACAGTAAACCAGAAGTGAAGCATCGGAATCTATAACTAGTGTCACAGGTTCGGTTCAATACATAGACAGTAAGAAGAGTCAGTCTACTTGTACTTAAGTCGGCATTGTGCCTTTTCTATATTATTCCGATGCAATTTCTGTGTTTCATCGTCAATAAGAAGGTCGGAGGTATACAGTGCACCTGAAGTGAAGCATCGAAATCTATAACTAGTGTCGCAGGAATGGTTCAAATCATAGACAGTAAGAAGAGTCAGTCTTCTTGTAATTATGTCGGCATTGTGCCTTTTCTATTTAATTCCGACGCAATTTCTGTGTTTGATCGACAATATGAAGGTCAGAGGGATACAGTAAACCTGAAGTGAAGCATCGGAATCTATAACTAGTGTCACAGGAATGGTTCAGAACATAGACAGTAGAAAGAGTGAGTCTTCTTGTACTTGAACCGGCATTGTGCGTTTTGTTTTTAATTCCGATGCTATTTCTGTTTTTCATCGTCAACAAGAAGGTCAGAGGGATACAGTAAACCTGAAGTGAAGCATCGCAATCTATAACTAGTGTCACAGGAGTGGTTCAAAACATAGACAGTAGGAACAGTCTGTCTTTTTGTACTTAAATCGGCATTGTGCCTGTTCTATTTAATTCCGATGCAATTTCTATGTTTCATCGTCAATAAGAAGGACAGAGGGATACAGTAAACCTGAAGTGAAGCATCGGAATCTATAACTAGTGTCACAGGAATGGTTCATAAAATAGACAGTAGGAAGAGTCAGTCTTCTTGTACTTAAGTCGGCATTGTGCCTTTGGTATTTAATTCCGATGCATTTTCTGTGTTTCATCGTCAATATGAAGGTCCAAGGGATACAGTAAACCTGAAGTGAGGCATCGGAATCTATAACTAGTGTCACAAGAATGGTTCAAAATATAGACCGTAAGAAGAGTCAGTCTTCTTGTACTTAAGTCGGCATTGTGCCTTTTCTGTTTAATTCCGATGCAATTTCTGTGGGTCATCGTCAATAAGAAGGGCAGAGGGATACAGTAAACCTGAAGTGAGGCATCGAAATCTATAAGAAGTGCCGCAGGAATGGTTCAAAACATAGTCAGTAAGAAGAGTCAGTCTTCTTGTACTTCAGTCGGCATTGTGCCTTTTCTATTTAATTCCGATGCTATTTCTGTGTTTCATCGTCAATAAAAAGGTCAGAGGGATACAGTAAACCTGAAGTGAAGCATCGGAATCTATAAGTTGTGTCACAGGAATGGTTCCAAACATAGTCAGTAAGAAGAGTCAGTCTTCTTGTACTTAAGTCGGCATTGTGCCTTTCGTATTTAATTCCGATGCAATTTCGGTGTTTCATCGTCAATAAGAAGGTTCAAGGGATACAGTAAACCTGAAGTGAAGCATCGGAATCTATAACTAGTGTCAAAGGTTCGGTTCAAAACATAGACAGTAAGAAGAGTCTGTCTTCTTGTACTTAAGTCGCCATTGTGCCTTTTCTATTTAATTCCGAAGCAATTTCTGTGTTTCATAACTAAAAAGAAGGTCAGAGTGATACAGTAAACCTGAAGTGAAGTATCGGACTCTATAACTAGTGCCACAGGAATGGTTCAAAACATAGTCAGTAAGAAGAGTCAGTCTTCTTGTACTTAAGTCAGCATTGTGCCTTTCTATTTAATTCCGATGCAATATCTGTGTTTCATCGTCAATAACAAGGGCAGAGGGATACAGTAAACCTGAAGTGAGGCATCGGAATCTATAACTAGTGTCACAGGAATGGTTCAAACATAGTCAGTAAGAAGAGTCAGTCTTCTTGTACTTAAGTCGGCATTGTGCCTTTTGTATTTAATTTCGATGCATTTACTATGTTTCATCGTCAATAAGAGGGTCAGAGGGATACAGTAAACCTGAAGTGAAGCATCATAATCTATAACTATAGTCACAGGAATGGTTCAAAACATAGACAGTAAGAAGAGTCAGTCTTCTTGTACTTACGTTGGCATTGTGCCTTTTCTATTTAATTCCGATGCAATTTCTGTGTTTCATCGTCAATATGAATGTCAGAGGGATACAGTAAACCTGAAGTGAAGCATCGGAATCTATAGCTAGTGTCACAGGAATGGTTCAAATCATAGACAGTATAAAGAGTCAGTCTTCTTGTACTTGTGCCGGCATTGTGCATTTTGTATTTAATTCCGATGCAATTTCTGATTTTCATCGTCAATAAGAAGGTCAGGGGGATACAGTAAACCTGAAGTAAAGCATCGGAATCTATATCTAATGTCACAGGAATGGTTCAAAACATAGACAGTAGGAAGAGTCAGTCTTCTTGTACTTAAGTCGGCATTGTGCCTTTTCTATTTAATTCCGATTCAATTTCTATGTTTCATCGTCGATAAGAAGGTCAGAGGGATACACTAAACCTGAAGTAAAGCATTGGAATCTATAAGTGGTGTCACAGGAATGGTTCAAAATATAGTCAGTAAGGAGAGACAGTCTTCTTGTACTTAAGTCGGCATTGTGCCTTTCGTATTTAATTCCGATGCAATTTCGGTGTTTCATCGTCAATAAGAAGGTCCAAGTGATACAGTAAACCTGAAGTGAAGCATCGGAATCTATAACTAGTGTCACAGGAATGGTTCAAAACATAGACAGTAGGACGAGTCAGTGTTCATGTACTTAAGTCGGCATTGTGCCTCGTCTATATAATTCCGATGCAATTTCTGTGTTTCATTATCAATAAGAAGGTCCAAGGGATACAGTAAACCTGAAGTGAGGCATCGGAATCCGTAACTAGTGTCACAGCAATGGTTCAAAACATAGCCAGTAAGAAGAGTCAGTCTTCTTGTACTTAAGTCGGCATTGTGCCTTTTCTATATATTTCCGATGCAATTTCTGTGTTTCATCGTCCATAAGAAGGTCAGAGGGATACAGTAAACCTGAACTGAAGCATCGGAAACTATAAGTGGTGTCACAGGAATCGTTCAAAATATAGTCAGTAAGAAGAGACAGTCTTCTTGTACTTAAAACGGCATTGTGCCTTTCGTATTTAATTCCGATGCAATTTCGGTGTTTCATCGTCAGTAAGAAGGTCCAAGTGACACAGTAAACCTGAAGTGAAGCATCGGAAACTATCACTAGTGTCACGGGTTCGGTTCAAAACATAGACAGTAAGTAGAGTCAGTCTTCTAGTACTTAAGTTGGCATTGAGCCATTTCTACTTCATTCTCATTCAATTGATGTGTTTCATCGTCAATATGAAGGTCAGAGGGATACAGTAAACCTTAAGTGAAGCATCGGAGTCTATAACTAGTGTTACAGGAATGGTTCAAAACATAGTCAGTAAGATGAGTCAGTCTTCTAGCACTTAAGTCTGCATTGTGCCTTTTGTATTTAATTCCGATGCAATTTCTGTGTTTCGTCGTCAATGAGAAGGTCAGAGGGAGACAGTAAACCTGAAGTGAATTATAAGAATCTATAACTAGTGTCACAGGAATGGTTCAAAGCATAGCCAGTAAGAAGAATCTGTCTACTTGTACTTAAGTCGGCAATTTGCCTTTTGTATTTATTTCGATGAAATTTCTGTGTTTCATCGTCAATAAGAAGGTCCAACGGATAGAGTACGCCTGAAGCGAAGCATCGGAATCTATAACTAGTGTCACAGGAATGGTTCAACTCATAGACAGTAAGAAGAGTCAGTCTTCTTGTACTTAAGTCGGCATTGTGCCTTTTCTATTTAATTCCGATGCAATATCCCTGTTTCATCGTTAATAAGAAAGTTAGAGGGATACAGTAAACCTTAAGTGAAGCATCGGAATCTATAACAAGTGTCACAGGAATGGTTCAAACATAGTCAGTAAGAAGAGTCAGTCTTCTTGTACCTAAGTCGTCATGGTGCCTTTTGTATTTAATTCCGATGCAATTTCTGTGTTTCATCGTCAATAAGAAGGTCCAAGGGATACAGTAAACATACAGTGAAGCATCGGAATCTAAAACTGGTCTCACAGGAAATGTTCAAAGCATAGTAAGTAAGAAGAGTCAGTCTTCTTGTACTTAAGCCGGCATTGTGCCTTTTGTATTTAATTCCGATGCAACTTCTGTGTTTCATCGTCCATAGGAAGGTCCAGGGGATACAGTAAACCTGAAGTGAGGCATCGGAATCTGTTACTACTGTCACAGGAATGGTTCAAAACATAGACAGTAAGAAGAGTCAGTCTTCTTGTACATAAGTCAGCATTGAGCCTTTTCTATTAATTTCCGATGCAATTTCTGTGTTTCATCGTCAATAAGAGGGTCAGAGGGATACAGTAAACCTGAAGTGAGGCATCGGAATCTATAACTAGTGTCACAGGAATGGTTCAAAACATAGACAGTAAGAAGAGTCAGTCTTCTTGTACTTAAGACAGCATTGTGCCTTTTCTATTTCATTCCAATGCAATTTCTGTGTTTCATCGTCAATAAGAAGGTCAGAGGGATACAGTAAACCTGAAGTGAAGCAGCGGAATCTATAACTAGTGTCACAGGGATGGTTCAAATCGTATACAGTAGGAAGAGTCAGTCTTCTTGTACTGAAGTCGGCATTGTGCCTTTTCTATTTAATTCCGATGCAATTTCTGTCTTTCATCGTCAATAAGAAGGTTAGAGGGATACAGTAAAACTGAAGTGAAGCATCAGAATCTATAACTAGTGTCACAGGAGTGGTTCAAAGCATAGACAGTAAGAAGAGTCAGTCTACTTGTACTTAAGTCGGCATTGTGCCTTTTGTATTTAATCCCTATGCAATTTCTGTGTTTCATCCTCAATACGAAGGTCCAAGGGATACAGTACACCTGAAGTGAAGCATCGGAATCTATAACTAGTGTCACAGGAATGGTTCAAATCATAGACAGTAAGAAGAGTCAGTCTTCTTGTACTTAAGTCGGCATTGTGCCTTTTGTATTTTATTCCGATGCAATTTCTGTGTTTCATCGTCAATAAGAAGGTCAGAGGGATACAGTAAAACTGAAGTGAAGCATCAGAATCTATAACTAGTGTCACAGGAATGGTTCAAAACATAGTCAGTAAGAGGAGTCAGTCTTCTTGTACCTAAGTCGGCATGGTGCCTTTTGTATTTAATTCCGATGCAATTTCTGTGTTTCATCGTCAATAAGAAGGTCCAAGGGATACAGTAAACATACAGTGAAGCATCGGAATCTAAGACTGGTCTCACAGGAAATGTTCAAAGCATAGACAGTAAGAAGAGTCAGTCTTCTTGTACTTAAGCCGGCATTGTGCCTTTTGTATTTAATTCCGATGCAACTTCTGTGTATCATCGTCAATAAGGATTACCAGGGGATACAGTGAACCTGAAGTGAGGCATCGGAATCTGTTACTACTGTCACAGGAATGGTTCAAAACATAGACAGTAAGAAGAGTCAGTCTTCTTGTACATAAGTCAGCATTGTGCCTTTTCAATTAATTTCCGATGCAATTTCTGTGTTTCATCGTCAATAAGAGGGTCAGAGGGATACAGTAAACCTGAAGTGAGGCATCGGAATCTATAACTAGTGTCACAGGAATGGTTCAAAACATAGACAGTAAGAAGAGTCAGTCTTCTTGTACTTATGTCGGCATTGTGCCTTTTCTATTTAATTCCGATGCAATTTCTGTGTTTCATCATCAAGAAGAAGGTCAGAGGGATACAGTAAACCTGAAGTGAAGCATCGGAATGTATAACTAGTGACACAGGAATGGTTCAAAACATAGACAGTGGGAAGTGTCAGTCTTCTTGTACTTGAGTCGGCATTGTGCCTTTTGTATTTAATTCCGATGCAATTTCTGTGTTTCATCGTCAATAAGAAGGTCAGAGGGATACAGTAAACCTGAAGTGAAGCATCGGAATCTATTACAAGTGTCACAGGAATGGTTCAAAAAATATACAGTAGGAGGGGTCATTCTTCTTTTACTTAAGTCGGCATTGTGCCTTTTCTATTTAATTCCGATGCAATTTCTGTGTTTCATCATCAAGAAGAAGGTCAGAGGAATACAGTAAACCTGAAGTGAAGCATCGGAATGTATAACTAGTGACACAGGAATGGTTCAAAACATAGACAGTAGGAAGTGTCAGTCTTCTTGTACTTGAGTCGGCATTGTGCCTTTTGTATTTAATTCCGATGCAATTTCTGTGTTTCATCGTCAATAAGAAGGTCAGAGGGATACAGCAAACCTGAAGTGAAGCATCGGATCTATAACTAGTGTCGCAGGAATGGTTCAAATCATAGACAGTAAGAAGAGTCAGTCTTCTTGTACTTATGTCGGCATTGTAAATTTTCTATTTAATTCCGATGCAATTTCTGTGTTTCATCATCAAGAAGAAGGTCAGAGGGATACAGTAAACCTGAAGTGAAGCATCGGAATGTATAACTAGTGACACAGGAATGGTTCAAAACATAGACAGTAGGAAGTGTCAGTCTTCTTGTACTTGAGTCGGCATTGTGCCTTTTGTATTTAATTCCGATGCAATTTCTGTGTTTCATCGTCAATAAGAAGGTCAGAGGGATACAGTAAACCTGAAGTGAAGCATCGGAATCTATTACAAGTGTCACAGGAATGGTTCAAAAAATAGACAGTAGGAGGAGTCATTCTTCTTGTACTTAAGTCGGCATTGTGCCTTTTGTATTTAATTCCGATGCAATTTCTGTGTTTCAACGTCAATAAGAAGGTCCAAGATATACAGTAAACATATAGTGAAGCATCGGAATCTAAATCTGGTCTCACAGGAAATGTTCAAAGCATAGTCAGTAACAAGAGTCAGTCTTCTTGTACATAAGTCGGCATTGTGCCTTTTCTATTTAAGTCCGATGAAATTTCTGCGTTTCGTCGTCAATAAGAAGGTCCAAGGGATACAGTAAACCTGAAGTGAATCATCGGAATCTAATACCGGTCTCACAGGAAAGGTTCAAAGCATAGTGAGTAAGAAGAGCCAGTCATCTTGTATTTGAGTCGGCATTGTGCCTTTTGTATTTAATTCCGATGCAATTTCTGTGTTTCATCGTCAATAAGAAGGTCAGAGGCATACAGTAAAACTGAAGTGAAGCATCAGAATCTATAACTAATGTCACAGGAATGGTTCAAAACATAGACAGTAAGAAGAGTCAGTCTACTTGTACTTAAGTCAGCATTGTGCCTTTTGTATTTAATTCCGATGCAATTTCTGTGTTTCATCGTTAATAAGAAGGTCCAAGATATACAGTAAACATATAGTGAAGCATCGGAATCTAAATCTGGTCTCACAGGAAATGTTCAAAACTTAGTCAGTAAGAAGAGTCAGTCTTCTTGTACGTAAGTCGGCATTGTGCCTTTTCTATTTAAGTCCGATGAAATTTCTGCGTTTCGTCGTCAATAAGAAGGTCCAAGGGATACAGTACACCTGAAGTGAAGCATCGGAATCTATAACTAGTGTCACAGGAATAGTTCAAATCATAGACAGTAACAAGGGTCAGTCTTCTTGTACTTAAGTCAGCATTGTGCCTTTTCTATTTAATTCCGATGCAATTTCTGGTTTTCATCTTCAAGAAGAAGGTCAGAGGGATACAGTAAACCTGAAGAGAAGCATCGGAATGTATAACTAATCTCACAGGAATGGTTCAAAACACAGACAGTAGGAAGAGTTTGTCTTCTTGTACTTTAGTCGGCATTGTGCCTTTAGTATTTAATTCCGATGCAATTTCTGTGTTTCATCGTCAATAAGAAGGTCAGAGGGATACAGTAAACCTGAAGTGAACCATCGGAATCTATAACTAGTGTCACAGGTACGGTTCAAAACATTGTCAGTAGGAAGAGTCAGTCTTCTTGTACTTAAGTCGGCATTGTGCCTTTTCCATTTAATTATAATGCAATATCTCTGTTTCATCGTCAATATGAAAGTTAGAGGGATACAGTAAACCTTAAGTGAAGCATCGGAATCTATAACAAGTGTCACAGGAATGGTTCAAAACATAGTCAGTAGGAAGAGTCAGTCATCCTGTACCTAAGTCGGCATGGTGCCTTTTCTATTTAATTCCGATGCAATTTCTGTGTTTCATCGTCAATAAGAAGGTCCAAGGGATACAGTAAACATACAGTGAAGCATCGGAATCTAAAACTGGTCTCACAGGAAATGTTCAAAGCATAGTAAGTAAGAAGAGTCAGTCTTCTTGTACTTAAGCCGGCATTGTGCCTTTTGTATTTAATTCCGATGCAACTTCTGTGTTTCATCGTCAATAGGAAGGTCTAGGGGATACAGTAAACCTGAAGTGAGGCATCGGAATCTGTTACTACTGTCACAGGAATGGTTCAAAACATAGACAGTAAGAAGAGTCAGTCTTCTTGTACATAAGTCAGCATTGTGCCTTTTCTATTAATTTCCGATGCAATTTCTGTGTTTCATCGTCAATAAGAGGGTCAGAGGGATACAGTAAACCTGAAGTGAGGCATCGGAATCTATAACTAGTGTCACAGGAATGGTTCAAAACATAGACAGTAAGATGAGTCAGTCTTCTTGTACTTAAGACAGCATTGTGCCTTTTCTATTTCATTCCAATGCAATTTCTGTGTTTCATCGTCAATAAGAAGGTCAGAGGGATACAGTAAACCTGAAGTGAAGCAGCGGAATCTATAACTAGTGTCACAGGGATGGTTCAAATCGTATACAGTAGGAAGAGTCAGTCTTCTTGTACTGAAGTCGGCATTGTGCATTTTCTATTTAATTCCGATGCAATTTCTGTCTTTCATCGTCAATAAGAAGGTTAGAGGGATACAGTAAAACTGAAGTGAAGCATCAGAATCTATAACTAGTGTCACAGGAGTGGTTCAAAACATAGACAGTAAGAAGAGTCAGTCTACTTGTACTTAAGTCGGCATTGTGCCTTTTGTATTTAATCCCTATGCAATTTCTGTGTTTCATCCTCAATACGAAGGTCCAAGGGATACAGTACACCTGAAGTGAAGCATCGGAATCTATAACTAGTGTCACAGGAATGGTTCAAATCATAGACAGTAAGAAGAGTCAGTCTTCTTGTACTTAAGTCGGCATTGTGCCTTTTGTATTTTATTCCGATGCAATTTCTGTGTTTCATCGTCAATAAGAAGGTCAGAGGGATACAGTAAAACTGAAGTGAAGCATCAGAATCTATAACTAGTGTCACAGGAATGGTTCAAAACATAGTCAGTAAGAGGAGTCAGTCTTCTTGTACCTAAGTCGGCATGGTGCCTTTTGTATTTAATTCCGATGCAATTTCTGTGTTTCATCGTCAATAAGAAGGTCCAAGGGGTACAGTAAACATACAGTGAAGCATCGGAATCTAAGACTGGTCTCACAGGAAATGTTCAAAGCATAGACAGTAAGAAGAGTCAGTCTTCTTGTACTTAAGCCGGCATTGTGCCTTTTGTATTTAATTCCGATGCAACTTCTGTGTATCATCGTCAATAAGGATTACCAGGGGATACAGTGAACCTGAAGTGAGGCATCGGAATCTGTTACTACTGTCACAGGAATGGTTCAAAACATAGACAGTAAGAAGAGTCAGTCTTCTTGTACATAAGTCAGCATTGTGCCTTTTCTATTAATTTCCGATGCAATTTCTGTGTTTCATCGTCAATAAGAGGGTCAGAGGGATACAGTAAACCTGAAGTGAGGCATCGGAATCTATAACTAGTGTCACAGGAATGGTTCAAAACATAGACAGTAAGAAGAGTCAGTCTTCTTGTACTTATGTCGGCATTGTGCCTTTTCTATTTAATTCCGATGCAATTTCTGTGTTTCATCATCAAGAAGAAGGTCAGAGGGATACAGTAAACCTGAAGTAAAGCATCGGAATGTATAACTAGTGACACAGGAATGGTTCAAAACATAGACAGTGGGAAGTGTCAGTCTTCTTGTACTTGAGTCGGCATTGTGCCTTTTGTATTTAATTCCGATGCAATTTCTGTGTTTCATCGTCAATAAGAAGGTCAGAGGGATACAGTAAACCTGAAGTGAAGCATCGGAATCTATTACAAGTGTCACAGGAATGGTTCAAAAAATCTACAGTAGGAGGGGTCATTCTTCTTTTACTTAAGTCGGCATTGTGCCTTTTCTATTTAATTCCGATGCAATTTCTGTGTTTCATCATCAAGAAAAAGGTCAGAGGAATACAGTAAACCTGAAGTGAAGCATCGGAATGTATAACTAGTGACACAGGAATGGTTCAAAACATAGACAGTAGGAAGTGTCAGTCTTCTTGTACTTGAGTCGGCATTGTGCCTTTTGTATTTAATTCCGATGCAATTTCTGTGTTTCATCGTCAATAAGAAGGTCAGAGGGATACAGCAAACCTGAAGTGAAGCATCGGATCTATAACTAGTGTCGCAGGAATGGTTCAAATCATAGACAGTAAGAAGAGTCAGTCTTCTTGTACTTATGTCGGCATTATAAATTTTCTATTTAATTCCGATGCAATTTCTGTGTTTCATCATCAAGAAGAAGGTCAGAGGGATACAGTAAACCTGAAGTGAAGCATCGGAATGTATAACTAGTGACACAGGAATGGTTCAAATCATAGACAGTAGGAAGTGTCAGTCTTCTTGTACTTGAGTCGGCATTGTGCCTTTTGTATTTAATTCCGATGCAATTTCTGTGTTTCATCGTCAATAAGAAGGTCAGAGGGATACAGTAAACCTGAAGTGAAGCATCGGAATCTATTACAAGTGTCACAGGAATGGTTCAAAAAATAGACAGTAGGAGGAGTCATTCTTCTTGTACTTAAGTCGGCATTGTGCCTTTTGTATTTAATTCCGATGCAATTGCTGTGTTTCAACGTCAATAAGAAGGTCCAAGATATACAGTAAACATATAGTGAAGCATCGGAATCTAAATCTGGTCTCACAGGAAATGTTCAAAGCATAGTCAGTAACAAGAGTCAGTCTTCTTGTACATAAGTCGGCATTGTGCCTTTTCTATTTAAGTCCGATGAAATTTCTGCGTTTCGTCGTCAATAAGAAGGTCCAAGGGATACAGTAAACCTGAAGTGAATCATCGGAATCTAATACCGGTCTCACAGGAAAGGTTCAAAGCATAGTGAGTAAGAAGAGCCAGTCATCTTGTATTTGAGTCGGCATTGTGCCTTTTGTATTTAATTCCGATGCAATTTCTGTGTTTCATCGTCAATAAGAAGGTCAGAGGCATACAGTAAAACTGAAGTGAAGCATCAGAATCTATAACTAATGTCACAGGAATGGTTCAAAACATAGACAGTAAGAAGAGTCAGTCTACTTGTACTTAAGTCAGCATTGTGCCTTTTCTATTTAATTCCGATGCAATTTCTGGTTTTCATCTTCAAGAAGAAGGTCAGAGGGATACAGTAAACCTGAAGAGAAGCATCGGAATGTATCACTAATCTCACAGGAATGGTTCAAAACACAGACAGTAGGAAGAGTTTGTCTTCTTGTACTTTAGTCGGCATTGTGCCTTTTGTATTTAATTCCGATGCAATTTCTGTGTTTCATCGTCAATAAGAAGGTCAGAGGGATACAGTAAACCTGAAGTGAACCATCGGAATCTATAACTAGTGTCACAGGTACGGTTCAAAACATTGACAGTAGGAAGAGTCAGTCTTCTTGTACTTAAATCGGCATTGTGCCTTTTCCATTTAATTATAATGCAATATCTCTGTTTCATCGTCAATATGAAAGTTAGAGGGATACAGTAAACCTTAAGTGAAGCATCGGAATCTATAACAAGTGTCACAGGAAATGTTCAAAGCATAGTCAGTAACAAGAGTCAGTCTTCTTGTACATAAGTCGGCATTGTGCCTTTTCTATTTAATTCCGATGCAACTTCTGTGTTTCATCGTCAATAGGAAGGTCCAGGGGATACAGTAAACCTGAAGTGAGGCATCGGAATCTGTTACTACTGTCACAGGAATGGTTCAAAACATAGACAGTAAGAAGAGTCAGTCTTCTTGTACATAAGTCAGCATTGTGCCTTTTCTATTAATTTCCGATGCAATTTCTGTGTTTCATCGCCAATAAGAGGGTCAGAGGGATACAGTATACCTGAAGTGAGGCATCGGAATCTATAACTAGTGTCACAGGAATGGCTCAAAACATAGACAGTAAGAAGAGTCAGTCTACTTGTACGTCAGTCGGCATTGTGCCTTTTGTATTTAATTCCGATGCAATTTCTGTGTTTCATCGTCAATAAGAAGGTCCAAGGGATACAGCACACCTGAAGTGAAGAATCGGAATCTATAACTACTGTCACAGGAATGGTTGAAATCATAGACAGTGGGAAGAGTCAGTGTTGTTGTACTTATGTCGGCATTGTGCCTTTTCTATTTAAATCCGAAGCAATTTCTGTGTTTCATCGTCAATAAGAAGATCAGAGGGATACAGAAAACCTGACGTGAAATATCGGAATCTATAACTAGTGTCACAGGATTGGTTCAAAACATAGACAGTAGGAAGAGTCAGTCTTCTTGTACTTGAGTCGGCATTGTGATTTTTGTATTTAATTCCGATGCAATTTCTGTGGTTCATCGTCAATAAGAGGGTCAGAGGGATACAGTGAACCTGTAGTGAGGCATCAGAATCAATAACTAGTGTCACAGGAATGGTTCAAATCACAGACAGTAAGAAGAGTCAGTCTTCTTGTACTTAAGTCGGCATTGTGCATTTTCTATTTAATTCCGATGCAATTTCTGTGTTTCATCATCAAGACGAAGGTCAGAGGGATACACTAAACCTGAAGCGAAGCATCGGATTGTATAAGTAGTGTCACAGGAATGGTTCAAAACATAGACAGTAGGAAGAGTCAGTCTTCTTGTACTTGAGTCGCCATTGTGCCTTTTGTATTTAATTCCGATGCAATTTCTGTGTTTCATCGTCAATAAGAAGGTCGGAGGGATACAGTAAACCTGAAGTGAAGCATCGGAATCTATAACAAGTGTCAGAGGAATGGTTCAAAAAATAGACAGTAGGAGGAGTCATTTTTCTTGTACTTAAGTCGGCATTGTGCCTTTTGAATTTAATTCCGATGCAATTTCTGTGTTTCATCATCTATACGAAGGTCCATGGGATACAGTAAACCTGAAGTGAGGCATCCGAATCTATAACTAGTGTCACAGGAATGGTTCAAAACATAGTCAGTAACAAGAGTCAGTCTTCTTGTACTTAAGTCGGCATGGTGTCTTTTGTATTTAATTCCGATGCAATTTCTGTGTTTCATCGTCAATAAGAAGGTCCAAGATATACAGTAAACATATAGTGAAGCATCGGAATCTAAATCTGGTCTCTCAGGAAATGTTCAAATCATAGTCAGTACGAAGATTCAGTCTTCTTGTACGTAAGTCGGCATTGTGCCTTTTCTATTTAATTCCGATGAAATTTCTGTGTTTCATCGTCAATAGGAAGGTCCAAGGGATACAGTAAACCAGAATTGAAGCATCGGAATCTAGTACCGGTCTCACAGGAAAGGTTCAAAGCATAGTGAGTAAGAAGAGCCAGTCATCTTGTATTAGAGTCGGCATTGTGCCTTTTGTATTTAATTCCGATGCAATTTCTAAGTTTCATCGTCAATAAGAAGGTCAGGGGAATACAGTAAACCTGAAGTGAAGCATCGGAATCTATATCTAGTGTCACAGGAATGGTTCAATACATAGACAGTAGGAAGAGACAGTCTTCTTGTACTTAAGTCGGCATTGTGCCTTTTGTATTTAATTCCGATGCAATTTCTGTGTTTCATCGTCAATAAGAAGGTCAGAGGCATACAGTAAAATCGAAGTGAAGCATCAGAATCTATAACTAGTGTCACAGGAATGGTTCAAAACATGGACAGTAAGAAGAGTCAGTCTACTTGTACAAAAGTCGGCATTGTGCCTTTTGTATTTAATCCCTATGCAATTTCTGTGTTTCATCGTCAATAAGAAGGTCCAAGGCATACAGTACACCTGAAGTGAAGCATCGGAATCTATAACTAGTGTCACAGGAATGGTTCAAATCATAGACAGTAAGAAGTGTCAGTCTTCTTGTACTTAAGTCGGCATTGTGCCCTTTCTATTTAATTCCGATGCAATTTCTGGGTTTCATCATCAAGAAGAAGGTCAGAGGGATACAGTAAACCTGAAGTGAAGCATCGGAATGCGTTACTAGTCTCACAGGAATGGTTCAAAACATAGACAGTAGGAAGAGTCAGTCTTCATGTACTTTAGTCGGCATTGTGCCTTTTGTATTTAATTCCGATGCAATTTCTGTGTTTCATCGTCAGTAAGAAGGTCAGAGGGATACAGTAAACCTGAAGTGAACCATCGGAATCTATAACTAGTGTCACAGGTATGGTTCAAAACATTGACAGTAGGAAGAGTCAGTCTTCTTGTACTTACGTCGGCATTGTGCCTTTTCTATTTAATTCCGATGCAATATCTCTGTTTCATCGTCAATAAGAAAGTCAGAGGGATACAGTAAACCTGAAGTGAAGCATCGGAATCTATAACAAGTGTCACAGGAATGGTTCAAAACATAGTCAGTAAGAAGAGTCAGTCTTCTTGTACCTAAGTCGACATGATGCCTTTTGTATTTAATTCCGATGTAATTTCTGTGTTTCATCGTCAATAAGAAGGTCCAAGGGTACAGTAAACATACAGTGAAGCATCGGAATCTAAAACTGGTCTCACAGGAAATGTTCAAAGCATAGTAAGTAAGAAGAGTCAGTCTTCTTGTACTTAAGTCGGCAATGTGCCTTTTCTATTTAATTCCGAAGCAATATCTGTGTTTCGTCGTCAATAAGAAGGTCCAAGGGATACAGTAAACCTGAAGTGAAGCATCGGAATTTAAAACCGGTCTCACAGGAAAGGTTCAAAACATAGAGAGTAAGAAGAGCCAGTCTTCTTGTACTTAAGTCAGCTTTGTGCCTTTTCTATATAATTCCGATGCAATTTCTGTGTTTTATCGTCAATAAGAAGGTCTGAGGGATACAGTAAACTTGAAGGAAGCATCGGAATCTATAACTAGTGTCACAGGAATGGTTCAAAACATTGACAATAGGAAGAGTCAGTCTTCTTTCACTTAAGTCGGCATTGTGCCTTTTGTATTTAATTCCGATGTAATTTCTAAGTTTCATCGTTAATAAGAAGGTCAGTGGGATACAGTAAACCTGAAGTGAAGCATCGGAATCTATAACTAGTGTCACAGGATTGGTTAAAAACATTGACAGTAAGAGGAGTGAGTCTCCTTGTACTTAAGTCGGCATTGTGCCTTTTCTATTTAATTCCGATGCAATTTCTCTGTATCATCGTCAATAAGAAAGTCAGAGGGATACAGTAAACCTGAAGTGAAGCATCGGAATCTATAACAAGTGTCACAGCAATGGTTCAAAAAATAGACAGTAGTAAGAGTCAGTCTTCTTGTACCTAAGTCGGCATTGTGCCTTTTGTATTTAATTCCGATGCAATTTCTGTGTTTCATCGTCTATAAGAAGGTCCAAGGGATACAGTAAATATGAAGTGAAGCATCGGAATCTAAAACCGGTCTCACAGGAAAGGTTCAAAACATAGAGAGTAAGAAGAGCCGTTCATCTTGTATTTGAGTCGGCATTGTGCCTTTTGTATTTAATTCCGATGCAATTTCTAGGTTTCATCGTCAAAAAGAAGGTCAGAGGGATACAGAAAACCTGAAACGGAGCATCGGAATCTATAAATAGTGTCACGGGAATGGTTAAAGGCATAGACAGTAAGAAGAGTCAGTCTTCTTGTTCTTAAGTCGGCATTGTGCCATTAGTATTTAATTCCGATGCATTTTCTGTGTTTCATCGTCAATATGAAGGTCCAAGGGATACAGCAAACCTAAAGTAAAGCATCGGAACCTAAAACTAGTGTCACAAGAATGGTTCAAAACATAGTCAGTAAGAAGAGTCACTCTTCTTGTACTGAAGTCGGCATTGTGCCCTTTCTATTTAATTCCGATGCAATTTCTGTGTTTTATCGTCAATAAGAAGGTCAGAGGGATACAGTAAACCTGAAGTGAAGCATCGGAATCTATAACTAGTGTCACAGGAGTTGTTCAAAACATAGACAGTAGGAAGAGTCAGTCTTCTTGTACATAAGTCGGCATTGTGCCTTTTCTTTTTAATTCCGATGCAATTTCTATGTTTCATCGTCAATAAGGAGGTCAGAGGGATACAGTAAACCTGATGTGAAGCATCGGAATCTATAATTAGTGTCACAGGAATGGTTCCAAACATAGACAGTAATAAGAGTCAGTCTTCTTGTACTTAAGTCGGCATTGTGCCTTTTGTATTTAATTCCGATGCAATTTCTGTGTTTCATCGTCAATAAGAAGGTCGGAGGTATACAGTGCACCTGAAGTGATACATCGGAATCTATAACTAGTGTCGCAGGAATGGTTCAAATCATAGACAGTAAGAAGAGTCAGTCTTCTTGTACTTAAGTCGGCATTGTGCCTTTTGTATTTAATTCCGATGCAATTTCTGTGTTTCATCGTCAATAAGAAGGTCCAAGGGATACAGCACACCTGAAGTGAAGAATCGGAATCTATAACTACTGTCACAGGAATGGTTGAAATCATAGACAGTGGGAAGAGTCAGTGTTGTTGTACTTATGTCGGCATTGTGCCTTTTCTATTTAAATCCGAAGCAATTTCTGTGTTTCATCGTCAATAAGAAGATCAGAGGGATACAGAAAACCTGACGTGAAATATCGGAATCTATAACTAGTGTCACAGGATTGGTTCAAAACATAGACAGTAGGAAGAGTCAGTCTTCTTGTACTTGAGTCGGCATTGTGATTTTTGTATTTAATTCCGATGCAATTTCTGTGGTTCATCGTCAATAAGAGGGTCAGAGGGATACAGTGAACCTGTAGTGAGGCATCAGAATCAATAACTAGTGTCACAGGAATGGTTCAAATCACAGACAGTAAGAAGAGTCAGTCTTCTTGTACTTAAGTCGGCATTGTGCATTTTCTATTTAATTCCGATGCAATTTCTGTGTTTCATCATCAAGACGAAGGTCAGAGGGATACACTAAACCTGAAGCGAAGCATCGGATTGTATAAGTAGTGTCACAGGAATGGTTCAAAACATAGACAGTAGGAAGAGTCAGTCTTCTTGTACTTGAGTCGCCATTGTGCCTTTTGTATTAATTTCCGATGCAATTTCTGTGTTTCATCGTCAATAAGAAGGTCGGAGGGATACAGTAAACCTGAAGTGAAGCATCGGAATCTATAACAAGTGTCAGAGGAATGGTTCAAAAAATAGGCAGTAGGAGGAGTCATTCTTCTTGTACTTAAGTCGGCATTGTGCCTTTTGAATTTAATTCCGATGCAATTTCTGTGTTTCATCATCTATACGAAGGTCCATGGGATACAGTAAACCTGAAGTGAGGCATCCGAATCTATAACTAGTGTCACAGGAATGGTTCAAATCATAGTCAGTAACAAGAGTCAGTCTTCTTGTACTTAAGTCGGCATGGTGTCTTTTGTATTTAATTCCGATGCAATTTCTGTGTTTCATCGTCAATAAGAAGGTCCAAGATATACAGTAAACATATAGTGAAGCATCGGAATCTAAATCTGGTCTCTCAGGAAATGTTCAAATCATAGTCAGTACGAAGAGTCAGTCTTCTTGTACGTAAGTCGGCATTGTGCCTTTTCTATTTAATTCCGATGAAATTTCTGTGTTTCATCGTCAATAAGAAGGTCCAAGGGATACAGTAAACCAGAATTGAAGCATCGGAATCTAGTACCGGTCTCACAGGAAAGGTTCAAAGCATAGTGAGTAAGAAGAGCCAGTCATCTTGTATTAGAGTCGGCATTGTGCCTTTTGTATTTAATTCCGATGCAATTTCTAAGTTTCATCGTCAATAAGAAGGTCAGGGGAATACAGTAAACCTGAAGTGAAGCATCGGAATCTATATCTAGTGTCACAGGAATGGTTCAATACATAGACAGTAGGAAGAGACAGTCTTCTTGTACTTAAGTCGGCATTGTGCCTTTTGTATTTAATTCCGATGCAATTTCTGTGTTTCATCGTCAATAAGAAGGTCAGAGGCATACAGTAAAACTGAAGTGAAGCATCAGAATCTATAACTAGTGTCGAAGGAATGGTTCAAAACATGGACAGTAAGAAGAGTCAGTCTACTTGTACAAAAGTCGGCATTGTGCCTTTTGTATTTAATCCGTATGCAATTTCTGTGTTTCATCGTCAATAAGAAGGTCCAAGGCATACAGTACACCTGAAGTGAAGCATCGGAATCTATAACTAGTGTCACAGGAATGGTTCAAATCATAGACAGTAAGAAGAGTCAGTCTTCTTGTACTTAAGTCGGCATTGTGCCCTTTCTATTTAATTCCGATGCAATTTCTGGGTTTCATCATCAAGAAGAAGGTCAGAGGGATACAGTAAACCTGAAGTGAAGCATCGGAATGTGTTACTAGTCTCACAGGAATGGTTCAAAACATAGACAGTAGGAAGAGTCAGTCTTCATGTACTTTAGTCGGCATTGTGCCTTTTGTATTTAATTCCGATGCAATTTCTGTGTTTCATCGTCAGTAAGAAGGTCAGAGGGATACAGTAAACCTGAAGTGAACCATCGGAATCTATAACTAGTGTCACAGGTATGGTTCAAAACATTGACAGTAGGAAGAGTCAGTCTTCTTGTACTTACGTCGGCATTGTGCCTTTTCTATTTAATTCCGATGCAATATCTCTGTTTCATCGTCAATAAGAAAGTCAGAGGGATACAGTAAACCTGAAGTGAAGCATCGGAATCTATAACAAGTGTCACAGGAATGGTTCAAAACATAGTCAGTAAGAAGAGTCAGTCTTCTTGTACCTAAGTCGACATGATGCCTTTTGTATTTAATTCCGATGTAATTTCTGTGTTTCATCGTCAATAAGAAGGTCCAAGGGTACAGTAAACATAGAGTGAAGCATCGCAATCTAAAACTGGTCTCACAGGAAATGTTCAAAGCATAGTAAGTAAGAAGAGTCAGTCTTCTTGTACTTAAGTCGGCAATGTGCCTTTTCTATTTAATTCCGAAGCAATATCTGTGTTTCGTCGTCAATAAGAAGGTCCAAGGGATACAGTAAACCTGAAGTGAAGCATCGGAATTTAAAACCGGTCTCACAGGAAAGGTTCAAAACATAGAGAGTAAGAAGAGCCAGTCTTCTTGTACTTAAGTCAGCTTTGTGCCTTTTCTATATAATTCCGATGCAATTTCTGTGTTTTATCCTCAATACGAAGGTCTGAGGGATACAGTAAACATGAAGGAAGCATCGGAATCTATAACTAGTGTCACAGGAATGGTTCAAAACATTGACAATAGGAAGAGTCAGTCTTCTTGCACTTAAGTCGGCATTGTGCCTTTTGTATTTAATTCCGATGTAATTTCTAAGTTTCATCGTTAATAAGAAGGTCAGTGGGATACAGTAAACCTGAAGTGAAGCATCGGAATCTATAACTAGTGTCACAGGATTGGTTAAAAACATTGACAGTAAGAAGAGTGAGTCTCCTTGTACTTAAGTCGGCATTGTGCCTTTTCTATTTAATTCCGATGCAATTTCTCTGTATCATCGTTAATAAGAAAGTCAGAGGGATACAGTAAACCTGAAGTGAAGCATCGGAATCTATAACAAGTGTCACAGCAATGGTTCAAAAAATAGACAGTAGTAAGAGTGAGTCTTCTTGTACCTAAGTCGGCATTGTGCCTTTTGTATTTAATTCCGATGCAATTTCTGTGTTTCATCGTCTATAAGAAGGTCCAAGGGATACAGTAAATATGAAGTGAAGCATCGGAATCTAAAACCGGTCTCACAGGAAAGGTTCAAAACATAGAGAGTAAGAAGAGCCGTTCATCTTGTATTTGAGTCGGCATTGTGCCTTTTGTATTTAATTCCGATGCAATTTCTAGGTTTCATCGTCAAAAAGAAGGTCAGAGGGATACAGAAAACCTGAAACGGAGCATCGGAATCTATAACTAGTGTCACGGGAATGGTTAAAGGCATAGACAGTAAGAAGAGTCAGTCTTCTTGTTCTTAAGTCGGCATTGTGCCATTTGTATTTAATTCCGATGCATTTTCTGTGTTTCATCGTCAATATGAAGGTCCAAGGGATACAGCAAACCTAAAGTAAAGCATCGGAACCTAAAACTAGTGTCACAAGAATGGTTCAAAACATAGTCAGTAAGAAGAGTCACTCTTCTTGTACTGAAGTCGGCATTGTGCCCTTTCTATTTTTCCGATGCAATTTCTGTGTTTTATCGTCAATAAGAAGGTCAGAGGGATACAGTAAACCTGAAGTGAAGCATCGGAATCTATAACTAGTGTCACAGGAGTTGTTCAAAACATAGACAGTAGGAAGAGTCAGTCTTCTTGTACATAAGTCGGCATTGTGCCTTTTCTATTTAATTCCGATGCAATTTCTATGTTTCATCGTCAATAAGGAGGTCAGAGGGATACAGTAAACCTGATGTGAAGCATCGGAATCTATAATTAGTGTCACAGGAATGGTTCAAAACATAGACAGTAATAAGAGTCAGTCTTCTTGTACTTAAGTCGGCATTGTGCCTTTTGTATTTAATTCCGATGCAATTTCTGTGTTTCATCGTCAATAAGAAGGTCGGAGGTATACAGTGCACCTGAAGTGATACATCGGAATCTATAACTAGTGTCGCAGGAATGGTTCAAATCATAGACAGTAAGAATAGTCAGTCTTCTTGTACTTATGTCGGCATTGTGCCTTTTCTATTTAATTCCGACGCAATTTCTGTGTTTCATCGACAATATGAAGGTCAGAGGGATACAGTAAACCTGAAGTGAAGCATCGGAATCTATAACTGGTGTCACAGGAATGGTTCAGAACATAGACAGTAGAAAGAGTGAATCTTCTTGTACTTGAACCGGCATTGTGCGTTTTGTTTTTAATTCCGATGCTATTTCTGTTTTTCATCGTCAATAAGAAGGTCAGAGGGATACAGTAAACATGAAGTGAAGCATCGCAATCTATAACTAGTGTCACAGGAATGGTTCAAAACATAGACAGTAGGAACAGTAAGTCTTTTTGTACTTCAGTCGGCATTGTGCTTTTTCTATTTAATTCCGATGAAATTTCTATGTTTCATCGTAATTAAGAAGGACAGAGGGATACAGTAAACCTGAAGTGAGGCATCGAAATCTATAAGTAGTGTCGCAGGAATGGTTCTAAAACATAGTCAGTAAGAAGAGTCAGTCTTCTTGTACTTAAGTCGGCATTGTGCCTTTTCTATTTAATTCCGATGCTATTTCTGTGTTTCGTCGTCAATAAGAAGGTCAGAGGGATACAGTAAACCTGAAGTGAAGCATCGGAATCTATAAGTTGTGTCACAGGAATGGTTCCAAACATAGTCAGTAAGAAGAGTCAGTCTTCTTGTACTTAAGTCGGCATTGTGCCTTTCGTATTTAATTCCGATGCGATTTCGGTGTTTCATCGACAATAAGAAGGTTCAAGGGATACAGTAAACCTGAAGTGAAGCATCGGAATCTATAACTAGTGTCACAGGTTCGGTTCAAAACATAGACAGTAAGAAGAGTCTGTCTTCTTGTACTTAAGTCGGCATTGTGCCATTTCTATTTAATTCCGAAGCAATTTCTGTGTTTCATAACCAAAAAGAAGGTCAGAGTGATACAGTAAACCTGAAGTGAAGCATCGGACTCTATAACTAGTGTCACAACAATGGTTCAAAACATAGCCAGTAAGAAGAGTCAGTCTTCTTGTACTTAAGTCGGCATTGTGCCTTTTGTATTTAATTCCGATGCAATTTCTATGTTTCATCGTCAATAAGAAGGTCCAAGGGATACAGTACACCTGAAGTGAAGCATCGGAATCTATAACTAGTGTCACAGGAATGGTTCAAATCATAGTCAGTAAGAAGAGTCAGTCTTCTTGTACTTAAGTCGGCATTGTGCCTTTTGTATTTAATTCCGATGCAATTTCTGTGTTTCATCGTCAATAAGAGGGCCAGAGGGATACAGTAAACCTGAAGTGAGGCATCAGAATCTATAACTAGTGTCACAGGAATGGTTCAACACATAGACAGTAAGAAGAGTCAGTCTACTTGTACTTAAGTCGGCACTGTGCCTTTTGTATTTAATTCCGATGCAATTTCTGTGTTTCATCGTCAATAAGAAGGTAAAAGAGTTACAGCACACCTGAAGCGAAGAATCGGAATCTATAACTAGTGTCACAGGAGTGGTTCAAATCATAGACAGCGAGAAGAGTCAGTCTTCTTGTACTTATTTCGGCATTGTGCCTTTTCTATTTAAATCCGATGCAATTTCTGTGTTTCATCGCCAATAAGAAGGTCAGAGGGATACAGTAAACCTGAAGTGAATCATCGGAATCTATAACTAGTGTCACAGGATTGGTTCAAAACATAGACAGTAGGAAGAGTCAGTCTTCTCGTACTTGAGTCGGCATTGTGCCTTTTGTATTTAATTCCGACGCAATTGCTGTTTTTCATCGTCAATAAGAAGGTCAGAGGGATACAGTAAACCTGAAGTGAAGCATCGGAATCTATAACGAGTGTCACAGGAATGGTTCAAATCATAGACAGTAGGAAGGTTCAGTCTTCTTGTACTTACGTCGGCATTGTGCCTTTTGCATTTAATTCCGATGCAGCTTCTGTGTTTCAACGTCAATAAGAAGGTCCAAGGGATATTGTAAACCTGAAGTGAAGCATCGGAATCTATAACTAGTGTCACAGGATTGGTTAAAAACATTGACAGTAAGAAGAGTGAGTCTCCTTGTACTTAAGTCGGCATTGTGCCTTTTCTATTTAATTCCGATGCAATTTCTCTGTATCATCGTCAATAAGAAAGTCAGAGGGATACAGTAAACCTGAAGTGAAGCATCGGAATCTATAACAAGTGTCACAGCAATGGTTCAAAAAATAGACAGTAGTAAGAGTGAGTCTTCTTGTACCTAAGTCGGCATTGTGCCTTTTGTATTTAATTCCGATGCAATTTCTGTGTTTCATCGTCTATAAGAAGGTCCAAGGGATACAGTAAATATGAAGTGAAGCATCGGAATCTAAAACCGGTCTCACAGGAAAGGTTCAAAACATAGAGAGTAAGAAGAGCCGTTCATCTTGTATTTGAGTCGGCATTGTGCCTTTTGTATTTAATTCCGATGCAATTTCTAGGTTTCATCGTCAAAAAGAAGGTCAGAGGGATACAGAAAACCTGAAACGGAGCATCGGAATCTATAACTAGTGTCACGGGAATGGTTAAAGGCATAGACAGTAAGAAGAGTCAGTCTTCTTGTTCTTAAGTCGGCATTGTGCCATTTGTATTTAATTCCGATGCATTTTCTGTGTTTCATCGTCAATATGAAGGTCCAAGGGATACAGCAAACCTAAAGTAAAGCATCGGAACCTAAAACTAGTGTCACAAGAATGGTTCAAAACATAGTCAGTAAGAAGAGTCACTCTTCTTGTACTGAAGTCGGCATTGTGCCCTTTCTATTTTTCCGATGCAATTTCTGTGTTTCATCGACAATATGAAGGTCAGAGGGATACAGTAAACCTGAAGTGAAGCATCGGAATCTATAACTAGTGTCACAGGAATGGTTCAGAACATAGACAGTAGAAAGAGTGAATCTTCTTGTACTTGAACCGGCATTGTGCGTTTTGTTTTTAATTCCGATGCTATTTCTGTTTTTCATCGTCAATAAGAAGGTCAGAGGGATACAGTAAACCTGAAGTGAAGCATCGGAATCTATAACTAGTGTCACAGGAGTTGTTCAAAACATAGACAGTAGGAAGAGTCAGTCTTCTTGTACATAAGTCGGCATTGTGCCTTTTCTATTTAATTCCGATGCAATTTCTATGTTTCATCGTCAATAAGGAGGTCAGAGGGATACAGTAAACCTGATGTGAAGCATCGGAATCTATAATTAGTGTCACAGGAATGGTTCAAAACATAGACAGTAATAAGAGTCAGTCTTCTTGTACTTAAGTCGGCATTGTGCCTTTTGTATTTAATTCCGATGCAATTTCTGTGTTTCATCGTCAATAAGAAGGTCGGAGGTATACAGTGCACCTGAAGTGATACATCGGAATCTATAACTAGTGTCGCAGGAATGGTTCAAATCATAGACAGTAAGAATAGTCAGTCTTCTTGTACTTATGTCGGCATTGTGCCTTTTCTATTTAATTCCGACGCAATTTCTGTGTTTCATCGACAATATGAAGGTCAGAGGGATACAGTAAACCTGAAGTGAAGCATCGGAATCTATAACTAGTGTCACAGGAATGGTTCAGAACATAGACAGTAGAAAGAGTGAATCTTCTTGTACTTGAACCGGCATTGTGCGTTTTGTTTTTAATTCCGATGCTATTTCTGTTTTTCATCGTCAATAAGAAGGTCAGAGGGATACAGTAAACATGAAGTGAAGCATCGCAATCTATAACTAGTGTCACAGGAATGGTTCAAAACATAGACAGTAGGAACAGTAAGTCTTTTTGTACTTCAGTCGGCATTGTGCTTTTTCTATTTAATTCCGATGAAATTTCTATGTTTCATCGTAATTAAGAAGGACAGAGGGATACAGTAAACCTGAAGTGAGGCATCGAAATCTATAAGTAGTGTCGCAGGAATGGTTCTAAAACATAGTCAGTAAGAAGAGTCAGTCTTCTTGTACTTAAGTCGGCATTGTGCCTTTTCTATTTAATTCCGATGCTATTTCTGTGTTTCGTCGTCAATAAGAAGGTCAGAGGGATACAGTAAACCTGAAGTGAAGCATCGGAATCTATAAGTTGTGTCACAGGAATGGTTCCAAACATAGTCAGTAAGAAGAGTCAGTCTTCTTGTACTTAAGTCGGCATTGTGCCTTTCGTATTTAATTCCGATGCGATTTCGGTGTTTCATCGACAATAAGAAGGTTCAAGGGATACAGTAAACCTGAAGTGAAGCATCGGAATCTATAACTAGTGTCACAGGTTCGGTTCAAAACATAGACAGTAAGAAGAGTCTGTCTTCTTGTACTTAAGTCGGCATTGTGCCATTTCTATTTAATTCCGAAGCAATTTCTGTGTTTCATAACCAAAAAGAAGGTCAGAGTGATACAGTAAACCTGAAGTGAAGCATCGGACTCTATAACTAGTGTCACAACAATGGTTCAAATCATAGTCAGTAAGAAGAGTCAGTCTTCTTGTACTTAAGTCGGCATTGTGCCTTTGTATTTAATACTGACGCAATTTCTGTGTTTCATCGTCAATATGAAGGTCCAAGGGATACAGTACACCTGAAAATGAAGCATCGGAATCTATAACTAGTGTAACAGGAATGGTTCAAAACATAGTCAGTAAGAAGAGTCAGTCTTCTTGTACTTAAGTCGGCATTGTGCCTTTTCTATTTAATTCCGATGCAATTTCTGTGATTCATCGTCAATAAGAAGGGCAGAGGGATACAATAAACCTGAAGTGAGGCATCGAAATCTATAAGTAGTGTCGCAGGAATGGTTCAAAACATAGCCAGTAAGAAGAGTCAGTCTTCTTGTACTTAAGTCGGCATTGTGCCTTTTGTATTTAATTCCGATGCAATTTCTATGTTTCATCGTCAATAAGAAGGTCCAAGGGATACAGTACACCTGAAGTGAAGCATCGGAATCTATAACTAGTGTCACAGGAATGGTTCAAATCATAGTCAGTAAGAAGAGTCAGTCTTCTTGTACTTAAGTCGGCATTGTGCCTTTTGTATTTAATTCCGATGCAATTTCTGTGTTTCATCGTCAATAAGAGGGCCAGAGGGATACAGTAAACCTGAAGTGAGGCATCAGAATCTATAACTAGTGTCACAGGAATGGTTCAACACATAGACAGTAAGAAGAGTCAGTCTACTTGTACTTAAGTCGGCACTGTGCCTTTTGTATTTAATTCCGATGCAATTTCTGTGTTTCATCGTCAATAAGAAGGTAAAAGAGTTACAGCACACCTGAAGCGAAGAATCGGAATCTATAACTAGTGTCACAGGAGTGGTTCAAATCATAGACAGCGAGAAGAGTCAGTCTTCTTGTACTTATTTCGGCATTGTGCCTTTTCTATTTAAATCCGATGCAATTTCTGTGTTTCATCGCCAATAAGAAGGTCAGAGGGATACAGTAAACCTGAAGTGAATCATCGGAATCTATAACTAGTGTCACAGGATTGGTTGAAAACATAGACAGTAGGAAGAGTCAGTCTTCTCGTACTTGAGTCGGCATTGTGCCTTTTGTATTTAATTCCGACGCAATTGCTGTTTTTCATCGTCAATAAGAAGGTCAGAGGGATACAGTAAACCTGAAGTGAAGCATCGGAATCTATAACGAGTGTCACAGGAATGGTTCAAATCATAGACAGTAGGAAGGTTCAGTCTTCTTGTACTTACGTCGGCATTGTGCCTTTTGCATTTAATTCCGATGCAGCTTCTGTGTTTCAACGTCAATAAGAAGGTCCAAGGGATATTGTAAACCTGAAGTGAGGCATCGGAATTTATATCTAGTGTGACAGGAATGGTTCAAAACATAGACAGTAATAAGAGTCAGTTTTCTTGTACTTAAGTCGGCATTGTGCCTTTTCTGTTTAATTCCGGTGCAATTTCTGTCTTTCATCGCCAATTTGAAGGTCCAAGGGATACAGTAAACCTGAAGTGTGGCATCGGAATCTGTAACTAGTGTCACAGGAATGGTTCAAAACATAGACAGTAGGAAAAGACAGTCTTCTTGTACTTAAGTCGGCATTGTGCCTTTTGTATTTAATTCCGATGCAATTTCTGTGTTTCATCGTCAATAAGAAGGTCAGAGGGATACAGTAAAACTGAAGTGAAGCATCAGAATCTATAACTAATGTCACAGGAATGGTTCAAAACATAGACAGTAAGAAGAGTCAGTCTGCTTGTACTTAAGTCGGCATTAGGCCTTTTGTATTTAATCCCTACGCAATTTCTGTGTTTCATCGTCAATAAGAAGGTCAGAGGGATACAGTACACCTGAAGTGAAGCATCATAATCTATAACTAGTGACACGGGAATGGTTCAAATCATAGACAGTAAGATGAGTCAGTCATCTTGTACTTAAGTCGGTATTGTGCCGTTTTTATTTAATTCTGATGCAATTTCTATGTTTCATCATCAAGAAGTAGGTCAGAGGGATAAAGTAAACCTGAAGTGAAGCATCAGAATGCATAACTAGTGTAACAGGAATGGTTAAAAGCATAGACAGTAAGAAGAGTCAGTCTTCTTGTTCTTAAGTCAGCATTGTGCCATTTGTATTTAATTCCGATGCAATTTCTGTGTTTCATTGTCAATAAGAAGGTCCAAGAGATACTGTAATCATATAGTGAAGCAACGGATTCTAAATCTAGTATCACAGAAATGTTCAAAATATAGTCAGTAAGAAGAGTCAGTCTCCTTGTTCTTAAGTCGGCATTGTGCCTTTTGTATTTAATGCCGATGCAATTTATGTGTTTCATAGTCAATAAGAAGGTCAGAGGGATACAGTAAGCCTGAAGTGAAGCATCGGAATCTATATCTAATGTCACAGGGATGGTTCAAAACGTAGACAGTAGGAAGAGTCAGTCTACTTGTACTTAAGTCGGCATTGTGAAATTTGTATTTAATTCCGATGCAATTTCTGTGTTTCATCGTCAATAAGAAGGTCAGAGGCATACAGTAAAACTGAAGTGAAGCATCGGAATCTATAACTAGTGTCACAGGAATGGTTCATAAAATAGACAGTAGGAAGAGTCAGTCTTCTTGTACTTAAGTCGGCATTGTGCCTTTTGTATTTAATTCCGATGCAATTTCTGTGTTTCATCGTCAATATGAAGGTCCAAGGGATACAGTAAACCTGAAGTGAGGCATCGGAATCTATAACTAGTGTCACAAGAATGGTTCAAAATATAGACCGTAAGAAGAGTCAGTCTTCTTGTACTTAAGTCGGCATTGTGCCTTTTCTGTTTAATTCCGATGCAATTTCTGTGGGTCATCGTCAATAAGAAATGCAGAGGGATACAGTGAACCTGAAGTGAGGCATCGAAATCTATAAGAAGTGAAGCAGGAATGGTTCAAAACATAGTCAGTAAGAAGAGTCAGTCTTCTTGTACTTAAGTCGGCATTGTGCCTTTTCTATTTAATTCCGACGCAATTTCTGTGTTTCATCGACAATATGAAGGTCAAAGGGATACAGTAAACCTGAAGTGAAGCATCGGAATCTATAACTAGTGTCACAGGAATGGTTCAGAACATAGACAGTAGAAAGAGTGAGTCTTCTTGTACTTGAACCGGCATTGTGCGTTTTGTTTTTAATTCCGATGCTATTTCTGTTTTTCATCGTCAACAAGAAGGTCAGAGGGATACAGTAAACCTGAAGTGAAGCATCGCAATCTATAACTAGTGTCACAGGAATGGTTCAAAACATAGACAGTAGGAACAGTCAGTCTTTTTGTACTTAAGTCGGCATTGTGCCTGTTCTATTTAATTCCGATGCAATTTCTATGTTTCATCGTCAATAAGAAGGACAGAGGGATACAGTAAACCTGAAGTGAAGCATCGGAATCTATAACTAGTGTCACAGGAATGGTTCATAAAATAGACAGTAGGAAGAGTCAGTCTTCTTGTACTTAAGTCGGCATTGTGCCTTTTGTATTTAATTCCGATGCAATTTCTGTGTTTCATCGTCAATATGAAGGTCCAAGGGATACAGTAAACCTGAAGTGAGGCATCGGAATCTATAACTAGTGTCACAAGAATGGTTCAAAATATAGACCGTAAGAAGAGTCAGTCTTCTTGTACTTAAGTCGGCATTGTGCCTTTTCTGTTTAATTCCGATGCAATTTCTGTGGGTCATCGTCAATAAGAAATGCAGAGGGATACAGTGAACCTGAAGTGAGGCATCGAAATCTATAAGAAGTGCCGCAGGAATGGTTCAAAACATAGTCAGTAAGAAGAGTCAGTCTTCTTGTACTTAAGTCGGCACTGTGCCTTTTCTATATATTTCCGATGCAATTTCTGTGTTTCATCGTCCATAAGAAGGTCAGAGGGATACAGTAAACCTGAACTGAAGCATCGGAAACTATAAGTGGTGTCACAGGAATCGTTCAAAATATAGTCAGTAAGAAGAGACAGTCTTCTTGTACTTAAGTCGGCATTGTGCCTTTCGTATTTAATTCCGATGCAATTTCGGTGTTTCATCGTCAGTAAGAAGGTCCAAGTGACACAGTAAACCTGAAGTGAAGCATCGGAAACTATCACTAGTGTCACGGGTTCGGTTCAAAACATAGACAGTAAGTAGAGTCAGTCTTCTTGTACTTAAGTTGGCATTGAGCCATTTCTACTTCATTCTCATGCAATTGCTGTGTTTCATCGTCAATATGAAGGTCAGAGGGATACAGTAAACCTTAAGTGAAGCATCGGAGTCTATAACTAGTGTTACAGGAATGGTTCAAAACATAGTCAGTAAGATGAGTCAGTCTTCTAGCACTTAAGTCGGCATTGTGCCTTTTGTATTTAATTCCGATGCAATTTCTGTGTTTCGTCGTCAATGAGAAGGTCAGAGGGAGACAGTAAACCTGAAGTGAAGTATAAGAATCTATAACTAGTGTCACAGGAATGGTTCAAAGCATAGCCAGTAAGAAGAATCTGTCTACTTGTACTTAAGTCGGCAATTTGCCTTTTGTATTTATTTCCATAAAATTTCTGTGTTTCATCGTCAATAAGAAGGTCCAACGGATAGAGTACGCCTGAAGTGAAGCATCGGAATCTATAACTAGTGTCACAGGAATGGTTCAACTCATAGACAGTAAGAAGAGTCAGTCTTCTTGTATTTAAGTCGGCATTGTGCCTCTTCTATTTAATTCTGATGCAATTTTTGAAATTCATTGTCAATAAGAAGGTCAGAGGGATACAGTAAACCTGAAGTGAAGCATCAGAATCTATAACTAGTGTCACAGGAATGGTTCAAAACATAGACAGTGGGAAGAGTCAGTCTTCTTGTACTTGAGTCGGAATTGTGCCTTTTGTATTTAATTCCGATGCAATTTCTGTGTTTCATCGTCAATAAGAAGGTCAGAGGGATACAGTAAACCTGAAGTGAAGCATCGGAATCTATAACTAGTGTCACAGGAATGGTTCAAATCATAGACAGTATAAAGAGTCAGTCTTCTTGTACTTGTGCCGGCATTGTGCGTTTTGTATTTAATTCCGATGCAATTTCTGATTTTCATCGTCAATAAGAAGGTCAGAGGGATACAGTAAACCTGAAGTAAAGCATCGGAATCTATATCTAATGTCACAGGAATGGTTCAAAGCATAGACAGTAGGAAGAGTCAGTCTTCTTGTACTTAAGTCGGCATTGTGCGTTTTCTATTTAATTCCGATTCAGTTTCGATGTTTCATCGTCGATAAGAAGGTCAGAGGGATACACTAAACCTGAAGTAAAGCATTGGAATCTATAAGTGGTGTCACAGGAATGGTTCAAAATAAAGTCAGTAAGGAGAGACAGTCTTCTTGTACTTAAGTCGGCATTGTGCCTTTCGTATTTAATTCCGATGCAATTTCGGTGTTTCATCGTCAATAAGAAGGTCCAAGTGATACAGTAAACCTAAAGTGAAGCATCGGAATCTATAACTAGTGTCACAGGAATGGTTCAAGACATAGACAGTAAGAAGAGTCAGTCTTCTTGTAATTAAGTCGGCATTGTGCCTTTTCTGTTTAATTCCGATGCAATGTCTGTGTTTCATCGTCAATAAGAAGGTCAGATGGATACAGTAAACCAGAAGTGAAGCATCGGTATCTATAACTAGCGTCATAGGAATGGTTCAAAGCATAGCCACTAAGAAGAGTCAGTTTTCCTGTACCTAAGCCGGCATTGTGCCTTTTCTATTTATTTCCGATGCAATTTCTGTGTTTCATCGTCAATACGAAGGTCCAAGGGATGCAGTACACCTGAAGTGAAGCATCGGAATCTATAACTAATGTCACAGGAATGGTTCAAAGCATTGACAGTAAGAAGAGTCGGTCTCTTGTACTTACGCCGGCATTGTGCCTTTTCTATATATTTCCGATGCAATTTCTGTGTTTCATCGTCCATAAGAAGGTCAGAGGGATACAGTAAACCTGAAGTGAAGCATCGGAATCTATAAGTGGTGTCACAGGAATGGTTCAAAATATAGTCAGTAAGAAGCGACAGTCTTCTTGTACTTAGGTCGGCATTGTGCCTTTCGTATTTAATTCCGATGCAATTTCGGTGTTTCATCGTCAATAAGAAGGTCCAAGTGACACAGTAAACCTGAAGTGAAGCATCGGAAACTATAACTAGTGTCACAGGTTCGGTTGAAAACATAGACAGTAAGTAGAGTCAGTCTTCTTGTACTTAAGTTGGCATTGTGCCATTTCTACTGAATTCTGAAGCAATTTCTGTGTTTCATCGTTAATATGAAGGTCAGAGGGATACAGTAAACCTTAAGTGAAGCATCGGAGTCTATAACTAGTGTCTCAGGAATGGTTCAAAACATAGTCAGTAAGAAGACTCAGTGTTCTTGTACTTAAGTCGGCATTTTGCCTTTTCTATTTAATTCCGATGCAGTATCTGTGTTTCATAGTCAATAAGAAGGTCAGAGGGATACAGTAAACCTGAAGTGTGGCATCGGAATCTACAACTAGTGTCACAGGAATGGGTCAGAACATAGGCAAAGAAGAGTCAGTCTTCGTTTACTTATGTCGGCATTCTGCCTTTTCTATTTAATTCCGATGCAATTTCTGTGTTTCATCATCAATAAGAAGGTCCTAGGGATGCAGTACACCTGAAGTGAAGCATCGCATTCGATAACTAGTGTCACAGGAATGGTTCATAACATAGATAGTAAGAAGAGTCAGTCTTCTTGTACTTACGTCGGCATTGTGCCTTTTCTATTTATTTTCGATGCAATTTCTGTGTTTCATCGTCCATAAGAAGGTCAGAGGTATTCAGTAAAACTGAAGTGAAGCATCGGAATCTACAAGTGGTGTCACAGGAATGGTTCAAAACATAGTCAATAAGAAGAGTCAGTCTTCTTGTACTTAAGTCGCCATTGTGCCTTTCGTATTTAATTCCGATGCAATTTCGGTGTTTCAACGTCAATAAGAAGGTCCAAGGGATACAGTAAACCTGAAGTGAAGTATCACAATCTATAACTAGTGTCACAGGAATGGTTCAGGCATAGACTGTAAGAAGAATCTGTCTACTTGTACTTAAGTTGGCATTGTGCCTTTTGTATTTATTTCCGATGCAATTTCTGTGTTTCATCGTCAATACGAAGGTCCAAAGGATATAGTACACCTGAAGAGAAGCATCGGAATCTATAACTAGTGTCACAGGAATGGTTCAAAACATAGACAGTGGGAGGAGTCAGTCTTCTTGTACTTGAGTCGGAATTGTGCCTTTCGTATTTAATTCCGATGCAATATCTGTGTTTCATCGTCAATAAGAAGGTCAGAGGGATACAGTAAACCTGACGTGAAGCATCAGAATCTATAACTAGTGTCACAGGAATGGTTCAAGACATAGACCGTAAGAAGAGTCAGTCTTCTTGTAATTAAGTCGGCATTGTGCCTTTTCTGTTTAATTCCGATGCAATTTCTGTGTTTCATCGTCAATAAGATGGTCAGAGGGATACAGTATACCTGAAGTGAAGCATCGGAATCTATAACGTGTGTCACAGGAATGGTTCAAAACATAGCCAGTAGGAAGAATCAGTCACCTTGTACTTAAGTCGGCATTGTGCCTTTTCTATGAAATTCCAAAGCAATTTCTGCGTTTCATCATCAATAAGAAGGTCAGAGGGATAGAGTAAACCTGAAGTGAAGCATCAGAATCTATAACTAGCGTCACAGGAATGGTTCAAAACATAGACAGTGGGAAGAGTCAGTCTTCTTGTACTTGAGTCGGAATTGTGCCTCTTGTATTTATTTCCGATGCAATTTCTGTGTTTCATCGTCAATACGAAGGTCTAAAGGATATAGTACACCTGAAGAGAAGCATCGGAATCTATAACTAGTGTCACAGGAATGGTTCAAAGCATAGACAGTGGGAAGAGTCAGTCTTCTTGTACTTGAGTCGGAATTGTGCCTTTTGTATTTAATTCCGATGCAATATCTGTGTTTCATCGTCAATAAGAAGGTCAGAGGGATACAGTAAACCTGACGTGAAGCATCAGAATCTATAACTAGTGTCACAGGAATGGTTCAAGACATAGACAGTAAGAAGAGTCAGTCTTCTTGTAATTAAGTCGGCAATGTGCCTTTTCTATTTTATTCCGATGCAATTTCTGTGTTTCGTTATCAATAAGAAGATCCAAGGGATACAGTAAACCTGAAGTGAGGCATCGGAATCCATAACTACTGTCACAGGAATGGTTAAAAGCATAGTCAGTAAGAAGAGACAGTCTTCTTGTACTTAAGTCGGCATTGTGCCTTTTCTATTTAATTCCGATGCAATTTCTGTGTTTCGTCGTTAATAAGAAGGTCAGAGGGAGACAGTAAACCTGAAGTGAAGTATAAGAATCTATAACTAGTGTCACAGGAATGGTTCAAAGCATAGTCAGTAAGAAGAATCTGTCTACTTGTACTTAAGTCGGCAATTTGCCTTTTGTATTTATTTCGATGAAATTTTTGTGTTTCATCGTCAATAAGAAGGTCCAACGGATAGAGTACGCCTGAAGTGAAGCATCGGAATCTATAACTAGTGTCACAGGAATGGTTCAACTCATAGACAGTAAGAAGAGTCAGTCTTCTTGTATTTAAGTCGGCATTGTGCCTCTTCTATTTAATTCCGATGCAATTTTTGTGTTTCATTGTCAATAAGAAGGTCAGAGGGATACAGTAAACCTGAAGTGAAGCATCAGAATCTATAACTAGCGTCACAGGAATGGTTCAAAACATAGACAGTGGGAAGAGTCAGTCTTCTTGTAATTAAGTCGGTATTGTGCCTTTTCTGTTTAATTCCGATGCAATTTCTGTGTTTCATCGTCAATAAGAAAGTCAGAGGGATACAGTAAACCTGAAGTGAAGCGTCTGAATCTATAACGTGTGTCACAGGAATGGTTCAAAACATAGCCAGTAGGAAGAGTCAGTCACCTTGTACTTAAGTCGGCATTGTGCCTTTTCTATATAATTCCGATGCAATTTCTGTGTTTCATCGTCAATAAGAAGGTCAGATGGATACAGTAAACCAGAAGTGAAGCATCGGTATCTATAACTAGTGTGACAGGAATGGTTCCAAACATAGACAGTAGGAAGAGCCAGTCTTCTTGTACTTAAGTCGGCATTGTGCCTTTTGTATTTATTTCCGATGCAATTTCTGTGTTTCGTCGTCAATAAGAAGTTCCAAGGGATACAGTTAATCTGAAGTGAGGCATCGGAATCTATAACTAATGTCACAGGAATGGTTCAAAACATAGTCAGTAAGAAGAGTCAGTCTTCTTGTACTTAAGTCGGCATTGTGCCTTATCTATTAAATTCTGATGCAACTTCTGTGTTTCATCGTCAATAAGAAGGTCCAAGGGATGCAGTACACCTGACGTGAAGCATTGGAATCTACAACTAGTGTCATAGGAATGGTTCAAAGCATAGGCACTAAGAAGAGTCAGTTTTCCTGTACTTAAGCCGGTATTGTGCCTTTTCTATTTATTTCCGATGTAATTTCTGTGTTTCCTCGTCAATAAGAAGGTCCAAGGGATGCAGTACACCTGAAGTGAAACATCGGAATCTATAACTAGTGTCACAGGAATGGTTCAAAGCATTGACAGTAAGAAGAGTCGGTCTCTTGTACTTACGCCGGCATTGTGGATTTTCTATATATTTCCGATGCAATTTCTGTGTTTCATCGTCCATAAGAAGGTCAGAGGGATACAGTAAACCTGAAGTGAAGCATCGGAATCTATAACTAGTGTCACAGGTTTGGTTGAAAACATAGACAGTAAGTAGAGTCAGTCTTCTTGTACTTAAGTTGGCATTGTGCCATTTCTACTTAATTCTGAAGCAATTTCTGTATTTCATCGTTAATATGAAGGTCAGAGGGATACAGTAAACCTTAAGTGAAGCATCGGAGTCTATAACTAGTGTCACAGGAATGGGTCAAAACATAGGCAAAAGAAGAGTCAGTCTTCCTTTACTTAAGTCGGCATTGTGCCTTTTCTATTTAATTCCGATGCAATTTCTGTGTTTCATCATCAATAAGGAGGTCCTAGGGATGCAGTACACCTGAAGTGAAGCATCGGATTCTGTAACCAGTGTCACAGGAATGGTTCATAACAAAGACAGTAAGAAGAGTCAGTCTTCTTGTACTTACGTCGGCGTTGTGCCTTTTCTATTTATTTTCGATGCAAATTCTGTGTTTCATCGTCCATAAGAAGGTCAGAGGTATTCAGTAAAACTGAAGTGAAGCATCGGAATCTGCAAGTGGTGTCACAGGAATGGTTCAAAACATAGTCAGTAAGAAGAGTCAGTCTTCTTGTACTTAAGTCGCCATTGTGCCTTTCGTATTTAATTCCGATGCAATTTCGGTGTTTCAAAGTCAATAAGAAGGTCCAAGCGATACAGTAAACCTGAAGTGAAGTATCAGAACCTATAACTAGTGTCACAGGAAAGGTTCAAACATAGACTGTAAGAAGAATCTGTCTACTTGTACTTAAGTTGGCATTGTGCCTTTTGTATTTAATTCCGATGCAATTTCTGTGTTTCATCGTCAATACGAAAGTCCAAAGGATATAGTACACCTGAAGAGAAGCATCGGAATCTGTAACTAGTGTCACAGGAATGGTTCAAATCATAGACAGAAAGAAGAGTAAAGTCTTCTTGTACTTAAGTCGGCATTGTGCTTCCTCTATTTAATTCCGATGCAATTTCTGTGTTTCATCGTCCATAAGAAGGTCAGAGGAATACGGTAAACCTGAAGTGAAGCATCAGAGTCTATAACTAGTGTCACAGGAATGGTTCAAAACATAGACAGTAGGAAGAGTCAGTCTTCTTGTACTTGAGTCGGCATTGTGCCTTTTGTATTTAATTCCGATGCAATTTCTGTGTCTCATCGTCAATAAGAAGGTCAGAGGGATACAGTAAACCTGAAGTGAAGCATCGGAATCTATAACTAGTGTCACAGAAATGTTTCAAAACATATCCAGTAGGAAGAGTCAGTCTTCATATACTTAAGTCGGCATTGTGCCGTTTCTATTTAATTCCGATGCAATTTCTGTGTTTCATCATCAATAAGAAGGTCAGAGGGGTACAGTAAACCTGAAGTGAAGCATCGGTGTTTATAACTAGTGTCACAGGAATGGTGCAAATCATCGTCAGTAAGAAGAGTCAGTCTTCTTGTACTTAAGTCTTCATTGTGCCTTTTCTATATAATTCCGATGCAATTTCTGTGTTTCATCATCAATAAGAAGGTCAGAGGGATACAGTAAACCTGAAGTGAAGCATCGGAATCTGTAACTAGTGACACAGGAACGGTTCAAAACATAGACGTTAGGAAGAGTCCGTCTTCTTGTACTTAAGTCGGCATTGTGCCTTTTCTATTTAATTCCGATGCAATTTCTGTGTTTCGTTATCAATAAGAAGATCCAAGGGATACAGTAAACCTGAAGTAGGCATCGGAATCCATAACTACTGTCACAGGAATGGTTAAAAACATAGTCAGTAAGAAGAGTCAGTCTTCTTGTACTTAAGTCGTCATTGTGCCTTTTGTATTTACTTCCGATTCAATTTCTGTGTTTCGTCGTCAATAAGAAGTTCCAAGGGACACAGTAAACCTAAAGTGAAGCATCGGAATCTATAACTAGTGACACAGGAATGGTTCAAAACATAGTCAGTAAGAAGAGTCAGTATTCTTCTACTTAAGTCGGCATTGTGCCTTTTCTATTTAATTCCGATGCAATTTCTGTGTTTTATCGTCAATAAGAAGGTCAGTGAGATATAGTAAACCTGAAGTGAAGCATCGGAATCTATAACTAGTGTCACAGGGATGGTTCAAAACATAGACAGTAGGAAAAATCAGACTTCTTGTACTTAAGTCGGCATTGTGCCTTTTCTATTTAATTCCGATGCAATTTCTGTGTTTCGTCGTCAATAAGAAGGTCAGAGGGAGACAGTAAACCTGAAGTGAAGTATAAGAATCTATAACTAGTGTCACAGGAATGGTTCAAAGCATAGACAGTAAGAAGAATCTGTCTACTTGTACTTAAGTCGGCAATGTGCCTTTTCTATTTATTTCGATGCAATTTCTGTGTTTCATCGTCAATAAGAAGGTCCAAGGGATACAGTACACCTGAAGTGAAGCATCGGAATCTATAACTAGTGTCACAGGAATGGTTCAAATCATAGACAGTAAGAACAGTCAGTCTTCTTGTATTTAAGTCGGCATTGTGCCTCTTCTATTTAATTCCGATGCAATTTTTGTGTTTCATCGTCAATAAGAAGGTCAGAGGGATACAGTAAACCTGAAGTGAAGCACCAGAATCTATAACTAGTGTCACAGGAATGGTTCAAAACATAGACAGTGGGAAGAGTCAGTCTTCTTGTACTTGTGTCGGCATTGTGCCTTTTGTATTTAATTCCGATGCAATTTCTGTGTTTCATCGCCAATAAGGTCAGAGGGATACAGTAAACCTGAAGTGAAGCATCAGAATCTATAACTAGTGTCACAGGAATGGTTCAAGGCATAGACAGTAAGAAGAGTCAGTCTTCTTGTACTTAAGTCGGCATTGCGCCTTTTCTGTTTAATTCCGATACAATTTCTGTGTTTCATCGTCAATATGAAGGTCAGAGGGATACAGTAAAACTGAAGTGAAGCATCGGAAACTATAACTAGTCTCACAGGAATGGTTCAAAACATAGCCACTAGGAAGAGTCAGTCACCTTGTACTTAAGTCGGCATTGTGCCTTTTCTATATAATTCCGATGCAATTTCTGTGTTTCATCGTCAATAAGAAGGTCAGAGGGATACAGTAAACCAGAAGTGAAGCATCAATATCTATAACTAGTGTGACAGGAATGGTTCCAAACATAGACAGTAGGAAGAGCCAGTCTTCTTGTACTTAAGTCGGCATTGTGCCTTTTGTATTTATTTCCGATGCAATTTCTGTGTTTCATTGTCAATAAGAAGGTCCAAGGGATACAGTAAATCTGAAGTGAGGCATCGGAATCTATAACTAGTGTCACAGGAATGGTTCAAAACATAGTCAGTAAGAAGAGTCAGTCTTCTTGTACTTAAGTCGGCATTGTACCTTATCTATTTAATTCCGATGCAATTTCTGTGTTTCATCGTCAATAAGAAGGTCTAAGGGATGCAGTACACCTGAAGTGAAGCATTGGAATCTATAACTAGTGTCACAGGAATGGTTCAAAGCATAGGCACTAAGAAGAGTCAGTTTTCCTGTACTTAAGTTGGCATTGTGCCTTTTCTATTTATTTCCGATGCAATTTCTGTGTTTCATCGTCAATAAGAAGGTCAGAGGGATACAGTAAACCTCAAGGGAAGCATCGGAATCTATAACTAGTGTCACAGGAATGGTTAAAAGCATAGACAGTAAGAAGAGTCAGTCTTCTTGTACTTATGTCGGCATTGTGCCTTTTGTATTTAATTCCGACGCAATTTCTGTGTTTCATCGTCAATAAGAAGGTCCAAGGGATGCAGTACACCTGAAGTGAAGCATCGGAATCTATAACTAGTGTCACAGGAATGGTTCAAAGCATAGACAGTAAGAAGAGTCAGTCTTCTTGTACTTAAGTCGGCATTGTGCCTTTTCTATATATTTCCGATGCAATTTCTGTGTTTCATCGTCCATAAGAAGGTCAGAGGGATACAGTAAACCTGAAGTGAAGCATCGGAATCTATAAGTGGTGTCACAGGATTGGTTCAAAATATAGTCAGTAAGAAGGGACAGTCTTCTTGTACTTAAGTCGGCATTGTTCCTTTCGTATTTAATTCCGATGCAATTTCGGTGTTTCATCGTCAATAAGAAGGTCCAAGTGACACAGTAAACCTGAAGTGAAGCATCGAAAGCTATAACTAGTGTCACAGGTTCGGTCAAAACATAGACAGTAAGAAGAGTCAGTCTTCTTGTACTTATGTCGGCATTTTGCCTTTTCTAGTTAATTCCGATGCAATATCTGTGTTTCATCGTCAATAAGAAGGTCAGAGGGATACAGTAAACATGAAGTGTGGCATCGGAATCTATAACTAATGTCACAGGAATGGGTCAAAACATAGGCAGTAAGAAGAGTCAGTCTACCTGTACTTAAGTCGGCATTGTGCCTTTTCTATTTAATTCCGATGCAATTTCTGTGTTTCGTCGTCAATAAGAAGGTCAGAGGGATACAGTAAACCAGACGTGAAGCATCAATATCTATAACTAGTGTGACAGGAATGGTTCCAAACATAGACAGTAGGAAGAGCCAGTCTTCTTGTACTTATGTCGGCATTGTGCCTTTTGTATTTATTTCCGATGCAATTTCTGTGTTTCATTGTCAATAAGAAGGTCCAAGGGATACAGTAAATCTGAAGTGAGGCATCGGAATCTATAACTAGTGTCACAGGAATGGTTCAAAACATAGTCAGTAAGAACAGTCAGTCTTCTTGTACTTAAGTCGGCATTGTACCTTATCTTTTTAATTCCGATGCAATTTCTGTGTTTCATCATCAATAAGAAGGTCAGAGGGATACAGTAAACCTGAAGTGAAGCATCGGAATCTATAACTAGTGTCACAGGAATGGTTCAAAACATAGACAGTGGGAAAAGTCAGTCTTCTTGTACTTCAGTCGGCATTGTGCCTTTTGTATTTAATTCCGATGCATTTTCTGTGTTTCATCGTCAATAAGAAGGTCAGAGGGATACAGTAAACCTGAAGTGAAGCATCAGAATCTGTAACTAGTGTCACAGGAATGGTTCAAGACATTGCCAGTAGGAAGAGTCAGTCTTCTTGTACTTAAGTCGGCAATGTGAATTTTCTATTTAATTCCGTTGGAATTTCTGTGTTTCATCGTCAATAAGAAGGTAAGAGGGATACAGTAAACCTGAAGTGAAGCATCGGAATCAATAAGCGGTGTCACAGGAATGGTTCAAAACATAGTCAGTAAGAAGAGTCAGTCTTCCTATCCTTAAGTCGGCATTGTGCCTTTTCTATTTAATTCCGATGCGATTTCTGTGTTTCATCGTCAATAAGAAGGTCCAAGGGATACAGTAAACCTATAGTGAAGCATCGGAATCTATAACTAGTGTCACAGGAATGATTCAAAACATAGACATTAAGAAGTGTCAGTCTCCTTGTACTTAAGTCGGCATTGTGCCTTTTGTATTTAATTCCGATGCAATTTTTGTGTTTCATCGTCAATAAGAAGGCCAGAGGGATACAGTAAACCTGAAGCGAAGCATCGGAATCTACAAGTAATGTCACAGGAATGGTTCAAAACATAGACAGTAAGATGAGTCAGTCTTCTTGTACATAAGTCGGCATTGTGCCTTTTCTATTTAATTCCGATGCAATTTCTGTGATTCATCGTCAATAAGAAGGTCCAAGGGATACAGTAAACCTGAAGTGAAGCATCGGAATCTAAAACTAGTGTCACAGGAATGGTTCAAATCATAGACAGTAAGAAAAGTCAGTCATCTTGTAACTAAAGGCATTGTGCATTTTCTATTTAGTTCCGATGCAATTTCTGTGATTCATCGTCAATAAGAAGGTCCAAGGGATACACTAAACCTGAAGTAAAGCATCGGAATCTATAACTAGTGTCACACTAATGGTTCGAATCATAGCCAGTAAGAAGAGTCAGTCTTCTTGTACCTAACGGCATTGTGCATTTTCTATTTAATTGCGATGCAATTTCTGTGTTTCATCGGCAATTAGAAGGTCAGAGGGATACAGTAAACCTGAAGTGAAGAATCGGAATCTATAACTAGTGTCACATTAATGGTTCAAAAAATAGACAATAGGAAGGGTTAGTCTTCTTGAACTTAAGTCGGCATTGTGCCTTTTCTATTTAATTCCGATGCAATTTCTGTGCTTCGTCGCCAATAAGAAAGTCCAAGGGATACAGTAAACCTGAAGTGAATCATCGGAATCTATAAGTAGTGTCACAGGAATGGTTCAAAACATAGACAATAGGAAGAGTCAGTCTACATGTACTTAAGTCGGCATTGTGCCTTTTGTATTTAATTCCGATGCAGTTTCTGTGTTCCTTCGTCATTACGAAGGTCAGAGGGATACAGTAAACCTGAAGTGAAGCATCGGAATCTATAACTAGTGTCACAGGAATGATTCAAAACATAGACAGTAAGTAGAGGCAGTCTACTTGTACTTGAGTCGGCATTGTGCCTTTTGTATTTATTTCCGATGCAATATCTGTGTTTCATCGTCAATAAGAAGGTCAGAGGGATACAGTAAACCTGAAGTGAAGAATCGGAATCTATAACTAGTGTCGCATTAATGGTTCAAAACATAGACAATAGGAAGAGTCATTCTTCTTGTACTTAAGTTAGCATTGTTGCGTTTCTATTTAATTTCGATGCAATTTCTGTGTTTCATCGTCAATAAGAAGGTCAGAGGGATACAGTAAACCTGAAGTGAATCATCGGAATCTATAACTAGTGTCACAGGAATGGTTCAAAACATAGACGGTAGGAAGAGTCAGTTTACATGTACTTAAGACGGCATTGTGCCTTTTGTATTTAATTCCGATGAAATTTCTGTGTTTCATCGTCAATAAGAAGGTCAGAGGGTTACAGTAAACCTGAAGTGAAGCATCAGAATCTAAAACTAGTGTCACAGGAATGGTTCAAACATAGACAGTAAGAAGAGGCAGTCTACTTGTTCTTAAGTCAGCATTGTGCATTTTCTATTTAATTCCGATGCAATTTCTGTGTTTCATCGTCAATAAGAAGGTCAGAGGGTACAGTAAATCTGAATCGAAGCAAAGGAATCTATAATTAGTGTCACAGGAATGGTTAAAAAATAGACAGTAAGAAGAGTCAGTCTTCTTGTACTTAATTAGGCATTGTGCCCTTAGTATTTAATTCCGATGCAATTTATGTGTTTCATCGTCAATACGAAGGTCCAAGGGATACAGTAAACGTATAATGAAGCATCGGAATCTAAAACTGGTCTCACAGGAAATGATCACAACATAGTCAGTAAGAAGAGTCAGTCTTCTTGTACTTAAGTCAGCATTGTGCCTTTTGTATTTAATTCCGATGCAATTTCCGTGTTTCATCGTCGATAAGAAGGTCCAAGGGATACAGTAAACCTGAAGTGAAGCATCGGAATCTATAACTAGTGTCACAGGAAAGTTTCAAAACATAGACAGTAAGAAGAGTCATTCCTCTTGTAATTAAGTCGGCATTGTGCATTTTGTATCTAATTCCGATGCAATTTCTGTGTTTCATCGGCAATTAGAAGGTCACAGGGATACAGTAAACCTGAAGTGAAGCATCGGAATCTATAACTAGTGTCACAGGAATGGTTCAAAACGTAGACAGTATGAAGAGTCAGTCTACTTGTACTTAAGTCGGCATTGTGCCTTTTGTTTTTAATTCCGATGCAATTTCTGTGTTTCATCGTCATTAAGAAGGTCCAAGGGATACAGTAAACATATAGTGAAGCATCGGAATCTAAAACTGGTCTCACAGGAAATGTTCAAAACATAGTCAGTAAGAAGAGTCAGTCTTCTTGTACTTAAGTCGGCATTGTGCCTTTTGTATTTAATTCCGATGCAATTTCTGTGTTTCATCGTCAATAAGATGGTCAGAGGGATACAGTAAACTTGAAGTGAAGCATCGGAATCTATAACTGGTGTCACAGGAATGGTTCAAAACATAGACGTTAGGTAGAGTCAGTCTTCTTGTACTTAAGTCGGCATTGTGCCTTTTCTATTTCATTCCGATGCTATTTCTGTGTTTCATCGCCAATAACAAGGTCAGAGGGATACAGTGAACCTGAAGTGAAGCATCGGAATCTATAACTAGTGTCACAGTAATGGTTCAAAACATAGACAGTAGGTAGAGTCACTCTTCTTGTACCTAAGTCGGCATTGTGCCTATTCTATTTAATTCCGATGCAATTTCTGTGTTTCGTCGTCCTAAAGATGGTCCTAGGGATACAGTAAATCTGAAGTGAAGCATCGGAATCTATAACTAGTGTCACAGGAATGGTTAAAAAATAGACAGTAAGAAGAGTCTGTCTTCTTATACTTAAAACGGCACTGTGCCTTTTGTATTTAATTCCGATGCAATTTCTGTTTTTCATCGTCAATAAGAAGGTCCAAGGTATACAGTAAACATATAGTGAAGCATCGAAATCTAAAACTGGTCTCACAGGAAATGTTCAAAACATAGTCAGTAAGAAGAGTCAGTCTTCTTGTACTTAAGTCGGCATTGTTCCTTTTGTATTTAATTCCGATGCAATTTCTGTGTTTCATCGTCAATAAGATGGTCAGAGGGATACAGTAAACCTGAAGTGAAGCATCGGAATCTATAACTAGTGTCACAGGAATGGTTCAAAGCATAGACAGTAAGATGAGTCAGTCTTCTTGTACATAAGTCGGCATTGTGCCTTTTCTATTTAATTCCGATGCAATTTCTGTGATTCATCGTCAATAAGAAGGTCCAAGGGATACAGAAAACCTGAAGTGAAGCATCGGAATCTAAAACTAGTGTCACAGGAATGGTTCAAATCATAGACAGTAAAAAAAGTCAGTCATCTTGTAACTAAAGGCATTGTGCATTTTCTATTTAGTTCCGATGCAATTTCTGTGATTCATCGTCAATAAGAAGGTCCAAGGGATACAGTAAACCTGAAGTAAAGCATCGGAATCTATAACTAGTGTCACAGGAATGGTTCGAATCATAGCCAGTAAGAAGAGTCAGTCTTCTTGTACCTAACGGCATTGTGCATTTTCTATTTAATTGCGATGCAATTTCTGTGTTTCATCGGCAATTAGAAGGTCAGAGGGATACAGTAAACCTGAAGTGAAGAATCGGAATCTATAACTAGTGTCACATTAATGGTTCAAAAAATAGACAATAGGAAGGGTTAGTCTTCTTGAACTTAAGTCGGCATTGTGCCTTTTCTATTTAATTCCGATGCAATTTCTGTGCTTCGTCGCCAATAAGAAAGTCCAAGGGATACAGTAAACCTGAAGTGAATCATCGGAATCTATAAGTAGTGTCACAGGAATTGTTCAAAACATAGACAATAGGAAGAGTCAGTCTACATGTGCTTAAGTCGGCATTGTGCCTTTTGTATTTAATTCCGATGCAGTTTCTGTGTTTCTTCGTCATTACGAAGGTCAGAGGGATACAGTAAACCTGAAGTGAAGCATCGGAATCTATAACTAGTGTCACAAGAATGATTCAAAACATAGACAGTAAGAAGAGGCAGTCTACTTGTACTTGAGTCGGCATTGTGCCTTTTGTATTTATTTCCGATGCAATATCTGTGTTTCATCGTCAATAAGAAGGTCAGAGGGATACAGTAAACCTGAAGTGAAGAATCGGAATCTATAACTAGTGTCGCATTAATGGTTCAAAACATAGACAATAGGAAGAGTCATTCTTCTTGTACTTAAGTTAGCATTGTTGCGTTTCTATTTAATTTCGATGCAATTTCTGTGTTTCATCGTCAATAAGAAGGTCAGAGGGATACAGTAAACCTGAAGTGAATCATCGGAATCTATAACTAGTGTCACAGGAATGGTTCAAAACATAGACGGTAGGAAGAGTCAGTCTACATGTACTTAAGTCGGCATTGTGCCTTTTGTATTTAATTCCGATGAAATTTCTGTGTTTCATCGTCAATAAGAAGGTCAGAGGGTTACAGTAAACCTGAAGTGAAGCATCAGAATCTAAAACTAGTGTCACAGGAATGGTTCAAACATAGACAGTAAGAAGAGGCAGTCTACTTGTTCTTAAGTCAGCATTGTGCATTTTCTATTTAATTCCGATGCAATTTCTGTGTTTCATCGTCAATAAGAAGGTCAGAGGGTACAGTAAATCTGAATCGAAGCAAAGGAATCTATAATTAGTGTCACAGGAATGGTTAAAAAATAGACAGTAAGAAGAGTCAGTCTTCTTGTACTTAATTAGGCATTGTGCCCTTAGTATTTAATTCCGATGCAATTTATGTGTTTCATCGTCAATACGAAGGTCCAAGGGATACAGTAAACGTATAATGAAGCATCGGAATCTAAAACTGGTCTCACAGGAAATGATCACAACATAGTCAGTAAGAAGAGTCAGTCTTCTTGTACTTAAGTCAGCATTGTGCCTTTTGTATTTAATTCCGATGCAATTTCTGTGTTTCATCGTCGATAAGAAGGTCCAAGGGATACAGTAAACCTGAAGTGAAGCATCGGAATCTATAACTAGTGTCACAGGAAAGTTTCAAAACATAGACAGTAAGAAGAGTCATTCCTCTTGTAATTAAGTCGGCATTGTGCATTTTGTATCTAATTCCGATGCAATTTCTGTGTTTCATCGGCAATTAGAAGGTCACAGGGATACAGTAAACCTGAAGTGAAGCATCGGAATCTATAACTAGTGTCACAGGAATGGTTCAAAACGTAGACAGTATGAAGAGTCAGTCTACTTGTACTTAAGTCGGCATTGTGCCTTTTGTTTTTAATTCCGATGCAATTTCTGTGTTTCATCGTCATTAAGAAGGTCCAAGGGATACAGTAAACATATAGTGAAGCATCGGAATCTAAAACTGGTCTCACAGGAAATGTTCAAAACATAGTCAGTAAGAAGAGTCAGTCTTCTTGTACTTAAGTCGGCATTGTGCCTTTTGTATTTAATTCCGATGCAATTTCTGTGTTTCATCGTCAATAAGGTGGTCAGAGGGATACAGTAAACTTGAAGTGAAGCATCGGAATCTATAACTGGTGTCACAGGAATGGTTCAAAACATAGACGTTAGGTAGAGTCAGTCTTCTTGTACTTAAGTCGGCATTGTGCCTTTTCTATTTCATTCCGATGCTATTTCTGTGTTTCATCGCCAATAACAAGGTCAGAGGGATACAGTGAACCTGAAGTGAAGCATCGGAATCTATAACTAGTGTCACAGTAATGGTTCAAAACATAGACAGTAGGTAGAGTCACTCTTCTTGTACCTAAGTCGGCATTGTGCCTATTCTATTTAATTCCGATGCAATTTCTGTGTTTCGTCGTCCTAAAGATGGTCCTAGGGACACAGTAAATCTGAAGTGAAGCATCGGAATCTATAACTAGTGTCACAGGAATGGTTAAAAAATAGATAGTAAGAAGAGTCAGTCTTCTTATACTTAAAACGGCACTGTGCCTTTTGTATTTAATTCCGATGCAATTTCTGTTTTTCATCGTCAATAAGAAGGTCACAGGGATACAGTAAACCTGAAGTGAAGCTTCGGAATCTATAACTAATGTCACAGGAATGGTTCAAAGCATAGACATTAAGAAGAGTCATTCCTCTTGTAATTAAGTCGGCATTGTGCATTTTGTATCTAATTCCGATGCAATTTCTGTGTTTCATCGGCAATTAGAAGGTCACAGGGATACAGTAAACCTGAAGTGAAGCATCGGAATCTATAACTAGTGTCACAGGAATGGTTCAAAACGTAGACAGTATGAAGAGTCAGTCTACTTGTACTTAAGTCGGCATTGTGCCTTTTGTTTTTAATTCCGATGCAATTTCTGTGTTTCATCGTCATTAAGAAGGTCCAAGGGATACAGTAAACATATAGTGAAGCATCGGAATCTAAAACTGGTCTCACAGGAAATGTTCAAAACATAGTCAGTAAGAAGAGTCAGTCTTCTTGTACTTAAGTCGGCATTGTGCCTTTTGTATTTAATTCCGATGCAATTTCTGTGTTTCATCGTCAATAAGATGGTCAGAGGGATACAGTAAACCTGAAGTGAAGCATCGGAATCTATAACTAGTGTCACAGGAATGGTTCAAAGCATAGACATTAAGAAGAGTCAGTCTTCTTGTACTTAAGTCGGCACTGTGCCTTTTGTACTTATTTCCGATGCAATTTCTGTGTTTCATCGTTAATACAAGGTCCAAGGGATACAGTAAGCATATAGTGAAGCATCGGAATCTAAAACTGGTCTCACAGGAAATGTTCAAAACATAGTCAGTAGGAGGAGTCAGTCTTCTTGTACTTAAGTCGGCATTGTGCCTTTTGTATTTCATTCCGATGCAATTTCTGTGTCTCATCGTCAATAAGAAGGTCACAGGGATACAGTAAACCTGAAGTGAAGCTTCGGAATCTATAACTAATGTCACAGGAATGGTTTAAATCATAGACAGTAAGATGAGTCAGTCTTCTTGTACATAAGTCGGCATTGTGCCTTTTCTATTTAATTCCGATGCAATTTCTGTGATTCATCGTCAAAAAGAAGGTCCAAGGGATACAGTAAACCTGATGTGAAGCATCGGAATCTAAAACTGGTCTCACAGGAAATGTTCAAAACATAGTCAGTTAGAAGAGTCAGTCTTCTTGTACTTCAGTCGGCATTGTGCCTTTTGTATTTAATTCCGATGCAATTTCTGTGTTTCATCGTCATTAAGATGGTCAGAGGGATACATTAAACCTGAAGTGAAGCATCGGAATCTATAACTAGTGTCACAGGAATCGTTCAAAGCATAGACATTAAGAAGAGTCAGTCTTCTTATACTTAAGTCGGCACTGTGCCTTTTGTATTTATTTCCGATGCAATTTCTGTGTTTCATCGTCAATACGAAGGTCCAAGGGATACAGTAAACCTATAGTGAAGCATCAGAATCTATAACTAGTGTCACAGGAATGGTTAAAAAGTAGACAGTAAGGAGAGTCTGTCTTCTTATACTTAAAACGGCACTGTGCCTTTTGTATTTAATTCCGATGCAATTTCTGTGTTTCATCGTCAATAAGAAGGTCCAAGGAATACAGTAAACATATAGTGAAGCATCGGAATCTAAAACTGGTCTCACAGGAAATGTTCAAAACATAGTCAGTAAGAAGAGTCAGTCTTCTTGTACTTAAGTCGGCATTGTGCCTTTTGTATTTAATTCCGATGCAATTTCTGTGTTTCATCGTCAATAAGATGGTCAGAGGGATACAGTAAACCTGAAGTGAAGCAGCGGAATCTATAACTAGGGTCACAGGAATGGTTCAAAACATAGACAGTAAGAAGAGTCAGTCTTCTTGTACTTAAGTCGGCATTGTGCCTTTCCCATTTAATTCCGATGCGATTTCTGTGTTTCATCGTCAATAAGAAGGTCCAAGGGATACAGTAAACCTATAGTGAAGCATCGGAATCTATAACTAGTGTCACAGGAATGATTCAAAACATAGACAGTAAGAAGTGTCAGTCTTCTTGTAATTAAGTCGGCATTGTGCCTTTTGTATTTAATTCCGATGCAATTTTTGTGTTTCATCGTCAATAAGAAGGCCAGAGGGATACAGTAAACCTGAAGCGAAGCATCGGAATCTACAACTAGTGTCACAGGAATGGTTCAAGTCGTAGACAGTAAGATGAGTCAGTCTTCTTGTACATAAGATGGCATTGTGCCTTTTCTATTTAATTCCGATGCAATTTCTGTGATTCATCGTCAATAAGAAGGTCCAAGGGATACAGTAAACCTGAAGTGAAGCATCGGAATCTAAAACTAGTGTCACAGGAGTGGTTCAAATCATAAACAGTAAGAGGAGTCAGTCATCTTGTAACTAAAGGCATTGTGCATTTTCTATTTAGTTCCGATGCAATTTCTGTGATTCATCGTCAATAAGAAGGTCCAAGGGATACAGTAAACCTGAAGTAAAGCATCGGAATCTATAACTAGTGTCACAGGAATGGTTCGAATCATAGCCAGTAAGAAGAGTCAGTCTCCTTGTACCTAACGGCATTGTGCATTTTCTATTTAATTCCGATGCAATTTCTGTGTTTCATCGGCAATTAGAAGGTCAGAGGGATACAGTAAACCTGAAGTGAAGAATCGGAATCTATAACTAGTGTCACATTAATGGTTCAAAACATAGACAATAGGAAGGGTTAGTCTTCTTGAACTTAAGTCGGCATTGTGCCTTTTCTATTTAATTCCGATTCAATTTCTGTGTTTCGTCGTCAATAAGAAAGTCCAAGGCATACAGTAAACCTGAAGTGAATCATCGGAATCTATAACTAGTGTCACAGGAATGGTTCAAAACATAGACAGTAAGAAGAGTCAGTCTACTTGTACTTGAGTCGGCATTGTGCCTTTTGTATTTATTTCCGATGCAATATCTGTGTTTCATCGTCAATAAGAAGGTCAGAGGGATACAGTAAACCTGAAGTGAAGAATCGGAATCTATAACTAGTGTCGCATTAATGGTTCAAAACATAGACAATAGGAAGAGTCATTCTTCTTGTACTTAAGTTAGCATTGTTGCTTTTCTATTTAATTCCGATGCAATTTCTGTGTTTCATCGTCAATAAGAAGGTCAGAGGGATACAGTAAACCTGAAGTGAATCATCGGAATCTATAACTAGTGTCACAGGAATGGTTCAAAACATAGCCTGTAGGAAGAGTCAGTCTACATGTACTTAAGTCGGCATTGTGCCTTCTGTATTTAATTCCGATGAAATTTCTGTGTTTCATCGTCAATAAGAAGGTCAGAGGGATACAGTAAACCTGAAGTGAAGCATCAGAATCTAAAACTAGTGTCACAGGAATGGTTCAGAACATAGACAGTAAGAAGAGGCAGTCTACTTGTACTTAAGTCAGCATTGTGCATTTTCTATTTAATTCCGATGCAATTTCTGTGTTTCACCGTCAATAAGAAGGTCAGAGGGTACAGTACATCTGAAGCGAAGCATCGGAATCTATAATTAGTGTCACAGGAATGGTTAAAAAATAGACAGTAAGAAGAGTCAGTATTCTTGTACTTAATTAGGCATTGTGCCCTTAGTATTTAATTCCGATGCAATTTATGTGTTTCATCGTCAATACGAAGGTCCAAGGGATACAGTAAACGTATAATGAAACATCGGAATCTAAAACTGGTCTCACAGGAAATGATCACAACATAGTCAGTAAGAAGAGTCAGTCTTCTTGTACTTAAGTCAGCATTGTGCCTTTTGTATTTAATTCCATTGCAATTTCTGTGTTTCATCGTCAATAAGAAGGTCAGAGGGATACAGTAAACCTGAAGTGAAGCATCGGAATCTCTAACTAGTGTCACAGGAATGGTTCGATTCATAAACATTGGGTAGAGTCAGTCTTCTTTTACTTAAGTCGGCATTGTGCCTTTTCTATTTAATTCCGATGCAATTTCTGTGTTACATCGTCGATAAGAAGGTCCAAGGGATACAGTAAACCTGAAGTGAAGCATCGGAATCTATAACTAGTGTCACAGGAAAGTTTCAAAACATAGACAGTAAGAAGAGTCATTCCTCTTGTAATTAAGTCGGCATTGTGCATTTTGTATCTAATTCCGATGCAATTTCTGTGTTTCATCGGCAATTAGAAGGTCACAGGGATACAGTAAACCTGAAGTGAAGCATCGGAATCTATAACTAGTGTCACAGGAATGGTTCAAAACGTAGACAGTATGAAGAGTCAGTCTACTTGTACTTAAGTCGGCATTGTGCCTTTTGTTTTTAATTCCGATGCAATTTCTGTGTTTCATCGTCATTAAGAAGGTCCAAGGGATACAGTAAACATATAGTGAAGCATCGGAATCTATAACTGGTGTCACAGGAATGGTTCCAAACATAGACGTTAGGTAGAGTCAGTCTTCTTGTACTTAAGTCGGCATTGTGCCTTTTCTATTTCATTCCGATGCTATTTCTGTGTTTCATCGCCAATAAGAAGGTCAGAGGGATACAGTGAACCTGAAGTGAAGCATCGGAATCTATAACTAGTGTCACAGTAATGGTTCAAAACATAGACATTAGGTAGAGTCAGTCTTCTTGTACCTAAGTCGGCATTGTGCCTATTCTATTTAATTCCGATGCAATTTCTGTGTTTCATCGTCAATAAGAAGGTCCAAGGAATACAGTAAACATATGGTGAAGCATCGGAATCCCAAACTGGTCTCACAGGAAATGTTCAAAACATAGTCAGTAAGAAGAGTCAGTCTTCTTGTACTTAAGTCGGCATTGTGCCTTTTGTATTTAATTCCGATGCAATTTCTGTGTTTCATCGTCAATAAGATGGTCAGAGGGATACAGTAAACATGAAGTGAAGCATCGGAATCTATAACTAGTGTCACAGGAATGGTTCAAAGCATAGACATTAAGAAGAGTTAGTCTTCTTGTACTTAAGTCGGCACTGTGCCTTTTGTATTTATTTCCGATGCAATTTCTGTGTTTCATCGTCAATACGAAGGTCCAAGGGATACAGTAAGCATATAGTGAAGCATCGGAATCTAAAACTGGTCTCACAGGAAATGTTCAAAACATAGTCAGTAAGAAGAGTCAGTCTTCTTGTACTTAAGTCGGCATTGTGCCTTTTGTATTTAATTCCGATGCAATTTCTGTGTCTCATCGTCAATAAGAAGGTCACAGGGATACAGTAAACCTGAAGTGAAGCTTCGGAATCTACAACTAATGTCACAGGTATGGTTTAAATCATTGACAGTAAGATGAGTCAGTCTTCTTGTACATAAGTCGGCATTGTGCCTTTTCTATTTAATTCCGATGCAATTTCTGTGATTCATCGTCAAAAAGAAAGTCCAGGGGATACAGTAAACCTGATGTGAAGCAGCGGAATCTATAACTAGTGTCACAGGAATGGTTCAAAACATTGACAGTAAGAAGTGTCGGTCTTCTTGTACTTAAGTCGGCATTCTGCCTTTTCTATTTAATTCCGATGCTATTTCTGTGTTTCATCTTCAATAGGAAGGTCAGAGGGATACAGTAAACCTGAAGTGAAGCATCGGAATCTATAACTAGTGTCAAGGGGATGGTTCAAAGCATAGACAGTAAGAAGTGTCAGTCTTCTTGTACTTAAGTCGGCAATGTGCCTTTTCTATTTAATTCCGATGCAATTTCTGTGTTTCATCGTCAATAAGAAGGGCAGAGGGATACAGTAATACTGAAGTGACGCATCGGAATCTATAACTAGTGTCACAGGAATGGTTCAAAACATAGGCAATAGGAAGGGTCAGTCTACTTGTACATAAGTCGGCTTTGTGCCTTTTCTATTTAATTGCGATGCAATTTCTGTGTTTCGTCGTCCTGAAGATGTTCCAAGGGATACAGTAAATCTGAAGTGAAGCATCAAAATCTATAACTAGTGTCACAGGAATGGTTCATAACATAGACAGTAAGATGAGTCAGTCTTCTTGTACTTAAGTCGGCATTGTGCGTTTTGTATTTAATTCCGATGCAATTTCTGTGATTCATCGTCGTTAAGAAGGTCCAAGGGATACAGTAAACCTGAAGTGAAGCATCGGAATCTATAACTAGTGTCTCAGGAATTGTTCAAACATAGACAGTAAGAAGAGTCAGTCTTCTTGTACTTAAGTCGGCATTGCGCCTTTTGTATTAATTTCCGATGAAATTTCTTTATTTCATCGGCAATAAGAAGGTCCACGGGATACAGTAAACCTGAAGTGAAGCATCGGAATCTATAACTAGTGTCAGTGGAATGGTTCAAAACATAGACAGTAAGAAGAGTCAGTCTTCTTGTACTTAGGTCGGCATTGTGCCCTTTATATTACTTCCGATGCAATTTCTGTGTTTCATCGTCAATAAGAAGGTCAGAGGGATACAGTAAACCTGAAGTGAAGCATCGGAATCTATAACTAGTGTCACAGGAATGGTTAAAACATAGACAGTAAGAAGAGTCAGTCTTCTTGTACTTAAGTCGGCATTGTGCCTTTTCTATTTAATTCCGATGCAATTTCTGTGATTCATCGTCAAAAAGAAGGTCCAAGGGATAAAAAAAACTTGAAGTGAAGCATCGGAATCTATAACTAGTGTCACAGGAATGGTTCAAAACATAGACAGTAAGAAGAGTCAGTCTTCTTGTACATAAGTCGGCATTGTGCCTTTTCTATTTAATTCCGATGCTATTTCTGTGTTTCATCTTCAATAGGAAGGTCAGAGGCGTACAGTAAACCTGAAGTGAAGCATCGGAATCTATAACTAGTGTCACAGGAATGGTTAAAACATAGACAGTAAGAAGAGTCAGTCTTCTTGTACTTAAGTCGGCATTGTGCATTTTCTATTTAATTCCGATGCAATTTCTGTGTTTCATCGTCAATAAGAAGGGCAGAGGTATACAGTAAACCTACAGTGAAGCATCGGAATCTATAACTAGTGTCACAGGAATGTTTCAAATCATAGACAGTAAGAAGAGTCAGTCCTCTTGTACTTAAGTCGGCATTGTGCTTTTTGTATTTAATTCCGATGCAATTTCTGTGTTTCATCGTCTATAAGAAGGTTAGAGGGATACAGTAAACGTGACGTGAAGCATCAGAATCCTTAACTAGTGTCACAGGAATGGTTCGAAACATAGACAGTAAGAAGAGTCAGTCTATTTGTACTTAAGACGGCCTTGTGCATTTTGTATTTAATTCCGATGCAATATCTGTGTTTCATCGTCAATAAGAAGGTCCAAGGAATACATTACACCTGAAGTGAAGCATCGGAATCTATAACTAGTGTCACAGGAATGGTTCAAATCATAGACAGTAAGAAGGGTCTGTCTTCTTGTACTTAAGTCAGCATTGGCCTTTTCTATTTAATTCCGATGCAATTTCTATGTTTCATCGTCAATATGAAGGTCTAAGGGATACAGTAAACCTGAAGTGTGGCATCGGAATCAATAAGTAGTGTCACAGATATGGTTCAAAACATAGACATTAAAAAGAGTCAGTCTTCTTGTACTTAAGTCGGCATTGTGCATTTTGTATTAATTTCCGATGCAATTTCTGTGTTTCATCGTCGATAAGATGGTCCAAGGGATACAGCAAACCTGAAGTGAAGCATCGGAATCTATAACTAGTGTCACAGGATTTGTTCAAACATAGACAGTAAGAACAGTCAGTCTTCTTGTACTTAAGTCGGCATTGTGCCTTTTGTATTTAATTCCGTCGAAATTTCTTTGTTTCATCGTCAATCAGAAGGTCCAAGGGATACAGTAAACCTGAAGTGAAGCATCGGAACCTATAACTAGTGTCACAGGATTGGTTCAAAACATAGACAATAGGTAGGGTCAGTCTTCTTGTACGTAAGTCGGCATTGTGCCTTTTCTATTTAATTCCGATGCAATTTCTGTGTTTCGTCGTGAATAAGAAGGTCCATGGTATACAGTAAACCTGAAGTGGAGCATCGGAATCTATAACTAGGGACACAGGAATGTCTCAAAGCATAGACAGTAAGAAGAGTCAGCCCTCTTATACTCAAGTCAGCATTGTGCTTTTTGTATCTAATTCAATGCAATTTCTGTGTTTCTTCGGCAATTAGAAGGTCAGAGGGATACAGTAAACCTGAAGTTAAGCATCGGAATCTATAACTAGTGTCACAGGAATGGTTCATAACATAGACAATAGGTAGGGTCAGTCTTCTTGTACGTAAGTCGGCATTGTGCCTTTTCTATTTAATTCCGATGCAATTTCTGTGTTTCGTCGTCAATAAGAAGGTCAGAGGCATACAGAAAAGATGAAGTGAAGCATCGGAATCTATAACTAGTGTCAGAGAAATGGTTCAAAACATAGACAGTAAGATGAGTCAGTCTTCTTGTACATAAGTCTGCATTGTGCCTTTTGTAATTAATTCCGATGCAATTTCTGTGTTTCATCGTCAATAAGAAGGTCCAAGGGATACAGTAAACATATAGTGAAGCATCGAAATCTATAACTAGTGTCACAGGTATGGTTCAAAACATAGACAGTAATAAGAGTCAGTCTTCTTGTACTTAAGTCGGCATTGTGGCTTTTGTATTTAATTCCGATGCAATTTCTGTGTTTCATCGTCAATAAGAAGGTCCAAGGGATACAGTGCACCTGAAGTGAAGCATCGGAATCTATAACTAGTGTCACAGGAATGGTTCAAATCATAGACAGTAATAAGAGTCTGTCTTCTTGTACTAAAGTCAGCATTGTGCCTTTTCTATTTAATTCCGATGCAATTTCTATGTTTCATCGACAATAAGAAGGTCAGAGGGATACAGTAAACCTGAAGGGAAGCATCGGAATCTATAACTAGTGTCACAGGAATGGTTAAAAAATAGACAGTAACAAGAGTCAGTCTTCTTGTACATAAGTCGGCACTGTGCCTTTTGTATTTGATTCCGATGCAATTTCTGTGTTTCATCGTCATTAAGAAGGTCCAAGGGATACAGTAAACATATAGTGAAGCATCGGAATCTAAATCTGGTCTCGCAGGAAATGTTCACAACATAGTCAGTAAGAAGAGTCAGTCATCTTGTACTTAAGTCGGCATTGTGCCTTTTGTAATTAATTCCGATGCAATTTCTGTGTTTCATCGTCAATAAGAAAGTCACAGGGATACAGTAAACCTGAAGTGAAGCATCGGAATCTATAACTAGTGTCACAGGAATGGTTCAAAACATAGACATTAAGAAGAGTCAGTGTTCTTGTACTTAAGTCGGCATTGTGCCTTTTGTATTTAATTCCGCTGCAATTTCTGTGTTTCATCGTCGATAAGAAGGTCCAAGGTATACGGTAAACCTGAAGTGAAGCATCGGAATCTATAACTAGTGTCACAGGAATTGTTCAAACATAGACAGTAAGAAGAGTCAGTCTACTTGTACTTATGTCGGCATTGTACATTTTGTATTTAATTACGATGCAATTTCTGTGTTTCATCGTCAATAAGAAGGTCCATAGGATACAGTACACCTGAAGTGAAGCATCGGAATCTATTACTAGTGTCACAGGAATGTTTCAAAACAAAGACAGTAAGAAGAGACAGTACTCTTGTACTTAAGTCAGCATTGTGCTTTTTGTATTTAATTCCGATGCATTTTTTGTGTGTTTCTTCGGAAATTAGAAGGTCAGAGGGATACAGTAAACCTGAAGTGAAGCATCGGAATCTATAACTAGTGTCACAGGAATGATTCAAAGCATAGACAGTAGGAAGAGTCAGTCTTCTTGTACTTAAGTCGGCATTGTGCCTTTTGTATTTAATTCCGATGCAATTTCTGTGTTTCATCGTCAATAAGAAGGTCAGAGGGATACATTAAACCTGAAGTGACGCATAGGAATCTATAACTAGTGTCACAGGAATGGTTCAAAACATGGTCAGTAAGAAGAGTCAGTCTTCTTGTACTTAATTCGGCAATGTGCCTTATTATTTAATTCCGATGCAATTTCTGTGCTTCATCGTCAATAAGAAGGTCAGAGGGATACAGTTAACCTGAAGTGAAGCATCGGGATCTACAACAAGTGTCACAGAAATGGTTCAATACATAGTCAGTAAGAAGAGTCAGTCTTCTTGTACCTATGTCGGCATTGTGCCTTTTCTATTAAACCCGATGCAATTTCTGTGTTTTGTCGTCAATAATAAGGTCCAAGGGATACAGTAAACCTGAAGTGAAGCATCGGAATCTATAACTAGTGTCACAGGAATGTTTCAAATCATTGTCAGTAAGAAGAGTCAGTCCTCCTGTACTTAAGTCGGCATTGTGCTTTTTGTATCTAATTCCGATGCAATTTCTGTGTTTCATGGGTAATTAGAAGGTCAGAGGGATACAGTAAACCTGAAGTGAAGCATCGCAATCTATAACTAGTGTCACAGGAATGGTTCAAAACATAAACAGTAGGAAGAGTCAGTATTCTTGTACTTAAGTCGGCATTGTGCCTTTTCTATTCAATTCCGATGCTATTTCTGTGTTTCGTCGTCAATAAGAAGGTCAGAGGCATACAGTAAACCTGAAGTGAAGCATCTGAATCTATAACTAGTGTCAGAGAAATGGTTCAAAACATAGACAGTAAGATGAGTCAGTCTTCTTGTACATAAGTCGGCATTGTGCCTTTTGTATTTAATTCCGATGCAATTTCTGTGTTTCATCGTCAATAAGAAGGTCAGAGGGGTACAGTAAACCTGAAGTGAAGCATCGGAATCTATAACTAGTGTCACAGGAATGGTTCAAAACATAGACAGTAATAAGAGTCAGTCTTCTTGTACTTAAAGTCGGCATTGTGCCTTTTGTATTTAATTCCGCTGCAATTTCTGTGTTTCATCGTCAATAAGAAGGTCAGAGGGGTACAGTAAACCTGAAGTGAAGCATCGGAATCTATAACTAGTGTCACAGGAATGGTTCAAATCATAGACAGTAAGAAGAGTCAGTCTTCTTGTACTTAAGTCGGCATTGTGCCTTTTGTATTTAATTCAGATGCAATTTCTGTGTTTCATCGTCAATAAGAAGGTTTAAGGGATACAGTAAACCTGAAGGGAAGCATCGGGATCAATAACTAGTGTCACAGGAATAGTTCAAAACATAGTCAGTAAGAAGAGTCAGCCTTCTTGTACTTAAGTCGGCATTGTGCCTTTTTATTTAATTCCGTTGCAATTTCTGTGTTTTATCGTCAATAACAAGACCCAAGGGATGCAGTACACAAGAAACGAAGCATCGGAATCTATAACTAGTGTAACAGGAATGGTTCAAAACATAGACAGTAAGAAGAGTCAGTCTTCTTGTACTTAAGTCGGCATTGTGCCTTTTCTATTTAATTCCGATGCAATTTCTGTGTTTCATCGTCAATAAGAAGGTCCAAGGGATACAGTAAACCTGAAGTGAATCATCGGAATCTATAACTAGTGTCACAGGAATGGTCCAAAACATAAACAGTAGGAAGAGTCAGTCTACATGTACTTAAGTCGGCATTGTGCCTTTTCTACTTAATTCCAATGTAATTTCTGTGTTTCATCATCAATAAGGTCAGATGGATACAGTAAACCTGAAGTGAAGCATCGGAATCTATAACTAGTGTCACAGAAATGGTTCAAAACATAGTCAGTAAGAAAAGTCAGTCTTTTTGTACTTATGTCGGCATTGTGCAATTTCTTTTTAATTCCGATGTAATTTCTGTGTTTCATCGTCAATAAGAAGGTCAGAGGGATACAGTAAAGCTGAAGCGAAGCATCGGAATGTATAACTAGTGTCACAGGAATGGTTCAAAACATAGTCAGTTAGAAGAGTCAGTCTTCTTGTACTTAAGTGGCATTGTGCCCTTTGCATTTAATTCCGATGCAATTTCTGTGTTTCATCGTCAATAAGAAGGTCCAAGGGATAGAGTAAACATATAGTGAAGCATCGGAACCTAAACTGGTCTCACAGGACATTGTTCACAACATAGTCAGTAAGAAGAGTCAGTCTTCTTGTACTTAAGTAGGCATTGTGCCTTTTGTATTTAATTCCGATGCAATTTTTGTGTTTCATCGTCAATAAGAAGGTCAGAGGGTTACAGTAAACCTGAAGTTAAGCATCGGAATCTATAACTAGTGTCACAGGAATGTTTCAAATCATAGACAATAAGAAGACTCAGTCCTCTTGTACTTAAGTCGGCATTGTGCTTTTCGTATCTAATTACGATGCAATTTCTGTGTTTCATCGTCAATAAGAAGGTCAGAGGGATGCAGTAAACCTGAAGTGAACCATCGCAATCTACAACTAGTGTTACAGAAATGGTTCAAAACGTAGTCAGTAAGAAGAGTCAGTCTTCTTGTACTTAAGTCGGCATTGTGCCTTTTCTATTAAACCCGATGCAAATTCTGTGTTTCATCGCCAATATGAAGGTCAGACGGATACAGTAAACCTGATGTGAAGCATCGGAATGTATAACTAGTGTCACAGGAATGGTTCAAAACATAGAGAGTAGGAAGAGTCAGTCTTCTTGTACTTAAGTCGGTATTGTGCCTTTTGTATTTAATTCCGATGCAATTTCTTTGTTTCATCGTCAATATGAAGGTCAGAGGGATACATTAAACGTGAAGTGAAGCATCGGAATCTATAACTAGTGTCACAGGAATGGTTCAAATCATGGTCAGTAAGAAGAGTCAGTCTTCTTGTACTTAATTCGGCAGTGTGCTTTTTTATTTAATTCCGATGCAATTTCTGTGCTTCATCGTCAATGCTAAGGTCAGAGGGATACAGTTAACCTGAAGTGAAGCATCGGAATCTATAACTATTGTCACAGAAATGGTTCAAAACACAGTCAGTAAGAAGAGTCGGTCTTCTTGTACATAAGTCGGCATTGTGCCTTTTCTATTAAGCCCGATCCAATTTCTGTGTTTCATCGGCAATAAGAAGGCCAGAGGGATACAGTAAACCTGAATTGAAGCATCGGAATGTATGACTAGTGTCACAAGAATCGTTCAAAACATAGACAGTAGGAGGAGTCAGTCCTCTTCTACTTGAGTTGGCATTGTGCCTTTTGTATTTATTTCCGATGCAATTTCTGTGTTTCATCGGCATTAAGAAGGTCAGAGGGATACAGTAAACCTGAATTGAAGCATCGGAATGTATGACTAGTGTCACAGGAATCGTTCAATGCATAGACAGTAGGAAGAGTCAGTCTACTTTTACTTAAGTCGGCATTTAGCCTTTTGTATTTAATTCCGATGCATTTTCTGTGTTTCATCGTCAATAAGATGGTCCAAGGATACAGTACACCTGAAGTGAAGCATCGGAATCTATAACTAGTGTCACAGGAATGTTTTAAATCATTGTCAGTAAGAAGAGTCAGTCCTCTTGTACTTAAGTCGGCATTGTGCTTTTTTGTATCTAATTCCGATGCAATTTCTGTGTTTCATCGGCAATTAGAAGGTCAGAGGGGTACAGTAAACCGGAAGTGAAGAATCGGAATGTATGACTAGTGTCACAGGAATGATTCAAAACATAGACAGTAGGACGAGTCAGTCTTCATGTACTTAAGTCGGCATTGTGCCTTTTGTATTTAATTCCGACGTAATTTCGGTGTTTCATCGTCAATAAGAAGGTCAGAGGGATATAGTAAACCTGAGGTGAAGCATCGGAATCTATAACTAGTGTCACAGGAATGTTACAAATCATAGACAGTAAGAAGAGTCAGTCTTCTTGTACGTAAGTCTGCACTGTGCCTTTTGTATTTAATTCCAATGCAATTTCTGTGTTTCATCGTCAATAAGAAGGTCCAAGGGATACAGTAAACCTGAAGTGAAGCATCGGAATCTATAACTAGTGACACAGGAATGGTTCAACACATAGACAGTAAGAAGAGTCAGTCTTCTTGTACTTAAGTCGGCAATGTGCCTTTTCTATTTAATTCCGATGCAATTTCTGTGTTTCATCGTCAATATGAAGGTCAGAGGAATACAGTGAACCTGAAGTGAAGCATCGGGATCTATAACTAGCGTCACAGGAATGGTTCAAAGCATAGACAATAGGAAGGGTCAGTCTTCTTGTATTTAAGTCGGCATTGTGCCTTTTCTATTTATTTCCGATGCAATTTCTGGGTTTCGTCGTCAATAAGAAGGTCCAAGGGATACAGTAAACCTGAAGTGAAGCATCGGAATCTATAACTAGTGTCACAGGAATGTTTCAAAACATAGACAGTAAGAAGAGTCAGTCCTCTTGTACTTAAGTCGGCATTGTGCTTTTTGTATCTAATTCCGATGCAATTTCTGTGTTTCATCGTCAATTGGAAGCTCAGAGGGATACAGTAATCCTGAAGTGAAGCATCGGAATCTATAACTAGTGTCACAGGAATGGTTCAAAACATAGACAGTACGAAGAGTCAGTCTTCTTGTACTTAAGTAGGCATTGTGCCATTTCTATTTAATTCCGACGCAATTTCTGTGTTTCATCGTCAATAAGAAGGTGAGAGGGAAACAGTAAACCTGAAGTGAAGCATCGAAATCTATAACTAGTGTCACAGGAATTGTTCAAATCATAGACAGTACGAAGAGTCAGTCTTCTTGTACTTAAGTAGGCATTGTGCCTTTTCTATTTAATTCCGATGCAATTTCTGTGTTTCATCGTCAATAAGAAGGTCAGAGGGTTACAGTTAACCTGAAGTGAAGCATCGGAATCTATAACTAGTGTCACAGGAATGGTTCAAAACATAGACATTAGGTAGAGTCAGTTTTCTTGTACTTTATTCGGCATTGTGCCTTTTCTATTTAATTCCGATGCAATTTCTGTATTTCGTCGTCAATAAGAAGGTCCAAGGGATACAGTAAATCTGAAGTGAGGCATCGGAAACTATAGCTAGTGTCACAGGAATGGTTCAAATCATAGACAGTTAGAAGAGTCAGTCTTCTTGTACTTAAGTCGGCATTGTGCCTTTTGTATTTAATTCCGATGCAATTTCTGTGTTTCATCGTCGATAAGAAGGACCAAGGTATACAGTAAACCTGAAGTGAAGCATCGGAATCCATAACTAGTGTCACAGGAACAGTTCAAACATAGACAGTAGGAAGAGTCCGTCTTCTTGTACTTAAGTCGGCATTGTGCCTTTTGTATTTAATTCCGATGAAATTTCCTTGTTTCATCGTCAATAAGAAGATCCAAGGGATACAGCAAACCTGAAGTGAAGCATCGGAATCTATAACTAGTGTCACAGGAATGGTTCAAAACGTAGACAGTAAGAAGAGTCAGTCTTCTTGTACTTAAGTCGCCATTTTGCTTTTTGTACTTAATTCCGATGCAATTTCTGTGTTTCATCGTCAATAAGAAGGTCAGAAGGATACAGTAAACCTGAAGTGAAGCATCGGAATCTATAACTAGTGACACAGGAATGGTTCAACACATAGACATTAAGAAGAGTCAGTCTTCTTGTACTTAAGTCGGCAATGTGCCTTTTCTATTTAATTCCGATGCAATTTCTGTGTTTCATCGTCAATATGAAGGTCAGAGGGATACAGTGAACCTGAAGTGAAGCATCGGAATCTATAACTAGCGTCACAGGAATGGTTCAAAGCATAGACAATAGGATGGGTCAGTCTTCTTGTATTTAAGTCGGCATTGTGCCTTTTCTATTTAATTCCGATGCAATTTCTGTGTTTCGTCGTCAATAAGAAGGTCCAAGGGATACAGTAAACCTGAAGTGAAGCATCGGAGTCTATAACTAGTGTCACAGGAATGTTTCAAAACATAGACAGTAAGAAGAGTCAGTCCTCTTGTACTTAAGTCGGCATTGTGCTTTTTGTATCTAATTCCGTTGCAATTTCTGTGTTTCACCGTCAATTGGAAGCTCAGAGGGATACAGTAATCCTGAAGTGAAGCATCGGAATCCATAACTAGTGTCACAGGAATGGTTCAAAACATAGACAGTACGAAGAGTCAGTCTTCTTGTACTTAAGTAGGCATTGTGCCATTTCTATTTAATTCCGACGCAATTTCTGTGTTTCATCGTCAATAAGAAGGTGAGAGGGATACAGTAAACCTGAAGTGAAGCGTCGGAATCTAAAACTAGTGTCACAGGAATGGTTCAAGTCATAGACAGTACGAAGAGTCAGTCTGCTTGTACTTAAGTAGGCATTGTGCCTTTTCTATTTAATTCCGATGCAATTTCTGTGTTTCATCGTCAATAAGAAAGTCAGATGGATACAGTAAACCTGAAGTGAAGCATCGGAATCTATAACTAGTGCCACAGAAATGGTTCAAAACATAGTCAGTAAGAAGAGTCAGTCTTTTTGTACTTATGTCGGCATTATGTATTTTCTATTTAATTCCGATGCAATTTCTGTGTTTCATCGTCAATAAGAAGGTCAGAGGGATACAGTAAACCTGAAGTGAAGCATCGGAATGTATAACTAGTGTCACAGGAATCGTTCAAAATATAGACAGTAGGAAGAGTCAGTCTTCTTCTACTTGATTCGGCATTGTGCCTTTTGTATTTATTTCCGACGCAATTCCTGTGTCTCATCGTCAATAAGATGGACCAAGGGGTACAGTACACCTGAAGTGAAGCATCGGAATCTATAACTAGTGTCACAGGAATGGTTTAAATCATAGACAGTAAGAAGAGTCAGTCTACTTGTACTTAAGTCAGCATTGTGCCTTTTCTACTTAATTCCGATGCAATTTCTGTGTTTCATCGTCAACAAGAGGTTTAGAGGGATACAGTAAACCTGAAGTGATTAATCGGAATCTATAACTAGTGTCACAGGAATGGTTAAAAAATAGAGAGTAAAAAGAGTCAGTCTTCTTATTCTTAAGTCGGCGTTGTTCCTTTTGTATTTACTTCCGATGCAATTTCTGTGTTTCATCGTCAATAAGAAGGTCAGAGGGATACAGTAAACATATAGTGAAGCATCGGAATCTAAAACTGGTCTCACAGGACATGTTCACAACATAGTCAGTAAGAAGAGTCAGTCTTCTCGTACTTAAGTAGGCATTGTGCATTTTGCATTTAATTCCGATGCAATTTCTGTGTGTCATCGTCAATAAGAAGGTCAGAGGGTTACAGTAAACCTGAATTGAAGCATCGGAATCTATAACTAGTGTCACAGGAATGGTTCAAAACATGGACATTAGGTAGAGTCAGTCTTCTTGTACATAAGTCGGGATTGTGCCTTTTCTATTTAATTCCAATTCAATTTCTATGAATAATCGTCAATAAGAAGGTTCAAGGGATACAGTAAACCTGAAGTGAAGCATCGGAATCTGTAACTAGTGTCACAGGAATGTTTCAAAACATAGACAGTAAGAAGAGTCAGTCCTCTTGTACTTATGTCGGCATTGTGCTTTTTGTATCTAATTCCGATGCAATTTCTGTGTTTCATCGTCAATTAGAAGGTCAGAGGGATACAGTAATCCTGAAGTGAAGCATCGGAATCTACAACTAGTGTCACAGGAACGGTTCAAAACATAGACAGTAAGAAGAGTCAGTCTTCTTGTCCTTAAGTTGGCATTGTGCCATTTCTATTTAATTCCGACGCAATTTCTGTGTTTCACCGTCAATAAGAAGCTGAGAGGGATACAGTAAACCTGAAGTGAAGCATCGGAATCTATAACTAGTGTCACAGGAATGGTTCAAAACATAGACAGTAGGAAGAGTTAGTCTTTTTGTACTTAAGTCGGCATTGTGCCTTTTGTATTTACTTCCGATGCAATTTCTGTGTTTCATCGTCAATAAGAAGGTCCAAGGGATAGAGTATACATATAGTGAAGCATCGGAATCTAAAACTGGTCTCACAGGACATTGTTCACAACATAGTCAGTAAGAAGAGTCAGTCTTCTTGTACTTAAGTAGGCATTGTGCCTTTTCTATTAAACCCGATGCAAATTCTGTGTTTTATCGCCAATACGAAGGTCAGACGGATACAGTAAACCTGATGTGAAGCATCGGAATGTATAACTAGTGTCACAGGAATGGTTCAAAACATAGAGAGTAGGAAGAGTCAGTCTTCTTGTACTTAAGTCGGTATTGTGCCTTTTGTATTTAATTCCGATGCAATTTCTGTGTTTCATCGTCAATATGAAGGTCAGAGGGATACATTAAACGTGAAGTGAAGCATCGGAATCTATAACTAGTGTCACAGGAATGGTTCAAATCATGGTCAGTAAGATGAGTCAGTCTTCTTGTACTTAATTCGGCATTGTGCTTTTTTATCTAATTCCGATGCAATTTCTGTACTTCATCGTCAATGCTAAGGTCAGAGGGATACAGTTAACCTGAAGTGAAGCATCGGAATCTATAACTATTGTCACAGAAATGGTTCAAAACACAGTCAGTAAGAAGAGTCGGTCTTCTTGTACATAAGTCGGCATTGTGCCTTTTCTATTAAGCCCGATGCAATTTCTGTGTTTCATCGGCAATAAGAAGGCCAGATGGATACAGTAAACCTGAATTGAAGCATCGGGATGTATGACTAGTGTCACAAGAATCGTTCAAAACATAGACAGTAGGAAGAGTCAGTCCTCTTCTACTTGAGTTGGCATTGTGCCTTTTGTATTTATTTCCTATGCAATTTCTGTGTTTCATCGGCAATAAGAAGGTCAGAGGGATACAGTAAACCTGAATTGAAGCATCGGAATGTATGACTAGTGTCACAGGAATCGTTCAATGCATAGACAGTAGGAAGAGTCAGTCTACTTGTACTTAAGTCGGCATTTAGCCTTTTGTATTTAATGCCGATGCATTTTCTGTGTTTCATCGTCAATAAGAAGGTCCAAGGATACAGTACACCTGAAGTGAAGCATCGGAATCTATAACTAGTGTCACAGGAATGTTTCAAATCATTGTCAGTAAGAAGAGTCAGTCCTCTTGTACTTAAGTCGGCATTGTGCTTTTTGTATCTAATTCCGATGCAATTTCTGTGTTTCATCGGCAATTAGAAGGTCAGAGGGGTACCGTAAACCTCAAGTGTAGAAGCGGAATGTATGACTAGTGTCACAGGAATGATTCAAAACATAGGCAGTAGGACGAGTCAGTCTTCATGTACTTAAGTCGGCATTGTGCCTTTTGTATTTAATTCCGACGTAATTTCTGTGTTTCATCGTCAATACGAAGGTCAGAGGGATATAGTAAACCTTAGATGAAGCATCAGAATCTATAACTAGTGTCACAGGAATGTTACAAATCATAGACAGTAAGAAGAGTCAGTCTTCTTGTACGTAAGTCTGCACTGTGCCTTTTGTATTTAATTCCAATGCAATTTCTGTGTTTCATAGTCAATAAGAAGGTCAGAGGGATGCAGTAAATCTGAAGTGAAGCATCGGAATGTATAACTAGTGTCACAGGAATGATTAAAAAAAAACACTGTAGGAAGAGTCAGTCTTCATGTACTTAAGTCGGCATTGTGCTTTTTCTATTCAATTCCGATGCAATGTCTGTGTTTCATCGTCAATATGAAGGTCAGATGGATACAGTAAACCTGAAGTGAAGCATCGGAATCTATAACTAGTGTCACAGGAATGGTTCAAAACATAGACAGTAGGAAGAGTCAGTCTTTTAGTACTTAAGTCGGCATTGTGCCTTTTGTATTTAATTCCGATGCAATTTCTGTGTTTCATCGTCAATAAGAAGGACCAAGGGATACAGTAAACCTGAAGTGAATCATCGGAATCTATAACTAGTGTCACAGGAATGGTCCAAAACGTATACAGTAGGAAGAGTCAGTCTACATGTACTTAAGTCGGTATTGTGCCTTTTGTATTTAATTCCTATGTATTTTTCTGTGTTTCATCATCAATAAGGTCAGCTGGATACAGTAAAACTGAAGTGAACTATCGGAATCTATAACTAGTGTCACAGAAATGGTTCAAAACATAGACAGTAAGAAGAGTCAGTCTTCTTGTACTTAAGTCGGCATGGTGCCTTTTGTATTTAATCCGATGCATTTTCTGTGTATCATCGTCAATAAGAAGGTCCAAGGGATACAGTGAAACTGAAGTGAAGCATCACAATCTGTAACTAGTGTCACAGGAATGGTTCAAAGCATAGACAGTAAGAAGAGTCAGTCTACTTGTACTTAAGTGGCATTGTGCCTTTTGTATTTAATTCCGATGCAATTTCTGTGTTTCATCGTCAATAAGAAGGTCCAAGGGATAGAGTAAACATATAGTGAAGCATCGGAATCTAAAACTGGTCTCACAGGACATTGTTCACAACATAGTCAGTAAGAAGAATCAGTCTCCTTGTACTTAAGTCAGCATTGTGCCTTTTGTATTTAATTCCGATGCAATTTCTGTGTTTCATCGTCAATAACAAGGTCAGAGGGTTACAGTAAACCTGAAGTGAAGCATCGGAATCTATAACTAGTGTCACAGGAATTGTTCAAAACATAGACATTAGGTAGAGTCAGTTTTCTTGTAATTTATTCGGCATTGTGCCTTTTCTGTTTAATTCCGATGCAATTTCTGTATTTCGTCGTCAATAAGAAGGTCCAAGGGATACAGTAAATCAGAAGTGAAGCATCGGAAACTATAGCTAGTGTCACAGGAATGGTTCAAAACATAGACAGTTAGAAGAGTCAGTCTTCTTGTACTTAAGTCGGCATTGTGCCTTTTGTATTTAATTCCGATGCAATTTCTGTGTTTCATCGTCGATAAGAAGGACCAAGGTATACAGTAAACCTGAAGTGAAGCATCGGAATCTATAACTAGTGTCACAGGAACAGTTCAAACATAGACAGTAGGAAGAGTCCGTCTTCTTGTACTTAAGTCGGCATTGTGCCTTTTGTATTTAATTCCGATGAAATTTCTTTGTTTCATCGTCAATAAGAAGATCCAAGGGATACAGTAAACCTGAAGTGAAGCATCGGAATCTATAACTAGTGTCACAGGAATGGTTCAAAACATAGACAGTAAGAAGAGTCAGTCTTCTTGTACTTAAGTCGCCATTGTGCTTTTTGTACTTAATTCCGATGCAATTTCTGTGTTTCATCGTCAATAAGAAGGTCAGAGGGATACAGTAAACCTGAAGTGAAGCATCGGAATCTATAACTGGTGACACAGGAATGGTTCAACACATAGACAGTAAGAAGAGTCAGTCTTCTTGTACTTAAGTCGGCAATGTGCCTTTTCTATTTAATTCCGATGCAATTTCTGTGTTTCATCGTCAATATGAAGGTCAGAGGGATACAGTGACCCTGAAGTGAAGCATCGGAATCTATAACTAGCGTCACAGGAATGGTTCAAAGCAGAGACAATAGGAAGGGTCAGTCTTCTTGTATTTAAGTCGGCATTGTGCCTTTTCTATTTAATTCCGATGCAATTTCTGTGTTTCGTCGTCAATAAGAAGGTCCAAGGGATACAGTAAACATGAAGTGAAGCATCGGAATCTGTAACTAGTGAAACAGGAATGTTTCAAAACATAGACAGTAAGAAGAGTCAGTCCTCTTGTACTTAAGTCGGCATTGTGCTTTTTGTATCTAATTCCGATGCAATGCCTGTGTTTCATCGGCAATTGGAAGCTCAGAGGGATACAGTAACCCTGAAGTGAAGCATCGGAATCTATAACTAGTGTCACAGGAATGGTTCAAAACATAGACAGTACGAAGAGTCAGTCTTCTTGTACTTAAGTAGGCATTGTGCCATTTCTATTTAATTCCGACGCAATTTCTGTGTTTCATCGTCAATAAGAAGGTGAGAGGGATACAGTAAACCTGAAGTGAAGCATCGGAATCTGCAACTAGTGTCACAGGAATGGTTCAAATCATAGACAGTACGAAGAGTCAGTCTTTTTGTACCTATGTCGGCATTGTGCATTTTCTATTTAATTCCGATGCAATTTCTGTGTTTCACCGTCAATAAGAAGGTCAGAGGGATACAGTAAACCTGAAGTGAAGCATCGGAATGTATAACTAGTGTCACAGGAATCGTTCAAAATATAGACAGTAGGAAGAGTCAGTCTTCTTCTACTTGATTCGGCATTGTGCGTTTTGTATTTATTTCCGACACAATTTCTGTGTCTCATCGTCAATAAGAAGGTCCAAGGGATGCAGTACACCTGAAACGAAGCATCGGAATCTATAACTAGTGTAACAGGAATGGCTCAAAACATAGACAGTAAGAAGAGTCAGTCTTCTTGTACTTAAGTCGGCATTGTGCCTTTTCTATTTATTTCCGATGCAATTTCTGTGTTTTATCGTCAATAAGAAGGTCTAAGGGATACAGTAAACCTGAAGTGAATCATCGGAATCTATAACTAGTGTCACAGGAATGGTCCAAAGCATATACAGTAGGAGGTGTCAGTCTACATATACTTAAGTCGGCATTGTGCCTTTTGTATTTATTTCCAGTGTAATTTCTGTGTTTCATCGTCAATAAGAAGGTCAGGGGGATACAGTTAAACGGAAGTGAAGCATCACAATCTATAACTAGGGTCACAGGAATGGTTCAAAACATAGTCAGTAAGAAGAGTCAGTCTACTTGTACTTAAGTCGGCATTGTGCCTTTTGTATTTAATTCCGATGCAATTTCTGTGTTTCATCGTCAATAAGATGGACCAAGGGATACAGCACACCTGAAGTGAAGCATCGGAATCCATAACTAGTGTCACAGGAATGGTTTAAATCATAGACAGTAAGAAGAGTCAGTCTACTTGTACTTAAGTCAGCATTGTGCCTTTTCTATTTAATTCCGATGCAATTTCTGTGTTTCATCGTCAATAAGAAGTTCAGAGGGATACAGTAAACCAGAAGTGAGGCATCGGAATCTATAACTAGTGTCACAGGAATGGTTAAAAAATAGAGAGTAAGAAGAGTCAGTCTTCTTATACTTAAGTCGGCGTTGTTCCTTTTGTATTTACTTCCGATGCAATTTTTGTGTTTCATCGTCCATAAGAAGGTCAGAGGGATACAGTAAACATATAGTGAAGCATCGTAATCAAAAACTGGTCTCACAGGACATGTTCACAACATAGTCAGTAAGAAGAGTCAGTCTTCTCGTACTTAAGTAGGCATTGTGCCTTTTGTATTTAATTCCGATGCAATTTCTGTGTTTCATCGTCAATAAGAAGGTCAGAGGGTTACAGTAAACCTGAATTGAAGCATCGGAATCTATAACTAGTGTCACAGAATGGTTCAAAACATAGACATTAGGTAGAGTCAGTCTTCTTGTACTGTAGTCGGCATTGTGCCTTTTCTATTTAATTCCGATGCAATTTCTGTATTTCGTTGTCAATAAGAAGGTCCAAGGGATACAGTAAATCTGAAGTGAAGCATCGGAATCTATAACTAGTGTCACAGGAATGGTTCAAAACATAGACAGTAAGAAGAGTCAGTCTTCTTGTACTTAAGTCGGCATTGTGCTTTTTGTATTTAATTCCGATGCAATTTCTGTGTTTCATCGTCAATAAGAAAGTCAGATGGATACACTAAACTTGAAGTGAAGCATCGGAATCTATAACTAGTGTCACAGAAATGGTTCAAAACATAGTCAGTAAGAAGAGTCAGTCTTTTTGTACTTATGTCGGCATTGTGCATTTTTTATTTAATTCCGATGCAATTTCTGTGTTTCATCGTCAATAAGAAGGTTAGAGGGATACAGTAAACCTGAAGTGAAACATCGGAATGTATAACTAGTGTCACAGGAATCGTTCAAAATATAGACAGTAAGAAGAGTCAGTCTACTTCTACTTAAGTCGGCATTGTGCCTTTTGTATTTAATTCCGATGCCTTTTCTGTGTTTCATCGTCAATAAGATGGTCCAAGGGATACTGTACACCTTAAGTGAAGCATCGGAATCTATAACTAGTGACACAGGAATGGTTTAAATCATAGGCAGTAAGAAGAGTCAGTCTTCTTGTACTTAATTCAGCATTGTGCCTTTTCTATTTAATTCCGATGCAATTTCTGTGTTTCATCGTCAATAAGAAGTTCAGAGGGATACAGTAAACCTGATGTGAGGCATCGGAATCTATAACTAGTGTTACAGGAATGATTCAAAACGTAGACAGTAGGATGAGTCAGCCTTCTTGTATTTAAGTCGGCATTGTGCCTTTTGTATTTAATTCCGATGCAATTTCTGTGTTTCATCGTCAATAAGAAAGTCAGATGGATACACTAAACTTGAAGTGAAGCATCGGAATCTATAACTAGTGTCACAGAAATGGATCAAAACATAGTCGGTAAGAAGAGTCAGTCTTTTTGTACTTATGTCGGCATTGTGCATTTTTTATTTAATTCCGATGCAATTTCTGTGTTTCATCGTCAATAAGAAGGTTAGAGGGATACAGTAAACCTGAAGTGAAACATCGGAATGTATAACTAGTGTCACAGGAATCGTTCAAAATATAGACAGTAGGAAGAGTCAGTCTTCTTCTACTTGATTCGGCATTGTGCCTTTTGTATTTAGTTCCGACGCAATTTCTGTGTCTCATCGTCAATAAGAAGGTCCAAGGGATGCAGTACACCTGAAACGAATTATCGGAATCTGTAACTAGTCTAACAGGAATGGCTCAAAACATAGACAGTAAGAAGAGTCAGTCTTCTTGTACTTAAGTCGGCATTGTGCCTTTTCTATTTATTTCCGATGCAATTTCTGTGTTTTATCGTCAATAAGAAGGTCCAAGGGATACAGTAAACCTGAAGAGAATCATCGGAATCTATAACTAGTGTCACAGGAATGGTCCAAACCATATACAGTAGGAGGAGTCAGTCTACATGTACTTAAGTCGGCATTGTGCCTTTTGTATTTAATTCCAATGTAATTTCTGTGTTTCATCGTTAATAAGAAGGTCAGAGAGATACAGTTAAACGGAAGTGAAGCATCACAATCTATAACCAGTGTCACAGGAATGGTTCAAAACATAGACAGTAAGAAGAGTCAGTCTACTTGTACTTAAGTCGGCATTGTGCCTATTGCATTTAAGTCCGATGCAATTTCTGTGTTTTATCGTCAATAAGATGGACCAAGGGATACAGTACACCTGAAGTGAAGCATCGGAATCTACAACTAGTGTCACAGGAATGGGTTAAATCATAGAGAGTAAGAAGAGTCAGTCTACTTGTACTTAAGTCAGCATTGTGCCTTTTGTATTTACTTCCGATGCAATTTCTGTGTTTCATCGTCAATAAGAAGGTCAGAGGGATACAGTAAACATATAGTGAAGCATCGGAATCTAAAACTGGTCTCACAGGCTACGTTTACAACATAGTCAGTAAGAAGAGTCAGTCTTCTTGTACTTAAGTAGGCATTGTGCATTTTGTATTTAATTCCGATGCAATTTCTGTGTTTCATCGTCAATAAGAAGTTCAGAGGGATGCAGTAAACCTGTAGTGAGGCATCGGAATCTATAACAAGTGTCACAGGAATGGTTCAAAACGTAGTCATTACGTAGAGTAAGTCTTCTTGTACTTTAGTCGGCATTGTGCCTTTTCTATTTAATTCCTATGCAATTTCTGTATTTCGTCGTCAATAAGAAGGTCCAAGGGATACAGTAAATCTGAAGTGAAGCATCGGAATCTATAACTAGTGTCACAAGAATGGTTCAAAACATAGACAGTAAGAAGAGTCAGTCTTCTTGTACTTAAGTCGGCATTGTGCCTTTTGTATTTAATTCCGATGCAATTTCTGTGTTTCATCGTCGATAAGAAGGACCAAGGTATACAGTAAACCTGAAGTGAAGCATCGGATTCTATAACTAGTGTCATAGGAATAGTTCAAACATAGACAGTAGGAAGAGTCAGTCTTTTTGTACTTAAGTCGGCATTGTGCCTTTTGTATTTAATTCCGATGAAATTTCTTTGTTTCATCGTCAATACGAAGATCCAAGGGATACAGTAAACCTTAAGTGAAGCATCGGAATCTATAACTAGTGTCACAGGAATGGTTCAAAACGTAGACAGTAAGAAGAGTCAGTCTTCTTGTACTTAAGTCGGCATTTTGCCTTTTGTACTTAATTCCGATGCAACTTCTGTGTTTCATCGTCAATAAGAAGGTCTGAAGGATACAGTAAACCTGAAGTGAAGCATCGGAATCTATAACTAGTGTCACAGGAATGGTTTAAATCATAGACAGTAAGAAGAGTCAGTCTTCTTGTACTTAAGTCAGCATTGTGCCTTTTCTATTTAATTCCGATGCAATATCTGTGTTTCATCGTCAATAAGAAGTTCAGAGGGATACAGTAAACCTGATGTGAGGCATCGGAATCTATAACTAGTGTTACAGGAATGATTCAAAACGTAGACAGTAGGATGAGTCAGCCTTCTTGTATTTAAGTCGGCATTGTGCCTTTTCTATTTAATTCCGATGCAATTTCTGTGTTACATCGTCAATAAGAAAGTCAGATGGATACAGTAAACCTGAAGTGAAGCATCGCAATCTATAACTAGTGTCACAGAATTGGTTCAAAACATAGTCAGTAAGAAGAGTCAGTCTTTTTGTACTTATGTCGGCATTGTGCATTTTCTATTTAATTCCGATGCAATTTCTGTGTTTCACCGTCAATAAGAAGCACAGAGGGATACAGTAAACCTGAAGTGAAGCATCGGAATGTATAACTAGTGTCACAGGAATCGTTCAAAATATAGACAGTACTAAGAGTTAGTCTTCTTCTACTTGATTCGGCATTGTGCCTTTTGTATTTAGTTCCGACGCAATTTCTGTGTCTCATCGTTAATAAGAAGGTCCAAGGGATGCAGTACACCTGAAACGAAGCATCGGAATCTATAACTAGTCTAACAGGAATTGCTCAAAACATAGACAGTAAGAAGAGTCAGTCTTCTTGTACTTAAGTCGGCATTGTGCCTTTTCTATTTATTTCCGATGCAATTTCTGTGTTTTATCGTCAATAAGAAGGTCCAAGGGATACAGTAAGCCTGAAGTGAATCATCGGAATCTATAACTAGTGTCACAGGAATGGTCCAAACCATATACAGTAGCAGGAGTCAGTCTACATGTACTTAAGTCGGCATTGTGCCTTTTGTATTTAATTCCAATGTAATTTCTGTGTTTCATCGTCATTAAGAAGGTCAGAGGGATACAGTTAAACGGAAGTGAAGCATCACAATCTATAACTAGTGTCATAGGAATAGTTCAAACATAGACAGTAGGAAGAGTCAGTCTTTTTGTACTTAAGTCGGCATTGTGCCTTTTGTATTTAATTCCGATGAAATTTCTTTGTTTCATCGTCAATAAGAAGATCCAAGGGATACAGTAAACCTGACGTGAAGCATCGGAATCTATAACTAGTGTCACAGGAATGGTTCAAAACATAGTCAGTAAGAAGAGTCAGTCTTTTTGTACTTATGTCATCATTGTCCCTTTTCTATTTAATTCCGATGCAATTTCTGTGTTTCATCGTCAATAAGAAGGTCAGAGGGATACAGTAAACCAGAAGTGAGGCATCGGAATCTATAACTAGTGTCATGAGAATGGTTCAATCATAGACAGTAGGAAGGGTCAGTCTTCTTGTACATAGTCGGCATTATGCCCTTTGTATTTAATTCCAATGCAATTTCTGTGTTTCATCGTCAATAAGAAGGTCCAAGGAATACACTAAACCTGAAGTGAGGCATCGTAACCTATAACTAGTGTCACAGGAATGGTTCAAAACATAGACAGTAAGAAGAGTCAGTCTTCTTGTACTTAAGTCGGCATTGTGACCTTTGTATTTAATTCTGATGCAATTTCTGTGTTCCATCGTCAATAAGAAGGACCAAGGCATACAGTAAACCCAAAGTAAAGCATCGGAATCTATAACTAGTGTCACAGGAATAGTTCAAACATAGACAGTACGAAGAGTCAGTCTTCTTGTACTTAAGTCGGCATTGTGCCTTTTGTATTTAATTCCGATGAAATTTCTTTGTTTCATCGTCAATAAGAAGATCCAAGGGATACAGTACACCTGAAGTGAAGCATCGGAATCTATAACTAGTGTCACAAGAATGGTTTAAAACATAGACAGTAAGAAGAGTCAGTCTTCTTGTACTTAAGTCGGCATTGTGCCTTTTGTACTTAATTCCGATGCAATTTCTATGTTTCATCGTCAATAAGAAGGTCAGAAGGATACAGTAAACCTGAAGTGAAGCATCGGAATCTATAACTAGTGTCACAGGAATGGTTCAACACATAGACAGTAAGAAGAGTCAGTCTTCTTGTACTTAAGTCGGCATTGTGCTTTTTTTATTTAATTCCGATGCAATTTCTGTGTTTCATCGTCAATAAGAAGGTCCAAGGGATACAGTAAACATATAGTGAAGCATCGGAATGTAAAACTGGTCTCACAGGACATGTTCACAACATAGTCAGTAAGATGAGTCAGTCTTCTTGTACTTAAGTAGGCATTGTGCCTTTTGTATTTAATTCCGATGCAATTTCTGTGTTTCATCGTCCATAAGAAGGTCAGAGGGTAACAGTAAACCTGAAGTGAAGCATCGGAATCTATAACTAGTGTCACAGGAATGGTTCAAAACATAGACATTAGGTAGAGTCAGTCTTCTTGTACTTTAGTCGGCATTGTGCCTTTTCTATTTAATTCCGATGCAATTTCTATATTTCGTCGTCAATAAGAAGGTCCAAGGGATACAGTAAATCTGAAGTGAAGCATCGGAATCTATAACTAGTGTCACAAGAATGGTTCAAAACATAGACAGTAAGAAGAGTCAGTCTTCTTGTACTTAAGTCGGCATTGTGCCTTTTCTATTTAATTCCGATGCAATTTCTGTTTTTCATCGTCAATAAGAAGGCCAGAGGGATACAGTGAACGTGAAGTGAAGCATCGGAATCTATAACTAGCGTCACAGGAATTGTTCAAAACATAGACAATAGGAAGGGTCAGTCTTTTTGTGTTTAAGTCGGCATTGTGCCTTTTCTATTTAATTCCGATGCAATTTTTGTGTTTCATCGTCAATAAGAAGGTGAGAGGGATACAGTGAACCTGAAGTGAGGCATCGGAAACTATAACCAGCGTCACAGGAGTGGTTCAAATCATAGACAATAGGAAGGGTCAGTCTTCCTGTATTTAAGTCGGCATTGTGCCTTTTCTATTTAATTCCGATGCTATTTCTGTGTTTTGTCGTCAATACGATGGTCCAAGGGATACAGTAAACCTGAAGTGAAGCATCGGAATCTATAACTAGTGTCACAGGAATGTTTCAAAACATAGACAGTAAGAAGAGTCAGTCTTCTTGTACTTAAGTCGGCATTGTGCCTTTTCTATTTAATTACGATTTAATTTCTGTTTTTCATCGTCAATAAGAAGGTCAGAAGGATACAGTGAACCTGAAGTGAAGCATCGGAATCTATAACTAGCGTCACAGGAATGGTTCAAAACATAGACAATATTAAGGGTCAGTCTTTTTGTATTTAAGTCGGCATTGTGCCGTTTCTATTTAATTCCGGTGCAATTTCTGTGTTTCGTCGTCAATAAGAAGGTCCAAGGGATACAGTAAACCTGAAGTGAAGCATCGGAATCTATAACTAGTGTCACAGGAATGTTTCAAAACATAGACAGTAAGAAAAGTCAGTCCTCTTGTACTTAAGTCGGCATTGTACTTTTTGTATCTAATTCCGATGCAATTTCTGAGTTTCATCGTCAATTAGAAGGTCAGAGGGATACTGTAATCCTGAAGTTAAGCATCGGAATCTATAACTAGCGTCACAGGAGTGGTTCAAAACATAGTCAGTAAGAAGAGTCAGTCTTCTTGTACTTAAGTCGGCAATGTGCCTTTTGTATTTACTTCCGATGCAATTTCTGTGTTTCATCGTCAATAAGAAGGTCATAGGGATACAGTAAACCTGATGTGAGGCATCGGAATCTATAACTAGTGTTACAGGAATGATTCAAAGCGTAGACAGTAGGATGAGTCAGTCTTCTTGTATTTAAGTCGGCATTGTGCCTTTTCTATTTAATTCCGATGCAATTTCTGAGTTTCATCGTCAATAAGAAGGTCAGATGGATACAGTAAACCTGAAGTGAAGCATCGGAATCTATAACTAGTGTCACAGAAATGGTTCAAAACATAGTCAGTAAGAAGAGTCAGTCTTTTTGTACTTATGTCGGCATTGTCCCTATTCTATTTAATTCCGATGCAATTTCTGTGTTTCATCGTCAATAAGAAGGTAAGAGGGATACAGTAAACCAGAAGTGAAGCATCGGAATGTGTAACTAGTGTCACAGAAACCTTTCAAAACATAGACAGTAGGAAGAGTCAGACTACTTGTACTTAAGTCGGCATTGTGCCTTTTGTATTTAATTCCGATGTAATTTTTGTGTTTCATCGTCAATAAGGAGGTCCAAGGAATACAGTACACCTGAAGTGAAGAAACGGAATCTATAACTAGTGTCACAGGAATGGTTCAAATCATAGACAGTAAGAAAAGTCAGTCTTCATGTACTTCAGTCGGCATTGTGCCTTTTGTATTTAATTCCGATGCCATTTCTGTGTTTCATCGTCAATAACAAGGTCAGAGGGATTCACTAAACCTGAAGTGAAGCATCGGAATGTATAACTAGTGTCACAGGAATGGTTCAAAACATAGACAGTAAGAAGAGGCAGTCTTCTTGTACTTAAGTCGGCATTGTGCCTTTTGTACTTAATTCCGATGCAATTTCTGTGTTTCACCGTCAATAAGAAGGTCATAGGGATACAGTAAACCTGATGTGAGGCATCGGAATCTATAACTAGTGTTACAGGAATGATTCAAAGCGTAGACAGTAGCATGAGTCAGTCTTCTTGTATTTAAGTCGGCATTGTGCCTTTTGTATTTAATTCCGATGCCATTTCTGTGTTTCATCGTCAATAACAAGGTCAGAGGGATTCACTAAACCTGAAGTGAAGCATCGGAATGTATAACTAGTGTCACAGAAATGGTTCAAAACATAGTCAGTAAGAAGAGTCAGTCATTTTGTACTTATGTCGGCATTGTCCCTTTTCTATTTAATTCCGATGCAATTTCTGTGTTTCATCGTCAATAAGAAGGTCAGAGGGATACAGTAAACCAGAAGTGATGCATCGGAATGTATAACTAGTGTCACAGGAATCGTTCAAACATAGAGTGTAGGAAGAGTCAGTCTTCTTCTACTTGATTCGGCATTGTGCCTTTTGTATTTATTTCCGATGCAATTTCTGTGTTTCATCGTCAATACGAAGGTGAGAGGGATACAGTAAACCTGAAGTGAAGCATCGGAATCTATAACTAGTGTCACAGGAATGGTTTAAAACATAGACAGTAAGAAGAGGCAGTCTTCTTGTACTTAAGTCGGCATTGTGCCTTTTGTACTTAATTCCGATGCAATTTCTGTGTTTCATCGTCAATAAGAAGGTCAGAGGGATACAGTGAACCTGAAGTGTAGCATCGGAATCTATAACTAGCGTCACAGGAATGGTTTAAAACATAGACAATAGGAAGGGTCAGTCTTCTTGTATTTAAGTCGGCATTGTGCCTTTTCTATTTAATTCCGATGCAAATTCTGTGTTTCATCGTCAATAAGAAGGTCAGAGGGATACAGTAAACCTGATGTGAGGCTTCGGTATCTATAACTAGTGTGACACGGGAAGGATTCAAAACGTAGACAGTAGGATGAGTCAGTCTTCTTGTATTTAAGTCGGCATTGTGCCTTTTTTATTTATATCCGATGCAATTTCTGTGTTGCATCGTCAATAAGAAGGTCAGATGGATACAGTAAACCTGAAGTGAAGCATCGGAATCTATAACTAGTGTCACAGAAATGGTTCAAAACATAGTCAGTAAGAAGAGTCAGTCTTTTTGTACTTATGTCGGCATTGTCCCTTTTCTATTAAATTCCGATGCAATTTCTGTGTTTCATCGTCAATAAGAAGGTCAGAGGGATACAGTAAACCAGAAGTGATGCATCGGAATGTATAACTAGTGTCACAGGAATCGTTCAAAACATAGAGTGTAGGAAGAGTCAGTCTTCTTCTACTTGATTCGGCATTGTGCCTTTTGTATTTATTTCCGATGCAATTTCTGTGTTTCATCGTCAATAAGATGGTGAGAGGGATGCAGTAAACCTGAAGTGAAGCATCGAAATCTATAAGTGGTGTCACAGGAATGGTTCAAACATAGTCATTAAGATGAGTCAGTCTTCTTGTACTTAAGTCGGCATTGTGCCTTTCGTATTTAATTCCGATGCAACTTCGGTGTTTCGTCGTCAATAAGAAGGTCCAAGGGATACAGTAAACCTGAAGTGAGGCATCGGAATGTATAACTAGTGTCACAGGAATGGTTCAAAACATAGTCAGTAAGAAGAGTCAGTCTTCTTGTACTTAGGTCGGCATTGTGCCTTTTCTATTTAATTCCGATTCAATTTCTGTGTTTCGTCGTCAATAAGAAGGTCCAAGGGATACAGTAAACCTGAAGTGAAGCATCGGAATCTATAACTAGTGTCACAGGAATGTTTCAAAACATAGACAGTAAGAAGAGTCAGTCCTCTTGTACTTAAGTCGGCATTATGCTTTTTGTATCTAATTCCGATGCAATTACTGTGTTTCATCGTCAATAAGAAGGTCAGAGGGATACAGTAAACCTGAAGTGAAGCATCGGAATCTATAACTAGTGTCACAGGAATGGTTCAAATCATAGTCAGTAAGAAGGATCAGTCTTCTTGTACTTAATTCGGCATTGTGCCTTTTCATGTAATTCCGATGCATTTTCTGTGTTCCATCGTCAATAGGAAGTTCAAAGGGATACAGTAAACCTGAAGCATCGGAATCTATAACTAGTGTCACAGAAATGGTTCAAAACATAGCCAGCCAGAAGAGTCAGTCTTCTAGTACTTAAATCGGCGTTGTGCCTTTTCTATTTAATTCCGATGCAATTTCTGTGTTTCACCGTCAATAAGAAGGTCAGAGGGATACAGTAAACCTGAAGTGAAGTATCGGATTGTATAACTAGTGTCACAGGAATGGTTCAAAACATAGACAGCAGAAGAGTCATTCTTCTTGTACTTAAGTCGGCATTGTGCCTTGTCTATTTAATTCCGATGCAATTTCTGTGTTTCATCGTCAATAAGAAGGTCAGAGGGATACAGTAAACCTGAAGTGAATCATCGGAATCTATAACTAGTGTCACAGGAATGGTTCAAAGCACAGACAGTAGGAAGAGTCAGTCTTCTTGTACTTAAGTCGGCATTGTGCCTTTTGTATTTAAATCCGATGCAATTTCTGTGTTTCATCGTCAATAAGAAGGTCAAAGGAATACAATAAACCTGAAGTGAGGCATCGGAATCTATAACTAGTGTCACAGGACGGGTTCAAAACATAGTCAGTAGGGAGAGTCAGTCTTCTTGTACTTAAGTCGGCATTGTGCCTTTTCTACTTAATTCCGATGCAATTTCTGTGTTTCATCGTCAATACGAAGGTCCAAGGGATGCAGTACACCTGAAGTGAAGCATCGGAATCCGTAACTAGCGTCACAGGAATCGTTGAAAACATAGACAGTAAGAAGAGTCAGTCTTCTTGTACTTAAGTCGGCATTGTGCCATTTATATTTAATTCCGACGCAATTTCTGTGTTTTATCGTCAATAAGAAGGTGAGAGGGATACAGTAAACCTGAAGTGAAGCATCGGAATCTGTAAGTGGTGTCACAGGAATGGTTCAAACATAGTCATTAAGAAGAGTCAGTCTTCTTGTACTTAAGTCGGCATTGTGCCTTTCGTATTTAATTCCGATCCAGCTTCGGTGTTTCATCGTCAATAAGAAGGTCCAAGGGATACAGTAAACCCGAAGTGAAGCATCGAAATCTATAAGTAGTGTCACAGGAATGGTTCAAAACATAGTCAGTAAGAAGAGTCAGTCTTCTTGTACTTAGGTCGGCATTGTGCCTTTTCTATTTAATTCCGATTCAGTTTCTGTGTTTCGTCGTCAATAAGAAGGTCAGAGGGTTACAGTAAACCTGAAGTGAATCATCGGAATCTATAACTAGTGTTACAGGAATGGTTCAAAACATAGACAGTAGGAAGAGTCAGTCTTCTTGTACTTAAGTCGGCATTGTGTCATTTCTATTCTATTCCGACGCAATTTCTGTGTTTCATCGTCAATAAGAAGGTGAGAGGGATACAGTAAACCTGAAGTGAAGCATCGGAATCTATAAGTGGAATCACAGGAATGGTTCAAACATAGTCATTAAGAAGAGTCAGACTTCTTGTACTAAAGTCGGCATTGTGCCTTTCGTATTTAATTCCGATGCAACTTCGGTGTTTCATCGTCAATAAGAAGGTCCAAGGGATACAGCAAACCTGAAGTGAAGCATCGGAATCTATAACTAGTGTCACAGGAATGGTTTATAGCGTAGAGAGTAGGAAGAGTCAGTCTTCTTGTACTTAAGTCGGCATTGTGCCATTTGTATAGTATTCCGATGCAATTTCTGTGTTTCATCGTCATAAAGAAGGTCAGAGGGATACATTAAACCTGAAGTGAAGCATCGGAATCTATAACTAGTGTCACAGGAATGGTTCAAATCATAGTCTGTAAGAAGGATCAGTCTTCTTGTACTTAATTCGGCATTGTGCCTTTTTATTTAATTCCTATGCAATTTCTGTGTTTCATCGTCAATAAGAAGTTCAAAGGGATACAGTAAACCTAAAGCATCGGAATCTATAACTAGTGTCACAGAAATGGTTCAAAACATAGTCAGCAAGAAGAGTCAGTCTTCTTGTACTTAAATCGGCGTTGTGCCTTTTCTATTTAATTCCGATGCAATTTCTGTGTTTCATCGTCAATAAGAAGGTCAGAGGGATACAGTAAACCTGAAGTGAAGCATCGGATTGTATAACTAGTGTCACAGGAATGGTTCAAAACATAGACAGTAGGAAGAGTCAGTCTTCTTGTACTTTAGTCGGCATTGTGCCTTTTGTATGTATTTCCGATGCAACTTCTGCGTTTCATCATCAATATGAAGGTCAGAGGGATACAGTAAACCTGAAGTGAAGCTTCGGAATCTATAACTAGTCTCACAGGATGGTAAAAAACATAGACCGCAGAAGAGTCATTCTTCTTGTACTTAAGTCGGCATTGGGCCTTGTCTATTTAATTCCGATGCAATTTCTGTGTTTCATCGTCAATAAGAAGGTCAGAGGGATACAGTAAACCTGAAGTGAATCATCGGAATCTATAACTAGTGTCACAGAAATGGTTCAAAACATAGACAGTAGGTGGAGTCAGTCTACATGTACTTAAGTTGGCATAATGCCTTTTGTATTTAATTCGGATGCAATTTTTGTGTTTCATCGTCAATAAGAAGGTTTAAGGGATACAGTAAACCTGAAGTGAAGAATCGGAATGTATAACTAGTTTCACAGGAATGGTTGTAAACATAGTCAGTAAGAAGAGTCAGTCTTCTTGTACTTAAGTCGGCATTGTGCCTTTTCTATTTAATTCCGAAGGAATTTCTGTGTTTCATCGTCAATAAGAAGGTCAGAGGGAAACAGTAAACCTGAAGTGAATCATCGGAATCTATAACTAGTGTCACAGGAATGGTTCAAAACATTGTCAGTAAGAAGAGTCAGTCTTCTTGTACTTAATTCGGCATTGTGCCTTTTTATTTAATTCCGATGAAATTTCTGTGTTTTATCGCCAATAAGAAGGTCAGAGGGATACAGTATACCTGAAGTCAAGCATCGGAATCTATAACTAGTGTCACAGGAATGGTTCAAAACATAGTCAGTAACAAGAGTCAATCTTCTTGTACTTAAGTCGGCATTGTGACTTTTCTGTTTAATTCTGATGCAATTTCTGTGTTTCATCGTCAATAACAAGGTCAGATGGATACAGTAAACTTGAGGCGAAGCATCGGAACCTATAACTAGTGTCACAGGAATGGTTCAAATGATAGACAGTAGGAAGAGTCAGTCTTCTTGTACTTAAGTCGGCATTGTGCCTTTTGTATTTAATTCCGATGCAATTTCTGCGTTTCATCGTCAATAATAAGGTCAGAGGGATACAGTAAACCTGAAGTGAATCATCGGAATCTATAACTGGTGTCACAGGAATGGTTCAAAACATTGTCAGTAAGAAGAGTCAGTCTTCTTTTACTTAATTCGCCATTGTGCCTTTTTATTTAATTCCGATGAAATTTCTGTGTTTTATCGTCTATAAGTACGTCAGGGGGATACAGTAAACCTGAAGTCAAGCATCGGAATCTATAACTAGTGTCACAGGAATGGTTCAAAACATAGACAGTAAGAAGAGTCAGTCTTCTTGTACTTAGGTCGGCATTGTGCCTTTTCTATTTAATTAAGATTCAATTTCTGTGTTTCGTCGTCAGTAAGAAGGTCCAAGGGATACAGTAAACCTGAAGCATCGGAATCTATAACTAGTGTCACAGAAATGGTTCAAGACATAGAAGCGAGAAGAGTCAGTCTTCTTGTACTTAAATCGGCGTTGTGCCTTTTCTATTTAATTCCGATGCAATTTCTGTGTTTCATCGTCAATAAGATGGTCAGAGGGATACAGTAAACCTGAAGTGAAGCATCGGAATGTATAACTAGTGTCACAGGAATGGTTCAAAACATAGTCAGTAAGAAGAGTCAGTCTTCTTGTACTTAGGTCGGCATTGTGCCTTTTCTATTTAATTCCGATTCAATTTCTGTGTTTCGTCGTCAATAAGAAGGTCCAAGGGATACAGTAAACCTGAAGTGAAGCATCGGAATCTATAAGTGGTGTCACAGGAATGGTTCAAACATAGTCATTAAGAAGAGTCAGACTTCTTGTACTAAAGTCGGCATTGTGCCTTTCGTATTTAATTCCGATGCAACTTCGGTGTTTCATCGTCATAAAGAAGGTCAGAGGGATACATTAAACCTGAAGTGAAGCATCGGAATCTATAACTAGTGTCACAGGAATGGTTCAAATCATAGTCTGTAAGAAGGATCAGTCTTCTTGTACTTAATTCGGCATTGTGCCTTTTTATTTAATTCCTATGCAATTTCTGTGTTTCATCGTCAATAAGAAGTTCAAAGGGATACAGTAAACCTAAAGCATCGGAATCTATAACTAGTGTCACAGAAATGGTTCAAAACATAGTCAGCAAGAAGAGTCAGTCTTCTTGTACTTAAATCGGCGTTGTGCCTTTTCTATTTAATTCCGATGCAATTTCTGTGTTTCATCGTCAATAAGAAGGTCAGAGGGATACAGTAAACCTGAAGTGAAGCATCGGATTGTATAACTAGTGTCACAGGAATGGTTCAAATCATAGACAGTAGGAAGAGTCAGTCTTCTTGTACTTTAGTCGGCATTGTGCCTTTTGTATGTATTTCCGATGCAACTTTTGCGTTTCATCATCAATATGAAGGTCAGAGGGATACAGTAAACCTGAAGTGAAGCTTCGGAATCTATAACTAGTCTCACAGGATGGTAAAAAACATAGACCGCAGAAGAGTCATTCTTTTTGTACTTAAGTCGGCATTGGGCCTTGTCTATTTAATTCCGATGCAATTTCTGTGTTTCATCGTCAATAAGAAGGTCAGAGGGATACAGTAAACCTGAAGTGAATCATCGGAATCTATAACTAGTGTCACAGAAATGGTTCAAAACATAGACAGTAGGTGGAGTCAGTCTACATGTACTTAAGTTGGCATTATGCCTTTTGTATTTAATTCGGATGCAATTTTTGTGTTTCATCGTCAATAAGAAGGTTTAAGGGATACAGTAAACCTGAAGTGAAGAATCGGAATGTATAACTAGTTTCACAGGAATGGTTCTAAACATAGTCAGTAAGAAGAGTCAGTCTTCTTGTACTTAAGTCGGCATTGTGCCTTTTCTATTTAATTCCGAAGGAATTTCTGTGTTTAATCGTCAATAAGAAGGTCAGAGGGAAACAGTAAACCTGAAGTGAATCATCGGAATCTATAACTAGTGTCACAGGAATGGTTCAAAACATTGTCAGTAAGAAGAGTCAGTCTTCTTGTACTTAATTCGGCATTGTGCCTTTTTATTTAATTCCGATGAAATTTCTGTGTTTTATCGCCAATAAGAAGGTCAGAGGGATACAGTATACCTGAAGTCAAGCATCGGAATCTATAACTAGTGTCACAGGAATGGTTCAAAACATAGTCAGTAACAAGAGTCAATCTTCTTGTACTTAAGTCGGCATTGTGACTTTTCTATTTAATTCTGATGCAATTTCTGTGTTTCATCGTCAATAACATGGTCAGATGGATACAGTAAACTTGAGGCGAAGCATCGGAACCTATAACTAGTGTCACAGGAATGGTTCAAAACATAGACAGTAAGAAGAGTCAGTCTTCTTGTACTTAGGTCGGCATTGTGCCTTTTCTATTTAATTAAGATTCAATTTCTGTGTTTCGTCGTCAGTAAGAAGGTCCAAGGGATACAGTAAACCTGATGCATCGGAATCTATAACTAGTGTCACAGAAATGGTTCAAGACATAGAAGCGAGAAGAGTCAGTCTTCTTGTACTTAAATCGGCGTTGTGCCTTTTCTATTTAATTCCGATGCAATTTCTGTGTTTCATCGTCAATAAGATGGTCAGAGGGATACAGTAAACCTGAAGTGAAGCATCGGATTGTATAACTAGTGTCACAGGAATGGTTCAAAACATAGACAGTAGGAAGAGTCAGTCTTCTTGTACTTGAGTCGGCATTGTGCCTTTTGTATTTATTTGCGATGCAATTTCTGTGTTTCATCGTCAATACGAAGGTGAGAGGGATACAGTAAACCTGAAGTGAAGCATCGGAATCTATAAGTGGTGTCACAGGAATGGTTCAAACATAGTCATTAAGAAGAGTCAGTCTTCTTGTACTTAAGTCGGCATTGTGCCTTTCGTATTTAATTCCGATGCAACTTCCGTGTTTCGTCGTCAATAAGAAGGTCCAAGGGATACAGTAAACCTGAAGTGAAGCATCGGAATCTATAACTAGTGTCACAGGAATGGTTCAAATCATAGTCAGTAAGAAGAGTCAGTCTTCTTGTACATAGGTCGGCATTGTGCCTTTTCTATTTAATTCCGATTCAATTTCCGTGTTTCGTCGTCAATAAGAAGGTCCAAGGGATACAGTAAACCTGAAGTGAAGCATCGGAATGTATAACTAGTGTCACAGGAATGATTCAAAACATAGACAGTAGGAAGAATCAGTCTTCATGTATTTAAGTCGGCATTGTGCTTTTTCAATTTCATTCCGATGCAATTTCTGTGTTTCACCGTCAATAAGAAGGTCTGATGTATACAGTAAACCTGAAGTGTAGCATCGGAATCAATAACTAGTGTCACAGGAATGGTTCAAACATAGACAGTAGGAAGAGTCAGTCTTCTTGTATTTAAGTCGGCATTGTGCCTTTTGTATTTAATTCCGATGCCATTTCTGTGTTTCATCGTCAATAAGAAGGTCAGATGGATACAGTAAACCTGAAGTGTAGCATCGGAATCAATAACTAGTGTCACAGGAATGGTTCAAACATAGACAGTAGGAAGAGTCAGTCTTCTTGTATTTAAGTCGGCATTGTGCCTTTTGTATTTAATTCCGATGCAATTTCTGTGTTTCATCGTCAATAAGAAGGTCCAAGGAATACAATAAACCTGAAGTGAGGCATCGGAATCTATAACTAGTGTCACAGGACGGGTTCAAAGCATAGTCTGTAGGAAGAGTCAGTCTTCTTGTACTTAAGTCGGCATTGTGCCTTTTGTATTTAATTCCGATGCAATTTCTGTGTTCCATCGTCGATAAGACGGACCAAGGTATACAGTAAACCTGAAGTAAAGCATCGGAATCTATAACTAGTGTCACAGGAATAGTTCAAACATAGACAGTACGAAGAGTCAGTCTTCTTGTACTTAAGTCGGCATTGTGCCTTTTGTATTTAATTCCGATGAATTTTCTATGTTTCATCGTCAATAAGAAGATCCAAGGGATACAGTAAACCTGAAGTGAAGCATCGGAATCTATAACTAGTGTCACAGGAATGGTTTAAAACATAGACAGTAAGAAGAGGCAGTCTTCTTGTACTTAAGTCGGCATTGTGCCTTTTGTACTTAATTCCGATGCAATTTCTGTGTTTCATCGTCAATAAGAAGGTCAGAAGGATACAGTAAACCTGAAGTGAAGCATCGGAATCTGCAACTAGTGTTACAGGAATGGTTCAAAACACAGACAGTAAAATGAGTCAGTCTTCTTGTACATAAGTCGGCATTGTGCCTTTTCTATTTAATTCCGATGCAATTTCTGTTTTTCATCGTCAATAAGAAGGTCAGAGGGATACAGTGAACCTGAAGTGTAGCATCGGAATCTATAACTAGCGTCACAGGAATGGTTTAAAACATAGACAATAGGAAGGGTCAGTCTTCTTGTATTTAAGTCGGCATTGTGCCTTTTCTATTTAATTCCGATGCAAATTCTGTGTTTCATCGTCAATAAGAAGGTCAGAGGGATACAGTAAACCAGATGTGAGGCATCGGTATCTATAACTAGTGTGACACGGGAAGGATTCAAAACGTAGACAGTAGGATGAGTCAGTCTTCTTGTATTTAAGTCGGCATTGTGCCTTTTTTATTTATATCCGATGCAATTTCTGTGTTGGATCGTCAATAAGAAGGTCAGATGGATACAGTAAACCTGAAGTGAAGCATCGGAATCTATAACTAGTGTCACAGAAATGGTTCAAAACATAGTCAGTAAGAAGAGTCAGTCTTTTTGTACTTATGTCGGCATTGTCCCTTTTCTATTAAATTCCGATGCAATTTCTGTGTTTCATCGTCAATAAGAAGGTCAGAGGGATACAGTAAACCAGAAGTGATGCATCGGAATGTATAACTAGTGTCACAGGAATCGTTCAAAACATAGAGTGTAGGAAGAGTCAGTCTTCTTCTACTTGATTCGGCATTGTGCCTTTTGTATTTATTTCCGATGCAATTTCTGTGTTTCATCGTCAATAAGATGGTGAGAGGGATGCAGTAAACCTGAAGTGAAGCATCGAAATCTATAAGTGGTGTCACAGGAATGGTTCAAACATAGTCATTAAGATGAGTCAGTCTTCTTGTACTTAAGTCGGCATTGTCCCTTTCGTATTTAATTCCGATGCAACTTCGGTGTTTCGTCGTCAATAAGAAGGTCCAAGGGATACAGTAAACCTGAAGTGAAGCATCGGAATGTATAACTAGTGTCACAGGAATGGTTCAAAACATAGTCAGTAAGAAGAGTCAGTCTTCTTGTACTTAGGTCGGCATTGTGCCTTTTCTATTTAATTCCGATTCAATTTCTGTGTTTCGTCGTCAATAAGAAGGTCCAAGGGATACAGTAAACCTGAAGTGAAGCATCGGAATCTATAACTAGTGTCACAGGAATGTTTCAAAACATAGACAGTAAGAAGAGTCAGTCCTCTTGTACTTAAGTCGGCATTGTGCTTTTTGTATCTAATTCCGATGCAATTACTGTGTTTCATCGTCAATAAGAAGGTCAGAGGGATACAGTAAACCTGAAGTGAAGCATCGGAATCTATAACTAGTGTCACAGGAATGGTTCAAATCATAGTCAGTAAAAAGGATCAGTCTTCTTGTACTTAATTTGGCATTGTGCCTTTTCATGTAATTCCGATGCATTTTCTGTGTTCCATCGTCAATAAGAAGTTCAAAGGGATACAGTAAACCTGAAGCATCGGAATCTATAACTAGTGTCACAGAAATGGTTCAAAACATAGCCAGCCAGAAGAGTCAGTCTTCTAGTACTTAAATCGGCGTTGTGCCTTTTCTATTTAATTCCGATGCAATTTCTGTGTTTCACCGTCAATAAGAAGGTCAGAGGGATACAGTAAACCTGAAGTGAAGTATCGGATTGTATAACTAGTGGCACAGGAATGGTTCAAAACATAGACAGCAGAAGAGTCATTCTTCTTGTACTTAAGTCGGCATTGTGCCTTGTCTATTTAATTCCGATGCAATTTCTGTGTTTCATCGTCAATAAGAAGGTCAGAGGGATACAGTAAACCTGAAGTGAATCATCGGAATCTATAACTAGTGTCACAGGAATGGTGCAAAGCACAGACAGTAGGAAGAGTCAGTCTTCTTGTACTTAAGTCGGCATTGTGCCTTTTGTATTTAAATCCGATCCAATTTCTGTGTTTCATCGTCAATAAGAAGGTCAAAGGAATACAATAAACCTGAAGTGAGGCATCGGAATCTATAACTAGTGTCACAGGACGGGTTCAAAACATAGTCAGTAGGGAGAGTCAGTCTTCTTGTACTTAAGTCGGCATTGTGCCTTTTCTACTTAATTCCGATGCAATTTCTGTGTTTCATCGTCAATACGAAGGTCCAAGGGATGCAGTACACCTGAAGTGAAGCATCGGAATCCGTAACTAGCGTCACAGGAATCGTTGAAAACATAGACAGTAAGAAGAGTCAGTCTTCTTGTACTTAAGTCGGCATTGTGCCATTTATATTTAATTCCGACGCAATTTCTGTGTTTCATCGTCAATAAGAAGGTGAGAGGGATACAGTAAACCTGAAGTGAAGCATCGGAATCTGTAAGTGGTGTCACAGGAATGGTTCAAACATAGTCATTAAGAAGAGTCAGTCTTCTTGTACTTAAGTCGGCATTGTGCCTTTCGTATTTAATTCCGATCCAGCTTCGGTGTTTCATCGTCAATAAGAAGGTCCAAGGGATACAGTAAACCCGAAGTGAAGCATCGAAATCTATAAGTAGTGTCACAGGAATGGTTCAAAACATAGTCAGTAAGAAGAGTCAGTCTTCTTGTACTTAGGTCGGCATTGTGCCTTTTCTATTTAATTCCGATTCAGTTTCTGTGTTTCGTCGTCAATAAGAAGGTCAGAGGGTTATAGTAAACATGAAGTGAATCATCGGAATCTATAACTAGTGTTACAGGAATGGTTCAAAACATAGACAGTAGGAAGAGTCAGTCTTCTTGTACTTAAGTCGGCATTGTGTCATTTCTATTCTATTCCGACGCAATTTCTGTGTTTCATCGTCAATAAGAAGGTGAGAGGGATACAGTAAACCTGAAGTGAAGCATCGGAATCTATAAGTGGTGTCACAGGAATGGTTCAAACATAGTCATTAAGAAGAGTCAGACTTCTTGTACTAAAGTCGGCATTGTGCCTTTTGTATTTAATTCCGATGCAATTTCTGTGTTTCATCGTCAATAAGAAGGTCAGAGGGATACAGTAAACCAGAAGTGAAGCATCGGAATCTATAACTAGCGTCACAGGAATGGTTCAAAACATAGACAGTAAGAAGAGTCAGTTTTCTTGTACTTAAGTCGGCATTGCGCCCTTTGTATTTAATTCCGATGCAATTTCTGTGTTTCATCGTCAATAAGACGGTCAGAGGGATACAGTAAACCTGACGTGAAGCATCGGAATCTATAACTAGTGTCACAGGAATGATTCAAAACATAGACAGTAAGAAGAATAAGTTTTATTGCACTTAAGTCGGCATTGTGCTTTTTGTATTTAATTCCGATGCACTTTCTGTGTTTCATCGTCAACAAGAATGTCAGAGGGATACAGTAAACCTGAAGTGAAGCATCGGAATCTATAACTAGTGTCATAGGAATGGTTCAAAGCATAGACAGTAAGAAGAGTCAGTTTTCTTGTACTTAAGTCGGCATTGAGCCTTTGTATTTAATTCCGACGCAATTTCTGTGTTTCATCGTCAATAAGAAGGTCAGAGGGATACAGTAAACCTAAAGTGAAGCATCGGAATCTATAACTAGTGTCACAGGAATGGTTCAAACCTAGACAGTAAGAAGAGTCAGTTTTCTTGTACTTAAGTGGCATTGTGCCTTTGTATTTAATTCCGATGCAATTTCTGTGTTTCATCGTCAATAAGGTCAGCGGGATACAGTAAACCTAAAGTGAAACATCGGAATCTATAACTAGTGTCACAAGAATGGTTCAAAACATAGACAGGAAGAAGAGTCAGTTTTCTTGTACTTCAGTCGGCATTGTGCCTTTTGTATTTAATTCCGATGCAATTTCTGTGTTTTATCGTCAGTAAGAAGGTCAGAGGGATACAGTAAACCTGAAGTGAAGCATCGGAATCTATAACTAGTGTCACAGGAATGGATCAAAACATAGACAGTAAGAAGAGTCAGTTTTCTTGTACTTAAGTCGGCATTGTGCCTTTTGTATTAATTTCCGATGCAATATCTGTGTTTCATCGTCAATAAGAAGGTCAGAGGGATACAGTAAACCTGAAGTGAAGCATCGGAATCTATAACTAGTGTCACAGGAATGGTTCAAAACATTGACTGTAAGAAGAGTCAGTTTTCTTGTACTTAAGTCGGCATTGTGCCTTTTGTATTTAATTCCGATGCAATTTCTGTGTTTCATCGTCAATAAGGTCAGCGGGATACAGTAAACCTGAAGTGAAGCATCGGAATCTATAACTAGTGTCACAGGAATGGTTCAAACCTAGACAGTAAGAAGAGTCAGTTTTCTTGTACTTAAGTCGGCATTGTGCCTTTGCATTTAATTCCGATGCAATTTCTGTGTTTCATCGTCAATAAGGTCAGCGAGATATAGTAAACCTAAAGTGAAACATCGGAATCTATAACTAGTGTCACAAGAATGGTTCAAAACATAGACAGGAAGAAGAGTCAGTTTTCTTGTACTTCAATCGGCATTGTGCCTTTTGTATTTAATTCCGATGCAAATTCTGTGTTTTATCGTCAATAAGAAGGTCAGAGGGATACAGTAAACCTGAAGTGAAGCGTCGGAATCTATAACTAGTGTCACAGGAATGGATCAAAACATAGACAGTAAGAAGAGTCAGTTTTCTTGTACTTAAGTCGGCATTGTGCCTTTTGTATTAATTTCCGATGCAATATCTGTGTTTCATCGTCAATAAGAAGGTCAGAGGAATACAGTAAACCTGAAGTGAAGCATCGGAATCTATAACTAGTGTCACAGGAATGGTTCAAAACATTGACTGTAAGAAGAGTCAGTTTTCTTCTACTTAAGTCGGCATTGTGCCTTTTGTATTTACTTCGAAGCAATTTCTGTGTTTCATCGTCAATAAGAAGGTCAGAGGGATACAGTAAACCTGAAGTGACGCATCGGAATCTATAACTAGTGTCACAGGAATGGTTCAAAACATAGACAGTAAGAAGAGTCAGTTTTCTTCTACTTAAGTCGGCATTGTGCCTCTGTATTTAATTCCGATGCAATTTCTGTGTTTCATCGTCAACAAGGTCGGCGGGATACAGTAAACCTGAAGTGAAGCATCGGAATATATAACTAGTGTCACAGGCATGTTGCAAACCTAGACAGTAAAAAGAGTCAGTTTTATTGTACTTAACTCGGCACTGTGCATTTTTTTTTTAATTCCGATGCAATTTCTGTGTTTCATCGTCAATAAGGTCAGCGGGATACAGTAAACCTGAAGTGAAGCATCGGAATCTATATTTAGTGTCACATGAATGGTTCAAATCATAGACAGTAAGAAGAGTCAATTTTCTTGTACTTAAGTCGGCATTGTGCCTTTTCTATTTAATTCCGATGCAATTTCTGTGCTTCATCGTCAATAAGAAGGTCAGAGGGGTACAGTAATCTTGAAGTGAAGCATCGGAATCTATAACTAGTGTCACAGGAATGGTTCAAAACATAGACAGTAAGAAGAGTCAGTTGTCATGTTCTTAAGTCGGCATTGTGCAGTTTGTATTTAATTCCGTTGCAATTTCTGTGTTGCATTAACAATAAGAAGGTCAGAGGGATACAGTAAACCTGATGTGAAGCATCGGAATCTATAACTAGTGTCACAATAATGGTTCAAAACTTAGACAGTAAGAGGAGTCAGTTTTCTTGTACTTAAGTCGCCATTGTGCCTTTTGTATTTAACTCCGAAGCAATTTCTGTGATTCATCGTCAATAAGAAGGTAGGAGAGATACAGTAAACCTGAAGTGAAGCATCAGAATCTATAACTAGTGTCACAGGAATGGTTCAAAGGATGGACAGTAAGAAGAGTCAGTTTTCTTGTACTTAAGTCGGCATTGTGGCTTTTGTATTTAAGTGCGAAGCAATTTCTGTGTTTCATCGTCAATAAGAAGGTCAGAGGGATACAGTAAACCTGAAGTGAAGCATCGGAATCTATAATTAGTGTCACATGAATGGTTCAAATCATAGACAGTAAGAAGAGTCAGTTTTCTTGTACTTAAGTCGGCATTGTGCCTTTTGTATTTAATTCCGTTGGAATTTCTGTGTTTCATCGTCAATAAGAACGTCAGAGGGATACAGTAAACCTGGGGTGAAGCATCGGAATCTATAACTAGTGTCACAGGAATGGTTCAAAACATAGACAGTAAGAAGAGTCAATTTTCTTGTACTTATGTAGGCATTGTGCCTTTTGAATTTAATTCCGATGCAATTTCTGTGATTCATCGTCAATAAGAAGGTCGGAGAGATACAGTAAACCTGACGTGAAGCAACGGAATCTATAACTAGTGTCTCATGAATGGTTCAAAACATATAGAGTAAGAAGAGTCAGTTTTCTTGTACTTAAGTCGGCATTGTGCCTTTTGTATTTAATTCCGATGCAATTTCTGACTTTCATCGTCAATAAGAAGGTCAGAGGGATACAGTAAACCAGAAGTGAAGCATCGGAATCTATAACTAGCGTCACAGGAATGGTTCAAAACATAGACAGTAAGAAGAGTCAGTTTTCTTGTACTTAAGTCGGCATTGCGCCCTTTGCATTTAATTCCGATGCAATTTCTGTGTTTCATCGTCAATAAGACGGTCAGAGGGATACAGTAAACCTGACGTGAAGCATCGGAATCTATAACTAGTGTCACAGGAATGATTCAAAACATAGACAGTAAGAAGAATTAGTTTTATTGCACTTAAGTCGGCATTGTGCTTTTTGTATTTAATTCCGATGCAATTTCTGTGTTTCATCGTCAACAAGAATGTCAGAGGGATACAGTAAACCTGAAGTGAAGCATCGGAATCTATAACTAGTGTCATAGGAATGGTTCAAAGCATAGACAGTAAGAAGAGTCAGTTTTCTTGTACTTAAGTCGGCATTGAGCCTTTGTATTTAATTCCGACGCAATTTCTGTGTTTCATCGTCAATAAGGTCAGCGGGAAACAGTAAACCTGAAGTGAAGCATCGGAATCTATAACTAGTGTCACAGGAATGGTTCAAAACATTGACTGTAAGAAGAGTCAGTTTTCTTGTACTTAAGTCGGGATTGTGCCTTTTGTATTTACTTCGAAGCAATTTCTGTGTTTCATCGTCAATAAGAAGGTCAGAGGGATACAGTAAACCTGAAGTGACGCATCGGAATCTATAACTAGTGTCACAGGAATGGTTCAAAACATAGACAGTAAGAAGAGTCAGTTTTCTTCTACTTAAGTCGGCATTGTGCCTTTGTATTTAATTCCGATGCAATTTCTGTGTTTCATCGTCAACAAGGTCGGCGGGATACAGTAAACCTGAAGTGAAGCATCGGAATATATAACTAGTGTCACAGGAATGTTGCAAACCTAGACAGTAAAAAGAGTCAGTTTTATTGTACTTAACTCGGCACTGTGCATTTTTTTTTTTTAATTCCGATGCAATTTCTGTGTTTCATCGTCAATAAGGTCAGCGGGATACAGTAAACCTGAAGTGAAGCATCGGAGTCTATATTTAGTGTCACATGAATGGTTCAAATCATAGACAGTAAGAAGAGTCAATTTTCTTGTACTTAAGTTGGCATTGTGCCTTTTCTATTTAATTCCGATGCAATTTCTGTGTTTCATCGTCAATAAGAAGGTCAGAGGGATACAGTAATCTTGAAGTGAAGCATCGGAATCTATAACTAGTGTCACAGGAATGGTTCAAAACATAGACAGTAAGAAGAGTCAGTTGTCATGTTCTTAAGTCGGCATTGTGCAGTTTGTATTTAATTCCGTTGCAATTTCTGTGTTGCATTAACAATAAGAAGGTCAGAGGGATACAGTAAACCTGATGTGAAGCTTCGGAATCTATAACTAGTGTCACAATAATGGTTCAAAACTTAGACAGTAAGAGGAGTCAGTTTTCTTGTACTTAAGTCGCCATTGTGCCTTTTGTATTTAACTCCGAAGCAATTTCTGTGATTCATCGTCAATAAGAAGGTAGGAGAGATACAGTAAACCTGAAGTGAAGCATCAGAATCTATAACTAGTGTCACAGGATTGGTTCAAAGGATGGACAGTAAGAAGAGTCAGTTTTCTTGTACTTAAGTCGGCATTGTGGCTTTTGTATTTAAGTGCGAAGCAATTTCTGTGTTTCATCGTCAATAAGAAGGTCAGAGGGATACAGTAAACCTGAAGTGAAGCATCGGAATCTATAATTAGTGTCACATGAATGGTTCAAATCATAGACAGTAAGAAGAGTCAGTTTTCTTGTACTTAAGTCGGCATTGTGCCTTTTGAATTTAATTCCGTTGGAATTTCTGTGTTTCATCGTCAATAAGAACGTCAGAGGGATACAGTAAACCTGGGGTGAAGCATCGGAATCTATAACTAGTGTCTCAGGAATGGTTCAAAACATAGACAGTAAGAAGAGTCAATTTTCTTGTACTTATGTAGGCATTGTGCCTTTTGAATTTAATTCCGATGCAATTTCTGTGATTCATCGTCAATAAGAAGGTCGGAGAGATACAGTAAACCAGACGTGAAGCAACGGAATCTATAACTAGTGTCTCATGAATGGTTCAAAACATATAGAGTAAGAAGAGTCAGTTTTCTTGTACTTAAGTCGGCATTGTCCTTTTGTATTTAATTCCGATGCAATTTCTGTGTTTCATCGTCAATAAGAAGGTCAGAGGGATGCAGTAAACCAGAAGTGAAGCATCGGAATCTATAACTAGCGACACAGGAATGGTTCAAAACATAGACAGTAAGAAGAGTCAGTTTTCTTGTACTTAAGTCGGCATTGCGCCCTTTGCATTTAATTCCGATGCAATTTCTGTGTTTCATCGTCAATAAGACGGTCAGAGGGATACAGTAAACCTGACGTGAAGCATCGGAATCTATAACTAGTGTCACAGGAATGATTCAAAACATAGACAGTAAGAAGAATAAGTTTTATTGCACTTAAGTCGGCATTGTGCTTTTTGTATTTAATTCCGATGCAATTTCTGTGTTTCATCGTCAACAAGAATGTCAGAGGGATACAGTAAACCTGAAGTGAAGCATCGGAATCTATAACTAGTGTCATAGGAATGGTTCAAAGCATAGACAGTAAGAAGAGTCAGTTTTCTTGTACTTAAGTCGGCATTGAGCCTTTGTATTTAATTCCGACGCAATTTCTGTGTTTCATCGTCAATAAGGTCAGCGGGATACAGTAAACCTGAAGTGAAGCATCGGAATCTATAACTAGTGTCACAGGAATGGTTCAAACCTAGACAGTAAGAAGAGTCAGTTTTCTTGTACTTAAGTGGCATTGTGCCTTTGTATTTAATTCCGATGCAATTTCTGTGTTTCATCGTCAATAAGGTCACCGGGATACAGTAAACCTAAAGTGAAACATCGGAATCTATAACTAGTGTCACAAGAATGGTTCAAAACATAGACAGGAAGAAGAGTCAGTTTTCTTGTACTTCAGTCGGCATTGTGCCTTTTGTATTTAATTCCGATGCAATTTCTGTGTTTTATCGTCAGTAATAAGGTCAGAGGGATACAGTAAACCTGAAGTGAAGCATCGGAATCTATAACTAGTGTCACAGGAATGGATCAAAACATAGACAGTAAGAAGGGTCAGTTTTCTTGTACTTAAGTCGGCATTGTGCCTTTTGTATTAATTTCCGATGCAATATCTGTGTTTCATCGTCAATAAGAAGGTCAGAGGGATACAGTAAACCTGAAGTGAAGCATCGGAATCTATAACTAGTGTCACAGGAATGGTTCAAAACATTGACTGTAAGAAGAGACAGTTTTCTTGTACTTAAGTCGGCATTGTGCCTTTTGTATTTAACTCCGAAGCAATTTCTGTGTTTCATCGTCAATAAGAAGGTCAGAGGGATACAGTAAACCTGAAGTGACGCATCGGAATCTATAACTAGTGTCACAGGAATGGTTCAAAACTTAGACAGTAAGAAGAGTCAGTTTTCTTCTACTTAAGTCGGCAATGTGCCTTTGTATTTAATTCCGATGCAATTTCTGTGTTTCATCGTCAATAAGGTCGGCGGGATACAGTAAACCTGAAGTGAAGCATCGGAATATATAACTAGCGTCACAGGAATGGTGCAAACCTAGACAGTAAAAAGAGTCAGTTTTCTTGTACTTAACTCGGCACTGTGCATTTTTTTTTTTAATTCCGATGCAATTTCTGATTTTCATCGTCAATAAGGTCAGCGGGATACAGTAAACCTGAAGTGAAGCATCGGAATCTATATTGAGTGTCACATGAATGGTTCAAATCATAGACAGTAAGAAGAGTAAATTTCCTTGTACTTAAGTCGGCATTGTGCCTTTTCTATTTAATTCCGATGCAATTTCTGTGTTTCATCGTCAATAAGAAGGTCAGAGGGATACAGTAATCTTGAAGTGAGGCATCGGAATCTATAACTAGTGTCACAGGAATGGTTCAAAACATAGACAGTAAGAAGAGTCAGTTGTCATGTACTTAAGTCGGCATTGTGCAGTTTGTATTTAATTCCGTTGCAATTTCTGTGTTGCATTAACAATAAGAAGGTCAGAGGGATACAGTAAACCTGAAGTGAAGCATCGGAATCTATAACTAGTGTCACAATAATGGTTCAAAACTTAGACAGTAAGAGGAGTCAGTTTTCTTTTACTTAAGTCGGCATTGTGCCTTTTGTATTTAACTCCGAAGCAATTTCTGTGATTCATCGTCAATAAGAAGGTCGGAGAGATACAGTAAACCTGAAGTGAAGCATCGGAATCTATAACTAGTGTCACAGGATTGGTTCAAAAGATGGACAGTAAGAAGAGTCAGTTTTCTTGTACTTAAGTCGGCATTGTGGCTTTTGTATTTAAGTCCGAAGCAATTTCTGTGTTTCATCGTCAATAAGAAGGTCAGAGGGATGCAGTAAACCTGAAGTGAAGCATCGGAATCTATAATTAGTGTCACATGAATGGTTCAAATCATAGACAGTAAGAAGAGTCAGTTTTCTTGTACTTAAGTCGGCATTGTGCCTTTTGTATTTAATTCCGATGCAATTTCTGTGTTTCATTGTCAATAAGAAGGACAGAGGGATACAGTAAACCTGAAGCGAAGCATCGGAATCTATAACTAGTGTCACAGGAATGGTTCAAAACATAGACGGTAAGAAGAGTCGTTTTCTTGTACTTAAGTCGGCATTGTGCTCTTTGTATTTAATTCCGATGCAATTTCTGTGTTTCATCGTCAATAAGAAGGTCAGAGGGATACAGTAAACCTGAAGTGAAGCATCGGAATCTATAACTAGTGTCACAGGAATGGTTCAAAACATAGACAGTAAGAAGAGTCAGTTTTCTTGCACTTAAGTCGGCATTGTGCTTTTTGTACCTAATTCCGATGCAATTTCTGTGTTTCATCGTCAATGAGAAGGTCAGAGGGATACAGTAAACCTGAAGTGAAGCACCGGAATCTATATTTAGTGTCACAGGAATGGTTCAAAACATAGACAGTAAGAGGTGTCAGTTTTCTTGTACTTAAGTCGGCATTGGGCCTATTCTATTTAATTCAGATGCAATTTCTGTGTTTCATCGTCAATAAAAATGTCAGAGGGATACAGTAAACCTGAAGTGAAGCTTCGGAATCTATAACTAGTGTCACAAGAATGGTTCAAAACATAGACAGGAAGAAGAGTCAGTTTTCTTGTACTTCAGTCGGCATTGTGCCTTTTGTATTTAATCCCGATGCAATTTCTGTGTTTTATCGTCAATAAGAAGGTCAGAGGGATACAGTAAACCTGAAGTGAAGCATCGGAATCTATAACTAGTGTCACAGGAATGGATCAAAAGATAGACAGTAAGAAGAGTCAGTTTTCTTGTACTTAAGTCGGCATTGTGCCTTTTGTATTAATTTCCGATGCAATATCTGTGTTTCATCGTCAATAAGAAGGTCAGAGGGATACAGTAAACCTGAAGTGAAGCATCGGAATCTATAACTAGTGTCACAGGAGTGGTTCAAAACATTGACTGTAAGAAGAGTCAGTTTTCTTGTACTTAAGTCGGCATTGTGGCTTTTGTATTTAACTCCGAAGCAATTTATGTGTTTCATCGTCAATAAGAAGGTCAGAGGGATACAGTAAACCTGAAGTGACGCATCGGAATCTATAACTAGCGTCACAGGAATGGGTCAAATCATAAACAGTAAGAAGAGTCAGTTTTCTTGTACTTAAGTCGGCATTGTGCCTTTTGTATTTAATTCCGAGGCAATTCCTGTGATTCATCGTCAATAAGAAGGTCAGAGGGATACAGTAAACCTGAAGTGAAGCATCGGAATCTACAACTAGTGTCACAGGAATGGTTCAAAACGTAGACAGTAAGAAGAGTCAGTTTTCTTTTACTTAAGTCGGCATTGTGCCTTTGTATTTAATTCCGATGCAATTTCTGTGTTTCATCGTCAATAAGAAGGTGAGAGGGATACAGTAAACCTGAAGTGAAGCATCGGAATCTATAACTAGTGTCACAGGAATGGTTCAAACCTAGACAGTAAGAAGAGTCAGTTTTCTTGTACTTAAATAGGCATTGTGCCTTTTGTATTTAATTCCGATGCAATTTCTGTGTTTCATCGTCAATAAGAAGGTCGGAGAGATACAGTAAACCTGAAGTGAAGCATCGGAATCTAAAACTAGTGTCACATGAATGGTTCAAAACGTATAGAGTAAGAAGAGTCAGTTTTCTTGTACTTAAGTCGGCATTGTGCCTTTTGTATTTAATTCCGATGCAATTTCTGTGTTTCATTGTCAATAAGAAGGACAGAGGGATACAGTAAACCTGAAGCGAAGCATCGGAATCTATAACTATTGTCACAGGAATGGTTCAAAACATAGACGGTAAGAAGAGTCGTTTTCTTGTACTTAAGTCGGCATTGTGCTCTTTGTATTTAATTCCGATGCAATTTCTGTGTTTCATCGTCAATAAGAAGGTCAGAGGGATACAGTAAACCTGAAGTGAAGCATCGGAATCTATAACTAGTGTCACAGGAATGGTTCAAAACATAGACAGTAAGAAGAGTCAGTTTTCTTGCACTTAAGTCGGCATTGTGCTTTTTGTACCTAATTCCGATGCAATTTCTGTGTTTCATCGTCAATGAGAAGGTCAGAGGGATACAGTAAACCTGAAGTGAAGCACCGGAATCTATATTTAGTGTCACAGGAATGGTTCAAAACATAGACAGTAAGAGGAGTCAGTTTTCTTGTACTTAAGTCGGCATTGGGCCTATTCTATTTAATTCAGATGCAATTTCTGTGTTTCATCGTCAATAAAAATGTCAGAGGGATACTGTAAACCTGAAGTGAAGCTTCGGAATCTATAACTAGTGTCACAAGAATGGTTCAAAACATAGACAGGAAGAAGAGTCAGTTTTCTTGTACTTCAGTCGGCATTGTGCATTTTGTATTTAATCCCGATGCAATTTCTGTGTTTTATCGTCAATAAGAAGGTCAGAGGGATACAGTAAACCTGAAGTGAAGCATCGGAATCTATAACTAGTGTCACAGGAATGGATCAAAAGATAGACAGTAAGAAGAGTCAGTTTTCTTGTACTTAAGTCGGCATTGTGCCTTTTCTATTAATTTCCGATGCAATATCTGTGTTTCATCGTCAATAAGAAGGTCAGAGGGATACAGTAAACCTGAAGTGAAGCATCGGAATCTATAACTAGTGTCACAGGAGTGGTTCAAAACATTGACTGTAAGAAGAGTCAGTTTTCTTGTACTTAAGTCGGCATTGTGGCTTTTGTATTTAACTCCGAAGCAATTTATGTGTTTCATCGTCAATAAGAAGGTCAGAGGGATACAGTAAACCTGAAGTGACGCATCGGAATCTATAACTAGTGTCACAGGAATGGATCAAAAGATAGACAGGAAGAAGAGTCAGTTTTCTTGTACTTCAGTCGGCATTGTGCATTTTGTATTTAATCCCGATGCAATTTCTGTGTTTTATCGTCAATACGAAGGTCAGAGGGATACAGTAAACCTGAAGTGAAGCATCGGAATCTATAACTAGTGTCACAGGAGTGGTTCAAAACATTGACTGTAAGAAGAGTCAGTTTTCTTGTACTTAAGTCGGCATTGTGGCTTTTGTATTTAACTCCGAAGCAATTTATGTGTTTCATCGTCAATAAGAAGGTCAGAGGGATACAGTAAACCTGAAGTGACGCATCGGAATCTATAACTAGCGTCACAGGAATGGTTCAAAACATAGACAGTAAGAAGAGTCAGTTTTCTTGTACTTAAGTCGGCATTGCGCCTTTTGTATTTAATTCCGATGCAATTTCTGTGATTCGTCGTCTATAAGAAGGTCAGAGTGATACAGTAAACCTGAAGTGAAGCATCGGAATCTATAACTAGTGTCACAGGAATGGTTCAAAACATAGACAGTAAGAAGAGTCAGTTTTCTTGCACTTAAGTCGGCATTGTGCTTTTTGTATCTAATTCCGATGCAATTTCTGTGTTTCATCGTCAATAAGAAGGTCAGAGGGATACAGTAAACCTGAAGTCAAGCACAGGAATCTATATTTAGTGTCACAGAAATGGTTCAAAGCATAGACTGTAAGAAGAGGCAGTTCTCCTGTACTTAAGTCGGCATTGTGCCTTTTCTATTTAATTCCGATGCAATTTCTGTGTTTCATCGTCAATAAGAAGGTCAGAGGGATACAGTAAACATGAAGTGAAGCATCCGAATCTATAACTAGTGTCACAGGAATGGCTCAATCGTAGAGAGTAAGATGAGTCAGTTTTCTTGTACTTTAGTCGGCATTGTTCCTTTTCTTTTTAATTCCAATGCAATTTCTATGTTTCATCGTCAATAAGAAGGTCAGAGGGATACAGTAAACCTGAAGTGAAGCATCGGAATCTATAACTAGTGTCACAGGAATGGATCAAATCATAGACAGTAAGAAGAGTCAGTTTTCTTGTACTTAAGTCGGCATTGTGCCTTTTGTATTTAATTCCGAAGCAATTCAGGTGACTCATCGTCAATAAGAAGGTCAGAGGGATACAGTAAACCTGAAGTGAAGCATCGGAATCTACAACTAGTGTCACAGGAATGGTTCAAATCATAGACAGTAAGAAGAGTCAGTTTTCTTGTACTTAAGTCGGCATTGTGCCTTTTTATTTAATTCCGATGCAATTTCTATGTTTCATCGTCAATAAGAAGGTCAGAGGGATACAGTAAACCTGAAGTGAAGCATCGGAATCTATAACTAGTGTCACATGAATGGTTCAAACCTAGACAGTAAGAAGAGTCAGTTTTTTGTACTTAAGTAGGCATTGTGCATTTTGTATTTAATTCCGATACAATTTCTGTGTTTCATCGTCAGTAAGAAGGTCGGAGAGATACAGTAAACCTGAAGTGAAGCATCGGAATCTATAACTAGCGTCACATGAATGGTTCAAATCATATAGAGTAAGAAGAGTCAGTTTTCTTGTACTTAAGTCCGCATTGTGCCTTTTGTATTTAATTCCGATGCAATTTCTGTGTTTCATCGTCAATAAGAAGGACAGAGGGATACAGTAAACCTGAAGTGAAGCATCGGAATCTATAACTAGTGTCACAGGAATGGTTTTAAAACATAGACAGTAAGAAGAGTCAGTTTTCTTGCACTTGAGTCGGCATTGTGCTTTTTGTACCTATTTCCGATGTAATTTCGGTGTTTCATCGTCAATGAAAAGGTCAGAGGGATACAGTTAACCTGAAGTGAAGCACCGGAATCTATATTTAGTGTCACAGGAATGGTTCAAAACACAGACAGTAAGAGGAGTTAGTTTTCTTGTACTTAAGTCGGCATTGGGCCTTTTCTATTTAATTCCGATGCAATTTCTGTGTTTCATCGTCAATAAAAATGTCAGAGGGATACAGTAAACCTGAAGTGAAGCATCGGAATCTATAACTAGTGTCACAGGAATGGTTCAAAGCATAGACAGTAAGAAGAGTCAGTTTTCTTGTACGTAATTCGGCATTGTGCCTTTGTATTTAATTCCGACGCAATTTCTGTGTTTCATCGTCAATAAGGTGAGCGGGATACAGTAAACCTGAAGTGAAGCATCGGAATCTATAACTAGTGTCACAAGAATGGTTCAAAACATAGACAGGAAGAAGAGTCAGTTTTCTTGTACCTAAGTCGGCATTGTGCCTTTTGTATTTAATTCAGTTGGAATTTCTGTGTTTCATGGTCAATAAGAAGGTCAGAGGGATACAGTAAACCTGGGGTGAAGCATCGGAATCTATAACTAGTGTCACAGGAATGGATCAAAACATAGACAGTAAGAAGAGTCAGTTTTCTTGTACTTTAGGCGGCATTGTGCCTTTTGTATTAAATTCCGATGCAATATCTGTGTTTCATCGTCAATAAGAAGGTCAGAGGGATACAGTAAACCTGAAGTGAAGCATCGGAATCTATAACTAGTGTCACAGGAATGGTTCAAAACATTGACTGTAAGAAGAGTCGGTTTCCTTACTTAAGTCGGCATTGTTCCTTTTGTATTTAACTCCGAAGCAATTTCTGTGTTTCATCGTCAATAAGAAGGTCAGAGGGATACAGTAAACCTGAAGTGACGCATCGGAATCTATAACTAGTGTCACAGGAATGGTGCAAACCTAGACAGTAAAAAGAGTCAGTTTTCTTGTACTTAACTCGGCATTGTGCATTTTTTTTTTTCAATTCCGATGCAATTTCTGTGTTTCATCGTCAATAAGGTCAGCGGGATACAGTAAACCTGAAGTGAAGCATCGGAATCTATATTTAGTGTCACATGAATGGTTCAAATCGTAGACAGTAAGAAGAGTCAATTTTCTTGTACTTAAGTCGGCATTGTGCCTTTTCTATTTAAATCCGATGCAATCTGTGTGTTTCATCGTCAATAAGAAGGTCAGAGGGATACAGTAATGTTGAAGTGAAGCATCGGAATCTATAGCTAGTGTCACAGGAATGGTTCAAAACATAGACAGTAAGAAGAGTCAGTTGTCATGTACTTAAGTCGGCATTGTGCTGTTTGTATTTAATTCCGTTTCAATTTCCGTGTTGCATTAACAATAAGAAGGTCAGAGGGATACAGTAAACCTGAAGTGAAGCATCGGAATCTATAACTAGTGTCACAATAATGGTTCAAAACTTAGACAGTAAGAGGAGTCAGTTTTCTTGTACTTAAGTCGGCATTGTGCCTTTTGTATTTAACTCCGAAGAAATTTCTGTGATTCATCGTCAATAAGAAGATCGGAGAGATACAGTAAACCTGAAGTGAAGCATCGGAATCTATAACTAGTGTCACAGGAATGGTTCAAAAGATGGACAGTAAGAAGAGTCAGTTTTCTTGTACTTAAGTCGGCATTGTGGCTTTTGTATTTAAGTCCGAAGCAATTTCTGTGTTTCATCGTCAATAAGAAGGTCAGAGGGATACAGTAAACCTGAAGTGAAGCATCGGAATCTATAATTAGTGTCACATGAATGGTTCAAATCATAGACAGTAAGAAGAGTCAGTTTTCTTGTACTTAAGTCGGCATTGTGCCTTTTGTATTTAATTCCGTTGGAATTTCTGTGTTTTATCGTCAATAAGAAGGTCAGAGGGATACAGTAAACCTGGGTTGAAGCATCGGAATCTATAACTAGTGTCACAGGAATGGTTCAAAACGTAGACAGTAAGAAGAGTCAATTTTCTTGTACTTATGTAGGCATTGTGCCTTTTGTATTTAATTCCGATGCAATTTCTGTGAATCATCGTCAATAAGAAGGTCGGAGAGATACAGTAAACCTGAAGTGAAGCAACGGAATCTATAACTAGTGTCTCATGAATGGTTCAAAACATATAGAGTAAGAAGAGTCAGTTTTCTTGTACTTACGTCGGCATTGTGCCTTTTGTATTTAATTCCGATGCAATTTCTGTGTTTCATCGTCAATAAGAAGGTCAGAGGGATACAGTAAACCAGAAGTGAAGCATCGAAATCTATATCTAGCGTCACAGGAATGGTTCTAAACATAGACAGTAAGAAGAGTCAGTTTTCTTGTACTTAAGTCGGCATTGCGCCTTTTGTATTTAATTCCGATGCAATTTCTGTGATTCGTCGTCTATAAGAAGGTCAGAGTGATACAGTAAACCTGAAGTGAAGCATCGGAATCTATAACTAGTGTCACAGGAATGGTTCAAAACATAGACAGTAAGAAGAGTCAGTTGTCTTGCACTTAACTCGGCATTGTGCTTTTTGTATCTAATTCCGATGCAATTTCTGTGTTTCATCGTCAATAAGAAGTTCAGAGGGATACAGTAAACCTGAAGTGAAGCACAGGAATCTATATTTAGTGTCACAGGAATGGTTCAAAACATAGACTGTAAGAAGAGGCAGTTCTCCTGTACTTAAGTCGGCATTGTGCCTTTTCATATTAATTCCGATGCAATTTCTGTGTTTCATCGTCAATAAGAAGGTCAGAGGGATACAGTAAACATGAAGTGAAGCATCGGAACCTATAACTAGTGTCACAGGAATGGTTCAATCATAGAGAGTAAGATGAGTCAGTTTTCTTGTACTTTAGTCTGCATTGTTCCTTTTCTTTTTAATTCCAATGCAATTTCTATGTTTCATCGTCAATAAGAAGGTCAGAGGGATACAGTAAACCTGAAGTGAAGCATCGGAATCTATAACTAGTGTCACAGGAATGGATCAAATCATAGACAGTAAGAAGAGTCAGTTTTCTTGTACTTAAGTCGGCATTGTGCCTTTTGTATTTAATTCCGAAGCAATTCCTGTTATTCATCGTCAATAAGAAGGTCAGAGGGATACAGTAAACCTGAAGTGAAGCATCGGAATCTACAACTAGTGTCACAGGAATGGTTCAAAACATAGACAGTAAGAAGAGTCAGTTTTCTTGTACTTAAGTCGGCATTGTGCCTTTGTATTTAATTCCGATGCAATTTCTGTGTTTCATCGTCAATAAGAAGGTCAGAGGGATACAGTAAACCTGAAGCGAAGCATCGGAATCTATAACTAGTGTCACAAGAATGGTTCAAACCTAGACAGTAAGAAGAGTCAGTTTTCTTGTACTTAAGTAGGCATTGTGCATTTTGTATTTAATTCCGATGCAATTTCTGTGTTTCATCGTCAATAAGAAGGTCGGAGAGATACAGTAAACCTGAAGTGAAGCATCGGAATCTATAACTAGTGTCACATGAATGGTTCAAAACATATGGAGTAAGAAGAGTCAGTTTTCTTGTACTTAAGTCGGCATTGTGCCTTTTGTATTTAATTCCGATGCAATTTCTCAGTTTCATCGTCAATAAGAAGGTCAGAGGGATACAGTAAACTAGAAGTGAAGCATCGGAATCTATAACTAGTGTCACAGGAATGGTTCTAAACATAGTCTGTAAGAAGAGTCAGTTTTCTTGTACTTATGTCGGCATTGGGCCTTTTGTATTTAATTCCGATGCAATTTCTGTGATTCGTCGTCAATAAGAAGGTCAGAGGGATACAGTAAACCTGAAGTGAAACATCGGAATCTATAACTAGTGTCACAGGAATGGTTCAAAACTTAGACAGTAAGAGGAGTCAGTTTTCTTGTACTTAAGTCGGCATTGTGCCTTTTGTATTTAAGTCCGATGCAATTTCTGTGTTTCATCGTCAATAAGAAGGTCAGAGGGATACAGTAAACCTGAAGTGAAGCATCGGAAACTATAACAAGTGTCACAGGAATGGTTCAAAACATTGACTGTAAGAAGAGTCAGTTTTCTTGTGCTTAAGTCGGCATTGTGCCTTTTGTATTTAACTCCGAACCAATTCCTGTGATTCATCGTCAATAAGAAGGTCGGAGAGATACAGTAAACCTGAAGTGAAGCATCGGAATCTAAAACTAGTGTCACAGGAATGGTTCAAAAGATGGACGGTAAGAAGAGTCAGTTTTTTTGTACTTAAGTCGCCATTGTGGCTTTTGTATTTAAGTCCGATGCAATTTCTGTGTTTCATCGTCAATTAGAAGGTCAGAGGGATACAGTAAACCTGAAGTGAAGCATCGGAATCTATAATTAGTGTCAAATGAATGGTTCAAATCATAGACAGTAAGAAGAGTCAGTTTTCATGTACCTAAGTCGGCATTGTGCCTTTTGTATTTAATTCCGTTGGAATTTCTGTGTTTCATGGTCAATAAGAAGGTCAGAGGGATACAGTAAACCTGGGGTGAAGCATCGGAATCTATAACTAGTGTCACAGGAATGGTTCAAAACATTGACAGTAAGAAGAGTCAATTTTCTTGTACTTATGTAGGCATTGTGCCTTTTGTATTTAATTCCGATGCAATTTCTGTGATTCATCGTCAATAAGAAGGTCGGAGAGATACAGTAAACCTGACGTGAAGCAACGGAATCTATAACTAGTGTCACATGAATGGTTCAAAACATATAGAGTAAGTAGAGTCAGTTTTCTTGTACTTAAGTCGGCATTGTGCCTTTTGTATTTAATTCCGATGCAATTTCTGTGTTTCATCGTCAATAAGAAGGTCAGAGGGATACAGTAAACCAGAAGTGAAGCATCGGAATCTATAACTAGTGTCACAGGAATGGTTCAAAACATAGACAGTAAGAAGAGTCAGTTTTCTTGTACTTAAGTCGGCATTGCGCCTTTTGTATTTAATTCCGATGCAATTTCTGTGATTCGTCGTCAATAAGAAGGTCAGAGGGATACAGTAAACCTGAAGTGAAGCATCGGAATCTATAACAAGTGTCACAGGAATGGTTCAAAACATAGACAGTAAGAAGAGTCAGTTTTCTTGCACTTAAGTCGGCATTGTGCTTTTTGTATCTAATTCCGATGCAATTTCTGTGTTTCCTCGTCAATAAGAAGGTCAGAGGGCTACAGTAAACCTGAAGTGAAGCACAGGAATCTATATTTAGTGTCACAGGAATGGTTCAAAACATAGACAGTAAGAAGAGTCAGTTCTCCTGTACTTAAGTCGGCATTGTGCTTTTTGTATCTAATTCCGATGCAATTTCTGTGTTTCCTCGTCAATAAGAAGTTCAGAGGGATACAGTAAACCTGAAGTGAAGCATCGGAATCTATAACTAGTGTCACAGGAATGGATCAAATCATAGACAGTAAGAAGAGTCAGTTTTCTTGTACTTAAGTCGGCATTGTGCATTTTGTATTTAATTCCGAAGCAATTCCTGTGATTCATCGTCAATAAGAAGGTCAGAGGGATACAGTAAACCTGAAGTGAAGCATCGGAATCTACAACTAGTGTCACAGGAATGGTTCAAAACATAGACAGTAAAAGAGTCAGTTTTCTTGTACTTAAGTCGGCATTGTGCCTTTGTATTTAATTCCGATGCAATTTCTGTGTTTCATCGTCAATAAGAAGGTCAGAGGGATACAGTAAACCTGAAGTGAAGCATCGTAATCTATATTTAGTGGCACATGAATGGTTCAAATCATAGACAGTAAGAAGAGTCAATTTTCTTGTACTTAAGTCGGCATTGTGCCTTTTCTATTTAATTCCGATGCAATTTCTGTGTTTCATCGTCAATAAGAAGGTCAGAGGGATACAGTAATCTTGAAGTGAAGCATCGGAATCTATAACTAGTGTCACAGGAATGGTTCAAAACATAGACAGTAAGAAGAGTCAGTTTTCTTCTACTTAAGTCGGCATTGTGCCTTTGTATTTAATTCCGATGCAATTTCGGTGTTTCATCGTCAATAAGAAGGTCAGAGGGATACAGTAAACCAGAAGTGAAGCATCGGTATCTATAACTAGTGTCACAGGAATGGTTCAAAACATAGACAGTAAGAAGAGTCAGTTTTCTTGTACATAAGTCGGCATTGCGCCTTTTGTATTTAATTCCGATGCAATTTCTGTGATTCGTCGTCAATAAGAAGGTCAGAGGGAAACAGTAAACCTGAAGTGAAGAATCGGAATCTATAACTAGTGTCACAGGACTGGTTCAAAACATAGAGAGTAAGAAGAGTCAGTTTTCTTGCACTTAAGTCGGCATTGTGCTTTTTGTATCTAATTCCGATGCAATTTCTGTGTTTCATCGTTAATACGAAGGTCAGAGGGATACAGTAAACCTGAAGTGAAGCACAGGAATCTATATTTAGTGTCACAGGAATGGTTCAAAACATACACAGTAAGAAGAGTCAGTTCTCTTGTACTTAAGTCGGCATTGTGCCTTTTCTATTTAATTCCGATGCAATTTATGTGTTTCATCGTCAATAAGAAGGTCAGAGGGATACAGTAAACCTGAAGTGAAGCATCGGAATCTATAACTAGTGTCACAGGAATGGTTCAATCATAGAGAGTAAGATGAGTCAGTTTTCTTGTACTTAAGACGGCGTTGTTCCTTTTCTTTTTAATTCCAATGCAATTTCTATGTTTCATCGTCAATAAGACGGTCAGAGGGATACAGTAAACCTGAGGTGAAGCATCGGAATCTATAACTAGTGTCACAGGAATGGATCAAATCATAGACAGTAAGAATAGTCAGTTTTCTTGTACTTAAGTCGGCATTGTGCCTTTTGTATTTAATTCCGAAGCAATTCCTGTCATTCATCGTCAATAAGAAGGTCAGAGGGATACAGTAAACCTGAAGTGAAGCATCGGAATCTACAACAAGTGTCACAGGAATGGTTCAAATCATAGACAGTAAGAAGAGTCAGTTTTCTTGTACTTAAGTCGGCATTGTGCCTTTGTATTTAATTCCGATGCAATTTCTGTGTTTCATCGTCAATAAGAAGGTCAGAGGGATACAGTAAACCTGAAGTGAAGCACCGGAATCTATAACTAGTGTCACAGGAATGGTTCAAACCTAGACAGTAAGAAGAGCCAGTTTTCTTGTACTTAAGTAGGCATTGTGCCTTTTGTACTTAATTCCAATGCAATTTCAGTGTTTCATCGTCAATAAGAAGGTCGGAGAGATACAGTAAACCTGATGTGAAGCATCGGAATCTATAACTAGTGTCACATGAATGGTTCAAAACATATAGAGTAAGAAGAGTCAGTTTTCTTGTACTTAAGTCGGCATTGTGCCTTTTGTATTTAATTCCGATGCAATTTCTGTGTTTCATCGTCAATAAGAAGGTCAGAGGGATACAGTAAACCAGAAGTGAAGCATCGGAATCTATAACTAGTGTCACAGGAATGGTTCAGAACATACACAGTAAGAAGAGTCAGTTTTCTTGTACTTAAGTCGGCATTGCGCCTTTTGTATTTAATTCCGATGCAATTTCTGTGATTCGTCGTCAATAAGAAGGTCAGAGGGATACAGTAAACCTGAAGTGAAGCATCGGAATCTATAACTAGTGTCACAGGAATGGTTCAAAACATAGACAGTAAGAAGAGTCAGTTTTCTTGCACTTAAGTCGGCATTGTGCTTTTTGTATCTAATTCCGATGCAATTTCTGTGTTCCATCGTTAATAAGAAGGTCAGAGGGATACAGTAAACCTGAAGTGTAGCACAGGAGTCTATATTTAGTGTCACAGGGATGGTTCAAAACATAGGCAGTAAGAAGAGTCAGTTCTCTTGTACTTAAGTCGGCATTGTGCCTTTTCATATTAATTCCGATGCAAGTTCTGTGTTTCATCGTCAATAAGAAGGTCAGAGGGATACAGTAAACCTGAAGTGAAGCATCGGAATCTATAACTAGTGTCACAGGAATGGTTCAATCATAGAGAGTAAGATGAGTCAGTTTTCTTGTACTTAAGTCGGCATTGTTCCTTTTCTTTTTAATTCCAATGCAATTTCTATGTTTCATCGTCAATAAGTAGTTCGGAGGGATACAGTAAACCTGAAGTGGAGCATCGGAATCTATAACTAGTGTCACAGGAATGGATCAAATCATAGTAAGAAGAGTCAGTTTTCTTGTACTTAAGTCGGCATTGTGCATTTTGTATTTAATTCCGAAGCAATTCCTGTGATTCATCGTCAATAAGAAGGTCAGAGGGATACAGTAAACCTGAAGTGAAGCATCGGAATCTACAACTAGTGTGACAGGAATGGTTCAAAACATAGACAGTAAGAAGAGTCAGTTTTCTTGTACTTAAGTCGGCATTGTGCCTTTTTTATTTAATTCCGATGCAATTTCTGTGTTTCATCGTCAATAAGAAGGTCAGAGGGATACAGTAAACCTGAAGTGAAGCATCGGAATCTATAACTAGTGTCACAGGAATGGTTCAAACCTAGACAGTAGGAAGAGTCAGTTTTCTTGTACTTAAGTAGGCATTGTGCCTTTTGTATTTAATTCCAATGCAATTTCTGTGTTTCATCGTCAATAAGAAGGTCGGAGAGATACAGTACACCTGAAGTGAAGCATCGGAATCTATAACTAGTGTCACATGAATGGTTCAAAACATATAGAGTAAGAAGAGTCAGTTTTCTTGTACTTAAGTCGGCATTGTGCCTTCTGTATTTAATTCCGATGCAATTTCTGTGTTTCATCGTCAATAAGAAGGTCAGAGGGATACAGTAAACCAGAAGTGAAGCATCGGAATCTATAACTAGTGTCACAGGAATGGTTCAAAACATAGACAGTAAGAAGAGTCAGTTTTCTTGTACATAAGTCGGCATTGCGCCTTTTGTATTCAATTCCGATGCAATTTCTGTGATTCGTCGTCAATAAGAAGGTCAGAGGGATACAGTAAACCTGAAGTGAAGCATCGGAATCTATAACTAGTGTCACAGGACTGGTTCAAATCATAGAGAGTAAGAAGAGTCAGTTTTCTTGCACTTAAGTCGGCATTGTGCTTTATTTATCTAATTCCTATGCAATTTCTGTGTTTCATCGTTAATAAGAAGGTCAGAGGGATACAGTAAACCTGAAGTGAAGCACAGGAATCTATATTTAGTGTCACAGGAATGGTTCAAAACATAGACAGTAAGAAGAGTCAGTTCTCTTGTACTTAAGTCGGCATTGTGCCTTTTCTATTTAATTCCGATGCAATTTCAGTGTTTCATCGTCAATAAGAAGGTCAGAGGGATACAGTAAACGTGAAGTGAAGCATCGGAATCTATAACTAGTGTCACAGGAATGGTTCAATCATAGAGAGTAAGATGAGTCAGTTTTCTTGTACTTAAGTCGGCATTGTTCCTTTTCTTTTTAATTCCAGTGCAATTTCTATGTTTCATCGTCAATAAGACGGTCAGAGGGATACAGTAAACCTGAAGTGAAGCATCGGAATCTATAACTAGTGTCACAGGAATGGAACAAACATAGACAGTAAGAAGAGTCAGTTTTCTTGTACTTAAGTCGGCATTGTGCCTTTTGTATTTAATTCCGAAGCAATTCCTGTGATTCATCGTCAATAAGAAGGTCAGAGGGATACAGTAAACCTGAAGTGAAACATCGGAATCTGCAACTAGTGTCACAGGAATGGTTCAAAACATAGACAGTAAGAAGAGTCAGTTTTCTTGTACTTAAGTCGGCATTGTGCCTTTGTATTTAATTCAGATGCAATTTCTGTGTTTCATCGTCAATAAGAACTTCAGAGGGATACAGTAAACCTGAAGTGAAGCATCGGAATGTATAACTAGTGTCACAGGAATGGTTCAAACCTAGACAGTAAGAATAGTCAGTTTTCTTGTACTTACGTAGGCATTGTGCCTTTTGTATTTAATTCCAATGTAATTTCTGTGTTTCATCGTCAATAAGAAGGTCGGAGAGATACAGTAAACCTGAAGTGAAGCATCGGAATCTATAACTAGTGTCACAGGAATGGTTCAGAACATAGACAGTAAGAAGAGTCAGTTTTCTTGTACTTAAGTTGGCATTGCGCCTTTTGTATTTAATTCCGATGCAATTTCTGTGATTCGTCGTCAATAAGAAGGTCAGAGTGATACAGTAAACCTGAAGTGAAGCATCGGAATCTATAACTAGTGTCACAGGAATGGTTCAAAACATAGACAGTAAGAAGAGTCAGTTTTCTTGCACTTAAGTCGGCATTGTGCTTTTTGTATCTAATTCCGATGCAATTTCTGTGTTCCATCGTTAATAAGAAGGTCAGAGGGATACAGTAAACCTGAAGTGAAGCATCGGAATCTATAACTAGTTTCACAGGAATGGTTCAATCATAGAGAGTAAGATGAGTCAGTTTTCTTGTACTTAAGTCGGCATTGTTCCTTTTCTTTTTAATTCCAATGCAATTTCTATGTTTCATCGTCAATAAGAAGTTCAGAGGGATACAGTAAACCTGAAGTGAAGCATCGGAATCTATAACTAGTGTCACAGGAATGGATCAAATCATAGACAGTAAGAAGAGTCAGTTTTCTTGTACTTAAGTCGGCATTGTGCATTTTGTATTTAATTCCGAAGCAATTCCTGTGATTCATCGTCAATAAGAAGGTCAGAGGGATACAGTAAACTTGAAGTGAAGCATCGGAATCTACAACTAGTGTCACAGGAATGGTTCAAAACATAGACAGTAAGAAGAGTCAGTTTTCTTGTACTTAAGTCGGCATTGTGCCGTTGTATTTAATTCCGATGCAATTTCTGTGTTTCTCGTCAATAAGAAGGTCAGAGGGATACAGTAAACCTGAAGTGAAGCATCGGAATCTATAACTAGTGTCACAGGAATGGTTCAAACCTAGACAGTAAGAAGAGTCAGTTTTCTTGTACTTAAGTAGGCATTGTGCCTTTTGTATTTAATTCCAATGCAATTTCTGTGTTTCATCGTCAATAAGAAGGTCGGAGAGATACAGTAAACCTGAAGTGAAGCATCGGAATCTATAACTAGTGTCACATGAATGGTTCAAAACATGTAGAGTAAGAAGAGTCAGTTTTCTTGTACTTAAGTCGGCATTGTGCCTTTTGTATTTAATTCCGATGCTATTTCTGTGTTTCATCGTCAATAAGAAGGTCAGAGGGATACAGTAAACCAGAAGTGAAGCATCGGAATCTATAACTAGGGTCACAGGAATGGTTCAAAACATAGACAGTAAGAAGAGTCAGTTTTCTTGTACATAAGTCGGCATTGCGCCTTTTGTATTTAATTCCGATGCAATTTCTGTGATTCGTCGTCAATAAGAAGGTCAGAGGGATACAGTAAACCTGAAGTGAAGCATCGGAATCTATAACTAGTGTCACAGGAATGGTTCAAAACATAGACAGTAAGAAGAGTCAGTTTTCTTGCACTTAAGTCGGCATTGTGCTTTTTGTATCTACTTCCGATGCAATTTCTGTGTTTCATCGTTAATAAGAAGGTCAGAGGGATACAGTAAACCTGAAGTGAAGCACAGGAATCTATATTTAGTGTCACAGGAATGGTTCAAAACATAGACAGTAAGAAGAGTCAGTTCTCTTGTACTTAAGTCGGCATTGTGCCTTTTATATTTAATTCCGATGCAATTTCTGTGTTTCATCGTCAATATGGTCAGAGGGATACAGTAAACCTGAAGTGAAGCATCGGAATCTATAACTAGTGTCACAGGAATGGTTGAATCATAAAGAGTAAGATGAGTCAGTTTTCTTGTACTTAAGTCGGAATTGTGCCTTTTCTTTTTAATTCCAATGCAATTTCTATGTTTCATCGTCAATAAGACGGTCAGAGGGATACAGTAAACCTGAAGTGAAGCATCGGAATCTATAACTAGTGTCACAGGAATGGATCAAATCATAGACAGTAAGAAGAGTCAGTTTTCTTGTACTTAAGTCGGCATTCTGGCTTTGTATTTAATTCCAAAGCAATTCCTGTGATTCATCTTCAATAAGAAGGTCAGAGGGATACAGTAAACCTGAAGTGAAGCATCGGGATCTACAACTAGTGTCACAGGAATGGTTCAAAACATAGATAGTAAGAAGAGTCAATTTTCTTGTACCTAAGTCGGCATTGTGCCTTTGTATTTAATTCCGATGCAATTTCTGTGTTTCATCGTCAATAAGAAGGTCAGAGGGATACAGTAAACCTGAAGTGAAGCATCGGAATCTATAACTAGTGTCACATGAATGGTTCAAACATATAGAGTAAGAAGAGTCAGTTTTCTTGTACTTAAGTCGGCATTGTGCCTTTTGTATTTAATTCAGATGCAATTTCTGTGTTTCATCGTCAATAAGAAGGTCAGAAGGATACAGTAAACCAGAAGTGAAGCATCGGAATCTATAACTAGTGTCACAGGAATGGTTCAGAACATAGACAGTAAGAAGAGTCAGTTTTCTTGTACTTAAGTCGGTATTGCGCCTTTTGTATTTAATTCCGATGCAATTTTTGTGATTCGTCGTCAATAAGAAGGTCAGAGGGATACAGTAAACCTGAAGTGAAGCATCGGAATCTATAACTAGTGTCACAGGAATGGTTCAAATCATAGATAGTAAGAAGAGCCAGTTTTCTTGCACTTAAGTCGGCATTGTGCTTTTTGTATCTAAATCCGATGCAATTTCTGTGTTTCATCGTTAATAAGAAGGTCAGAGGGATACAGTAAACCTGAAGTGAAGCACAGGAATCTATATTTAGTGTCACAGGAATGGTTCAAAACATAGACAGTAAGAAGAGTCAGTTCTCTTGTACTTAAGTCGGCATTGTGCCTTTTCTATTTAATTCCGATGCAATTTCTGTGTTTCCTCGTCAATAAGAAGGTCAGAGGGATACAGTAAACCTGAAGTGAAGCATCGGAATCTATAACTAGTGTCACAGGAATGGTTCAATCATAGAGAGTAAGATGAGTCAGTTTTCTTGTACTTAAGTCGGCATTGTTCCTTTTCTTTTTAATTCCAATGCAATTTCTATGTTTCATCGTCAATAAGAAGTTCAGAGGGATACAGTAAACCTGAAGTGAAGCATCGGAATCTATAACTAGTGTCACAGGAATGGATCAAATCATAGACAGTAAGAAGAGTCAGTTTTCTTGTACTTAAGTCGGCATTGTGCATTTTGTATTTAATTCCGAAGCAATTCCTGTGATTCATCGTCAATAAGAAGGTCAGAGGGATACAGTAAACCTGAAGTGAAGCATCGGAATCTACAACTAGTGTCACAGGAATGGTTCAAACATAGACAGTAAGAAGAGTCAGTTTTCTTGTACTTAAGTCGGCATTGTGCCGTTGTATTTAATTCCGATGCAATTTCTGTGTTTCTCGTGAATAAGAAGGTCAGAGGGATACAGTAAACCTGAAGTGAAGCATCGGAATCTATAACTAGTGTCACAGGAATGGTTCAAACCTAGACAGTAAGAAGAGTCAGTTTTCTTGTACTTAAGTAGGCATTGTGCCTTTTGTATTTAATTCCAATGCAATTTCTGTGTTTCATCGTCAATAAGAAGGTCGGAGAGATACAGTAAACCTGAAGTGAAGCATCGGAATCTATAACTAGTGTCACATGAATGGTTCAAAACATGTAGAGTAAGAAGAGTCAGTTTTCTTGTACTTAAGTCGGCATTGTGCCTTTTGTATTTAATTCCAATGCTATTTCTGTGTTTCATCGTCAATAAGAAGGTCAGAGGGATACAGTAAACCAGAAGTGAAGCATCGGAATCTATAACTAGGGTCACAGGAATGGTTCAAAACATAGACAGTAAGAAGAGTCAGTTTTCTTGTACATAAGTCGGCATTGCGCCTTTTGTATTTAATTCCGATGCAATTTCTGTGATTCGTCGTCAATAAGAAGGTCAGAGGGATACAGTAAACCTGAAGTGAAGCATCGGAATCTATAACTAGTGTCACAGGAATGGTTCAAACCATAGACAGTAAGAAGAGTCAGTTTTCTTGCACTTAAGTTGGCATTGTGCTTTTTGTATCCACTTCCGATGCAATTTCTGTGTTTCATCGTTAATGAGAAGGTCAGAGGGATACAGTAAACCTGAAGTGAAGCACAGGAATCTATATTTAGTGTCACAGGAATGGTTCAAAACATAGACAGTAAGAAGAGTCAGTTCTCTTGTACTTAAGTCGGCATTGTGCCTTTTCTATTTAATTCCGATGCAATTTCTGTGTTTCATCGTCAATAAGAAGGTCAGAGGGATACAGTAAACCTGAAGTGAAGCATCGGAATCTATAACTAGTGTCACAGGAATGGTTGAATCATAAAGAGTAAGATGAGTCAGTTTTCTTGTACTTAAGTCGGAATTGTGCCTTTTCTTTTTAATTCCAATGCAATTTCTATGTTTCATCGTCAATAAGGCGGTCAGAGGGATACAGTAAACCTGAAGTGAAGCATCGGAATCTATAACTAGTGTCACAGGAATGGATCAAATCATAGACAGTAAGAAGAGTCAGTTTTCTTGTACTTAAGTCGGCATTCTGCCTTTTGTATTTAATTCCGAAGCAATTCCTGTGATTCAACGTCAATAAGAAGGTCAGAGGGATACAGTAAACCTGAAGTGAAGCATCGGGATCTACAACTAGTGTCACAGGAATGGTTCAAAACATAGATAGTAAGAAGATTCAATTTTCTTGTACCTAAGTCGGCATTGAGCCTTTGTATTTAATTCCGATGCAATTTCTGTAGTTCATCGTCAATAAGAAGGTCAGAGGGATACAGTAAACCTGAAGTGAAGCATCGGAATCTATAACTAGTGTCACAGGAATGGTTCAACCCTAGACAGTAAGAAGAGTCAGTTTACTTGTACTTAAGTAGGCATTGTGCCTTTTGTATTTAATTCCAATATAATTTCTGTGTTTCATCGTCAATAAGAAGGTCGGAGAGATACAGTAAACCTGAAGTGGAGCATCGGAATCTATAACTAGTGTCACATGAATCGTTCAAAACATATAGAGTAAGAAGAGTCAGTTTTCTTGTACTTAAGTCGGCATTGTGCCTTTTGTATTTAATTCCGATGCAATTTCTGTGTTTCATCGTCAATAAGAAGGTCAGAAGGATACAGTAAACCAGAAGTGAAGCATCGGAATCTATAACTAGTGTCACAGGAATGGTTCAGAACATAGACAGTAAGAAGAGTCAGTTTTCTTGTACTTAAGTCGGTATTGCGCCTTTTGTATTTAATTCCGATGCAATTTCTGCGATTCGTCATCAATAAGAAGGTCAGAGGGATGCAGTAAACCTGAAGTGAAGCATCGGAATCTATAAGTAGTGTCACAGGAATGGTTCAAAACATAGACAGTAAGAAGAGTCAGTTTTCTTGCACTTAAGTCGGCATTGTGCTTTTTGTATCTAATTCCGATGCAATTTCTGAGTTTCATCGTTAATAAGAAGGTCAGAGGGATACAGTAAACCTGAAGTGAAGCACAGGAATCTATATTTAGTGTCACAGGAATGGTTCAAAACATAGACAGTAAGAAGAGTCAGTTCTCTTGTACTTAAGTCGGCATTGTGCCTTTTCTATTTAATTCCGGTGCAATTTCTGTGTTTCCTCGTCAATAAGAAGGTCAGAGGGATACAGTAAACCTGAAGTGAAGCAACGGAATCTACAACTAGTGTCACAGGAATGGTTCAAATCATAGACGGTAAGAAGAGTCAGTTTTCTTGTACCTAAGTCGGCATTGTGCCTTTGTATTTAATTCCGATGCAATTTCTGTGTTTCATCGTCAATAAGAAGGTCAGAGAGATACAGTAAACCTGAAGTGAAGCATCGGAATCTATAACTAGTGTCAGAGGAATGGTTCAAACCTAGACAGTAAGAAGAGTCAGTTTACTTGTACTTAAGTAGGCATTGTGCCTTTTGTATTTAATTCCAATGTAATTTCTGTGTTTCATCGTCAATAAGAAGGTCGGAGAGATACAGTAAACCTGAAGTGAAGCATCGGAATCTATAACTAGTGTCACATGAATGGTTCAAAACATATAGAGTAAGAAGAGTCAGTTTTCTTGTACTTACGTCGGCATTGTGCCTTTTGTATTTAATTCCGATGCAATTTCTGTGTTTCATCGTCAATAAGAAGGTCAGAGGGATACAGTAAACCAGAAGTGAAGCATCGGAATCTATAACTAGTGTCACAGGAATGGTTCAGAACATAGACAGTAAGAAGTGTCAGTTTTCTTGTACTTAAGTCGGCATTGCGCCTTTTGTATTTAATTCCGATGCAATATCTGTGATTCGTCGTCAATAAGAAGGTCAGAGGGATACAGTAAACCTGAAGTGAAGCATCGGAATCTATAACTAGTGTCACAGGAATGGATCAATCATAGAGAGTAAGATGAGTCAGTTTTCTTGTACTTATGTCGGCATTGTTCCTTTTTTTTTAATTCCAATGCAATTTCTATGTTTCATCGTCAATATGAAGGTCAGAGGGATACAGTAAACCTGAAGTGAAGCATCGGAATCTGTAACTAGTGTCACAGGAATGGATCAAATCATAGGCAGTAAGAAGAGTCAGTTTTCTTGTACTTAAGCCGGCATTGTGCCTTTTGTATTTAATTCCGAAGCAATTCCTGTGAGTCATCGTCAATAAGAAGGTCAGAGGGATACAGTATACCTGAAGTGAAGCATCGGAATCTATAACTAGTGTCACAGGAATGGTTCAAAACATAGACAGTAAGAAGAGTCAGTTTTCTTGTACTTAAGTCGGCATTGTTCCTTTTCTTTTTAATTCCAATGCAATTTCTATGTTTCATCGTCAATAAGAAGGTCAGAGGGATACAGTACACCTGCAGTGAAGCATCGGAATCTATAACTAGTGTCAAAGGAATGGATCAAATCATAGACAGTAAGAAGAGTCAGTTTTCTTGTACTTAAGTCGGCATTGTGCCTTTTGTATTTAATTCCGATGCAATATCTGTGTCTCATCGTCAATAAGAAGGTCAGAGGGATACAACAAACCAGAAGCGAAGCATCGGAATCTATAACTAGTGTCAGAGGAATGGTTCAAAACATAGACAGTAAGAAGAGTCAGTTTTGTTAAACTTAAGTCGGCATTCTGCTTTTTGTACTTAATTCCGATGCAATTTCTGTGATTCGTCGTCAACAAGAAGGTCAGAGGGATACAGTAAACCTGAAGTGAAACATCGGAATCTATAACTGGTGTCACATGAATGGTTCAAATCATTTAGAGTAAGAAGAGTCAGTTTTCTTGTACTTAAGTCGGCATTGTGCCTTATGTATTTAATTCCGATGCAATTTCTGTGTTTCAATGTCAATAAGAAGGTCAGGGGGATACAGTAAACCAGAAGTGAAGCACCGGAATCTATAACTAGCGTCACAGGAATGGTTCAAAACATAGACAGTAAGAAGAGTCAGTTTTCTTGTACTTAAGTCGGCATTCTGCTTTTTGTATTTAATTCCGATGCAATTTCTGTGATTCGTCGTCAATAAGAAGGTCAGAGGGATACAGTAAACCTGATGTGAAGCATCGGAATCTATTACTAGTGTCACTGGAATGATTCAAAGCATAGACAGTAAGATGAGTCAGTTTTCTTGCACTTAAGTCGGCATTGTGCTTTTTGTATCTAATTCCGATGAAATTTCTGTGTTTCATCGTCAATAAGAAGGTCAGAGGGATACAGTAAACCTGAAGTGAAGCACACTAATCTATATTTAGTGTCACAGGAATGGTTCAAACATAGATAGTAAGAAGAGTCAGTTCTCTTGTACTTAAGTCGGCATTGTGCCTTTTCTATTTAATTCAGATGCAATTTCTGTGTTTCATCGTCAATAAGAAGGTCAGAGGGATACAGTAAACCTGAAGTGAAGCATCGGAATCTATAACTATTGTCACATGAATGGTTCAAAACATAGACAGTAAGAAGAGTCAGTTTTCTTGTACTTCAGTCGGCATTGTGCCTTTTGTATTTAATTCCGATGCAATTTCTGAGTTTCATCGTCAATAAGAAGGTTAGAGGGATACAGTAAACCTGAAGTGAAGCATCGAAATCCATAACTAGTGTCACATGAATTGCTCAAATCATAGACAGTGAGAAGAGTCAGTTAATTTGTACTTAAGTCGGCATTGTGCCTTTTGTATTTAATTCCGATGCAATTTCTATGTTTCATCATCAATAAGAAGGTCAGAGGGATACAGTAAACCTGAAGTGAAGCATCGGAATCTATAACTAGTGTCACAGGAATGGTTCAATCATAGAGAGTAATATGAGTCAGTTTTCTTGTACTTAAGTCGGCATTGTTCCTTTTCTTTTTAATTCCAATGCAATTTCTATGTTTAATCGTCAATAAGACGGCAGAGGGATATTGTAATCCTGAAGTAAAGCATCGGAATCTATAACTAGTGTCACAGGAATGGATCAAATCATAGACAGTAAGAAGAGTCAGTTTTCTTGTACTTAAGTCGGCATTGTGCCTTTTGTATTTAATTCCGAAGCAATTCCTGTGATTCATCGTCAATAAGAAGGTCAGAGGGATACAGTAAACCTGAAGTGAAGCATCGGAATCTACAACTAGTGTCACAGGAATGGTTCAAAACATAGACAGTAAGAAGAGTCAGTTTTCTTGTACTTAAGGCGGCATTGTGCCTTTGTATTTAATACCGACGCAATTTCTGTGTTTCATCGTCAATAAGAAGGACAGAGGGATACAGTAAACCTGAAGTGAAGCATCGGAATCTATAACTAGTGTCACAGGAATGGTTCAAACCTAGACAGTAAGAAGAGTCAGTTTTCTTGTACTTAAGTAGGCATTGTGCCTCTTGTATTTAATTCCAATGCAATTTCTGTGTTTCATCGTCAATAAGAAGGTCGGAGAGATACAGTAAACCTGAAGTGAAGCATCGGAATCTATAACTAATGTCACATGAATGGTTCAAAACATATAGAGTAAGAAGAGTCAGTTTTCTTGTACTTAAGTCGGCATTGTGCCTTTTGTATTTAATTCCGATGCAATTTCTGTGTTTCATCGTCAATAAGAAGGTCAGAGGGATACAGTAAACCAGAAGTGAAGCATCGGAATCTATAACTAGTGTCACAGGAATGGTTCAGAACATAGACAGTAAGAAGAGTCAGTTTTCTTGTACTTAAGTCGGCATTGGGCCTTTTGTATTTAATTCCGATGCAATTTCTGTGATTCGTCGTCAAAAAGAAGGTCAGAGGGATACAGTAAACCTGAAGTGAAGCATCGGAATCCATAACTAGTGTCACAGGAATGGTTCAAAACATAGACAGTAAGAAGAGTCAGTTTTCTTGCACTTAAGTCGGCATTGTGCTTTTTGTATCTAATTCCGATGCAATTTCTGTGTTTCATCGTTAATAAGAAGGTCAGAGGGATACAGTAAACCTGAAGTGAAGCACAGGAATCTATATTTAGTGTCACAGGAATGGTTCAAAACATAGACAGTAAGAAGAGTCAGTTCTCTTGTACTTAAGTCGGCATTGTGCCTTTTCTATTTAATTCCGATGCAATTTCTGTGTTTCCTCGTCAATAAGAAGGTCAGAGGGATACAGTAAACCTGAAGTGAAGCATCGGAATCTGTAACTAGTGTCACAGGAATGGTTCAATCATAGAGAGTAAGATGGGACAGTTTTCTTGTACTTAAGTCGGCATTGTTCCTTTTTTTTTAATTCCAATGCAATTTCTATGTTTCATCGTCAATAAGAAGGTCAGAGGGATACAGTAAACCTGAAGTGAAGCATCGGAATCTATAACTAGTGTCACAGGAATGGATCAAATAATAGACAGTAAGAAGAGACAGTTTTCTTGTACTTAAGTCGGCATTGTGCCTTTTGTATTTAATTCCGAAGCAATTCCTGTGATTCATCGTCAATAAGAAGGTCAGAGGGATACAGTAAACCAGAAGTGAAGCATCGGAATCTATAACTAGTGTCACAGGAATGGTTCAAAACATAGACAGTAAGAAGAGTCAGTTTCGTTGTACTTAAGTCGGCATTCTGCTTTTTGTATTTAATTCCGATGCAATTTCTGTGATTCGTCGTCAATAAGAAGGTCAGAGGGATACAGTAAACCTGAAGTGAAGCATCGGAATCTATAACTAGTGTCACATGAATGGTTCAAAACATATAGAGTAAGAAGAGTCAGTTTTCTTGTACTTAAGTCGGCATTGTGCCTTTTGTATTTAATTCCGATGCAATTTCTGTGTTTCAATGTCAACAAGAAGGTCAGGGGGATGCAGTAAACCAGAAGTGAAGCACCGGAATCTATAACTAGTGTCACAGGAATGGTTCAAAACATAGACAGTAATAAGAGTCAGTTTTCTTGTACTTAAGTCGGCATTGTGCTTTTTGTATTTAATACCGATGCAATTTCTGTGATTCGTCGTCAACAAGAAGGTCAGAGGGACACAGTAAACCTGAAGTGAAGCATCGGAATCTATAACTAGTGTCACAGGAATGATTCAAAGCATAGACAGTAAGAAGAGTCAGTTTTCTTGCACTTAAGTCGGCATTGTGCTTTTTGTATCTAATTCCGATGCAATTTCTGTGTTTCATCGTCAATAAGAAGGTCAGAGGGACACTGTAAACCTGAAGTGAAGCACAGGAATCTATATTTAGTGTCACAGGAATGGTTCAAAACATAGACAGTAAGAAGAGTCAGTACTCTTGTACTTAAGTCGGCATTGTGCCTTTTCTATTTAATTCCGATGCAATTTCTGTGTTTCATCGTCAATAAGAAGGTCAGAGGGATACAGTAAACCTGAAGTGAAGCATCGGAATCTATAACTAGTGTCACAGGAATGGTTCAAAACATAGAGAGTAAGAAGAGTCAGTTTTCTTGTACTTAAGTCAGCATTGTTCTTTTTCTTTTTAATTCCAATGCAATTTCTATGTTTCATCGTCAATAAGAAGGTCAGAGGGATACAGTAAACCTGAAGTGAAGCATCGGATTCTATAACTAGTGTCACAGGAATGGATCAAAACATAGACAGTAAGAAGAATCTGTTTTCTTGTACTTAAGTCGGCATTGTGAATTTTCTATTTAATTCCGATGCAATTTCTGTGTTTCATCGCCAATAAGAAGGTCAGAGGGATACAGTAAACCTGAAGTGAAGCATCGGTATCTATAACTAGTGTCACATGAAAGGTTCAAAACATAGACAGTAAGAAGAGTTAGTTTTCTTGTACTTCAGTCGGCATTGTGCCATTTGTATTTAATTCCGATGCAATTTCTGAGTTTCATCGTCAATAAGAAGGATAGAGGGATACAGTAAACCTGAAGTGAAGCATCGAAATCCATAACTAGTGTCACATGAATTGCTCAAATCATAGACAGTAAGAAGAGTCAGTTAATTTGTACTTAAGTCGGCATTGTGCCTTTTGTATTTAATTCCGATGCAATTTCTGTGTTTCAACATCAATAAGAAGGTCAGAGGGATACAGTAAACCTGAAGTGAAACATCGGAAACTATATTTAGTGTCACAGGAATGGTTCAAAACAGAGACAGTAAGAAGAGTCAGTTTTCTTGTACTTAAGTCGGCATTGTGCCTTTTCTATTTAATTCCGAAGCAATTTCTGTCTTTCATCGTCAATAAGACGGTCAGGGGGATACAGTAAACCTGAAGAGAAGCATCGGAATCTATAACTAGTGTCACAGGAATGGTTCAAACATAGAGCGCAGGAAGAGTCAGTTTTCTTGTACTTAAGTCGGCATTGTTCCTTTTCTATTTAATTCCAGTGCAATTTCTATGTTTCATCGTCAATAAGAAGGTCAGAGGGATACAGTAAACCTGAAGTGAAGCATCGGATTCTATAACTAGTGTCACAGGAATGGATCAAAACATAGACAGTAAGAAGAGTCAGTTTTCTTGTACTTAAGTCGGCATTGTGCCTTTTGTATTTAATTCCGAAGCAATTTCTGTGTTTCATCGTCAATAAGAAGTTCAGAGGGATACAGTAATCCTGAAGTGAAGCATCGGAATCTATAACTAGTGTCACAGGAATGGTTCAAAACATAGACAGTAAGAAGAGTGAGTTTTCTTGTCATTAAGTCGGCGTAGTGCTTTTTGTATTGAATTCCGATGCAGTTTCTGTGTTTCATCGTCAATAAGAAGGTCAGAGGGAAACAGTAAACCTGAAGTGAAGCATCGGAATCTATAACTAGTGTCACAGGAATGGTTCAAAACATAGACAGTAAGAAGAGTGAGTTTTCTTGTCATTAAGTCGGCGTAGTGCTTTTTGTATTGAATTCCGATGCAGTTTCTGTGTTTCATCGTCAATAAGAAGGTCAGAGGGAAACAGTAAACCTGAAGTGAAGCATCGGAATCTATAACTAGTATCACAGGAATGGTTCAACACATAGACTGTAAGAAGAGTCACATTTCTTGTACTTAAGTCGGCATTGTGCCTTTTGTATTTAACTCCGATGCAATTTCTGTGTTTCATCGTCAATAAGAAGGTCAGATGGATACAGTAAACCTGAAGTGAAGCATCGGAATCTATAATTAGTGTCACAGGAATGGTTCAAACCTAGACAGTAAGAAGAGTCAGTTTTCTTGTACTTAAGTAGGCATTGTGCCTTTTGTATTTAATTCCAATGCAATTTCTGTGTTTCATCGTCAATAAGAAGGTCGGAGAGATACAGTAAACCTGAAGTGAAGCATCGGAATCTATAACTAATGTCACATGAATGGTTCAAAACATATAGAGTAAGAAGAGTCAGTTTTCTTGTACTTAAGTCGGCATTGTGCCTTTTGTATTTAATTCCGATGCAATTTCTGTGTTTCATCGTCAATACGAAGGTCAGAGGGATACAGTAAACCAGAAGTGAAGCATCGGAATCTATAACTAGTGTCACAGGAATGGTTCAGAACATAGACAGTAAGAAGAGTCAGTTTTCTTGTACTTAAGTCGGCATTGGGCCTTTTGTATTTAATTCCGATGCAATTTCTGTGATTCGTCGTCAAAAAGAAGGTCAGAGGGATACAGTAAACCTGAAGTGAAGCATCGGAATCCATAACTAGTGTCACAGGAATGGTTCAAAACATAGACAGTAAGAAGAGTCAGTTTTCTTGCACTTAAGTCGGCATTGTGCTTTTTGTATCTAATTCCGATGCAATTTCTGTGTTTCATCGTTAATAAGAAGGTCAGAGGGATACAGTAAACCTGAAGTGAAGCACAGGAATCTATATTTAGTGTCACAGGAATGGTTCAAAACATAGACAGTAAGAAGAGTCAGTTCTCTTGTACTTAAGTCGGCATTGTGCCTTTTCTATTTAATTCCGATGCAATTTCTGTGTTTCCTCGTCAATAAGAAGGTCAGAGGGATACAGTAAACCTGAAGTGAAGCATCGGAATCTATAACTAGTGTCACAGGAATGGTTCAATCATAGAGAGTAAGATGGGTCAGTTTTCTTGTACTTAAGTCGGCATTGTTCCTTTTTTTTTAATTCCAATGCAATTTCTATGTTTCATCGTCAATAAGAAGGTCAGAGGGATACAGTAAACCTGAAGTGAAGCATCGGAATCTATAACTAGTGTCACAGGAATGGATCAAATCATAGACAGTAAGAAGAGACAGTTTTCTTGTACTTAAGTCGGCATTGTGCCTTTTGTATTTAATTCCGAAGCAATTCCTGTGATTCATCGTCAATAAGAAGGTCAGAGGGATACAGTAAACCAGAAGTGAAGCATCGGAACCTATAACTAGTGTCACAGGAATGGTTCAAAACATAGACAGTAAGAAGAGTCAGTTTTGTTGTACTTAAGTCGGCATTCTGCTTTTTGTATTTAATTCCGATGCAATTTCTGTGATTCGTCGTCAATAAGAAGGTCAGAGGGATACAGTAAACCTGAAGTGAAGCATCGGAATCTATAACTAGTGTCACATGAATGGTTCAAAACATATAGAGTAAGAAGAGTCAGTTTTCTTGTACTTAAGTCGGCATTGTGCCTTTTGTATTTAATTCCGATGCAATTTCTGTGTTTCAATGTCAACAAGAAGGTCAGGGGGATGCAGTAAACCAGAAGTGAAGCACCGGAATCTATAACTAGTGTCACAGGAATGGTTCAAAACATAGACAGTAATAAGAGTCAGTTTTCTTGTACTTAAGTCGGCATTGTGCTTTTTGTATTTAATACCGATGCAATTTCTGTGATTCGTCGTCAACAAGAAGGTCAGAGGGACACAGTAAACCTGAAGTGAAGCATCGGAATCTATAACTAGTGTCACAGGAATGATTCAAAGCATAGACAGTAAGAAGAGTCAGTTTTCTTGCACTTAAGTCGGCATTGTGCTTTTTGTATCTAATTCCGATGCAATTTCTGTGTTTCATCGTCAATAAGAAGGTCAGAGGGACACTGTAAACCTGAAGTGAAGCACAGGAATCTATATTTAGTGTCACAGGAATGGTTCAAAACATAGACAGGAGGAAGAGTCAGTACTCTTGTACTTAAGTCGGCATTGTGCCTTTTCTATTTAATTCCGATGCAATTTCTGTGTTTCATCGTCAATAAGAAGGTCAGAGGGATACAGTAAACCTGAAGTGAAGCATCGGAATCTATAACTAGTGTCACAGGAATGGTTCAAAACATAGAGAGTAAGAAGAGTCAGTTTTCTTGTACTTAAGTCAGCATTGTTCTTTTTCTTTTTAATTCCAATGCAATTTCTATGTTTCATCGTCAATAAGAAGGTCAGAGGGATACAGTAAACCTGAAGTGAAGCATCGGATTCTATAACTAGTGTCACAGGAATGGATCAAAACATAGACAGTAAGAAGAATCTGTTTTCTTGTACTTAAGTCGGCATTGTGCCTTTTGTATTTAATTCCGAAGCAATTCCTGTGATTCATCGTCAATAAGAAGGTCAGAGGGATACAGTAAACCTGAAGTGAAGCATCGGAATCTACAACTAGTGTCACAGGAATGGTTCAAAACATAGACAGTAAGAAGAGTCAGTTTTCTTGTACTTAAGGCGGCATTGTGCCTTTGTATTTAATACCGACGCAATTTCTGTGTTTCATCGTCAATAAGAAGGTCAGAGGGATACAGTAAACCTGAAGTGAAGCATCGGAATCTATAACTAGTGTCACAGGAATGGTTCAAACCTAGACAGTAAGAAGAGTCAGTTTTCTTGTACTTAAGTAGGCATTGTGCCTTTTGTATTTAATTCCAATGCAATTTCTGTGTTTCATCGTCAATAAGAAGGTCGGAGAGATACAGTAAATCTGAAGTGAAGCATCGGAATCTATAACTAATGTCACATGAATGGTTCAAAACATATAGAGTAAGAAGAGTCAGTTTTCTTGTACTTAAGTCGGCATTGTGCCTTTTGTATTTAATTCCGATGCAATTTCTGTGTTTCATCGTCAATAAGAAGGTCAGAGGGATACAGTAAACCAGAAGTGAAGCATCGGAATCTATAACTAGTGTCACAGGAATGGTTCAGAACATAGACAGTAAGAAGAGTCAGTTTTCTTGTACTTAAGTCGGCATTGGGCCTTTTGTATTTAATTCCGATGCAATTTCTGTGATTCGTCGTCAAAAAGAAGGTCAGAGGGATACAGTAAACCTGAAGTGAAGCATCGGAATCCATAACTAGTGTCACAGGAATGGTTCAAAACATAGACAGTAAGAAGAGTCAGTTTTCTTGCACTTAAGTCGGCATTGTGCTTTTTGTATCTAATTCCGATGCAATTTCTGTGTTTCATCGTTAATAAGAAGGTCAGAGGGATACAGTAAACCTGAAGTGAAGCACAGGAATCTATATTTAGTGTCACAGGAATGGTTCAAAACATAGACAGTAAGAAGAGTCAGTTCTCTTGTACTTAAGTCGGCATTGTGCCTTTTCTATTTAATTCCGATGCAATTTCTGTGTTTCCTCGTCAATAAGAAGGCCAGAGGGATACAGTAAACCTGAAGTGAAGCATCGGAATCTATAACTAGTGTCACAGGAATGGTTCAATCATAGAGAGTAAGATGGGTCAGTTTTCTTGTACTTAAGTCGGCATTGTTCCTTTTTTTTTAATTCCAATGCAATTTCTATGTTTCGTCGTCAATAAGGTCAGAGGGATACAGTAAACCTGAAGTGAAGCATCGGAATCTATAACTAGTGTCACAGGAATGGATCAAATCATAGACAGTAAGAAGAGACAGTTTTCTTGTACTTAAGTCGGCATTGTGCCTTTTGTATTTAATTCCGAAGCAATTCCTGTGATTCATCGTCAATAAGAAGGTCAGAGGGATACAGTAAACCAGAAGTGAAGCATCGGAATCTATAACTAGTGTCACAGGAATGGTTCAAAACATAGACAGTAAGAAGAGTCAGTTTTGTTGTACTTAAGTCGGCATTCTGCTTTTTGTATTTAATTCCGATGCAATTTCTGTGATTCGTCGTCAATAAGAAGGTCAGAGGGATACAGTAAACCTGAAGTGAAGCATCGGAATCTATAACTAGTGTCACATGAATGTTTCAAAACATATAGAGTAAGAAGAGTCAGTTTTCTTGTACTTAAGTCGGCATTGTGCCTTTTGTATTTAATTCCGATGCAATTTCTGTGTTTCAATGTCAACAAGAACGTCAGGGGGATGCAGTAAACCAGAAGTGAAGCACCGGAATCTATAACTAGTGTCACAGGAATGGTTCAAAACATAGACAGTAATAAGAGTCAGTTTTCTTGTACTTAAGTCGGCATTGTGCTTTTTGTATTTAATACCGATGCAATTTCTGTGATTCGTCGTCAACAAGAAGGTCAGAGGGACACAGTAAACCTGAAGTGAAGCATCGGAATCTATAACTAGTGTCACAGGAATGATTCAAAGCATAGACAGTAAGAAGAGTCAGTTTTCTTGCACTTAAGTCGGCATTGTGCTTTTTGTATCTAATTCCGATGCAATTTCTGTGTTTCATCGTCAATAATAAGGTCAGAGGGACACTGTAAACCTGAAGTGAAGCACAGGAATCTATATTTAGTGTCACAGGAATGGTTCAAAACATAGACAGTAAGAAGAGTCAGTACTCTTGTACTTAAGTCGGCATTGTGCCTTTTCTATTTAATTCCGATGCAATTTCTGTGTTTCATCGTCAATAAGAAGGTCAGAGGGATACAGTAAACCTGAAGTGAAGCATCGGAATCTATAACTAGTGTCACAGGAATGGTTCAAAACATAGAGAGTAAGAAGAGTCAGTTTTCTTGTACTTAAGTCAGCATTGTTCTTTTTCTTTTTAATTCCAATGCAATTTCTATGTTTCATCGTCAATAAGAAGGTCAGAGGGATACAGTAAACCTGAAGTGAAGCATCGGATTCTATAACTAGTGTCACAGGAATGGATCAAAACATAGACAGTAAGAAGAATCTGTTTTCTTGTACTTAAGTCGGCATTGTGAATTTTCTATTTAATTCCGATGCAATTTCTGTGTTTCATCGCCAATAAGAAGGTCAGAGGGATACAGTAAACCTGAAGTGAAGCATCGGTATCTATAACTAGTGTCACATGAAAGGTTCAAAACATAGACAGTAAGAAGAGTTAGTTTTCTTGTACTTCAGTCGGCATTGTGCCATTTGTATTTAATTCCGATGCAATTTCTGAGTTTCATCGTCAATAAGAAGGATAGAGGGATACAGTAAACCTGAAGTGAAGCATCGAAATCCATAACTAGTGTCACATGAATTGCTCAAATCATAGACAGTAAGAAGAGTCAGTTAATTTGTACTTAAGTCGGCATTGTGCCTTTTGTATTTAATTCCGATGCAATTTCTGTGTTTCATCATCAATAAGAAGGTCAGAGGGATACAGTAAACCTGAAGTGAAACATCGGAAACTATATTTAGTGTCACAGGAATGGTTCAAAACAGAGACAGTAAGAAGAGTCAGTTTTCTTGTACTTAAGTCGGCATTGTGCCTTTTCTATTTAATTCCGAAGCAATTTCTGTCTTTCATCGTCAATAAGACGGTCAGAGGGATACAGTAAACCTGAAGAGAAGCATCGGAATCTATAACTAGTGTCACAGGAATGGTTCAAACATAGAGCGCAGGAAGAGTCAGTTTTCTTGTACTTAAGTCGGCATTGTTCCTTTTCTATTTAATTCCAGTGCAATTTCTATGTTTCATCGTCAATAAGAAGGTCAGAGGGATACAGTAAACCTGAAGTGAAGCATCGGATTCTATAACTAGTGTCACAGGAATGGATCAAAACATAGACAGTAAGAAGAGTCAGTTTTCTTGTACTTAAGTCGGCATTGTGCCTTTTGTATTTAATTCCGAAGCAATTTCTGTGTTTCATCGTCAATAAGAAGTTCAGAGGGATACAGTAATCCTGAAGTGAAGCATCGGAATCTATAACTAGTGTCACAGGAATGGTTCAAAACATAGACAGTAAGAAGAGTGAGTTTTCTTGTCATTAAGTCGGCGTAGTGCTTTTTGTATTGAATTCCGATGCAGTTTCTGTGTTTCATCGTCAATAAGAAGGTCAGAGGGAAACAGTAAACCTGAAGTGAAGCATCGGAATCTATAACTAGTGTCACAGGAATGGTTCAAAACATAGACAGTAAGAAGAGTGAGTTTTCTTGTCATTAAGTCGGCGTAGTGCTTTTTGTATTGAATTCCGATGCAGTTTCTGTGTTTCATCGTCAATAAGAAGGTCAGAGGGAAACAGTAAACCTGAAGTGAAGCATCGGAATCTATAACTAGTATCACAGGAATGGTTCAACACATAGACTGTAAGAAGAGTCACATTTCTTGTACTTAAGTCGGCATTGTGCCTTTTGTATTTAACTCCGATGCAATTTCTGTGTTTCATCGTCAATAAGAAGGTCAGAGGGATACAGTAAACCTGAAGTGAAGCATCGGAATCTATAATTAGTGTCACAGGAATGGTTCAAAACATAGACAGTAAGAAGAGTCAGTTTTCTTGTACTTAAGTCGGCATTGTTCCTTTTCTTTTTAATTCCAATGCAATTTCTATGTTTCATCGTCAATAAGAAGGTCAGAGGGATACAGTACACCTGCAGTGAAGCATCGGAATCTATAACTAGTGTCAAAGGAATGGATCAAATCATAGACAGTAAGAAGAGTCAGTTTTCTTGTACTTAAGTCGGCATTGTGCCTTTTGTATTTAATTCCGATGCAATTTCTGTGTCTCATCGTCAATAAGAAGGTCAGAGGGATACAACAAACCAGAAGCGAAGCATCGGAATCTATAACTAGTGTCACAGGAATGGTTCAAAACATAGACAGTAAGAAGAGTCAGTTTTGTTAAACTTAAGTCGGCATTCTGCTTTTTGTACTTAATTCCGATGCAATTTCTGTGATTCGTCGTCAACAAGAAGGTCAGAGGGATACAGTAAACCTGAAGCGAAGCATCGGAATCTATAACTAGTGTCACATGAATGGTTCAAATCATTTAGAGTAAGAAGAGTCAGTTTTCTTGTACTTAAGTCGGCATTGTGCCTTATGTATTTAATTCCGATGCAATTTCTGTGTTTCAATGTCAATAAGAAGGTCAGGGGGATACAGTAAACCAGAAGTGAAGCATCGGAATCTATTACTAGTGTCACTGGAATGATTCAAAGCATAGACAGTAAGATGAGTCAGTTTTCTTGCACTTAAGTCGGCATTGTGCTTTTTGTATCTAATTCCGATGAAATTTCTGTGTTTCATCGTCAATAAGAAGGTCAGAGGGATACAGTAAACCTGAAGTGAAGCACACTAATCTATATTTAGTGTCACAGGAATGGTTCAAAACATAGACAGTAAGAAGAGTCAGTTCTCTTGTACTTCAGTCGGCATTGTGCCTTTTCTATTTAATTCAGATGCAATTTCTGTGTTTCATCGTCAATAAGAAGGTCAGAGGGATACAGTAAACCTGAAGTGAAGCATCGGAATCTATAACTATTGTCACATGAATGGTTCAAAACATAGACAGTAAGAAGAGTCAGTTTTCTTGTACTTCAGTCGGCTTTGTGCCTTTTGTATTTAATTCCGATGCAATTTCTGAGTTTCATCGTCAATAAGAAGGTTAGAGGGATACAGTAAACCTGAAGTGAAGCATCGAAATCCATAACTAGTGTCACATGAATTGCTCAAATCATAGACAGTAAGAAGAGTCAGTTAATTTGTACTTAAGTCGGCATTGTGCCTTTTGTATTTAATTCCGATGCAATTTCTATGTTTCATCATCAATAAGAAGGTCAGAGGGATACAGTAAACCTGAAGTGAAGCATCGGAATCTATAACTAGTGTCACAGGAATGGTTCAATCATAGAGAGTAATATGAGTCAGTTTTCTTGTATTTAAGTCGGCATTGTTCCTTTTCTTTTTAATTCCAATGCAATTTCTATGTTTAATCGTCAATAAGATGGCAGAGGGATAATGTAATCCTGAAGTAAAGCATCGGAATCTATAACTAATGTCACATGAATGGTTCAAAACATATAGAGTAAGAAGAGTCAGTTTTCTTGTACTTAAGTCGGCATTGTGCCTTTTGTATTTAATTCCGATGCAATTTCTGTGTTTCATCGTCAATAAGAAGGTCAGAGGGATACAGTAAACCAGAAGTGAAGCATCGGAATCTATAACTAGTGTCACAGGAATGGTTCAGAACATAGACAGTAAGAAGAGTCAGTTTTCTTGTACTTAAGTCGGCATTGGGCCTTTTGTATTTAATTCCGATGCAATTTCTGTGATTCGTCGTCAAAAAGAAGGTCAGAGGGATACAGTAAACCTGAAGTGAAGCATCGGAATCCATAACTAGTGTCACAGGAATGGTTCAAAACATAGACAGTAAGAAGAGTCAGTTTTCTTGCACTTAAGTCGGCATTGTGCTTTTTGTATTTAATTCCGATGCAATTTCTGTGTTTCATCGTTAATAAGAAGGTCAGAGGGATACAGTAAACCTGAAGTGAAGCACAGGAATCTATATTTAGTGTCACAGGAATGGTTCAAAACATAGACAGTGAGAAGAGTCAGTTCTCTTGTACTTAAGTCGGCATTGTGCCTTTTCTATTTAATTCCGATGCAATTTCTGTGTTTCCTCGTCAATAAGAAGGTCAGAGGGATACAGTAAACCTGAAGTGAAGCATCGGAATCTATAACTAGTGTCACAGGAATGGTTCAATCATAGAGAGTAAGATGGGTCAGTTTTCTTGTACTTAAGTCGGCATTGTTCCTTTTTTTTTAATTCCAATGCAATTTCTATGTTTCATCGTCAATAAGAAGGTCAGAGGGATACAGTAAACCTGAAGTGAAGCATCGGAATCTATAACTAGTGTCTCAGGAATGGATCAAATCATAGACAGTAAGAAGAGACAGTTTTCTTGTACTTAAGTCGGCATTGTGCCTTTTGTATTTAATTCCGAAGCAATTCCTGTGATTCATCGTCAATAAGAAGGTCGGAGAGATACAGTAAACCTGAAGTGAAGCATCGGAATCTATAACTAATGTCACATGAATGGTTCAAAACATATAGAGTAAGAAGAGTCAGTTTTCTTGTACTTAAGTCGGCATTGTGCCTTTTGTATTTAATTCCGATGCAATTTCTGTGTTTCATCGTCAATAAGAAGGTCAGAGGGATACAGTAAACCAGAAGTGAAGCATCGGAATCTATAACTAGTGTCACAGGAATGGTTCAGAACATAGACAGTAAGAAGAGTCAGTTTTCTTGTACTTAAGTCGGCATTGGGCCTTTTGTATTTAATTCCGATGCAATTTCTCTGATTCGTCGTCAAAAAGAAGGTCAGAGGGATACAGTAAACCTGAAGTGAAGCATCGGAATCCATAACTAGTGTCACAGGAATGGATCAAATCATAGACAGTAAGAAGAGTCAGTTTTCTTGTACTTAAGTCGGCATTGTGCCTTTTGTATTTAATTCCGAAGCAATTCCTGTGATTCATCGTCAATAAGAAGGTCAGAGGGATACAGTAAACCTGAAGTGAAGCATCGGAATCTACAACTAGTGTCACAGGAATGGTTCAAAACATAGACAGTAAGAAGAGTCAGTTTTCTTGTACTTAAGGCGGCATTGTGCCTTTGTATTTAATACCGACGCAATTTCTGTGTTTCATCGTCAATAAGAAGGTCAGAGGGATACAGTAAACCTGAAGTGAAGCATCGGAATCTATAACTAGTGTCACAGGAATGGTTCAAACCTAGACAGTAAGAAGAGTCAGTTTTCTTGTACTTAAGTAGGCATTGTGCCTTTTGTATTTAATTCCAATGCAATTTCTGTGTTTCATCGTCAATAAGAAGGTCGGAGAGATACAGTAAACCTGAAGTGAAGCATCGGAATCTATAACTAATGTCACATGAATGGTTCAAAACATATAGAGTAAGAAGAGTCAGTTTTCTTGTACTGAAGTCGGCATTGTGCCTTTTGTATTTAATTCCGATGCAATTTCTGTGTTTCATCGTCAATAAGAAGGTCAGAGGGATACAGTAAACCAGAAGTGAAGCATCGGAATCTATAACTAGTGTCACAGGAATGGTTCAGAACATAGACAGTAAGAAGAGTCAGTTTTCTTGTACTTAAGTCGGCATTGGGCCTTTTGTATTTAATTCCGATGCAATTTCTGTGATTCGTCGTCAAAAAGAAGGTCAGAGGGATACAGTAAACCTGAAGTGAAGCATCGGAATCCATAACTAGTGTCACAGGAATGGTTCAAAACATAGACAGTAAGAAGAGTCAGTTTTCTTGCACTTAAGTCGGCATTGTGCTTTTTGTATCTAATTCCGATGCAATTTCTGTGTTTCATCGTTAATAAGAAGGTCAGAGGGATACAGTAAACCTGAAGTGAAGCACAGGAATCTATATTTAGTGTCACAGGAATGGTTCAAAACATAGACAGTAAGAAGAGTCAGTTCTCTTGTACTTAAGTCGGCATTGTGCCTTTTCTATTTAATTCCGATGCAATTTCTGTGTTTCCTCGTCAATAAGAAGGTCAGAGGGATACAGTAAACCTGAAGTGAAGCATCGGAATCTACAACTAGTGTCACAGGAATGGTTCAAAACATAGACAGTAAGAAGAGTCAGTTTTCTTGTACTTAAGGCGGCATTGTGCCTTTGTATTTAATACCGACGCAATTTCTGTGTTTCATCGTCAATAAGAAGGTCAGAGGGATACAGTAAACCTGAAGTGAAGCATCGGAATCTATAACTAGTGTCACAGGAATGGTTCAAACCTAGACAGTAAGAAGAGTCAGTTTTCTTGTACTTAAGTAGGCATTGTGCCTTTTGTATTTAATTCCAATGCAATTTCTGTGTTTCATCGTCAATAAGAAGGTCGGAGAGATACAGTAAACCTGAAGTGAAGCATCGGAATCTATAACTAATGTCACATGAATGGTTCAAAACATATAGAGTAAGAAGAGTCAGTTTTCTTGTACTTAAGTCGGCATTGTGCCTTTTGTATTTAATTCCGATGCAATTTCTGTGTTTCATCGTCAATAAGAAGGTCAGAGGGATACAGTAAACCAGAAGTGAAGCATCGGAATCTATAACTAGTGTCACAGGAATAGTTCAAAACATAGACAGTAAGAAGAGTCAGTTTTCTTGCACTTAAGTCGGCATTGTGCTTTTTGTATCTAATTCCGATGCAATTTCTGTGTTTCATCGTTAATAAGAAGGTCAGAGGGATACAGTAAACCTGAAGTGAAGCACAGGAATCTATATTTAGTGTCACAGGAATGGTTCAAAACATAGACAGTAAGAAGAGTCAGTTCTCTTGTACTTAAGTCGGCATTGTGCCTTTTCTATTTAATTCCGATGCAATTTCTGTGTTTCCTCGTCAATAAGAAGGTCAGAGGGATACAGTAAACCTGAAGTGAAGCATCGGAATCTATAACTAGTGTCACAGGAATGGTTCAATCATAGAGAGTAAGATGGGTCAGTTTTCTTGTACTTAAGTCGGCATTGTTCCTTTTTTTTTAATTCCAATGCAATTTCTATGTTTCATCGTCAATAAGAAGGTCAGAGGGATACAGTAAACCTGAAGTGAAGCATCGGAATCTATAACTAGTGTCACAGGAATGGATCAAATCATAGACAGTAAGAAGAGACAGTTTTCTTGTACTTAAGTCGGCATTGTGCCTTTTGTATTTAATTCCGAAGCAATTCCTGTGATTCATCGTCAATAAGAAGGTCAGAGGGATACAGTAAACCAGAAGTGAAGCATCGGAATCTATAACTAGTGTCACAGGAATGGTTCAAAACATAGACAGTAAGAAGAGTCAGTTTTGTTGTACTTAAGTCGGCATTCTGCTTTTTGTATTTAATTCCGATGCAATTTCTGTGATTCGTCGTCAATAAGAAGGTCAGAGGGATACAGTAAACCTGAAGTGAAGCATCGGAATCTATAACTAGTGTCACATGAATGGTTCAAAACATATAGAGTAAGAAGAGTCAGTTTTCTTGTACTTAAGTCGGCATTGTGCCTTTTGTATTTAATTCCGATGCAATTTCTGTGTTTCAATGTCAACAAGAAGGTCAGGGGGATGCAGTAAACCAGAAGTGAAGCACCGGAATCTATAACTAGTGTCACAGGAATGGTTCAAAACATAGACAGTAATAAGAGTCAGTTTTCTTGTACTTAAGTCGGCATTGTGCTTTTTGTATTTAATACCGATGCAATTTCTGTGATTCGTCGTCAACAAGAAGGTCAGAGGGACACAGTAAACCTGAAGTGAAGCATCGGAATCTATAACTAGTGTCACAGGAATGATTCAAAGCATAGACAGTAAGAAGAGTCAGTTTTCTTGTACTTAAGTCGGCATTGTGCTTTTTGTATTTAATACCGATGCAATTTCTGTGATTCGTCGTCAACAAGAAGGTCAGAGGGACACAGTAAACCTGAAGTGAAGCATCGGAATCTATAACTAGTGTCACAGGAATGATTCAAAGCATAGACAGTAAGAAGAGTCAGTTTTCTTGCACTTAAGTCGGCATTGTGCTTTTTGTATCTAATTCCGATGCAATTTCTGTGTTTCATCGTCAATAAGAAGGTCAGAGGGACACTGTAAACCTGAAGTGAAGCACAGGAATCTATATTTAGTGTCACAGGAATGGTTCAAAACATAGACAGTAAGAAGAGTCAGTACTCTTGTACTTAAGTCGGCATTGTGCCTTTTCTATTTAATTCCGATGCAATTTCTGTGTTTCATCGTCAATAAGAAGGTCAGAGGGATACAGTAAACCTGAAGTGAAGCATCGGAATCTATAACTAGTGTCACAGGAATGGTTCAAAACATAGAGAGTAAGAAGAGTCAGTTTTCTTGTACTTAAGTCAGCATTGTTCTTTTTCTTTTTAATTCCAATGCAATTTCTATGTTTCATCGTCAATAAGAAGGTCAGAGGGATACAGTAAACCTGAATTGAAGCATCGGATTCTATAACTAGTGTCACAGGAATGGATCAAAACATAGACAGTAAGAAGAATCTGTTTTCTTGTACTTAAGTCGGCATTGTGAATTTTCTATTTAATTCCGATGCAATTTCTGTGTTTCATCGCCAATAAGAAGGTCAGAGGGATACAGTAAACCTGAAGTGAAGCATCGGTATCTATAACTAGTGTCACATGAAAGGTTCAAAACATAGACAGTAAGAAGAGTTAGTTTTCTTGTACTTCAGTCGGCATTGTGCCATTTGTATTTAATTCCGATGCAATTTCTGAGTTTCATCGTCAATAAGAAGGATAGAGGGATACAGTAAACCTGAAGTGAAGCATCGAAATCCATAACTAGTGTCACATGAATTGCTCAAATCATAGACAGTAAGAAGAGTCAGTTAATTTGTACTTAAGTCGGCATTGTGCCTTTTGTATTTAATTCCGATGCAATTTCTGTGTTTCATCATCAATAAGAAGGTCAGAGGGATACAGTAAACCTGAAGTGAAACATCGGAAACTATATTTAGTGTCACAGGAATGGTTCAAAACAGAGACAGTAAGAAGAGTCAGTTTTCTTGTACTTAAGTCGGCATTGTGCCTTTCCAATTTAATTCCGAAGCAATTTCTGTCTTTCATCGTCAATAAGACGGTCAGAGGGATACCGTAAACCTGAAGAGAAGCATCGGAATCTATAACTAGTGTCACAGGAATGGTTCAAACATAGAGCGCAGGAAGAGTCAGTTTTCTTGTACTTAAGTCGGCATTGTTCCTTTTCTATTTAATTCCAGTGCAATTTCTATGTTTCATCGTCAATAAGAAGGTCAGAGGGATACAGTAAACCTGAAGTGAAGCATCGGATTCTATAACTAGTGTCACAGGAATGGATCAAAACATAGACAGTAAGAAGAGTCAGTTTTCTTGTACTTAAGTCGGCATTGTGCCTTTTGTATTTAATTCCGAAGCAATTTCTGTGTTTCATCGTCAATAAGAAGTTCAGAGGGATACAGTAATCCTGAAGTGAAGCATCGGAATCTATAACTAGTGTCACAGGAATGGTTCAAAACATAGACAGTAAGAAGAGTGAGTTTTCTTGTCATTAAGTCGGCGTAGTGCTTTTTGTATTGAATTCCGATGCAGTTTCTGTGTTTCATCGTCAATAAGAAGGTCAGAGGGAAACAGTAAACCTGAAGTGAAGCATCGGAATCTATAACTAGTGTCACAGGAATGGTTCAAAACATAGACAGTAAGAAGAGTGAGTTTTCTTGTCATTAAGTCGGCGTAGTGCTTTTTGTATTGAATTCCGATGCAGTTTCTGTGTTTCATCGTCAATAAGAAGGTCAGAGGGAAACAGTAAACCTGAAGTGAAGCATCGGAATCTATAACTAGTATCACAGGAATGGTTCAACACATAGACTGTAAGAAGAGTCACATTTCTTGTACTTAAGTCGGCATTGTGCCTTTTGTATTTAACTCCGATGCAATTTCTGTGTTTCATCGTCAATAAGAAGGTCAGAGGGATACAGTAAACCTGAAGTGAAGCATCGGAATCTATAATTAGTGTCACAGGAATGGTTCAAAACATAGACAGTAAGAAGAGTCAGTTTTCTTGTACTTAAGTCGGCATTGTTCCTTTTCTTTTTAATTCCAATGCAATTTCTATGTTTCATCGTCAATAAGAAGGTCAGAGGGATACAGTACACCTGCAGTGAAGCATCGGAATCTATAACTAGTGTCAAAGGAATGGATCAAATCATAGACAGTAAGAAGAGTCAGTTTTCTTGTACTTAAGTCGGCATTGTGCCTTTTGTATTTAATTCCGATGCAATTTCTGTGTCTCATCGTCAATAAGAAGGTCAGAGGGATACAACAAACCAGAAGCGAAGCATCGGAATCTATAACTAGTGTCAGAGGAACGGTTCAAAACATAGACAGTAAGAAGAGTCAGTTTTGTTAAACTTAAGTCGGCATTCTGCTTTTTGTACTTAATTCCGATGCAATTTCTGTGATTCGTCGTCAACAAGAAGGTCAGAGGGATACAGTAAACCTGAAGTGAAGCATCGGAATCTATAACTAGTGTCACATGAATGGTTCAAATCATTTAGAGTAAGAAGAGTCAGTTTTCTTGTACTTAAGTCGGCATTGTGCCTTATGTATTTAATTCCGATGCAATTTCTGTGTTTCAATGTCAATAAGAAGGTCAGGGGGATACAGTAAACCAGAAGTGAAGCACCGGAATCTATAACTAGCGTCACAGGAATGGTTCAAAACATAGACAGTAAGAAGAGTCAGTTTTCTTGTACTTAAGTCGGCATTCTGCTTTTTGTATTTAATTCCGATGCAATTTCTGTGATTCGTCGTCAATAAGAAGGTCAGAGGGATACAGTAAACCTGATGTGAAGCATCGGAATCTATTACTAGTGTCACTGGAATGATTCAAAGCATAGACAGTAAGATGAGTCAGTTTTCTTGCACTTAAGTCGGCATTGTGCTTTTTGTATCTAATTCCCATGAAATTTCTGTGTTTCATCGTCAATAAGAAGGTCAGAGGGATACAGTAAACCTGAAGTGAAGCACACTAATCTATATTTAGTGTCACAGGAATGGTTCAAAACATAGACAGTAAGAAGAGTCAGTTCTCTTGTACTTAAGTCGGCATTGTGCCTTTTCTATTTAATTCAGATGCAATTTCTGTGTTTCATCGTCAATAAGAAGGTCAGAGGGATACAGTAAACCTGAAGTGAAGCATCGGAATCTATAACTATTGTCACATGAATGGTTCAAAACATAGACAGTAAGAAGAGTCAGTTTTCTTGTACTTCAGTCGGCATTGTGCCTTTTGTATTTAATTCCGATGCAATTTCTGAGTTTCATCGTCAATAAGAAGGTTAGAGGGATACAGTAAACCTAAAGTGAAGCATCGAAATCCATAACTAGTGTCACATGAATTGCTCAAATCATAGACAGTAAGAAGAGTCAGTTAATTTGTACTTAAGTCGGCATTGTGCCTTTTGTATTTAATTCCGATGCAATTTCTATGTTTCATCATCAATAAGAAGGTCAGAGGGATACAGTAAACCTGAAGTGAAGCATCGGAATCTATAACTAGTGTCACAGGAATGGTTCAATCATAGAGAGTAATATGAGTCAGTTTTCTTGTATTTAAGTCGGCATTGTTCCTTTTCTTTTTAATTCCAATGCAATTTCTATGTTTAATCGTCAATAAGACGGCAGAGGGATAATGTAATCCTGAAGTAAAGCATCGGAATCTATAACTAATGTCACATGAATGGTTCAAAACATATAGAGTAAGAAGAGTCAGTTTTCTTGTACTTAAGTCGGCATTGTGCCTTTTGTATTTAATTCCGATGCAATTTCTGTGTTTCATCGTCAATAAGAAGGTCAGAGGGATACAGTAAACCATAAGTGAAGCATCGGAATCTATAACTAGTGTCACAGGAATGGTTCAGAACATAGACAGTAAGAAGAGTCAGTTTTCTTGTACTTAAGTCGGCATTGGGCCTTTTGTATTTAATTCCGATGCAATTTCTGTGATTCGTCGTCAAAAAGAAGGTCAGAGGGATACAGTAAACCTGAAGTGAAGCATCGGAATCCATAACTAGTGTCACAGGAATGGTTCAAAACATAGACAGTAAGAAGAGTCAGTTTTCTTGCACTTAAGTCGGCATTGTGCTTTTTGTATTTAATTCCGATGCAATTTCTGTGTTTCATCGTTAATAAGAAGGTCAGAGGGATACAGTAAACCTGAAGTGAAGCACAGGAATCTATATTTAGTGTCACAGGAATGGTTCAAAACATAGACAGTAAGAAGAGTCAGTTCTCTTGTACTTAAGTCGGCATTGTGCCTTTTCTATTTAATTCCGATGCAATTTCTGTGTTTCCTCGTCAATAAGAAGGTCAGAGGGATACAGTAAACCTGAAGTGAAGCATCGGAATCTATAACTAGTGTCACAGGAATGGTTCAATCATAGAGAGTAAGATGGGTCAGTTTTCTTGTACTTAAGTCGGCATTGTTCCTTTTTTTTTAATTCCAATGCAATTTCTATGTTTCATCGTCAATAAGAAGGTCAGAGGGATACAGTAAACCTGAAGTGAAGCATCGGAATCTATAACTAGTGTCTCAGGAATGGATCAAATCATAGACAGTAAGCAGAGACAGTTTTCTTGTACTTAAGTCGGCATTGTGCCTTTTGTATTTAATTCCGAAGCAATTCCTGTGATTCATCGTCAATAAGAAGGTCAGAGGGATACAGTAAACCTAAAGTGAAGCATCGGAATCAATAACTAGTGTCACAGGAATGGTTCAAAACATAGACAGTAAGAAGAGTCAGTTTTCTTGTACTTAAGTCGGCATTGATCCTTTTCTTTTTAATTCCAATGCAATTTCTATGTTTCATCGTCAATAAGAAGGTCAGAGGGGTACAGTGAACCTGAAGTGATGCATCGGAATCTATAACTAGTGTCAAAGGAATGGATCAAATCATAGACAGTAAGAAGAGTCAGTTTTCTTGTACTTATGTCGGCATTGTTCCTTTTCTTTTTAATTCCAATGCAATTTCTATGTTTCATCGTCAATAAGATGGTCAGGGGGATACAGCGAACCTGAAGTGAACCATCGGAATCTATAACTAGTGTCAAAGGAATGGATCAAATCATAGACAGTAAGAAGAGACAGTTTTCTTGTACTTAAGTCGGCATTGTGCCTTTTGTATTTAATTCCGATGCAATTTCTGTGTTTCATCGTCAATAAGAAGGTCAGAGGGATACAGTAAACCAGAAGTGAAGCATCGGAATTTATAACTAGTGTCACAGGAATGGTTCAAAACATAGACAGTAAGAAGAGTCAGTTTTGTTGTACTTAAGTCGGCATTCTGCTTTTTGTATTTAATTCCGATGCAATTTCTGTGATTCGTCGTCAATAAGAAGGTCAGAGGGATACAGTAAACCTGAAGTGAAGCATCGGAATCTATAACTAGTGTCACATGAATGGTTCAAAACATATAGAGTAAGAAGAGTCAGTTTTCTTGTACTTAAGTCGGCATTGTGCCTTTTGTATTTAATTCCGATGCAATTTCTGTGTTTCAATGTCAACAAGAAGGTCAGGGGGATGCAGTAAACCAGAAGTGAAGCACCGGAATCTATAACTAGTGTCACAGGAATGGTTCAAAACATAGACAGTAATAAGAGTCAGTTTTCTTGTACTTAAGTCGGCATTGTGCTTTTTGTATTTAATACCGATGCAATTTCTGTGATTCGTCGTCAACAAGAAGGTCAGAGGGACACAGTAAACCTGAAGTGAAGCATCGGAATCTATAACTAGTGTCACAGGAATGATTCAAAGCATAGACAGTAAGAAGAGTCAGTTTTCTTGCACTTAAGTCGGCATTGTGCTTTTTGTATCTAATTCCGATGCAATTTTTGTGTTTCATCGTCAATAAGAAGGTCAGGGGGATACTGTAAACCTGAAGTGAAGCACAGGAATGTATATTTAGTGTCACAGGATTGGTTCAAAACATAGACAGTAAGAAGAGTCAGTACTCTTGTACTTAAGTCGGCATTGTGCCTTTTCTATTTAATTCCGATGCAATTTCTGTGTTTCATCGTCAATATGAAGGTCAGAGGGATACAGTAAACCTGAAGTGAAGCATCGGAATCTATAACTAGTGTCACAGGAATGGTTCAAAACATAGAGAGTAAGAAGAGTCAGTTTTCTTGTACTTAAGTCAGCATTGTTCTTTTTCTTTTTAATTCCAATGCAATTTCTATGTTTCATCGTCAATAAGAAGGTCAGAGCAATACAGTAAACCTGAAGTGAAGCATTGGATTCTATAACTAGTGTCACAGGAATGGATCAAAACATAGACAGTAAGAAGAATCTGTTTTCTTGTACTTAAGTCGGCATTGTGAATTTTCTATTTAATTCCGATGCAATTTCTGTGTTTCATCGCCAATAAGAAGGTCAGAGGGATACAGTAAACCTGAAGTGAAGCATCGAAATCCATAACTAGTGTCACATGAATTGCTCAAATCATAGACAGTAAGAAGAGTCAGTTAATTTGTACTTAAGTCGGCATTGTGCCTTTTGTATTTAATCCCGATGCAATTTCTGTGTTTCATCATCAATAAGAAGGTCAGAGGGATACAGTAAACCTGAAGTGAAGCATCGGAAACTATATTTAGTTTCACAGGAATGGTTCAAAACAGAGACAGTAAGAAGAGTCAGTTTTCTTGTACTTAAGTCGGCATTGTGCCTTTTCTATTTAAATCCGAAGCAATTTCTGTCTTTCATCGTCAATAAGAAGGTCAGAGGGATACAGTAAACCTGAAGAGAAGCATCGGAATCTATAACTAGTGTCACAGGAATGGTTCAAACATAGAGCGCAGGAAGAGTCAGTTTTCTTGTACTTAAGTCGGCATTGTTCCTTTTCTATTTAATTCCAGTGCAATTTCTATGTTTCATCGTCAATAAGAAGGTCAGAGGGATACAGTAAACCTGAAGTGAAGCATCGGATTTTATAACTAGTGTCACAGGAATGGATCAAAACATAGACAGTAAGAAGAGTCAGTTTTCTTGTACTTAAGTCGGCATTGTGCCTTTTGTATTTAATTCCGAAGCAATTTCTGTGATTCATCGTCAATAAGAAGTTCAGAGGGATACAGTAATCCTGAAGTGAAGCATCGGAATCTATAACTAGTGTCACAGGAATGGTTCAAAACATAGACAGTAAGAAGAGTGAGTTTTCTTGTCATTAAGTCGGCGTAGTGCTTTTTGTATTGAATTCCGATGCAGTTTCTGTGTTTCATCGTCAATAAGAAGGTCAGAGGGAAACAGTAAACCTGAAGTGAAGCATCGGAATCTATAACTAGTGTCACAGGTATGGTTCAAACATAGACAGTAAGAAGAGTGAGTTTTCTTGTCATTAAGTCGGCGTAGTGCTTTTTGTATTGAATTCCGATGCAGTTTCTGTGTTTCATCGTCAATAAGAAGGTCAGAGGGAAACAGTAAACCTGAAGTGAAGCATCGGAATCTATAACTAGTATCACAGGAATGGTTCAACACATAGACTGTAAGAAGAGTCACATTTCTTGTACTTAAGTCGGCATTGTGCCTTTTGTATTTAACTCCGATGCAATTTCTGTGTTTCATCGTCAATAAGATGGTCAGAGGGATACAATAAACCTGAAGTGAAGCATCGGAATCTATAACTAGTGTCACAGGAATGGTTCAAAACGTAGGCAGTAAGAAGAGTCAGTTTTCTTATACTTAAGTCGGCATTGTGCCTTTTGTATTTAATTCCGATGCAATTTCTGTGTTTCATCGTCAATAAGAACGTCAGAGGGATACAGTAAACGTGAAGTGAAGCATCGGAATCTATAACTAGTGTCACAGGAATTGTTCAAACATAGACAGTAAGAAGAGTCAGTTTTTTTGTAATAAAGTCGGTATTGTGCGTTTTGTATTTAATTCCGATGCAATTTCTGTGTTTCATCGTCAATAAGAAAGTCAGAGGGATACAGTAAACCTGAAGTGAAACAGTCGGAATCTTTAATTAGTGTCACAGGGATGGTTCAAAACATAGACAGTAAGAAGAGTCAGTTTTCTTGTACTTAAGTCGGCATTGTGCCTTTTGTATTTAATTCCGATGCAATTTCAGTGTTAAATCGTCAATAAGATGGTCAGAGGGATACAGTGAACCTGAAGTGAAGCATCGGAATCTATAACTAGTGTCACAGGAATGCTTCAAAACATAGACAGTAAGAAGAGTCAGTTTTCTTGTACTTAAGCCGGCATTGTGCCTTTTGTATTTAATTCCGAAGCTATTTCTGTGTTGCATCGTCAATAAGAAGGTCAGAGGGATACAGTAAACCTGAAGTGAAGCATCGGAATCTATAACTCGTGTCACAGGAATGGTTCAAACATAGACGGTAAGAAGAGTCAGTTTTCTTGTACTTAAGTCGGCATTGTGCTTCTTGTATTTAACTCCGATGCAATTTCTGTGTTTCATCGTCAATAAGAAGGTCAGAGGAATACAGTAAACCTGAAGTAAAGCATCGGAATCTATAACTAGTGTGACTGGAATTTTTCAAAACATAGACAGTAAGAAGAGTCAGTTTTCTTGTACTTAAGTCAGCATTGTGCCTTTTGTATTTAATTCCGATGCAATTTCTGTGTTTCATCGTCAATAAGTAGGTCAGAGGGATACAGTAAACCTGAAGTGAAGCATCGGAATCTATAACTAGTGTCACAGGAATGGTTCAAAACATAGACTGTAAGAAGAGTCACATTTCTTGTACTTAAGTCGGCATTGTGCCTTTTGTGTTTAACTCCGATGCAATTTCTGTGTTTCATCGTCAATAAGGAGGTCAGAGGGATACAGTGAACCTGAAGTGAAACATTGGAATCTATAACTAGTGTCACAGGAGTGGTTCAAAAAATAGACAGTAAGAAGAGTCAGTTTTCTTGTACTTAAGTCGGCATTGTGCCTTTTGTATTTAATTCCGATGCAATTTCTGTGATTCATCGTCAATAAGAAGGTCAGAGGGATACCGTAAACCTGAAGTGAAGCATCGGAATCTATACCTAGTGTCACAGGAATGGTTCAAAACATAGACAGAAAGAAGAGTCAGTTTTCTTGTACTTAAGTCGGCATTGTTCCTTTTCTATTTATTCCAGTGCAATTTCTATGTTTCATCGTCAATAAGAAGGTCAGAGGGATACAGTAAACCTGAAGTGAAGCATCGGAATCCATAACTAGTGTCACATGAATGGTTCAAATCATAGACAGTAAGAAGAGTCAGTTTTCTTGTACTGAAGTCGGCATTGTGCCGTCTGTATTTAATTCCGATGCAATTTCTGTGTTTCATCGTCAATAAGAAGGTCAGAATGATACAGTAAACCTGAAGTGAAGCTTCGGAATCTGTAACTAGTGCCACAGGAATGGTTCAAATCATAGACAGAAAGAAGAGTAAGTTTCCTTGTACTTAAGACGGCATTGTGGCTTTTGTATTTAATTCCGATGCAATATTTGTGTTTCATCGTCAATAATAAGGTCAGAGGGATTCAGTAAACCTGAAGTGAAGCATCGGAATCCATAACTAGTGTCACAGCAATGGTTCAAAACATAGACTGTAAGAAGAGTCAGTTTTCTTGTACTGAGGTCGGCATTGTGCCTTTTGTATTTAACTCCGATGCAATATCTGTGTCTCATCGTCAATAAGAAGGTCAGAGGGATACAGTAAACCTGAAGTGAAGCATCGGAATCTATAACTAGTGTCACAGGAATGGTTCAAAACATAGACAGTTAGAAGAGTCAGTTTTCATGTACTTAAGCTGGCATTGTGTCTTTTGTATTTAATTCCGATGCAATTTCTGTGTTGCGTCGTCAATAAGAAGGTCAGAGGAATACAGTAAACCTGAAGTGAAGCATCGGAATCTATAACTAGTGTCACTGGAATGGTTGAAACATAGACAGTAAGAGGAATCAATTTTCTTGTACTTAAGTAGGCATTGTGCCTTTTGTATTTAATTCCGATGCAATTTCAGTGTTTCATCGTCAGTAAGAAGGTCAGAGGGATACAGTCAACCTGAAGTGAAGCATCGGATTCTATAACTAGTGTCACAGGAATGGTTCAAATCATAGACAGTAAGAAGCGTCAGTTTTCTTGTACTTAGGTCGGTATTGTGAATTTTATATTTAATTACGATGCAATTTCTGTGTTTCATCGTCAATAAGAAGGTCAGAGGGATACAGTAAACCTAAAGTGATGCATCGGAATCTAAAACTAGTGTCACAGGAATGGTTCAAAACACAGACAGTAAGAAGAGTCAGTTTTCTTGTACTTAAGTCGGCATTGTGCTTCTTGTATTTAATTCCGATGCAATTTCTGTGTTTCATAGTCAATAAGAAAGTCAGAGGGATACAGTAAACCTGAAGTGAAACAGTCGGAATCTTTAATTAGTGTCACAGGGATGGTTCAAAACATAGACAGTAAGAAGAGTCAGTACTCTTGTACTTAAGTCGGCATTGTGCCTTTTGTATTTAATTCCGAAGCAATTTCTGTGATTCATCGTCAATAAGAAGTTCAGAGGGATACAGTAATCCTGAAGTGAAGCATCGGAATCTATAACTAGTGTCACAGGAATGGTTCAAAACATAGACAGTAAGAAGAGTGAGTTTTCTTGTCATTAAGTCGGCGTAGTGCTTTTTGTATTGAATTCCGATGCAGTTTCTGTGTTTCATCGTCAATAAGAAGGTCAGAGGGAAACAGTAAACCTGAAGTGAAGCATCGGAATCTATAACTAGTGTCACAGGAATGGTTCAAAACATAGACAGTAAGAAGAGTGAGTTTTCTTGTCATTAAGTCGGCGTAGTGCTTTTTGTATTGAATTCCGATGCAGTTTCTGTGTTTCATCGTCAATAAGAAGGTCAGAGGGAAACAGTAAACCTGAAGTGAAGCATCGGAATCTATAACTAGTATCACAGGAATGGTTCAACACATAGACTGTAAGAAGAGTCACATTTCTTGTACTTAAGTCGGCATTGTGCTTCTTGTATTTAACTCCGATGCAATTTCTGTGTTTCATCGTCAATAAGAAGGTCAGAGGAATACAGTAAACCTGAAGTAAAGCATCGGAATCTATAACTAGTGTGACTGGAATTTTTCAAAACATAGACAGTAAGAAGAGTCAGTTTTCTTGTACTTAAGTCAGCATTGTGCCTTTTGTATTTAATTCCGATGCAATTTCTGTGTTTCATCGTCAATAAGAAGGTCAGAGGGATACAGTAAACCTGAAGTGAAGCATCGGAATCTATAACTAGTGTCACAGGAATGGTTCAAAACATAGACTGTAAGAAGAGTCACATTTCTTGTACTTAAGTCGGCATTGTGCCTTTTGTGTTTAACTCCGATGCAATTTCTGTGTTTCATCGTCAATAAGGAGGTCAGAGGGATACAGTGAACCTGAAGTGAAACATTGGAATCTATAACTAGTGTCACAGGAGTGGTTCAAAAAATAGACAGTAAGAAGAGTCAGTTTTCTTGTACTTAAGTCGGCATTGTGCCTTTTGTATTTAATTCCGATGCAATTTCTGTGATTCATCGTCAATAAGAAGGTCAGAGGGATACCGTAAACCTGAAGTGAAGCACCGGAATCTATACCTAGTGTCACAGGAATGGTTCAAAACATAGACAGAAAGAAGAGTCAGTTTTCTTGTACTTAAGTCGGCATTGTTCCTTTTCTATTTATTCCAGTGCAATTTCTATGTTTCATCGTCAATAAGAAGGTCAGAGGGATACAGTAAACCTGAAGTGAAGCATCGGAATCCATAACTAGTGTCACATGAATGGTTCAAATCATAGACAGTAAGAAGAGTCAGTTTTCTTGTACTGAAGTCGGCATTGTGCCGTCTGTATTTAATTCCGATGCAATTTCTGTGTTTCATCGTCAATAAGAAGGTCAGAATGATACAGTAAACCTGAAGTGAAGCTTCGGAATCTGTAACTAGTGCCACAGGAATGGTTCAAAACATAGACAGAAAGAAGAGTAAGTTTCCTTGTACTTAAGACGGCATTGTGGCTTTTGTATTTAATTCCGATGCAATATTTGTGTTTCATCGTCAATAATAAGGTCAGAGGGATTCAGTAAACCTGAAGTGAAGCATCGGAATCCATAACTAGTGTCACAGCAATGGTTCAAAACATAGACTGTAAGAAGAGTCAGTTTTCTTGTACTGAGGTCGGCATTGTGCCTTTTGTATTTAACTCCGATGCAATATCTGTGTCTCATCGTCAATAAGAAGGTCAGAGGGATACAGTAAACCTGAAGTGAAGCATCGGAATCTATAACTAGTGTCACAGGAATGGTTCAAAACATAGACAGTAAGAAGAGTCAGTTTTCTTGTACTTAAGCTGGCATTGTGTCTTTTGTATTTAATTCCAATGCAATTTCTGTGTTGCGTCGTCAATAAGAAGGTCAGAGGAATACAGTAAACCTGAAGTAAAGCATCGGAATCTATAACTAGTGTCACTGGAATTTTTCAAAACATAGACAGTAAGAAGAGTCAGTTGTCTTGTACTTATGTCGGCATTGTGCCGTTTGTATTTAATTCCGATGCAATTTCTGTGTTTCATCGTCATGAAGAAGGTCAGAGGGATACAGTAAACCTGAAGTGAAGCATCGGAATCTATAACTAGTGTCACTGGAATGGTTGAAACATAGACAGTAAGAGGAATCAATTTTCTTGTACTTAAGTAGGCATTGTGCCTTTTGTATTTAATTCCGATGCAATTTCAGTGTTTCATCGTCAGTAAGAAGGTCAGAGGGATACAGTCAACCTGAAGTGAAGCATCGGATTCTATAACTAGTGTCACAGGAATGGTTCAAATCATAGACAGTAAGAAGCGTCAGTTTTCTTGTACTTAGGTCGGTATTGTGCCTTTTATATTTAATTACGATGCAATTTCTGTGTTTCATCGTCAATAAGAAGGTCAGAGGGATACAGTAAACCTGAAGTGAAGCATCGGAATCTAAAACTAGTGTCACAGGAATGGTTCAAAACACAGACAGTAAGAAGAGTCAGTTTTCTTGTACTTAAGTCGGCATTGTGCTTCTTGTATTTAATTCCGATGCAATTTCTGTGTTTCATCGTCAATAAGAAGGTCAGAGGGATACAGTAAACCTGAAGTGAAGCATCGGAATCTATAACTAGTGTCACAGGAGTGGTTCAAAACATAGAGAGTAAGAAGAGTCAGTTTTCTTGTACTTAAGGCAGCATTGTTCTTTTTCTTTTTAATTCCAATGCAATTTCTATGTTTCATCGTCAATAAGAAGGTCAGAGGGATACAGTAAACCTGAAGTGAAGCATCGGATTCTATAACTAGTGTCACAGGAATGGATCAAAACATAGACAGTAAGAAGAATCTGTTTTCTTGTACTTAAGTCGGCATTGTGAATTTTCTATTTAATTCCGATGCAATTTCTGTGTTTCATCGCCAATATGAAGGTCAGAGGGTACAGTAAACCTGAAGTGAAGCATCGGTATCTATAACTAGTGTCACATGAAAGGTTCAAAACATAGGCAGTAAGAAGAGTTAGTTTTCTTGTACTTCAGTCGGCATTGTGCCATTTGTATTTAATTCCGATGCAATTTCTGAGTTTCATCGTCAATAAGAAGGATAGAGGGATACAGTAAACCTGAAGTGAAGCATCGAAATCCATAACTAGTGTCACATGAATTGCTCAAATCATAGACAGTAAGAAGAGTCAGTTAATTTGTACTTAAGTCGGCATTGTGCCTTTTGTATTTAATTCCGATGCAATTTCTGTGTTTCATCATCAATAAGAAGGTCAGAGGGATACAGTAAACCTGAAGTGAAGCATCGGAAACTATATTTAGTGTCACAGGAATGGTTCAAAACAGAGACAGTAAGAAGAGTCAGTTTTCTTGTACTTAAGTCGGCATTGTGCCTTTTCTATTTAATTCCGAAGCAATTTCTGTCTTTCATCGTCAATAAGAAGGTCAGAGGGATACAGTAAACCTGAAGAGAAGCATCGGAATCTATAACTAGTGTCACAGGAATGGTTCAAACATAGAGCGCAGGAAGAGTCAGTTTTCTTGTACTTAAGTCGGCATTGTTCCTTTTCTATTTAATTCCAGTGCAATTTCTATGTTTCATCGTCAATAAGAAGGTCAGAGGGATACAGTAAACCTGAAGTGAAGCATCGGATTCTATAACTAGTGTCACAGGAATGGATCAAAACATAGACAGTAAGAAGAGTCAGTTTTCTTGTACTTAAGTCGGCATTGTGCCTTTTGTATTTAATTCCGAAGCAATTTCTGTGATTCATCGTCAATAAGAAGTTCAGAGGGATACAGTAATCCTGAAGTGAAGCATCGGAATCTATAACTAGTGTCACAGGAATGGTTCAAACATAGACAGTAAGAAGAGTGAGTTTTCTTGTCATTAAGTCGGCGTAGTGCTTTTTGTATTGAATTCCGATGCAGTTTCTGTGTTTCATCGTCAATAAGAAGGTCAGAGGGAAACAGTAAACCTGAAGTGAAGCATCGGAATCTATAACTAGTGTCACAGGAATGGTTCAAAACATAGACAGTAAGAAGAGTGAGTTTTCTTGTCATTAAGTCGGCGTAGTGCTTTTTGTATTGAATTCCGATGCAGTTTCTGTGTTTCATCGTCAATAAGAAGGTCAGAGGGAAACAGTAAACCAGAAGTGAAGCATCGGAATCTATAACTAGTATCACAGGAATGGTTCAACACATAGACTGTAAGAAGAGTCACATTTCTTGTACTTAAGTCGGCATTGTGCCTTTTGTATTTAACTCCGATGCAATTTCTGTGTTTCATCGTCAATAAGAAGGTCAGGGGGATACAATAAACCTGAAGTGAAGCATCGGAATCTATAACTAGTGTCACAGGAATGGTTCAAAACGTAGGTAGTAAGAAGAGTCAGTTTTCTTATACTTAAGTCGGCATTGTGCATTTTGTATTTAATTCCGATGCAATTTCTGTGTTTCATCGTCAATAAGAACGTCAGAGGGATACAGTAAACGTGAAGTAAAGCATCGGAATCTATAACTAGTGTCACTGGAATTTTTCAAAACATAGACAGTAAGAAGAGTCAGTTTTCTTGTACTTAAGTCAGCATTGTGCCTTTTGTATTTAATTCCGATGCAATTTCTGTGTTTCATCGTCAATAAGAAGGTCAGAGGGATACAGTAAACCTGAAGTGAAGCATCGGAATCTATAACTAGTGTCACAGGAATGGTTCAAAACATAGACTGTAAGAAGAGTCACATTTCTTGTACTTAAGTCGGCATTGTGCCTTTTGTGTTTAACTCCGATGCATTTTCTGTGTTTCATCGTCAATAAGGAGGTCAGAGGGATACAGTGAACCTGAAGTGAAACATTGGAATCTATAACTAGTGTCACAGGAGTGGTTCAAAAAATAGACAGTAAGAAGAGTCAGTTTTCTTGTACTTAAGTCGGCATTGTGCCTTTTGTATTTAATTCCGATGCAATTTCTGTGATTCATCGTAAATAAGAAGGTCAGAGGGATACCGTAAACCTGAAGTGAAGCATCGGAATCTATACCTAGTGTCACAGGAATGGTTCAAAACATAGACAGAAAGAAGAGTCAGTTTTCTTGTACTTAAGTCGGCATTGTGCCTTTTGTATTTAATTCCGATGCAATTTCTGTGTTTCATCGTCAATAAGAAGGTCAGAGGGATACAGTGAACCTGAGTGAAGCATCGGAATCTATAACTAGTGTCGCAGGAATGGTTCAAAACATAGACAGTAAGAAGAGTCAGTTTTCTTGTACTTAAGTCAGCATTGTGCCTTTTGTATTTAATTCCGATGCAATTTCTGTGTTTCATCGTCAATAAGAAGGTCAGAGGGATACAGTAAACCTGAAGTGAAGCATCGGAATCCATAACTAGTGTCACATGAATGGTTCAAATCATAGACAGTAAGAAGAGTCAGTTTTCTTGTACTGAAGTCGGCATTGTGCCGTCTGTATTTAATTCCGATGCAATTTCTGTGTTTCATCGTCAATAAGAAGGTCAGAATGATACAGTAAACCTGAAGTGAAGCTTCGGAATCTGTAACTAGTGCCACAGGAATGGTTCAAAACATAGACAGAAAGAAGAGTAAGTTTCCTTGTACTTAAGACGGCATTGTGGCTTTTGTATTTAATTCCGATGCAATATTTGTGTTTCATCGTCAATAATAAGGTCAGAGGGATTCAGTAAACCTGAAGTGAAGCATCGGAATCCATAACTAGTGTCACAGCAATGGTTCAAAACATAGACTGTAAGAAGAGTCAGTTTTCTTGTACTGAGGTCGGCATTGTGCCTTTTGTATTTAACTCCGATGCAATATCTGTGTCTCATCGTCAATAAGAAGGTCAGAGGGATACAGTAAACCTGAAGTGAAGCATCGGAATCTATAACTAGTGTCACAGGAATGGTTCAAAACATAGACAGTAAGAAGAGTCAGTTTTCTTGTACTTAAGCTGGCATTGTGTCTTTTGTATTTAATTCCGATGCAATTTCTGTGTTGCGTCGTCAATAAGAAGGTCAGAGGGATACAGTAAACCTGAAGTGAAGCATCGGAATCTATAACTAGTGTCACAGGAATGGTTCAAAGCATAGACGGTAAGAAGAGTCAGTTTTCTTGTACTTAAGTCGGCATTGTGCCTTTTGTATTTAACTCCGATGCAATTTCTGTGTATCATCGTCAATAAGAAGGTCAGAGGAATACAGTAAACCTGAAGTAAAGCATCGGAATCTATAACTAGTGTCACTGGAATTTTTCAAAACATAGACAGTAAGAAGAGTCAGTTGTCTTGTACTTATGTCGGCATTGTGCCTTTTGTATTTAATTCCGATGCAATTTCTGTGTTTCATCGTCAATAAGAAGGTCAGAGGGATACAGTAAACCTGAAGTGAAGCATCGGAATCTAAAACTAGTGTCACAGGAATGGTTCAAAACACAGACAGTAAGAAGAGTCAGTTTTCTTGTACTTAAGTCGGCATTGTGCTTCTTGTATTTAATTCCGATGCAATATCTGTGTTTCATAGTCAATAAGAAAGTCAGAGGGATACAGTAAACCTGAAGTGAAACAGTCGGAATCTTTAATTAGTGTCACAGGGATGGTTCAAAACATAGACAGTAAGAAGAGTCAGTTTTCTTGTACTTAAGTCGGCATTGTGCCTTTTGTATTTAATTCCGATGCAATTTATGTGTTAAATCGTCAATAGGAAGGTCAGAGGGATACAGTGAACCTGAAGTGAAGCATCGGAATCTATAACTAGTGTCACAGGAATGCTTCAAAACATAGACAGTAAGAAGAGTCAGTTTTCTTGTACTTAAGCCAGCATTGTGCCTTTTGTGTTTAACTCCGATGCAATTTCTGTGTTTCATCGCCAATAAGGAGGTCAGAGGGATACAGTAAACCTGAAGTGAAACATCGGAATCTATAACTAGTGTCACAGGAGTGGTTCAAAAAATAGACAGTAAGAAGAGTCAGTTTTCTTGTACTTAAGTCGGCATTGTGCCTTTTGTATTTAATTCCGATGCAATTTCTGTGTTTCATCGTCAATAAGAACGTCAGAGGGATACAGTGAACCTGAGTGAAGCATCGGAATCTATAACTAGTGTCGCAGGAATGGTTCAAATCATAGACAGTAAGAAGAGTCAGTTTTCTTGTACTTAAGTCAGCATTGTGCCTTTTGTCTTTAATTCCGATGCAATTTCTGTGTTTCATCGTCAATAAGAAGGTCAGAGGGATACAGTAAACCTGAAGTGAAGCATCGGAATCCATAACTAGTGTCACATGAATGGTTCAAATCATAGACAGTAAGAAGAGTCAGTTTTCTTGTACTGAAGTCGGCATTGTGCCTTCTGTATTTAATTCCGATGCAATATCTGTGTTTCATCGTCAATAAGAAGGTCAGAGGGATACAGTAAACCTGAAGTGAAGCTTCGGAATCTGTAACTAGTGCCACAGGAATGGTTCAAAACATAGACAGAAAGAAGAGTAAGTTTCCTTGTACTTAAGACGGCATTGTGGCTTTTGTATTTAATTCCGATGAAATATTTGTGTTTCATCGTCAATAATAAGGTCAGAGGGATTCAGTAAACCTGAAGTGAAGCATCGGAATCCATAACTAGTGTCACAGCAATGGTTCAAACATAAACTGTAAGAAGAGTCAGTTTTCTTGTACTGAGTTCGGCATTGTGCCTATTGTATTTAACTCCGATGCAATATCTGTGTCTCATCGTCAATAAGAAGGTCAGAGGGATACAGTAAACCTGAAGTGAAGCATCGGAATCTATAACTAGTGTCACAGGAATGGTTCAAAACATAGGCAATAAGAAGAGTCAGTTTTCTTGTACTTAAGTCGGCATTGTGCCTTTTGTATTTAATTCCGATGCAATTTCTGTGTTGCATCGTCAATAAGAAGGTCAGAGGGATACAGTAAACCTGAAGTGAAGCATCGGAATCTATAACTAGTGTCACAGGAATGGTTCAAAACATAGACGGTAAGAAGAGTCAGTTTTCTTGTACTTAAGTCGGCATTGTGCCTTTTGTATTTAACTCCGATGCAATTTCTGGGTATCATCGTCAATACGAAGGTCAGAGGGATACAGTAAACCTGAAGTGAAGCATCGGAATCTATAACTAGTGTCACTGGAATTTTTCAAATCATAGACAGTAAGAAGAGTCAGTTTTCTTGTACTTATGTCGGCATTGTGCCTTTTGTATTTAATTCCGATGCAATTTCTGTGTTTCATCGTCATGAAGAAGGTCAGAGGGATACAGTAAACCTGAAGTGAAGCATCGGAATCTATAACTAGTGTCACTGGAATGGTTGAAACATAGACAGTAAGAAGAGTCAATTTTCTTGTACTTAAGTAGGCATTGTGCCTTTTGTATTTAATTCCGATGCAATTTCAGTGTTTCATCGTCAGTAAGAAGGTCAGAGGGATACAGTCAACCTGAAGTGAAGCATCGGATTCTATAGCTAGTGTCACAGGAATGGTTCAAATCATAGACAGTAAGAAGCGTCAGTTTTCTTGTACTTAGGTCGGTATTGTGCCTTTTATATTTGATTACGATGCAATTTCTGTGTTTCATCGTCAATAAGAAGGTCAGAGGGATACAGTAAACCTGAAGTGAAGCATCGGAATCTATAACTAGTGTCACACGAATGGTTCAAAACACAGACAGTAAGAAGAGTCAGTTTTCTTGTACTTAAGTCGGCATTGTGCTTCTTGTATTTAATTCCGATGCAATTTCTGTGTTTCATCGTCAATAGGAAGGTCAGATTGATACAGTAAACCTGAAGTGAAGCATCGGAATCTATATTTAGTGTCACAGGAATGGTTCAAAACAGACAGTAAGATGAGTCAGTTTTCTTGAACTTAAGTCGGCATTGTGCCTTTTGTATTTAATTCCGATGCAATTTCTGTGTTTCATCGTCAATAAGATGGTCAGAGGGATACAGTAAACCTGAAGTGAAGCATCGGAACCTATAACTAGTGTCACAGGAATGGTCCAAAACACAGACAGTAAGAAGAGTCAGTTTTCTTTTACTTAAGTAGGCATTGTGCTTTTTGTATTTAATTCCGATGCAATTCCTGTGTTTCATCGTCAATAAGAAGGTCAGAGGGATACAGTAAACCTGAAGTGAAGCATCGGAATCTATATTTAGTGTCACAGGAATGGTTCAAAGCAGACAGTAAGAAGAGTCAGTTTTTTTGAACTTAAGTCGGCATTGTTCCTTTTCTATTTTAATTCCGATGCAATTTCTGTGTTTCATCGTCAAGAAGAAGATCAGATTGATACAGTAAACCTGAAGAGAAGCATCGGAATCTATAACTAGTGTCACAGGAATGGATCAAAACATAGACAATTAGAAGAGTCAGTTTTCTTGTACTTAAGTCGGCATTGTGCCTTTTGTATTTAATTCCGAAGCAATTTCTGTTATTCATCGTCAATAAGAAGGTCAGAGGGATACAGTAATCCTGAAGTGAAGCATCGGAATCTATAAATAGTGTCACAGGAATAGTTCAAAACATATACAGTAAGAAGAGTCAGTTTTCTTGTACTTAAGTCGGCATTGTGCCTTTTGTATTTAATTCCGATTCAATTTCTGTGTTTAATCGTCAATAAGAAGGTCAGAGGGATACAGTAAACCAGAAGTGAAGCACCGGAATCTATAACTAGCGTCACAGGAATGGTTCAAAACATAGACAGTAAGAAGAGTCAGTTTTCTTGTACTTAAGTCGGCATTGTGCCTTTTGTATTTACTTCCGATGCAATATCTGTGTTTCATCGTCAATAAGATGGTCAGAGGGATACAGTAAACCTGAAGTGAAGTATCGGAATCTATAACTAGTGTCACAGGAATTGTTCAAAACACAGACAGTAAGAAGAGTCAGTTTTCTTGTACTTAAGTCGGCATTGTGCGTTTTGTATTTAATTCCGATGCAATTTCTGTGTTTCATCGTCAATAAGAAGGTCAGAGCGATACAGTAAACCTGAAGTGAAGCATCGGAATCTATACTTAGTGTCACAGGAATGGATCAAAACATAGACAGTAAGAAGAGTCATTTTTCTTGTACTTAGGTCGGTATTGTGCCTTTTGTATTTAATTCCGATGCAATTTCTGTGTTTCATCGTCAATAAGAAGGTCAGAGGGATACAGTAAACCTGAAGTGTGCATCGGAATCTATAACTAGTGTCACAGGAATGGTTCAAAACACAGACAGTAAGAAGAGTCAGTTTTCTTGTACTTAAGTCGGCATTGTGCTTCTTGTATTTAATTCCGATGCAATTTCTGTGTTTCATCGTCAATAAGAAGGTCAGAGGGATACAGTAAACCTGAAGTGAAGCATCGGAATCTATATTTAGTGTCACAGGAATGGTTCAAAACAGACAGTAAGAAGAGTCAGTTTTCTTGAACCTAAGTCGGCATTGTGCCCTTTCTATTTCATTCCGATGCAATTTATGTGTTTCATCGGCAATAAGAAGGTCAGAGGGATACAGTAAACCTGAAGTGAAGCATCGGAATCTATAACTAGTTACACAGGAATGGATCAAACCATAGACAGTTAGAAGAGTCAGTTTTCTTGTTTTTAAGTCGGCATTGTGTCTTTTGTATTTAATTCCGAAGCAATTTCTGTTATTCATCGTCAATAAGAAGGTCAGAGGGATACAGTAATCCTGAAGTGAAGCATCGGAATCAATAACTAGTGTCACAGGAATGGTTCAAATGATAGACAGTAAGAAGAGTCAGTTTTCTTGTACTTAAGTAGGCGTAGTGCCTTTTGTATTTAATTCCGATGCAATTTCTGTGTTTCATCGTCAATAAGAAGGTAAGAGGGATACAGTAAACCTGATGTGAAGCATCGGAATCTATAACTAGTGTCACAGGAATGGTTCAAAACATAGAGAGTAAGAAGAGTCAATTTTCTTTTACTTAAGTCGGCATTGTGCCTTTTGTATTTAATTCCGATGCAATTTCAGTGTTTCATCGTCAATAAGAAGGTCAGAGGGATACAGTGAACCTGAAGTGAAACATCGGAATCTATAACTAGTGTCACAGGAATGGTTCAAAACATAGACAGTAAGAAGAGTCAGTTTTCATGTACTTAAGTCGGCATTGTGCCTTTTGTATTTAATTCCGATGTAATTTCTGTGTTTGATCGTCAATAAGAAGGTCAGAGGGATACGGTAAACCTGAAGTGAAGCATCGGAATCTGTAACTACTGTCACAGGAATGGTTCAAAACATAGACAGTAAGAAGAGTCAGTTTTCTTGTACTTATGTCGGAATTGTGCCTTTTGTATTTAATTCCGATGCAATTTCTGTGTTTCATCATCAATAAGAAGGTCAGAGGGATACAGTAAACCTGAAGTGAAGCATCGGAATCTATAACTAGTGTCACAGGAATGGTTCAAAACACAGACAGTAAGAAGAATCAGTTTTCTTGTACTTAAGTCGTCATTGTGCTTTTTGTATTTAATTCCGATGCAATATCTGTGTTTCATCGTTCATAAGAAGGTCAGAGGGATACAGTAAACCTGATGTGAAGCATCGGAATCTATAACTAGTGTCACAGGAATGGTTCAAAACATAGACAGTAAGAAGAGTCAATTTTCTTTTACTTAAGTCGGCATTGTGCCTTTTGTATTTAATTCCGATGCAATTTCAGTGTTTCATCGTCAATAAGAAGGTCAGAGGGATACAGTGAACCTGAAGTGAAACATCGGAATCTATAACTAGTGTCACAGGAATGGTTCAAAACATAGACAGTAAGAAGAGTCAGTTTTCATGTACTTAAGTCGGCATTGTGCCTTTTGTATTTAATTCCGATGTAATTTCTGTGTTTGATCGTCAATAAGGAGGTCAGAGGGATACGGTAAACCTGAAGTGAAGCATCGGAATCTGTAACTACTGTCACAGGAATGGTTCAAAACATAGACAGTAAGAAGAGTCAGTTTTCTTGTACTTATATCGGCATTGTGCCTTTTGTATTTAACTCCGATGCAATTTCTGGGTATCATCGTCAATACGAAGGTCAGAGGGATACAGTAAACCTGAAGTGAAGCATCGGAATCTATAACTAGTGTCACTGGAATTTTTCAAATCATAGCCAGTAAGAAGAGTCAGTTTTCTTGTACTTATGTCGGCATTGTGCCTTTTGTATTTAATTCCGATGCAATTTCTGTGTTTCATCGTCATGAAGAAGGTCAGAGGGATACAGTAAACCTGAAGTGAAGCATCGGAATCTATAACTAGTGTCACTGGAATGGTTGAAACATAGACAGTAAGAAGAGTCAACTTTCTTGTACTTAAGTAGGCATTGTGCCTTTTGTATTTAATTCCGATGCAATTTCAGTGTTTCATCATCAGTAAGAAGGTCAGAGGGATACAGTCAACCTGAAGTGAAGCATCGGATTCTATAACTAGTGTCACAGGTATGGTTCAAATCATAGACAGTAAGAAGCGTCAGTTTTCTTGTACTTAGGTCGGTATTGTGCCTTTTATATTTGATTACGATGCAATTTCTGTGTTTCATCGTCAATAAGAAGGTCAGAGGGATACAGTAAACCTGAAGTGAAGCATCGGAATCTATAACTAGTGTCACAGGAATGGTTCAAAACACAGACAGTAAGAAGAGTCAGTTTTCTTGTACTTAAGTCGGCATTGTGCTTCTTGTATTTAATTCCGATGCAATTTCTGTGTTTCATCGTCAATAGGAAGGTCAGATTGATACAGTAAACCTGAAGTGAAGCATCGGAATCTATATTTAGTGTCACAGGAATGGTTCAAAACAGACAGTAAGAAGAGTCAGTTTTCTTGAACTTAAGTCGGCATTGTGCCTTTTGTATTTAATTCCGATGCAATTTCTGTGTTTCATCGTCAATAAGATGGTCAGAGGGATACAGTAAACCTGAAGTGAAGCATCGGAACCTATAACTAGTGTCACAGGAATGGTCCAAAACACAGACAGTAAGAAGAGTCAGTTTTCTTTTACTTAAGTAGGCATTGTGCTTTTTGTATTTAATTCCGATGCAATTCATGTGTTTCATCGTCAATAAGAAGGTCAGAGGGATACAGTAAACCTGAAGTGAAGCATCGGAATCTATATTTAGTGTCACAGGAATGGTTCAAAACAGACAGTAAGAAGAGTCAGTTTTCTTGAACTTAAGTCGGCATTGTTCCTTTTCTATTTTAATTCCGATGCAATTTCTGTGTTTCATCGTCAAGAAGAAGATCAGAGGGATACAGTAAACCTGAAGAGAAGCATCGGAATCTATAACTAGTGTCACAGGAATGGATCAAAACATAGACAATTAGAAGAGTCAGTTTTCTTGTACTTAAGTCGGCATTGTGCCTTTTGTATTTAATTCCGAAGCAATTTCTGTTATTCATCGTCAATAAGAAGGTCAGAGGGATACAGTAAACCAGAAGTGAAGCACCGGAATCTATAACTAGCGTCACAGGAATGGTTCAAAACATAGACAGTAAGAAGAGTCAGTTTTCTTGTACTTAAGTCGGCATTGTACCTTTTGTATTTACTTCCGATGCAATATCTGTGTTTCATCGTCAATAAGATGGTCAGAGGGATACAGTAAACCTGAAGTGAAGTATCGGAATCTATAACTAGTGTCACAGGAATGGTTCAAAACACAGACAGTAAGAAGAGTCAGTTTTCTTGTACTTAAGTCGGCATTGTGCGTTTTGTATTTAATTCCGATGCAATTTCTGTGTTTCATCGTCAATAAGAAGGTCAGAGCGATACAGTAAACCTGAAGTGAAGCATCGGAATCTATACTTAGTGTCACAGGAATGGCTCAAAACATAGACAGTAAGAAGAGTCATTTTTCTTGTACTTAGGTCGGTATTGTGCCTTTTGTATTTAATTCCGATGCAATTTCTGTGTTTCATCGTCAATAAGAAGGTCAGAGGGATACAGTAAACCTGAAGTGTGCATCGGAATCTATAACTAGTGTCACAGGAATGGTTCAAAACACAGACAGTAAGAAGAGTCAGTTTTCTTGTACTTAAGTCGGCATTGTGCTTCTTGTATTTAATTCCGATGCAATTTCTGTGTTTCATCGTCAATAAGAAGGTCAGAGGGATACAGTAAACCTGAAGTGAAGCATCGGAATCTATATTTAGTGTCACAGGGATGGTTCAAAACAGACAGTAAGAAGAGTCAGTTTTCTTGAACTTAAGTCGGCATTGTGCCCTTTCTATTTCATTCCGATGCAATTTATGTGTTTCATCGGCAATAAGAAGGTCAGAGGGATACAGTAAACCTGAAGTGAAGCATAGGAATCTATAACTAGTTACACAGGAATGGATCAAAACATAGACAGTTAGAAGAGTCAGTTTTCTTGTATTTAAGTCGGCATTGTGTCTTTTGTATTTAATTCCGAAGCAATTTCTGTGATTCATCGTCAATAAGAAGGTCAGAGGGATACAGTAATCCTGAAGTGAAGCATCGGAATCAATAACTAGTGTCACAGGAATGGTTCAAATGATAGACAGTAAGAAGAGTCAGTTTTCTTGTACTTAAGTAGGCGTAGTGCCTTTTGTATTTAATTCCGATGCAATTTCTGTGTTTCATCGTCAATAAGAAGGTCAGATTGATACAGTAAACCTGAAGTGAAGCATCGGAATCTATATTTAGTGTCACAGGTATGGTTCAAAACAGACAGTAAGAAGAGTCAGTTTTCTTGAACTTAAGTCGGCATTGTGCCTTTTGTATTTAATTCCGACCCAATTTCTGTGTTTCATCGTCAATAAGATGGTCAGAGGGATACAGTAAACCTGAAGTGAAGCATCGGAACCTATAACTAGTGTCACAGGAATGGTCCAAAACACAGACATTAAGAAGAGTCAGTTTTCTTGTACTGAGTCGGCATTGTGCTTTTTGTATTTAATTCCGATGCAATTTCTGTGTTTCATCGTCAATAAGAAGGTCAGAGGGATACAGTAAACCTGAAGTGAAGCATCGGAATCTATATTTAGTGTCACAGGAATGGTTCAAAACAGACAGTAAGAAGAGTCAGTTTTCTTGAACTTAAGTCGGCATTGTTCTTTTTCTATTTAATTCCGATGCAATTTCTGTGTTTCATCGTCAATAAGAAGATCAGACGGATACAGTAAACCTGAAGAGAAGCATCGGAATCTATAACTAGTGTCACAGGAATGGATCAAAACATAGACAGTAAGAAGAGTCAGTTTTCTTGTACTTATGTCGGCATTGTGCCTTTTGTATTTAATTCCGAAGCAATTTCTGTGATTCATCGTCAATACGAAGGTCAGAGGGATACAGTAATCCTGAAGTGAAGCATCGGAATCTATAAATAGTGTCACAGGAATGGTTCAAAACATAGACAGTAAGAAGAGTCAGTTTTCTTGTACTTAAGTCGGCATTGTGCCTTTTGTATTTAATTCCGATTCAATTTCTGTGTTTAATCGTCAATAAGAAGGTCAGAGGGATACAGTAAACCTGACGTGAAGCATCGGAATCTATAACTAGTGTCACAGGAATGGTTCAAAACACAGACTGTAAGAAGAGTCAGTTTTCTTGTACTTAAGTCGGCATTGTGCGTTTTGTATTTAATTCCGATGCAATTTCTGTGTTTCATCGTCAATAAGAAGGTCAGAGCGATACAGTAAACCTGAAGTGAAGCATCGGAATCTATACTTAGTGTCACAGGAATGGATCAAAACATAGACAGTAAGAAGAGTCATTTTTCTTGTACTTAGGTCGGTATTGTGCCTTTTGTATTTAATTCCGATGCAATTTCTGTGTTTCATCGTCAATAAGAAGGTCAGAGGGATACAGTAAACCTGAAGTGTGCATCGGAATCTATAACTAGTGTCACAGGAATGGTTCAAAACACAGACAGTAAGAAGAGTCAGTTTTCTTGTACTTAAGTCGGCATTGTGCTTCTTGTATTTAATTCCGATGCAATTTCTGTGTTTCATCGTCAATAAGAAGGTCAGAGGGATACAGTAAACCTGAAGTGAAGCATCGGAATCTATATTTAGTGTCACAGGGATGGTTCAAAACAGACAGTAAGAAGAGTCAGTTTTCTTGAACTTAAGTCGGCATTGTGCCCTTTCTATTTCATTCCGATGCAATTTATGTGTTTCATCGGCAATAAGAAGGTCAGAGGGATACAGTAAACCTGAAGTGAAGCATCGGAATCTATAACTAGTTACACAGGAATGGATCAAAACATAGACAGTTAGAAGAGTCAGTTTTCTTGTATTTAAGTCGGCATTGTGTCTTTTGTATTTAATTCCGAAGCAATTTCTGTGATTCATCGTCAATAAGAAGGTCAGAGGGATACAGTAATCCTGAAGTGAAGCATCGGAATCAATAACTAGTGTCACAGGAATGGTTCAAATGATAGACAGTAAGAAGAGTCAGTTTTCTTGTACTTAAGTAGGCGTAGTGCCTTTTGTATTTAATTCCGATGCAATTTCTGTGTTTCATCGTCAATAAGAAGGTAAGAGGGATACAGTAAACCTGATGTGAAGCATCGGAATCTATAACTAGTGTCACAGGAATGGTTCAAAACATAGACAGTAAGAAGAGTCAATTTTCTTTTACTTAAGTCGGCATTGTGCCTTTTGTATTTAATTCCGATGCAATTTCAGTGTTTCATCGTCAAGAAGAAGGTCAGAGGGAAACAGTGAACTTGAAGTGAAACATCGGAATCTATAACTAGTGTCACAGGAATGGTTCAAAACATAGACAGTAAGAAGAGTCAGTTTTCATGTACTTAAGTCGGCATTGTGCCTTTTGTATTTAATTCCGATGTAATTTCTGTGTTTGATCGTCAATAAGAAGGTCAGAGGGATACGGTAAACCTGAAGTGAAGCATCGGAATCTGTAACTACTGTCACAGGAATGGTTCAAAACATAGACAGTAAGAAGAGTCAGTTTTCTTGTACTTATGTCGGCATTGTGCCTTTTGTATTTAATTCCGATGCAATTTCTGTGTTTCATCATCAATAAGAAGGTCAGAGGGATACAGTAAACCTGAAGTGAAGCATCGGAATCTATAACTAGTGTCACAGGAATGGTTCAAAACACAGACAGTAAGAAGAATCAGTTTTCTTGTACTTAAGTCGGCATTGTGCTTTTTGTATTTAATTCCGATGCAATATCTGTGTTTCATCGTTCATAAGAAGGTCAGAGGGATACAGTAAACCTGATGTGAAGCATCGGAATCCATAACTAGTGTCAGAGGAAAGGTTCAAAACATAGACAGAAAGAAGAGTCAGTTTTCTTGTACTTAAGTCGGCATTGTGCCTTTTGTATTTAATTCCGATGCAATTTCTGTGTTTCATCGTCAATAAAAAGGTCAGAGGGATACAGTAAACCTGATGTGAAGCATCGGAATCTATACCTAGTGTCACACGAATGGTTCAAATCATAGACAGTAAGAAGAGTCAGTTTTCTTGTACTTAGGTCGGTATTGTGCCTTTTGTATTTAATTCCGATGCAATTTCTGGGTTTCATCGTCAATAAGATGGTCAGAGGGATACAGTCAACCTGAAGTGAAGCATCGGATTCTATAACTAGTGTCACAGGAATAGTTCAAATCATAGACAGTAAGAAGAGTCAGTATTCTTGTACATAGCACGGTATTGTGCCTTTTGTATTTAATTCCGATGCAATTTTTGTGGTTCATGGTCAATACGAAGGTCAGAGGGATACAGTAAACCTGAAGTGAAGCATCGGAATCTATAACTAGTGTCACAGGAATGGTTCAAAACACAGAAAGTAAGAAGAGTCAGTTTTCTTGTACTTAAGTCGGCATTGTGCTTCTTGTATTTAATTCCGATGCAATTTCTGTGTTTCATCGTCAATAAGAAGGTCAGATTGATACAGTAAACCTGAAGTGAAGCATCGGAATCTATATTTAGTGTCACAGGTATGGTTCAAAACAGACAGTAAGAAGAGTCAGTTTTCTTGAACTTAAGTCGGCATTGTGCCTTTTGTATTTAATTCCGACCCAATTTCTGTGTTTCATCGTCAATAAGATGGTCAGAGGGATACAGTAAACCTGAAGTGAAGCATCGGAACCTATAACTAGTGTCACAGGAATGGTCCAAAACACAGACATTAAGAAGAGTCAGTTTTCTTGTACTTGAGTCGGCATTGTGCTTTTTGTATTTAATTCCGATGCAATTTCTGTGTTTCATCGTCAATAAGAAGGTCAGAGGGATACAGTAAACCTGAAGTGAAGCATCGGAATCTATATTCAGTGTCACAGGAATGGTTCAAAACAGACAGTAAGAAGAGTCAGTTTTCTTGAACTTAAGTCGGCATTGTTCTTTTTCTATTTAATTCCGATGCAATTTCTGTGTTTCATCGTCAATAAGAAGATCAGACGGATACAGTAAACCTGAAGAGAAGCATCGGAATCTATAACTAGTGTCACAGGAATGGATCAAAACATAGACAGTAAGAAGAGTCAGTTTTCTTGTACTTATGTCGGCATTGTGCCTTTTGTATTTAATTCCGAAGCAATTTCTGTGATTCATCGTCAATACGAAGGTCAGAGGGATACAGTAATCCTGAAGTGAAGCATCGGAATCTATAAATAGTGTCACAGGAATGGTTCAAAACATAGACAGTAAGAAGAGTCAGTTTTCTTGTACTTAAGTCGGCATTGTGCCTTTTGTATTTAATTCCGATTCAATTTCTGTGTTTAATCGTCAATAAGAAGGTCAGAGGGATACAGTAAACCTGACGTGAAGCATCGGAATCTATAACTAGTGTCACAGGAATGGTTCAAAACATAGACAGTAAGAAGAGTCAGTTTTCTTGTACTTAAGTCGGCATTGTGCCTTTTGTATTTACTTCCGATGCAATATCTGTGTTTCATCGTCAATAAGAAGATCAGACGGATACAGTAAACCTGAAGAGAAGCATCGGAATCTATAACTAGTGTCACAGGAATGGATCAAAACATAGACAGTAAGAAGAGTCAGTTTTCTTGTACTTATGTCGGCATTGTGCCTTTTGTATTTAATTCCGAAGCAATTTCTGTGATTCATCGTCAATACGAAGGTCAGAGGGATACAGTAATCCTGAAGTGAAGCATCGGAATCTATAAATAGTGTCACAGGAATGGTTCAAAACATAGACAGTAAGAAGAGTCGGTTTTCTTGTACTTAAGTCGGCATTGTGCCTTTTGTATTTAATTCCGATTCAATTTCTGTGTTTAATCGTCAATAAGAAGGTCAGAGGGATACAGTAAACCTGACGTGAAGCATCGGAATCTATAACTAGTGTCACAGGAATGGTTCAAAACATAGACAGTAAGAAGAGTCAGTTTTCTTGTACTTAAGTCGGCATTGTGCCTTTTGTATTTACTTCCGATGCAATATCTGTGTTTCATCGTCAATAAGATGGTCGGAGGGATACAGTAAACCTTAAGTGAAGCATCGGAATGTATAACTAGTGTCACAGGAATGGTTCAAAACGCAGACAGTAAGAAGAGTCAGTTTTCTTGTACTTAAGTCGGCATTGTGCTTTTTGGATTTAATTCCGATGCAATTTCTGTGTTTCATCGTCAATAAGAAGGTCAGAGCGATACAGTAAACCTGAAGTGAAGCATCGGAATCTATATTTAGTGTCACAGGAATGGTTCAAAACAGACAGTAAGAAGAGTCAGTTTTCTTGAACATAAGTCGGCATTGTGCCCTTTCTATTTCATTCCGATGCAATTTATGTGTTTCATCGGCAATAAGAAGGTCAGAGGGATACAGTAAACCTGAAGTGAAGCATCGGAATCTATAACTAGTGTCACAGGAATGGTTCAAAACACAGACAGTAAGAAGTGTCAGTTTTCTTGTACTTAAGTCGGCATTGTGCTTCTTGTATTTAATTCCGATGCAATTTCTGTGTTTCATCGTCAATAAGAAGGTCAGAGGGATACAGTAAACCTGAAGTGAAGCATCGGAATCTATATTTAGTGTCACAGGAATGGTTCAAAACAGACAGTAAGAAGAGTCAGTTTTCTTGAACTTAAGTCGGCATTGTGCCTTTTGTATTTACTTCCGATGCAATTTCTGTGTTTCATCGTCAATAAGATGGTCAGAGGGATACAGTAAACCTGAAGTGAAGCATCGGAATCTATAACTAGTGTCACAGGAATGGTTCAAAACACAGACAGTAGGAAGAGTCAGTTTTCTTGTACTTAAGTCGGCATTGTGCTTTTTGTATTTAATTCCGATGCAATTTCTGTGTTTCATCGTCAATAAGAAGGTCAGAGCGATACAGTAAACCTGAAGTGAAGCATCGGAATCTATATTTAGTGTCACAGGAATGGTTCAAAACAGACAGTAAGAAGAGTCAGTTTTCTTGAACTTAAGTCGGCATTGTACCCTTTCTATTTCATTCCGATGCAATTTATGTGTTTCATCGGCAATACGAAGGTCGGAGGGATACAGTAAACCTGAAGTGAAGCATCGGAATCTATAACTAGTGTCACAGGAATGGATCAAAACATAGACAGTAAGAAGAGTCAGTTTTCTTGTACTTAAGTCGGCATTGTGCCTTTTGTATTTAATTCCGAAGCAATTTCTGTGATTCATCGTCAATAAGAACGTCAGAGGGATACAGTAATCCTGAAGTGAAGCAGCGGAATCTATAACTAGTGTCACAGGAATGGTTCAAAAGATAGACAGTAAGAAGAGTCAGTTTTCTTGTACTTAAGTAGGCGTAGTGCCTTTTGTATTTAATTCCGATGCAATTTCTGTGTTTCATCGTCAATAAGAAGGTCAGAGGGATACAGTAAACCTGATGTGAAGCATCGGAATCTATAACTAGTGTCACAGGAATGGTTCAAAGCATAGACAGTAAGAAGAGTCAATTATCTTGTACTTAAGTCGGCATTGTGCCTTTTGTATTTAATTCCGATGCAATTTCAGTGTTTCATCGTCAATAAGAAGGTCAGAGGGATACAGTGAACCTGAAGTGAAACATCAGAATCAATAACTAGTGTCACAGGAATGGTTCAAAACATAGACAGTAAGAAGAGTCAGTTTTCATGTACTTAAGTCGGCATTGTGCTTTTTGTATTTAATTCCGATGTAATTTCTGTGTTTGATCGTCACTAAGAAGGTCAGAGGGATACAGTAAACCTGAAGTGAAGCATCGGAATCTATAACTAGTGTCACAGGAATGGTTCAAAACATAGACAGTAAGAAGAGTCAGTTTCCTTGTACTTAAGTCGGCATTGTGCCTTTTGTATTTAATTCCGATGCAATTTCTGTGTTTCATCGTCAATAAGAAGGTCAGAGGGATACAGTAAACCTGAAGTGAAGCATCGGAATCTATAACTAGTGTCACAGGAATGGTTCAAAACATAGACAGTAAGAAGAGTCAGTTTCCTTGTACTTAAGTCGGCATTGTGCCTTTGTATTTAATTCCGATGCAATATCTGTGTTTCATCGTTAATAAGAAGGCCAGAGGGATACAGTAAACCTGATGTGAAGCATCGGAATCCATAACTAGTGTCACAGGAATGGTTCAAAACAAAGACAGTAAGAAGAGTCAGTTTTCTTGTACTTAAGTCGGCATTGTGTCTTTTGTATTTAATTCCGATGCAATTTCTGTGTTTCATCGTCAATAAGAAGGTCAGAGGGATACAGTAAACCTGAAGTGAAACAACGGAATCTATAACTAGTTTCGCAGGAATGGTTCAAAACATAGACAGTAAGAAGAGTCAGTTTTCTTGTACATAAGACGGCACTGTGCCTTTTGTATTTAATTCCGATGCAATTTCTGTGTTTCATCGTCAATAAGAAGGTCAGAGGGATACAGTAAACCTGAAGTGAAGCTTCGGAACCTATAACTAGTGTCACAGGAATGGTTCAAACATAGACAGTAAGAAGAGTCTGTTTTCTCGTACTTAAGTCGGCATTGTGCCTTTTGTATTTAACTCCGATGCAATTTCTGTGTTTCATCGTCAATAAGAAGGTCAGAGGGATTCGGTAAACCTGAAGTGATGCATCGGAATCTATAACTAGTGTCACAGGAATGGTTCAAAATATAGACAGTAAGAAGAGTCAGTTTTCTTGTACTTAAGTAGGCGTAGTGCCTTTTGTATTTAATTCCGATGCAATTTCTGTGTTTCATCGTCAATAAGAAGGTCAGAGGGATACAGTAAACCTGATGTGAAGCATCGGAATCTATAACTAGTGTCACAGGAATGGTTCAAAACATAGACAGTAAGAAGAGTCAATTTTCTTGTACTTAAGTCGGCATTGTGCCTTTTGTATTTAATTCCGATGCAATTTCAGTGTTTCATCGTCAATAAGAAGGTCAGAGGGATACAGTGAACCTGAAGTGAAACATCGGAATCTATAACTAGTGTCACAGGAATGGTTCTAAACATAGACAGTAAGAAGGGTCAGTTTTCATGTACTTAAGTCGGCATTGTGCCTTTTGTATTTAATTCCGATGTAATTTCTGTGTTTGATCGTCAATAAGAAGGTCAGAGGGATACAGTAAACCTGAAGTGAAGCATCGGAATCTATAACTAGTGTCACAGGAATGGTTCAAAACATAGACAGTAAGAAGAGTCAGTTTTCTTGTACTTAATTCGGCATTGTGCCTTTTGTATTTAATTCCGATGCAATTTCTGTGTATCATCGTCAATAAGAAGGTCAGAGGGATACGTTAAACCTTGAAGTGAAGCATCGGAATCTATAACTAGTGTCACAGGAATGGTTCAAAACATAGACAGTAAGAAGAGTCAGTTTCCTTGTACTTAAGTCAGCATTGTGCCTTTTGTATTTAATTCCGATGCAATATCTGTGTTTCATCGTTAATAAGAAGGTCAGAGGGATACAGTAAACCTGATGATAAGCATCGGAATCCATAACTAGTGTCACAGGAATGGTTCAAAACATAGACACTAAGAAGAGTCAGTTGTCTTGTACTTAAGTCGGCATTGTGCCTTTTGTATTTAATTCCGATGCAATTTCTGTGTTTCATCGTCAATAAGAAGGTCAGAGGGATACAGTAAACCTGAAGTGAAGCATCGGAATCTATACCTAGTGTCACAGGAATGGTTCAAAACAAAGACTGTAAGAAGAGTCAGTTTTCTTGTACTTAAGTCGGCATTGTGCCTTTTGTATTGAACTCCGATGCAATTTCTGAGTTTCATCGTCAATAAGAAGGTCAGAGGGATACAGTAAACCTGAAGTGAAACAACGGAATCTATAACTAGTGTCGCAGGAATGGTTCAAAACATAGACAGTAAGAAGAGTCAGTTTTCTTGTACTTAAGACGGCACTGTGCCTTTAATTCCGATGCAATTTCTGTGTTTCATCGTCAATAAGAAGGTCAGAGGGATACAGTAAACCTGAAGTGAAGCATCGGAATCTATAACTATTGTCACAGGAATGGTTGAAACATAGACAGTAAGAAGAGTCAGTTTCCTTGTACTTAAGGCGGCATTGTGCCTTTTGTATTTAATTCCGATGCATTTTCTGTGTTTCATGGTCAATAAGAAGGTCAGAGGGATACAGTAAACCTGAAGTGAAACATCGGAATCTATAACTAGTGTCACAGGAATGGTTCAAAACATAGACAGTAAGAAGAGTCAGTTTTCTTGTACTTAAGACGGCATTGTGCCTTTTCTATTTAATGCCGATGCAATTACTGTGTTGCATCGTCAATAATAAGATCTGAGGGATACAGTAAACCTGAAGTGAAGCATCGGAATCTATAACAAATGTCACATGAATGGTTCAAACGTAGACAGTAAGAAGAGTCAGTTTTCTTGTACTTAAGTCGGCATTGTGCCTTTTGTATTTAATTCCGATGCAATTTCTGTGTTGCATCGTCAATAAGAAGGTCAGAGGGATACAGTAAACCTGAAGTGAAGCATCGCAATCTGTAGCAAGAGTCACAAGAATGGTTCAAAACATAGACAGTAAGAAGAGTCAGTTTTCTTTTACTTAAGTCGGCATTGTGCCTTTTGTATTTAATTCCGATGCAATTTCTGTGTTACATCGTCAATAAGAAGGTCAGAGGGATACAGTAAACCTGAAGTGAAGCATCGGAATCTATAACTAGTGTCACATGAATGGTTCAAAACATAGACAGTAAGAAGAGTCAGGTATTTTGTACTTAAGTCGGCATTGTGCCTTTTGTATTTAATTCCGATGCAATTTCTGTGTTTCAACGTCAATAAGAAGGTCAGAGGGATACAATTAACCAGAAGTGAAGCATCGGAATCTATAACTAGTGTCACAGGAATGGTTCAAAACATAGACAGTTAGAAGAGTCGGTTTTCTTGTACTTATGTCGGCATTGTGCCTTTTGTATTTAATTCCAATGCAATTTCTGTGTTTCATCGTCAATAAGAAGGTCAGAGGTATACTGTAAAGCTGAAGCTAACCATCGGAATCTATAGCTAGTGTCACAGGAATGGTTCAAAACTTAGAAATTAAGAAGAGTCAGTTTTCTTGTACTTAGGTCCGCATTGTGCCTTTTGTATTTAATTCCGATGCAATTTCTGTGTTTCATCGTCAATAAGAAGGTCAGAGGAATTCAGTAAACCTTAAGTGAAGCATCGGAATCTATAACTAGTGTCACAGGAATGGTTCAAAACATAGACAGTAGGAAGAGTCAGTTTTCTTGTACTTAATTCGGCATTTGCCTTTTGTATTTAATTCCGATGATATTTCTGTGTTTCATCGACAATAAGATGGGCAGAGGGATACAGTAAACCTGAAGTGAAGCATCGGAATCTATAACTAGTGTCACTGGAATGGTTCAAAGCATAGACAGTAAGAAGAGTCAGTTTTCTTGTACGTAAGTCGGAATTGTGCCTTTTCTATTTAATTCCGATGCAATTTCCGTGTTTCATCGTCAATAAGAAGGTCCGAGGGATACAGTAAAAATGAAGTGATTCATCGGAATCTATAACTAGTGTCAAAGGAATGGTTCAAAACATAGACAGTAAGAAGAGTCAGTATCATGTACTTAAGTCGGCATTGTACTTTTTGTATTTAATTCCGATGCAATTTCTGTGTTTCATCGTCAATAAGAAGGTCAGAGGGATACAGTGAACCTGAAGTAAAGCATCGGAATCAATAACTAGTGTCAATGGAATGGTTCAAATCATAGACTGTAAGAAGAGTCAGTTTTCTTGTACTTAAGTCGGCATTGTGCCTTTTGTGTTTAATTCCGATGCAATTTCTGTGTTTCATCGTCAATAAGAAGGTCAGAGGGATACAGTAAACCTGAAGTGAAACAACGGAATCTATAACTAGTGGCGCAGGAATGGTTCAAAACATAGACAGTAAGAAGAGTCAGTTTTCTTGTACTTAAGACGGCACTGTGCCTTTAATTCCGATGCAATTTCTGTGTTTCATCGTCAATAAGAAGGTCAGAGGGATACAGTAAACCTGAAGTGAAGCTTCGGAATCTATAACTAGTGTCACAGGAATGGTTCAAACATAGACAGTTTTAAGAGTCTGTTTTCTCGTACTTAAGTCGGCATTGTGCCTTTTGTATTTAATTCCGATGCAATTTCTGTGTTTCATCGTCAATAAGAAGGTCAGAGGGATACGGTAAACCTGAAGTGATGCATCGGAATCTATAACTAGCGTCACATGAATGGTTCAAACATAGGCAGTAAGAAGACTCAGTTCTCTTGTACATAAGTCGGCATTGTGCCTTTTGTATTTAATTCCGATGCAATTTCTGTGTTTCATCGTCAATAAGAAGGTCAGAGGGATACAGTAAACTTGAAGAGAAGCATCGTAATCTATAACTAGTGTCACATGAATGGTTCAAAACATAGGCAGTAAGAAGAGTCAGTTTTCTTGTACTTAAGTCGGCATTGTGCCTTTTGTATTTAATTCCGATGCAATTTCTGTGTTTCATCGTCAATAAGAAGGTCAGAGGGATACAGTAGACCTGAAGTGATGCATCGGAATCTATAACTAGTGTCACAGGAATGGTTCAAAATATAGACAGTAAGAAGAGTCAGTTTTCTTGTACTTAAGTAGGCGTAGTGCCTTTTGTATTTAATTCCGATGCAATTTCTGTGTTTCATCGTCAATAAGAAGGTCAGAGGGATACAGTAAACCTGATGTGAAGCATCGGAATCTATAACTAGTGTCACAGGAATGGTTCAAAACATAGACAGTAAGAAGAGTCAATTTTCTTGTACTTAAGTCGGCATTGTGCCTTTTGTATTTAATTCCGATGCAATTTCAGTGTTTCATCGTCAATAAGAAGGTCAGAGGGATACAGTGAACCTGAAGTGAAACATCGGAATCTATAACTAGTGTCACAGGAATGGTTCTAAACATAGACAGTAAGAAGGGTCAGTTTTCATGTACTTAAGTCGGCATTGTGCCTTTTGTATTTAATTCCGATGTAATTTCTGTGTTTGATCGTCAATAAGAAGGTCAGAGGGATACAATAAACCTGAAGTGAAGCATCGGAATCTATAACTAGTGTCACAGGAACGGTTCAAAACATAGACAGTAAGAAGAGTCAGTTTTCTTGTACTTAATTCGGCATTGTGCCTTTTGTATTTAATTCCGATGCAATTTCTGTGTATCATCGTCAATAAGAAGGTCAGAGGGATACGTTAAACCTTGAAGTGAAGCATCGGAATCTATAACTAGTGTCACAGGAATGGTTCAAAACATAGACAGTAAGAAGAGTCAGTTTATCATCGTCAATAAGAAGGTCAGAGGGATACGTTAAACCTTGAAGTGAAGCATCGGAATCTATAACTAGTGTCACAGGAATGGTTCAAAACATAGACAGTAAGAAGAGTCAGTTTCCTTGTACTTAAGTCAGCATTGTGCCTTTTGTATTTAATTCCGATGCAATATCTGTGTTTCATCGTTAATAAGAAGGTCAGATGGATACAGTAAACCTGATGATAAGCATCGGAATCCATAACTAGTGTCACAGGAATGGTTCAAAACATAGACACTAAGAAGAGTCAGTTTTCTTGTACTTAAGTCGGCATTGTGCCTTTTGTATTTAATTCCGATGCAATTTCTGTGTTTCATCGTCAATAAGAAGGGCAGAGGGATACAGTAAACGTGAAGTGAAGCATCGGAATCTATACCTAGTGTCACAGGAATGGTTCAAAACAAAGACTGTAAGAAGAGTCAGTTTTCTTGTACTTAAGTCGGCATTGTGCCTTTTGTATTGAACTCCGATGCAATTTCTGAGTTTCATCGTCAATAAGAAGGTCAGAGGGATACAGTAAACCTGAAGTGAAACAACGGAATCTATAACTAGTGTCGCAGGAATGGTTCAAAACATAGACAGTAAGAAGAGTCAGTTTTCTTGTACTTAAGACGGCACTGTGCCTTTAATTCCGATGCAATTTCTGTGTTACATCGTCAATAAGAAGGTCAGAGGGATACAGTAAACCTGAAGTGAAGCATCGGAATCTATAACTATTGTCACAGGAATGGTTGAAACATAGACAGTAAGAAGAGTCAGTTTCCTTGTACTTAAGGCGGCATTGTGCCATTTGTATTTAATTCCTATGCATTTTCTGTGTTTCATGGTCAATAAGAAGGTCAGAGGGATACAGTAAACCTGAAGTGAAACATCGGAATATATAACTAGTGTCACAGGAATGGTTCAAAACATAGACAGTAAGAAGAGTCAGTTTTCTTGTACTTAAGTCGGCATTGTGCCTTTTGTATTTAATTCCGATGCAATTTCTGTGTTGCATCGTCAATAAGAAGGTCAGAGGGATACAGTAAACCTGAAGTGAAGCATCGCAATCTGTAGCAAGAGTCACAAGAATGGTTCAAAACATAGACAGTAAGAAGAGTCAGTTTTCTTTTACTTAAGTCGGCATTGTGCCTTTTGTATTTAATTCCGATGCAATTTCTGTGTTACATCGTCAATAAGAAGGTCAGAGGGATACAGTAAACCTGAAGTGAAGCATCGGAATCTATAACTAGTGTCACATGAATGGTTCAAACATAGACAGTAAGAAGAGTCAGGTATTTTGTACTTAAGTCGGCATTGTGCCTTTTGTATTTAATTCCGATGCAATTTCTGTGTTTCAACGTCAATAAGATGGTCAGAGGGATACAATTAACCAGAAGTGCAGCATCGGAATCTATAACTAGTGTCACAGGAATGGTTCAAAACATAGACAGTTAGAAGAGTCGGTTTTCTTGTACTTATGTCGGCATTGTGCCTTTTGTATTTAATTCCAATGCAATTTCTGTGTTTCATCGTCAATAAGAAGGTCAGAGGTATACTGTAAAGCTGAAGCTAACCATCGGAATCTATAGCTAGTGTCACAGGAATGGTTCAAAACTTAGAAATTAAGAAGAGTCAGTTTTCTTGTACTTAGGTCCGCATTGTGCCTTTTGTATTTAATTCCGATGCAATTTCTGTGTTTGATCGTCAATAAGAAGGTCAGAGGAATTCAGTAAACCTTAAGTGAAGCATCGGAATCTATAACTAGTGTCACAGGAATGGTTCAAAACATAGACAGTAGGAAGAGTCAGTTTTCTTGTACTTAATTCGGCATTTGCCTTTTGTATTTAATTCCGATGATATTTCTGTGTTTCATCGACAATAAGATGGGCAGAGGGATACAGTAAACCTGAAGTGAAGCATCGGAATCTATAACTAGTGTTACTGGAATGGTTCAAAGCATAGACAGTAAGAAGAGTCAGTTTTCTTGTACGTAAGTCGGAATTGTGCCTTTTCTATTTAATTCCGATGCAATTTCTGTGTTTCATCGTCAATAAGAAGGTCCGAGGGATACAGTAAAAATGAAGTGATTCATCGGAATCTATAACTAGTGTCAAAGGAATGGTTCAAAACATAGACAGTAAGAAGAGTCAGTAACATGTACTTAAGTCGGCATTGTACTTTTTGTATTTAATTCCGATGCAATTTCTGTGTTCCATCGTCAATAAGAAGGTCAGAGGGATACAGTGAACCTGAAGTAAAGCATCGGAATCAATAACTAGTGTCAATGGAATGGTTCAAATCATAGACTGTAAGAAGAGTCAGTTTTCTTGTACTTAAGTCGGCATTGTGCCTTTTGTGTTTAATTCCGATGCAATATCTGTGTTTCATCGTCAATAGGAAGGTCAGAGGGATACAGTAAACCTGAAGTAAAGCATCGGAATCAATAACTAGTGTCACAGGAATGGTTCAAATCATAGACTGTAAGAAGAGTCAGTTTTCTTGAACTTAAGTCGGCATTGTGCCTTTTGTATTTAACTCCAATGCAATTTCTGTGTTACATCACCAATAAGAAGGTCAGAGGGATAAAGTAAACCTGAAGTGAAGCATCGGAATCTATACCTAGTGTCACAGGAATGGTTCAAAACAAAGACTGTAAGAAGAGTCAGTTTTCTTGTACTTAAGTCGGCATTGTGCATTTTGTATTGAACTCCGATGCAATTTCTGTGTTTCATCGTCAATAAGAAGGTCAGAGGGATACAGTAAACCTGAAGTGAAACAACGGAATCTATAACTAGTGGCGCAGGAATGGTTCAAAACATAGACAGTAAGAAGAGTCAGTTTTCTTGTACTTAAGACGGCACTGTGCCTTTAATTCCGATGCAATTTCTGTGTTTCATCGTCAATAAGAAGGTCAGAGGGATACAGTAAACCTGAAGTGAAGCTTCGGAATCTATAACTAGTGTCACAGGAATGGTTCAAACATAGACAGTTTTAAGAGTCTGTTTTCTCGTACTTAAGTCGGCATTGTGCCTTTTGTATTTAATTCCGATGCAATTTCTGTGTTTCATCGTCAATAAGAAGGTCAGAGGGATACGGTAAACCTGAAGTGATGCATCGGAATCTATAACTAGTGTCACATGAATGGTTCAAACATAGGCAGTAAGAAGACTCAGTTCTCTTGTACATAAGTCGGCATTGTGCCTTTTGTATTTAATTCCGATGCAATTTCTGTGTTTCATCGTCAATAAGAAGGTCAGAGGGATACAGTAAACCTGAAGAGAAGCATCGTAATCTATAACTAGTGTCACATGAATGGTTCAAAACATAGGCAGTAAGAAGAGTCAGTTTTCTTGTACTTAAGTCGTCGTTGTGCCTTTTGTATTTAATTCCGATGCAATTTCTGTGTTTCATCGTCAATAAGAAGGTCAGAGGTATACTGTAAAGCTGAAGCTAACCATCGGAATCTATAACTAGTGTCACAGGAATGGTTCAAAACTTAGAAACTAAGAAGAGTCAGTTTTCATGTACTTAGGTCCGCATTGTGCCTTTTGTATTTAATTCCGATGCAATTTCTGTGTTTCATCGTCAATAAGAAGGTCAGAGGAATTCAGTAAACCTGAAGTGAAGCATCGGAATCTATAACTAGTGTCACAGGAACGGTTCAAAGCATAGACAGTAAGAAGAGTCAGTTTTCTTGTACTTAAGTCGGAATTGTGCCTTTTCTATTTATTTCCGATGCAATTTCTGTGTTTCATCGTCAATAAGAAGGTCAGAGGGATACACTAAATCTGAAGTGAAGCATCGGAATCTATACCTAGTGTCACAGGAATGGTTCAAAACAAAGACTGTAAGAAGAGTCAGTTTTCTTGTACTTAAGTCGGCATTGTGCCTTTTGTATTGAACTCCGATGCAATTTCTGTGTTTCATCGTCAATAAGAAGGTCAGAGGGATACAGTAAACCTGAAGTGAAACAACGGAATCTATAACTAGTGTCGCAGGAATGGTTCAAAACATAGACAGTAAGAAGAGTCAGTTTTCTTGTACTTAAGACGGCACTTTGCCTTTTGTATTTAATTCCGATGCAATTTCTGTGTTTCATCGTCAATAAGAACGTCAGAGGGATACAGTAAACCTGAAGTTAAGCTTCGGTACCTATAACTAGTGTCACAGGAATGGTTCAAACATAGACAGTAAGAAGAGTCTGTTTTCTCGTACTTAAGTCGGCATTGTGCCTTTTGTATTTAATTCCGATGCAATTTCTATGTTTCATCGTCAAAAGAAGGTTAGAGGGATACGGTAAACCTGAAGTGATGCATCGGAATCTATAACTAGTGTCACAGGAATGGTTCAAAAGATAGACAGTAAGAAGAGTCAGTTTTCTTGTACTTAAGTAGGCGTAGTGCCTTTTGTATTTAATTCCGATGCAATTTCTGTGTTTCATCGTCAATAAGAAGGTCAGAGGGATACAGTAAACCTGATGTGAAGCATCGGAATCTATAACTAGTGTCACAGGAATGGTTCAAATCATAGACAGTAAGAAGAGTCAATTTTCTTGTACTTAAGTCGGCATTGTGCCTTTTGTATTTAATTCCGATGCAATTTCAGTGTTTCATCGTCAATAAGAAGGTCAGAGGGATACAGTGAACCTGAAGTGAAACATCGGAATCTATAACTAGTGTCACAGGAATGGTTCAAAACATAGACAGTACGAAGAATCAGTTTTCATGTACTTAAGTCGGCATTGTGCCTTTTGTATTTAATTCCGATGTAATTTCTGTGTTTGATCGTCAATAAGAAGGCCAGAGGGATACAGTAAACCTGAAGTGAAGCATCGGAATCTATAACTAGTGTCACAGGAATGGTTCAAAACATAGACAGTAAGAAGAGTCAGTTTTCTTGTACTTAAGTCGGCATTGTGCCTTTTGTATTTAATTCCGATGCAATTTCTGTGTTTCATCGTCAATAAGAAGTTCAGAGGGATACAGTAAACCTGAAGTGAAGCATCGGAATCTATAACTAGTGTCACAGGAATGGTTCAAAACATAGACTGTAAGAAGAGTCAGTTTTTCCTGTACTTAAGTCGGCATTGTGCCTTTTGTATTTAATTCCGATGCAATATCTGTGTTTCATCGTTAATAAGAAGGTCAGAGGGATACAGTAAACCTGATGTGAAGCATCTGAATCCATAACTAGTGTCACAGGAATGGTTCAAAACATATACACTAAGAAGAGTCAGTTTTCTTGTAATTAAGTCGGCATTGTGCATTTTGTATTTAATTCCGATGCAATTTCTGTGTTTCATCGTCACTAAGAAGGTCAGAGGGATACAGTAAACCTGAAGTGAAGCATCGGAATCTATACCTAGTGTCACAGGAATGGTTCAAAACAAAGACTGTAAGAAGAGTCAGTTTTCTTGTACTTAAGTCGGCATTGTGCCTTTTGTATTGAACTCCGATGCAATTTCTGTGTTTCATCGTCAATAAGAAGGTCAGAGGGATACAGTAAACCTGAAGTGAAACAACGGAATCTATAACTAGTGTCGCAGGAATGCTTCAAAACATAGACAGTAAGAAGAGTCAGTTTTCTTGTACTTAGGACGGCACTGTGCCTTTAATTCCGATGCAATTTCTGTGTTTCATCGTCAATAAGAAGGTCAGAGGGATACAGTAAACCTGAAGTGAAGCTTCGGAATCTATAACTAGTGTCACAGGAATGGTTCAAACATAGACAGTAAGAAGAGTCTGTTTTCTCGTACTTAAGTCGGCATTGTGCCTTTTGTATTTAATTCCGATGCAATTTCTGTGTTTCATCGTCAATAAGTAGGTCAGAGGGATACAGTAAACCTGAAGTGAAGCCTCGGAATCTATAACTATTGTAACAGGAATGGTTGAAACATAGACAGTAAGAAGAGTCAGTTTTCTTGTACTTAAGTCGGCATTGTGCCTTTTGTATTTAATTCCGATGCAATTTCTGTGTTTCATCGTCAATAATATGGTCTGAGGGATACAGTAAACCTGAAGTGAAGCATCGGAATCTATAACATATGTCACATGAATGGTTCAAACATAGACAGTAAGAAGAGTCAGTTTTCTTGTACTTAAGTCGGCATTGTGCCTTTTGTATTTAATTCCGATGCAATTTCTGTGTTGCATCGTCAATAAGAAGGTCAGAGGGATTCAGTAAACCTGAAGTGAAGCATCGCAATCTGTAGCAAGAGTCACAAGAATGGTTCAAAACATAGACAGTAGGAAGAGTCAGTTTTCTTTTACTTAAGTTGGCATTGTGCCGTTTGTATTTAATTCCGATGCAATTTCTGTGTTACATCGTCAATAAGAAGGTCAGAGGGATACAGTAAACCTGAAGTGAAGCATCGGAATCTATAACTAGTGTCACATGAATGGTTCAAAACATAGACAGTAAGAAGAGTCAGGTATTTTGTACTTAAGTCGGCATTGTGCCTTTTGTATTTAATTCCGATGCAATTTCTGTGTTTCAACGTCAATAAGAAGGTCAGAGGGATACAATTAACCAGAAGTGAAGCATCGGAATCTATAACTAGTGTCACAGGAATGGTTCAAAACATAGACAGTAAGAAGAGTCAGTTTTCTTGTACTTAAGTCGGCATTGTGCCTTTTGTATTTAATTCAGATGCAATTTCTGTGTTTCATCGTCAATAAGAAGGTCAGAGGTATACTGTAAAGCTGAAGCTAACCATCGGAATCTATAACTAGTGTCACAGGAATGGTTCAAAACTTAGAAATTAAGAAGAGTCAGTTTTCATGTACTTAGGTCCGCATTGTGCCTTTTGTATTTAATTCCGATGCAATTTCTGTGTTTCATCGTCAATAAGAAGGTCAGAGGAATTCAGTAAACCTGAAGTGAAGCATCGGAATCTATAACTATTGTAACAGGAATGGTTGAAACATAGACAGTAAGAAGAGTCAGTTTTCTTGTACTTAAGTCGGCATTGTGCCTTTTGTATTTAATTCCGATGCAATTTCTGTGTTTCATCGTCAATAATATGGTCTGAGGGATACAGTAAACCTGAAGTGAAGCATCGGAATCTATAACATATGTCACATGAATGGTTCAAACATAGACAGTAAGAAGAGTCAGTTTTCTTGTACTTAAGACGGCACTGTGCCTTTTGTATTTAATTCCGATGCAATTTCTGTGTTTCATCGTCAATAAGAACGTCAGAGGGATACAGTGAACCTGATGTGAAGCATCGGAATCTATAACTAGTGTCACAGGAATGGTTCAAATCATAGACAGTAAGAAGAGTCAATTTTCTTGTACTTAATTCGGCATTGTGCCTTTTGTATTTAATTCCGATGCAATTTCAGTGTTTCATCGTCAATAAGAAGGTCAGAGGGATACAGTGAACCTGAAGTGAAACATCGGAATCTATAACTAGTGTCACAGGAATGGTTCAAAACATAGACAGTACGAAGAGTCAGTTTTCATGTACTTAAGTCGGCATTGTGCCTTTTGTATTTAATTCCGATGTAATTTCTGTGTTTGATCGTCAATACGAAGGTCAGAGGGATACAGTAAACCTGAAGTGAAGCATCGGAATCCATAACTAGTGTCACAGGAATGGTTCAAAACATAGACAGTAAGAAGAGTCAGTTTTCTTGTACTTAAGTCGGCATTGTGCCTTTTGTATTTAATTCCGATGCAATTTCTGTGTTTCATCGTCAATAAGAAGTTCAGAGGGATACAGTAAACCTGAAGTGAAGCATCGGAATCTATAACTAGTGTCACAGGAATGGTTCAAAACATAGACAGTAAGAAGAGTCAGTTTCCTTGTACTTAAGTCGGCATTGTGCCTTTTGTATTTAATTCCGATGCAATATCTGTGTTTCATCGTTAATAAGAAGGTCAGAGGGATACAGTAAACCTGATGTGAAGCATCGGAATCCATAACTAGTGTCACAGGAATGGTTCAAAACATATACACTAAGAAGAGTCAGTTTTCTTGTAATTAAGTCGGCATTGTGCATTTTTTATTAAATTCCGATGCAATTTCTGTGTTTCATCGTCACTAAGAAGGTCAGAGGGATACAGTAAACCTGAAGTGAAGCATCGGAATCTATACCTAGTGTCACAGGAATGGTTCAAAACAAAGACTGTAAGAAGAGTCAGTTTTCTTGTACTTAAGTCGGCATTGTGCCTTTTGTATTGAACTCCGATGCAATTTCTGTGTTTCATCGTCAATAAGAAGGTCAGAGGGATACAGTAAACCTGAAGTGAAACAACGGAATCTATAACTAGTGTCGCAGGAATGGTTCAAAACATAGACAGTAAGAAGAGTCAGTTTTCTTGTACTTAAGACGGCACTGTGCCTTTAATTCCGATGCAATTTCTGTGTTTCATCGTCAATAAGAAGGTCAGAGGGATACAGTAAACCTGAAGTGAAGCTTCGGAATCTATAACTAGTGTCACAGGAATGGTTCAAACATAGACAGTAAGAAGAGTCTGTTTTCTCGTACTTAAGTCGGCATTGTGCCTTTTGTATTTAATTCCGATGCAATTTCTGTGTTTCATCGTCAATAAGAAGGTCAGAGGGATACGGTAAACCAGAAGTGATGCATCGGAATCTATAACTAGTGTCACATGAATGGTTCAAACATAGGCAGTAAGAAGACTCAGTTCTCTTGTACATAAGTCGGCATTGTGCCTTTTGTATTTAATTCCGATGCAATTTCTGTGTTTCATCGTCAATAAGAAGGTCAGAGGGATACAGCAAACCTGAAGTGAAGCATCGTAATCTATAACAAGTGTCACATGAATGGTTCAAATCATAGGCAGTAAGAAGAGTCAGTTTTCTTGTACTTAAGTCGGCATTGTGCCTTTTGTATTTAATTCCGATGCAATTTCTGTGTTTCATCGTCAATAAGAAGGTCAGAGGGATACAGTAAACCTGAAGTGAAGCCTCGGAATCTATAACTATTGTCACAGGAATGGTTGAAACATAGACACTAAGAAGAGTCAGTTTTCTTGTACTTAAGTCGGCATTGTGCCTTTTGTATTTAATTCCGATGCAATTTCTGTGTTTCATCGTCAATAATAAGGTCTGAGGGATACAGTAAACCTGAAGTGAAGCATCGGAATCTATAACATATGTCACATGAATGGTTCAAACATAGACAGTAAGAAGAGTCAGTTTTCTTGTACTTAAGTCGGCATTGTGCCTTTTGTATTTAATTCGGATGCAATTTCTGTGTTTCATCGTCAATAAGAAGGTCAGAGGTATACTGTAAAGCTGATGCTAACCATCGGAATCTATAACTAGTGTCACAGGAATGGTTCAAAACATAGACAGTAGGAAGAGTCAGTTTTCTTGTACTTAATTCGGCATTTGCCTTTTGTATTTAATTCCGATGATATTTCTGTGCTTCATCGACAATAAGATGGTCAGAGGGATACAGTAAACCTGAAGTGAAGCATCGGAATCTATAACTAGTGTCATAGGAATGGTTCAAAGCATAGACAGTAAGAAGAGTTTGTTTTCTTGTACTTAAGTCGGAATTGTGCCTTTTCTATTTAATTCTGATGCAATTTCTGTGTTTCATCGTCAATAAGAAGATCCGAGGGATACAGTAAAAATGAAGTGATGCATCGGAATCTATAACTAGTGTCATAGGAATGGTTCAAAACATAGACAGTAAGAAGAGTCAGTATTCATGTACTTAATTCGGCATTGTACTTTTTGTATTTAATTCCGATGCAATTTCTGTGTTTCATCGTCAATAAGAAGGTCAGAGGGATACAGTAAACCTGAAGTGAAGCACCGGAATCTATAACTAGTGTTACAGGAATGGTTCGAAACATAGACAGTAAGAAGAGTCAGTTTTCTTGTACTTAAGTCGGCATTGTGCCTTTTAGTGTTTAATTCCGATGCAATATCAGTGTTTCATCGTCAATAGGAAGGTCAGAGGGATACAGCAAACCTGAAGTGAAGCATCGGAATCTATAACTAGTGTCACATGAATGATTCAAATCATAGTCAGTAAGAAGAGTCAGTTTTCTTGTACCTAAGACGGCATTGTGCCTTTTGTATTTAATTCCGATGCAATTTCTGTGTTTCATCGTCAATAAGTAGGTCAGAGGGATACAGTAAACCTGAAGTGAAACATCGGAATCTATAACAAGTGTCACAGGAATGGTTGTAAACATAGACAGTAAGAAGAGTCAGTTTTCTTGTACTGAAGCTGGCATTGTGCATTTTGTATTTCATTCCGTTGCAATTTGTGTGTTTCATCGTCAATAAGAAGGTCAGAGGGATACAGTAAATCTGAGGTGAAGCATCGGAAACTATAACTAGTGTACAGGAATGGTTCAAATCTTAGACAGTAAGAAGAGTCAGTTTTCTTGCACTTAAGTCGGCATTTGCCTTTTGTATTTAATTCCGAATATATTTCTGTGTTTCATCGACAATAAGATGGTCAGAGGGATACAGTAAACCGGAAGTGAAGCATCGGAATCTATAACTAGTGTCACAGGAATGGTTCATAGCATAGACAGTAAGAAGAGTCAGTTTTCTTGTACTTAAGTCGGCATTGTGCCTTTTCTATTTAATTCCGATGCAATTTCTGTGTTTCATCGTCAATAAGAAGGTCAGAGGGATACAGTAAAAATGAAGTGATGCATCGGAATCTATAACTAGTGTCAAAGGAATGGTTCATAACATAGACAGTAAGAAGAGTCAGTATTCATGTACTTAAGTCGGCATTGTACATTTTGTATTTAATTCCGATGCAATTTCTGTGTTTCATCGTCTATAAGAAGGTCAGAGGGATACAGTGAACCTGAAGTGAAGCATCGGAACCTATAACCAGTGTCACAGGAAAGGTTCAAAACATAGACAGTAAGAATAGTCAGTTTTCTTGTACTTAAGTCGGCATGGTGACTTTTGTATTTAATTCCGATGCAATTTCTGTGTTTCATCGTCAATAAGAAGGTCAGAGGGATACAGTAAACCTGAAGTGATGCATCGGAATCTATAACTAGTGTCACATGAATGGTTCAAACATAGACAGTAAGAAGACTCAGTTCTCGTGTACATAAGTCGGCATTGTGTCTTTTGTATTTAATTCCGATGCAATTTCTGTGTTACATCGTCAATAAGAAGGTCAGAGGGATACAGTAAACCTGAAGAGAAGCATCGGAATCTATAACTAGTTTCACATGAGTGGTTCAAAACGTAGACAGTAAGAAGAGTCAGGTATTTTGTACTTAAGTCGGCATTGTGTCTTTTGTATTAAATTCCAACGCAATTTCTGTGTTTCAACGTCAATAAGAGTGTCAGAGGGATACAATTAACCAGAAGTGAAGCATCGGAATCTATAACTAGTGTCACAGGAATGGTTCAAAACATAGACAGTAGGAAGAGTCAGTTTTCTTGTACTTAATTCGGCATTTGCCTTTTGTATTTAATTCCGATGATATTTCTGTGCTTCATCGACAATAAGATGGTCAGAGGGATACAGTAAACCTGAAGTGAAGCATCGGAATCTATAACTAGTGTCACAGGAATGGTTCAAAGCATAGACAGTAAGAAGAGTTTGTTTTCTTGTACTTAAGTCGGAATTGTGCCTTTTCTATTTAATTCTGATGCAATTTCTGTGTTTCATCGTCAATAAGAAGGTCAGAGGGATACAGTAAAAATGAAGTGATGCATCGGAATCTATAACTAGTGTCAAAGGAATGGTTCAAAACATAGACAGTAAGAAGAGTCAGTATTCATGTACTTAATTCGGCATTGTACTTTTTGTATTTAATTCCGATGCAATTTCTGTGTTTCATCGTCAATAAGAAGGTCAGAGGGATACAGTAAACCTGAAGTGAAGCATCGGAATCTATAACTAGTGTTACAGGAATGGTTCGAAACATAGACAGTAAGAAGAGTTAGTTTTCTTTTACTTAAGTCGGCATTGTGCCTTTTGTGTTTAATTCCGATGCAATATCAGTGTTTCATCGTCAATAGGTAGGTCAGAGGGATACAGTAAACCTGAAGTAAAGCATCGGAATCAATAACTAGTGTCACAGGAATGGTTCAAATCATAGACTGTAAGAAGAGTCAGTTTTCTTGTACTGAAGTCGGCATTGTGCCTTTTGTATTAAACTCCAATGCAATTTCTGTGTTACATCGTCAATAAGAAGGTCAGAGGGATACAGCAAACCTGAAGTGAAGCATCGGAATCTATAACTAGTGTCACATGAATGATTCAAATCATTGTCAGTAAGAAGAGTCAGTTTTCTTGTACTTAAGTCGGCATTGTGCCTTTTGTATTTAATTCCGATGCAATTTCTGTGTTTCATCGTCAATAAGTAGGTCAGAGGGATACAGTAAACCTGAAGTGAAACATCGGAATCTATAACAAGTGTCACAGGAATGGTTGTAAACATAGACAGTAAGAAGAGTCAGTTTTCTTGTACTGAAGCTGGCATTGTGCCTTTTGTATTTCATTCCGTTGCAATTTCTGTGTTTCATCGTCAATAAGAAGGTCAGAGGGATACAGTAAATCTGAGGTGAAGCATCGGAAACTATAACTAGTGTACAGGAATGGTTCAAATCATAGACAGTAAGAAGAGTCAGTTTTCTTGCACTTAAGTCGGCATTGTGCCTTTTCTATTTCATTCCGATGCAATTTCTGTGTTTCATCGTCAATAAGAAGGTCAGAGGAATTCAGTAAACCTGAAGTGAAGCATCGGAATCTATAACAAGTGTCACAGGAATGGTTCAAAACATAGACAGTAAGAAGACTCAGTTTTCTTTTACTTAAGTCGGCATTTGCCTTTTGTATTTAATTCCGAATATATTTCTGTGTTTCATCGACAATAAGATGGTCAGAGGGATACAGTAAACCGGAAGTGAAGCATCGGAATCTATAACTAGTGTCACAGGAATGGTTCATAGCATAGACAGTAAGAAGAGTCAGTTTTCTTGTACTTAAGTCGGCATTGTGCCTTTTCTATTTAATTCCGATGCAATTTCTGTGTTTCATCGTCAATAAGAAGGTCAGAGGGATACAGTAAAAATGAAGTGATGCATCGGAATCTATAACTAGTGTCAAAGGAATTGTTCATAACATAGACAGTAAGAAGAGTCAGTATTCATGTACTTAAGTCGGCATTGTACTTTTTGTATTTAATTCCGATGCAATTTCTGTGTTTCATCGTCTATAAGAAGGTCAGAGGGATACAGTGAACCTGAAGTGAAGCATCGGAACTTATAACCAGTGTCACAGGAAAGGTTCAAAACATAGACAGTAAGAAGAGTCAGTTTTCTTGTACTTAAGTCGGCATGGTGACTTTTGTATTTAATTCCGATGCAATTTCTGTGTTTCATCGTCAATAAGAAGGTCAGAGGGATACAGTAAACCTGAAGTGAAGCAACGGAATCAATAACTTGTGTTACAGGAATGGTTCGAAACAAAGACAGTGAGAAGAGCCAGTTTTCTTGTACTTAAGTCGGCATTGTGCCTTTTGTATTTAATTACGATGCAATTTCTGTGTTACATCGTCAATAAGAAGGTCAGAGGGATACAGCAAACCTGAAGTGAAGCATCGGAATCTTCAACTAGTGTCACATGAATGGTTCAAATCATAGTCAGTAATAAGAGTCAGTTTTCTTGTACTTATGTCGGCATTGTGCCTTTTGTATTTAATTCCGATGCAATTTCTGTGTTTCATCGTCAATAAGTAGGTCAGAGGGATACAGTAAACCTGAAGTGAAGCATCGGAATCTATAACTAGTGTCACAGGAATGGTACAAAACACAGACAGTAAGAAGAGTCAGTTTTCTTGTACTTAAGTCGGCATTGTGCCTTTTTTATTTAATTCCGATGCAATTTCTGTGTTTCATCGTCAATAAGTAGGTGAGAGGGATACAGTAAACCTGAAGTGATGCATCGGAATCTATAACTAGTGTCACATGAATGGTTCAAACATAGACAGTAAGAAGACTCAGTTCTCGTGTACATAAGTCGGCATTGTGCCTTTTGTATTTAATTCCGATTCAATTTCTGTGTTTCATCGTCAATAAGAAGGTCAGAGGCATACAGTAAACCTGAAGTGAAGCATCGTAATCTATAACTAGTGTCACATGAATGGTTCAAAACATAGGCAGTAAGAAGAGTCAGTTTTCTTGTACTTAAGTCGGCATTGTGCCCTTTGTATTTAATTCCGATGCAATTTCTGTGTTTCATCGTCAATAAGAAGGTCAGAGGGATACAGTAAACCTGAAGTGAAACATCGGAATCTATAACTAGTGTCGCAGGAATGGTTCAAAACATAGACAGTAAGAAGAGTCAGTTTTCTTGTACTTAAGACGGCATTGTGCCTTTTGTATTTAATTCCGATGCAATTTCTGTGTTACATCGTCAATAAGAAGGTCAGAGGGATGCAGTAAACCTGAAGTGATGCATCGGAATCTATAACTAGTGTCACATGAATGGTTCAAACATAGACAGTAAGAAGACTCAGTTCTCGTGTACATAAGTCGGCATTGTGCCTTTTGTAATTAATTCCGATTCAATTTCTGTGTTTCATCGTCAATAAGAAGGTCAGAGGCATACAGTAAACCTGAGGTGAAGCATCGGAAACTATAACTAGTGTCACAGGAATGGTTCAAAACATAGACAGTAAGAAGATTCAGTTTTCTTGTACTTAAGTCGGCATTGTGCCTTTTCTATTTCATTCCGATGCAATTTCTGTGTTTCATCGTCAATTAGAAGGTCAGAGGAATTCAATGAACCTGAAGTGAAGTATCGGAATCTATAACTAGTGTCACAGGAATGGTTCAAAACATAGACAGTAGGAAGAGTCAGTTTTCTTGTACTTAATTCGGCATTTGCCTTTTGTATTTATTTCCGATGATATTTCTGTGTTTCATCGACAATAAGAAGGTCAGAGGGATACAGTAAACCTGAAGTGAAGCATCGGAATCTATAACTAGTGTCACAGGAAAGGTTCATAGCATAGACAGTAAGAAGAGTCAGTTTTCTTGTACTTAAGTCGGAATTGTGCCTTTTCTAATTAATTCCGATGCAATTTCTGTCTTTCATCGTCAATAAGAAGGTCCGAGGGATACAGTAAAAATGAAGTGATGCATCGGAATCTATAACTAGTGTCAAAGGAATGGTTCAAAACATAGACAGTAAGAAGAGTCAGTATTCTTGTACTTAAGTCGGCATTGTACTTTTTGTATGTAATTCCGATGCAATTTCTGTGTTTCATCGTCAATAAGTAGGTCAGAGGGATACAGTGAACCTGAAGTGAAGCATCGGATCCTATAACTAGTATCACAGGAAAGGTTCAAAACATAGACGGTAAGAAGAGTCAGTTTTCTTGTACTTAAGTCGGCATGGTGACTTTTGTATTTAATTCCGATGCAATTTCTGTGTTTCATCGTCAATAAGAAGGTCAGAGGGATACAGTAAACCTGAAGTGAAGCATCGGAATCTATAACTAGTGTTACAGGAATGGTTCGAAACATAGACAGTAAGAAGAGTCAGTTTTCTTGTACTTAAGTCGGCATTGTGCCTTTTGTGTTTAATTCCGATGCAATATTTGCGTTTCATCGTCAATTGGAAGGTCAGAGGGATACAGTAAACCTGAAGTAAAGCATCGGAATCAATAACTAGTGTCACAGGAATGGTTCAAAACATAGACTGTAAGAAGAGTCAGTTTTTTTGTACTTAAGTCGGCATTGTGCCTTTTGTATTTAGCTCCAATCAATTTCTGTGTTACATCGTCAATAAGAAGGTCAGAGGGATACAGCAAACCTGAAGTGAAGCATCGGAATCCATAACTAGTGTCACGTGAATGATTCAAATCATAGTCAGTAAGAAGAGTCAGTTTTCTTGTACTTAAGTCGGCATTGTGTCTTTTGTATTTAATTCCGATGCAATTTCTGTGTTTCATCGTCAATAAGTAGGTCAGAGGGATACAGTAAACCTGAAGTGAAGCATCGGAATCTATAACTAGTGTCACAGGAATGGTTGTAAACATAGACAGTAAGAAGAGTCAGTTTTCTTGTACTGAAGCTGGCATTGTGCCTTTTGTATTTCATTCCGTTGCAATTTCTGTGTTTCATCGTCAATAAGAAGGTCAGAGGAATTCAGTAAACCTGAAGTGAAGCATCGGAATCTATAACAAGTGTCACAGGAATGGTTCAAACATAGACAGTAAGAAGACTCAGTTTTCTTTTCTTAAGTCGGCATTTGCCTTTTGTAATTAATTCCGAAGATATTTCCGTGTTTCATCGACAATAAGATGGTCAGAGGGATACAGTAAACCTGAAGTGAAGCATCGGAATCTATAACTAGTGTCACAGAAATGGTTCAAAGCATAGACAGTAAGAAGAGTCAGTTTTCTTGTACTTAAGTCGGCATTGTGCCTTTTCTATTTAATTCAGATGCAATTTCTGTGTTTCATCGTCAATAACAAGGTCCGAGGGATACAGTAAAAATGAAGTGATGCATCGGAATCTATAACTAGTGTCAAAGGAATGGTTCATAACATAGACAGTAAGAAGAGTCAGTATTCATGTACTTAAGTCGGCATTGTACTTTTTGTATTTAATTCCGATGCAATTTCTGTGTTTCATCGTCTATAAGAAGGTCAGAGGGATACAGTGAACCTGAAGTGAAGCATCGGAACCTATAACTAGTGTCACAGGAAAGGTTCAAAACATAGACAGTAAGAAGAGTCAGTTTTCTTGTACTTAAGTCGGCATGATGACTTTTGTATTTAATTCCGATGCAATTTCTGTGTTTCATCGTCAATAAGAAGGTCAGAGGGATGCAGTAAACCTGAAGTGAAGCATCGGAATCTATAACTAGTGTTACAGGAATGGTTCGAAACATAGACAGTAAGAAGAGTCAGTTTCCTTGTACTTAAGTCGGAATTGTGCCTTTTGTGTTTAATTCCGATGCAATATCTGCGTTTCATCGTCAATAGGAAGGTCAGAGGGATACAGTAAACCTGAAGTAAAGCATCGGAATCAATAACTAGTGTCACAGGAATGGTTCAAAACATAGACTGTAAGAAGAGTCAGTTTTTTTGTACTTAAGTCGGCATTGTGCCTTTTGTATTTAGCTCCAATGCAATTTCTGTGTTACATCGTCAATAAGAAGGTCAAAGGGATACAGCAAACCTGAAGTGAAGCATCGGAATCTATAACTAGTGTCACGTGAATGATTCAAATCATAGTCAGTAAGAAGAGTCAGTTTTCTTGTACTTAAGTCGGCATTGTGTCTTTTGTATTTAATTCCGATGCAATATCTGCGTTTCATCGTCAATAGGAAGGTCAGAGGGATACAGTAAACCTGAAGTAAAGCATCGGAATCAATAACTAGTGTCACAGGAATGGTTCAAATCATAGACAGTAAGAAGAGTCAGTTTTCTTGCACTTAAGTCGGCATTGTGCCTTTTCTATTTCATTCCGATGCAATTTCTGTGTTTCATCGTCAATAAGAAGGTCAGAGGAATTCAGTAAACCTGAAGTGAAGCATCGGAATCTATAACAAGTGTCACAGGAATGGTTCAAAACATAGACAGTAAGAAGACTCAGTTTTCTTTTACTTAAGTCGGCATTTGCCTTTTGTATTTAATTCCGAAGATATTTCTGTGTTTCATCGACAATAAGATGGTCACAGGGATACAGTAAACCTGAAGTGAAGCATCGGAATCTATAACTAGTGTCACAGGAATGGTTCAAAGCATAGACAGTAAGAAGAGTCAGTTTTCTTGTACTTAAGTCGGCATTGTGCCTTTTCTGTTTAATTCAGATGCAATTTCTGTGTTTCATCGTCAATAAGAAGGTCCGAGGGATACAGTAAAAATGAAGTGATGCATCGGAATCTATAACTAGTGTCAAAGGAATGGTTCATAACACAGACAGTAAGAAGAGTCAGTATTCATGTACTTAAGTCGACATTGTACTTTTTGTATTTAATTCCGATGCAATTTCTGTGTTTCATCGTCTATAAGAAGGTCAGAGGGATACAGTGAACCTGAAGTGAAGCATCGGAACCTATAACTAGTGTCACTGGAAAGGTTCAAAACATAGACAGTAAGAAGAGTCAGTTTTCTTGTACTTAAGTCGGCATGGTGACTTTTGTATTTAATTCCGATGCAATTTCAGTGTTTCATCGTCAATAAGAAGGTCAGAGGGATACAGTAAACCTGAAGTGAAGCAACGGAATCTATAACTTGTGTTACAGGAATGGTTCGAAACAAAGACAGTAAGAAGAGTCAGTTTTCTTGTACTTAAGTCGGCATTGTGCCTTTTGTATTTAATTACGATGCAATTTCTGTGTTACATCGTCAATAAGATGGTCAGAGGGATACAGCAAACCTGAAGTGAAGCATCGGAATCTTTAACTAGTGTCACATGAATGGTTCAAATCATAGTCAGTAATAAGAGTCAGTTTTCTTGTACTTATGTCGGCACTGTGCCTTTTGTATTTAATTCCGATGCAATTTCTGTGTTTCATCGTCAATAAGTAGGTCAGAGGGATACAGTAAACCTGAAGTGAAGCATCGGAATCTATAACTAGTGTCACAGGAATGGTACAAAACACAGACAGTAAGAAGAGTCGTTTTCTTGTACTTAAATCGGCATTGTGCCTTTTTTATTTAATTCCGATGCAATTTCTGTGTTTCATCGTCAATAAGTAGGTCAGAGGGATACAGTAAACTTGAAGTGAAGCATCGGAATCTATAACTAGTGTGACAGTAATGGTTCAAAACATAGACAGTAAGAAGAGTCAGTTTTCTTGTACTTATGTCGGCATTGTGCCTTTTGTTTTTAATTCCGATGCAATTTCTGTGTTTCATCGTCTATAAGAAGGTCAGAGGGATACAGTAAACCTGAAGTGAAGCATCGGAATCTATAACAAGTGTCACAGGAATGGTTCAATACATAGACAGTAAGAAGACTCAGTTTTCTTGTACTTAAGTCAGCATTGTGCTTTTTATATTTAATTCCGATGCAATTTCTGTGTTTCATCGCCAATAAGAAGGTCAGAGGGATACAGTAAAGCCGAAGTGAAGCGTCGGAATCTATAACTAGTGTCACAGGAATGGTTCATAACTTAGTCAGTTAGAAGAGTCAGTTTTCGTGTATTTAAGTCGGCATTGTGCCCATTGTAATTAATTCCGATGAAATTTCTGTGTTTCATCGACTATAAGAAGGTCAGAGGGATACAGTAAACCTGAAGTGAAGCATCGGAATCTATAACTAGTGTCAAAGGAATGGTTCATAACATAGACAGTAAGAAGGGTCAGTATTCATGTACTTAAGTCGGCATTGTACTTTTTGTATTTAATTCCGATGCAATTTCTGTGTTTCATCGTCTATAAGAAGGTCAGAGGGATACAGTGAACCTGAAGTGAAGCATCGGAACCTATAACCAGTGTCACAGGAAAGGTTCAAAACATAGACAGTAAGAAGAGTCAGTTTTCTTGTACTTAAGTCGGCATGGTGACTTTTGTATTTAATTCCGATGCAATTTCTGTGTTTCATCGTCAATAAGAAGGTCAGAGGGATACAGTAAACCTGAAGTGAAGCAACGGAATCAATAACTTGTGTTACAGGAATGGTTCGAAACAAAGACAGTAAGAAGAGTCAGTTTTCTTGTACTTAAGTCGGCATTGTGCCTTTTGTATTTAATTACGATGCAATTTATGTGTTACATCGTCAATAAGAAGGTCAGAGGGATACAGCAAACCTGAAGTGAAGCATCGGAATCTTTAACTAGTGTCACATGAATGGTTCAAATCATAGTCAGTAATAAGAGTCAGTTTTCTTGTACTTATGTCGGCATTGTGCCTTTTGTATTTAATTCCGATGCAATTTCTGTGTTTCATCGTCAATAAGTAGGTCAGAGGGATACAGTAAACCTGAAGTGAAGCATCGGAATCTATAACTAGTGTCACAGGAATGGTACAAAACACAGACAGTAAGAAGAGTCAGTTTTCTTGTACTTAAGTCGGCATTGTGCCTTTTTTATTTAATTCCGATGCAATTTCTGTGTTTCATCGTCAATAAGTAGGTGAGAGGGATACAGTAAACCTGAAGTGATGCATCGGAATCTATAACTAGTGTCACATGAGTGGTTCAAACATAGACAGTAAGAAGACTCAGTTCTCGTGTACATAAGTCGGCATTGTGCCTTTTGTATTTAATTCCGATTCAATTTCTGTGTTTCATCGTCAATAAGAAGGTCAGAGGCATACAGTAAACCTGAAGTGAAGCATCGTAATCTATAACTAGTGTCACATGAATGGTTCAAAACATAGGCAGTAAGAAGAGTCAGTTTTCTTGTACTTAAGTCGGCATTGTGCCCTTTGTATTTAATTCCGATGCAATTTCTGTGTTTCATCGTCAATAAGAAGGTCAGAGGGATACAGTAAACCTGAAGTGAAACATCGGAATCTATAACTAGTGTCACAGGAATGGTTCAAAACATAGACAGTAAGAAGAGTCAGTTTTCTTGTACTTAAGACGGCATTGTGCCTTTTGTATTTAATTCCGATGCAATTTCTGTGTTACATCGTCAATAAGAAGGTCAGAGGGATACAGTAAACCTGAAGAGAAGCATCGGAATCTATAACTAGTTTCACATGAATGGTTCAAAACGTAGACAGTAAGAAGAGTCAGGTATTTTGTACTTAAGTCGGCATTGTGTCTTTTGTATTTAATTCCAATGCAATTTCTGTGTTTCAACGTCAATAAGAGTGTCAGAGGGATACAATTAACCGGAAGTGAAGCATCGGAATCTATAACTAGTGTCACAGGAATGGTTCAAAACATAGACAGTAGGAAGAGTCAGTTTTCTTGTACTTAATTCGGCATTTGCCTTTTGTATTTAATTCCGATGATATTTCTGTGCTTCATCGACAATAAGATGGTCAGAGGGATACAGTAAACCTGAAGTGAAGCATCGGAATCTATAACTAGTGTCACAGGAATGGTTCAAAGCATAGACAGTAAGAAGAGTTTGTTTTCTTGTACTTAAGTCGGAATTGTGCCTTTTCTATTTAATTCTGATGCAATTTCTGTGTTTCATCGTCAATAAGAAGGTCCGAGGGATACAGTAAAAATGAAGTGATGCATCGGAATCTATAACTAGTGTCAAAGGAATGGTTCAAAACATAGACAGTAAGAAGAGTCAGTATTCATGTACTTAATTCGGCATTGTACTTTTTGTATTTAATTCCGATGCAATTTCTGTGTTTCATCGTCAATAAGAAGGTCAGAGGGATACAGTAAACCTGAAGTGAAGCATCGGAATCTATAACTAGTGTTACAGGAATGGTTCGAAACATAGACAGTAAGAAGAGTCAGTTTTCTTGTACTTAAGTCGGCATTGTGCCTTTTGTGTTTAATTCCGATGCAATATCAGTGTTTCATCGTCAATAGGAAGGTAAGAGGGATACAGTAAACCTGAAGTAAAGCATCGGAATCAATAACTAGTGTCACAGGAATGGTTCAAATCATAGACTGTAAGAAGAGTCAGCTTTCTTGTACTGAAGTCGGCATTGTGCCTTTTGTATTAAACTCCAATGCAATTTCTGTGTTACATCGTCAATAAGAAGGTCAGAGGGATACAGCAAACCTGAAGTGAAGCATCGGAATCTATAACTAGTGTCACATGAATGATTCAAATCATAGTCAGTAAGAAGAGTCAGTTTTCTTGTACTTAAGTCGGCATTGTGCCTTTTGTATTTAATTCCGATGCAATTTCTGTGTTTCATCGTCAATAAGTAGGTCAGAGGGATACAGTAAACCTGAAGTGAAACATCGGAATCTATAACAAGTGTCACAGGAATGGTTGTAAACATAGACTGTAAGAAGAGTCAGTTTTCTTGTACTGAAGCTGGCATTGTGCCTTTTGTATTTCATTCCGTTGCAATTTCTGTGTTTCATCGTCAATAAGAAGTCAGAGGGATACAGTAAATCTGAGGTGAAGCATCGGAAACTATAACTAGTGTACAGGAATGGTTCAAATCATAGACAGTAAGAAGAGTCAGTTTTCTTGCACTTAAGTCGGCATTGTGCCTTTTCTATTTCATTCCGATGCAATTTCTGTGTTTCATCGTCAATAAGAAGGTCAGAGGAATTCAGTAAACCTGAAGTGAAGCATCGGAATCTATAACAAGTGTCACAGGAATGGTTCAAAACATAGACAGTAAGAAGACTCAGTTTTCTTTTACTTAAGTCGGCATTTGCCTTTTGTATTTAATTCCGAATATATTTCTGTGTTTCATCGACAATAAGATGGTCAGAGGGATACAGTAAAACCGGAAGTGAAGCATCGGAATCTATAACTAGTGTCACAGGAATGGTTCATAGCATAGACAGTAAGAAGAGTCAGATTTCTTGTACTTAAGTCGGCATTGTGCCTTTTCTATTTAATTCCGATGCAATTTCTGTGTTTCATCGTCAATAAGAAGGTCAGAGGGATACAGTAAAAATGAAGTGATGCATCGGAATCTATAACTAGTGTCAAAGGAATTGTTCATAACATAGACAGTAAGAAGAGTCAGTATTCATGTACGTAAGTCGGCATTGTACTTTTTGTATTTAATTCCGATGCAATTTCTGTGTTTCATCGTCCTATAAGAAGGTCAGAGGGATACAGTGAACCTGAAGTGAAGCATCGGAACCTATAACCAGTGTCACAGGAAAGGTTCAAAACATAGACAGTAAGAAGAGTCAGTTTTCTTGTACTTAAGTCGGCATGGTGACTTTTGTGTTTAATTCCGATGCAATTTCTGTGTTTCATCGTCAATAAGAAGGTCAGAGGGATACAGTAAACCTGAAGTGAAGCAACGGAATCGATAACTTGTGTTACAGGAATGGTTCGAAACAAAGACAGTAAGAAGAGTCAGTTTTCTTGTACTTAAGTCGGCATTGTGCCTTTTGTATTTAATTACGATGCAATTTCTGTGTTACATCGTCAATAAGAAGGTCAGAGGGATACAGCAAACCTGAAGTGAAGCATCGGAATCTTTAACTAGTGTCACATGAATGGTTCAAATCATAGTCAGTAATAAGAGTCAGTTTTCTTGTACTTATGTCGGCATTGTGCCTTTTGTATTTAATTCCGATGCAATTTCTGTGTTTCATCGTCAATAAGTAGGTCAGAGTGATACAGTAAACCTGAAGTGAAGCATCGGAATCTATAACTAGTGTCACAGGAATGGTACAAAACACAGACAGTAAGAAGAGTCAGTTTTCTTGTACTTAAGACGGCATTGTGCCTTTTTTATTTAATTCCGATGCAATTTCTGTGTTTCATCGTCAATACGTAGGTGAGAGGGATACAGTAAACCTGAAGTGATGCATCGGAATCTATAACTAGTGTCACATGAATGGTTCAAACATAGACAGTAAGAAGACTCAGTTCTCGTGTACATAAGTCGGCATTGTGCCTTTGTATTTAATTCCGATTCAATTTCTCTGTTTCATCGTCAATAAGAAGGTCAGAGGCATACAGTAAACCTGAAGTGAAGCATCGTAATCTATAACTAGTGTCACATGAATGGTTCAAAACATAGGCAGTAAGAAGAGTCAGTTTTCTTGTACTTAAGTCGGCATTGTGCCCTTTGTATTTAATTCCGATGCAATTTCTGTGTTTCATCGTCAATAAGAAGGTCAGAGGGATACAGTAAACCTGAAGTGAAACATCGGAATCTATAACTAGTGTCACAGGAATGGTTCAAAACATAGACAGTAAGAAGAGTCAGTTTTCTTGTACTTAAGACGGCATTGTGCCTTTTGTATTTAATTCCGATGCAATTTCTGTGTTACATCGTCAATAAGAAGGTCAGAGGGATACAGTAAACCTGAAGAGAAGCATCGGAATCTATAACTAGTTTCACATGAATGGTTCAAAACGTAGACAGTAAGAAGAGTCAGGTATTTTGTACTTAAGTCGGCATTGTGTCTTTTGTATTTAATTCCAATGCAATTTCTGTGTTTCAACGTCAATAAGAGTGGTCAGAGGGATACAATTAACCAGAAGTGAAGCATCGGAATCTATAACTAGTGTCACAGGGAAAGGTTCATAACATAGACAGTAAGAAGAGTCAGTTTTCTTGTACTTAAGTCGGCATTGTGCCTTTTGTATTTAATTCCGATGCAATTTCTGTGTTTCATCGTCAATAAGCAGGTCAGAGGTATACTGTAAAGCTGAAGCTAACCATCGGAATCTATAACTAGTGTCACAGGAATGGTTCAAAACTTAGACATTATGAAGAGTCAGTTTTCTTGTACTTCGTTCGGCATTGTGCCTTTTGTATTTAATTCCGAAGCAATTTCTGTGTTTCATCGTCAATAAGAAGGTCAGACGGATACAGTAAACCTGAAGTGAAGCATCGGAATCTATAACTAGTGTCACAGGAATGGTTGTAAACATAGGCAGTAAGAAGAGTCAGTTTTCTTGTACTGAAGCTGGCATTGTGCCTTTTGTATTTCATTCCGTTGCAATTTCTGTGTTTCATCGTCAATAAGAAGGTCATAGGGATACAGTAAACCTGAGGTGAAGCATCGGAAACTATAACTAGTGTCACAGGAATGGTTCAAAACATAGACAGTAAGAAGATTCAGTTTTCTTGTACTTAAGTCGGCATTGTGCCTTTTCTATTTCATTCCGATGCAATTTCTGTGTTTCATCGTCAATAAGAAGGTCAGAGGAATTCAATGAACCTGAAGTGAAGTATCGGAATCTATAACTAGTGTCACAGGAATGGTTCAAAACATAGACAGTAGGAAGAGTCAGTTTTCTTGTACTTAATTCGGCATTTGCCTTTTGTATTTAATTCCGATGATATTTCTGTGTTTCATCGACAATAAGATGGTCAGAGGGATACAGTAAACCTGAAGTGAAGCATCGGAATCTATAACTAGTGTCACAGGAAAGGTTCATAGCATAGACAGTAAGAAGAGTCAGTTTTCTTGTACTTAAGTCGGAATTGTGCCTTTTCTATTTAATTCCGATGCAATTTCTGTCTTTCATCGTCAATAAGAAGGTCCGAGGGATACAGTAAAAATGAAGTGATGCATCGGAATCTATAACTAGTGTCAAAGGAATGGTTCAAAACATAGACAGTAAGAAGAGTCAGTATTCTTGTACTTAAGTCGGCATTGTACTTTTTGTATGTAATTCCGATGCAATTTCTGTGTTTCATCGTCAATAAGTAGGTCAGAGGGATACAGTAAACCTGAAGTGAAGCATCGGAATCTATAACTAGTGTCACAGGAATGGTTGTAAACATAGACAGTAAGAAGAGTCAGTTTTCTTGTACTGAAGCTGGCATTGTGCCTTTTGTATTTCATTCCGTTGCAATTTCTGTGTTTCATCGTCAATAAGAAGGTCAGACGGATACAGTAAACCTGAGGTGAAGCATCGGAAACTATAACTAGTGTCACAGGAATGGTTCAAATCATAGACAGTAAGAAGAGTCAGTTTTCTTGCAATTAAGTCGGCATTGTGCCTTTTCTATTTCATTCCGATGCAATTTCTGTGTTTCATCGTCAATAAGAAGGTCAGAGGAATTCAGTAAACCTGAAGTGAAGCATCGGAATCTATAACAAGTGTCACAGGAATGGTTCAAACATAGACAGTAAGAAGACTCAGTTTTCTTTTCTTAAGTCGGCATTTGACTTTTGTATTTAATTCCGAAGATATTTCCGTGTTTCATCGACAATAAGATGGTCAGAGGGATACAGTAAACCTGAAGTGAAGCATCGGAATCTATAACTAGTGTCACAGAAATGGTTCAAAGCATAGACAGTAAGAAGAGTCAGTTTTCTTGTACTTAAGTCGGCATTGTGCCTTTTCTATTTAATTCAGATGCAATTTCTGTGTTTCATCGTCAATAAGAAGGTCCGAGGGATACAGAAAAAATGAAGTGATGCATCGGAATCTATAACTAGTGTCAAAGGAATGGTTCATAACATAGACAGTAAGAAGAGTCAGTATTCATGTACTTAAGTCGGCATTGTACTTTTTGTATTTAATTCCGATGCAATTTCTGTGTTTCATCGTTTATAAGAAGGTCAGAGGGATACAGTGAACCTGAAGTGAAGCATCGGAACCTATAACTAGTGTCACAGGAGAGGTTCAAAACATAGACAGTAAGAAGAGTCAGTTTTCTTGTACTTAAGTCGGCATGGTGACTTTTGTATTTAATTCCGATGCAATTTCTGTGTTTCATCGTCAATAAGAAGGTCAGAGGGATACAGTAAACCTGAAGTGAAGCATCGGAATCTATAACTAGTGTTACAGGAATGGTTCGAAACATAGACAGTAAGAAGAGTCAGTTTTCTTGTACTTAAGTCGGAATTGTGCCTTTTGTGTTTAATTCCGATGCAATATCTGCGTTTCATCGTCAATAGGAAGGTCAGAGGGATACAGTAAACCTGAAGTAAAGCATCGGAATCAATAACTAGTGTCACAGGAATGGTTCAAAACATATACTGTAAGAAGAGTCAGTTTTTTTGTACTTAAGTCGGCATTGTGCCTTTTGTATTTAGCTCCAATGCAATTTCTGTGTTACATCGTCAATAAGAAGGTCAGAGGGATACAGCAAACCTGAAGTGAAGCATCGGAATCTATAACTAGTGTCACGTGAATGATTCAAATCATAGTCAGTAAGAAGAGTCAGTTTTCTTGTACTTAAGACGGCATTGTGTCTTTTGTATTTAATTCCGATGCAATTTCTGTGTTTCATCGTCAATAAGTAGGTCAGAGGGATACAGTAAACCTGAAGTGAAGCATCGGAATCTATAACTAGTGTCACAGGAATGGTTGTAAACATAGACAGTAAGAAGAGTCAGTTTTCTTGTACTGAAGCTGGCATTGTGATTTTTGTATTTCATTCCGTTGCAATTTCTGTGTTTCATCGTCAATAAGAAGGTCAGAGGGATACAGTAAACCTGAGGTGAAGCATCGGAAACTATAACTAGTGTCACAGGAATGGTTCAAATCATAGACAGTAAGAAGAGTCAGTTTTCTTGCACTTAAGTCGGCATTGTGCCTTTTCTATTTCATTCCGATGCAATTTCTGTGTTTCATCGTCAAGAAGAAGGTCAGAGGAATTCAGTAAACCTCAAGTGAAGCATCGGAATCTATAACAAGTGTCACAGGAATGGTTCAAAACATAGACAGTAAGAAGACTCAGTTTTCTTTTACTTAAGTCGGCATTTGCCTTTTGTATTTAATTCCGAAGATATTTCTGTGTTTCATCGACAATAAGATGGTCACAGGGATACAGTAAACCTGAAGTGAAGCATCGGAATCTATAACTAGTGTCACAGGAATGGTTCAAAGCATAGACAGTAAGAAGAGTCAGTTTTCTTGTACTTAAGTCGGCATTGTGCCTTTTCTATTTAATTCAGATGCAATTTCTGTGTTTCATCGTCAATAAGAAGGTCCGAGGGATACAGTAAAAATGAAGTGATGCATCGGAATCTATAACTAGTGTCAAAGGAATGGTTCATAACACAGACAGTAAGAAGAGTCAGTATTCATGTACTTAAGTCGGCATTGTACTTTTTGTATTTAATTCCGATGCAATTTCTGTGTTTCATCGTCTATAAGAAGGTCAGAGGGATACAGTGAACCTGAAGTGAAGCATCGGAACCTATAACTAGTGTCACAGGAAAGGTTCAAAACATAGACAGTAAGAAGAGTCAGTTTTCTTGTACTTAAGTCGGCATGGTGACTTTTGTATTTAATTCCGAAGCAATTTCTGTGTTTCATCGTCAATAAGAAGGTCAGAGGGATACAGTAAACCTGAAGTGAAGCAACGGAATCTATAACTTGTGTTACAGGAATGGTTCGAAACAAAGACAGTAAGAAGAGTCAGTTTTCTTGTACTTAAGTCGGCATTGTGCCTTTTGTTTTAATTACGATGCAATTTCTGTGTTACATCGTCAATAAGAAGGTCAGAGGGATACAGCAAACCTGAAGTGAAGCATCGGAATCTTTAACTAGTGTCACATGAATGGTTCAAATCATAGTCAGTAATAAGAGTCAGTTTTCTTGTACTTATGTCGGCATTGTGCCTTTTGTATTTAATTCCGATGCAATTTCTGTGTTTCATCGTCAATAAGTAGGTCAGAGGGATACAGTAAACCTGAAGTGAAGCATCGGAATCTATAACTAGTGTCACAGGAATGGTACAAAACACAGACAGTAAGAAGAGTCAGTTTTCTTGTACTTAAGTCGGCATTGTGCCTTTTTTATTTAATTCCGATGCAATTTCTGTTTTTCATCGTCAATAAGTAGGTCAGAGGGATACAGTAAACCTGAAGTGAAGCATCGGAATCTATAACTAGTGTCACGGGAATGGTTCAATACATAGACAGTAAGAAGAGTCAGTTTTCTTGTACTTATGTCGGCATTGTGCCTTTTGTTTTTAATTCCGATGCAATTTCTGTGTTACATCGTCAATAAGAAGGTCAGAGGGATACAGCAAACCTGAAGTGAAGCATCGGAATCTATAACTAGTGTCACATGAATGATTCAAATCATAGTCAGTAAGAAGAGTCAGTTTTCTTGTACTTAAGTCGGCATTGTGCCTTTTGTATTTAATTCCGATGCAATTTCTGTGTTTCATCGTCAATAAGTAGGTCAGAGGGATACAGTAAACCTGAAGTGAAGCATCGGAATCTATAACTAGTGTCACAGGAATGGTTGTAAACATAGACAGTAAGAAGAGTCAGTTTTCTTGTACTGAAGCTGGCATTGTGCCTTTTGTATTTCATTCCGTTGCAATTTCTGTGTTTAATCGTCAATAAGAAGGTCAGAGGGATACAGTAAACCTGAGGTGAAGCATCGGAAACTATAACTAGTGTCACAGGAAGGGTTCAAATCATAGACAGTAAGAAGAGTCAGTTTTCTTGCACTTAAGTCTTCATTGTGCCTTTTCTATTCCATTCCGATGCAATTTCTGTGTTTCATCGTCAACAGGAAGGTCAGAGGAATTCAGTAAACCTGAAGTGAAGCATCGGAATCTATTACAAGTGTCACAGGAATTTTTCAAAACATAGACAGTAAGAAGACTCAGTTTTCTTTTACTTAAGTCGGCATTTGCCTTTTGTATTTAATTCCGAAGATATTTCTGTGTTTCATCGACAATAAGATGGGCAGAGGGATACAGTAAACCTGAAGTGAAGCATCGAAATCTATAACTAGTGTCACAGGAATGGTTCAAAGCATAACAGTAAGAAGAGTCAGTTTTCTTGTACTTAAGTCGGCATTGTGCCTTTTTTATTTAATTCCGATGCAATTTCTGTGTTTCATCGTCAATAAGAAGGTCCGAGGGATACAGTAAAAATGAAGTGATGCATCGGAATCTATAACTAGTGTCAAAGGAATGGTTCATAACATAGACAGTAAGAAGAGTCAGTATTCATGTACTTAAGTCGGCATTGTATATTTTGTATTTAATTCAGATGCAATTTCTGTGTTTCATCGTCTATAAGAAGGTCAGAGGGATACAGTGAACCTGAAGTGTAGCATCGGAACCTATAACTAGTGTCACAGGAAAGGTTCAAAACATAGACAGTAAGAAGAGACAGTTTTCTAGTACTTAAGCCGGCATGGTGACTTTTGTATTTAATTGCGATGCAATTTCAGTGTTTCATCGTCAATAAGAAGGTCAGAGGGATACAGTAAACCTGAAGTGAAGCAACGGAATCTATAACTTGTGTTACAGGAATGGTTCGAAACAAAGACAGTAAGAAGAGTCAGTTTTCTTGTACTTAAGTCGGCATTGTGCCTTTTGTATTTAATTACGATGCAATTTCTGTGTTACATCGTCAATAAGATGGTCAGAGGGATACAGCAAACCTGAAGTGAAGCATCGGAATCTTTAACTAGTGTCACATGAATGGTTCAAATCATAGTCAGTAATAAGAGTCAGTTATCTTGTACTTATGTCGGCACTGTGCCTTTTGTATTTAATTCCGATGCAATTTCTGTGTTTCATCGTCAATAAGTAGGTCAGAGGGATACAGTAAACCTGAAGTGAAGTATCGGAATCTATAACTAGTGTCACAGGAATGGTACAAAACACAGACAGTAAGAAGAGTCGTTTTCTTGTACTTAAGTCGGCATTGTGCCTTTTTTATTTAATTCCGATGCAATTTCTGTGTTTCATCGTCAATAAGTGGGTCAGAGGGATACAGTAAACTTGAAGTGAAGCATCGGAATCTATAACTAGTGTCACAGTAATGGTTCAAAACATAGACAGTAAGAAGAGTCAGTTTTCTTGTACTTATGTCGGCATTGTGCCTTTTGTTTTTAATTCCGATGCAATTTCTGTGTTTCATCGTCTATTAGAAGGTCAGAGGGATACAGTAAACCTGAAGTGAAGCATCGGAATCTATAACAAGTGTCACAGGAATGGTTCAATACATAGACAGTAAGAAGACTCAGTTTTCTTGTACTTAAGTCAGCATTGTGCTTTTTATATTTAATTCCGATGCAATTTCTGTGTTTCAACGCCAATAAGAAGGTCAGAGGGATACAGTAAAGCCGAAGTGAAGCGTCGGAATCTATAACTAGTGTCACAGGAATGGTTCATAACTTAGACAGTTAGAAGAGTCAGTTTTCGTGTATTTAAGTCGGCATTGTGCCCTTTGTAATTAATTCCGATGAAATTTCTGTGTTTCATCGACTATAAGAAGGTCAGAGGGATACAGTAAACCTGAAGTGAAGCATCGGAATCTATAACTAGTGTCACAGGAATGGTTCAAAACATAGACAGTAAGAAGAGTCAGTTTTCTTGTACCTAAGTCGGCATTGTGCCTTTTGTATTTAATTCCGTTGCAATATCTGTGTTTTATCGTCAATAAGAAGGTCAGAGGGATACAATAAACCTGAGGTGAAGCATCGGAATCTATAACTAGTGTCACAGGAATGGTTCAAAGCATAGACAGGAAGAAGAGTCAGTTTTCTTGTACTTAAGTCGGCATTGTGCTTTTGTATTTAATTCCGATGCCATTTCTGTGTTTCATCGCCAATAAGTAGGTCAGAGGGATACAGTAAACCTGAAGTGAAGCATCGGAATCTATAACTAGTATCACAGGAATGGTTTCATTATAGACAGTAAGAAGAGTCAGTTTTCTTGTACTTAAGTCGGCATTGTGCCTTTTGTATTTAATTCCGATCAAATTTCTGTGTTTCATCGTCAATAAGAAGGTCAGAGAGATACAGTAAAACTGAAGTGAAGCATCAGAATCTATAACTAGTGTCACATGAATGGTTTAAACATAGACAGTAAGAAGAGTCAGTTTTCTTGTACATAAGTCGGCATTGCGCCTTTTGTATTTAATTCTGAAGCAATATCTGTGTTTCATCGTCAATAAGAAGGTCAGAGGGATACAGTAAACCTGAAGTGAAGCATCGGAAGCTAAAACTAGTGTCACATGAATGGTTCAAAGCATAGACAGCAAGAAGAGTCATTTTTCTTGTACTTAAGTCAGCATTGTACCTTTTGTATTTAATTCCGATGCAATTTCTGTGTTTCATCGTCAATAAGAAGGTAAGAGGGATACAGTAAACCAGAATTGAAGCATCGGAATCTATATCTATTGACACAAGAATCGTTCAAACATAGAGAGAAAGAAGAGTTAGTTTTCTTGTACTTAAGTCTGCATTGTGCCTTTTGTGTATAATTCCGACGCAATATCTGTGTTTCATCTTCAATATTAAGGTCAGAGGGATACAGTAAATCTGAAGTGAAGCATCGGAATCTATAACTAGTGTCACAGGAATGGTTAAAAATATACAGTAAGAAGAGTCAGTTTTCTTTTACTTAAGTCGGCCGTGTGCCTTTTGTATTTAATTCCGATGCAATTTCTGTGTTTCATCGTCAATAAGAAGGTAAGAGGGATACAGTAAACCTGAAGTGAAGCATCGGAATCTATAACTTATGTCACATGAATGGTTCAGACATAGACTGTAAGAAGAGTCAGTTTTCTTGTACTTAAGTCGGCATTGTGCCTTTTGTATTGAATTCCGATGCAATTTCTGTGTTTCATCGTCAATAAGAAGGTCAGAGGGATACAGAAAACCTGAAGTGAAGCATCGGTATCTATAACTAGTGTCACACGTATGGTTCAAAACATAGACTGTAAGAAGAGTCAGTATTCTTGTACTTATGTCGGCATTGTGCCTTTTTTATTTAATTCCGATGCAATTTCTGTGTTTCATCGTCAATAAAAAGGTAAGAGTGATACAGTAAACCTGAAGTGAAGCATCGGAAGCTATAACTAGTGTCACATGAATGGTTCAAAGCATAGACAGTAAGAAGAGTCAGTTTTCTTTCACTTAAGTCGTCATTTTGCCTCTTGTATTAAATTCCGAAGCAATTTCTGTGTTTCATCAATAATAAGAAGGTCAGAGGGATACAGTATACCTGAAGTGAAGCTTCGGAATCTAAAACTAGTGTCACAGGAATGGTTCAAATCTTAGACAGTAAGAAGAGTCAGTTTTCTTGTACTTAAGTCGGCATTCTGCCTTTTGTATTTTATTCCGAAGCAATTTCTGTGTTTCATCGTCAATAAGAAGTTCAGAGGGATTAAGTAAACCTGGAGTAAAGCATCGGAATCTATAACTAGTGTCACATGAATGCTTCAAAACATGGACAGTAAGAAGAGTCAGTTTTCTTGTACTTAAGTCGGCATTGTGCCTTTTGTATTTAATCCGATGCAATTTCTGTGTTTCATCGTCAATAAGAAGGTCAGAGGGATTCGGTAAACCTGATGTGAAGCATCGGAATCTATAACTAGTGTCACAGGAATAGTTCAAAACATAGACAGTTAGAAGTGTCAGTTTTCTTGTACTTAAAACGGCATTGTGCCTTTTGTATTTAATTCCGATGGAATTTCTGTGTTTCATCGTCAATAAGAAGGTCCGAGGGATACAGTAAACCTGCAGTGAAGCATCGGAATCTATAACTAGTGTCACATGAATGGTTCAAAACATAGATAGTAACAAGTGTCAGTTTTCTTGCACTTAGATTCGGCATTGTGCCTTTTGTTTTTAATTCCGATGCAATTTCTGTGTTCCATCGTCAATAAGAAGGTCAGAGGTATACAGTAAACCTGAAGTGAAGCATCGGAATCGATAACTAGTGTCACAGGAATGGTTCAAAACATAGACAGTAAGAAGAGTCAGTTTTCTTTTACTTAAGTCGGCATTGTGCCTTTTGTATTTAATTCCGATGCAATTTCTGTATTTCATCATCAATAAGAAGGTCAGAGGGATACAGCAATCCTGAAGTGAAGCATCGGAATCTATAACTAGTGTCACAGGAATGGTTCATAACATAGACAGTAAGAAGAGACAGTTTTCTTGTACTTAAGTCAGCATTGTGGCTTTTGATTTGATTCCGATGCAATTTCTGTGTTTCATCGTCAATAAGAAAGTCAGAGGGATACAGTAAACCTGAGGTGAAGCATCGGAATCTATAACTAGTATCACAGGAATGGTTCAAAACATAGACAGTAAGAAGAGTCAGTTTTCTTGTACTTAAGTCGGCATTGTGCCTTTTGTATTTAATTCCGATGCAATTTCTGTGTTTGAGCGTCAATAAGAAGGTCAGAGGCATACAGTAAACCTGAAGTGAAGCACCGGAATCTATAAGTAGTGTCACAGAAATGGTTCAATAAATAGACAGTAAGAAGAGTCAGTTTTCTTGTACTTAAATCGGCATTGTGCCTTTTGTATTTAATTCCAATGCAATTTCAGTGTTTCATCGTCAATAAGAAGGTCAGAGGGATACATTGACCCTGAAGTGAAGCATCGGAATCTATAACTAGTGGCACAGGAATGGTTTAAAACATAGACAGTAAGAAGGGTCAGTTTTCTTGTACTTAAGTGAGCATTGTGCATTTTGTATTTAATTCCGATGCAATTTCTGTGTTTCATCGTCAATAAGAAGGTCAGAGGGATACAGTAAACCTGAAGTAAAACATCGGAATCTATAACTAGTGTCACAGGAATGGTTCAAAACATAGACAGTAAGAAGAGTCAGTTTTCTTGTACCTATGTTGACATTGTGCCTTTTGTATTTAATTCCGATGCAATTTCTGTGTTTCATCGTCAATAAGAAGGACAGAGGGATAATGTAAACCTGAAGTGAAGCATCGGAATCTACAAAAAGTGTCACATGAATGGTTCAAAACATAGACAGTAAGAAGAGTCAGTTTTCTTGTACTTAAGTCGGCATTGTGCCTTTTCTATTTAACTCCGATGTAATTTCTGTGTTTCATCGTCAATAAGAAGGTCAGAGGGATACAGTAAACCTGAAGTGAAGCATCGGAATCTATAACTAGTGTCAAAGGAATAGTTCAAATCATAGACAGTAAGAAGAGTCAGTTTTCTTGTACTTAAGTCGGCATTGTGCCTTTTTTATTTAATTCCGATGCAATTTCTGTGCTTCATCGTCAATAAGAAGGTCAGAGGGATACAGTAAACTGGAAGTGAAGTATCGGAATCTATAACTAGTGTCACAGGAATGGTTCAAAACATAGACAGTAAGAAGAGTCAGTTATCTTGTACTTAAGTCGGTATTGTGCCTTTTGTAATTCATTCCGATGCAATTGCTGTGTTTCATCGTCAATAAGAAGGTCAGTGGGATACAATAAACCGGAAGTGAAGCATCGGAATCTATAACTAGTGTCACAGGAACGTTTCAAAACATAGACTGTAAGCTGAGCCAGTCTTCTTGAACTTCAGTCGGCATTGTGCCTTTTGTATTTAATTCCGAAGCAATTTCTGTGTTTCATCCTCAATAAGAAGGTCAGAGGGATACAGTAAACCTGAAGTGAAGCATCGGAATCTATAACTAGTGTCACATGAATGGTTCAAAACATGGACAGGAAGAAGAATCAGTTTTCTTGTACTTAAGTCGGCATGGTGCCTTTTCTATCTTATTCCGATGCAATTTCTTTGTTTCATCGTCAATAAGAAGGTCAGAGGGATACAGTAAACCTGAAGTGAAGCATTGGAAACTATAACTCGTGTCACGGGAATGGTTCAAAACATAGACAGTAAGAAGTGCCAGTCTTCTTGTACTTGAGTCGGCATTGTGCCTTTTGAATTTAATTCCGATGCAATTTCTGTATTTCATCGTCAATAAGAAGGTCAGAGGGATACAGTAATCCTGAAGTGAAGCATCGGAATCTAAAACCGGTCTCACAGGAAAGTTTCAAAACATAGACAGTAAGCAGAGCCAGTCTTCTTGTACTTGAGTCGGCATTGTGCCTTTTGTATTTAATTCCGATGCCATTTCTGTGTTTCATCGTCAATAAGAAGGTCAGAGGGATACAGTAATCCTGAAGTGAAGCATCGGAATCTAAAACCGGTCTCACAGGAAAGTTTCAAAACATAGACAGTAAGCAGAGCCAGTCTTCTTGTACTTAAGTCGGCATTGTGCCTTTTGTATTTCATTCCGATGCAATTTCTATGTTTCATCGTCAACAAGAAGGTCAGAAGGATACAGTATCCTGAAGTGAAGCATCGGTATCTATAACTAGTGCCACATGAATGGTTTAAATCATAACCAGAAAGAAGAGTCAGTTTTCTTGTACTTAAGTCGGCATTGTGCCATTTGTATTTAATTCCGATGCAATATCTGTGTTTCATCGTCAATAAGAAGGTCAGAGGGATACAGTAAACCTGAAGTGAAGCATCGGAATCCATAACTAGTGTCACAGGAATGGTTCAAAACATAGACAGTAAGAAGATTCAGTTTTCTTCTACTTAAGTCGTCATTGTGCCTTTTGTATTTCATTCCGATGCAATTTCTGTGTTTCATCGTCAATAAGAAGGTCAGAGGGATACAGTGACCCTGAATTGAAGCATCGGAATCTATAACTAGTGTCACAGGAATGGTTCAAAACATAGAAAGTAAGAAGAGTCAGTTTTCTTGTACTTAAGTCAGCATTGTGCCTCTTGTATTTAATTCCGATGCAATTTCTGTGTTTCATCGTCAATAAGAAGGACAGAGGGATAAAGTAAACCTGAAGTGAAGCATCGGAATCTATAAAAAGTGTCAAAGGAATAGTTCAAATCATAGACAGTAAGAAGAGTCAGTTTTCTTGTACCTAAGTCGGCATTGTGCCTTTTCTATTTAATTCCGATGCAATTTCTGTGCTTCATCGTCAATAAGAAGGTCAGAGGGATACAGTAAACTGCAAGTGAAGTATCGGAATCTATAACTAGTGTCACAGGAATGGTTCAAAACATAGACAGTAAGAAGAGTCAGTTCTCTTGTACTTAAGTCGGCATTGTGCTTTTGTATTTAATTCTGATGCAATTTCTGTGTTTCATCGTCAATAAGAAGGTCAGAGGGAAACAGTAAAACTGAAGTGAAGCATCGGAATCTATAACTAGTGTCACATGAATGGTTCAAAACTTAGACAGAAAGAAGAGTCAGTTTTCTAGTACTTTAGTCGGCATTGTGCCATTTGTATTTAATTCCGATGCCATATCTGTGTTTCATCGTCAATAAGAAGGTCAGACGCATACAGTAAACCTGAAGTGAAGCATCGGAATCTATAACTAGTGTCACAGGAATGGTTGAAAACATAGACAGTAAAAAGAGTCAATTTTCTTGTACTTAAGTCGGCATTGTGCCCTTTGTATTTAATTCCGATGCAATTTCTGTGTTTCATCGTCAATAAGAAGGTCAGAGTAATACAGTAAACCTAAAGTGAAGCATCGGAAACTATAACAAGTGTCACAGGAATGGTTCAAAACATAGACAGTAAGAAGAGTCAGTTTTCTTGTACTGAAGTCGGCATTGTGTCTTTACTATTAAATTCCGATGTAATTTCTGTGTTTCATCGGCAATAAGAAGGTCAGAGGGATACAGTAAACCTGAAGTGAAGCATCGGAATCTATAACTAGTGTCACAGGAATGGTACAAAACATAGATAGTAAGAAGAGTCAGTTTTCTTGCACTTAAGTCGGCATTGTGCCTTTTGAATTTAATTCCGATACAATTTCTGTGTTTCATCGTCAATTAGAATGTCAGAGGGATACAGTAAATCTGAAGTGAAGTATCGGAACCTATAACTAGTGTCACAGGAATGGTTCAAAGCATAGACAGTAAGAAGAGTCAGTTTTCTTGTGCTTAAGTCGGCATCGTGCCTTTTGTATTTAATTCCAATGCAATTTCTGGGTTTCATCGTCATTAAGAAGGTCAGAGGGATACAGTAACCTGAAGTGAAGCATCGGTATCTATAACTAGTGTCACATGAATGGTTCAGAACATAGACAGAAAGAAGAGTCAGTTTTCTTGTACTTAAGTCGGCATTGTGCCTTTTGTATTTAATTCCGATGCAATATCTGTGTTTCATCGTCAATAGGAAGGTCAGAGGGATACAGTAAACCAGAAGTGAAGCATCGGAATCTATAACTAGTGTCACAGGAATGGTTCAAAACATAGACAGTAAGAAGAGTCAGTTTTCTTCTACTTAAGTCGTCATTGTGCCTCTTGTATTTCTTTCCGATGCAATTTCTATGTTTCATCGTCAATAAGAAGGTCAGAGGGATACAGTGAACCTGAAGTGAAGCATCGGAATCTATAACTAGTGTCACAGGAATGGTTCAAAACATAGACAGTAAGAAGAGCCAGTCTTCTTGTACTTGAGTCGGCATTGGGCCTTTTGTATTTCATTCCAATACAATTTCTGTGTTTCAACGTCAATAAGAAGGTCAGAGGGATACAGTAAACATGAAGTGAAGCATCGGAATCTAAAACCGGTCTCACAGGAAAGTTTCAAAACATAGACAGTAAGCAGAGCCAGTCTTCTTGTACTTGAGTCGGCATTGTGCCTTTTGTATTTAATTCCGATGCAATTTCTGTGTTTCATCGTCAATAAGAAGGTCAGAGGGATACAGTAAACCTGAAGCGAAGCATCGGAATCTATAACTAGTGTCACATGATGGTTCAAAACATAGACAGAAAGACGAGTCAGTTTTCTTGTACTTAAGTCGGCATTGTGCCTTTTGTATTTAATTCCGATGCAATTTCTGTGTTTCATCGTCAATATGAAGGTCCGAGGGATACAGTAAACCTGAAGTGAAGCATCGCAATCTATAACTAGTGTCACAGGAATAGTTCAAAACATAGACAGTAAGAAGAGTCAGTTCTCTTGTACTTAAGTCGGCATTGTGCTTTTGTATTTAATTCCGATGCAATTCCTGTGTTTCATCGTTAATAAGAAGGTCAGAGGGATACAGTAAAACTGAAGTGAAGCATCGGAATCTATAACTAGTGTCCCATGAATGGTTCAAATCTTAGAAAGGAAGAAGAGTCAGTTTTCTTGTACTTAAGTCGGCATTGTGCCTTTTGTATTTAATTCCGATGCAATATCTGTGTTTCATCGTCAATAAGAATGTCAGAGGGATACAGTAAACCTAAAGTGATGCATCGGAATCTATAACTAGTGTCACTGGAATGGTTCAAAACATAGACAGTAACAAGAGTCAATTTTCTTGTACTGAAGTCGGCATTGTGTATTTTCTATTAAGTTTGATGCAATTTCTGTGTTTCATCGTCAATAAGAAGGTCAGAGGGATACAGTAAACCTGAAGTGAAGCATCGGAATCTATAACTAGTGTCCCATGAATGGTTCAAATCTTAGAAAGGAAGAAGAGTCAGTTTTCTTGTGCTTAAGTCGGCATTGTGCCTTTTGTATTTAATTCCGATGCAATTTCTGTGTTTCATCGTCAATAAGAAGGTCAGAGGGATACAGTATCCTGAAGTGAAGCATCGGTATCTATTACTAGTGCCACATGAATGGTTTAAATCATAACCAGAAAGAAGAGTCAGTTTCCTTGTACTTAAGTCGGCATTGTGCATTTTGTATTTAATTCGGATGCAATATCTTTGTTTCATCGTCAATAAGAAGGTCAGAGGGATACAGTAAACCTGAAGTGAAGCATCGGAATCTATAACTACTGTCACAGCAGTGGTTCAAACCATAGATAGTAAGAAGAATCATGTTTCTTGTACTTATGTCGGCATTGTGCATTTTCTATTTTATTCCGATGCAATTTCTGTGTTTTATCGTCAATAAGAAGGTCAGAGGGATAGAGTAAACCTGAAGTGAACCATCGGAATCTATAAGTAGTGTCACAGGAATGGTTCAAAACATAGACAGTAAGAAGAGTCAGTTTTCTTCTACTTAAGTCGTCATTGTGCCTCTTGTATTTCATTCCGATGCAATTTCTGTGTTTCATCGTCAACAAGATGGTCAGAGGGATACAGTGACCTGAAGTGAAGCGACGGAATCTATAACTAGTGTCACATGAATTGTTCAAAACTTAGACCGAGAGAAGAGTCAGTTTTCTTGTACTTAAGTCGGCATTGTGAATTTTGTATTTAATTCAGATGCAATTTCTGTGTTTGATCGTCAATAAGAAGGTCAGAGGCATACAGTAAACCTGAAGCATCGGAATCTATAACTAGTGTCACAGGAATGGTTCAAAACATAGACAGTAAGAAGAGTAACTTTTCTTGTACTTAAGTCGGCGTTGTGCCTTTTGTATTTAATTCCGATGCAATTTCTGTGTTTCATCGTCAATAAGAAGGTCAGAGGGATACTGTAAACCTAAAGTGAAGCATCGGAATCTATAACTAGTGTCACAGGAATGGTTCAAAACATAGACAGTAAGAAGAGTCAGTTTTCTTGTACTTAAGTCGGCATTGTGCCTTTTCTATTAAATTCCGATGTAATTTCTGTGTTTCATCGTCAATAAGAAGGTCAGAGGGATACAGTAAACCTGAAGGGAAGCATCGGAAACTATAACTAGTGTCACAGGAATGGTTCAAAACATAGACAGTAAGAAGAGCCAGTCTTCTTGTACTTGAGTCGGCATTGGGCCTTTTGTATTTCATTCCAATACAATTTCTGTGTTTCAACGTCAATAAGAGGGTCAGAGGGATACAGCAAACATGAAGTGAAGCATCGGAAACTATAACTAGTGTCACAGGAATGGTTCAAAACGTAGACAGTAAGAAGTGTCAGTTTTCTTGTGCTTAAGTCGGCATTGTGCCTTTTGTATTTAATTCCGATGCAATTTCTGTGTTTCATCGTCAATAAAAAGGTCAGAGGGATACAGTAATCCTGAAGTGAAGCATCGGAATCTAAAACCGGTCTCACAGGAAAGTTTCAAAACATAGACAGTAAGCAGAGCCAGTCTTCTTGTACTTGAGTCGGCATTGTGCCTTTTGTATTTAATTCCGATGCAATTTCTGTGTTTCATCGTCAATAAGAAGGTCAGAGGGATACAGTAAACCTGAAGCGAAGCATCGGAATCTATAACTAGTGTCACATGATGGTTCAAAACATAGACAGAAAGACGAGTCAGTTTTCTTGTACTTAAGTCGGCATTGTGCCTTTTGTATTTAATTCCGATGCAATTTCTGTGTTTCATCGTCAATATGAAGGTCCGAGGGATACAGTAAACCTGAAGTGAAGCATCGCAATCTATAACTAGTGTCACAGGAATAGTTCAAAACATAGACAGTAAGAAGAGTCAGTTCTCTTGTACTTAAGTCGGCATTGTGCTTTTGTATTTAATTCCGATGCAATTCCTGTGTTTCATCGTTAATAAGAAGGTCAGAGGGATACAGTAAAACTGAAGTGAAGCATCGGAATCTATAACTAGTGTCCCATGAATGGTTCAAATCTTAGAAAGGAAGAAGAGTCAGTTTTCTTGTACTTAAGTCGGCATTGTGCCTTTTGTATTTAATTCCGATGCAATATCTGTGTTTCATCGTCAATAAGAATGTCAGAGGGATACAGTAAACCTAAAGTGATGCATCGGAATCTATAACTAGTGTCACTGGAATGGTTCAAAACATAGACAGTAACAAGAGTCAATTTTCTTGTACTGAAGTCGGCATTGTGTATTTTCTATTAAGTTTGATGCAATTTCTGTGTTTCATCGTCAATAAGAAGGTCAGAGGGATACAGTAAACCTGAAGTGAAGCATCGGAATCTATAACTAGTGTCCCATGAATGGTTCAAATCTTAGAAAGGAAGAAGAGTCAGTTTTCTTGTGCTTAAGTCGGCATTGTGCCTTTTGTATTTAATTCCGATGCAATTTCTGTGTTTCATCGTCAATAAGAAGGTCAGAGGGATACAGTATCCTGAAGTGAAGCATCGGTATCTATTACTAGTGCCACATGAATGGTTTAAATCATAACCAGAAAGAAGAGTCAGTTTCCTTGTACTTAAGTCGGCATTGTGCATTTTGTATTTAATTCGGATGCAATATCTTTGTTTCATCGTCAATAAGAAGGTCAGAGGGATACAGTAAACCTGAAGTGAAGCATCGGAATCTATAACTACTGTCACAGCAGTGGTTCAAACCATAGATAGTAAGAAGAATCATGTTTCTTGTACTTATGTCGGCATTGTGCATTTTCTATTTTATTCCGATGCAATTTCTGTGTTTTATCGTCAATAAGAAGGTCAGAGGGATAGAGTAAACCTGAAGTGAACCATCGGAATCTATAAGTAGTGTCACAGGAATGGTTCAAAACATAGACAGTAAGAAGAGTCAGTTTTCTTCTACTTAAGTCGTCATTGTGCCTCTTGTATTTCATTCCGATGCAATTTCTGTGTTTCATCGTCAACAAGATGGTCAGAGGGATACAGTGACCTGAAGTGAAGCGACGGAATCTATAACTAGTGTCACATGAATTGTTCAAAACTTAGACCGAGAGAAGAGTCAGTTTTCTTGTACTTAAGTCGGCATTGTGCCTTTTGTATTTAATTCAGATGCAATTTCTGTGTTTGATCGTCAATAAGAAGGTCAGAGGCATACAGTAAACCTGAAGCATCGGAATCTATAACTAGTGTCACAGGAATGGTTCAAAACATAGACAGTAAGAAGAGTAACTTTTCTTGTACTTAAGTCGGCGTTGTGCCTTTTGTATTTAATTCCGATGCAATTTCTGTGTTTCATCGTCAATAAGAAGGTCAGAGGGATACTGTAAACCTAAAGTGAAGCATCGGAATCTATAACTAGTGTCACAGGAATGGTTCAAAACATAGACAGTAAGAAGAGTCAGTTTTCTTGTACTTAAGTCGGCATTGTGCCTTTTCTATTAAATTCCGATGTAATTTCTGTGTTTCATCGTCAATAAGAAGGTCAGAGGGATACAGTAAACCTGAAGGGAAGCATCGGAAACTATAACTAGTGTCACAGGAATGGTTCAAAACATAGACAGTAAGAAGAGCCAGTCTTCTTGTACTTGAGTCGGCATTGGGCCGTTTGTATTTCATTCCAATACAATTTCTGTGTTTCAACGTCAATAAGAGGGTCAGAGGGATACAGCAAACATGAAGTGAAGCATCGGAAACTATAACTAGTGTCACAGGAATGGTTCAAAACGTAGACAGTAAGAAGTGTCAGTTTTCTTGTGCTTAAGTCGGCATTGTGCCTTTTGTATTTAATTCCGATGCAATTTCTGTGTTTCATCGTCAATAAAAAGGTCAGAGGGATACAGTAATCCTGAAGTGAAGCATCGGAATCTAAAACCGGTCTCACAGGAAAGTTTCAAAACATAGACAGTAAGCAGAGCCAGTCTTCTTGTACTTGAGTCGGCATTGTGCCTTTTGTATTTAATTCCGATGCAATATCTCTGTTTCATCGTCAATAAGAAGGTCCGAGGGATACAGTAAACCTGAAGTGAAGCATCGCAATCTATAACTAGTGTCACAGGAATAGTTCAAAACATAGACCGTAAGAAGAGTCAGTTCTCTTGTACTTAAGTCGGCATTGTGCTTTTGTATTTAATTCCGATGCAATTTCTGTGTTTCATCGTCAATAAGAAGGTCAGAGGGATACAGTAAAACTGAAGTGAAGCATCGGAATCTATAACTAGTGTCCCATGAATGGTTCAAAACTTAGACAGAAAGAAGAGTCAGTTTCCTTGTACTTAAGTCGGCATTGTGCCTTTTGTATTTAATTCAGATGCAATATCTGTGTTTCATCGTCAATAAGAATGTCAGAGGGATACAGTAAACCTAAAGTGAAGCATCGGAATCTATAACTAGTGTCACTGGAATGGTTCAAATCATAGACAGTAAGAAGAGTCAGTTTTCTTGTACTGAAGTCGGCATTGTGTCTTTTCTATTAAGTTTGATGCAATTTCTGTGTTTCATCGTCAATAAGAAGGTCAGAGGGATACAGTGAACCTGAAGTGAAGCATCGGAATCTATAACTAGTGTCACATGAATGGTTCAAAGCATAGACAGTAAGAAGAGTCAGTTTTCTTCTACTTAAGTCGTCATTGTGCCTCTTGTATTTCATTCCGATGCAATTTCTGTGTTTCATCGTCAACAAGAAGGTCAGAGGGATGCAGTGACCTGAAGTGAAGCATCGGAATCTATAACTAGTGGCTCAGGAATGGTTCAAAACATAGACAGTAGGAAGAGTCAGTTTTCTTGTACTTAAGTCGGCATTGTGCCTTTTCTATTAAATTCCGATGTAATTTCTGTGTTTCATCGTCAATAAGAAGGTCAGAGGGATACAGTAAACCTGAAGTGAAGCATCAGAAACTATAACTAGTGTCTCAGTAATGGTTCAAAGCATAGACAGTAAGAAGAGCCAGTCTTCTAGTACTTGAGTCGGCATTGTGCATTTTGTATTTAATTCCGATACAATTTCTGTGTTTCATCGTCAATAAGAAGGTCAGGGCGATACAGTAAACATGAAGTGAAACATCGGAATCAATAACTAGTGTCACAAGAATGGTTCAAAACATAGACAGTAAGAAGAGTCAGTTTTCTTGTGCTTAAGTCGGCATTGTGCTTTTGTATTTAATTCCGATGCAATTTCTGTGTTTCATCGTCAATAAGAAGGTCAGAGGGATACAGTAAACTTGAAGTGAGGCATCGGAATCTATAACTAGTGTCACAGGAATGGTTCAAGACAAAGACAGTAGGAAGACCCAGTCCTCTTGTACTTGAGTCGGCATTGTGCCTTTTGTATTTAATTCCGATGCAATTTCTGTAATTCATCGTCAATAAGAAGGTCAGTGGGATACAGTAACCTGAAGTGAAGCATCGGTATCTATAACTAGTGTCACATGAATAGTTCAAAACATAGACAGAAAGAAGAGTTAGTTTTCTTGTACTTAAGTCGGCATTGTGCCTTTTGTATTTAATTCCGATGCAATATCTGTGTTTCATCGTCAATAAGAAGGTCAGAGGGATACAGTAAACCTGAAGTGAAGCATCGGAATCTATAACTACTGTCACAGCAATGGTTCAAAACATAGATAGTAAGAAGAATCATTTTTCTTGTGCTTAAGTCGGCATTGTGCCTTTTCTATTTTATTCCGATGCAATTTCTGTGTTTTATCGTCAATAAGAGGGTCAGAGGGATAGAGTAAACCTGAAGTGAACCATCGGAATCTATAACTAGTGTCACAGGAATGGTTCAAAACGTAGACACTAAGAAGAGTCAGTTTTCTTCTACTTAAGTCGTCATTGTGCCTCTTGTATTTCATTCCGATGCAATTTCTGTGTTTCATCGTCAATAAGAATGTCAGAGGGATACAGTGAACCTGAAGTGAAGCATCGGAATCTATAAGTAGTGTCACAGGAATGGTTCAAAACATAGACAGTAAGAAGAGTCAGTTTTCTTCTACTTAAGTCGTCATTGTGCCTCTTGTATTTCATTCCGATGCAATTTCTGTGTTTCATCGTCAACAAGAAGGTCAGAGGGATACAGTGACCTGAAGTGAAGCATCGGAATCTATAACTAGTGTCACATGAATTGTTCAAAACTTAGACAGAGAGAAGAGTCAGTTTTCTTGTACTTAAGTCGGCATTGTGCCTTTTGTTTTTAATTCCGATGCAATTTCTGTGTTTGATCGTCAATAAGAAGGTCAGAGGCATACAGTAAACCTGAAGTGAAGCATCGGAATCTATAACTAGTGTCACAGGAATGGTTCAAAACATAGACAGTAAGAAGAGTCACTTTTCTTGTACTTAAGTCGGCGTTGTGCCTTTCGTATTTAATTCCGATGCAATTTCTGTGTTTCATCGTCAATAAGAAGGTCAGAGGGATACTGTAAACCTAAAGTGAAGCATCGGAATCTATAACTAGTGTCACAGGAATGGTTCAAAACATAGACAGTAAGAAGAGTCAGTTTTCTTGTACTTAAGTCGGCATTGTGCCTTTTCTATTAAATTCCGATGTAATTTCTGTGTTTCATCGTCAATAAGAAGGTCAGAGGGATACAGTAAACCTGAAGGGAAGCATCGGAAACTATAACTAGTGTCACAGGAATGGTTCAAAGCATAGACAGTAAGAAGAGCCAGTCTTCTTGTACTTGAGTCGGCATTGGACCTTTTGTATTTCATTCCAATACAATTTCTGTGTTTCAACGTCAATAAGAGGGTCAGAGGGATACAGCAAACATGAAGTGAAGCATCGGAAACTATAACTAGTGTCACAGGAATGGTTCAAAACATAGACAGTAAGAAGTGTCAGTTTTCTCGTGCTTAAGTCGGCATTGTGCCTTTTGTATTTAATTCCGATGCAATTTCTGTGTTTCATCGTCAATACAAAGGTCAGAGGGATACAGTAATCCTGAAGTGAAGCATCGGAATCTAAAACCGGTCTCACAGGAAAGTTTCAAAACATAGACAGTAAGCAGAGCCAGTCTTCTTGTACTTGAGTCGGCATTGTGCCTTTTGTATTTAATTCCGATGCAATATCTCTGTTTCATCGTCAATAAGAAGGTCCGAGGGATACAGTAAACCTGAAGTGAAGCATCGCAATCTATAACTAGTGCCACAGGAATAGTTCAAAACATAGACCGTAAGAAGAGTCAGTTCTCTTGTACTTAAGTCGGCATTGTGCTTTTGTATTTAATTCCGATGCAATTTCTGTGTTTCATCGTCAATAAGAAGGTCAGAGGGATACAGTAAAACTGAACTGAAGCATCGGAATCTATAACTAGTGTCCCATGAATGGTTCAAAACTTAGACAGAAAGAAGAGTCAGTTTTCTTGTACTTAAGTCGGCATTGTGCCTTTTGTATTTAATTCCGATGCAATATCTGTGTTTCATCGTCAATAAGAATGTCAGAGGGATACAGTAAACCTAAAGTGAAGCATCGGAATCTATAACTAGTGTCACTGGAATGGTTCAAATCATAGACAGTAAGAAGAGTCAGTTTTCTTGTACTGAAGTCGGCATTGTGTCTTTTCTATTAAGTCTGAAGCAATTTCTGTGTTTCATCGTCAATAAGAAGGTCAGAGGGATACAGTGAACCTGAAGTGAAGCATCGGAATCTATAACTAGTGTCACATGAATGGTTCAAAGCATAGACAGTAAGAAGAGTCAGTTTTCTTCTACTTAAGTCGTCATTGTGCCTCTTGTATTTCATTCCGATGCAATTTCTGTGTTTCATCGTCAACAAGAAGGTCAGAGGGATACAGTGACCTGAAGTGAAGCATCGGAATCTATAACTAGTGGCACAGGAATGGTTCAAAACATAGACAGTAAGAAGAGTCAGTTTTCTTGTACTTAAGTCGGCATTGTGCCTTTTCTATTAAATTCCGATGTAATTTCTGTGTTTCATCGTCAATAAGAAGGTCAGAGGGATACAGTAAACCTGAAGTGAAGCATCAGAAACTATAACTAGTGTCACAGTAATGGTTCAAAGCATAGACAGTAAGAAGAGCCAGTCTTCTAGTACTTGAGTCGGCATTGTGCATTTTGTATTTAATTCCGATACAATTTCTGTGTTTCATCGTCAATAAGAAGGTCAGGGCGATACAGTAAACATGAAGTGAAACATCGGAATCAATAACTAGTGTCACAAGAATGGTTCAAAACATAGACAGTAAGAAGAGTCAGTTTTCTAGTACTTAAGTCGGCATTGTGCTTTTGTATTTAATTCCGATGCAATTTCTGTGTTTCATCGTCAATAAGAAGGTCAGAGGGATACAGTAAACCTGAAGTGAAGCATCGGAATCTATAACTAGTGTCACAGGAATGGTTCAAAACATAGACAGTAAGAATAGCCAGTCTTCTTGTACTTGAGTTGGCATTGTGCCTATGTATTTAATTCCGATGCAATTTCTGTGTTTCATCGTCAATAAGAAGGTCAGAGGGATACAGTAAACCTGAAGTGAAGCATCGGAACCTAGAACTAGTGTCACAGGAATGGTTCAAAGCATTGACAGTAAGAAGAGTCAGTTTTCTTGTGCTTAAGTCGGCATTGTGCCTTTTGTTATTAATTCCGATGCAATTTCTGTGTTTCATCGTCAATAAGAAGGTCAGAGGGATACAGTAAACTTGAAGTGAGGCATCGGAATCTATAACTAGTGTCACAGGAATGGTTCAAGACAAAGACAGTAGGAAGACCCAGTCTTCTTGTACTTGGGTCGGCATTGTGCCTTTTGTATTTAATTCCGATGCAATTTCTGTAATTCATCGTCAATAAGAAGGTCAGTGGGATACAGTAACCTGAAGTGAAGCATCGGTATCTATAACTAGTGTCACATGAATAGTTCAAAACATAGACAGAAAGAAGAGTTAGTTTTCTTGTACTTAAGTCGGCATTGTGCCTTTTGAATTTAATTCCGATGCAATATCTGTGTTTCATCGTCAATAAGAAGGTCAGAGGGATACAGTAAACCTGAAGTGAAGCATCGGAATCTATAACTACTGTCACAGCAATGGTTCAAAACATAGATAGTAAGAAGAATCATTTTTCTTGTACTTAAGTCGGCATTGTGCCTTTTCTATTTTATTCCGATGCAATTTCTGTGTTTTATCGTCAATAAGAAGGTCAGAGGGATAGAGTAAACCTGAAGTGAACCATCGGAATCTATAACTAGTGTCACAGGAATGGTTCAAAGCATAGACAGTAAGAAGAGTCAGTTTCCTTCTACTTAAGTCGTCATTGTGCCTCTTGTATTTCATTCCGATGCAATTTCTGTGTTTCATCGTCAATAAGAAGGTCAGAGGGATACAGTGAACCTGAAGTGAAGCATCGGAATCTATAGCTAGTGTCACATGAATGGTTCAAAACAGAGACAGTAAAAAGAGTCAGTTTTCTTCTACTTAAGTCGTCATTGTGCCTCTTGTATTTCATTCCGATGCAATTTCTGTGTTTCATCGTCAATAAGAAGGTCAGAGGGATACAGTGAACCTGAAGTGAAGCATCGGTATCTATTACTAGTGCCACATGAATGGTTCAAAACATAGACAGTTAGAAGAGTCAGTTTTCTTGTACTTAAATCGGCATTTTGCCTTTTCTATTAAATTCCGATATAATTTCTGTGTTTCATCGTCAATAAGGTCAGAGGGATACAGTAAACATAAGTGAAGCACCGGAAATTATAACTAGTGTCACAGGAAAGGTTCAAAACATAGACAGTAAGAAGAGCCAGTCTTCTTGTACTTGAGTCGGCATTGTGCCTTTTGTATTTAATTCCGATACAATTTCTGTGTTTCATCGTCAATAAGAAGGTCAGAGGGATACAGTAAACATGAAGTGAAGCATCGGAATCTATAACTAGCGTCACAAGAAAGGTTCAAAACATCGACAGTAAGAAGAGTCAATTTTCTAGTACTTAAAGCGGCATTGTGCTTTTGTATTTAATTCCGATGCAATTTCTGTGTTTCATCGTCAATAAGAAGGTCAGAGGGATACAGTAAACCTGTAGTGAAGCATCGGAATCTATAACTTGTGTCACGGGAATGGGTCAAAAACATAGACTGAAAGAAGAGTCAGTTTTCTTGTACTTAAGTCGGCATTGTGCCTTTTCTATTTAATTCCGATGCAATTTCTGTGTTTCATCGTCAATAAGAAGGTCAGAGGGATACAATAAACCGGAAGTGAAGCTTTGGAATCTATAACTAGTGTCACAGGAATGGTTCAAAACATAGACAGTAAGAAGAGCCAGTCTTCTTGTACTTGAGTCGGCATTGTGCCTATGTATTTAATTCCGATGCAATTTCTGTGTTTCATCGTCAATAAGAAGGTCAGAGGGATACAGTAAACTTTAAGTGAAGCATCGGAATCTATAACTAGTGTCACAGGAATGGTTCAAAACATAGAGAGTAGCAAGACCCAGTCTTCTTGTACTTGAGTCGGCATTGTGCCTTTTCTGTTTAATTCCGATGCAATTTCTGTAATTCATCGACAATAAGAAGGTCAGTGGGGTACAGTAAACCTGAAGTGAAACATCGGAATCTATAACTAGTGTCACAAGAATGGTTCAAAACATAGACAGTAAGAAGTGTCAGTTCTCTTGTACTTAAGTCGGCATTGTGCTTTTGTATTTAATTCCGATGCAATTTCTGTGTTTCATCGTCAATAAGAAGGTCAGAGGGATACAGTAAACCTGAAGTGAAGCATCGGAATCTATAACTAGTGTCACGGGAATGGTTCAAAACATAGACAGTAAGAAGAGTCAGTTTTCTTGTACTTAAGTCGGCATTGTGCCTTTTGTATTTAATTCCGATGCAATTTCTGTGTTTGATCGTCAATAAGAAGGTCAGAGGCATACAGTAAACCTGAAGTGAAGCATCGGAATCTATAACTAGTGTCACAGGAATGGTTCAAAACGTAGACAGTAAGAAGAGTCACTTTTCTTGTACTTAAGTCGGCGTTGTGCCTTTTGTATTTAATTCCGATGCAATTTCTGTGTTTCATCGTCAATAAGAAGGTCAGAGGGATACAGTAAACCTAAAGTGAAGCATCGGAATCTATAACTAGTGTCACAGGAATGGTTCAAAACATAGACAGTAAGAAGAGTCAGTTTTCTTGTACTTAAGTCGGCATTGTGCATTTTCTATTAAATTCCGATGTAATTTCTGTGTTTCATCGTCAATAAGAAGGTCAGAGGGATACAGTAATCCTGAAGGGAAGCATCGGAAACTATAACTAGTGTCACAGGAATGGTTCAAAACATAGACAGTACGAAGAGCCAGTCTTCTTGTACTTGAGTCGGCATTGGGCCTTTTGTATTTCATTCCAATACAATTTCTGTGTTTCAACGTCAATAAGAGGGTCAGAGGGATACAGCAAACATGAAGTGAAGCATCGGAAACTATAACTAGTGTCACAGGAATGGTTCAAAACATAGACAGTAAGAAGTGTCAGTTTTCTTGTGCTTAAGTCGGCATTGTGCCTTTTGTATTTAATTCCGATGCAATTTCTGTGTTTCATCGTCAATAAAAAGGTCAGAGGGATACAGTAATCCTGAAGTGAAGCATCGGAATCTAAAACCGGTCTCACAGGAAAGTTTCAAAACATAGACAGTAAGCAGAGCCAGTCTTCTTGTACTTGAGTCGGCATTGTGCCTTTTGTATTTAATTCCGATGCAATATCTCTGTTTCATCATCAATAAGAAGGTCCGAGGGATACAGTAAACCTGAAGTGAAGCATCGCAATCTATAACTAGTGTCACAGGAATAGTTCAAAACATAGACCGTAAGAAGAGTCAGTTCTCTTGTACTTAAGTCGGCATTGTGCTTTTGTATTTAATTCCGATGCAATTTCTGTGTTTCATCGTCAATAAGAAGGTCAGAGGGATACAGTAAAACTGAAGTGAAGCATCGGAATCTATAACTAGTGTCCCATGAATGGTTCAAAACTTAGACAGAAGGAAGAGTCAGTTTTCTTGTACTTAAGTCGGCATTGTGCCTTTTGTATTTAATTCCGATGCAATATCTGTGTTTCATCGTCAATAAGAATGTCAGAGGGATACAGTAAACCTAAAGTGAAGCATCGGAATCTATAACTAGTGTCACTGGAATGGTTCAAATCATAGACAGTAAGAAGGGTCAGTTTTCTTGTACTGAAGTCGGCATTGTGTCTTTTCTATTAAATTTGATGCAATTTCTGTGTTTCATCGTCAATAAGAAGGTCAGAGGGATACAGTGAACCTGAAGTGAAGCATCGGAATCTATAACTAGTGTCACATGAATGGTTCAAAGCATAGACAGTAAGAAGAGTCAGTTTTCTTCTACTTAAGTCGTCATTGTGCCTCTTGTATTTCATTCCGATGCAATTTCTGTGTTTCATCGTCAACCAGAAGGTCAGAGGGATACAGTAAACATGAAGTGAAACATCGGAATCAATAACTAGTGTCACAAGAATGGTTCAAAACATAGACAGTAAGAAGAGTCAGTTTTCTAGTACTTAAGTCGGCATTGTGCTTTTGTATTTAATTCCGATGCAATTTCTTTGTTTCATCGTCAATAAGAAGGTCAGAGGGATACAGTAAACCTGAAGTGAAGCATCGGAATCTATAACTAGTGTCACAGGAATGGTTCAAAACATAGACAGTAAGAATAGCCAGTCTTCTTGTACTTGAGTTGGCATTGTGCCTATGTATTTAATTCCGATACAATTTCTGTGTTTCAACGTCAATAAGAGGGTCAGAGGGATACAGCAAACATGAAGTGAAGCATCGGAATCTATAACTAGTGGCACAGGAATGGTTCAAAACATAGACAGTAAGAAGAGTCAGTTTTCTTGTACTTAAGTCGGCATTGTGCCTTTTCTATTAAATTCCGATGTAATTTCTGTGTTTCATCGTCAATAAGAAGGTCAGAGGGATACAGTAAACCTGAAGTGAAGCATCAGAAACTATAACTAGTGTCACAGTAATGGTTCAAAGCATAGACAGTAAGAAGAGCCAGTCTTCTAGTACTTGAGTCGGCATTGTGCATTTTGTATTTAATTCCGATACAATTTCTGTGTTTCATCGTCAATAAGAAGGTCAGGGCGATACAGTAAACATGAAGTGAAACATCGGAATCAATAACTAGTGTCACAAGAATGGTTCAAAACATAGACAGTAAGAAGAGTCAGTTTTCTAGTACTTAAGTCGGCATTGTGCTTTTGTATTTAATTCCGATGCAATTTCTGTGTTTCATCGTCAATAAGAAGGTCAGAGGGATACAGTAAGCCTGAAGTGAAGCATCGTAATCTATAACTAGTGTCACAGGAATGGTTCAAAACATAGACAGTAAGAATAGCCAGTCTTCTTGTACTTGAGTTGGCATTGTGCCTATGTATTTAATTCCGATGCAATTTCTGTGTTTCATCGTCAATAAGAAGGTCAGAATGATACAGTAAACCTGAAGTGAAGCATCGGAACCTAGAACTAGTGTCACAGGAATGGTTCAAAGCATTGACAGTAAGAGGAGTCAGTTTTCTTGTGCTTAAGTCGGCATTGTGCCTTTTGTTATTAATTCCGATGCAATTTCTGTGTTTCATCGTCAATAAGAAGGTCAGAGGAATACAGTAAACTTGAAGTGAGGCATCGGAATCTATAACTAGTGTCACTGGAATGGTTCAAGACAAAGACAGTAGGAAGACACAGTCTTCTTGTACTTGAGTCGGCATTGTGCCTTTTGTATTTAATTCCGATGCAATTTCTGTAATTCATCGTCAATAAGAAGGTCAGTGGGATACAGTAACCTGAAGTGAAGCATCGGTATCTATAACTAGTGTCACATGAATAGTTCAAAACATAGACAGAAAGAAGAGTTAGTTTTCTTGTAATTAAGTCGGCATTGTGCCTTTTGTATTTAATTCCGATTCAATATCTGTGTTTCATCGTCAATAAGAAGGTCAGAGGGATACAGTAAACCTGAAGTGAAGCATCGGAATCTATAACTACTGTCACAGCAATGGTTCAAAACATAGATAGTAAGAAGAATCATTTTTCTTGTACTTAAGTCGGCATTGTGCCTTTTCTATTTTATTCCGATGCAATTTGTGTGTTTTATCGTCAATAAGAAGGTCAGAGGGATAGAGTAAACCTGAAGTGAACCATCGGAATCTATAACTAGTGTCACAGGAATGGTTCAAAACATAGACAGTAAGAAGAGTTAGTTTTCTTCTACTTAAGTCGTCATTGTGCCTCTTGTATTTCATTCCGTTGCAATTTCTGTGTTTCATCGTCAATAAGAAGGTCAGAGGGATACAGTGAACCTGAAGTGAAGCATCGGAATCTATAACTAGTGTCACATGAATGGTTCAAAACATAGACAGTAAAAAGAGTCAGTTTTCTTCTACTTAAGTCGTCATTGTGCCTCTTGTATTTCATTCCGATGCAATTTCTGTGTTTCATCGTCAATAAGAAGGTCAGAGGGATACAGTGAACCTGAAGTGAAGCATCGGAATCTATAACTAGTGGCACAGGAATGGTTCAAAACATAGACAGTTAGAAGAGTCAGTTTTCTTGTACTTAAATCGGCATTTTGCCTTTTCTATTAAATTCCGATATAATTTCCGTGTTTCATCGTCAATAAGGTCAGAGGGATACAGTAAACATAAGTGAAGCATCGGAAATTATAACTAGTGTCACAGGAAAGGTTCAAAACATAGACAGTAAGAAGAGCCAGTCTTCTTGTACTTGAGTCGGCATTGTGCCTTTTGTATTTAATTCCGATACAATTTCTGTGTTTCATCGTCAATAAGAAGGTCAGAGGGATACAGTAAACATGAAGTGAAGCATCGGAATCTATAACTAGTGTCACAAGACAGGTTCAAAACATCGACAGTAAGAAGAGTCAATTTTCTAGTACTTAAAGCGGCATTGTGCTTTTGTATTTAATTCCGATGCAATTTCTGTGTTTCATCGTCAATAAGAAGGTCAGAGGGATACAGTAAACCTGTAGTGAAGCATCGGAATCTATAACTTGTGTCACGGGAATGGGTCAAAAACATAGACTGAAAGAAGAGTCAGTTTTCTTGTACTTAAGTCGGCATTGTGCCTTTTCTATTTAATTCCGATGCAATTTCTGTGTTTCATCGTCAATAAGAAGGTCAGAGGGATACAATAACCCGGAAGTGAAGCTTCGGAATCTATAACTAGTGTCACAGGAATGGTTCAAAACATAGACAGTAAGAAGAGCCAGTCTTCTTGTACTTGAGTCGGCATTGTGCCTTTTCTGTTTAATTCCGATGCAATTTCTGTAATTCATCGACAATAAGGTCAGTGGGATACAGTAAACCTGAAGTGAAACATCGGAATCTATAACTAGTGTCACAAGAATGGTTCAAAACATAGACAGTAAGAAGTGTCAGTTCTCTTGTACTTAAGTCGGCATTGTGCTTTTGTATTTAATTCCGATGCAATTTCTGTGTTTCATCGTCAATAAGAAGGTCAGAGGGATACAGTAAACCTGAAGTGAAGCATCGGAATCTATAACTAGTGTCACGGGAATGGTTCAAAACATAGACAGTAAGAAGAGTCAGTTTTCTTGTACTTAAGTCGGCATTGTGCCTTTTCTATTTAATTCCGATGCAATTTCTGTGTTTCATCGTCAATAAGAAGGTCAGAGGGATACAGTAAACCTGAAGTGACGCATCGGAATCTATAACTAGTGTCACAGGAATGGTTCAAAACATAGAGAGTTAGAAGAGCCAGTCTTCTTGTCCTTGAGTCGGCATTGTGCCTATGTATTTAATTCAGATGCAATTTCTGTGCTTCATCGTCAATAAGACGGTCAGTGGGATACAGTAAACCTGAAGTGATGCATCGGAATCTATAACTAGTGTCACAGGAATGGTTCAAAACATAGACAAGAGTAAGAGCCCGTCTTCTTGTAGTTGATTCGGCACTGTGCCTTTTGTATTCAATTGCGATGCAATATCTGTGTTTCATCGTCAATAAGAATGTCAGAGGGATACAGTAAACCTGAAGTGAAGCATCGGAATCTATAACTAGTGTCACAGGAATAGTTCAAAACATAGACATTATGGAGAGTCAGTCTACTTGTACTTAAGTCGGCATTGTGACTTTTGTATTTAATTCCGATGCAATTTCTGTGTTTCATCGTCTATAGGAAAGTCAGAGGCATACAGCAAACCTGAAGTGAAGCATCGGATTCTATAAGTAGTGTCACAGGAATGGTTCAAAACAAACACAGTAAGAAGAGTCAGTTTTAATGTACTTAATTCGGCATTGTGCCTTTTGTATTTAATTCCGATGCAATTTCTGTGTTTCATCGTCAATACGAAGGTCAGAGCGATACAGTAAACCTGAAGTGAAGCATCGGAATCGATAACTAGTGTCACAGGAATGGTTCAAAACATAGACAGTAAGAAGAGTCAGATTTCTTGTACCGAAATCGGCATTGTGCTTTTTGTATTTAAATCCGATGCAATATCTGTGTTTCAACGTTAATAAGAAGGTCAGAGGGATACAGTAAACCTGAAGTGAAGCATCGGAATCTATAACTAGTGTCACATGAATGGTTCAAAGCATAGACAGTAAGAAGAGTTACTCTTCTTGTACTTGAGTCGGCATTGTGCCTTTTGTATTTAATTCCGATGTAATTTCCGTGTTTCATCGTCAATAAGAAGGTCAGTGGGATACAGTTAACCTGAAGTGAAGCATCGGAATCTATAACTAGTGTCACATGAATGGTTCAAAACATAGACTGATAGAAGAGTCAGTTTTCTTGTACTTATGTCGGCATTGTGCTTTTTGTATTTAATTCCGATACAATTTCTGTGTCTCAACGTCAATAAGAGGGTCAGAGGGATACAGCAAACATGAAGTGAAGCATCGGAATCTATAACTAGTGGCACAGGAATGGTTCAAAACATAGACAGTAAGAAGAGTCAGTTTTCTTGTACTTAAGTCGGCATTGTGCCTTTTCTATTAAATTCCGATGTAATTTCTGTGTTTCATCGTCAATAAGAAGGTCAGAGGGATACAGTAAACCTGAAGTGAAGCATCAGAAACTATAACTAGTGTCACAGTAATGGTTCAAAGCATAGACAGTAAGAAGAGCCAGTCTTCTAGTACTTGAGTCGGCATTGTGCATTTTGTATTTAATTCCGATACAATTTCTGTGTTTCATAGTCAATAAGAAGGTCAGGTCGATACAGTAAACATGAAGTGAAACATCGGAATCAATAACTAGTGTCACAAGAATGGTTCAAAACATAGACAGTAAGAAGAGTCAGTTTTCTAGTACTTAAGTCGGCATTGTGCTTTTGTATTTAATTCCGATGCAATTTCTGTGTTTCATCGTCAATAAGAAGGTCAGAGGGATACAGTAAACCTGAAGTGAAGCATCGGAATCTATAACTAGTGTCACAGGAATGGTTCAAAACATAGACAGTAAGAATAGCCAGTCTTCTTGTACTTGAGTTGGCATTGTGCCTATGTATTTAATTCCGATGCAATGTCTGTGTTTCATCGTCAATAAGAAGGTCAGAGGGATACAGTAAACCTGAAGTGAAGCATCGGAACCTAGAACTAGTGTCACAGGAATGGTTCAAAGCATTGACAGTAAGAGGAGTCAGTTTTCTTGTGCTTAAGTCGGCATTGTGCCTTTTGTTATTAATTCCGATGCAATTTCTGTGTTTCATCGTCAATAAGAAGGTCAGAGGGATACAGTAAACTTGAAGTGAGGCATCGGAATCTATAACTAGTGTCACAGGAATGGTTCAAGACAAAGACAGTAGGAAGACCCAGTCTTCTTGTACTTGAGTCGGCATTGTGCCTTTTGTATTTAATTCCGATGCAATTTCTGTAATTCATCGTCAATAAGAAGGTCAGTGGGATACAGTAACCTGAAGTGAAGCATCGGTATCTATAACTAGTGTCACATGAATAGTTCAAAACATAGACAGAAAGAAGAGTTAGTTTTCTTGTAATTAAGTCGGCATTGTGCCTTTTGTATTTAATTCCGATTCAATATCTGTGTTTCATCGTCAATAAGAAGGTCAGAGGGATACAGTAAACCTGAAGTGAAGCATCGGAATCTATAACTACTGTCACAGCAATGGTTCAAAACATAGATAGTAAGAAGAATCATTTTTCTTGTACTTAAGTCGGCATTGTGCCTTTTCTATTTTATTCCGATGCAATTTGTGTGTTTTATCGTCAATAAGAAGGTCAGAGGGATAGAGTAAACCTGAAGTGAACCATCGGAATCTATAACTAGTGTCACAGGAATGGTTCAAAACATAGACAGTAAGAAGAGTCAGTTTTCTTCTACTTACGTCGTCATTGTGCCTCTTGTATTTCATTCCGATGCAATTTCTGTGTTTCATCGTCAATAAGAAGGTCAGAGGGATACAGTGAACCTGAAGTGAAGCATCGGAATCTATAACTAGTGTCACATGAATGGTTCAAAACATAGACAGTAAAAAGAGTCAGTTTTCTTCTACTTAAGTCGTCATTGTGCCTCTTGTATTTCATTCCGATGCAATTTCTGTGTTTCATCGTCAATAAGAAGGTCAGAGGGATACAGTGAACCTGAAGTGAAGCATCGGAATCTATAACTAGTGGCACAGGAATGGTTCAAAACATAGACAGTTAGAAGAGTCAGTTTTCTTGTACTTAAATCGGCATTTTGCCTTTTCTATTAAATTCCGATATAATTTCTGTGTTTCATCGTCAATAAGGTCAGAGGGATACAGTAAACATAAGTGAAGCATCGGAAATTATAACTAGTGTCACAGGAAAGGTTCAAAACATAGACAGTAAGAAGAGCCAGTCTTCTTGTACTTGAGTCGGCATTGTGCCTTTTGTATTTAATTCCAAAACAATTTCTGTGTTTCATCGTCAATAAGAAGGTCAGAGGGATACAGTAAACATGAAGTGAAGCATCGGAATCTATAACTAGTGTCACAAGACAGGTTCAAAACATCGACAGTAAGAAGAGTCAATTTTCTAGTGCTTAAAGCGGCATTGTGCTTTTGTATTTCATTCCGATGCAATTTCTGTGTTTCATCGTCAATAAGAAGGTCAGAGGGATACAGTAAACCTGTAGTGAAGCATCGGAATCTATAACTTGTGTCACGGGAATGGTTCAAAAACATAGACTGAAAGAAGAGTCAGTTTTCTTGTACTTAAGTCGGCATTGTGCCTTTTCTATTTAATTCCGATGCAATTTCTGTGTTTCATCGTCAATAAGAAGGTCAGAGGGATACAATAAACCGGAAGTGAAGCTTCGGAATCTATAACTAGTGTCACAGGAATGGTTCAAAACATAGACAGTAAGAAGAGCCAGTCTTCTTGTACTTGAGTCGGCATTGTGCCTATGTATCTAATTCCGATGCAATTTCTGTGTTTCATCGTCAATAAGAAGGTCAGAGGGATACAGTAAACTTTAAGTGAAGCATCGGAGTCTATAACTAGTGTCACAGGAATGGTTCAAAACATAGAGAGTAGCAAGACCCAGTCTTCTTGTACTTGAGTCGGCATTGTGCCTTTTCTGTTTAATTCCGATGCAATTTCTGTAATTCATCGACAATAAGAAGGTCAGTGGGATACAGTAAACCGGAAGTGAAACATCGGAATCTATAACTAGTGTCACAAGAATGGTTCAAAACATAAACAGTAAGAAGTGTCAGTTCTCTTGTACTTAAGTCGGCATTGTGCTTTTGTATTTAATTCCGATGCAATTTCTGTGTTTCATCGTCAATAAGAAGGTCAGAGGGATACAGTAAACCTGAAGTGAAGCATCGGAATCTATAACTAGTGTCACGGGAATGGTTCAAAACATAGACAGTAAGAAGAGTCAGTTTTCTTGTACTTAAGTCGGCATTGTGCCTTTTCTATTTAATTCCGATGCTATTTCTGTGTTTCATCGTCAATAAGAAGGTCAGAGGGATACAGTAAACCTGAAGTGACGCATCGGAATCTATAACTAGTGTCACAGGAATGGTTCAAAGCATAGAGAGTAAGAAGAGCCAGTCTTCTTGTACTTGAGTCGGCATTGTGAATATGTATTTAATTCAGATGCAATTTCTGTGCTTCATCGTCAATAAGACGGTGAGTGGGATACAGTAAACCTGAAGTGATGCATCGGAATCTATAACTAGTGTCACAGGAATGGTTCAAAACATAGACAAGAGTAAGAGCCCGTCTTCTTGTAGTTGATTCGGCACTGTGCCTTTTGTATTCAATTGCGATGCAATATCTGTGTTTCATCGTCAATAAGAATCTCAGAGGGATACAGTAAACCTGAAGTGAAGCATCGGAATCTATAACTAGTGTCACAGGAATAGTTCAAAACATAGACATTATGGAGAGTCAGTCTACTTGTACTTAAGTCGGCATTGTGACTTTTGTATTTAATTCCGATGCAATTTCTGTGTTTCATCGTCTATAGGAAAGTCAGAGGCATACAGCAAACCTGAAGTGAAGCATCGGATTCTATAAGTAGTGTCACAGGAATGGTTCAAAACAAACACAGTAAGAAGAGTCAGTTTTAATGTACTTAATTCGGCATTGTGCCTTTTGTAATTAATTCCGATGCAATTTCTGTGTTTCATCGTCAATAAGAAGGTCAGAGCGATACAGTAAACCTGAAGTGAAGCATCGGAATCGATAACTAGTGTCACAGGAATGGTTCAAAACATAGACAGTCAGAAGAGTCAGTTTTCTAGTACTTAAGTCGGCATTGTGCTTTTTGTATTTAAATCCGATGCAATATCTGTGTTTCAACGTTAATAAGAAGGTCAGAGGGATACAGTAAACCTGAAGTGAAGCATCGGAATCTATAACTAGTGTCACATGAATGGTTCAAAGCATAGACAGTAAGAAGAGTTACTCTTCTTGTACTTGAGTCGGCATTGTGCCTTTTGTATTTAATTCCGATGTAATTTCCGTGTTTCATCGGCAATAAGAAGGTCAGTGGGATACAGTTAACCTGAAGTGAAGCATCGGAATCTATAACTAGTGTCACATGAATGGTTCAAAACATAGACTGATAGAAGAGTCAGTTTTCTTGTACTTATGTCGGCATTGTGCTTTTTGTATTTAATTCCGATGCAATTTCTGTGTTTCATCGTCAATAAGAAGGTCAGAGGGATACAGTAAACCTGAAGTGAAGCATCGGAATCTATAACTAGTGTTACAGGAATGGTTCGAAACATAGACAGTAGGAAGAGCCAGTCTTCTTGTACTTGAGTCGGCATTGTGCCTATGTATTTAATTCCGATGCAATTACTGTGTTTCATCGTCAATAAGAAGGTCAGAGGAATACAGTAAACCTGAAGTGAAGCATCGGAATCTTAAACTAGTGTCACAGGAATGGTTCAAAACATAGACAGAAGGAAGAGCCAGTCTTCTTGTAATTGATTCAGCATTGTGCCTTTTGTAAATAATTGCGAAGCAATTTATGTGTTTCATCGTCAATAAGAATGTGAGAGGGATACAGTAAACCTGAAGGGAAGCATCGGAATCTATAACTAGGGTCACAGGAATAGTTCAAAACATAGACAGTATGAAGAGTCAGTCTTCTTGTACTTAAGTCGGCATTGTGCCTTTTGTATTTAATTCCGATGCAATTTCTGTGTTTCATCGTCAATAAGAAGGTCAGAGGGATATAGTAAACCTGAAGTGAAGCATCGGAATCTATAAGTAGTGTCACAGGAAAGGTTCAAAACGTACACAGTAAGAAGAGTCAGTTTTCATATACTTAAGTCGGCATTGTGCCTTTCGATTTAATTCCGATTCAATTTCTGTGTGCAGTCAGAAGGTCAGAGAGATACAGTATACCCGAAGTGAAGCATCGGAATCAATAACTTGTGTCACAGGAATGGTTCAAAACATAGACAGTAAGAAGAGTCAGTTTTCTTGTACTTATGTCCACATTGTGCCTTTTCTATTTAATTCCGATGCAATTTCTTAGATTCATCGTCAATAAGATGGTCAAAGGGATGCAGTAAACCTAACGTGAATCATCGTAATCTATAACTAGTGTCACAGGAATGGTTCATAGCATAGACAGTAAGAAGAGTCAGTTTTCTTGTACTTAAGTCGGCATTGTGCCTTTTCTATTTAATTCCGATGCAATTTCTGTGTTTCATCGTCAATAAGAAGGTCAGAGGGGTACAGTAAACCTGCAGTGAAGCTTCGGAATCTACAACTAGTGTCACAGGAATGGTTCAAAACATAGACAGTAAGAAGAGTCAGTTTTCTTGTACTTAAGTCCGCATTGTGCCTTTTCTTTTTATTCTGATGCAATTTCTGAGTTTCATCGTCAATAAGAAGGACCAAGGGATACAGTCATCATATAGTTAGGCATCGGAATCTAAAACTGGTCTCACAGGAAATGTTGAAATCATAGTCAGTAGGAAGAGTCAGTCTTCTTGTACTTAAGTCAGCATCGTGACTTTTGTATTTAATTCTGATGCAATTTCTGTGTTTCATCGTCAATAAGAAGGTCTGAGAGATACAGTAATCATATAGTGAAGCATCGGAATCTAAAAGTGGTCTCACAGGAAATGTTCAAACATAGTCAGTTAGAAGAGCCAGTCTTCTTGTACTTGAGTCGGCAATGTGCCTGTTGTATGTAGGTCCGATGCAATATCTGTGTTTCATCGTCAATAGCAAGGTCAGAGGGATACAGTAAACCTGAAGTGAAGCATCTGAATCTATAACTAGTGTCACAGGAGTGGTCAAACATAGACATTAAGAAGAGTCAATTTGCTTGTACTTAAGTCGGCATTGTGCCTTTTGTATTTAATTTCGATGCAATTTCTGTGTTTCATCGTCAGTAAGAAGGTCAGAGGCATACAGTAAACCAGAAGTGAACCATCGAAACCTATAACTAGTGTCACAGGACTGGTTCAAAACATAGACAGTAAGAGGAGTCAGTTTTCTTGTGCTTAAGTCGGCATTGAGCCTTTTGTATTTAATTCCGATGCAATTTCTGTGTTTCATCGTCAATCAGAAGGTCAGAGGGGTACAGTAATCCTAAAGTGAAGCATCGGAATCTAAAACCGGTCTCAAAGGAAAGTTTCAAAACATAGATAGTAAGAAGAGCCAGTCTTCTTGTACTTGAGTCGGCATTGTGCCTTTTGTATTTAATTCCGATGCAATTTCTGTGTTTCATCGTCAATAAGAAGGTCAGAGGGATACAGTAAACCTAAAGTGAAGCATCGGAATCTATAACTAGTGTCACATGAATGGTTCAAAACATAGACTGAAAGAAGAGTCAGTTTTCTTGTACTTAAGTCGGCATTGTGCCTTTTGTATTTAATTCCGATGCAATATCTGTGTTTCATCGTTAATAAGAAGGTCAGAGGGATACAGTAAACCTGAAGTGAAGCATCGGAATATATAGCTAGTGTCACATGAATGGTTCAAAACATAGACTGAAAGAAGAGTCTGTTTTCTTGTACTTAAGTCGGCATTGTGCCTTTTGTATTTAATTCCGATGCAAATTCTGTGTTTCATCGTCAATAAGAAGGTCAGAGGGGTACAGTAATCCTGAAGTGAAGCATCGGAATCTAAAACCGGTCTCACAGGAAAGTTTCAAAACATAGACCGTAAGAAGAGCCAGTCTTCTTGTACTTGAGTCGGCATAGTGCCTTTTGTATTTAATTCCGATGCAATTTCTGTGTTTCATCGTCAATAAGAAGGTCAGAGGGATACAGTAAACCTGAAGAGAAGCATCGGAATCTATAACTAGTGTCACATGAATGGTTCAAAGCATAGAATAAAAGAAGAGTCAGTTTTCTTGTACTTAAGTCGGCATTGTGCCTTTTGTATTTAATTCCGATGCAATATCTGTGTTTCATTGATAATAAGAAGGTCAGAGGGATACAGTAAACCTGAAGTGAAGCATCGGAATCTGTAACTACTGTTACAGGAATGGTTCAAAACATAGATAGTAAGAGGAATCGTTTTTCTTGTACTTAAGTCGGCATTGTGCCTTTTCTATTTTATTCCGATGCAATTTCTGTGTTTCATCGTCAATAAGAAGGTCAGAGGGATACAGTAAACCTGAAGTAAAGCATCGGAATCTATAACTAGTGTCACAGGAATGGTTCAAAACATAGACAGTAGGAAGAGCCAGTCTTCTTGTACTTGAGTCGGCATTGTGCCTATGTGTTTAATTCCGATGCAATTTCTATGTTTCATCGTCAATAAGACGGTCAGAGGAACACAGTAAACGTGAAGTGAAGCATTGGAATCTATAACTAGTGTCACAGGAATGGTTCAAAGAATAGACAGAAGGAAGAGCCAGTCTTCTTGTAATTGATTCGTCATTGTGCCTTTTGTATTTAATTGCGATGCAATTTCTGTGTTTCATCGTCAATAAGAATGTGAGAGGGATACAGTAAACCTGAAGGGAAGCATCGGAATCTATAACTAGGGTCACAGGAATAGTTCATATCATAGACAGTATGAGGAGTCAGTCTTCTTGAATTTAAGTCGGCATTGTGACTTTTGTATTTAATTCCGATGCAATTTCTGTGTTTCATCCTCAATAAGAAGGTCAGAGGGATACAGTAAACCTGAAGTGAAGCATCGAAATCTATAACTAGTGTCACAGGAATGGTTCAAAACATACACAGTAAGAAGAGTCAGTTTTCATGTACTTAATTCGGCATTGTACCTTTTGTATCTAACTCCGATGCAATATCAGTGTTTCAACGTCAATAAGAAGGTCAGAGCGATACGGTAAACCTGAAGTGAAGCATCGGAATCGATAACTAGTGCCACAGGAATGGTTCAAAACATAGACTGTAAGAAGAGTCAGATTTCTTGTACTAAATTCGGCATTGTGCCTTTTGTATTTAATTCCGATGCAATTTCTGTGTTTCATCGTCAATAAGAAGGTGAGTGGGATACAGTAAACATATAGTGAAGAATCGGAATCTAAAACTGATCTCACAGGAAATGTTCAAACCTAGTCAGTAAGAAGAGCCAGTCTTCTTGTACTTGAGTCGGCTATGTGCCTTTTGTATTTAAGTATGATGCAACTTCTGTGTTTCAACGTCAATAGCAAGGTCTGAGGGATACAGTGAACCTGAAGTGGAGCATCGGAATCTATAACTACTGTCACAGGAATGGTTCAAACATAGACAGTAAGAAGAGTCAATTTTCTTGTACTTAGGTCGGCATTGTGCCTTTTGTATTTAATTTCGATGTAATTTCTGTGTTTCATCGTCAATAAGAAGGTCAGAGGGATACAGTGAATTTGAAGTGAAGCATCGGAATCTATAACTAGTGTCACATGAATGGTTCAAAACATAGACAGTAAAAAGAGTCAGTTTTCTTGTACTTAAGTCTGAATTGTGCCTTTTGTATTTAATGCCGATGCAATTTCTGTGTTTCATCGTCAATAAGAAGGTCTGAGGGATACAGTAAATCTGAAGTGAAGCATCGGAATCTATAACTGTGTTTCATCGTCAATAAGAAGGTCAGAGGGATACAGTAAACCTGAAGTGAAGCATCGGAATCTATAACTAGTGTCACAGGAATGGTTCAAATCATAGACAGTAAGATGAATCAGTTTTCTTGTACTTAAGTCGGCATTGCGCCTTTTGTATTTAATTCCGATGCAAATTCTGTGTTTCATCGTCAATAAGAAGGTCAGAGGCATACAGTAAACCTGAAGTGAACCATCGGAATCTATAACTAGTGTCACAGGAATGGTTCAAAACATAGACTGTAAGAAGTGTCAGTTTTCTTGTACTTAAGTCGTCATTGTGCCCTTTGTATTTAATTCTGATGCAATTTGTGTGTTTCATCGTCAATAAGATGGTAAGAGGGATACCGTAAACCTAAAGTGAAGCATCGGAATCTATAACTAGTGTCACAGGAATGGTTCATAGCATAGACAGTAAGAAGAGTCAGTTTTCTTGTACTTAAGTCGGCATTGTGCCTTTTCTATTTAATTCCGATGCAATTTCTGTGTTTCATCGTCAATAAGAAGGTCAGAGGGATACAGTAAACCTGAAGTAAAGCATCGGAATCTATAACTAGTGTCACATGAATGGTTCAAATCATAGACAGTAAGAAGAGTCAGTTTTCTTGTACTTAAGTCGGCATTGTGCCTTTTGTATTTAATTCCGATGCAATTTCTGTGTCTCATCGTCAATAAGAAGGTCAAAGGGATACAGTAAACCTGAAGTGAAGCGTGGGAACCTATAACTAGTGTCACAGGAATGGTTCAAAACATAGACAGTAAGAAGAGTCAGTTTTCTTGTACGTAAGTCGTCATTGTGCCTTTTGTATTTAATTCCGATGCAATTTCTGTGTTGCATCGTCAATAAGAAGGTCAGAGGGAGACAGTAAACCTAAAGTGAAGCATCGGAATCTATAACTAGTGTCACAGGAATGGTTCAAAACATAGACAGTAAGAAGAGTCAGTTTTCTTCTACTTAAGTCGTCATTGTGCCTCTTGTATTTCATTCCGATGCAATTTCTGTGTTTCATCGTCAATAAGAAGGTCAGAGGGGTACAGTAATCCTAAAGTGAAGCATCGGAATCTAAAACCGGTCTCAAAGGAAAGTTTCAAAACATAGATAGTAAGAAGAGCCAGTCTTCTTGTACTTGAGTCGGCATTGTGCCTTTTGTATTTAATTCCGATGCAATTTCTGTGTTTCATCGTCAATAAGAAAGTCAGAGGGATACAGTAAACCTAAAGTGAAGCATCGGAATCTATAACTAGTGTCACATGAATGGTTCAAAACATAGACTGAAAGAAGAGTCAGTTTTCTTGTACTTAAGTCGGCATTGTGCCTTTTGTATTTAATTCCGATGCAATATCTGTGTTTCATCGTTAATAAGAAGGTCAGAGGGATACAGTAAACCTGAAGTGAAGCATCGGAATATATAGCTAGTGTCACATGAATGGTTCAAAACATAGACTGAAAGAAGAGTCTGTTTTCTTGTACTTAAGTCGGCATTGTGCCTTTTGTATTTCATTCCGATGCAAATTCTGTGTTTCATCGTCAATAAGAAGGTCAGAGGGGTACAGTAATCCTGAAGTGAAGCATCGGAATCTAAAACCGGTCTCACAGGAAAGTTTCAAAACATAGACCGTAAGAAGAGCCAGTCTTCTTGTACTTGAGTCGGCATAGTGCCTTTTGTATTTAATTCCGATGCAATTTCTGTGTTTCATCGTCAATAAGAAGGTCAGAGGGATACAGTAAACCTGAAGAGAAGCATCGGAATCTATAACTAGTGTCACATGAATGGTTCAAAGCATAGAATAAAAGAAGAGTCAGTTTTCTTGTACTTAAGTCGGCATTGTGCCTTTTGTATTTAATTCCGATGCAATATCTGTGTTTCATTGATAATAAGAAGGTCAGAGGGATACAGTAAACCTGAAGTGAAGCATCGGAATCTGTAACTACTGTTACAGGAATGGTTCAAAACATAGATAGTAAGAGGAATCGTTTTTCTTGTACTTAAGTCGGCATTGTGCCTTTTCTATTTTATTCCGATGCAATTTCTGTGTTTCATCGTCAATAAGAAGGTCAGAGGGATACAGTAAACCTGAAGTAAAGCATCGGAATCTATAACTAGTGTCACAGGAATGGTTCAAAACATAGACAGTAGGAAGAGCCAGTCTTCTTGTACTTGAGTCGGCATTGTGCCTATGTGTTTAATTCCGATGCAATTTCTATGTTTCATCGTCAATAAGACGGTCAGAGGAACACAGTAAACGTGAAGTGAAGCATTGGAATCTATAACTAGTGTCACAGGAATGGTTCAAAGAATAGACAGAAGGAAGAGCCAGTCTTCTTGTAATTGATTCGTCATTGTGCCTTTTGTATTTAATTGCGATGCAATTTCTGTGTTTCATCGTCAATAAGAATGTGAGAGGGATACAGTAAACCTGAAGGGAAGCATCGGAATCTATAACTAGGGTCACAGGAGTAGTTCATATCATAGACAGTATGAGGAGTCAGTCTTCTTGAATTTAAGTCGGCATTGTGACTTTTGTATTTAATTCCGATGCAATTTCTGTGTTTCATCCTCAATAAGAAGGTCAGAGGGATACAGTAAACCTGAAGTGAAGCATCGAAATCTATAACTAGTGTCACAGGAATGGTTCAAAACATACACAGTAAGAAGAGTCAGTTTTCATGTACTTAATTCGGCATTGTACCTTTTGTATCTAACTCCGATGCAATATCAGTGTTTCAACGTCAATAAGGAGGTCAGAGCGATACGGTAAACCTGAAGTGAAGCATCGGAATCGATAACTAGTGTCACAGGAATTGTTCAAAACATAGACTGTAAGAAGAGTCAGATTTCTTTTACTAAATTCGGCATTGTGCCTTTTGTATTTAATTCCGATGCAATTTCTGTGTTTCATCGTCAATAAGAAGGTGAGTGGGATACAGTAAACATATAGTGAAGAATCGGACTGTAAAACTGATCTCACAGGAAATGTTCAAACCTAGTCAGTAAGAAGAGCCAGTCTTCTTGTACTTGAGTCGGCTATGTGCCTTTTGTATTTAAGTATGATGCAACTTCTGTGTTTCAACGTCAATAGCAAGGTCAGAGGGATACAGTGAACCTGAAGTGGAGCATCGGAATCTATAACTACTGTCACAGGAATGGTTCAAACATAGACAGTAAGAAGAGTCAATTTTCTTGTACTTAGGTCGGCATTGTGCCTTTTGTATTTAATTTCGATGTAATTTCTGTGTTTCATCGTCAATAAGAAGGTCAGAGGGATACAGTGAATTTGAAGTGAAGCATCGGAATCTATAACTAGTGTCACATGAATGGTTCAAAACATATACAGTGAAAAGAGTCAGTTTTCTTGTACTTAAGTCTGAATTGTGCCTTTTGTATTTAATGCCGATGCAATTTCTGTGTTTCATCGTCAATAAGAAGGTCTGAGGGATACAGTAAACCTGAAGTGAAGCATCGGAATCTATAACTGTGTTTCATCGTCAATAAGAAGGTCAGAGGGATACAGTAAACCTGAAGTGAAGCATCGGAATCTATAACTAGTGTCACAGGAATGGTTCAAAACATAGACTGTAAGAAGTGTCAGTTTTCTTGTACTTAAGTCGTCATTGTGCCCTTTGTATTTAATTCTGATGCAATTTGTGTGTTTCATCGTCAATAAGATGGTAAGAGGGATACCGTAAACCTAAAGTGAAGCATCGGAATCTATAACTAGTGTCACAGGAATGGTTCATAGCATAGACAGTAAGAAGAGTCAGTTTTCTTGTACTTAAGTCGGCATTGTGCCTTTTCTATTTAATTCCGATGCAATTTCTGTGTTTCATCGTCAATAAGAAGGTCAGAGGGATACAGTAAACCTGAAGTAAAGCGTCGGAATCTATAACTAGTGTCACATGAATGGTTCAAATCATAGACAGTAAGAAGAGTCAGTTTTCTTGTACTTAAGTCGGCATTGTGCCTTTTGTATTTAATTCCGATGCAATTTCTGTGTCTCATCGTCAATAAGAAGGTCAAAGGGATACAGTAAACCTGAAGTGAAGCGTGGGAACCTATAACTAGTGTCACAGGAATGGTTCAAAACATAGACAGTAAGAAGAGTCAGTTTTCTTGTACTTAAGTCGTCATTGTGCCTTTTGTATTTAATTCCGATGCAATTTCTGTGTTGCATCGTCAATAAGAAGGTCAGAGGGATATAGTGAACCTGAAGTGATGTATCGGCATCTATAACTAGTGTCACAGGAATGGGTCAAGCATAGAATGTAAGAATAGTCAGTTTTCTTGTACTTAAGTCGGCATTGTGAAACTTGTATTTAATTCCGATGCAATTTCTGTGTTTCATCGTCAATAAGAAGGTCAGAGGGATACAGTGAACCTGAAGTGAAGCATCGGAATCTATAACTAGTGTCACAGGAATGGTTCAAAGCATAGAAAGTAAGAATAGTCAGTTTTCTTGTACTTAAGTCGGCATTGTGAAACTTGTATTTAATTCCGATGCAATTTCTGTGTTTCATCGTCAATAAGAAGGTCAGAGGGATACAGTAATCCTGAAGTAAAGCATCGGAATCTATAACTAGTGTCACATGAATGTTTCAAAACATAGACAGTAAGAAGAGTCAGTTTTCTTGTACTTAAGTCGGCATTGTGCCTTTTGTATTTAATTCCGATGCAATTTCTGTGTCTCATCGTCAATAAGAAGGTCAAAGGGATACAGTAAACCTGAAGTGAAGTGTGGGAACCTATAACTAGTGTCACAGGAATGGTTCAAAACATAGACAGTAAGAAGAGTCAGTTTTCTTGTACTTAAGTCGTCATTGTGCCTTTTGTATTTAATTCCGATGCAATTTCTGTGTTTCATCGTCAATAAGAAGGTCAGAGGTATACAGTAAACCTAAAGTGAAGCATCGGAATCTATAACTAGTGTCACAGGAATGGTTCAAAACATTGACAGTAAGAAGAGTCAGTTTCCTTGTACTTAAGTCGGCATTGTGCCGTTTCTATTTAATTCCGATGCAATTTCTGTGTTTCATCGTCAATAAGAAGGTCAGAGGGATACAGTAAACCTGAAGTGAAGCATCGGAATCTACAACTAGTGTACACAGGAATGATTCTAAACATAGACAGTAAGAAGAGTCAGTTTTCTTGCACTTAAGTCGGCATTGTGCCTTTTGTATTTAATTCCGACGCAATTTCTATGTCTCATCGTCAATAGGAAGGTCAGAGGGATACAGTAAACCTGAAGTGAGACATCGGAATCTATAACTAGTGTGACAGGAATGGTTCAAAACATAGAAAGTAAGAAGAGTTTGTTTTCTTCTACTTAAGTCGTCATTGTGCCTTTTGTATTTCATTCCGATGCAATTTCTGTGTTTCATCGTCAATAAGAAGACCAGAGGAATACAGTGAACCTGAAGTGAAGCATCGGAATCTATAACTAGTGTCACAGGAATGGTTCAAAGCATAGAAAGTAAGAATAGTCAGTTTTCTTGTACTTAAGGCGGCATTGTGAAACTTGTATTTAATTCCGATGCAATTTTTGTGTTTCATCGTCAATAAGAAGGTCAGAGGGATACAGTAAACCTGAAGTAATGCATCGGAATCTATAACTAGTGTTACATGCATGGTTCAAAACATAGACAGTAAGAAGGGTTAGTTTTCTTGTACTTAAGTCGGCGTTGTGCCTTTTGTATTTAATTACGACGCAATTTCTCTGTTTCATCGTCAATAAGAAGGTCAAAGGGATACAGTAAACCTAAAGTAAAGCATCGGAATCTATAACTAGTGTCACAGGAATAGTTCAAAGCATAGAAAGTAAGAATAGTCAGTTTTCTTGTACTTAAGGCGGCATTGTGAAACTTGTATTTAATTCCGATGCAATTTTTGTGTTTCATCGTCAATAAGATGGTCAGAGGGATACAGCAAACCTGAAGTAAAGCATCGGAATCTATAACTAGTGTTACATGCATGGTTCAAAACATAGACAGTAAGAAGAGTCAGTTTTCTTGTACTTAAGTCGGCATTGTGCCTTTTGTATTTAATTCCGATGTAATTTCTGTGTTTCATCGGCAATAAGAAGGTCAGAGGGATACAGTAAACCTGAAGTGAAGCATCGGAACCTATAACTAGTGTCACAGGAATGGTTCAAAACATAGACAGAAAGAAGAGTCAGTTTTCTTGTACTTAAGTCGTCATTGTGCATTTTCTATTTAATTCCGATGCAATTTCTGTGTTTCATCGTCAATAAGAAGGTCAGAGGGATACAGTGAACCTGAAGTGAAGCATCGGAATCTTTAACTAGTGTCACAGGAATGGTTCAAAGCATAGAAAGTAAGAATAGTCAGTTTTCTTGTACTTAAGTCGGCATTGTGCCTTTTGTATTTAATTCCGACCCCATTTCTATGTTTCATCGTCAATAAGAAGGTCAGAGGGATACAGTAAACCTGAAGTGAGACATCGGAACCTATAACTAGTGTGACAGGAATGGTTCAAAACATAGACAGTAAGAAGAGTCAGTTTCCTTCTACTTAAGTCGGCATTGTGCCTTTTGTATTTCATTCCGATGCAATTTCTGTGTTTCATCGTCAATAAGAAGGTCAGAGGGATACAGTGAACCTGAAGTGAAGCATCGGAATCTATAACTAGTGTCACAGGAATGGTTCAAAGCATAGAAAGTAAGAATAGTCAGTTTTCTTGTACTTAAGTCGGCATTGTGTAACTTGTATTTAATTCCGATGCAATTTTTTTGTTTCATCGTCAATAAGAAGGTCAGAGGGATACAGTAAACCTGAAGTAAAGCATCGGAATCTATAACTAGTGTCACAGGAATGGTTCAAAACATAGACTGTAAGAAGAGTCGGTTTTCTTGTACTTAAGTCGTCATTGTGCCCTTTGTATTTAATTCTGATGCAATTTGTGTGTTTCATCGTCAATAAGATGGTCAGAGGGATACAGTAAACCTAAAGTGAAGCATCGGAATATATAACTAGTGTCACAGGAATGGTTCATAGCATAGCCAGTAAGAAGAGTCAGTTTTCTTGTACTTAAGTCGCCATTGTGCCTTTTCTATTTAATTCCGATGCAATTTCTGTGTTTCATCGTCAATAAGAAGGTCAGAGGGGTACAGTAAACCTGAAGTGAAGCTTCGGAATCTACAACTAGTGTCACAGGAATGGTTCAAAACATAGACAGTAAGAAGAGTCAGTTTTCTTGTACTTAAGTCGCATTGTGCCTTTTCTTTTTATTCTGATGCAATTTCTGAGTTTCATCGTCAATAAGAAGAAACAAGGGATACAGTAAACATAAAGTGAGGCATCGGAATCTAAAACTGGTCTCACAGGAAATGTTGAAATCATAGTCAGTAGGAAGAGTCAGTCTTCTTGTACTTAAGTCAGCATCGTGCCTTTTGTATTTAATTCTGATGCAATTTCTGTGCTTCATCGTCAATAAGAAGGTCCAAGGGATACAGTTAACATATAGTGAAGCACCGGAATCTAAAACTGGTCTCACAGGAATTGTTCAAACATAGTCAGTAAGAAGAGCCAGTCTTCTTGTACTTGAGTCGGCAATGTGCCTTTTGTATTTAATTCTGATGCAATTTGTGTGTTTCATCGTCAACAAGATGGTCAGAGGGATCCAGTAAACCTAAAGTGAAGCATCGGAATCTATAAATAGTGTCACAGGAATGGTTCATAGCATAGACAGTAAGAAGAGTCAGTTCTCTTGTACTTAAGTCGGCATTGTGCCTTTTGTATTTAATTCCGATTCAAATTCTGTGTTTCATCGTCAATAAGAAGGTCAGAGGCATACAGTAAACCTGAAAAGAAGCATCGGAATTATAACTAGTATCACAGGAATGGTTCAAAACATAGACAGTAAGAAGAGTCAGTTTTCTTGTACTTAAGTCGTTATTGTGACTTTTGTATTTAATTCCGATGCAATTTCTATGTTTCATCGTCAATAAGAAGGTCAGAGGGATACAGTAAACCTCGAGTGAAGCATCGGAATCTATAACTAGTGTCACAGGAAATGTTGAAACCATAGTCAGTAGGAAGAGTCAGTCTTCTTGTACTTAAGTCAGCATCGTGCCTTTTGTATTTAATTCTGATGCAATTCTGTGTTTCATCGTCAATGTGAAGGTCAGAGGGATACAGTGAACCTGAAGTGAAGTATCGGAATCTATAACTAGTGTCACAGGAATGGTTCAAAGCATAGAAAGTAAGAATAGTCAGTTTTCTTGTACTTAAGTCGGCATTGTGAAACTTGTATTTAATTCCGATGCCATTTCTGTGTTTCATCGTCAATAAGAAGGCCAGAGGGATTCAGTGAACCTGAAGTGAAGCAGCGGAATCTATAACTAGTGTCACAGGAATGGTTCAAAGCACAGAAAGTAAGAATAGTCAGTTTTCTTGTACTTAAGTCGGCATTGTGAAACTTGTATTTCATTCCGATGCCATTTCTGTGTTTCATCGTCAATAAGAAGGTCAGAGGGATACAGTGAACCTGAAGTGAAGCATCGGAATCTATAACTAGTGTCACAGGAATGGTTCAAAGCATAGAAAGTAAGAATAGTCAGTTTTCTTGTACTTAAGTCGGCATTGTGAAACTTGTTTTTAATTCCGATGCAATTTCTGTGTTTCATCGTCAATAAGAAGGTCAGAGGGATACAGTAAACCTGAAGTAAAGCATCGGAATCTATAACTAGTGTCACATGAATAGTTCAAAACATAGACAGTAAGAAGAGTCAGTTTTCTTGTACTTATGTCGGCATTGTGCCTTTTGTATTTAATTCCGATGCGATTTCTGTGTCTCATCGGCAATAAGAAGGTCAAAGGGATACAGTAAACCTGAAGTAAAGCGTCGGAACCTATAACTAGTGTCACAGGAATGGTTCAAAACATAGACAGTAAGAAGAGTCAGTTTTCTTTTACTTAAGTCGCATTGTGCCTTTTGTATTTAATTCCGATGTAATTTCTGTGTTTCATCGTCAATAAGAAGGTCAGAGGGATACAGTAAACATAAAGTGAAGCATCGGAATCTATAACTAGTGTCACAGGAATGGTTCAAAACATAGACAGTAAGAAGAGTCAGTTTTCTTGTACTTAAGTCGGCATTGTGCCTTTTCTATTTAATTCCGATGCAATTTCTGTGTTTCATCGTCAATAAGAAGGTCAGAGGGATACAGTAAACCTGAAGTGAAGCATCGGAATCTACAACTAGTGTCACAGGAATGATTCTAAACATAGACAGTAAGAAGACTCAATTTTCTTGCACTTAAGTCGGCATTGTGCCTTTTGTATTTAATTCCGACGCAATTTCTATGTTTCATCGTCAATAAGAAGGTCAGAGGGATACAGTAAACCTGACGTGAGACATCGGAATCTATTACTAGTGTGACAGGAATGGTTCAAAACATAGACAGTAAGAAGAGTCAGTTTTCTTGTACTTAAGTCGGCATTGTGCCTTTTCTATTTAATTCCGATGCAATTTCTGTGTTTCATCGTCAATAAGAAGGTCAGAGGGATACAGTAAACCTGAAGTGAAGCATCGGAATCTACAACTAGTGTCACAGGAATGATTCTAAACATATACAGTAAGAAGAGTCAGTTTTCTTGCACTTATGTCGGCATTGTGCATTTTGTATTTAATTCCGACGCAATTTCTATGTTTCATCGTCAATAAGAAGGTCAGAGGGATACAGTAAACCTGAAGTGAGACATCGGAATCTATAACTAGTGTGACAGGAATGGTTCAAAACATAGACAGTAAGAAGAGTCAGTTTTCTTCTACTTAAGTCGGCATTGTGCCTTTTGTATTTAATTCTGCTGCAATTCTGTGTTTCATCGTCAATATGAAGGTCAGAGGGATACAGTGAACCTGAAGTGAAGTATCGGAATCTATAACTAGTGTCACAGTAATGGTTCAAAGCATAGAAAGTGAGAATAGTCAGTTTTCTTGTACTTAAGTCAGCATTGTGAAACTTGTATTTCATTCCGATGCCATTTCTGTGTTTCATCGTCAATAAGAAGGTCAGAGGGATACAGTGAACCTGAAGTGAAGCATCGGAATCTATAACTAGTGTCACAGGAATGGTTCAGAGCATAGAAAGTAAGAATAGTCAGTTTTCTTGTACTTAAGTCGGCATTGTGAAACTTGTATTTAATTCCGATGCAATTTTTGTGTTTCATCGTCAATAAGAAGGCCAGAGGGATACAGTAAACCTGAAGTAAAGCATCGGAATCTATAACTAGTGTCACATGCATTGTTCAAAACATAGACAGTAAGAAGGGTCAGTTTTCTTGTACTTAAGTCGTTATTGTGCCTTTTGTATTTAATTACGACGTAATTTCTCTGTTTCATCGTCAATAAGAAGGTCAAAGGGATACAGTAAACCTGAAGTGAAACATCGGAATCAATAACTAGTGTCACAGGAATAGTTCAAAACATAGACAGTAAGAAGAGTCAGTCTTCTTGTACTTAAGTCGGCATTGTGCCTCTTGTACTTAATTCCGATGTAATTTTTGTGTTTCATCGTCAATAATAAGGTCAGAGGGATACAGTAAACCGGAAGTGAAGCATCGGAACCTATAACTAGTGTCACAGGAATGGTTCAAATCATAGACAGTAAGAAGAGTCAGTTTTCTTGTACTTAAGTCGGCAATGTCCCTTGTGTATTTAATTCCGATACAATTTCTGTGTTTCATCGGCAATAAGAAGGTCAGAGGGATACAGTAAACCTGAAGTGAAGCATCGGAACCTATAACTAGTGTCACAGGAATGGTTCAAAACATAGACAGAAAGAAGAGTCAGTTTTCTTGTACTTAAGTCGTCATTGTGCATTTTCTATTTAATTCCGATGCAATTTCTATGTTTCATCGTCAATAAGAAGGTCAGAGGGATACAGTAAACCTGAAGTGAAGCATCGGAATCTACAACTAGTGTCACAGGAATGATTCTAAACATAGACAGTAAGAAGAGTCAGTTTCTCTCAGAGACTCTTCTTACAGTCGGTGCTTTGAGCATTCCCTGTGAGACCAGTATTAGTTTCCGCTATACCTCTGCAGGTTCAATGTATTCCTTGGACCTTCACATTGACGATGATACGCAGAAATCGCATCGGAATTAAATACAAAAGGCACAATGCCGCCATAAGTACAAGAATAGAGACTCTTCTTACAGTCGGTGTTTTGAGCACTCCCTGTGAGACCAGTTTTAGTTTGCGATACACCACTGCAGGTTCAATGTATTCCTTGGACATACACATTGACGATGAAACACTGAAATTAGATCGGAATTAAATAAGAAATGCTCAATGCCGCCTTAAGTGCAAGAAGAGTGAGACTTCTTAGAGTCTGTGCTTTGATCCTTTCCTGTGAGACCAGTATTAGTTTCCGATACACCACTGCATTTTCAATGTATTCCTTGAACCTTCACATTGACAATGAATCACAGAAATCGCATCGGAATTAAATGCATAAGGCGCAATGCCGCCTTAAGTGCAAGAAGAGTGAGACTTCTTAGAGTCTGTGCATTGATCCTTTCCTGTGAGACCAGTATTAGTTTCCGATACACCACTACAGGTTCAGTGTATTCCTCGGACCTTCACATTGACGATGAAACACAGAAATCGCATCGGAATTAAATACAAAAGGCACAATGCCTCCATAAGTACAAGAATAGAGACTCTTCTTACAGTCGGTGTTTTGAGCACTCCCGGTGAGACAAGTATTAGTTTGCGATACACCAGTGCAGGTTCAATGTATTCCTTGGACGTACACATTGACGATGAAACACTGAAATTAGATCGGAATTAAGTAAAAAAGTCTCAATGCCGCCTTAAGTGCAAGAAGGGTAAGACTTCTTATAGTCTGTGCTTTGATCCTTTCCTGTGAGACCAGTATTAGTTTCCGATACACCACTGCAATTTCAATGTATTCCTTGGACCTTCACATTGACAATGAAACACAGAAATCGCATCGGAATTAATTACAAAAGGCACATTGATGACTTAAGTGCAAGAAGAGTGAGACTTCTTATAGTCTGTGCTTTGATCCTTTCCTGTGAGACCAGTATTAGTTTCCGATACACCACTGCAATTTCAATGTATTCATTGGACCTTCACATTGACGATGAAACACAGAAATCGCATCGGAATTAAATACAAAATGCACAATGCCTCCATAAGTACAAGAATAGAGACTCTTCTTACAGTCGGTGTTTTGAGCACTCCCTGTGAGACCAGTATTACTTTGCGATACACCACTGCAGGTTCAATGTATTCCTTGGTCATACACATTGACGATGAACCACAGAAATTAGATCGGAATTAAATAAAAAAGGCTCAATGCCGCCTTAAGTGCAAGAAGAGGGAGACTTCTTAGAGTCTGTGCGTTGATCTTTTCCTGTGAGACCAGTATTAGTTTCCGATACACCACTGCAGGTTCAATGTATTCCTTGGACCTTCACATTGACGATGAAACACAGAAATCGCATCAGAATTAAATACAAAAGGCACAATGCTGCCTTAAGTGCAAGAAGAGTGAGACTTCTTAGTGTCTGTGCATTGATCCATTCCTGTGAGACCAGTATTAGTATCCGATACACCACTGCAGGTTCTATGTATTCCTTGGACCTTCACATTGAGGATGAAACACAGAAATCGCACCGGAATTAAATACAAAATGCACAAAGCCGCCTTAAGTACAAGAATAGAGACTCTTCTTACAGTCGGTGCTTAGAGCATTCCCTGTGAGACCAGTAATAGTATCCGATACACCACTGAAGGTTCAATCTATTCCTTGGACATACACATTGACGATGAAACACTGAAATTACATCGGAATTAAATACAAAAGGGCACAATGCCGCCTTAAGTACAAGAATAGAGACTCTTCTCACAGTCGGTGCTTTGAGCATTCCCTGTGAGACCAGTAGCAGTATCCGATACACCACAGCAGGTTCAATCTATTCCTTGGACATACACATTGACGATGAAACACTGAAATTACATCGGAATTTAATAGAAAAGGCACAATGCCGCCTTAAGTACAAGAATAGAGATTCTTCTTACAGTCGGTGCTTTGAGCATTCCCTGTGAGACCAGTATTAGTTTCCGATACACCACTGCTGGGTCAATATATTCCTTGGACCTTCACATTGACGATGAAACACTGAAATGGCATCGGAATTAAATCCCAAACGCACAATGCCGCCTTAAGTACAAGAATAGAGACTCTTCTTACAGTCGGTGCTTTGAGCATTCCATGTGAGACCAGTATTAGTATCCGATACACCTCTGCAGGTTCAGATTATTCCTTGGACCTTCACATTGACGATGAAACACAGAAATCGCATCGGAATTAAATACAAATGGCACAATGCCGCCTTAAGTACAAGTATAGAGACTCTTCTTACAGTCGGTGCTTTGAGCATTCCCTGTGAAACCAGTATTAGTTTCCGCTACACCACTGCAGGTTCAATGTATTCCTTGGACCGTCACATTGACGATGAAACACAGAAATGGCATCGGAATTAAATCCAAAACACACAATGCCGCCTTAAGTACAGGAATAGAGACTCTTCTTACAGTCGGTGCTTTCAGCATTCCCTGTGAGACCAGTATTAGTTTCCGATACACCACTGCAAGTTCAATGTATTCCTTGGACCTTCACATTGACGATGAAACTCAGAAATGGCATCGGAATTAAATCCAAAACGCACAATGCCGCCTTAAGTACAAGAATAGAGACTATTCTTACAGTCGGTGCTTTGAGCATTCCCTGTGAGACCAGTATTAGTTTCTGCTACACCTCTGCAGGTTCAGTTTATTCATTGGACCTTCACATTGACGATAAAACATAGAAATGGCATCGGAATTAAATACAAAAGGCACAATGCCGCCTTAAGTACAAGAATAGAGACTCTTTTTACAGTCGGTGCTTTGAGCACTCCCTGTGAGACCAGTATTAGTTTGCGATACACCTCAGCAGGTTCAGTTTATTCCTTGGACCTTCACATTGACGATGAAACACAGAAATCGCATCGGAATTAAATACAAAGGGCACAATGCCGCCTTAAGTACAAGAATAGAGACTCTTCTTACAGTCGGTGCTATAAGCATTCCCTGTGAGACCAGTAATAGTATCCGATACACCTCTGCAGGTACAGATTATTCCTTGGACCTTCATATTGACGATGAAACACAGAAATCGCATCGGAATTAAATACAAATGGCACAATGCCGCCTTAAGTACAAGTATAGAGACTCTTCTTACAGTCGGTGCTTTGAGCATTCCCTGTGAGACCAGTATTAGTTTCCGCTACACCTCTGCAGGTTCAGCTTATTCCTTGGACCTTCACATTGACGATCAAACACAGAAATCGCATCGGAATTAAATACAAAAGGCACAATGCCGCCTTAAGTACAAGAATAGAGACTCTTCTTACAGTCGGTGCTTTGAGCATTCCCTGTGAGCCCAGTATTAGATTCCGCTACACCACTGCAGGTTCAATGTATTCCTTGGACCATCACATTGACGATGAAACACAGAAATGGCATCGGAATTATATCCAAAACACACAATGCCGCCTATAGTACAAGAATAGAGACTCTTCTTACAGTCGGTGCTTTCAGCATTCCCTGTGAGACCAGTATTAGTTTCCGATACACCACTGCAAGTTCAATGTATTCCTTGGACCTTCACATTGACGATGAAACACAGAAATGGCATCGGAATTAAATCCAAAACGCACAATGCCGCCTTAAGTACAAGAATAGAGGCTCTTCTTACAGTCGGTGCTTTGAGCATTCCTTGTGAGACCAGTATTAGTTTCCGATACACCACTGCAGGTTCAGTGTATTCCTTGGACCTTCACATTGACGATGAAACACCGAAATGGCATCGGAATTAAATCCAAAACGCACCATGCCGCCTTAAGTACAAGAATAGAGACTCTTCTTACTGTCGGTGCTTTGAGCATTCCCTGTGAGACCAGTATTAGTTTCCGCTACACCTCTGCAGGTTCAGTTTATTCCATGGACCTTCACATTGACGATGAAACACAGAAATCGCATCGGGATTAAATACAAAAGGCACAATGCCGCCTTAAGTACAAGAATAGAGACTCTTCTTACAGTCGGTGCTTTGAGCATTCCCTGTGAGACCAGTATTAGTTCCTGCTACACCTCTGCAGGTTCTGTTTATTCATTGGACCTTCACATTGACGATGAAACACAGAAATGGCATCGGAATTAAATACAAAAGGCACAATGCCGCCTTAAGTACAAGAATAGAGACTCTTGTTACAGTCGGTGCTTTGAGCACTCCCTGTGAGACCAGTATTAGTTTGCGATACATCTCAGCAGGTTCAGTTTATTCCTTGGACCTTCACATTGACGATGAAACACAGAAATCGCATCGGAATTAAATACAAAGGGCACAATGCCGCCTTCAGTACAAGAATAGAGACTCTTCTTACAGTCGGGGCTATAAGCATTCCCTGTGAGACCAGTAATAGTATCCGATACACCACTGCAGGTTCAATCTTTTCCTTGGACATACACATTGACGATGAAACTCTGTAATTACATCGGAATTCAATATAAAAGGCACAATGCCGCCTTTAGTACAAGAATAGAGACTCTTCTTACAGTCGGTGCTTTGAGCATTAAATACGAGACCAGTATTAGTTTCCGCTACACCTCTGCAGGTTCAGTTTATTCCTTGGACCTTCACATTGACGATGAAACACTGAAATTAGATCGGAATTAAATAAAAAAGGCTCAATGCCGCCTTAAGTGCAAGAAGAGTGAGACCTCTTAGAGTCTGTGCTTTGATCCTTTCCTGTGAGACCAGTATTAGTTTCCGATACACCACTGCAGGTTCAATGTATTCCTTGGACCTTCACATTGACGATGAAACACAGAAATCGCATCGGAATTAAATACAAAAGGCACAATCCCTCCATATGTACAAGAATAGAGACTCTTCTTACAGTCGGTGTTTTGAGCACTCACTGTGAGACCAGTATTAGTTTGCGATACACCACTGCAGGTTCAATGTAAACCTTGGACATACACCTTGACGATGAAACACTGAAATTAGAACGGAATTTAATAAAAAAGGCTCAATGCCGCCTTAAGTGCAAGAAGAGTGAGACTTCTTAAAGTCTGTGCTTTGATCCTTTCCTGTGAGACCAGTATTAGTTTCCGATACACCAATGCAGGTTCCATGTATTTCTTGGAACTTCACATTGACGATGAAACACAGAAATCGCAACGGAATTAAATACAAAAGGCACAATGCGTCTATCAGTACAAGAATAGAGACTCTTCTTACAGTCGGTGTTTTGAGCACTCCCTGTGTGACCAGTATTAGTTTGCGATACACCACTGCAATTTCAATGTATTCCTAGGACATACACATTGACGATGAAACACCGAAATTAGATCGGAATTAAATAAAAAAGGCTCAATGCCGCATTAAGGGCAAGAAGAGTGAGACTTCTTGGAGTCTGTGCTTTGATCCTTTCCTGTGAGACCAGTATTAGTTTCCGATACACCGCTGCAGGTTCAATGTATTCCTTGGACCTTCACATTGACGATGAAACACAGAAATGGCATCGGAATTAAATCCAAAACGCACAATGCCGCCTTAAGTACAGGAATAGAGACTCTTCTTACTGTCGGTGCTTTGAGCATTCCCTGTGAGACCAGTATTAGTTTCCGCTACACCTCTGCAGGTTCAGTTTATTCCTTGGACCTTCACATTGACGATGAAACACAGAAATCGCATCGGAATTAAATACAAAAGGCACAATGCCGCCTTAAGTACAAGAATAGAGACTCTTCTTACAGTCGGTGATTTGAGCATTCCCTGTGAGACCAGTATTAATTTCCGCTACACCTCTGCAGGTTCAGTTTATTCCTTGGACCTTCACATTGACGATGAAAAAAAAAATCGCATCGGAATTAAATACAGAAGGCACAGTGCCGCCTTCAGTACAAGAATAGAGGCTCTTCTTACAGTCGGTGTTTTGAGCACTCCCTGTGAGACCAGTAATAGTATCCGATACACCACTGCAGGTTCAATCTATTCCTTGGACATACACATTGACGATGTAACACAGAAATTACATCTGAATTAAATACAAAAGGCACAATGCCGCCTTAAGTACAAGAATAGAGACTCTTCTTACAGTCGGTGCTTTGAGCATTCCCTGTGAGACCAGTAATAGTATCCGATACACCACTGCAGGTTCAATCTATTCCTTGGACATACACATTGACGATGAACACTGAAATTACATCGGAATTAAATACAAAAGGCACAATGCCGCCTTAAGAACAAGAATAGAGACTCTTCTTACAGTCGGTGCTTTGAGCATTCCCTGTGAGACCAGTATTAGTTTCCGATACACCACCGCAGGATCAATGTATTCCTTGGACCCCTCGCATTGACGATGAAACACAGAAATGGCATCGGATTTAAATCCAAAACGCACAATGCCGCCTTAAGTACAAGAATAGAGACTCTTCTTACAGTCGGTGCTTTGAGCATTCCCTGTGAGACCAGTATTAGTTTCCGCTACACCTCTGCAGGTTCAGTTTATTCCTTGGACCTTCACATTGACGATGAAAAAAAAAATCGCATCGGAATTAAATACAGAAGGCACAGTGCCGCCTTCAGTACAAGAATAGAGGCTCTTCTTACAGTCGGTGTTTTGAGCACTCCCTGTGAGACCAGTATTACTTTGCGATACACCACTGCAGGTTCAATGTATTCCTTGGACCTTCACATTGACGATGAAACACAGAAATCGCATCGGAATTAAATACAAAAGGCACAATGCCGCCTTAAATACAAGAATAGAGACTCTTCTTACCGTCGGTGCTTTGAGCATTCCCTGTGAGACCAGTAATAGTATCCGATACACCACTGCAGGTTCAATCTATTCCTTGGACATTCACATGGACGATGAAACACAGAAATTACATCGTAATTAAATACAAAAGGATTAATGCTGCCTTAAGTACAAGAATAGAGCCTCTTCTTACCGTCGGTGCTTTGAGCATTCCCTGTGAGACCAGTATTAGTTTCCGCTACACCTCTGCAGGTTCAGTGTATGCCTTGGACCTACACATTGACGATGAAACAATGAAATTAGATCGGAATTAAATAAAAAAGGCTCAATGCCGCCTTAAGTGCAAGAAGAGTAAGACCTCTTAGATTCTGTGCTTTGATCCTTTCCTGTGAGACCAGTATTAGTTTCCGATACACCACTGCAGGTTCAATGTATTCCTTGGACCTTCACATTGACGATGAAACACAGAAATCGCATCGGAATTAAATACAAAAGGCACAATGCCTCCATAAGTACAAGAATAGAGACTCTTCTTACAGTCGGTGTTTTGAGCACTCCCTGTGAGACCAGTATTAGTTTGCGATACACCACCGCAGGTTCAATGTATTCCTTGGACATACACATTGACGATGAAACACTGAAGTTAGAACGGAATTTAATAAAAAAGGCTCAATGCCGCCTTAAGTGCAAGAAGAGTGAGACTTCTTAAAGTCTGTGCTTTGATCCTTTCCTGTGAGACCAGTATTAGTTTCCGATACACCACTGCAGGTTCCATGTATTCCTTGGAACTTCACATTGACGATGAAACACAGAAATCGCAACGGAATTAAATACAAAAGGCACAATGCGTCTATAAGTACAAGAATAGAGACTCTTCTTACAGTCGGTGTTTTGAGCACTCCCTGTGTGACCAGTATTAGTTTGCGATACACCACTGCAATTTCAAAGTATTCCTAGGACATACACATTGACGATGAAACACCGAAATTAGATCGGAATTAAATAAAAAAGGCTCAATGCCGCATTAAGGGCAAGAAGAGTGAGACTTCTTGGAGTCTGTGCTTTGATCCTTTCCTGTGAGACCAGTATTAGTTTCCGATACACCGCTGCAGGTTCAATGTATTCCTTGGACCTTCACATTGACGATGAAACACAGAAATGGCATCGGAATTAAATCCAAAACGCACAATGCCGCCTTAAGTACAGGAATAGAGACTCTTCTTACTGTCGGTGCTTTGAGCATTCCCTGTGAGACCAGTATTAGTTTCCGCTACACCTCTGCAGGTTCAGTTTATTCCTTGGACCTTCACATTGACGATGAAACACAGAAATCGCATCGGAATTAAATACAAAAGGCACAATGCCGCCTTAAGTACAAGAATAGAGACTCTTCTTACAGTCGGTGCTTTGAGCATTCCCTGTGAGACCAGTATTAATTTCCGCTACACCTCTGCAGGTTCAGTATATTCCTTCGACCTTCACATTGGCGATGAAACACAGAAATCGCATCGGAATTAAATACAAAAGGCACAATGCCGCCTTAAGTACAAGAATAGAGACTCTTCTTACAGTCGGTGCTTTGTGCATTCCCTGTGAGACCAGTAATAGTATCCGATACACCACTGCAGGTTCAATCTATTCCTTGGACATACACATTGACGATGTAACACAGAAATTACATCTGAATTAAATACAAAAGGCACAATGCCGCCTTAAGTACAAGAATAGAGACTCTTCTTACAGTCGGTGCTTTGAGCATTCCCTGTGAGACCAGTAATAGTATCCGATACACCACTGCAGGTTCAATCTATTCCTTGGACATACACATTGACGATGAAACACTGAAATTACATCGGAATTAAATACAAAAGGCACAATGCCGCCTTAAGTACAAGAATAGAGACTCTTCTTACAGTCGGTGCTTTGAGCATTCCCTGTGAGACCAGTAATAGTATCCGATACACCACTGCAGGTTCAATCTATTCCTTGGACATACACATTGGCGATGAAACACAGAAATCGCATCGGAATTAAATACAAAAGGCACAATGCCGCCTTAAGTACAAGAATAGAGACTCTTCTTACAGTCGGTGCTTTGTGCATTCCCTGTGAGACCAGTAATAGTATCCGATACACCACTGCAGGTTCAATCTATTCCTTGGACATACACATTGACGATGTAACACAGAAATTACATCTGAATTAAATACAAAAGGCACAATGCCGCCTTAAGTACAAGAATAGAGACTCTTCTTACAGTCGGTGCTTTGAGCATTCCCTGTGAGACCAGTAATAGTATCCGATACACCACTGCAGTTTCAATGTATTCCTTGGACATACACATTGACGATGAAACACTGAAATTAGATCGGAATTAAATAAAAAAGGCTCAATGCCGCCTTAAGTGCAAGAAGAGTGAGACTTCTTAGAGTCTGGGCTTTGATCCTTTCCTGTGAGACCAGTATTAGTTTCCGATACACCACTGCAGGTTCATTGTATTCCTTGGACCTTCACATTGACGATAAAACACAGAAATCGCATCGGAATTAAATACAAAAGGCACAATGCCTCCATAAGTTCAAGAATAGAGACTCTTCTTACAGTCGGTGTTTTGAGCACTCCCTGTGACACCAGTATTAGTTTCCGCTACACCACTGCAGGTTCAGTTTATTCCTTGGACCTTCACATTGACGATGAAACACAGAAATCGCTTCGGAATTAAATACAAAAGGCACAATGCCGCCTTAAGTACAAGAATAGAGACTCTTCTTACAGTCGGTGCCTTGAGCATTCCCTGTGAAACCAGTATTAGTTTCCGCTACACCTCTGCAGGTTCAGTTTATTCCTTGGTCCTTCACATTGACGATGAAACACAGAAATGGCATCGGAATTAAATCCAAAACGCACAATGCCGCCTTAAGTACAAGAATAGAGACTCTTCTTACAGTCGGTGCTTTGAGCATTCCCTGTGAGACCAGTATTAGTTTCCGCTACACCTCTGCAGGTTCAGTTTACTCCTTGGACCTTCACATTGACGATGAAACACAGAAATCGCTTCGGAATTAAATACAAAAGGCACAATGCCGCCTTAAGTACAAGAATAGAGACTCTTCTTACAGTCGGTGCCTTGAGCATTCCCTGTGAGACCAGTATTAGTTTCCGCTACACCTCTGCAGGTTCAGTTTATTCCTTGGTCCTTCACATTGACGATGAAACACGGAAATGGCATCGGAAATAAATACAAAAGGCACAATGCCGCCTTAAGTACAAGAATAGAGACTCTTCTTACAGTCGGTGCTTTGAGCATTCCTTGTGAGACCAGTATTAGTTTCCGCTACACCTCTGCAGGTTCAGTTTATTCCTTGGACCTTCACATTGACGATGAAACACAGAAATCGCATCGGAATTAAATACAAAAGGCACAATGCCGCCTTAAGTACAAGAATAGAGACTCTTCTTACAGTCGGTGCTTTGAGCATTCCCTGTGAGACCAGTATTAGTTTCCGATGCACCACTGCATGTTCAATGTATTCCTTGGACCTTCACATTGAGCTGAAACACAGAATTCGCATCGGAATTAAATACAAAAGGCACAATGCCGCCTTAAGTACAAGAATAGAGACTCTTGTTACAGTCGGTGCTTTGAGCATTCCCTGTGAGACCAGTAATAGTATCCGATACACCACTGCAGGTTCAATCTGATCCTTTGACCTTCACATTGACGATGAAACACAGAAATTACATCGGAATTAAATACAAAAGGCACAATGCCACCTTAAGTACAAGAATAGAGAGTCTTCTTACAGTCGGTGCTTTGAGCATTCCCTGTGAGACCAGTAATAGTATCCGATTCACCACTGCAGTTTCAATCTATTCCTTGGACATACACATTGACGATGAAACACTGAAATTACATCGGAATTAAATACAAAAGGCACAATGCCGCCTTAAGTACAAGAATAGAGACTCTTCCTACAGTCGGTGCTTTGAGCATTCCCTGTGAGACCAGTATTAGTTTCCGATACACCACTGTAGGTTCAATGTATTCCTTGGACCCCTCACATTGACGATGAAACACGGAAATGGCATCGCAATTAAATCCAAAACGCACAATGCCGCCTTAAGTACAAGAATAGTGACACTTCTTACAGTCGGTGCTTTGAGCATTCCCTGTGAGACCAGTATTAGTTTCCGCAACACCTCTGCAGGTTCAGTTTATTCCTTGGACCTTCACATTGACAATGAAACACAGAAATCGCATCGGAATTAAATACAAAAGGCACAATGCCGCCTTAAGTACAAGAATAGAGACTCTTCTTACAGTCGGTGCTTTGAGCATTCCCTGTGAGACCAGTATTAGTTTCCGCTACACCTCTGCAGGTTCAGTTTATTCCCTGGATCTTCACATTGACGATGAAACACAGAAATCGCATCGGAATTAAATACGATAGGCACAATGCCGCCATAAGTACAAGAATAGGGACGCTTCTTACAGTCGGTGTTTTGAGCACTCCCTGTGAGACCAGTATTAGTTTGCGATACACCACTGCAGTTTCAATGTATTCCTTGGACATACACATTGACGATGAAACACTGAAATTAGATCGGAATTAAATAAAAAAGGCTCAATGCCGCCTTAAGTGCAAGAAGAGTGAGACTTCTTAGAGTCTGTGCTTTGATCCTTTCCTGTGAGACCAGTATTAGTTTCCGATACACCACTGCAGGTTCATTGTATTCCTTGGACCTTCACATTGACGATAAAACACAGAAATCGCATCGGAATTAAATACAAAAGGCACAATGCCTCCATAAGTTCAAGAATAGAGACTCTTCTTACAGTCGGTATTTTGAGCACTCCCTGTGAGACCAGTATTAGTTTGCGATACACCACTGCAGGTTCAATGTATTCCTTGGACATACACATTGACGATGAAACACTGAAATTAGATCGGAATAAAATAAAAAGGCTCAATGCCGCCTTAAGTGCAAGAAGAGTGAGACTTCTTAGAGTCTGTGCTTTGTTCCTCTCCTGTGAGACCAGTATTAGTTTCCGATACACCACTGCAGGTTCAATGTATTCCTTGGACCTTCACATTGACGATGAAACACAAAACTCGCATCGGAATTAAATACAAAAGGCACAATGCCGCCTTAAGTGCAAGAAGAGTGAAACTTCATAGAGTCTGTGCATTGATCCTTTCCTGTGAGACCAGTATTAGTTTCCGATACACCACTGCAGGTTCTATGTATTCCTTGGACCTTCACATTGACGATGAAACACAGAAATCGCATCGGAATTAAATACAAAAGGCACAATGCCTCCATAAGTACAAGAATAGAGACTCTTCTTACAGTCGGTGTTTTGAGCACTCGCTGTGAGACCAGTATTAGTTTGCGATACACCACTGCAGGTTCAATGTATTCCTTGGAAATTCACATTGACGATGAAACACTGACATTAGATCGGAATTAAATAAAAAAGGCTCAATGCCGCCTTAAGTGCAAGAAGAGTGAGACTTCTTATAGTCTGTGCTTCGATCCTTTCCTTTGAGACCAGTATTAGTTTCCGATACACCACTGCAGGTTCTATGTATTCCTCGGACCTTCACATTGACGATGAAACACAGAAATCGCATCGGAATTAAATACAAAGACACAATGCCTCCATAAGTACAAGAATAGAGACTCTTCTTACAGTCGGTGTTTTGAGCACTCCCTGTGAGACCAGTATTACTTTGCGATACACCACTGCAGGTTCAATGTATTCCTTGGACATACACATTGACGACGAAACACTGAAATTACATCGGAATTAAATACAAAAGGCACAATGCCGCCTTAAGTACAAGAATAGAGACTATTCTCACAGTCGGTGCTTTCAGCATTCCTGTGAGACCAGTATTAGTTTCCGATACACCACTGCAGGTTTAATGTATTCCTTGGACCTTCACATTGACGATGAAACACAGAAATGGCATCGGAATTGAATCCAAAACGCACAATGCCGCCTTAAGTACAAGAATAGAGACTCTCCTTACTGTCGGTGCTTTGAGCATTCCCTGTGAGACCCGTATTAGTATCCGATACACCTCTGCAGGTTCAGTTTATTCCTTGGTCCTTCACATTGACGATGAAACACAGAAATCGCATCGGAATTAAATACAAAAGGCACACTGCCGCCTTAAGTACAAGAATAGAGACACTTCTTACAGTCGGTGCTTTGAGCATTCCCTGTGAGACCAGTATTAGTTTCCGCTGCACCTCTGCAGGTTCAGTTTATTCCTTGGACCTTCACATTGACGATGAAACACAGAAATCGCATCGGAATTATATACAAATGGCACAATGCCGTCTTAAGTACAAGAATAGAGACTCTTCTTACAGTCGGTGTTCTGAGCATTCCCTGTGAGACCAGTAATAGTATCCGATACACCACTGCAGGTTCAATCTATTCCTTGGACATACACATTGACGATAAAACACAGAAATTACATCGGAATTAAATACAAAAGGAACAATGCCGCCTTAAGTACAAGAATAGAGACTCTTCTTAGCGTCGGTGATTTGAGCATTCCCTGTGAGACCAGTATTAGTTTCCGAAACACCACTGCAGGTTCAATGTATTCCTTGGACCTTCAAATTGACGATGAAACACAGAAATGGCATCGGAATTACATCCAAAACGCACAATGCCGCCATAAGTACAAGAATAGAGACTCTTCATACAGTCGGTGCTTTGAGCATTCCCTGTGGGACCAGTATTAGTTTCCGATACACCACTGCAGGTTCAATGTATTCCTTGGACCTTCACATTGACGATGAAACACAGAAATGGCATCGGAATTAAATCCAAAACGCACAATGCCGCCTTAAGTACAAGAATAGAGACTCTTCTTACAGTCGGTGCTTTGAGCATTCCCTGTGAGACCAGTATTAGTTTCCGCTACACCTCTGCAGGTTCAGTTTATTCCTTGGACCTTCACATTGACGATGAAACACAGAAATCGCTTCGGAATTAAATACAAAAGGCACAATGCCGCCTTAAGTACAAGAATAGAGACTCTTCTTACAGTCGGTGCTTTCAGCACTCCTTGTGAGACCAGTATTAGTTTCCGCTACACCTCTGCAGGTTCAGTTTATTCCTTGGACCTTCACATTGACGATAAAACACAGAAATCGCATCGGAATTAAATACAAAAGGCACAATGCCGCCTTAAGTACAAGAATAGAGACTCTTCTTACCGTCGGTGCTTTGAGCATTCCCTGTGAGACCAGTAATAGTATCCGATACACCACTGCAGGTTCAATCTATTCCTTGGACATTCACATTGACGATGAAACACAGAAATTACATCGTAATTAAATACAAAAGGATTAATGCCGCCATAAGTACAAGAATAGAGCCTCTTCTTACCGTCGGTGCTTTGAGCATTCCCAGTGAGACCAGTATTAGTTTCCGCTACACCTCTGCAGGTTCAGTGTATGCCTTGGACCTACACATTGACGATGAAACACTGAAATTAGATCGGAATTAAATAAAAAAGGCTCAATGCCGCCTTAAGTGCAAGAAGAGTGAGACCTCTTAGATTCTGTGCTTTGATCCTTTCCTGTGAGACCAGTATTAGTTTCCGATACACCACTGCAGGTTCAATGTATTCCTTGGAACTTCACATTGACGATGAAACACAGAAATCGCAACGGAATTAAATACAAAAGGCACAATGCGTCTATAAGTACAAGAATAGAGACTCTTCTTACAGTCGGTGTTTTGAGCACTCCCTGTGTGACCAGTATTAGTTTGCGATACACCACTGCAGGTTCCATGTATTCCTTGGAACTTCACATTGACGATGAAACACAGAAATCGCAACGGAATTAAATACAAAAGGCACAATGCGTCTATAAGTACAAGAATAGAGACTCTTCTTACAGTCGGTGTTTTGAGCACTCCCTGTGTGACCAGTATTAGTTTGCGATACACCACTGCAATTTCAATGTATTCCTAGGACATACACATTGACGATGAAACACCGAAACTAGATCGGAATTAAATAAAAAAGGCTCAATGCCGCATTAAGTGCAAGAAGAGTGAGACTTCTTGGAGTCTGTGATTTGATCCTTTCCTGTGAGACCAGTATTAGTTTCCGATACACCACTGCAGGATCAATGTATTCCTTGGACCTTCACATTGACGATGAAACACAGAAATCGCATCGGAATTAAATACAAAAGGCACAATGCCTCCATAAGTACAAGAATAGGGACGCTTCTTACAGTCGGTGCTTTGAGCACTCCCTGTGAGACCAGTATTAGTTTGCGATACACCACTGCAGTTTCAATGTATTCCTTGGACATACACATTGACGATGAAACACTGAAATTAGATCGGAATTAAATAAAAAAGGCTCAATGCCGCCTTAAGTGCAAGAAGAGTGAGACTTCTTAGAGTCTGGGCTTTGATCCTTTCCTGTGAGACCAGTATTAGTTTCCGATACACCACTGCAGGTTCATTGTATTCCTTGGACCTTCACATTGACGATAAAACACAGAAATCGCATCGGAATTAAATACAAAAGGCACAATGCCTCCATAAGTTCAAGAATAGAGACTCTTCTTACAGTCGGTGTTTTGAGCACTCCCTGTGACACCAGTATTAGTTTCCGCTACACCACTGCAGGTTCAGTTTATTCCTTGGACCTTCACATTGACGATGAAACACAGAAATCGCTTCGGAATTAAATACAAAAGGCACAATGCCGCCTTAAGTACAAGAATAGAGACTCTTCTTACAGTCGGTGCCTTGAGCATTCCCTGTGAGACCAGTATTAGTTTCCGCTACACCTCTGCAGGTTCAGTTTATTCCTTGGTCCTTCACATTGACGATGAAACACAGAAATGGCATCGGAATTAAATCCAAAACGCACAATGCCGCCTTAAGTACAAGAATAGAGACTCTTCTTACAGTCGGTGCTTTGAGCATTCCCTGTGAGACCAGTATTAGTTTCCGCTACACCTCTGCAGGTTCAGTTTACTCCTTGGACCTTCACATTGACGATGAAACACAGAAATCGCTTCGGAATTAAATACAAAAGGCACAATGCCGCATTAAGTACAAGAATAGAGACTCTTCTTACAGTCGGTGCCTTGAGCATTCCCTGTGAGACCAGTATTAGTTTCCGCTACACCTCTGCAGGTTCAGTTTATTCCTTGGTCCTTCACATTGACGATGAAACACGGAAATGGCATCGGAATTAAATACAAAAGGCACAATGCCGCCTTAAGTACAAGAATAGAGACTCTTCTTACAGTCGGTGCTTTGAGCATTCCTTGTGAGACCAGTATTAGTTTCCGCTACACCTCTGCAGGTTCAGTTTATTCCTTGGACCTTCACATTGACGATGAAACACAGAAATCGCATCGGAATTAAATACAAAAGGCACAATGCCGCCTTAAGTACAAGAATAGAGACTCTTCTTACAGTCGGTGCTTTGAGCATTCCCTGTGAGACCAGTATTAGTTTCCGATGCACCACTGCATGTTCAATGTATTCCTTGGACCTTCACATTGAGCTGAAACACAGAAATCGCATCGGAATTAAATACAAAAGGCACAATGCCGCCTTAAGTACAAGAATAGAGACTCTTGTTACAGTCGGTGCTTTGAGCATTCCCTGTGAGACCAGTAATAGTATCCGATTCACCACTGCAGGTTCAATCTGATCCTTTGACCTTCACATTGACGATGAAACACAGAAATTACATCGGAATTAAATAGAAAAGGCACAATGCCACCTTAAGTACAAGAATAGAGAGTCTTCTTACAGTCGGTGCTTTGAGCATTCCCTGTGAGACCAGTAATAGTATCCGATTCACCACTGCAGTTTCAATCTATTCCTTGGACATACACATTGACGATGAAACACTGAAATTAGATCGGAATTAAATAAAAAAGGCTCAATGCCGCCTTAAGTGCAAGAAGAGTGAGACTTCTTAGAGTCTGTGCTTTGATCCTTTCCTGTGAGACCAGTATTAGTTTCCGATACACCACTGCAGGTTCATTGTATTCCTTGGACCTTCACATTGACGATAAAACACAGAAATCGCATCGGAATTAAATACAAAAGGCACAATGCCTCCATAAGTTCAAGAATACAGACTCTTCTTACAGTCGGTATTTTGAGCACTCCCTGTGAGACCAGTATTAGTTTGCGATACACCACTGCAGGTTCAATGTATTCCTTGGACATACACATTGACGATGAAACACTGAAATTAGATCGGAATAAAATAAAAAGGCTCAATGCCGCCTTAAGTGCAAGAAGAGTGAGACTTCTTAGAGTCTGTGCTTTGTTCCTCTCCTGTGAGACCAGTATTAGTTTCCGATACACCACTGCAGGTTCAATGTATTCCTTGGACCTTCACATTGACGATGAAACACAAAACTCGCATCGGAATTAAATACAAAAGGCACAATGCCGCCTTAAGTGCAAGAAGAGTGAAACTTCATAGAGTCTGTGCATTGATCCTTTCCTGTGAGACCAGTATTAGATTCCGATACACCACTGCAGGTTCTATGTATTCCTTGGACCTTCACATTGACGATGAAACACAGAAATCGCATCGGAATTAAATACAAAAGGCACAATGCCTCCATAAGTACAAGAATAGAGACTCTTCTTACAGTCGGTGTTTTGAGCACTCGCTGTGAGACCAGTATTAGTTTGCGATACACCACTGCAGGTTCAATGTATTCCTTGGAAATTCACATTGACGATGAAACACTGACATTAGATCGGAATTAAATAAAAAAGGCTCAATGCCGCCTTAAGTGCAAGAAGAGTGAGACTTCTTATAGTCTGTGCTTCGATCCTTTCCTTTGAGACCAGTATTAGTTTCCGATACACCACTGCAGGTTCAATGTATTCCTTGGACCTTCACATTGACGATGAAACACAAAACTCGCATCGGAATTAAATACAAAAGGCACAATGCCGCCTTAAGTGCAAGAAGAGTGAAACTTCATAGAGTCTGTGCATTGATCCTTTCCTGTGAGACCAGTATTAGATTCCGATACACCACTGCAGGTTCTATGTATTCCTTGGACCTTCACATTGACGATGAAACACAGAAATCGCATCGGAATTAAATACAAAAGGCACAATGCCTCCATAAGTACAAGAATAGAGACTCTTCTTACAGTCGGTGTTTTGAGCACTCCCTGTGAGACCAGTATTACTTTGCGATACACCACTGCAGGTTCAATGTATTCCTTGGACATACACATTGACGACGAAACACTGAAATTACATCGGAATTAAATACAAAAGGCACAATGCCGCCTTAAGTACAAGAATAGAGACTATTCTTACAGTCGGTGCTTTCAGCATTCCCTGTGAGACTAGTATTAGTTTCCGATACACCACTGCAGGTTCAATGTATTCCTTGGACCTTCCCATTGACGATGAAACACAGAAATGGCATCGGAATTGAATCCAAAACGCACAATGCCGCCTTAAGTACAAGAATAGAGACTCTCCTTACTGTCGGTGCTTTGAGCATTCCCTGTGAGACCCGTATTAGTATCCGATACACCTCTGCAGGTTCAGTTTATTCCTTGGTCCTTCACATTGACGATGAAACACAGAAATCGCATCGGAATTAAATACAAAAGGCACAATGCCGCCTTAAGTACAAGAATAGAGACTCTTCTTACAGTCGGTGCTTTGAGCATTCCCTGTGAGACCAGTATTAGTTTCCGCTGCACCTCTGCAGGTTCAGTTTATTCCTTGGACCTTCACATTGACGATGAAACACAGAAATCGCATCGGAATTATATACAAATGGCACAATGCCGTCTTAAGTACAAGAATAGAGACTCTTCTTACAGTCGGTGTTCTGAGCATTCCCTGTGAGACCAGTAATAGTATCCGATACACCACTGCAGGTTCAAGCTATTCCATGGACATACACATTGACGATGAAACACAGAAATTACATCGGAATTAAATACAAAAGGAACAATGCCGCCTTAAGTACAAGAATGGAGACTCTTCTTAGCGTCGGTGATTTGAGCATTCCCTGTGAGACCAGTATTAGTTTCCGAAACACCACTGCAGGTTCAAAGTATTCCTTGGACCTTCAAATTGACGATGAAACACAGAAATGGCATCGGAATTACATCCAAAACGCACAATGCCGCCATAAGTACAAGAATAGAGACTCTTCTTACAGTCGGTGCTTTGAGCATTCCCTGTGAGACCAGTATTAGTTTCCGATACACCACTGCAGGTTCAATGTATTCCTTGGACCTTCACATTGACGATGAAACACAGAATTGGCATCGGAATTAAATCCAAAACGCACAATGCCGCCTTAAGTACAAGAATAGAGACTCTTCTTACACTCGGTGCTTTGAGCATTCCCTGTGAGACCAGTATTAGTTTCCGCTACACCTCTGCAGGTTCAGTTTATTCCTTGGACCTTCACATTGACGATGAAACACAGAAATCGCTTCGGAATTAAATACAAAAGGCACAATGCCGCCTTAAGTACAAGAATAGAGACTCTTCTTACAGTCGGTGCCTTGAGCATTCCCTGTGAGACCAGTATTAGTTTCCGCTACACCTCTGCAGGTTCAGTTTATTCCTTGGTCCTTCACATTGACGATGAAACACGGAAATGGCATCGGAATTAAATACAAAAGGCACAATGCCGCCTTAAGTACAAGAATAGAGACTCTTCTTACAGTCGGTGCTTTCAGCATTCCTTGTGAGACCAGTATTAGTTTCCGATGCACCACTGCATGTTCAATGTATTCCTTGGACCTTCACATTGACGCTGAAACACAGAAATCGCATCGGAATTAAATACAAAAGGCACAATGCCGCCTTAAGTACAAGAATAGAGACTCTTCTTACAGTCGGTGCTTTGAGCATTCCCTGTGAGACCAGTAATAGTATCCGATACACCACTGCAGGTTCAATCTGATCCTTGGACCTTCACATTGACGATGAAACACAGAAATTACATCGGAATTAAATACAAAAGGCACAATGCCACCTTAAGTACAAGAATAGAGAGCCTCCTTACAGTCGGTGCTTTGAGCATTCCCTGTGAGACCAGTAATAGTATCCGATTCACCACTGCAGTTTCAATCTATTCCTTGGACATACACATTGACGATGAAACACTGAAATTACATCGGAATTAAATCCAAAAGGCACAATGCCGCCTTAAGTACAGGAATAGAGACTCTTCCTACAGTCGGTGCTTTGAGCATTCCCTGTGGGACCAGTATTAGTTTCCGATACACCACTGTAGGTTCAATGTATTCCTTGGACCCCTCACATTGACGATGAAACACAGAAATGGCATCGGAATTAAATCCAAAACGCACAATGCCGCCTTAAGTACAAGAATAGTAACTCTTCTTACAGTCGGTGCTTTGAGCATTCCCTGTGAGACCAGTATTAGTTTCCGCAACACCTCTGCAGGTTCAGTTTATTCCTTGGACCTTCACATTGACGATGAAACACAGAAATCGCATAGGAATTAAATACAAAAGGCACAATGCCGCCTTAAGTACAAGAATAGAGACTCTTCTTACACTCGGTGCTTTGAGCATTCCCTGTGAGACCAGTATTAGTTTCCGCTACACCTCTGCAGGTTCAGTTTATTCCCTGGATCTTCACATTGACGATGAAACACAGAAATCGCATCGGAATTAAATACAAAAGGCACAATGCCGCCATAAGTACAAGAATAGGGACGCTTCTTACAGTCGGTGTTTTGAGCACTCCCTGTGAGACCAGTATTAGTTTGCGATACACCACTGCAGTTTCAATGTATTCCTTGGACATACACAGTGACGATGAAACACTGAAATTAGATCGGAATTAAATAAAAAAGGCTCAATGCCGCCTTAAGTGCAAGAAGAGTGAGACTTCTTAGAGTCTGTGCTTTGATCCTTTCCTGTGAGACCAGTATTAGTTTCCGATACACCACTGCAGGTTCATTGTATTCCTTGGACCTTCACATTGACGAGAAAACACAGAAATCGCATCGGAATTAAATACAAAAGGCACAATGCCTCCATAAGTTCAAGAATAGAGACTCTTCTTACAGTCGGTGTTTTGAGCACTCCCTGTGAGACCAGTATTAGTTTGCGATACACCACTGCAGGTTCAATGTATTCCTTGGACATACACATTGACGATGAAACACTGAAATTAGATCGGAATAAAATAAAAAGGCTCAATGCCGCCTTAAGTGCAAGAAGAGTGAGACTTCTTAGAGTCTGTGCTTTGTTCCTCTCCTGTGAGACCAGTATTAGTTTCCGATACACCACTGCAGGTTCAATGTATTCCTTGGACCTTCACATTGACGATGAAACACAGAACTCGCATCGGAATTAAATACAAAAGGCACAATGCCGCCTTAAGTGCAAGAAGAGTGAAACTTCATAGAGTCTGTGCATTGATCCTTTCCTGTGAGACCAGTATTAGTTTCCGATACACCACTGCAGGTTCTATGTATTCCTTGGACCTTCACATTGACGATGAAACACAGAAATCGCATCGGAATTAAATACAAAAGGCACAATGCCTCCATAAGTACAAGAATAGAGACTCTTCTTACAGTCGGTGTATTGAGCACTCGCTGTGAGACCAGTATTAGTTTGCGATACACCACTGCAGGTTCAATGTATTCCTTGGAAATTCACATTGACGATGAAACACTGACATTAGATCGGAATTAAATAAAAAAGGCTCAATGCCGCCTTAAGTGCAAGAAGAGTGAGACTTCTTATAGTCTGTGCTTCGATCCTTTCCTTTGAGACCAGTATTAGTTTCCGATACACCACTGCAGGTTCTATGTATTCCTCGGACCTTCACATTGACGATGAAACACAGAAATCGCATCGGAATTAAATACAAAGACACAATGCCTCCATAAGTACAAGAATAGAGACTCTTCTTACAGTCGGTGTTTTGAGCACTCCCTGTGAGACCAGTATTACTTTGCGATACACCACTGCAGGTTCAATGTATTCCTTGGACATACACATTGACGACGAAACACTGAAATTACATCGGAATTAAATACAAAAGGCACAATGCCGCCTTAAGTACAAGAATAGAGACTATTCTTACAGTCGGTGCTTTCAGCATTCCCTGTGAGACCAGTATTAGTTTCCGATACACCACTGCAGGCTCAATGTATTCCTTGGACCTTCACATTGACGATGAAACACAGAAATGGCATCGGAATTAAATACAAAAGGCACAATGCCGCCATAAGTACAAGAATAGGGACGCTTCTTACAGTCGGTGTTTTGAGCACTCCCTGTGAGACCAGTATTAGTTTGCGATACACCACTGCAGTTTCAATGTATTCCTTGGACATACACAGTGACGATGAAACACTGAAATTAGATCGGAATTAAATAAAAAAGGCTCAATGCCGCCTTAAGTGCAAGAAGAGTGAGACTTCTTAGAGTCTGTGCTTTGATCCTTTCCTGTGAGACCAGTATTAGTTTCCGATACACCACTGCAGGTTCAGTTTATTCCTTGGACCTTCACATTGACGATAAAACACAGAAATCGCATCGGAATTAAATACAAAAGGCACAATGCCGCCTTAAGTACAAGAATAGAGACTCTTCTTACAGTCGGTGCTTTGAGCATTCCCTGTGAGACCAGTATTAGTTTCCGATGCACCACTGCATGTTCAATGTATTCCTTGGACCTTCACATTGACGCTGAAACACAGAAATCGCATCGGAATTAAATACAAAAGGCACAATGCCGCCTTAAGTACAAGAATAGAGACTCTTCTTACAGTCGGTGCTTTGAGCATTCCCTGTGAGACCAGTAATAGTATCCGATACACCACTGCAGGTTCAATCTGATCCTTGGACCTTCACATTGACGATGAAACACAGAAATTACATCGGAATTAAATACAAAAGGCACAATGCCACCTTAAGTACAAGAATAGAGAGTCTCCTTACAGTCGGTGCTTTGAGCATTCCCTGTGAGACCAGTAATAGTATCCGATTCACCACTGCAGTTTCAATCTATTCCTTGGACATACACATTGACGATGAAACACTGAAATTACATCGGAAAAAAATCCAAAAGGCACAATGCCGCCTTAAGTACAAGAATAGAGACTCTTCCTACAGTCGGTGCTTTGAGCATTCCCTGTGGGACCAGTATTAGTTTCCGATACACGACTGTAGGTTCAATGTATTCCTTGGACCCCTCACATTGACGATGAAACACAGAAATGGCATCGGAATTAAATCCAAAACGCACAATGCCGCCTTAAGTACAAGAATAGTGACTCTTCTTACAGTCGGTGCTTTGAGCATTCCCTGTGAGACCAGTATTAGTTTCCGCAACACCTCTGCAGGTTCAGTTTATTCCTTGGACCTTCACATTGACGATGAAACACAGAAATCGCATCGGAATTAAATACAAAAGGCACAATGCCGCCTTAAGTACAAGAATAGAGACTCTTCTTACACTCGGTGCTTTGAGCATTCCCTGTGAGACCAGTATTAGTTTCTGCTACACCTCTGCAGGTTCAGTTTATTCCCTGGATCTTCACATTGACGATGAAACACAGAAATCGCATCGGAAGTAAATACAAAAGGCACAATGCCGCCATAAGTACAAGAATAGGGACGCTTCTTACAGTCGGTGTTTTGAGCACTCCCTGTGAGACCAGTATTAGTTTGCGATACACCACTGCAGTTTCAATGTATTCCTTGGACATACACAGTGACGATGAAACACTGAAATTAGATCGGAATTAAATAAAAAAGGCTCAATGCCGCCTTAAGTGCAAGAAGAGTGAGACTTCTTAGAGTCTGTGCTTTGATCCTTTCCTGTGAGACCAGTATTAGTTTCCGATACACCACTGCAGGTTCATTGTATTCCTTGGACCTTCACATTGACGATAAAACACAGAAATCGCATCGGAATTAAATACAAAAGGCACAATGCCTCCATAAGTTCAAGAATAGAGACTCTTCTTACAGTCGGTGTTTTGAGCACTCCCTGTGAGACCAGTATTAGTTTGCGATACACCACTGCAGGTTCAATGTATTCCTTGGACATACACATTGACGATGAAACACTGAAATTAGATCGGAATAAAATAAAAAGGCTCAATGCCGCCTTAAGTGCAAGAAGAGTGAGACTTCTTAGAGTCTGTGCTTTGTTCCTCTCCTGTGAGACCAGTATTAGTTTCCGATACACCACTGCTGGTTCAATGTATTCCTTGGACCTTCACATTGACGATGAAACACAGAACTCGCAAGTGAATTAAATACAAAAGGCACAATGCCGCCTTAAGTGCAAGAAGAGTGAAACTTCATAGAGTCTGTGCATTGATCCTTTCCTGTGAGACCAGTATTAGTTTCCGATACACCACTGCAGGTTCTATGTATTCCTTGGACCTTCACATTGACGATGAAACACAGAAATCGCACCGGAATTAAATACAAAAGGCACAATGCCTCCATAAGTACAAGAATAGAGACTCTTCTTACAGTCGGTGTATTGAGCACTCGCTGTGAGACCAGTATTAGTTTGCGATACACCACTGCAGGTTCAATGTATTCCTTGGAAATTCACATTGACGATGAAACACTGACATTAGATCGGAATTAAATAAAAAAGGCTCAATGCCGCCTTAAGTGCAAGAAGAGTGAGACTTCTTATAGTCTGTGCTTCGATCCTTTCCTTTGAGACCAGTATTAGTTTCCGATACACCACTGCAGGTTCTATGTATTCCTCGGACCTTCACATTGACGATGAAACACAGAAATCGCATCGGAATTAAATACAAAGACACAATGCCTCCATAAGTACAAGAATAGAGACTCTTCTTACAGTCGGTGTTTTGAGCACTCCCTGTGAGACCAGTATTACTTTGCGATACACCACTGCAGGTTCAATGTATTCCTTGGACATACACATTGACGACGAAACACTGAAATTACATCGGAATTAAATACAAAAGGCACAATGCCGCCTTAAGTACAAGAATTGAGACTATTCTTACAGTCGGTGCTTTCAGCATTCCCTGTGAGACCAGTACTAGTTTCCGATAGACCACTGCAGGCTCAATGTATTCCTTGGACCTTCACATTGACGATGAAACACAGAAATGGCATCGGAATTAAATACAAAAGGCACAATGCCGCCATAAGTACAAGAATAGGGACGCTTCTTACAGTCGGTGTTTTGAGCACTCCCTGTGAGACCAGTATTAGTTTGCGATACACCACTGCAGTTTCAATGTATTCCTTGGACATACACAGTGACGATGAAACACTGAAATTAGATCGGAATTAAATAAAAAAGGCTCAATGCCGCCTTAAGTGCAAGAAGAGTGAGACTTCTTAGAGTCTGTGCTTTGATCCTTTCCTGTGAGACCAGTATTAGTTTCCGATACACCACTGCAGGTTCATTGTATTCCTTGGACCTTCACATTGACGATAAAACACAGAAATCGCATCGGAATTAAATACAAAAGGCACAATGCCTCCATAAGTTCAAGAATAGAGACTCTTCTTACAGTCGGTGTTTTGAGCACTCCCTGTGAGACCAGTATTAGTTTGCGATACACCACTGCAGGTTCAATGTATTCCTTGGACATACACATTGACGATGAAACACTGAAATTAGATCGGAATAAAATAAAAAGGCTCAATGCCGCCTTAAGTGCAAGAAGAGTGAGACTTCTTAGAGTCTGTGCTTTGTTCCTCTCCTGTGAGACCAATATTAGTTTCCGATACACCACTGCAGGTTCAATGTATTCCTTGGACCTTCACATTGACGATGAAACACAGAACTCGCATCGGAATTAAATACAAAAGGCACAATGCCGCCTTAAGTGCAAGAAGAGTGAAACTTCATAGAGTCTGTGCATTGATCCTTTCCTGTGAGACCAGTATTAGTTTCCGATACACCACTGCAGGTTCTATGTATTCCTTGGACCTTCACATTGACGATGAAACACAGAAATCGCATCGAAATTAAATACAAAAGGCACAATGCCTCCATAAGTACAAGAATAGAGACTCTTCTTACAGTTGGTGTCTTGAGCACTCGCTGTGAGACCAGTATTAGTTTGCGATACACCACTGCAGGTTCAATGTATTCCTTGGAAATTCACATTGACGATGAAACACTGACATTAGATCGGAATTAAATAAAAAAGGCTCAATGCCGCCTTAAGTGCAAGAAGAGTGAGACTTCTTATAGTCTGTGCTTCGATCCTTTCCTTTGAGACCAGTATTAGTTTCCGATACACCACTGCAGGTTCTATGTATTCCTCGGACCCTCACATTGACGATGAAACACAGGAATCGCATCGGAATTAAATACAAAGACACAATGCCTCCATAAGTACAAGATTAGAGACTCTTCTTACAGTCGGTGTTTTGAGCACTCCCTGTGAGACCAGTATTACTTTGCGATACACCACTGCAGGTTCAATGTATTCCTTGGACATACACATTGACGACGAAACACTGAAATTACATCGGAATTAAATACAAAAGGCACAATGCCGCCTTAAGTACAAGAATAGAGACTATTCTTACAGTCGGTGCTTTCAGCATTCCCTGTGAGACCAGTATTAGTTTCCGATACACCACTGCAGGTTCTATGTATTCCTTGGGCCTTCACATTGACGATGAAACAAAGAAATCGCATGGGAATTAAATACAAAAGGCACAATGCCGCCTTAAGTACAAGAATAGAGACTCTTCTTACAGTCGGTGCTTTGAGCATTCCCTATGAGACCAGTATTAGTTTCCGCTGCACCTCTGCAGGTTCAGTTTATTCCTTGGACCTTCACATTGACGATGAAACACAGAAATCGCATCGGAATTATATACAAATGGCACAATGCCGTCTTAAGTACAAGAATAGAGACTCTTCTTACAGTCGGTGTTCTGAGCATTCCCTGTGAGACCAGTAATAGTATCCGATACACCACTGCAGGTTCAATGTATTCCTTGGACATACACATTGACGATGAAACACAGAAATTACATCGGAATTAAATACAAAAGGAACAATGCCGCCTTAAGTACAAGAATAGAGACTCTTCTTAGCGTCGGTGATTTGAGCATTCCCTGTGAGACCAGTATTAGTTTCCGAAACACCACTGCAGGTTCAATGTATTCCTTGGACCTTCAAATTGACTATGAAACACAGAAATGGCATCGGAATTACATCCAAAACGCACAATGCCGCCATAAGTACAAGAATAGAGACTCTTCTTACAGTCGGTGCTTTGAGCATTCCCTGTGAGACCAGTATTAGTTTCCGATACACTACTGCAGGTTCAATGTATTCCTTGGACCTTCACATTGACGATGAAACACAGAAATGGCATCGGAATTAAATCCAAAACGCACAATGCCGCCTTAAGTACAAGAATAGAGACTCTTCTTACAGTCGGTGCTTTGAGCATTCCCTGTGAGACCAGTACTAGTTTCCGCTACACCTCTGCAGGTTCAGTTTATTCCTTGGACCTTCACATTGACGATGAAACACAGAAATCGCTTCGGAATTAAATACAAAAGGCACAATGCCGCCTTAAGTACAAGAATAGAGACTCTTCTTACAGTCGGTGCCTTGAGCATTCCCTGTGAGACCAGTATTAGTTTCCGCTACACCTCTGCAGGTTCAGTTTATTCCTTGGTCCTTCACATTGACGATGAAACATGGAAATGGCATCGGAATTAAATACAAAAGGCACAATGCCGCCTTAAGTACAAGAATAGAGACTCTTCTTACAGTCGGTGCTTTGAGCATTCCTTGTGAGACCAGTATTAGTTTCCGCTACACCTCTGCAGGTTCAGTTTATTCCTTGGACCTTCACATTGACGATGAAACACAGAAATCGCATCTTAATTAAATACAATAGGCACAATGCCGCCTTAAGTACAAGAATAGAGACTCTTCTTACAGTCGGTGCTTTGAGCATTCCCTGTGAGACCAGTATTAGTTTCCGATGCACCACTGCATGTTCAATGTATTCCTTGGACCTTCACATTGACGCTGAAACACAGAAATCGCATCGGAATTAAATACAAAAGGCACAAAGCCGCCTTAAGTACAAGAATAGAGACTCTTCTTACAGTCGGTGATTTGAGCATTCCCTGTGAGACCAGTAATAGTATCCGATACACCACTGCAGGTTCAATCTGATCCTTGGACCTTCACATTGACGATGAAACACAGAAATTACATCGGAATTAAATACAAAAGGCACAATGCCACCTTAAGTACAAGAATAGAGAGTCTTCTTACAGTCGGTGCTTTGAGTATTCCCTGTGAGACCAGTAATAGTATCCGATTCACCACTGCAGTTTCAATCTATTCCTTGGACATACACATTGACGATGAAACACTGAAATTACATCGGAATTAAATACAAAAGGCATAATGCAGCCTTAAGTACAAGAATAGAGACTCTTCCTACAGTCGGTGCTTTGAGCATTCCCTGTGAGACCAGTATTACTTTCCGATACACCACTGTAGGTTCAATGTATTCCTTGGACCCCTCACATTGACGATGAAACACAGAAATGGCATCGGAATTAAATCCAAAACGCACAATGCCGCCTTAAGTACAAGAATAGTGACTCTTCTTACAGTCGGTGCTTTGAGCATTCCCTGTGAGACCAGTATTAGTTTCCGCAACACCTCTGCAGGTTCAGTTTATTCCTTGGACCTTCACATTGACGATGAAACACAGAAATCGCATCGGAATTAAATACAAAATTCACAATGAAGCCTTAAATACAAGAATAGAGACTCTTCTTACAGTCGGTGCTTTGAGCATTCCCTGTGAGAGCAGTAATAGTATCCGATACACCCCTGCAGGTTCAATCTATTCCTTGGACATTCACATTGACGATGAAACACAGAAATTACATCGTAATTAAATACAAAAGGATTAATGCCGCCTTAAGTACAAGAATAGAGCCTCTTCTTACCGTCGGTGCTTTGAGCATTCCCTGTGAGACCAGTATTAGTTTCCGCTACACCTCTGCAGGTTCAGTGTATGCCTTGGACCTATACATTGACGATGAAACACTGAAATTAGATCGGAATTAAATAAAAAAGGCTCAATGCCGCCTTAAGTGCAAGAAGAGTGAGACCTCTTAGATTCTGTGCTTTGATCCTTTCCTGTGAGACCAGTATTAGTTTCCGATACACCACTGCAGGTTCAATGTATTCCTTGGACCTTCACATTGACGATGAAACACAGAAATCGCAACGGATTTAAATACAAAAGGCACAATGCGTCTATAAGTACAAGAATAGAGACTCTTCTTACAGTCGGTGTTTTGAGCACTCCCTGTGTGACCAGTATTAGTTTGCGATACACCACTGCAATTTCAATGTATTCCTAGGACATACACATTGACGATGAAACACCGAAACTAGATCGGAATTAAATAAAAAAGGCTCAATGCCGCATTAAGTGCAAGAAGAGTGAGACTTCTTGGAGTCTGTGCTTTGATCCTTTCCTGTGAGACCAGTATTAGTTTCCGATACACCACTGCAGGTTCAATGTATTCCTTGGACCTTCCCATTGACGATGAAACACAGAAATCGCATCGGAATTAAATACAAAAGGCACAATGCCTCCATAAGTACAAGAATAGGGACGCTTCTTACAGTCGGTCTTTTGAGCACTCCCTGTGAGACCAGTATTAGTTTGCGATACACCACTGCAGTTTCAATGTATTCCTTGGACATACACATTGACGATGAAACACTGAAATTAGATCGGAATTAAATAAAAAAGGCTCAATGCCGCCTTAAGTGCAAGAAGAGTGAGACTTCTTAGAGTCTGTGCTTTGATCCTTTCCTGTGAGACCAGTATTAGTTTCCGATACACCACTGCAGGTTCATTGTATTCCTTGGACCTTCACATTGACGATAAAACACAGAAATCGGATCGGAATTAAATACAAAAGGCACAATGCCTCCATAAGTTCAAGAATAGAGACTCTTCTTACAGTCGGTGTTTTGAGCACCCCCTGTGAGACCAGTATTAGTTTGCGATACACCACTGCAGGTTCAATGTATTCCTTGGACATACACATTGACGATGAAACACTGAAATTAGATCGGAATAAAATAAAAAGGCTCAATGCCGCCTTAAGTGCAAGAAGAGTGAGACTTCTTAGAGTCTGTGCTTTGTTCCTCTCCTGTGAGACCAGTATTAGTTTCCGATACACCACTGCAGGTTCAATGTATTCCTTGGACCTTCACATTGACGATGAAACACAGAACTCGCATCGGAATTAAATACAAAAGGCACAATGCCGCCTTAAGTGCAAGAAGAGTGAAACTTCATAGAGTCTGTGCATTGATCCTTTCCTGTGAGACCAGTATTAGTTTCCGATACACCACTGCAGGTTCTATGTATTCCTTGGACCTTCACATTGACGATGAAACACAGAAATCGCATCGGAATTAAGTACAAAAGGTACAATGCCTCCATAAGTACAAGAATAGAGACTCTTCTTACAGTCGGTGTTTTGAGCACTCGCTGTGAGACCAGTATTAGTTTGCGATACACCACTGCAGGTTCAATGTATTCCTTGGAAATTCACATTGACGATGAAACACTGACATTAGATCGGAATTAAATAAAAAAGGCTCAATGCCGCTTTAAGTGCAAGAAGAGTGAGACTACTTATAGTCTGTGCTTCGATCCTTTCCTTTGAGACCAGTATTAGTTTCCGATACACCACTGCAGGTTCTATGTATTCCTCGGACCTTCACATTGACGATGAAACACAGAAATCGCATCGGAATTAAATACAAAGACACAATGCCTCCATAAGTACAAGAATAGAGACTCTTCTTACAGTCGGTGTTTTGAGCACTCCCTGTGAGACCAGTATTACTTTGCGATACACCACTGCAGGTTCAATGTATTCCTTGGACATACACATTGACGACGAAACACTGAAATTACATCGGAATTAAATACAAAAGGCACAATGCCGCCTTAAGTACAAGAATAGAGACTATTCTTACAGTCGGTGCTTTGAGCATTCCCTGTGAGACCCGTATTAGTATCCGATACACCTCTGCAGGTACAGTTTATTCCTTGGTCCTTCACATTGACGATGAAACACAGAAATCGCATCGGAATTAAATACAAAAGGCACAATGCCGCCTTAAGTACAAGAATAGAGACTCTTCTTACAGTCGGTGCTTTGAGCATTCCCTGTGAGACCAGTATTAGTTTCCGCTGCACCTCTGCAGGTTCAGTTTATTCCTTGCACCTTCCCATTGACGATGAAACACAGAAATCGCATCGGAATTATATACAAATGGCACAATGCCGTCTTAAGTACAAGAATAGAGACTCTTCTTACAGTCGGTGTTCTGAGCATTCCCTGTGAGACCAGTAATAGTATCCGATACACCACTGCAGGTTCAATCTATTCCTTGGACATACACATTGACGATGAAACACAGAAATTACATCGGAATTAAATACAAAAGGAACAATGCCGCCTTAAGTACAAGAATAGAGACTCTTCTTAGCGTCGGTGATTTGAGCATTCCCTGTGAGACCAGTATTAGTTTCCGAAACACCACTGCAGGTTCAATGTATTCCTTGGACCTTCAAATTGACGATGAAACACAGAAATGGCATCGGAATTACATCCAAAACGCACAATGCCGCCATAAGTACAAGAATAGAGACTCTTCTTACAGTCGGTGCTTTGAGCATTCCCTGTGAGACCAGTATTAGTTTCCGATACACCACTGCAGGGTCAATGTATTCCTTGGACCTTCACATTGACGATGAAAAACAGAAATGGCATCGGAATTAAATCCAAAACGCACAATGCCGCCTTAAGTACAAGAATAGAGACTCTTCTTACAGTCGGTGCTTTGAGCATTCCCTGTGAGACCAGTATTAGTTTCCGCTACACCTCTGCAGGTTCAGTTTATTCCTTGGACCTTCACATTGACGATGAAACACAGAAGTCGCTTCGGAATTAAATACAAAAGGCACAATGCCGCCTTAAGTACAAGAATAGAGGCTCTTCTTACAGTCGGTGCCTTGAGCATTCCCTGTGAGACCAGTATTAGTTTCCGCTACACCTCTGCAGGTTTAGTTTATTCCTTGGTCCTTCACATTGACGATGAAACACGGAAATGGCATCGGAATTAAATACAAAAGGCACAATGCCGCCTTAAGTACAAGAATAGAGACTCTTCTTACAGTCGGTGCTTTGAGCATTCCTTGTGAGACCAGTATTAGTTTCCGCTACACCTCTGCAGGTTCAGTTTATTCCTTGGACCTTCACATTGACGATGAAACACAGAAATCGCATCGGAATTAAATACAAAAGGCACAATGCCGCCTTAAGTACAAGAATAGAGACTCTTCTTACAGTCGGTGCTTTGAGCATTCCCTGTGAGACCAGTATTAGTTTCCGATGCACCACTGCATGTTCAATGTATTCCTTGGACCTTCACATTGACGCTGAAACACAGAAATCGCATCGGAATTAAATACAAAAGGCACAATGCCGCCTTAAGTACAAGAATAGAGACTCTTCTTACAGTCGGTGCTTTGAGCATTCCCTGTGAGACCAGTAATAGTATCCGATACACCACTGCAGGTTCAATCTGATCCTTGGACCTTCACATTGACGATGAAACACAGAAATTACATCGGAATTAAATACAAAAGGCACAATGCCACCTTAAGTACAAGAATAGAGAGTCTTCTTACAGTCGGTGCTTTGAGCATTCCATGTAAGACCAGTAATAGTATCCGATTCACCACTGCAGTTTCAATCTATTCCTTGCACCTTCCCATTGACGATGAAACACAGAAATCGCATCGGAATTATATACAAATGGCACAATGCCGTCTTAAGTACAAGAATAGAGACTCTTCTTACAGTCGGTGTTCTGAGCATTCCCTGTGAGACCAGTAATAGTATCCGATACACCACTGCAGGTTCAATCTATTCCTTGGACATACACATTGACGATGAAACACGGAAATTAGATCGGAATTAAATACAAAAGGAACAATGCCGCCTTAAGTACAAGAATAGAGACTCTTCTTAGCGTCGGTGATTTGAGCATTCCCTGTGAGACCAGTATTAGTTTCCGAAACACCACTGCAGGTTCAATGTATTCCTTGGACCTTCAAATTGACGATGAAACACAGAAATGGCATCGGAATTACATCCAAAACGCACAATGCCGCCATAAGTACAAGAATAGAGACTCTTCTTACAGTCGGTGCTTTGAGCATTCCCTGTGAGACCAGTATTAGTTTCCGATACACCACTGCAGGGTCAATGTATTCCTTGGACCTTCACATTGACGATGAAAAACAGAAATGGCATCGGAATTAAATCCAAAACGCACAATGCCGCCTTAAGTACAAGAATAGAGACTCTTCTTACAGTCGGTGCTTTGAGCATTCCCTGTGAGACCAGTATTAGTTTCCGCTACACCTCTGCAGGTTCAGTTTATTCCTTGGACCTTCACATTGACGATGAAACACAGAAGTCGCTTCGGAATTAAATACAAAAGGCACAATGCCGCCTTAAGTACAAGAATAGAGGCTCTTCTTACAGTCGGTGCCTTGAGCATTCCCTGTGAGACCAGTATTAGTTTCCGCTACACCTCTGCAGGTTCAGTTTATTCCTTGGTCCTTCACATTGACGATGAAACACGGAAATGGCATCGGAATTAAATACAAAAGGCACAATGCCGCCTTAAGTACAAGAATAGAGACTCTTCTTACAGTCGGTGCTTTGAGCATTCCTTGTGAGACCAGTATTAGTTTCCGCTACACCTCTGCAGGTTCAGTTTATTCCTTGGACCTTCACATTGACGATGAAACACAGAAATCGCATCGGAATTAAATACAAAAGGCACAATGCCGCCTTAAGTACAAGAATAGAGACTCTTCTTACAGTCGGTGCTTTGAGCATTCCCTGTGAGACCAGTATTAGTTTCCGATGCACCACTGCATGTTCAATGTATTCCTTGGACCTTCACATTGACGCTGAAACACAGAAATCGCATCGGAATTAAATACAAAAGGCACAATGCCGCCTTAAGTACAAGAATAGAGACTCTTCTTACAGTCGGTGCTTTGAGCATTCCCTGTGAGACCAGTAATAGTATCCGATACACCACTGCAGGTTCAATCTGATCCTTGGACCTTCACATTGACGATGAAACACAGAAATTACATCGGAATTAAATACAAAAGGCACAATGCCACCTTAAGTACAAGAATAGAGAGTCTTCTTACAGTCGGTGCTTTGAGCATTCCATGTAAGACCAGTAATAGTATCCGATTCACCACTGCAGTTTCAATCTATTCCTTGGACATACACATTGACGCTGAAACACTGAAATTACATCGGAATTAAATACAAAAGGCACAATTCCGCCTTAAGTACAAGAATAGAGACTCTTCCTACAGTCGGTGCTTTGAGCATTCCCTGTGAGACCAGTATTAGTTTCCGATACACCACTGTAGGTTCAATGTATTCCTTGGACCCCTCACATTGACGATGAAACACAGAAATGGCATCGGAATTAAATCCAAAACGCACAATGCCGCCTTAAGTACAAGAATAGTGACTCTTCTTACAGTCGGTGCTTTGAGCATTCCCTGTGAGACCAGTATTAGTTTCCGCAACACCTCTGCAGGTTCAGTTTATTCCTTGGACCTTCACATTGACGATGAGACACAGAAATCGCATCGGAATTAAATACAAAAGGCACAATGCCGCCTTAAGTACAAGAATAGAGACTCTTCTTACAGTCGGTGCTTTGAGCATTCCCTGTGAGACCAGTATTAGTTTCCGCTACACTTCTGCAGGTTCAGTTTATTCCTTGGACCTTCACATTGACGATGAAACACAGAAATCGCATCGGAATTAAATACAAAAGGCACAATGCCGCCTTAAGTACAAGAATAGTGACTCTTCTTACAGTCTGTGCTTTGAGCATTCCCTGTGGGACCAGTATTAGTTTCCGCAACACCTCTGCAGGTTTAATGTATTCCTTGGACCCCTCACATTGACGATGAAACACAGAAATCGCATCGGAATTAAATACAAAAGGCACAATGCCGCCATAAGTACAAGAATAGAGACTCTCCTTACAGTCGGTGCTTTGAGCATTCCCTGTGAGACCAGTAATAGCATCCGATACACCACTGCAGGTTCAATCTATTCCTTGGACATACACATTGACGATGAAACACAGAAATTACATCGGAATTAAATACAAAAGGAACAATGCCGCCTTAAGTACAAGAATAGAGACTCTTCTTACCGTCGTTGCTTCGAGCATTAACTGTGAGACCAGTTTTAGGTTCCGATACACCACCGGAGGTTCAATGAATTCCTTGGACATTCACATTGACGATGAAACACTGAAATTACATCGGAATTAAATACAAAAGGCACAAATCCGCCTTAAGTACAAGCATAGAGACTCTTCTTACAGTCGGTGCTTTGAGCATTCCCTGTGAGACCAGTAATAGTATCCGATACACCACTGCAGGTTCAATCTATTCCTTGGACATACACATAGACGATGAAACACAGAAATTACATCGGAATTAAATACAAAAGTAACAATGCCGCCTTAAGTACAAGGATAAAGACTCTTCCTACCGTCGGTGCTTTGAGCATTCCCTGTGAGACCAGTATTAGTTTCCGATACACCACTGCAGGTTCAATGTATTCCTTGGACCTTCACATTGACGATGAAACACAGAAATCGTATCGGAATTAAATACAAAAGGGACAATGCCGCCTTAAGTACGAGAATAGAGACTCTTCTTACAGTCGGTGCTTTGAGCATTCCCTGTGAGACCAGTATTAGTTTCCGATACACCACTGCAGGTTCAATGTATTCCTTGGACCTTCACATTGGCGATGAAACACTGAAATTACATCGGAATTAAATACAAAAGGAACAATGCCGCCTTAAGTACAAGAATAGAGACACTTCTAACCGTCGGTGCTTTGAGCATTCTCTGTGAGGCCAGTATTAGTTTCCGATACACCACTGCAGGTTCAATGTATTCCTTGGACCTTCACATTGAAGATGAAACACTGAAATTACATCGGAATTAAATACAAAAGGCACAATGCCGCCTTAAGTACAAGAATAGAGACTCTTCTTACAGTCGGTGCTTTGAGCATTCCCTGTGAGACCAGTATTAGTTTCCGCTACACCTCTACAAGTTCAGTTTATTCCTTGGACCTTCACATTGACGATGAAACAGAGAAATCGCATCGGAATTAAATACAAAAGGCACAATGCCGCCTTAAGTACAAGAATAGAGACTCTTCTCACAGTCGGTGTCTTGAGCATTCCCTGTGAGACCTGTATTAGTTTCCGCTACACCTCTGCAGGTTCAATCTATTCCTTGGACATACACATAGACGATGAAACACAGAAATTACATCGGAATTAAATACAAAAGTAACAATGCCGCCTTAAGTACAAGGATAAAGACTCTTCCTACCGTCGGTGCTTTGAGCATTCCCTGTGAGACCAGTATTAGTTTCCGATACACCACTGCAGGTTCAATGTATTCCTTGGACCTTCACATTGACGATGAAACACTGAAATTACATCGGAATTAAATACAAAAGGGACAATGCCGCCTTAAGTACAATAATAGAGACTCTTCATACAGTCGGTGCTTTGAGCATTCCCTGTGAGACCAGTATTAGTTTCCGCTACGCCACTGCAGGTTCAATGTATTCCTTGGACCTTCACATTGGCGATGAAACACTGAAACTACATCGGAAATAAATACAAAAGGCACAATGCCGCCTTAAGTACAATAATAGAGACTCTTCATACAGTCGGTGCTTTGAGCATTCCCTGTGAGACCAGTATTAGTTTCCGCTACACATCTGCAGGTTCAGTTTATTCCTTGGACCTTCACATTGACGATGCAACACAAAAATCCAATCGGAATTAAATACAAAAGGCACAATGCCGCCTTAAGTACAAGAATAGAGACTCTTCTTACAATCGGTGCTTTGAGCATTCCCTGTGAGACCAGTATTAGTTTCCGCTACACCACTGCAGGTTCAATGTATTCCTTGGACCTTCACATTGGCGATGAAACACTGAAACTACATCGGAAATAAATACAAAAGGCACAATGCCGCCTTAAGTACAATAATAGAGACTCTTCATACAGTCGGTGCTTTGAGCATTCCCTGTGAGACCAGTATTAGTTTCCGCTACGCCACTGCAGGTTCAATGTATTCCTTGGACCTTCACATTGGCGATGAAACACTGAAACTACATCGGAAATAAATACAAAAGGCACAATGCCGCCTTAAGTACAATAATAGAGACTCTTCATACAGTCGGTGCTTTGAGCATTCCCTGTGAGACCAGTATTAGTTTCCGCTACACATCTGCAGGTTCAGTTTATTCCTTGGACCTTCACATTGACGATGCAACACAGAAATCCAATCGGAATTAAATACAAAAGGCACAATGCCGCCTTAAGTACAAGAATAGAGACTCTTCTTACAATCGGTGCTTTGAGCATTCCCTGTGAGACCAGTATTAGTTTCCGCTACACCACTGCAGGTTCAATGTATTCCTTGGACCTTCACATTGGCGATGAAACACTGAAACTACATCGGAAATAAATACAAAAGGCACAATGCCGCCTTAAGTACAATAATAGAGACTCTTCATACAGTCGGTGCTTTGAGCATTCCCTGTGAGACCAGTATTAGTTTCCGCTACACATTTGCAGGTTCAGTTTATTCCTTGGACCTTCACATTGACGATGCAACACAGAAATCCAATCGGAATTAAATACAAAAGGCACAATGCCGCCTTAAGTACAAGAATAGAGACTCTTCTTACAATCGGTGCTTTGAGCATTCCCTGTGAGACCAGTATTAGTTTCCGCTACACCACTGCAGGTTCAATGTATTCCTTGGACCTTCACATTGGCGATGAAACACTGAAACTACATCGGAAATAAATACAAAAGGCACAATGCCGCCTTAAGTACAATAATAGAGACTCTTCATACAGTCGGTGCTTTGAGCATTCCCTGTGAGACCAGTATTAGTTTCCGCTACACATCTGCAGGTTCAGTTTATTCCTTGGACCTTCACATTGACGATGCAACACAGAAATCCAATCGGAATTAAATACAAAAGGCACAATGCCGCCTTAAGTACAAGAATAGAGACTCTTCTTACAATCGGTGCTTTGAGCATTACCTGTGAGACCAGTATTAGTTTCCGCTACACCTCTACAAGTTCAGTTTATTCCTTGGACCTTCACATTGACGATGAAACAGAGAAATCGCATCGGAATTAAATACAAAAGGCACAATGCCGCCTTAAGTACAAGAATAGAGACTCTTCTCACAGTCGGTGCTTTGAGCATTCCCTGTGAGACCAGTATTAGTTTCCGCTACACATCTGCAGGTTCAGTTTATTCCTTGGACCTTCACATTGACGATGCAACACAGAAATCCAATCGGAATTAAATACAAAAGGCACAATGCCGCCTTAAGTACAAGAATAGAGACTCTTCTTACAGTCGGTGCTTTGAGCATTCCCTGTGAGACGAGTATTAGTTTCCGCTACACCTCTACAAGTTCAGTTTATTCCTTGGACCTTCTCATTGACGATGAAACAGAGAAATCGCATCGGAATTAAATACAAAAGGCACAATGCCGCCTTAAGTACAAGAATAGAGACTCTTCTCACAGTCGGTGTTTTGAGCATTCCCTGTGAGACCTGTATTAGTTTCCGCTACACCTCTGCAGGTTCAGTTTATTCCTTGGACCTTCACATTGACGATGAAACACAGAAATCGCATCGGAGTTAAATACAAAAGGCCCAATGCCACCCGCAAGTACAAGAATAGAGACTCTTCTTACAGTCGGTGCTTTGAGCATTCCCTGTGAGACCAGTATTAGTTTCCGCTACACCTCAACAAGTTCAGTTTATTCCTTGGACCTTCACATTGACGATGAAACACAGAAATCGCATCGGAGTTAAATACAAAAGGCACAATGCCACAAGCAAGTACAAGAATAGAGACTCTTCTTACAGTCGGTGCTTTGAGCATTCCCTGTGAGACCAGTATTAGTTTCCGCTACACCTCTACAAGTTCAGTTTATTCCTTGGACCTTCACATTGACGATGAAACACAGAAATCGCATCGGAGTTAAATACAAAAGGCCCAATGCCACCCGCAAGTACAAGAATAGAGACTCTTCTTACAATCGGTGCTTTGAGCATTCCCTGTGAGACCAGTATTAGTTTCCGCTACACCTCTACAAGTTCAGTTTATTCCTTGGACCTTCACATTGACGATGAAACACAGAAATCGCATCGGAGTTAAATACAAAAGGCACAATGCCGCCTTAAGTACAAGAATAGAGACTCTTCTTACAATCGGTGCTTTGAGCATTCCCTGTGAGACCAGTATTAGTTTCCGCTACACCTCTACAAGTTCAGTTTATTCCTTGGACCTTCACATTGACGATGAAACACAGAAATCGCATCGGAGTTAAATACAAAAGGCACAATGCCACCCGCAAGTACAAGAATAGAGACTCTTCTTACAGTCGGTGCTTTGAGCATTCCCTGTGAGACCAGTATTAGTTTCCGCTACACCTCTACAAGTTCAGTTTATTCCTTGGACCTTCACATTGACGATGAAACACAGAAATCGCATCGGAGTTAAATACAAAAGGCACAATGCCACCCGCAAGTACAAGAATAGAGACTCTTCTCACAGTCGGTGCTTTGAGCATTCCCTGTGAGACCAGTATTAGTTTCCGCTACACCTCTACAAGTTCAGTTTATTCCTTGGACCTTCACATTGACGATGAAACACAGAAATCGCATCGGAGTTAAATACAAAAGGCACAATGCCGCCTTAAGTACAAGAATAGAGACTCTTCTTACAATCGGTGCTTTGAGCATTCCCTGTGAGACCAGTATTAGTTTCCGCTACACCTCTACAAGTTCAGTTTATTCCTTGGACCTTCACATTGACGATGAAACACAGAAATCGCATCGGAGTTAAATACAAAAGGCCCAATGCCACCCGCAAGTACAAGAATAGAGACTCTTCTTACAATCGGTGCTTTGAGCATTCCCTGTGAGACCAGTATTAGTTTCCGCTACACCTCTACAAGTTCAGTTTATTCCTTGGACCTTCACATTGACGATGAAACACAGAAATCGCATCGGAGTTAAATACAAAAGGCACAATGCCGCCTTAAGTACAAGAATAGAGACTCTTCTTACAATCGGTGCTTTGAGCATTCCCTGTGAGACCAGTATTAGTTTCCGCTACACCTCTACAAGTTCAGTTTATTCCTTGGACCTTCACATTGACGATGAAACACAGAAATCGCATCGGAGTTAAATACAAAAGGCCCAATGCCACCCGCAAGTACAAGAATAGAGACTCTTCTTACAATCGGTGCTTTGAGCATTCCCTGTGAGACCAGTATTAGTTTCCGCTACACCTCTACAAGTTCAGTTTATTCCTTGGACCTTCACATTGACGATGAAACACAGAAATCGCATCGGAGTTAAATACAAAAGGCACAATGCCGCCTTAAGTACAAGAATAGAGACTCTTCTTACAATCGGTGCTTTGAGCATTCCCTGTGAGACCAGTATTAGTTTCCGCTACACCTCTACAAGTTCAGTTTATTCCTTGGACCTTCACATTGACGATGAAACACAGAAATCGCATCGGAGTTAAATACAAAAGGCACAATGCCACCCGCAAGTACAAGAATAGAGACTCTTCTCACAGTCGGTGCTTTGAGCATTCCCTGTGAGACCAGTATTAGTTTCCGCTACACCTCTACAAGTTCAGTTTATTCCTTGGACCTTCACATTGACGATGAAACACAGAAATCGCATCGGAGTTAAATACAAAAGGCCCAATGCCACCCGCAAGTACAAGAATAGAGACTCTTCTTACAATCGGTGCTTTGAGCATTCCCTGTGAGACCAGTATTAGTTTCCGCTACACCTCTACAAGTTCAGTTTATTCCTTGGACCTTCACATTGACGATGAAACACAGAAATCGCATCGGAGTTAAATACAAAAGGCCCAATGCCACCCGCAAGTACAAGAATAGAGACTCTTCTTACAGTCGGAGCTTTGAGCATTCCCTGTGAGACCAGTAGTAGTTTCCGCTACACCTCTACAAATTCAGTTTATTCCTTGGGCCTTCACATTGACGATGAAACAGAGAAATCGCATCGGAATTAAATACAAAAGGCACAATGCCGCCTTAAGTACAAGAATAGAGACTCTTCTCACAGTCGGTGTTTTGAGCATTCCCTGTGAGACCTGTATTAGTTTCCGATACACCTCTACAAGTTCAGTTTATTCCTTGGACCTTCACATTGACGATGAAACACAGAAATCGCATCGGAGTTAAATACAAAAGGCACAATGCCACCCGCAAGTACAAGAATAGAGACTCTTCTTACAGTCGGTGCTTTGAGCATTCCCTGTGAGACCAGTATTAGTTTCCGCTACACCTCTACAAGTTCAGTTTATTCCTTGGACCTTCACATTGACGATGAAACAGAGAAATCGCATCGGAGTTAAATACAAAACGCACAATGCCACCCGCAAGTACAAGAATAGAGACTCTTCTTACAGTCGGTGCTTTGAGCATTCCCTGTGAGACCAGTATTAGTTTCCGCTACACCTCAACAAGTTCAGTTTATTCCTTGGACCTTCACATTGACGATGAAACACAGAAATCGCATCGGAGTTAAATACAAAAGGCACAATGCCACCCGCAAGTACAAGAATAGAGACTCTTCTTACAGTCGGTGCTTAGAGCATTCCCTGTGAGACCAGTATTAGTTTCCGCTACACCTCTACAAGATCAGTTTATTCCTTGGACCTTCACATTGACGATGAAACAGAGAAATCGCATCGGAGTTAAATACAAAAGGCACAATGCCACCCGCAAGTACAAGAATAGAGACTCTTCTTACAGTCGGTGCTTTGAGCATTCCCTGTGAGACCAGTATTAGTTTCCGCTACACCTCTACAAGTTCAGTTTATTCCTTGGACCTTCACATTGACGATGAAACACAGAAATCGCATCGGAGTTAAATACAAAAGGCCCAATGCCACCCGCAAGTACAAGAATAGAGACTCTTCTTACAGTCGGTGCTTTGAGCATTCCCTGTGAGACCAGTGTTAGTTTCCGCTACACCTCAACAAGTTCAGTTTATTCCTTGGACCTTCACATTGACGATGAAACACAGAAATCGCATCGGAGTTAAATACAAAAGGCACAATGCCACCCGCAAGTACAAGAATAGAGACTCTTCTTACAGTCGGTGCTTTGAGCATTCCCTGTGAGACCAGTATTAGTTTCCGCTACACCTCAACAAGTTCAGTTTATTCCTTGGACCTTCACATTGACGATGAAACACAGAAATCGCATCGGAGTTAAATACAAAAGGCACAATGCCACCCGCAAGTACAAGAATAGAGACTCTTCTTACAGTCGGTGCTTTGAGCATTCCCTGTGAGACCAGTATTAGTTTCCACTACACCTCAACAAGTTCAGTTTATTCCTTGGACCTTCACATTGACGATGAAACACAGAAATCGCATCGGAGATAAATACAAAAGGCACAATGCCACCCGCAAGTACAAGAATAGAGACTCTTCTTACAGTCGGTGCTTTGAGCATTCCCTGTGAGACCAGTATTAGTTTCCGCTACACCTCTACAAGTTCAGTTTATTCCTTGGACCTTCACATTGACGATGAAACAGAGAAATCGCATCGGAGTTAAATACAAAAGGCACAATGCCACCCGCAAGTACAAGAATAGAGACTCTTCTTACAGTCGGTGCTTTGAGCATTCCCTGTGAGACCAGTATTAGTTTCCGCTACACCTCTACAAGTTCAGTTTATTCCTTGGACCTTCACATTGACGATGAAACACAGAAATCGCATCGGAGTTAAATACAAAAGGCCCAATGCCACCCGCAAGTACAAGAATAGAGACTCTTCTTACAGTCGGTGCTTTGAGCATTCCCTGTGAGACCAGTATTAGTTTCCGATACACCTCTACAAGTTCAGTTTATTCCTTGGACCTTCACATTGACGATGAAACAGAGAAATCGCATCGGAGTTAAATACAAAAGGCACAATGCCACCCGCAAGTACAAGAATAGAGACTCTTCTTACAGTCGGTGCTTTGAGCATTCCCTGTGAGACCAGTATTAGTTTCCGCTACACCTCTACAAGTTCAGTTTATTCCTTGGACCTTCACATTGACGATGAAACACAGAAATCGCATCGGAGTTAAATACAAAAGGCCCAATGCCACCCGCAAGTACAAGAATAGAGACTCTTCTTACAGTCGGTGCTTTGAGCATTCCCTGTGAGACCAGTATTAGTTTCCGCTACACCTCTACAAGTTCAGTTTATTCCTTGGACCTTCACATTGACGATGAAACACAGAAATCGCATCGGAGTTAAATACAAAAGGCCCAATGCCACCCGCAAGTACAAGAATAGAGACTCTTCTTACAGTCGGTGCTTTGAGCATTCCCTGTGAGACCAGTATTAGTTTCCGCTACACCTCTACAAGTTCAGTTTATTCCTTGGACCTTCACATTGACGATGAAACAGAGAAATCGCATCGGGGTTAAATACAAAAGGCACAATGCCACCCGCAAGTACAAGAATAGAGACTCTTCTTACAGTCGGTGCTTTGAGCATTCCCTGTGAGACCAGTATTAGTTTCCGCTACACCTCTACAAGTTCAGTTTATTCCTTGGACCTTCACATTGACGATGAAACACAGAAATCGCATCGGAGATAAATACAAAAGGCACAATGCCACCCGCAAGTACAAGAATAGAGACTCTTCTTACAGTCGGTGCTTTGAGCATTCCCTGTGAGACCAGTATTAGTTTCCGCTACACCTCTACAAGTTCAGTTTATTCCTTGGACCTTCACATTGACGATGAAACACAGAAATCGCATCGGAGATAAATACAAAAGGCACAATGCCACCCGCAAGTACAAGAATAGAGACTCTTCTTACAGTCGGTGCTTTGAGCATTCCCTGTGAGACCAGTATTAGTTTCCGCTACACCTCTACAAGTTCAGTTTATTCCTTGGACCTTCACATTGACGATGAAACAGAGTAATCGCATCGGAGTTAAATACAAAAGGCACAATGCCACCCGCAAGTACAAGAATAGAGACTCTTCTTACAGTCGGTGCTTTGAGCATTCCCTGTGAGACCAGTATTAGTTTCCGCTACACCTCTACAAGTTCAGTTTATTCCTTGGACCTTCACATTGACGATGAAACACAGAAATCGCATCGGAGTTAAATACAAAAGGCCCAATGCCACCCGCAAGTACAAGAATAGAGACTCTTCTTACAGTCGGTGCTTTGAGCATTCCCTGTGAGACCAGTATTAGTTTCCGATACACCTCTACAAGTTCAGTTTATTCCTTGGACCTTCACATTGACGATGAAACAGAGAAATCGCATCGGAGTTAAATACAAAAGGCACAATGCCACCCGCAAGTACAAGAATAGAGACTCTTCTTACAGTCGGTGCTTTGAGCATTCCCTGTGAGACCAGTATTAGTTTCCGCTACACCTCTACAAGTTCAGTTTATTCCTTGGACCTTCACATTGACGATGAAACAGAGAAATCGCATCGGAGTTAAATACAAAAGGCCCAATGCCACCCGCAAGTACAAGAATAGAGACTCTTCTTACAGTCGGTGCTTTGAGCATTCCCTGTGAGACCAGTATTAGTTTCCGCTACACCTCTACAAGTTCAGTTTATTCCTTGGACCTTCACATTGACGATGAAACACAGAAATCTCATCGGAGTTAAATACAAAAGGCACAATGCCACCCGCAAGTACAAGAATAGAGACTCTTCTTACAGTCGGTGCTTTGAGCATTCCCTGTGAGACCAGTATTAGTTTCCGCTACACCTCTACAAGTTCAGTTTATTCCTTGGACCTTCACATTGACGATGAAACACAGAAATCGCATCGGAGTTAAATACAAAAGGCCCAATGCCACCCGCAAGTACAAGAATAGAGACTCTTCTTACAGTCGGTGCTTTGAGCATTCCCTGTGAGACCAGTATTAGTTTCCGCTACACCTCTACAAGTTCAGTTTATTCCTTGGACCTTCACATTGACGATGAAACAGAGAAATCGCATCGGAGTTAAATACAAAAGGCACAATGCCACCCGCAAGTACAAGAATAGAGACTCTTCTTACAGTCGGTGCTTTGAGCATTCCCTGTGAGACCAGTATTAGTTTCCGCTACACCTCTACAAGTTCAGTTTATTCCTTGGACCTTCACATTGACGATGAAACAGAGAAATCGCATCGGAGTTAAATACAAAAGGCACAATGCCACCCGCAAGTACAAGAATAGAGACTCTTCTTACAGTCGGTGCTTTGAGCATTCCCTGTGAGACCAGTATTAGTTTCCGCTACACCTCTACAAGTTCAGTTTATTCCTTGGACCTTCACATTGACGATGAAACACAGAAATCGCATCGGAGTTAAATACAAAAGGCCCAATGCCACCCGCAAGTACAAGAATAGAGACTCTTCTTACAGTCGGTGCTTTGAGCATTCCCTGTGAGACCAGTATTAGTTTCCGATACACCTCTACAAGTTCAGTTTATTCCTTGGACCTTCACATTGACGATGAAACAGAGAAATCGCATCGGAATTAAATACAAAAGGCACAATGCCGCCTTAAGTACAAGAATAGAGACTCTTCTCACAGTCGGTGTTTTGAGCATTCCCTGTGAGACCTGTATTAGTTTCCGCTACACCTCTGCAGGTTCAGTTTATTCCTTGGACCTTCACATTGACGATGAAACACAGAAATCGCATCGGAGTTAAATACAAAAGGCCCAATGCCACCCGCAAGTACAAGAATAGAGACTCTTCTTACAGTCGGTGCTTTGAGCATTCCCTGTGAGACCAGTATTAGTTTCCGCTACACCTCTACAAGTTCAGTTTATTCCTTGGACCTTCACATTGACGATGAAACACAGAAATCGCATCGGAGTTAAATACAAAAGGCCCAATGCCACCCGCAAGTACAAGAATAGAGACTCTTCTTACAGTCGGTGCTTTGAGCATTCCCTGTGAGACCAGTATTAGTTTCCGATACACCTCTACAAGTTCAGTTTATTCCTTGGACCTTCACATTGACGATGAAACACAGAAATCGCATCGGAGTTAAATACAAAAGGCCCAATGCCACCCGCAAGTACAAGAATAGAGACTCTTCTTACAGTCGGTGCTTTGAGCATTCCCTGTGAGACCAGTATTAGTTTCCGATACACCTCTACAAGTTCAGTTTATTCCTTGGACCTTCACATTGACGATGAAACAGAGAAATCGCATCGGAATTAAATACAAAAGGCACAATGCCGCCTTAAGTACAAGAATAGAGACTCTTCTTACAGTCGGTGCTTTGAGCATTCCCTGTGAGACCTGTATTAGTTTCCGCTACACCTCTGCAGGTTCAGTTTATTCCTTGGACCTTCACATTGACGATGAAACACAGAATTCGCATCGGAGTTAAATACAAAAGGCACAATGCCACCCGCAAGTACAAGAATAGAGACTCTTCTTACAGTCGGTGCTTTGAGCATTCCCTGTGAGACCAGTATTAGTTTCCGCTACACCTCTACAAGTTCAGTTTATTCGTTGGACCTTCACATTGACGATGAAACACAGAAATCGCATCGGAGTTAAATACAAAAGGCCCAATGCCACCCGCAAGTACAAGAATAGAGACTCTTCTTACAGTCGGTGCTTTGAGCATTCCCTGTGAGACCAGTATTAGTTTCCGATACACCTCTACAAGTTCAGTTTATTCCTTGGACCTTCACATTGACGATGAAACAGAGAAATCGCATCGGAATTAAATACAAAAGGCACAATGCCGCCTTAAGTACAAGAATAGAGACTCTTCTTACAGTCGGTGCTTTGAGCATTCCCTGTGAGACCTGTATTAGTTTCCGCTACACCTCTGCAGGTTCAGTTTATTCCTTGGACCTTCACATTGACGATGAAACACAGAATTCGCATCGGAGTTAAATACAAAAGGCACAATGCCACCCGCAAGTACAAGAATAGAGACTCTTCTTACAGTCGGTGCTTTGAGCATTCCCTGTGAGACCAGTATTAGTTTCCGCTACACCTCTACAAGTTCAGTTTATTCGTTGGACCTTCACATTGACGATGAAACACAGAAATCGCATCGGAGTTAAATACAAAAGGCCCAATGCCACCCGCAAGTACAAGAATAGAGACTCTTCTTACAGTCGGTGCTTTGAGCATTCCCTGTGAGACCAGTATTAGTTTCCGATACACCTCTACAAGTTCAGTTTATTCCTTGGACCTTCACATTGACGATGAAACAGAGAAATCGCATCGGAATTAAATACAAAAGGCACAATGCCGCCTTAAGTACAAGAATAGAGACTCTTCTCACAGTCGGTGTTTTGAGCATTCCCTGTGAGACCTGTATTAGTTTCCGCTACACCTCTGCAGGTTCAGTTTATTCCTTGGACCTTCACATTGACGATGAAACACAGAAATCGCATCGGAGTTAAATACAAAAGGCCCAATGCCACCCGCAAGTACAAGAATAGAGACTCTTCTTACAGTCGGTGCTTTGAGCATTCCCTGTGAGACCAGTGTTAGTTTCCGCTACACCTCAACAAGTTCAGTTTATTCCTTGGACCTTCACATTGACGATGAAACACAGAAATCGCATCGGAGTTAAATACAAAAGGCACAATGCCACCCGCAAGTACAAGAATAGAGACTCTTCTTACAGTCGGTGCTTTGAGCATTCCCTGTGAGACCAGTATTAGTTTCCGCTACACCTCTACAAGTTCAGTTTATTCCTTGGACCTTCACATTGACGATGAAACACAGAAATCGCATCGGAGTTAAATACAAAAGGCCCAATGCCACCCGCAAGTACAAGAATAGAGACTCTTCTTACAGTCGGTGCTTTGAGCATTCCCTGTGAGACCAGTGTTAGTTTCCGCTACACCTCAACAAGTTCAGTTTATTCCTTGGACCTTCACATTGACGATGAAACACAGAAATCGCATCGGAGTTAAATACAAAAGGCACAATGCCACCCGCAAGTACAAGAATAGAGACTCTTCTTACAGTCGGTGCTTTGAGCATTCCCTGTGAGACCAGTATTAGTTTCCGCTACACCTCAACAAGTTCAGTTTATTCCTTGGACCTTCACATTGACGATGAAACACAGAAATCGCATCGGAGTTAAATACAAAAGGCCCAATGCCACCCGCAAGTACAAGAATAGAGACTCTTCTTACAGTCGGTGCTTTGAGCATTCCCTGTGAGACCAGTATTAGTTTCCGCTACACCTCTACAAGTTCAGTTTATTCCTTGGACCTTCACATTGACGATGAAACACAGAAATCGCATCGGAGTTAAATACAAAAGGCCCAATGCCACCCGCAAGTACAAGAATAGAGACTCTTCTTACAGTCGGTGCTTTGAGCATTCCCTGTGAGACCAGTGTTAGTTTCCGCTACACCTCAACAAGTTCAGTTTATTCCTTGGACCTTCACATTGACGATGAAACACAGAAATCGCATCGGAGATAAATACAAAAGGCACAATGCCACCCGCAAGTACAAGAATAGAGACTCTTCTTACAGTCGGTGCTTTGAGCATTCCCTGTGAGACCAGTATTAGTTTCCGCTACACCTCAACAAGTTCAGTTTATTCCTTGGACCTTCACATTGACGATGAAACACAGAAATCGCATCGGAGATAAATACAAAAGGCACAATGCCACCCGCAAGTACAAGAATAGAGACTCTTCTTACAGTCGGTGCTTTGAGCATTCCCTGTGAGACCAGTATTAGTTTCCGCTACACCTCAACGAGTTCAGTTTATTCCTTGGACCTTCACATTGACGATGAAACACAGAAATCGCATCGGAGTTAAATACAAAAGGCACAATGCCACCCGCAAGTACAAGAATAGAGACTCTTCTTACAGTCGGTGCTTTGAGCATTCCCTGTGAGACCAGTATTAGTTTCCGCTACACCTCTACAAGTTCAGTTTATTCCTTGGACCTTCACATTGACGATGAAACACAGAAATCGCATCGGAGTTAAATACAAAAGGCCCAATGCCACCCGCAAGTACAAGAATAGAGACTCTTCTTACAGTCGGTGCTTTGAGCATTCCCTGTGAGACCAGTATTAGTTTCCGATACACCTCTACAAGTTCAGTTTATTCCTTGGACCTTCACATTGACGATGAAACAGAGAAATCGCATCGGAATTAAATACAAAAGGCACAATGCCGCCTTAAGTACAAGAATAGAGACTCTTCTCACAGTCGGTGTTTTGAGCATTCCCTGTGAGACCTGTATTAGTTTCCGCTACACCTCTGCAGGTTCAGTTTATTCCTTGGACCTTCACATTGACGATGAAACACAGAAATCGCATCGGAGTTAAATACAAAAGGCACAATGCCACCCGCAAGTACAAGAATAGAGACTCTTCTTACAGTCGGTGCTTTGAGCATTCCCTGTGAGACCAGTATTAGTTTCCGCTACACCTCTACGAGTTCAGTTTATTCCTTGGACCTTCACATTGACGATGAAACACAGAAATCGCATCGGAGTTAAATACAAAAGGCCCAATGCCACCCGCAAGTACAAGAATAGAGACTCTTCTTACAGTCGGTGCTTTGAGCATTCCCTGTGAGACCAGTATTAGTTTCCGATACACCTCTACAAGTTCAGATTATTCCTTGGACCTTCACATTGACGATGAAACACAGAAATCGCATCGGAGTTAAATACAAAAGGCCCAATGCCACCCGCAAGTACAAGAATAGAGACTCTTCTTACAGTCGGTGCTTTGAGCATTCCCTGTGAGACCAGTATTAGTTTCCGATACACCTCTACAAGTTCAGTTTATTCCTTGGACCTTCACATTGACGATGAAACAGAGAAATCGCATCGGAATTAAATACAAAAGGCACAATGCCGCCTTAAGTACAAGAATAGAGACTCTTCTTACAGTCGGTGCTTTGAGCATTCCCTGTGAGACCTGTATTAGTTTCCGCTACACCTCTGCAGGTTCAGTTTATTCCTTGGACCTTCACATTGACGATGAAACACAGAATTCGCATCGGAGTTAAATACAAAAGGCACAATGCCACCCGCAAGTACAAGAATAGAGACTCTTCTTACAGTCGGTGCTTTGAGCATTCCCTGTGAGACCAGTATTAGTTTCCGCTACACCTCTACAAGTTCAGTTTATTCGTTGGACCTTCACATTGACGATGAAACACAGAAATCGCATCGGAGTTAAATACAAAAGGCCCAATGCCACCCGCAAGTACAAGAATAGAGACTCTTCTTACAGTCGGTGCTTTGAGCATTCCCTGTGAGACCAGTATTAGTTTCCGATACACCTCTACAAGTTCAGTTTATTCCTTGGACCTTCACATTGACGATGAAACAGAGAAATCGCATCGGAATTAAATACAAAAGGCACAATGCCGCCTTAAGTACAAGAATAGAGACTCTTCTTACAGTCGGTGCTTTGAGCATTCCCTGTGAGACCAGTATTAGTTTCCGCTACACCTCTACAAGTTCAGTTTATTCCTTGGACCTTCACATTGACGATGAAACACAGAAATCGCATCGGAGTTAAATACAAAAGGCACAATGCCACCCGCAAGTACAAGAATAGAGACTCTTCTTACAGTCGGTGCTTTGAGCATTCCCTGTGAGACCAGTATTAGTTTCCGCTACACCTCTACAAGTTCAGTTTATTCGTTGGACCTTCACATTGACGATGAAACACAGAAATCGCATCGGAATTAAATACAAAAGGCACAATGCCGCCTTAAGTACAAGAATAGAGACTCTTCTTACAGTCGGTGCTTTGAGCATTCCCTGTGAGACCAGTATTAGTTTCCGCTACACCTCTACAAGTTCAGTTTATTCCTTGGACCTTCACATTGACGATGAAACACAGAAATCGCATCGGAGTTAAATACAAAAGGCCCAATGCCACCCGCAAGTACAAGAATAGAGACTCTTCTTACAGTCGGTGCTTTGAGCATTCCCTGTGAGACCAGTATTAGTTTCCGCTACACCTCTACAAGTTCAGTTTATTCCTTGGACCTTCACATTGACGATGAAACAGAGAAATCGCATCGGAATTAAATACAAAAGGCACAATGCCGCCTTAAGTACAAGAATAGAGACTCTTCTTACAGTCGGTGCTTTGAGCATTCCCTGTGAGACCAGTATTAGTTTCCGATACACCTCTACAAGTTCAGTTTATTCCTTGGACCTTCACATTGACGATGAAACAGAGAAATCGCATCGGAATTAAATACAAAAGGCACAATGCCGCCTTAAGTACAAGAATAGAGACTCTTCTTACAGTCGGTGCTTTGAGCATTCCCTGTGAGACCAGTATTAGTTTCCGCTACACCTCTACAAGTTCAGTTTATTCCTTGGACCTTCACATTGACGATGAAACACAGAAATCGCATCGGAGTTAAATACAAAAGGAACAATGCCACCCGCAAGTACAAGAATAGAGACTCTTCTTACAGTCGGTGCTTTGAGCATTCCCTGTGAGACCAGTATTAGTTTCCGCTACACCTCTACAAGTTCAGTTTATTCCTTGGACCTTCACATTGACGATGAAACACAGAAATCGCATCGGAGTTAAATACAAAAGGCCCAATGCCACCCGCAAGTACAAGAATAGAGACTCTTCTTACAGTCGGTGCTTTGAGCATTCCCTGTGAGACCAGTATTAGTTTCCGCTACACCTCTACAAGTTCAGTTTATTCGTTGGACCTTCACATTGACGATGAAACACAGAAATCGCATCGGAGTTAAATACAAAAGGCCCAATGCCACCCGCAAGTACAAGAATAGAGACTCTTCTTACAGTCGGTGCTTTGAGCATTCCCTGTGAGACCAGTATTAGTTTCCGCTACACCTCTACAAGTTCAGTTTATTCGTTGGACCTTCACATTGACGATGAAACACAGAAATCGCATCGGAGTTAAATACAAAAGGCCCAATGCCACCCGCAAGTACAAGAATAGAGACTCTTCTTACAGTCGGTGCTTTGAGCATTCCCTGTGAGACCAGTATTAGTTTCCGATACACCTCTACAAGTTCAGTTTATTCCTTGGACCTTCACATTGACGATGAAACAGAGAAATCGCATCGGAATTAAATACAAAAGGCACAATGCCGCCTTAAGTACAAGAATAGAGACTCTTCTTACAGTCGGTGCTTTGAGCATTCCCTGTGAGACCAGTATTAGTTTCCGCTACACCTCTACAAGTTCAGTTTATTCCATGGACCTTCACATTGACGATGAAACACAGAAATCGCATCGGAGTTAAATACAAAAGGCCCAATGCCACCCGCAAGTACAAGAATAGAGACTCTTCTTACAGTCGGTGCTATTAACATTCCCTGTGAGACCAGTATTAGTTTCCGATACACCTCTACAAGTTCAGTTTATTCCTTGGACCTTCACATTGACGATGAAACAGAGAAATCGCATCGGAATTAAATACAAAAGGCACAATGCCGCCTTAAGTACAAGAATAGAGACACTTCTTACAGTCGGTGCTTTGAGCATTCCCTGTGAGACCAGTATTAGTTTCCGCTACACCTCTACAAGTTCAGTTTATTCCTTGGACCTTCACATTGACGATGAAACACAGAAATCGCATCGGAGTTAAATACAAAAGGCCCAATGCCACCCGCAAGTACAAGAATAGAGACTCTTCTTACAGTCGGTGCTTTGAGCATTCCCTGTGAGACCAGTATTAGTTTCCGCTACACCTCTACAAGTTCAGTTTATTCGTCGGACCTTCACATTGACGATGAAACACAGAAATCGCATCGGAGTTAAATACAAAAGACCCAATGCCACCCGCAAGTACAAGAATAGAGACTCTTCTTACAGTCGGTGATTTGAGCATTCCCTGTGAGACCAGTATTAGTTTCCGCTACACCTCTACAAGTTCAGTTTATTCGTTGGACCTTCACATTGACGATGAAACACAGAAATCGCATCGGAGTTAAATACAAAAGGCCCAATGCCACCCGCAAGAACAAGAATAGAGACTCTTCTTACAGTCGGTGCTTTGAGCATTCCCTGTGAGACCAGTATTAGTTTCCGATACACCTCTACAAGTTCAGTTTATTCCTTGGACCTTCACATTGACGATGAAACAGAGAAATCGCATCGGAATTAAATACAAAAGGCACAATGCCGCCTTAAGTACAAGAATAGAGACTCTTCTTACAGTCGGTGCTTTGAGCATTCCCTGTGAGACCAGTATTAGTTTCCGCTACACCTCTACAAGTTCAGTTTATTCGTTGGACCTTCACATTGACGATGAAACACAGAAATCGCATCGGAGTTAAATACAAAAGGCCCAATGCCACCCGCAAGTACAAGAATAGAGACTCTTCTTACAGTCGGTGCTTTGAGCATTCCCTGTGAGACCAGTATTAGTTTCCGCTACACCTCTACAAGTTCAGTTTATTCGTTGGACCTTCACATTGACGATGAAACACAGAAATCGCATCGGAGTTAAATACAAAAGGCCCAATGCCACCCGCAAGTACAAGAATAGAGACTCTTCTTACAGTCGGTGCTTTGAGCATTCCCTGTGAGACCAGTATTAGTTTCCGCTACACCTCTACAAGTTCAGTTTATTCGTTGGACCTTCACATTGACGATGAAACACCGAAATCGCATCGGAGTTAAATACAAAAGGCCCAATGCCACCCGCAAGTACAAGAATAGAGACTCTTCTTACAGTCGGTGCTTTGAGCATTCCCTGTGAGACCAGTATTAGTTTCCGCTACACCTCTACAAGTTCAGTTTATTCGTTGGACCTTCACATTGACGATGAAACACAGAAATCGCATCGGAGTTAAATACAAAAGGCCCAATGCCACCCGCAAGTACAAGAATAGAGACTCTTCTTACAGTCGGTGCTTTGAGCATTCCCTGTGAGACCAGTATTAGTTTCCGCTACACCTCTACAAGTTCAGTTTATTCCTTGGACCTTCACATTGACGATGAAACACAGAAATCGCATCGGAGTTAAATACAAAAGGCCCAATGCCACCCGCAAGTACAAGAATAGAGACTCTTCTTACAGTCGGTGCTTTGAGCATTCCCTGTGAGACCAGTATTAGTTTCCGATACACCTCTACAAGTTCAGTTTATTCCTTGGACCTTCACATTGACGAAGAAACAGAGAAATCGCATCGGAATTAAATACAAAAGGCACAATGCCGCCTTAAGTACAAGAATAGAGACTCTTCTTACAGTCGGTGCTTTGAGCATTCCCTGTGAGACCAGTATTAGTTTCCGCTACACCTCTACAAGTTCAGTTTATTCGTTGGACCTTCACATTGACGATGAAACACAGAAATCGCATCGGAGTTAAATACAAAAGGCCCAATGCCACCCGCAAGTACAAGAATAGAGACTCTTCTTACAGTCGGTGCTTTGAGCATTCCCTGTGAGACCAGTATTAGTTTCCGCTACACCTCTACAAGTTCAGTTTATTCGTTGGACCTTCACATTGACGATGAAACACAGAAATCGCATCGGAGTTAAATACAAAAGGCACAATGCCACCCGCAAGTACAAGAATAGAGACTCTTCTTACAGTCGGTGCTTTGAGCATTCCCTGTGAGACCAGTATTAGTTTCCGCTACACCTCTACAAGTTCAGTTTATTCGTTGGACCTTCACATTGACGATGAAACACAGAAATCGCATCGGAGTTAAATACAAAAGGCCCAATGCCACCCGCAAGTACAAGAATAGAGACTCTTCTTACAGTCGGTGCTTTGAGCATTCCCTGTGAGACAAGTATTAGTTTCCGCTACACCTCTACAAGTTCAGTTTATTCGTTGGACCTTCACATTGACGATGAAACACAGAAATCGCATCGGAGTTAAATACAAAAGGCCCAATGCCACCCGCAAGTACAAGAATAGAGACTCTTCTTACAGTCGGTGCTTTGAGCATTCCCTGTGAGACCAGTATTAGTTTCCGCTACACCTCTACAAGTTCAGTTTATTCGTTGGACCTTCACATTGACGATGAAACACAGAAATCGCATCGGAGTTAAATACAAAAGGCCCAATGCCACCCGCAAGTACAAGAATAGAGACTCTTCTTACAGTCGGTGCTTTGAGCATTCCCTGTGAGACAAGTATTAGTTTCCGCTACACCTCTACAAGTTCAGTTTATTCGTTGGACCTTCACATTGACGATGAAACACAGAAATCGCATCGGAGTTAAATACAAAAGGCCCAATGCCACCCGCAAGTACAAGAATAGAGACTCTTCTTACAGTCGGTGCTTTGAGCATTCCCTGTGAGACCAGTATTAGTTTCCGCTACACCTCTACAAGTTCAGTTTATTCGTTGGACCTTCACATTGACGATGAAACACAGAAATCGCATCGGAGTTAAATACAAAAGGCACAATGCCACCCGCAAGTACAAGAATAGAGACTCTTCTTACAGTCGGTGCTTTGAGCATTCCCTGTGAGACCAGTATTAGTTTCCGCTACACCTCTACAAGTTCAGTTTATTCGTTGGACCTTCACATTGACGATGAAACACAGAAATCGCATCGGAGTTAAATACAAAAGGCCCAATGCCACCCGCAAGTACAAGAATGGAGACTCTTCTTACAGTCGGTGCTTTGAGCATTCCCTGTGAGACCAGTATTAGTTTCCGATACACCTCTACAAGTTCAGTTTATTCCTTGGACCTTCACATTGACGATGAAACAGAGAAATCGCATCGGAATTAAATACAAAAGGCACAATGCCGCCTTAAGTACAAGAATAGAGACTCTTCTTACAGTCGGTGCTTTGAGCATTCCCTGTGAGACCAGTATTAGTTTCCGCTACACCTCTACAAGTTCAGTTTATTCGTTGGACCTTCACATTGACGATGAAACACAGAAATCGCATCGGAGTTAAATACAAAAGGCCCAATGCCACCCGCAAGTACAAGAATAGAGACTCTTCTTACAGTCGGTGCTTTGAGCATTCCCTGTGAGACCAGTATTAGTTTCCGCTACACCTCTACAAGTTCAGTTTATTCGTTGGACCTTCACATTGACGATGAAACACAGAAATCGCATCGGAGTTAAATACAAAAGGCCCAATGCCACCCGCAAGTACAAGAATAGAGACTCTTCTTACAGTCGGTGCTTTGAGCATTCCCTGTGAGACCAGTATTAGTTTCCGCTACACCTCTACAAGTTCAGTTTATTCCTTGGACCTTCACATTGACGATGAAACACAGAAATCGCATCGGAGTTAAATACAAAAGGCACAATGCCGCCTTAAGTACAAGAATAGAGACTCTTCTTACAGTCGGTGCTTTGAGCATTCCCTGTGAGACCAGTATTAGTTTCCGCTACACCTCTACAAGTTCAGTTTATTCCTTGGACCTTCACATTGACGATGAAACACAGAAATCGCATCGGAGTTAAATACAAAAGGCCCAATGCCACCCGCAAGTACAAGAATAGAGACTCTTCTTACAGTCGGTGCTTTGAGCATTCCCTGTGAGACCAGTATTAGTTTCCGCTACACCTCTACAAGTTCAGTTTATTCGTTGGACCTTCACATTGACGATGAAACACAGAAATCGCATCGGAGTTAAATACAAAAGGCACAATGCCGCCTTAAGTACAAGAATAGAGACTCTTCTTACAGTCGGTGCTTTGAGCATTCCCTGTGAGACCAGTATTAGTTTCCGCTACACCTCTACAAGTTCAGTTTATTCCTTGGACCTTCACATTGACGATGAAACACAGAAATCGCATCGGAGTTAAATACAAAAGGCCCAATGCCACCCGCAAGTACAAGAATAGAGACTCTTCTCACAGTCGGTGCTTTGAGCATTCCCTGTGAGACCAGTATTAGTTTCCGCTACACCTCTACAAGTTCAGTTTATTCGTTGGACCTTCACATTGACGATGAAACACAGAAATCGCATCGGAGTTAAATACAAAAGGCCCAATGCCACCCGCAAGTACAAGAATAGAGACTCTTCTTACAGTCGGTGCTTTGAGCATTCCCTGTGAGACCAGTATTAGTTTCCGCTACACCTCTACAAGTTCAGTTTATTCGTTGGACCTTCACATTGACGATGAAACACAGAAATCGCATCGGAGTTAAATACAAAAGGCCCAATGCCACCCGCAAGTACAAGAATAGAGACTCTTCTTACAGTCGGTGCTTTGAGCATTCCCTGTGAGACCAGTATTAGTTTCCGCTACACCTCTACAAGTTCAGTTTATTCGTTGGACCTTCACATTGACGATGAAACACAGAAATCGCATCGGAGTTAAATACAAAAGGCCCAATGCCACCCGCAAGTACAAGAATAGAGACTCTTCTTACAGTCGGTGCTTTGAGCATTCCCTGTGAGACCAGTATTAGTTTCCGATACACCTCTACAAGTTCAGTTTATTCCTTGGACCTTCACATTGACGATGAAACACAGAAATCGCATCGGAGTTAAATACAAAAGGCACAATGCCGCCTTAAGTACAAGAATAGAGACTCTTCTTACAGTCGGTGCTTTGAGCATTCCCTGTGAGACCAGTATTAGTTTCCGCTACACCTCTACAAGTTCAGTTTATTCCTTGGACCTTCACATTGACGATGAAACACAGAAATCGCATCGGAGTTAAATACAAAAGGCCCAATGCCACCCGCAAGTACAAGAATAGAGACTCTTCTTACAGTCGGTGCTTTGAGCATTCCCTGTGAGACCAGTATTAGTTTCCGCTACACCTCTACAAGTTCAGTTTATTCGTTGGACCTTCACATTGACGATGAAACACAGAAATCGCATCGGAGTTAAATACAAAAGGCCCAATGCCACCCGCAAGTACAAGAATAGAGACTCTTCTTACAGTCGGTGCTTTGAGCATTCCCTGTGAGACCAGTATTAGTCTCCGATACACCTCTACAAGTTCAGTTTATTCCTTGGACCTTCACATTGACGATGAAACAGAGAAATCGCATCGGAATTAAATACAAAAGGCACAATGCCGCCTTAAGTACAAGAATAGAGACTCTTCTTACAGTCGGTGCTTTGAGCATTCCCTGTGAGACCAGTATTAGTTTCCGCTACACCTCTACAAGTTCAGTTTATTCCTTGGACCTTCACATTGACGATGAAACACAGAAATCGCATCGGAGTTAAATACAAAAGGCCCAATGCCACCCGCAAGTACAAGAATAGAGACTCTTCTTACAGTCGGTGCTTTGAGCATTCCCTGTGAGACCAGTATTAGTTTCCGCTACACCTCTACAAGTTCAGTTTATTCGTTGGACCTTCACATTGACGATGAAACACAGAAATCGCATCGGAGTTAAATACAAAAGGCCCAATGCCACCCGCAAGTACAAGAATAGAGACTCTTCTTACAGTCGGTGCTTTGAGCATTCCCTGTGAGACCAGTATTAGTTTCCGCTACACCTCTACAAGTTCAGTTTATTCGTTGGACCTTCACATTGACGATGAAACACAGAAATCGCATCGGAGTTAAATACAAAAGGCCCAATGCCACCCGCAAGTACAAGAATAGAGACTCTTCTTACAGTCGGTGCTTTGAGCATTCCCTGTGAGACCAGTATTAGTTTCCGATACACCTCTACAAGTTCAGTTTATTCCTTGGACCTTCACATTGACGATGAAACAGAGAAATCGCATCGGAATTAAATACAAAAGGCACAATGCCGCCTTAAGTACAAGAATAGAGACTCTTCTTACAGTCGGTGCTTTGAGCATTCCCTGTGAGACCAGTATTAGTTTCCGCTACACCTCTACAAGTTCAGTTTATTCCTTGGACCTTCACATTGACGATGAAACACAGAAATCGCATCGGAGTTAAATACAAAAGGCCCAATGCCACCCGCAAGTACAAGAATAGAGACTCTTCTTACAGTCGGTGCTTTGAGCATTCCCTGTGAGACCAGTATTAGTTTCCGCTACACCTCTACAAGTTCAGTTTATTCGTTGGACCTTCACATTGACGATGAAACACAGAAATCGCATCGGAGTTAAATACAAAAGGCCCAATGCCACCCGCAAGTACAAGAATAGAGACTCTTCTTACAGTCGGTGCTTTGAGCATTCCCTGTGAGACCAGTATTAGTTTCCGCTACACCTCTACAAGTTCAGTTTATTCCTTGGACCTTCACATTGACGATGAAACACAGAAATCGCATCGGAGTTAAATACAAAAGGCCCAATGCCACCCGCAAGTACAAGAATAGAGACTCTTCTTACAGTCGGTGCTTTGAGCATTCCCTGTGAGACCAGTATCAGTTTCCGCTACACCTCTACAAGTTCAGTTTATTCGTTGGACCTTCACATTGACGATGAAACACAGAAATCGCATCGGAGTTAAATACAAAAGGCCCAATGCCACCCGCAAGTACAAGAATAGAGACTCTTCTTACAGTCGGTGCTTTGAGCATTCCCTGTGAGACCAGTATTAGTTTCCGCTACACCTCTACAAGTTCAGTTTATTCGTTGGACCTTCACATTGACGATGAAACACAGAAATCGCATCGGAGTTAAATACAAAAGGCCCAATGCCACCCGCAAGTACAAGAATAGAGACTCTTCTTACAGTCGGTGCTTTGAGCATTCCCTGTGAGACCAGTATTAGTTTCCGATACACCTCTACAAGTTCAGTTTATTCCTTGGACCTTCACATTGACGATGAAACAGAGAAATCGCATCGGAATTAAATACAAAAGGCACAATGCCGCCTTAAGTACAAGAATAGAGACTCTTCTTACAGTCGGTGCTTTGAGCATTCCCTGTGAGACCAGTATTAGTTTCCGCTACACCTCTACAAGTTCAGTTTATTCCTTGGACCTTCACATTGACGATGAAACACAGAAATCGCATCGGAGTTAAATACAAAAGGCCCAATGCCACCCGCAAGTACAAGAATAGAGACTCTTCTTACAGTCGGTGCTTTGAGCATTCCCTGTGAGACCAGTATTAGTTTCCGCTACACCTCTACAAGTTCAGTTTATTCGTTGGACCTTCACATTGACGATGAAACACAGAAATCGCATCGGAGTTAAATACAAAAGGCCCAATGCCACCCGCAAGTACAAGAATAGAGACTCTTCTTACAGTCGGTGCTTTGAGCATTCCCTGTGAGACCAGTATTAGTTTCCGATACACCTCTACAAGTTCAGTTTATTCCTTGGACCTTCACATTGACGATGAAACAGAGAAATCGCATCGGAATTAAATACAAAAGGCCCAATGCCACCCGCAAGTACAAGAATAGAGACTCTTCTTACAGTCGGTGCTTTGAGCATTCCCTGTGAGACCAGTATTAGTTTCCGCTACACCTCTACAAGTTCAGTTTATTCGTTGGACCTTCACATTGACGATGAAACACAGAAATCGCATCGGAGTTAAATACAAAAGGCCCAATGCCACCCGCAAGTACAAGAATAGAGACTCTTCTTACAGTCGGTGCTTTGAGCATTCCCTGTGAGACCAGTATTAGTTTCCGATACACCTCTACAAGTTCAGTTTATTCCTTGGACCTTCACATTGACGATGAAACAGAGAAATCGCATCGGAATTAAATACAAAAGGCACAATGCCGCCTTAAGTACAAGAATAGAGACTCTTCTTACAGTCGGTGCTTTGAGCATTCCCTGTGAGACCAGTATTAGTTTCCGCTACACCTCTACAAGTTCAGTTTATTCCTTGGACCTTCACATTGACGATGAAACACAGAAATCGCATCGGAGTTAAATACAAAAGGCCCAATGCCACCCGCAAGTACAAGAATAGAGACTCTTCTTAAAGTCGGTGCTATTAACATTCCCTGTGAGACCAGTATTAGTTTCCGATACACCCCTACAAGTTCAGTTTATTCCTTGGACCTTCACATTGACGATGAAACAGAGAAATCGCATCGGAATTAAATACAAAAGGCACAATGCCGCCTTAAGTACAAGAATAGAGACACTTCTTACAGTCGGTGCTTTGAGCATTCCCTGTGAGACCAGTATTAGTTTCCGCTACACCTCTACAAGTTCAGTTTATTCCTTGGACCTTCACATTGACGATGAAACACAGAAATCGCATCGGAGTTAAATACAAAAGGCCCAATGCCACCCGCAAGTACAAGAATAGAGACTCTTCTTACAGTCGGTGCTATTAACATTCCCTGTGAGACCAGTATTAGTTTCCGATACACCTCTACAAGTTCTGTTTATTCCTTGGACCTTCACATTGACGATGAAACAGAGAAATCGCATCGGAATTAAATACAAAAGGCACAATGCCGCCTTAAGTACAAGAATAGAGACTCTTCTTACAGTCGGTGCTTTGAGCATTCCCTGTGAGACCAGTATTAGTTTCCGCTACACCTCTACAAGTTCAGTTTATTCCTTGGACCTTCACATTGACGATGAAACACAGAAATCGCATCGGAGTTAAATACAAAAGGCCCAATGCCACCCGCAAGTACAAGAATAGAGACTCTTCTTACAGTCGGTGCTTTGAGCATTCCCTGTGAGACCAGTATTAGTTTCCGCTACACCTCTACAAGTTCAGTTTATTCGTTGGACCTTCACATTGACGATGAAACACAGAAATCGCATCGGAGTTAAATACAAAAGGCCCAATGCCACCCGCAAGTACAAGAATAGAGACTCTTCTTACAGTCGGTGCTATTAACATTCCCTGTGAGACCAGTATTAGTTTCCGATACACCTCTACAAGTTCTGTTTATTCCTTGGACCTTCACATTGACGATGAAACAGAGAAATCGCATCGGAATTAAATACAAAAGGCACAATGCCGCCTTAAGTACAAGAATAGAGACTCTTCTTACAGTCGGTGCTTTGAGCATTCCCTGTGAGACCAGTATTAGTTTCCGCTACACCTCTACAAGTTCAGTTTATTCCTTGGACCTTCACATTGACGATGAAACACAGAAATCGCATCGGAGTTAAATACAAAAGGCCCAATGCCACCCGCAAGTACAAGAATAGAGACTCTTCTTACAGTCGGTGCTTTGAGCATTCCCTGTGAGACCAGTATTAGTTTCCGATACACCTCTACAAGTTCAGTTTATTCCTTGGACCTTCACATTGACGATGAAACAGAGAAATCGCATCGGAATTAAATACAAAAGGCACAATGCCGCCTTAAGTACAAGAATAGAGACTCTTCTTACAGTCGGTGCTTTGAGCATTCCCTGTGAGACCAGTATTAGTTTCCGCTACACCTCTACAAGTTCAGTTTATTCCTTGGACCTTCACATTGACGATGAAACACAGAAATCGCATCGGAGTTAAATACAAAAGGCCCAATGCCACCCGCAAGTACAAGAATAGAGACTCTTCTTACAGTCGGTGCTATTAACATTCCCTGTGAGACCAGTATTAGTTTCCGATACACCTCTACAAGTTCAGTTTATTCCTTGGACCTTCACATTGACGATGAAACAGAGAAATCGCCTCGGAATTAAATACAAAAGGCACAATGCCGCCTTAAGTACAAGAATAGAGACTCTTCTTACAGTCGGTGCTTTGAGCATTCCCTGTGAGACCAGTATTAGTTTCCGCTACACCTCTACAAGTTCAGTTTATTCGTTGGACCTTCACATTGACGATGAAACACAGAAATCGCATCGGAGTTAAATACAAAAGGCCCAATGCCACCCGCAAGTACAAGAATAGAGACTCTTCTTACAGTCGGTGCTTTGAGCATTCCCTGTGAGACCAGTATTAGTTTCCGATACACCTCTACAAGTTCAGTTTATTCCTTGGACCTTCACATTGACGATGAAACAGAGAAATCGCATCGGAATTAAATACAAAAGGCACAATGCCGCCTTAAGTACAAGAATAGTGACTCTTCTTACAGTCGGTGCTTTGAGCATTCCCTGTGAGACCAGTATTAGTTTCCGCTACACCTCTACAAGTTCAGTTTATTCCTTGGACCTTCACATTGACGATGAAACACAGAAATCGCATCGGAGTTAAATACAAAAGGCCCAATGCCACCCGCAAGTACAAGAATAGAGACTCTTCTTACAGTCGGTGCTATTAACATTCCCTGTGAGACCAGTATTAGTTTCCGATACACCTCTACAAGTTCAGTTTATTCCTTGGACCTTCACATTGACGATGAAACAGAGAAATCGCATCGGAATTAAATACAAAAGGCACAATGCCGCCTTAAGTACAAGAATAGAGACTCTTCTTACAGTCGGTGCTTTGAGCATTCCCTGTGAGACCAGTATTAGTTTCCGATACACCTCTACAAGTTCAGTTTATTCCTTGGACCTTCACATTGACGATGAAACAGAGAAATCGCATCGGAATTAAATACAAAAGGCACAATGCCGCCTTAAGTACAAGAATAGAGACTCTTCTTACAGTCGGTGCTTTGAGCATTCCCTGTGAGACCAGTATTAGTTTCCGCTACACCTCTACAAGTTCAGTTTATTCCTTGGACCTTCACATTGACGATGAAACACAGAAATCGCATCGGAATTAAATACAAAAGGCACAATGCCGCCTTAAGTACAAGAATAGAGACTCTTCTTACAGTCGGTGCTTTGAGCATTCCCTGTGAGACCAGTATTAGTTTCCGCTACACCTCTACAAGTTCAGTTTATTCCTTGGACCTTCACATTGACGATGAAACAGAGAAATCGCATCGGAATTAAATACAAAAGGCACAATGCCGCCTTAAGTACAAGAATAGAGACTCTTCTCACAGTCGGTGCTTTGAGCATTCCCTGTGAGACCAGTATTAGTGTCCGCTACACCTCTACAAGTTCAGTTTATTCCTTGGACCTTCACATTGACGATGAAACACAGAAATCGCATCGGAGTTAAATACAAAAGGCACAATGCCGCCTTAAGTACAAGAATAGAGACTCTTCTCACAGTCGGTGCTTTGAGCATTCCCTGTGAGACCAGTATTAGTTTCTGCTACACCTCTACAAGTTCAGTTTATTCCTTGGACCTTCACATTGACGATGAAACACAGAAATCGCATCGGAGTTAAATACAAAAGGCACAATGCCGCCTTAAGTACAAGAATAGAGACTCTTCTCACAGTCGGTGCTTTGAGCATTCCCTGTGAGACCAGTATTAGTTTCTGCTACACCTCTACAAGTTCAGTTTATTCCTTGGACCTTCACATTGACGATGAAACACAGAAATCGCATCGGAATTAAATACAAAAGGCACAATGCCGCCTTAAGTACAAGAATAGAGACTCTTCTTACAGTCGGTGCTTTGAGCAATCCCTGTGAGACCAGTATTAGTTTCCGCTACACCTCTACAAGTTCAGTTTATTCCTTGGACCTTCACATTGACGATGAAACACAGAAATCGCATCGGAGTTAAATACAAAAGGCACAATGCCGCCTTAAGTACAAGAATAGAGCCTCTTCTCACAGTCGGTGCTTTGAGCATTCCCTGTGAGACCAGTATTAGTTTCTGCTACACCTCTACAAGTTCAGTTTATTCCTTGGACCTTCACATTGACGATGAAACACAGAAATCGCATCGGAGTTAAATACAAAAGGCACAATGCCGCCTTAAGTACAAGAATAGAGACTCTTCTCACAGTCGGTGCTTTGAGCATTCCCTGTGAGACCAGTATTAGTTTCCGCTACACCTCTACAAGTTCAGTTTATTCCTTGGACCTTCACATTGACGATGAAACACAGAAATCGCATCGGAGTTAAATACAAAAGGCACAATGCCGCCTTAAGTACAAGAATAGAGACTCTTCTTACAGTCGGTGCTTTGAGCATTCCCTGTGAGACCAGTATTAGTTTCCGCTACACCTCTACAAGTTCAGTTTATTCCTTGGACCTTCACATTGACGATGAAACACAGAAATCGCATCGGAGTTAAATACAAAAGGCACAATGCCGCCTTAAGTACAAGAATAGAGACTCTTCTCACAGTCGGTGCTTTGAGCATTCCCTGTGAGACCAGTATTAGTTTCTGCTACACCTCTACAAGTTCAGTTTATTCCTTGGACCTTCACATTGACGATGAAACACAGAAATCGCATCGGAATTAAATACAAAAGGCACAATGCCGCCTTAAGTACAAGAATAGAGACTCTTCTTACAGTCGGTGCTTTGAGCATTCCCTGTGAGACCAGTATTAGTTTCCGCTACACCTCTACAAGTTCAGTTTATTCCTTGGACCTTCACATTGACGATGAAACACAGAAATCGCATCGGAGTTAAATACAAAAGGCACAATGCCGCCTTAAGTACAAGAATAGAGACTCTTCTTACAGTCGGTGCTTTGAGCATTCCCTGTGAGACCAGTATTAGTTTCCGCTACACCTCTACAAGTTCAGTTTATTCCTTGGACCTTCACATTGACGATGAAACACAGAAATCGCATCGGAGTTAAATACAAAAGGCCCAATGCCACCCGCAAGTACAAGAATAGAGACTCTTCTTACAGTCGGTGTTTGAGCATTCCCTGTGAGACCAGTATTAGTTTCCGATACACCTCTACAAGTTCAGTTTATTCCTTGGACCTTCACATTGACGATGAAACAGAGAAATCGCATCGGAATTAAATACAAAAGGCACAATGCCGCCTTAAGTACAAGAATAGAGACTCTTCTTACAGTCGGTGCTTTGAGCATTCCCTGTGAGACCAGTATTAGTTTCCGCTACACCTCTACAAGTTCAGTTTATTCCTTGGACCTTCACATTGACGATGAAACAGAGAAATCGCATCGGAATTAAATACAAAAGGCACAATGCCGCCTTAAGTACAAGAATAGAGACTCTTCTTACAGTCGGTGCTTTGAGCATTCCCTGTGAGACCAGTATTAGTTTCCGCTACACCTCTACAAGTTCAGTTTATTCCTTGGACCTTCACATTGACGATGAAACAGAGAAATCGCATCGGAATTAAATACAAAAGGCACAATGCCGCCTTAAGTACAAGAATAGAGACTCTTCTTACAGTCGGTGCTTTGAGCATTCCCTGTGAGACCAGTATTAGTTTCCGCTACACCTCTACAAGTTCAGTTTATTCCTTGGACCTTCACATTGACGATGAAACAGAGAAATCGCATCGGAATTAAATACAAAAGGCACAATGCCGCCTTAAGTACAAGAATAGAGACTCTTCTCACAGTCGGTGTTTTGAGCATTCCCTGTGAGACCTGTATTAGTTTCCGCTACACCTCTGCAGGTTCAGTTTATTCCTTGGACCTTCACATTGACGATGAAACACAGAAATCGCATCGGAGTTAAATACAAAAGGCACAATGCCACCCGCAAGTACAAGAATAGAGACTCTTCTTACAGTCGGTGCTTTGAGCATTCCCTGTGAGACCAGTATTAGTTTCCGATACACCTCTACAAGTTCAGTTTATTCCTTGGACCTTCACATTGACGATGAAACACAGAAATCGCATCGGAGTTAAATACAAAAGGCCCAATGCCACCCGCAAGTACAAGAATAGAGACTCTTCTTACAGTCGGTGCTTTGAGCATTCCCTGTGAGACCAGTATTAGTTTCCGATACACCTCTACAAGTTCAGTTTATTCCTTGGACCTTCACATTGACGATGAAACAGAGAAATCGCATCGGAATTAAATACAAAAGGCACAATGCCGCCTTAAGTACAAGAATAGAGACTCTTCTCACAGTCGGTGTTTTGAGCATTCCCTGTGAGACCTGTATTAGTTTCCGCTACACCTCTGCAGGTTCAGTTTATTCCTTGGACCTTCACATTGACGATGAAACACAGAAATCGCATCGGAGTTAAATACAAAAGGCACAATGCCACCCGCAAGTACAAGAATAGAGACTCTTCTTACAGTCGGTGCTTTGAGCATTCCCTGTGAGACCTGTATTAGTTTCCGCTACACCTCTGCAGGTTCAGTTTATTCCTTGGACCTTCACATTGACGATGAAACACAGAAATCGCATCGGAGTTAAATACAAAAGGCCCAATGCCACCCGCAAGTACAAGAATAGAGACTCTTCTTACAGTCGGTGCTTTGAGCATTCCCTGTGAGACCTGTATTAGTTTCCGCTACACCTCTGCAGGTTCAGTTTATTCCTTGGACCTTCACATTGACGATGAAACACAGAAATCGCATCGGAGTTAAATACAAAAGGCACAATGCCACCCGCAAGTACAAGAATAGAGACTCTTCTTACAGTCGGTGCTTTGAGCATTCCCTGTGAGACCAGTATTAGTTTCCGCTACACCTCTACAAGTTCAGTTTATTCCTTGGACCTTCACATTGACGATGAAACACAGAAATCGCATCGGAGTTAAATACAAAAGGCCCAATGCCACCCGCAAGTACAAGAATAGAGACTCTTCTTACAGTCGGTGCTTTGAGCATTCCCTGTGAGACCAGTATTAGTTTCCGCTACACCTCTGCAGGTTCCGTTTATTCCTTGGACCTTCACATTGACGATGAAACACAGAAATCGCATCGGAGTTAAATACAAAAGGCACAATGCCACCCGCAAGTACAAGAATAGAGACTCTTCTTACAGTCGGTGCTTTGAGCATTCCCTGTGAGACCAGTATTAGTTTCCGCTACACCTCTACAAGTTCAGTTTATTCCTTGGACCTTCACATTGACGATGAAACACAGAAATCGCATCGGAGTTGAATACAAAAGGCACAATGCCACCCGCAAGTACAAGAATAGAGACTCTTCTTACAGTCGGTGCTTTGAGCATTCCCTGTGAGACCTGTATTAGTTTCCGCTACACCTCTGCAGGTTCAGTTTATTCCTTGGACCTTCACATTGACGATGAAACACAGAAATCGCATCGGAGTTAAATACAAAAGGCACAATGCCACCCGCAAGTACAAGAATAGAGACTCTTCTTACAGTCGGTGCTTTGAGCATTCCCTGTGAGACCAGTATTAGTTTCCGCTACACCTCTACAAGTTCAGTTTATTCCTTGGACCTTCACATTGACGATGAAACACAGAAATCGCATCGGAGTTAAATACAAAAGGCCCAATGCCACCCGCAAGTACAAGAATAGAGACTCTTCTTACAGTCGGTGCTTTGAGCATTCCCTGTGAGACCTGTATTAGTTTCCGCTACACCTCTGCAGGTTCAGTTTATTCCTTGGACCTTCACATTGACGATGAAACACAGAAATCGCATCGGAGTTAAATACAAAAGGCACAATGCCACCCGCAAGTACAAGAATAGAGACTCTTCTTACAGTCGGTGCTTTGAGCATTCCCTGTGAGACCAGTATTAGTTTCCGCTACACCTCTGCAGGTTCAGTTTATTCCTTGGACCTTCACATTGACGATGAAACACAGAAATCGCATCGGAATTAAATACAAAAGGCCCAATGCCACCCGCAAGTACAAGAATAGAGACTCTTCTTACAGTCGGTGCTTTGAGCATTCCCTGTGAGACCTGTATTAGTTTCCGCTACACCTCTGCAGGTTCAGTTTATTCCTTGGACCTTCACATTGACGATGAAACACAGAAATCGCATCGGAGTTAAATACAAAAGGCACAATGCCACCCGCAAGTACAAGAATAGAGACTCTTCTTACAGTCGGTGCTTTGAGCATTCCCTGTGAGACCAGTATTAGTTTCCGCTACACCTCTACAAGTTCAGTTTATTCCTTGGACCTTCACATTGACGATGAAACACAGAAATCGCATCGGAGTTAAATACAAAAGGCCCAATGCCACCCGCAAGTACAAGAATAGAGACTCTTCTTACAGTCGGTGCTTTGAGCATTCCCTGTGAGACCAGTATTAGTTTCCGATACACCTCTACAAGTTCAGTTTATCCCTTGGACCTTCACATTGACGATGAAACAGAGAAATCGCATCGGAATTAAATACAAAAGGTACAATGCCGCCTTAAGTACAAGAATAGAGACTCTTCTCACAGTCGGTGTTTTGAGCATTCCCTGTGAGACCTGTATTAGTTTCCGCTACACCTCTGCAGGTTCAGTTTATTCCTTGGACCTTCACATTGACGATGAAACACAGAAATCGCATCGGAGTTAAATACAAAAGGCCCAATGCCACCCGCAAGTACAAGAATAGAGACTCTTCTTACAGTCGGTGCTTTGAGCATTCCCTGTGAGACCTGTATTAGTTTCCGATACACCTCTACAAGTTCAGTTTATTCCTTGGACCTTCACATTGACGATGAAACACAGAAATCGCATCGGAGTTAAATACAAAAGGCCCAATGCCACCCGCAAGTACAAGAATAGAGACTCTTCTTACAGTCGGTGCTTTGAGCATTCCCTGTGAGACCAGTATTAGTTTCCGCTACACCTCTACAAGTTCAGTTTATTCCTTGGACCTTCACATTGACGATGAAACAGAGAAATCGCATCGGAATTAAATACAAAAGGCACAATGCCGCCTTAAGTACAAGAATAGAGACTCTTCTCACAGTCGGTGTTTTGAGCATTCCCTGTGAGACCTGTATTAGTTTCCGCTACACCTCTGCAGGTTCAGTTTATTCCTTGGACCTTCACATTGACGATGAAACAGAGAAATCGCATCGGAATTAAATACAAAAGGCACAATGCCGCCTTAAGTACAAGAATAGAGACTCTTCTTACAGTCGGTGCTTTGAGCATTCCCTGTGAGACCAGTATTAGTTTCCGCTACACCTCTACAAGTTCAGTTTATTCCTTGGACCTTCACATTGACGATGAAACACAGAAATCGCATCGGAGTTAAATACAAAAGGCCCAATGCCACCCGCAAGTACAAGAATAGAGACTCTTCTCACAGTCGGTGTTTTGAGCATTCCCTGTGAGACCTGTATTAGTTTCCGCTACACCTCTGCAGGTTCAGTTTATTCCTTGGACCTTCACATTGACGATGAAACACAGAAATCGCATCGGAGTTAAATACAAAAGGCACAATGCCACCCGCAAGTACAAGAATAGAGACTCTTCTTACAGTCGGTGCTTTGAGCATTCCCTGTGAGACCAGTATTAGTTTCCGATACACCTCTACAAGTTCAGTTTATTCCTTGGTCCTTCACATTGACGATGAAACAGAGAAATCGCATCGGAATTAGATACAAAAGGCACAATGCCGCCTTAAGTACAAGAACAGAGACTCTTCTCACAGTCGGTGTTTTGAGCATTCCCTGTGAGACCTGTATTAGTTTCCGCTACACCTCTGCAGGTTCAGTTTATTCCTTGGACCTTCACATTGACGATGAAACACAGAAATCGCATCGGAGTTAAATACAAAAGGCACAATGCCACCCGCAAGTACAAGAATAGAGACTCTTCTTACAGTCGGTGCTTTGAGCATTCCCTGTGAGACCAGTATTAGTTTCCGATACACCTCTACAAGTTCAGTTTATTCCTTGGACCTTCACATTGACGATGAAACAGAGAAATCGCATCGGAATTAAATACAAAAGGCACAATGCCGCCTTAAGTACAAGAATAGAGACTCTTCTCACAGTCGGTGCTTTGAGCATTCCCTGTGAGACCAGTATTAGTTTCCGCTACACATCTGCAGGTTCAGTTTATTCCTTGGACCTTCACATTGACGATGCAACACAGAAATCCAATCGGAATTAAATACAAAAGGCACAATGCCGCCTTAAGTACAAGAATAGAGACTCTTCTTACAGTCGGTGCTTTGAGCATTCCCTGTGAGACCAGTATTAGTTTCCGCTACACCTCTACAAGTTCAGTTTATTCCTTGGACCTTCACATTGACGATGAAACAGAGAAATCGCATCGGAATTATATACAAAAGGCACAATGCCGCCTTAAGTACAAGAATAGAGACTCTTCTCACAGTCGGTGCTTTGAGCATTCCCTGTGAGACCAGTATTAGTTTCCGCTACACATCCTCAGGTTCAGTTTATTCCTTGGACCTTCACATTGACGATGCAACACAGAAATCCAATCGGAATTAAATACAAAAGGCACAATGCCGCCTTAAGTACAAGAATAGAGACTCTTCTTACAGTCGGTGCTTTGAGCATTCCCTGTGAGACCAGTATTAGTTTCCGCTACACCTCTACAAGTTCAGTTTATTCCTTGGACCTTCACATTGACGATGAAACAGAGAAATCGCATCGGAATTAAATACAGAAGGCACAATGCCGCCTTAAGTACAAGAATAGAGACTCTTCTCACAGTCGGTGTTTTGAGCATTCCCTGTGAGACCTGTATTAGTTTCCGCTACACCTCTGCAGGTTCAGTTTATTCCTTGGACCTTCACATTGACGATGAAACACAGAAATCGCATCGGAGTTAAATACAAAAGGCACAATGCCACCCGCAAGTACAAGAATAGAGACTCTTCTTACAGTCGGTGCTTTGAGCATTCCCTGTGAGACCAGTATTAGTTTCCGATACACCACTGCAGGTTCAATGTATTCCTTGGACCTTCACATTGGCGATGAAACACTGAAACTACATCGGAAATAAATACAAAAGGCACAATGCCGCCTTTAGTACAATAATAGAGACTCTTCATACAGTCGGTGCTTTGAGCATTCCCTGTGAGACCAGTATTAGTTTCCGCTACACATCTGCAGGTTCAGTTTATTCCTTGGACTTTCACATTGACGATGCAACACAGAAATCCAATCGAAATTAAATACAAAAGGCACAATGCCGCCTTAAGTACAAGAATAGAGACTCTTCTTACAATCGGTGCTTTGAGCATTCCCTGTGACACCAGTATTAGTATCCGATACACCACTGCAGGTTCAATGTATTCCTTGGACCTTCACATTGACGATGAAACACAGAAATCGCATCGGAATTAAATACAAAAGGCACAATGCCGCCTTAAGTACAAGAATAGAGACTCTTCATACAGTCGGTGCTTTGAGCATTCCCTGTGAGACCAGTATTAGTTTCCGCTACACCTCTGCAGGTTCAGTTTATTCCTTAGACCTTCACATTGACGATGAAACACAGAAATCGCATCGGAATTAAATGCAAAAGGCACAATGCCGCCATAAGTACAAGAATAGAGACTCTTCTTACAGTCGGTGCTTTGAGCATTCCCTGTGAGACCAGTATTAGTTTCCGATACACCACTGCAGGTTCAATGTATTCCTTGGACCTTCACATTGACTATGAAACACTGAAATTACATCGGAATTAAATACAAAAGGCACAATGCCGCCTTAAGTACAAGAATAGAGATTCTTCTTACAGTCGGTGCTTTGAGCATTCCCTGTGAGACCAGTAATAGTATCCAATACACCACTGCAGGTTCAATCTATTCCTTGGACATACCCATTGACGATGAAACACAGAAATTACAACGGAATTAATTACAAAGGGAACAATGCCGCCTTAAGTACAAGAATAGAGACTCTTCTTACCGTCGGTGGTTTGAGCATTCCCTGTGAGACCAGTATTAGTTTCCGATACACCACTGCAGGTTCAATGTATTTCTTGGACCTTCACATTGACGATGAAACACTGAAATTACATCGGAATGAAATACAAAATGCACAATGCCGCCTTAAGTACAAGAATAGAGACTCTTCTTACAGTCGGTGCTTTGAGCATTCCCTGTGAGACCAGTATTAGTTTCCGATACACCTCTGCAGGTTCAGTTTAATCCTTAGACCTTCACATTGACGATGAAACACAGAAATCGCATCGGAATTAAATGCAAAAGGCACAATGCCACCTTAAGTACAAGAATAGAGACTCTTCTTACAGTCGGTGCTTTGAGCATTCCCTGTGAGACCAGTATTAGTTTCCGCTACACCTCTGCAGGTTCAGTTTATTCCTTGGACCTTCACATTGACGATGAAACACTGAAATCGCATCGGAATTAAATACAAATAGCACAATGCCGCCTTCAGTACAAGAATAGAGACTCTTCTTACAGTCGGTGCTTTGAGCATTCCCCGTGAGACCAGTATTAGTATCCGCTACACCTCTGCAGGTTCAGTTTATTTCTTGGACCTTCACATTGACGATGAAACACAGAAATCGCATCGGAATTAAACACAAAAGGCACAATGCCGCCTTAAGTACAAGAATAGAGACTCTTCTTACAGTCGGGGCTTTGAGCATTCCCTGTGAGACCAGTATTAGTTTCCGCTACACCTCTGCAGGTTCAGTTTATTCCTTGGACCTTCACATTGACGATGAAACACAGAAATCGCATCGGAATTAAATACAAAACGCACAATGCCGCCTTAAGTACAAGAATAGAGACTCTTCTTACAGTCGGTGCTTTGAGCATTCCCTGTGAGACCAGTAGTAGTTTCCGCTACACCTCTGCAGGTTCAGTTTATTCCTTGGACCTTCACATTGACGATGAAACACAGAAATCGCATCAGAATTAAATACAAAAGGCACAATGCCGCCTTAAGTACATGAATAGAGACCCTTCTTACAGTCGGTGCTTTGAGCATTCCCTGTGAGACCAGTATTAGTTTCCGATACACCTCTGCAGGTTCAGTTTATTCCTTGGACCTTCACATTGACGATGCAACACAGAAGTCACATCGGAATTAATTACAAAAGGCACAATGCCGAATTAAGTACAAAAAAAGAGACTCTTCTTACAGTCGGTGCTATGAGCATTCCCTGTGAGACCAGTATTAGTTTCCGATACACCACTGCAGGTTCAATGTATAACTTGGACCTTCACATTGACGATGAAACACTGAAATTACATCGGAATTAAATACAAAAGGCACAATGCCGCCTTGAGAACAAGAATAGAGACTCTTCTTACAGTCAGTGCTTTGAGAATTCCCTGTGAGACCAGTATTAGTTTCTGATACACCACTGCATGTTCAATGTACTTCTTGGACCTTCACATTGACGATGAAACACTGAAATTACATCGGAATTAAATTCAAAATGCACAATGCCGCCTTAAGTACAAGAATAGAGACTCTTCTTACAGCGGGTCTTTGGCATTCCCTGTGAGACCAGTATTAGTTTCCGCTACACCTCTGCAGGTTCAGTTTATTCCTTGGACCTTCACATTGACGATGAAACACAGAAATCGCATCGGAATTAAATACAAAAGGCACAATGACGCCTTAAGTACAAGAATAGAGACTCTTCTTACAGTCGGTGCATTGAGCATTCCCTGTGAGACTAGTATTAGTTTCCGCTACACCTCTGCAGGTTCCGTTTATTCCTTGGACCTTCACATTGACGATGAAACACAGAAATCGCATCGGAATTAAATACAAAAGGCACAATGCCGCCTTAAGTACATGAATAGAGACCCTTCTTACAGTCGGTGCTTTGAGCATTCCCTGTGAGACCAGTATTAGTTTCCGCTACACCTCTGCAGGTTCAGTTTATTTCTTGGACCTTCACATTGACGATGAAACACAGAAATCGCATCGGAATTAAATACAAAGGGCACAATGCCGCCTTAAGTACAAGAATAGAGACTCTTCTTACAGTCGGTGCTTGGAGCATTCCCTGTGAGACCAGTAGTAGTTTCCGCTACACCTCTGCAGGTTCAGTTTATTCCTTGGACCTTCACATTGACGATGAAACACTGAAACTACATCGGAATTAAATACAAAAGGCACAATGCCGCCTTAAGTACAAGAATAGAGACTCTTCCTACAGTCGGTGCTTTAAGCATTCCCTGTGAGACCAGTATTAGTTTCCGATACACCACTGCAGGTTCAATGAATTCCTTGGACCTTCACATTGACGATGAAACACTGAAATTACATCGGAATTAAATACAAAAGGCACAATGCCGCCTTAAGTACAAGAATAGAGACTCTTCTTACAGTCGGTGCTTTGAGCATTCCCTGTGAGACCAGTAGTAGTTTCCGCTACATCTCTGCAGATTCAGTTTATTCCTTGGACCTTCACATTGACGATGAAACACAGAAATCGCATCAGAATTAAATACAAAAGGCACAATGCCGCCTTAAGTACATGAATAGAGACCCTTCTTACAGTCGGTGCTTTGAGCATTCCCTGTGAGACCAGTATTAGTTTCCGATACACCTCTGCAGGTTCAGTTTATTCCTTGGACCTTCACATTGACGATGCAACACAGAAATCACATCGGAATTAATTACAAAAGGCACAATGCCGCCTTAAGTACAAAAAAAGAGACTCTTCTTACAGTCGGTGCTTTGAGCATTCCCTGTGAGACCAGTATTTGTTTCCGATACACCACTGCAGGTTCAATGTATAACTTGGACCTTCACATTGACGTTGAAACACTGAAATTACATCGGAATTAAATACAAAAGGCACAATGCCGCCTTAAGTACAAGAATAGAGACTCTTCTTACAGTCAGTGCTTTGAGAATTCCCTGTGAGACCAGTATTAGTTTCTGATACACCACTGCAGGTTCAATGTATTTCTTGGACCTTCACATTGACGATGAAACACTGAAATTACATCGGAATTAAATTCAAAATGCACAATGCCGCCTTAAGTACAAGAATAGAGACTCTTCTTACAGCGGGTCTTTGGAATTCCCTGTGAGACCAGTATTAGTTTCCGCTACACCTCTGCAGGTTCAGTTTATTCCTTGGACCTTCACATTGACGATGAAACACAGAAATCGCATCGGAATTAAATACAAAAGGCACAATGCTGCCTTAAGTACAAGAATAGAGACTCTTCTTACAGTCGGTGCTTTGAGCATTCCCTGTGAGACTAGTATTAGTTTCCGCTACACCTCTGCAGGTTCCGTTTATTCCTTGGACCTTCACATTGACGATGAAACACAGAAATCGCATCGGAATTAAATACAAAAGGCACAATGCCGCCTTAAGTACAAGAATAGAGACTCCTCTTACAGTCGGTATTTTGAGCATTCCCTGTGAGACCAGTATTAGTTTCCGCTACACCTCTGCAGGTTCAGTTTATTCCTTGGACCTTCACATTGACGATGAAACACTGAAATTACATCGGAATTAAATACAAAAGGCACAATGCCGCCTTAAGTACAAGAATAGGGACTCTTCTTACAGTCGGTGCTTTGAGCATTCCCTGTGAGACCAGTATTAGTTTCCGATACACCTCTGCAGGTTCAGTTTATTCCTTGGACCTTCACATTGACGATGCAACACAGAAATCACATCGGAATTAAATACAAAAGGCACAATGCCGCCTTAAGTACAAGAAAAGAGACTCTTCTTACAGTCGGTGCTTTGAGCATTCCCTGTGAGACCAGTATTAGTTTCCGCTACACCTCTGCAGGTTCAATGTATTCCTTGGACCTTCACATTGACGAAGAAACACTGACATTACATCGGTATTAAAAACAAAATGCACAATGCCGCCTTAAGTACAAGAATAGAGACTCTTCTTACAGTCGGTGCTTTGAGGATTCCCTGTGAGACCAGTATTAGTTTCCGCTACACCTCTGCAGGTTCAATGTATTCCTTGGACCTTCACATTGACGATGAAACACAGAAATCGCATCGGAATTAAATACAAAAGGCACAATGCCGCCTTAAGTACGAGAATAGAGACTCCTCATACAGTCGGTGCTTTGAGCATTCCCTGTGAGACCAGTATTAGTTTCCGCTACACCTCTGCAGGTTCAGTTTATTCTTTGGACCTTCACATTGACGATGAAACACAGAAATCGCATCGGAATTAAATGGAAAAGGCACAATGCCGCCTAAAGTACAAGAATAGAGACTCTTCTTACAGTCGGTGCTTTGAGCATTCCCTGTGAGACCAGTAGTAGTTTCCGCTACACCTCTGCAGGTTCAGTTTATTCCTTGGACCTTCACATTGCCGATGAAACACAGAAATCGCATCAGAATTAAATACAAAAGGCACAATGCCGCCTTAAGTACATGAATAGAGACCCTTCTTACAGTCGGTGCTTTGAGCATTCCCTGTGAGACCAGTATTAGTTTCCGATACACCTCTGCAGGTTCAGTTTATTCCTTGGACCTTCACATTGACGATGCAACACAGAAATCACATCGGAATTAATTACAAAAGGCACAATGCCGCCTTAAGTACAAAAAAAGAGACTCTTCTTACAGTCGGTACTTTGAGCATTCCCTGTGAGACCAGTATTAGTTTCCGATACACCACTGCAGGTTCATTGTATAACTTGGACCTTCACATTGACGATGAAACACTGAAATTACATCGGAATTAAATACAAAAGGCACAATGCCGCCTTAAGTACAAGAATAGAGACTCTTCTTACAGTCAGTGCTTTGAGAATTCCCTGTGAGACCAGTATTAGTTTCTGATACACCACTGCAGGTTCAATGTATTCCTTGGACCTTCACATTGACGATGAAACACTGAAATTACATCGGAATTAAATACAAAAGGCACAATGCCGCCTTAAGTACAAGAATAGAGACTCTTCTTACAGTCGGTGCTTTGAGCATTCCCTGTGAGACCAGTAGTAGTTTCCGCTACATCTCTGCAGATTCAGTTTATTCCTTGGACCTTCACATTGACGATGAAACACAGAAATCGCATCAGAATTAAATACAAAAGGCACAATGCCGCCTTAAGTACATGAATAGAGACCCTTCTTACAGTCGGTGCTTTGAGCATTCCCTGTGAGACCAGTATTAGTTTCCGATACACCTCTGCAGGTTCAGTTTATTCCTTGGACCTTCACATTGACGATGCAACACAGAAATCACATCGGAATTAATTACAAAAGGCACAATGCCGCCTTAAGTACAAAAAAAGAGACTCTTCTTACAGTCGGTGCTTTGAGCATTCCCTGTGAGACCAGTATTTGTTTCCGATACACCACTGCAGGTTCAATGTATAACTTGGACCTTCACATTGACGTTGAAACACTGAAATTACATCGGAATTAAATACAAAAGGCACAATGCCGCCTTAAGTACAAGAATAGAGACTCTTCTTACAGTCAGTGCTTTGAGAATTCCCTGTGAGACCAGTATTAGTTTCTGATACACCACTGCAGGTTCAATGTATTTCTTGGACCTTCACATTGACGATGAAACACTGAAATTACATCGGAATTAAATTCAAAATGCACAATGCCGCCTTAAGTACAAGAATAGAGACTCTTCTTACAGCGGGTCTTTGGAATTCCCTGTGAGACCAGTATTAGTTTCCGCTACACCTCTGCAGGTTCAGTTTATTCCTTGGACCTTCACATTGACGATGAAACACAGAAATCGCATCGGAATTAAATACAAAAGGCACAATGCTGCCTTAAGTACAAGAATAGAGACTCTTCTTACAGTCGGTGCTTTGAGCATTCCCTGTGAGACTAGTATTAGTTTCCGCTACACCTCTGCAGGTTCCGTTTATTCCTTGGACCTTCACATTGACGATGAAACACAGAAATCGCATCGGAATTAAATACAAAAGGCACAATGCCGCCTTAAGTACAAGAATAGAGACTCTTCTTACAGTCGGTATTTTGAGCATTCCCTGTGAGACCAGTATTAGTTTCCGCTACACCTCTGCAGGTTCAGTTTATTCCTTGGACCTTCACATTGACGATGAAACACTGAAATTACATCGGAATTAAATACAAAAGGCACAATGCCGCCTTAAGTACAAGAATAGGGACTCTTCTTACAGTCGGTGCTTTGAGCATTCCCTGTGAGACCAGTATTAGTTTCCGATACACCTCTGCAGGTTCAGTTTATTCCTTGGACCTTCACATTGACGATGCAACACAGAAATCACATCGGAATTAAATACAAAAGGCACAATGCCGCCTTAAGTACAAGAAAAGAGACTCTTCTTACAGTCGGTGCTTTGAGCATTCCCTGTGAGACCAGTATTAGTTTCCGCTACACCTCTGCAGGTTCAATGTATTCCTTGGACCTTCACATTGACGAAGAAACACTGACATTACATCGGTATTAAAAACAAAATGCACAATGCCGCCTTAAGTACAAGAATAGAGACTCTTCTTACAGTCGGTGCTTTGAGGATTCCCTGTGAGACCAGTATTAGTTTCCGCTACACCTCTGCAGGTTCAATGTATTCCTTGGACCTTCACATTGACGATGAAACACAGAAATCGCATCGGAATTAAATACAAAAGGCACAATGCCGCCTTAAGTACAAGAATAGAGACTCCTCATACAGTCGGTGCTTTGAGCATTCCCTGTGAGACCAGTATTAGTTTCCGCTACACCTCTGCAGGTTCAGTTTATTCTTTGGACCTTCACATTGACGATGAAACACAGAAATCGCATCGGAATTAAATGGAAAAGGCACAATGCCGCCTAAAGTACAAGAATAGAGACTCTTCTTACAGTCGGTGCTTTGAGCATTCCCTGTGAGACCAGTAGTAGTTTCCGCTACACCTCTGCAGGTTCAGTTTATTCCTTGGACCTTCTCATTGCCGATGAAACACAGAAATCGCATCAGAATTAAATACAAAAGGCACAATGCCGCCTTAAGTACATGAATAGAGACCCTTCTTACAGTCGGTGCTTTGAGCATTCCCTGTGAGACCAGTATTAGTTTCCGATACACCTCTGCAGGTTCAGTTTATTCCTTGGACCTTCACATTGACGATGCAACACAGAAATCACATCGGAATTAATTACAAAAGGCACAATGCCGCCTTAAGTACAAAAAAAGAGACTCTTCTTACAGTCGGTACTTTGAGCATTCCCTGTGAGACCAGTATTAGTTTCCGATACACCACTGCAGGTTCATTGTATAACTTGGACCTTCACATTGACGATGAAACACTGAAATTACATCGGAATTAAATACAAAAGGCACAATGCCGCCTTAAGTACAAGAATAGAGACTCTTCTTACAGTCAGTGCTTTGAGAATTCCCTGTGAGACCAGTATTAGTTTCTGATACACCACTGCAGGTTCAATGTATTTCTTGGACCTTCACATTGACGATGAAACACTGAAATTACATCGGAATTAAATTCAAAATGCACAATGCCGCCTTAAGTACAAGAATAGAGACTCTTCTTACAGCGGGTCTTTGGCATTCCCTGTGAGACCATTATTAGTTTCCGCTACACCTCTGCAGGTTCAGTTTATTCCTTGGACCTTCACATTGACGATGTAACACAGATATCGCATCGGAATTAAATACAAAAGGCACAATGCCGCCTTAAGTACAAGAATAGAGACTCTTCTTACAGTCGGTATTTTGAGCATTAACTGTGAGACCAGTATTAGTTTCCGCTACACCTCTGCAGGTTCAGTTTATTTCTTGGACCTTCACATTGACGATGAAACACAGAAATCGCATCGGAATTAAATACAAAAGACACAATGCCGCCTTAAGTACAAGAATAGAGACTCTTCTTACAGTCGGTGCCTGGAGCATTCCCTGTGAGACCAGTAGTAGTTTCCGCTACACCTCTGCAGGTTCAGTTTATTCCTTGGACCTTCACATTGACGATGAAACACTGAAACTACATCGGAATTAAATACAAAAGGCACAATGCCGCCTTAAGTACAAGAATAGAGACTCTTCTTACTGTCGGTGCTTTAAGCATTCCCTGTGAGACCAGTATTAGTTTCCGGTACACCACTGCAGGTTCAATGATTTCCTTGGACCTTCACATTGACGATGAAACACTGAAATTACATCGGAATTAAATACAAAAGGCACAATGCCGCCTTAAGTACAAGAATAGGGACTCTTCTTACAGTCGGTGCTTTGAGCATTCCCTGTGAGACCAGTATTAGTTTCCGCTACACCTCTGCAGGTTGAGTTTATTCCTTGGACCTTCACATTGACGATGCAACACAGAAATCACATCGGAATTAAATACAAAAGGCACAATGCCGCCTTAAGTACAAGAAAAGAGACTCTTCTTACAGTCGGTGCTTCGAGCATTCCCTGTGAGACCAGTATTAGTTTCCGCTACACCTCTGCAGGTTCAATGTATTCCTTGGACCTTCACATTGACGAAGAAACACTGACATTACATCGGTATTAAAAACAAAAAGCACAATGCCGCCTTAAGTACAAGAATAGAGACACTTCTTACAGTCGGTGCTTTGAGCATTCCCTGTGAGACCAGTATTAGTTTCCGCTACACCTCTGCAGGTTCAATGTATTCCTTGGACCTTCACATTGACGATGAAACACAGAAATCGCATCGGAATTAAATACAAAAGGCACAATGCCGCCTTAAGTACAAGAATAGAGACTCTTCATACAGTCGGTGCTTTGAGCATTCCCTGTGAGACCAGTATTAGTTTCCGCTACACCTCTGCAGGTTCAGTTTATTCCTTAGACCTTCACATTGACGATGAAACACAGAAATCGCATCGGAATTAAATACAAAAGGCACAATGCCACCTTAAGTACAAGAATAGAGACTCTTCTTACAGTCGGTGCTTTGAGCATTCCCTGTGAGACCAGTATTAGTTTCCGCTACACCTCTGCAGGTTCAGTTTATTCCTTGGACCTTCACATTGACGATGAAACACAGAAATCGCATCGGAAATAAATACAAAAGGCACAATGCCGCCTTAAGTACAAGAATAGAGACTCTTCTTACAGTCGGTGCTTTGAGCATTCCCCGTGAGACCAGTATCAGTATCCGCTACACCTCTGCAGGTTCAGTTTATTTCTTGGACCTTCACATTGACGATGAAACACAGAAATCGCATCGGAATTAAATACAAAAGGCACAATGCCGCCTTAAGTACAAGAATAGAGACTCTTCTTACAGTCGAGGCTTTGAGCATTCCCTGTGAGACCAGTATTAGTTTCCGCTACACCTCTGCAGGTTCAGTTTATTCCTTGGACCTTCACATTGACGATGAAACACAGAAATCGCATCGGAATTAAATACAAAACGCACAATGCCGCCTTAAGTACAAGAATAGAGACTCTTCTTACAGTCGGTGCTTTGAGCATTCCCTGTGAGACCAGTAGTAGTTTCCGCTACACCTCTGCAGGTTCAGTTTATTCCTTGGACCTTCACATCGACGATGAAACACAGAAATCGCATCGGAATTAAATACAAAAGGCACAATGTCGCCTTAAGTACATGAATAGAGACCCTTCTTACAGTCGGTGCTTTGAGCATTCCCTGTGAGACCAGTATTAGTTTCCGATACACCACTGCAGGTTCAATGAATTCCTTGGACCTTCACATTGACGATGAAACACTGAAATTACATCGGAATTAAATACAAAAGGCACAATGCCGCCTTAGGTACAAGAATAGAGACTCTTCTTACAGTCGGTGCTTTGAGCATTCCCTGTGAGACCAGTATTAGTTTCCGCTACACCTCTGCAGGTTCAGTTTATTCCTTGGACCTTCACATTGACGATGAAACACAGAAATCGCATCGGAATTAAATACAAAACGCACAATGCCGCCTTAAGTACAAGAATAGAGACTCTTCTTACAGTCGGTGCTTTGAGCATTCCCTGTGAGACCAGTAGTAGTTTCCGCTACACCTCTGCAGGTTCAGTTTATTCCTTGGACCTTCACATTGACGATGAAACACAGAAATCGCATCGGAAATAAATACAAAAGGCACAATGCCGCCTTAAGTACAAGAATAGAGACTCTTCTTACAGTCGGTGCTTTGAGCATTCCCCGTGAGACCAGTATTAGTATCCGCTACACCTCTGCAGGTTCAGTTTATTTCTTGGACCTTCACATTGACGATGAAACACAGAAATCGCATCGGAATTAAATACAAAAGGCACAATGCCGCCTTAAGTACAAGAATAGAGACTCTTCTTACAGTCGAGGCTTTGAGCATTCCCTGTGAGACCAGTATTAGTTTCCGCTACACCTCTGCAGGTTCAGTTTATTCCTTGGACCTTCACATTGACGATGAAACACAGAAATCGCATCGGAATTAAATACAAAACGCACAATGCCGCCTTAAGTACAAGAATAGAGACTCTTCTTACAGTCGGTGCTTTGAGCATTCCCTGTGAGACCAGTAGTAGTTTCCGCTACACCTCTGCAGGTTCAGTTTATTCCTTGGACCTTCACATCGACGATGAAACACAGAAATCGCATCGGAATTAAATACAAAAGGCACAATGTCGCCTTAAGTACATGAATAGAGACCCTTCTTACAGTCGGTGCTTTGAGCATTCCCTGTGAGACCAGTATTAGTTTCCGATACACCACTGCAGGTTCAATGAATTCCTTGGACCTTCACATTGACGATGAAACACTGAAATTACATCGGAATTAAATACAAAAGGCACAATGCCGCCTTAGGTACAAGAATAGAGACTCTTCTTACAGTCGGTGCTTTGAGCATTCCCTGTGAGACCAGTAGTAGTTTCCGCTACACCTCTGCAGGTTCAGTTTATTCCTTGGACCTTCACATTGACGATGAAACACTGAAATTACATCGGAATTAAATACAAAAGGCACAATGCCGCCTTAGGTACAAGAATAGAGACTCTTCTTACAGTCGGTGCTTTGAGCATTCCCTGTGAGACCAGTATTAGTTTCCGCTACACCTCTGCAGGTTCAGTTTATTCCTTGGACCTTCACATTGACGATGCAACACAGAAATCACATCGGAATTAAATACAAAAGGCACAATGCCGCCTTAAGTACAAAAAAAGAGACTCTTCTTACAGTCGGTGCTTTGAGCATTCCCTGTGAGACCAGTATTAGTTTGCGATACACCACTGCAGGTTCAAAGTATAACTTGGACCTTCACATTGACGATGAAACACAGAAATTACATCGGAATTAAATACAAAAGGCACAATGCCGCCATAAGTACAAGAATAGAGACTCTTCTTTCAGTCAGTGCTTTGAGCATTCCCTGTGAGACCAGTATTAGTTTCTGATACACCACTGCAGGTTCAATGTATTTCTTGGACCTTCACATTGACGATGAAACACTGAAATTACATCGGAATTAAATACAAAATGCACAATGCCGCCTTAAGTACAAGAATAGAGACTCTTCTTACAGCGGGTCTTTGAGCATTCCCTGTGAGACCAGTATTAGTTTCCGCTCCACCTCTGCAGGTTCAGTTTATTCCTTGGACCTTCACATTGACGATGAAACACAGAAATCGCATCGGAATTAAATACAAAAGGCACAATGCCGCCTTAAGTACAAGAATAGAGACTCTTCTTACAGTCGGTGCTTTGAGCATTCCCTGTGAGACTAGTATTTGTTTCCGCTACACCTCTGCAGGTTCCGTTTATTCCTTGGACCTTCACATTGACGACGAAACACAGAAATCGCATCGGAATTAAATACAAAAGGCACAATGCCGCCTTAAGTACAAGAATAGAGACTCTTCTTACAGTCGGTGCTTTGAGCATTCCCTGTGAGACCAGTATTAGTTTCCGCTACACCTCTGCAAGTTCAGTTTATTTCTTGGACCTTCACATTGACGATGAAACACAGAAATCGCATCGGAATTAAATACAAAAGGCACAATGCCGCCTTAAGTACAAGAATAGAGACTCTTCTTACAGTCGGTGCTTTGAGCATTCCCTGTGAGACCAGTATTAGTTTCCGCTACACCTCTGCAGGTTCAGTTTATTCCTTGGACCTTCACATTGACGATCAAACACAGAAATCGCATCGGAAATAAATACAAAAGGCACAATGCCGCCATAAGTACAAGAATAGAGACTCTTCTTAGAGTCGGTGCTTTGAGCATTCCCTGTGAGACCAGTAGTAGTTTCCGCTACACCTCTGCAGGTTCAGTTTATTCATTGGACCTTCACATTGACGATGAAACACAGAAATCGCATCGAAATTAAATACAAAAGGCACAATGCCGCCTTAAGTACAAGAATAGAGACTCTTCTTACAGTCGGTGCTTTAAGGATTCCCTGTGAGACCAGTATTAGTTTCCGATACACCACTGCAGGTTCAATGAATTCCTCGGACCTTTACATTGACGATGAAACACTGAAATTACATCGGAATTAAATACAAAAGGCACAATGCCGCCTTAAGTACAAGAATAGGGACTCTTCTTACAGTCGGTGCTTTGAGCATTCCCTGTGAGACCAGTATTAGTTTCCGCTACACCTCTGCAGGTTCAGTTTATTCCTTGGACCTTCACATTGACGATGCAACACAGAAATCACATCGGAATTAAATACAAAAGGCACAATGCCGCCTTAAGTACAAGAACAGAGACTCTTCTTTCAGTCGGTGCTTTGAGCATTCCCTGTGAGACCAGTATTAGTTTCCGATACACCACTGCAGGTTCAATGCATTCCTTGGACCTTCACATTGACGAAGAAACACTGACATTACATCGGAATTAAAAACAAAATGCACAATGCCGCCTTAAGGGGATGCGGAATCGGATTTTGGGTAAAAAAATCGAATTTTTTTTATTGGCGTATTATATTGTGCCATGTTTCCTCTTTAAAATGACGTATCATACATAGCTCTACTACAATTATAACTATTTTATTTTTATATATTTGTGAGATCGGGTATTGCGCTTTAGTTATACACGTCTCTCGTGGCTGACCATGAACTTTTTGGCAGTACCTTTAAAGTGACATGAATTCAAATATCCCGGTTTCCAGCGACTATTTATACACTAGTTGCCCGAAAATGTTTCTCTCTGGTTTCCTCAAGTTACTCTTTGACTTTGTGGCGGGACTGTTTTGTAAACTGTGTGATATAAGAGAGTAGTTGTTGTTGAGTTATTTCGTATTTAGTGCTTCATTTTTCGCAGTGAAAATGCCTAGAGCTAAAGCAAAAGTATTTAAAAAGCGTGTGAACTGGCAAAAGAAAAGAAATAATGATTCATTAGCAAAGCAAATCAGTTCATCATCATCACTGTTGGAAAATGTGAATCCACTTATTACTGATTTGCCGAACGAACTTACACCAAATGAAAACAGTGCTTCTCATAAAAAACTAAGAGATTTGGAAGAGAAATATAATTTACTTGATAGAGGGAATGAAGTTTTTGAACTCATTGATACGAATATATTGTGTGAAGCTCTTGAAAACAGTTTGTGCTGCAAAAAATGTCATGGAAACGTTTCTCTGAAAGTAGAATCCCATGTTGGCCTGGCTGCCCAGTTTAATTTAATATGCAGTGTTTGTAAATACAGCTGTAAGTTTCCAAGTTCGGTTTCAGTAACTGTAAATAATGGATACAAGAAAACTGAACTTTATAGTGTAAATATTAGGTTAGTTTATGGATCGCGAGCAATTGGTAAGGGCAAAGCAGCTGGTGATATGCTATGTGGTGTTCTAAATCTTCCAAGTGCACCTTCAAAGTTTGAAGCTTACAATTATGTACTAGGATCTGCAGTTGAAGATCTAGCACAGAAGTCAATGCAGGTTGCTGTGGAAGAAGCAGTGGAAGAAAATGATGGCAGTCGTGACCTCACAGTGGCGTTTGATGGCACGTGGCAGAAAAGGGGCCACACCTCCAACAATGGTGTTGTAACAGCAACGAGTGTTGATACTGGCAAGGTTATTGATGTTGCAATAATGTCTAAATACTGTAGGTGCACAGGCAGGCTGAAAAATGAACACAGTGATGACTGTACTGCTAATTATTATGGTAGTAGTGGTGGCATGGAGGTTGCTGGGGTGAAGAAAATTTTTCATCGCTCTTCACAGTGGTATAATGTTCGCTATGTCAAATATCTGGGAGATGGTGACTCTAAAGCATTCAAAGAAGTTTTGGAAAGCAAACCATATGGGAACAGTGTAAATATAAGCAAACTTGAATGTATAGGATATGTGCAGAAGAGAATGGGTGCCAGGCTGAGAAGGTTAAAATCAGTTATGAAAGGGAAAAAACTAGATGATGGGAAAACCTTGGATGGCAGAGGAAGATTGACTGATTCCATAATAGACCACATTCAGAACTGCTATGGCCTTGCAATCAGGCAAAATACAGGCAATCTTGAAGAAATGAGGAGAGCTATATGGGCTTTATATTTCCACACCGCATCCACGGATGAGCATCCACAACATGGTTTGTGCCCCAAAGGTGAAAACAGCTGGTGTAAATACAATAGGGGACTAACAACAGGAGAGAAATACATTCACCACCACAGTCTACCATCAGCCATCATGGCAGAAATAAAGCCCATTTTCAGAGATCTGGCTGACAGAAGTCTTCTGATGAAATGTCTTCACGGAAAAACGCAGAACCCCAACGAGTGCTTGAATAGTGTGATATGGCATCGTCTCCCAAAAACAGTGTTTGTCGGAATTAATACACTACATTTTGGTGTGTATGATGCTGTGGCAACCTTCAATCTTGGAAATATAACTAAATGACAGGTCCTTCAAAAGTTGGGTATGTGTGTTGGTTCCCGTACGGTACGTGCTATGTTCTTTTTAGATCATCACAGACTAAGGCATGCTGATAATATAATCAAGACATTAGTGAAAAAAGCAAGACAGGTGCAGAGGGGTGCCAAAAGAAGACTTGAAGATGATTATGAAGACTGTGAAGGGGGTATTAGCTACGGACCAGGAATGTTTTAATCTTCTTTCTCCGTTTCCCGTAAGTTTACTTTTTACTTCATCTAGGAACATTATCTCAGGTACTGGTCAACCTAGAAGTCTGAAATTTTTATGACGTAGTGACATAGGTCCCTATTACATACTGAAACAACGATTTTTTAATTACTTGATTTACAAAAGACTTAGGGGTGACAGTCTAGTAAAAAGCGATGGAAAAAATTTACTTAAAAATAAATGTACAATATCTCTGTAAGAAAATACTTTGACAATAAACTGTTGTTTCAGTATTGTTGTAACATATGAATGCACATACAGTAAAATTTTTACATCTCTGTCTCCAGTAGTTTGTGAGAAAATGTTCCCTATAGTAGGCATATATTAACATTGCGGGGATAGGTGATTCCGTATCCCCTTAAGTACAAGAATAGAGACTCTTCTCACAGTCGGTGCTTTGAGCATTCCCTGTGAGACCAGTATTAGTTTCCGCTACACCTCTGCAGGTTCAGTTTATTCCTTGGACCTTCACATTGACGATGAAACACAGAAATCGCATCGGAATTAAATACAAAAGGCACAATGCCGCCTTAAGTACAAGAATAGAGACTCTTCTTACAGTCGGTGCTTTGAGCATTCCCTGTGAGACCAGTATTAGTTTCCGCTACACCTCTGCAGGTTCAGTTTATTCCTTGGACCTTCACATTGACGATGAAACACAGATATCGCATCGGAATTAAATACAAAAGGCACAATGCCGCCTTAAGTACAAGAGTAGAGACTCTTCTTACAGTCGGTGCTTTGAGCATTCCCTGTGAGACCAGTTTTAGTTTCCGCTACACCTCTGCAGGTTCAGTTTATTCCTTGGACCTTCACATTGACGATGAAACACAGAAATCGCATCGGAATTAAATACAAAAGGCACAATGCCGCCTTACGTACAAGAATAGAGACTCTTCTTACAGTCGGTGCTTTGAGCATTCCCTGTGAGACCAGTATTAGTTTCCGCTCCACCTCTGCAAGTTCAGTTTATTCCCTGGACCTTCACATTGACGATGAAACACAGAAATTACATCGGAATTAAATACAACAGGCACAATGCCGCCTTAAGTACAATAACAGAGACTCTTCTTACAGTAGGTGCTTTGAGCATTCCCTGTGAGACCAGTATTAGTTTCCGCTACACCTCTGCAGGTTCAGTTTATCCCTTGGACCTTCACATTGACGATGAAACACAGAAATCGCATCGGAATTAAATACAAAAGCCACAATGCCGCCTTAAGTACAAGAATAGAGACTCTTCTTACAGTCGGTGCTTTGAGCATTCCCTGTGAGGCCAGTATTAGTTTCCGCTACACCTCTGCAGGTTCAGTTTATTCCTTGGACCTTCACATTGACGATGAAACACAGAAATCGCATCGGAATTAAATACAAAAGGCACAATGCCGCCTTAAGTACAAGAATAGAGACTCTTCTTACAGTCGGTGCTTTGAGCATTCCCTGTGAGACCAGTATTAGTTTCCGCTCCACCTCTGCAAGTTCAGTTTATTCCCTGGACCTTCACATTGACGATGAAACACAGAAATTACATCGGAATTAAATACAACAGGCACAATGCCGGCTTAAGTACAATAACAGAGACTCTTCTTACAGTAGGTGCTTTGAGCATTCCCTGTGAGACCAGTATTAGTTTCCGCTACACCTCTGCAGGTTCAGTTTATCCCTTGGACCTTCACATTGACGATGAAACACAGAAATCGCATCGGAATTAAATACAAAAGCCACAATGCCGCCTTAAGTACAAGAATAGAGACTCTTCTTACAGTCGGTGCTTTGAGCATTCCCTGTGAGGCCAGTATTAGTTTCCGCTACACCTCTGCAGGTTCAGTTTATTCCTTGGACCTTCACATTGACGATGAAACACAGAAATCGCATCGGAATTAAATACAAAAGGCACAATGCCGCCTTAAGTACAAGAATAGAGACTCTTCTTACAGTCGGTGCTTTGAGCATTCCCTGTGAGACCAGTATTAGTTTCCGCTACACCTCTTCAGGTTCAGTTTATTCCTTGGACCTTCACATTGACGATGAAACACAGAAATCGCATCGGAATTCAATACAAAAGGCACAATGCCGCCTTACGTACAAGAATAGAGACTCTTCTTACAGTCGGTGCTTTGAGCATTGCCTGTGAGACCAGTATTAGTTTCCGCTCCACCTCTGCAAGTTCAGTTTATTCCCTGGACCTTCACATTGACGATGAAACACTGAAATTACATCGGAATTAAATACAAAAGCCACAATGCCGCCTTAAGTACAAGAATAGAGACTCTTCTTACAGTCGGTGCTTTGAGCATTCCCTGTGAGACCAGTAATAGTATCCGATACACCACTGCAGGTTCAATCTATTCCTTGGACATACACATTGACGATGAAACACAGAAATTACATCGGAATTAAATACAAAAAGTACAATGCCGCCTTAAGTACAAGAATAGAGACTCTTCTTACCGACGGTGCTATGAGCATTCCCTGTGAGACCAGTATTAGTTTCCGATACACTACTGCAGGTTCAATGTATTCCTTGGACCATCACATTGACGATGAAACACTGAAATTACATCGGAATTAAATACAAAAGGCACTATGCCGCATTACGTACAAGAATAGAGACTCTTCTTACAGTCGGTGCTTTGAGCATTCCCTGTGAGACCAGTAATAGTATCCGATACACCACTGCAGGTTCAATCTATTCCTTGGACATACACATTGACGATGAAACACAGAAATTACATCGGAATTAAATACAAAAGGAAAAATGCCGCCTTAAGTACAAGAATAGAGACTCTTCTAACCGTCGGTGGTTTGAGCATTCCCTTTGAGACCAGTATTAGTTTCCGATACAACACTGCAGGTTCAATGTATTCCTTGGACCTTCACATTGACGATGAAACACTGAATTTACATCGGAATTAAATACAAAACGCACAATGCCGCCTTAAGTACAAGAATAGAGACTCTTCTTACCGACGGTGCTTTGAGCATTCCCTGTGAGACCAGTATTAGTTTCCGCTACACCTCTGCTATTTCAGTGTATTCCTTGGACCTTCACATTGACGATGAAACACAGAAATCGCATCGGAATTATATACAAAAGGCACAATGCCGCCTTAAGTACAAGAATAGAGACTCTTCTCACAGTCGGTGATTTGAGCATTCCCTGTGAGACCAGTAGTAGTTTCCGCTACACCTCTGCAGGTCCAGTTTATTCCTTGGACCTTCACATTGACGATGAAACACAGAAATCGCATCGGAATTATATACAAAAGGCACAATGCCGCCTTAAGTACAAGAATAGAGACTCTTCTTACAGTCGGTGCTTTGAGCATTCCCTGTGAGACCTGTGTTAGTTTCCGCTACACCTCTACAGGTTCAGTTTATTCCTTGGACCATCACATTGACGATGAAACACAGAAATCGCATCGGAATTAAATACGAAAGGCACAATGCCGCCTTAAGTACAAGAATAGAGACTCTTCTTACAGTCGGTGCTTTGAGCATTCCCTGTGAGACCAGTATTAGTTTCCGATACACCACTGCAGGTTCAATGTATTCCTTGGACCTTCACATTGACGATGAAACACTGAAATTACATCGGAATTAAATACAAAAGGCACAATGCCGCCTTAAGTACTAGAATAGGGACTCTTCTTACAGTCGGTGCTTTGAACATTCCCTGTGAGACCAGTAATAGTATCCGATACACCACTGCAGGTTCAATCTATTCCTTGGACATACCCATTGACGATGAAACACAGAAATTACATCGGAATTAATTACAAAAGAAACAATGCCGCCTTAAGTACAAGAATAGAGACTCTTCTTACCGTCGGTGGTTTGAGCATTCCCTGTGAGACCAGTATTAGTTTCCGATTCACCACTGCAGGTTCAATGTATTTCTTGGACCTTCACATTGACGATGAAACACTGAAATTACATCGGAATTAAATACAAAATGCACAATGCCGCCTTAAGTACAAGAATAGAGACTTTTCTTACAGTCGGTGCTTTGAGCATTCCCTGTGAGACCAGTATTAGTTTCCGCTACACCTCTGCAGGTTCAGTTTATTCCTTGGACCTTCACATTGACGATGAAACACAGAAATCGCATCGGAATTAAATACAAAAGGCACAATGCCGCCTTAAGTACAAGAATAGAGACTCTTCTTACAGTCGGTGCTTTGAGCATTCCCTGTGAGACCAGTATTAGTTTCCGCTACACCTCTGCAGGTTCAGTTTATTCCTTGGACCTTCACATTGACGATGAAACACAGAAATCGCATCGGAATTAAATACAAAAGGCACAATGCCGCCTTAAGTACAAGAATATAGACTCTTCTTACAGTCGGTGCTTTCAGCATTCCCTGTGAGACCAGTATTAGTTTCCGCTAAACCTCTGCAGGTTCAGTTCATTTCTTGGACCTTCACATTGACGATGAAACACAGAAATCGCATCGGAATTAAATACAAAATGCACAATGCCGCCTTAAGTACAAGAATAGAGACTCTTCTTACAGTCGGTGCTTTGAGCATTCCCTGTGAGACCAGTATTAGTTTCCGCTACACCTCTGCAGGTTCAGTTTATTCCTTGGACCTTCACATTGACGATGAAACACAGAAATCGCATCGGAATCAAATACAAAAGGCACAATAAGTACAAGAATAGAGACTCTTCTTACAGTCGGTGCTTTGAGCATTCCCCGTGTGACCAGTATTAGTATCCGCTACACCTCTGCAGGTTCAGTTTATTTCTTGGACCTTCACATTGACGATGAAACACAGAAATCGCATCGGAATTAAATACAAAAGGCACAATGCCGCCTTAAGTACAAGAATAGAGACTCTTCTTACAGTCGGTGCTTTGAGCATTCCCTGTAAGACCAGTATTAGTTTCCGCTACACCTCCGCAGGTTCAGTTTATTCCTTGGACCTTCACATTGACGATGAAACACAGAAATCGCATCGGAATTAAATACAAAAGGCACAATGCCGCCTTAAGTACAAGAATAGAGACTCTTCTTACAGTCGGTGCTATGAGCATTTCCCGTGAGACCAGTATTAGTATCCGCTACACCTCTGCATGTTCAGTTTATTTCTTGGACCTTCACATTGACGATGAAACACAGAAATCGCATCGGAATTAAATACAAAAGGCACAATGCCGCCTTAAGTACAAGAATAGAGAATCTTCCTACAGTCAGGGCTTTGAGCATTCCCTGTGAGACCAGTATTAGTTTCCGCTACACCTCTGCAGGTTCAGTTTATTCCTTGGACCTTCACATTGACGATGAAACACAGAAATCGCATCGGAATTAAATACAAAACGCACAATGCCGCCTTAAGTACAAGAATAGAGACTCTTCTTACAGTCGGTGCTTTGAGCATTCCCTGTGAGACCAGTAGTAGTTTCCGCTACACCTCTGCAGGTTCAGTTTATTCCTTGGACCTTCACATTGACGATGAAACACAGAAATCGCATCAGAATTAAATACAAAAGGCACAATGCCGCCTTAAGTACATGAATAGAGACCCTTCTTACAGTCGGTGCTTTGAGCATTCCCTGTGAGACCAGTATTACTTTCCGATACAATACCTCAGGTTCAATGAATTCCTTGGACCTTCACATTGACGATGAAACACTGAAATTACATCGGAATTAAATACAAAAGGCACAATGCCGCCTTAGGTACAAGAATAGAGACTCTTCTTACAGTCGGTGCTTTGAGCATTCCCTGTGAGACTGGTATTAGTTTCCGCTACACCTCTGCAGGTTCAGTTTATTCCTTGGACCTTCACATTGACGATGCAACACAGAAATCACCTCGGAATTAATTACAAAAGGCACAATGCCGCCATAAGTACAGAAAAAGAGACTCTTCTTACGGTCGGTGCTTTGAGCATTCCCTGTGAGACCAGTATTAGTTTCTGATACACCACTGCAGGTTCAATGTATTTCTTGGACCTTCACATTGACGATGAAACACTGAAATTACATCGGAATTAAATACAAAATGCACAATGCCGCCATAAGTACAAGAATAGAGACTCTTCTTACAGCGGGTCTTTGAGCATTCCCTGTGAGACCAGTATTAGTTTCCGCTACAATTCTGCAGGTTCAGTTTATTCCTTGGACCTTCACATTGACGATGAAACACAGAAATCTCATCGGAATTAAATACAAAAGGCACAATGCCGCCTTAAGTACAAGAATAGAGACTCTTCTTACAGTCGGTGCTTTGAGCATTCCCTGTGAGACTAGTATAAGTTTCCGCTACACCTCTGCAGGTTCCGTTTATTCCTTGGACCTTCACATTGACGATGAAACACAGAAATCGCATCGGAATTAAATAGAAAAGGCACAATGCCGCCTTAAGTACAAGAACAGAGACTCTTCTTACAGTCGGTACTTTGAGCTTTCCCTGTGAGACCAGTATTAGTTTCCGCTACACCTCTGCAGGTTCAGTTTATTTCTTGGACCTTCACATTGACGATGAAACACAGAAATCGCATCGGCATTAAATACAAAAGGCACAATGCCGCCTTAAGTACAAGAATAGAGACTCTTCTTACAGTCGGTGCTTTGAGCATTCCCTGTGAGACCAGTATTAGTTTCCGCTACACCTCTGCAGGTTCAGTTTATTCCTTGGACCTTCACATTGACGATGCAACACAGAAATCACATCGGAATTAAATACAAAAGCCACAATGCCGCCTTAAGTACAAGAATAGAGACTCTTCTTACAGTCGGTGCTTTGAGCATTCCCTGTGAGACCAGTATTAGTTTCCGATACACCACTGCAGGTTCAATGTATTCCTTGGACCTTCACATTGACAAATAAACACTGACATTACATCGGTATTAAAAACAAAATGCACAATGCCGCCTTAAGTACAAGAATAGAGACTCTTCTTACAGTCGGTGCTTTGAGCATTCCCTGTGAGACCAGTATTAGTTTCCGCTACACCTCTGCAGATACAGTTTATTCCTTGGACCTTCACATTGACGATGAAACACAGAAATCGCATCGGAATTAAATACAAAATTCACAATGCCGCCTTAAGTACAAGAATAGAGACTCTTCTTACAGTCGGTGCTTTAAGCATTCCCTGTGAGACCAGTATTAGTTTCCGATACACCACTGCAGGTTCAATGTATTCCTTGGACCTTCACATTGACGAAGAATCAATGACATTACATCGGAATTAAAAACAAAATGCACAATGCCGCCTTAAGTACAAGAATAGAGACTCTTCTTACAGTCGGTGCTTTGAGCATTCCCTGTGAGACCAGTATTAGTTTCCGCTACACCTCTGCAGGTTCAGTTTATTCCTTGGACCTTCACATTGACGATGAAACACAGAAATCGCATCGGAATTAAATACAAAAGGCACAATGCCGCCTTAAGTACAAGAATAGAGACTCTTCTTACAGTCGGTGCTTTGAGCATTCCCTGTGAGACCAGTATTAGTTTCCGCTACACCTCTGCAGGTTCAGTTTATTCCTTGGACCTTCACATTGACGATGAAACACAGAAATCGATCGGAATTAAATACAAAAGGCACAATGCCGCCTTAAGTACAAGAGTAGTGACTCTTCTTACAGTCGGTGCTTTGAGCATTCCCTGTGAGACCAGTTTTAGTTTCCGCTACACCTCTGCAGGTTCAGTTTATTCCTTGGACCTTCACATTGACGATGAAACACAGAAATCGCATCAGAATTTAATACAAAAAGCACAATGCCGCCTTACGTACAACAATAGAGACTCTTCTTACAGTCGGTGCTTTGAGCGTTCCCTGTGAGACCAGTGTTAGTTTCCGCTCCACCTCTGCAAGTTCAGTTTATTCCCTGGACCTTCACATTGACGATGAAACACAGAAATTACATCGGAATTAAATACAACAGGCACAATGCCGCCTTAAGTACAATAACAGAGACTCTTCTTACAGTAGGTGCTTTGAGCATTCCCTGTGAGACCAGTATTAGTTTCCGCTACACCTCTGCAGGTTCAGTTAATCCCTTGGACCTTCACATTGACGATGAAACACAGAAATCGCATCGGAATTAAATACAAAAGGCACAATGCCGCCTTAAGTACAAGAATAGAGACTCTTCTTGCAGTCGGTGCTTTGAGCATTCCCTGTGAGACCAGTATTAGTTTCCGCTACACCTCTTCAGGTTCAGTTTATTCCTTGGACCTTCACATTGACGATGAAACACAGAAATCGCATCGGAATTAAATACAAAAGGCACAATGCCGCCTTAAGTACATGAATAGAGACTCTTCTTACAGTCGGTGCTTTGAGCATTCCCTGTGAGACCAGTATTAGTTTCTGCTACACCTCTGCAGGTTCAGTTTATTCCTTGGACCTTCACATTGACGATGAAACACAGAAATCGCATCGGAATTAAATACAAAATGCACAATGCCGCCTTAAGTACAAGAATAGAGACTCTTCTTACAGACGGTGCGTTGAGCATTCCCTGTGAGACCAGTATTAGTTTCCGATACACCACTGCAGGTTCAATGTATTCCTTGGACCTCCACATTGACGATGAAACACTGAAAGTACATCGGAATTAAATACAAAAGCCACAATGCCGCCTTAAGTACAAGAATAGAGACTCTTCTTACAGTCGGTGCTTTGAGCATTCCCTGTGAGACCAGTAATAGCATCCGATACACCACTGCAGGTTCAATCTATTCCTTGGACATACACATTGACGATGAAGCACAGAAATTACATCGGAATTAAATACAAAAAGAACAATGCCGCCTTAAGTACAAGAATAGAGACACTTCTTACCGACGGTGCTATGAGCATTCCCTGTGAGACCAGTATTAGTTTCCGATACACCACTGCAGGTTCAATGTATTCCTTGGACCATCACATTGACGATGAAACACTGAAATTACATCGGAATTAAATACAAAAGGCACTATGCCGCCTTACGTACGAGAATAGAGACTCTTCTTACAGTCGGTGCTTTGAGCATTCCCTGTGAGACCAGTAATAGTATCCGATACACCACTGCAGGTTCAATCTATTCCTTGGACATACACATTGACGATGAAACACAGAAATTACATCGGAATTAAATACAAAAGGAAAAATGCCGCCTTAAGTACAAGAATAGAGACTCTTCTTACAGTCGGTGCTTTGAGCATTCCCTGTGAGACCAGTATTAGTTTCCGCTACACCTCTGCTATTTCAGTGTATTCCTTGGACCTTCACATTGACGATGAAACACAGAAATCGCATCGGAATTATATCTAAAAGGCACAATGCCGCCTTAAGTACAAGAATAGAGACTCTTCTCACAGTCGGTGATTTGAGCATTCCCTGTGAGACCAGTATTAGTTTCCGCTACACCTCTGCAGGTCCAGTTTATTCCTTGGACCTTCACATTGACGATGAAACACAGAAATCGCATGGGAATTATATACAAAAGGCACAATGCCGCCTTAAGTACAAGAATAGAGACTCTTCTTACAGTCGGTGCTTTGAGCATTCCCTGTGAGACCTGTATTAGTTTCCGCTACACCTCTACAGGTTCAGTTTATTCCTTGGACCTTCACATTGACGATGAAACACAGAAATCGCATCGGAATTAAATACGAAAGGCACAATGCCGCCTTAAGTACAAGAATAGAGACTCTTCTTACAGTCGGTGCTTTGAGCATTCCCTGTGAGACCAGTATTAGTTTCCGATACACCACTGCAGGTTCAATGTATTCCTTGGACCTTCACATTGACGATGAAACACATGAAATTACATCGGAATTAAATACAAAAGGCACAATGCCGCCTTAAGTACAAGAATAGAGACTCTTCTTACAGTCGGTGCTTTGAAAATTCCCTGTGAGACCAGTAATAGTATCCGATACACCACTGCAGGTTCAATCTATTCCTTGGACATACCCATTGACGATGAAACACAGAAATTACATCGGAATTAATTACAAAAGAAACAATGCCGCCTTAAGTACAAGAATAGAGACTCTTCTTACAGTCGGTGCTTTCAGCATTCCCTGTGAGACCAGTATTAGTTTCCGCTAAACCTCTGCAGGTTCAGTTTATTTCTTGGACCTTCACATTGACGATGAAACACAGAAATCGCATCGGAATTAAATACAAAAGGGACAATGCCGCCTTAAGTGCAAGAGTAGAGACTCTTCTTACAGTCGGTGCTTTGAGCATTCCCTGTGGGACCAGTATTAGTTTCCGTTACACCTCTGCAGGTTCAGTTTATTCCTTGGACCTTCACATTGACGATGAAATACAGAAATCGCATCGGAATTAAATACAAAACGCACAATACCCCCTTAAGTACAAGAATAGAGACTCTTCTTACAGTCGGTGCTTTGAGCATTCCCTGTGAGACCAGTAGTAGTTTCCGCTACACCTCTGCAGGTTCAGTGTATTCCTTGGACCTTCACATTGACGATGCAACACAGAAATCACATCGGAATTAAATACAAATGGGACAATGCCGCCTTAAGTACAAGAATAGAGACTCTTCTTACTGTCGGTGCTTTGAGCATTCCCTGTGAGACCAGTATTAGTTTCCGATACACCACTGCAGGTTCAATGTATTCCTTGGACCTTCACATTGACGATGAAACACAGAAATCGCATCGGAATTAAATACAAAAGGCACAATGCCGCCTTAAGTACAAGAATAGAGACTCTTCTTACAGTCGGTGCTTTGAGCATTCCCTGTGAGACCAGTATTAGTTTCCGCTACACCTCTGCAGGTTCAGTTTATTCCTTGGACCTTCACATTGACGATGAAGCACAGAAATCGCATCGGAATTAAATACAAAAGGCACAATGCCGCCTTAAGTACAAGAGTAGAGACTCTTCTTACAGTCGGTGCTTTGAGCATTCCCTGTGAGACCAGTATTAGTTTCCGCTACACCTCTGCAGGTTCAGTTTATTCCTTGGACCTTCACATTGACGATGAAACACAGAAATCGCATCGGAATAAAATACAAAAGGCACAATGCCGCCTTAAGTACAAGAATAGAGACTCTTCTTACAGTCGGTGCTTTGAGCATTCCCCGTGAGACCAGTATTAGTTTCCGCTACACCTCTGCAGGTTCAGTTTATTTCTTGGACCTTCACATTGACGATGAAACACAGAAATCGCATCGGAATTAAATACAAAAGGCACAATGCCGCCTTAAGTACAAGAATAGAGACTCTTCTTACAGTCGGTGCTTTGAGCATTCAATGTGAGACCAGTATTAGTTTCCGCTCCACCTCTCCAGGTTCAGTTTATTCCTTGGACCTTCACATTGACGATGATACACAGAAATCGCATCGGAATTAAATACAAAACGCACAATGCCGCCTTAAGTACAAGAATAGAGACTCTTCTTACAGTCGGTGCTTTGAGCATTCCCTGTGAGACCAGTAGTAGTTTCCGCTACACCTCTGCAGGTTCAGTTTATTCCTTGGACCTTCACATTGACGATGAAACACTGAAATTACATCGGAATTAAATACAAAAGGCACAATGCCGCCTTAGGTACAAGAATAGAGACTCTTCTTACAGTCGGTGCTTTGAGCATTCCCTGTGAGACCAGTATTAGTTTCCGCTACACCTCTGCAGGTTCCGTTTATTCCTTGGACCTTCACATTGACGATGCAACACAGAAATCACATCGGAATTAAATACAAAAGGCACAATGCCGCCTTAAGTACAAAAAAAGAGACTCTTCTTACAGTCGGTGCTTTGAGCATTCCCTGTGAGACCAGTATTAGTTTCCGATACACCACTGCAGGTTCAATGTATAACTTGGACCTTCACATTGACGATGAAACACTGAAATTACATCGGAATTAAATACAAAAGGCACAATGCCGCCATAAGTACAAGAATAGAGACTCTTCTTACAGTCAGTGCTTTGAGCATTCCCTGTGAGACCAGTATTAGTTTCTGATACACCACTGCAGGTTCAATGTATTTCTTGGACCTTCACATTGACGATGAAACACTGAAATTACATCGGAATTAAATACAAAATGCACAATGCAGCCTTAAGTACAAGAATAGAGACTCTTCTTACAGCGGGTCTTTGAGCATTCCCTGTGAGACCAGTATTAGTTTCCGCTCCACCTCTGCAGGTTCAGTTTTTTCCTTGGACCTTCACATTGACGATGAAACACAGAAATCGCATCGGAATTAAATACAAAAGGCACAATGCCGCCTTAAGTACAAGAATAGAGACTCTTCTTACAGTCGGTGCTTTGAGCATTCCCTGTGAGACTAGTATTTGTTTCCGCTACACCTCTGCAGGTTCCGTTTATTCCTTGGACCTTCACATTGACGATGAAACACAGAAATCGCATCGGAATTAAATACAAAAGGCACAATGCCGCCTTAAGTACAAGAATAGAGACTCTTCTTACAGTCGGTGCTTTGAGCATTCCCTGTGAGACTAGTATTAGTTTCCGCTACAACTCTGCAGGTTCAGTTTATTCCTTGGACCTTCACATTGACGATCAAACACAGAAATCGCATCGGAATTAAATACAAAAGGCACAATGCCGCCTTAAGTACAAGAATAGAGACTCTTCTTACATCCGGTGCTTTGAGCATTCCCTGTGAGACCAGTAGTAGTTTCCGCTACACCTCTGCAGGTTCAGTTTATTCCTTGGACCTTCACATTGACGATGAAACACAGAAATCGCATCGGAATTAAATACAAAAGGCACAATGCCGCCTTAAGTACAAGAATAGAGACTCTTGTTACAGTCGGTGCTTTAAGCATTCTCTGTAAGACCAGTATTAGTTTCCGATACACCACTGCAGGTTCAATGAATTCCTTGGACCTTCACATTGACGATGAAACACTGAAATTACATCGGAATTAAATACAAAATGCACAATGCCGCCTTAAGTACAAGAATAGGGACTCTTCTTACAGTCGGTGCTTTGAGCATTCCCTGTGAGACCAGTATTAGTTTCCGCTACACCTCTGCAGGTTCAGTTTATTCCTTGGACCGTCACATTGACGATGCAACACAGAAATCACATCGGAATTAAATACAAAAGGCACAATGCCGCCTTAAGTACAAGAACAGAGACTCTTCTTACAGTCGGTGGTTTGAGCATTCCCTGTGAGACCAGTATTAGTTTCCGATACACCACTGCAGGTTCAATGTATTCCTTGGACCTTCACATTGACGAAGAAACACTGACATTACATCGGAATTAAAAACAAAATGCACCATGCCGCCTTAAGTACAAGAATAGAGACTCTTCTTACAGTCGGTGCTTTGAGCATTCCCTGTGAGACCAGTATTATTTTCCGCTACGCCTCTGCGGGTTCAGTTTATTCCTTGGACCTTCACATTGACGATGAAACACAGAAATCGCATCGGAATTAAATACAAAAGGCACAATGCCGCCTTAAGTACAAGAATAGAGACTCTTCTTACAGTCGGTGCTTTGAGCATTCCCTGTGAGACCAGTATTAGTTTCCGCTACACCTCTGCAGGTTCAGTTTATTCCTTGGACCTTCACACTGACGATGAAACACAGAAATCGCATCGGAATTAAATACAAAAGGCACAATGCCGCCTTACGTACAAGAATAGAGACTCTTCTTAAAGTCGGTGCTTTGAGCATTCCCTGTGAGACCAGTATTAGTTTCCGCTCCACCTCTGCAAGTTCAGTTTATTCCCTGGACCTTCACATTGACGATGAAACACAGAAATTACATCGGAATTAAATACAACAGGCACAATGCCGCCTTAAGTACAATAACAGAGACTCTTCTTACAGTAGGTGCTTTGAGCATTATCTGTGAGACCAGTATTAGTTTCCGCTACACCTCTGCAGGTTCAGTTTATCCCTTGGACCTTCACATTGACGATGAAACACAGAAGTCGCATCGGAATTAAATACAAAAGCCACAATGCCGAATTAAGTACAAGAATAGAGACTCTTCTTACAGTCGGTGCTTTGAGCATTCCCTGTGAGACCAGTATTAGTTTCCGATACACCACTGCAGTTTCAATGTATTCCTTGGACCTCCACATTGACGATGAAACACTGAAATTACATCAGAATTAAATACAAAAGCCACAATGCCGCCTTAAGTACAAGAATAGAGACTCTTCTTACAGTCGGTGCTTTGAGCATTCCCTGTGAGACCAGTAATAGTATCCGATACACCACTGCAGGTTCAATCTATTCCTTGGACATACACATTGACGATGAAACACAGAAATTACATCGGAATTAAATACAAAAAGAACAATGCCGCCTTAAGTACAAGAATAGAGACTCTTCTTACCGACGGTGCTATGAGCATTCCCTGTGAGACCAGTATTAGTTTCCGATACACCACTGCAGGTTCAATGTATTCCTTGGACCATCACATTGACGATGAAACACTGAAATTACATCGGAATTAAATACAAAAGGCACTATGCCGCCTTACGTACAAGAATAGAGCCTCTTCTTACAGTCGGTGCTTTGAGCATTCCCTGTGAGACCAGTAATAGTATCCAATACACCACTGCAGGTTCAATCTATTCCTTGGACATACACATTGACGATGAAACACAGAAATTACATCGGAATTAAATACAAAAGGAAAAATGCCGCCTTAGGTACAAGAATAGAGACTCTTCATACCGTCGGTGGTTTGAGCATTCCCTGTGAGACCAGTATTAGTTTCCGATACAACACTGCAGGTTCAATGTATTCCTTGGACCTTCACATTGACGATGCAACACAGAAATCACATCGGAATTAAATACAAAAGGCACAATGCCGCCTTAAGTACAAGAACAGAGACTCTTCTTACAGTCGGTGCTTTGAGCATTCCCTGTGAGACCAGTATTAGTTTCCGATACACCACTGCAGGTTCAATGAATTCCTTGGACCTTCACATTGACGATGAAACACTGAAATTACATCGGAATTAAATACAAAAGGCACAATGCCGCCTTAAGTACAAGAATAGGGACTCTTCTTACAGTCGGTGCTTTGAGCATTCCCTGTGAGACCAGTATTAGTTTACGCTACACCTCTGCAGGTTCAGTTTATTCCTTGGACCTTCACATTGACGATGCAACACAGAAATCACATCGGAATTAAATACAAAAGGCACAATGCCGCCTTAAGTACAAGAACAGAGACTCTTCTTACAGTCGGTGCTTTGAGCATTCCCTGTGAGACCAGTATTAGTTTCCGATACACCACTGCATTTTCAATGTATTCCTTGGACCTTCACATTGACGAAGAAACACTGACATTACATCGGAATTAAAAAAAAAATGCACAATGCCGCCTTAAGTACAAGAATAGAGACTCTTCTTACAGTCGGTGCTTTGAGCATTCCCTGTGAGACCAGTATTAGTTTCCGCTACACCTCTGCAGGTTCAGTTTATTCCTTGGACCTTCACATTGACGATGAAACACAGAAATCGCATCGGAATTAAATACAAAAGGCACAATGCCGCCTTAAGTACAAGAATAGAGACTCTTCTTACAGTCGGTGCTTTGAGCATTCCCTGTGAGACCAGTATTAGTTTCCGCTACACCTCTGCAGGTTCAGTTTATTCCTTGGACCTTCACATTGACGATGAAACACAGAAATCGCATCGGAATTAAATACAAAAGGCACAATGCCGCCTTAAGTACAAGAGTAGAGACTCTTCTTACAGTCGGTGCTTTGAGCATTCCCTGTGAGACCAGTTTTAGTTTCCGCTACACCTCTGCAGGTTCAGTTTATTCCTTGGACCTTCACATTGACGATGAAACACAGAAATCGCATCGGAATTAAATACAAAAGGCACAATGCCGCCTTACGTACAAGAATAGAGTCTCTTCTTACAGTCGGTGCTTTGAGCATTCCCTGTGAGACCAGTATTAGTTTCCGCTCCACCTCTGCAAGTTCAGTTTAGTCCCTGGACCTTCACAATGACGATGAAACACAGAAATTACATCGGAATTAAATACAACAGGCACAATGCCGCCTTAAGTACAATAACAGAGACTCTTCTTACAGTAGGTGCTTTGAGCATTCCCTGTGAGACCAGTATTAGTTTCCGCTACACCTCTGCAGGTTCAGTTTATCCCTTGGACCTTCACATTGACGATGAAACACAGAAATCGCATCGGAATTAAATACAAAAGCCACAATGCCGCCTTAAGTACAAGAATAGAGACTCTTCTTACAGTCGGTGCTTTGAGCATTCCCTGTGAGGCCAGTATTAGTTTCCGCTACACCTCTGCAGGTTCAGTTTATTCCTTGGACCTTCACATTGACGATGAAACACAGAAATCGCATCGGAATTAAATACAAAAGGCACAATGCCGCCTTAAGTACAAGAATAGAGACTCTTCTTACAGTCGGTGCTTTGAGCATTCCCTGTGAGACCAGTGTTAGTTTCCGCTACACCTCTTCAGGTTCAGTTTATTCCTTGGACCTTCACATTGACGATGAAACACAGAAATCGCATCGGAGTTAAATACAAAAGGCACAATGCCGCCTTAAGTACATGAATAGAGACTCTTCTTACAGTCGGTGCTTTGAGCATTCCCTGTGAGACCAGTATTAGTTTCCGCTACACCTCTGCAGGTTCCGTTTATTTCTTGGACCTTCACATTGACGATGAAACACAGAAATCGCATCGGAATTAAATACAAAATGCACAATGCCGCCTTAAGTACAAGAATAGAGACTCTTCTTACAGTCGGTGCGTTGAGCATTCCCGGTGAGACCAGTATTAGTTTCCGATACACCACTGCAGGTTCAATGTATTCCTTGGACCTCCACATTGACGATGAAACACTGAAATTACTTCGGAATTAAATACAAAAGCCACAATGCCGCCTTAAGTACAAGAATAGAGACTCTTCTTACAGTCGGTGCTTTGAGCATTCCCTGTGAGACAAGTAATAGTATCCGATACACCACTGCAGGTTCACTCTATTCCTTGGACATACACATTGACGATGAAACACAGAAATTACATCGGAATTAAATACAAAAAGAACAATGCCGCCTTAAGTACAAGAATAGAGACTCTTCTTACCGACGGTGCTATGAGCATTCCCTGTGAGACCAGTATTAGTTTCCGATACACCACTGCAGGTTCAATGTATTCCTTGGACCATCACATTGACGATGAAACACTGAAATTACATCGGAATTAAATACAAAAGGCACTATGCCGCCTTACGTACAAGAATAGAGACTCTTCTTACAGTCGGTGCTTTGAGCATTCCCTGTGAGACCAGTAATAGTATCCGATACACCACTGCAGGTTCAATCTATTCCTTGGACATACACATTGACGATGAAACACAGAAATTACATCGGAATTAAACACAAAAGGAAAAATGCCGCCTTAAGTACAGGAATAGAGACTCTTCTTACCGTCGGTGGTTTGAGCATTCCCTGTGAGACCAGTATTAGTTTCCGATACAACACTGCAGGTTCAATGTATTCCTTGGACCTTCACATTGACGATGAAACACTGAAATTACATCGGAATTAAATACAAAAGGCACAATGCCGCCTTAAGTACAAGAATAGAGACTCTTCTTACAGTCGGTGGTTTGAGCATTCCCTGTGAGACCAGTATTAGTTTCCGCTACACCTCTGCTATTTCAGTGTACTCCTTGGACCTTCACATTGACGATGAAACACAGAAATCGCATCGGAATTATATACAAAAGGCACAATGCCGCCTTAAGTACAAGAATAGAGACTCTTCTCACAGTCGGTGATTTGAGCATTCCCTGTGACACCAGTATTAGTTTCCGCTACACCTCTGCAGGTCCAGTTTATTCCTTGGACCTTCACATTGACGATGAAACACAGAAATCGCATCGGAATTATATACAAAACTCACAATGCCGCCTTAAGTACAAGAATAGAGACTCTTCTTACAGTCGGTGCTTTGAGCATTCCCTGTGAGACCTGTATTAGTTTCCGCTACACCTCTACAGGTTCAGTTTATTCCTTGGACCTTCACATTGACGATGAAACACAGAAATCGCATCGGAATTAAATATGAAAGGCACAATGCCGCCTTAAGTACAAGAATAGAGACTCTTCTTACAGTCGGTGCTTTGAGCATTCCCTGTGAGACCAGTGTTAGTTTCCGATACACCACTGCAGGTTCAATAAATTCCTTGGACCTTCACATTGACGATGAAACACTGAAATTACATCGGAATTAAATACAAAAGGCACAATGCCGCCTTAAGTACAAGAATAGAGACTCTTCTTACAGTCGGTGCTTTGAACATTCCCTGTGAGACCAGTAATAGTATCCGATACACCACTGCAGGTTCAATCTACTCCTTGGACATACCCATTGACGATGAAACACAGAAATTACATCGGAATTAATTACAAAAGAAACAATGCCGCCTTAAGTACAAGAATAGAGACTCTTCTTACCGTCGGTGGTTTGAGCATTCCCTGTGAGACCAGTATTAGTTTCCGATTCACCACTGCAGGTTCAATGTATTTCTTGGACCTTCACATTGACGATGAAACACTGAAACTACATCGGAATTAAATACAAAATGCACAATGCCGCCTTAAGTACAAGAATAGAGACTTTACTTACAGTCGGTGCTTTGAGCATTCCCTGTGAGACCAGTATTAGTTTCCGCTACACCTCTGCAGGTTCAGTTTATTCCTTGGACCTTCACATTGACGGTGAAACACAGAAATCGCATCGGAATTAAATACAAAAGGCACAATGCCGCCTTAAGTACAAGAATAGAGACTCTTCTTACAGTCGGTGCTTTGAGCATTCCCTGTGAGGCCAGTATTAATTTCCGCTACACCTCTGCAGGTTCGGTTTATTCCTTGGACCTTCACATTGACGATGAAACACAGAAATCGCATCGGAATTAAATACAAAAGGCACAATGCCGCCTTAAGTACAAGAATAGAGACTCTTCTTACAGTCGGTGCTTTGAGCATTCCCTGTGAGACCAGTATTAGTTTCCGCTACACCTCTGCAGGTTCAGTTTATTCCTTGGACCTTCACATTGACGATGAAACACAGAAATCGCATCGGAATTAAATACAAAATGCACAATGCCGCCTTAAGTACAAGAATAGAGACTCTTCTTACAGTCGGTGCGTTGAGCATTCCCTGTGAGACCAGTATTAGTTTCCGATACACCACTGCAGGTTCAATGTATTCCTTGGACCTCCACATTGACGATGAAACACTGAAATTACATCGGAATTAAATACAAAAGCCACAATGCCGCCTTAAGTACAAGAATAGAGACTCTTCTTACAGTCGGTGCTTTGAGCATTCCCTGTGAGACAAGTAATAGTATCCGATACACCACTGCAGGTTCAAACTATTCCTTGGACATACACATTGACGATGAAACACAGAAATTACATCGGAATTAAATACAAAAAGAACAATGCCGCCTTAAGTACAAGAATAGAGACTCTTCTTACCGACGGTGCTATGAGCATTCCCTGTGAGACCAGTATTAGTTTCCGATACACCACTGCAGGTTCAATGTATTCCTTGGACCATCACATTGACGATGAAACACTGAAATTACATCGGAATTAAATACAAAAGGCACTATGCCGCCTTACGTACATGAATAGAGACTCTTCTTACAGTCGGTGCTTTGAGCATTCCCTGTGAGACCAGTAATAGTATTCGATACACCACTGCAGGTTCAATCTATTCCTTGGACATACACATTGACGATGAAACACAGAAATTACATCGGAATTAAACACAAAAGGAAAAATGCCGCCTTAAGTACAGGAATAGAGACTCTTCTTACCGTCGGTGGTTTGAGCATTCCCTGTGAGACCAGTATTAGTTTCCGCTACACCTCTGCAGGTTCAGTTTATTCCTTGGACCTTCACATTGACGATGAAACACAGAAATCACATCGGAATTAAATACAAAAGGCACAATGCCGCCTTACGTACAAGAATAGAGTCTCTTCTTACAGTCGGTGCTTTGAGCATTCCCTGTGAGACCAGTATTAGTTTCCGCTCCACCTCTGCAAGTTCAGTTTAGTCCCTGGACCTTCACAATGACGATGAAACACAGAAATTACATCGGAATTAAATACAACAGGCACAATGCCGCCTTAAGTACAATACCAGAGACTCTTCTTACAGTAGGTGCTTTGAGCATTCCCTGTGAGACCAGTACTAGTTTCCGCTACACCTCTGCAGGTTCAGTTTATCCCTTGGACCTTCACATTGACGATGAAACACAGAAATCGCATCGGAATTAAATACAAAAGCCACAATGCCGCCTTAAGTACTAGAATAGAGACTCTTCTTACAGTCGGTGCTTTGAGCATTCCCTGTGAGGCCAGTATTAGTTTCCGCTACACCTCTGCAGGTTCAGTTTATTCCTTGGACCTTCACATTGACGATGAAACACAGAAATCGCATCGGAATTAAATACAAAAGGCACAATGCCGCCTTAAGTACAAGAATAGAGACTCTTCTTACAGTCGGTGCTTTGAGCATTCCCTGTGAGACCAGTATTAGTTTCCGCTACACCTCTGCAGGTTCAGTTTATTTCTTGGACCTTCACATTGACGATGAAACACAGAAATCGCATCGGAATTAAATACAAAATGCACAATGCCGCCTTAAGTACAAGAATAGAGACTCTTCTTACAGTCGGTGCGTTGAGCATTCCCTGTGAGACCAGTATTAGTTTCCGATACACCACTGCAGGTTCAATGTATTCCTTGGACCTCCACATTGACGATGAAACACTGAAATTACATCGGAATTAAATACAAAAGCCACAATGCCGCCTTAAGTACAAGAATAGAGACTCTTCTTACAGTCGGTGCTTTGAGCATTCCCTGTGAGACAAGTAATAGTATCCGACACACCACTGCAGGTTCACTCTATTCCTTGGACATACACATTGACGATGAAACACAGAAATTACATCGGAATTAAATACAAAAAGAACAATGCCGCCTTAAGTACAAGAATAGAGACTCTTCTTACCGACGGTGCTATGAGCATTCCCTGTGAGACCAGTATTAGTTTCCGATACACCACTGCAGGTTCAATGTATTCCTTGGACCATCACATTGACGATGAAACACTGAAATTACATCGGAATTAAATACAAAAGGCACTATGCCGCCTTACGTACAAGAATAGAGACTCTTCTTACAGTCGGTGCTTTGAGCATTCCCTGTGAGACCAGTAATAGTATCCGATACACCACTGCAGGTTCAATCTATTCCTTGGACATACACATTGACGATGAAACACAGAAATTACATCGGAATTAAACACAAAAGGAAAAATGCCGCCTTAAGTACAGGAATAGAGACTCTTCTTACCGTCGGTGGTTTGAGCATTCCCTGTGAGACCAGTATTAGTTTCCGATACAACACTGCAGGTTCAATGTATTCCTTGGACCTTCACATTGACGATGAAACACTGAAATTACATCGGAATTAAATACAAAAGGCACAATGCCGCCTTAAGTACAAGAATAGAGACTCTTCTTACAGTCGGTGGTTTGAGCATTCCCTGTGAGACCAGTATTAGTTTCCGCTACACCTCTGCTATTTCAGTGTACTCCTTGGACCTTCACATTGACGATGAAACACAGAAATCGCATCGGAATTATATACAAAAGGCACAATGCCGCCTTAAGTACAAGAATAGAGACTCTTCTCACAGTCGGTGATTTGAGCATTCCCTGTGACACCAGTATTAGTTTCCGCTACACCTCTGCAGGTCCAGTTTATTCCTTGGACCTTCACATTGACGATGAAACACAGAAATCGCATCGGAATTATATACAAAACTCACAATGCCGCCTTAAGTACAAGAATAGAGACTCTTCTTACAGTCGGTGCTTTGAGCATTCCCTGTGAGACCTGTATTAGTTTCCGCTACACCTCTACAGGTTCAGTTTATTCCTTGGACCTTCACATTGACGATGAAACACAGAAATCGCATCGGAATTAAATATGAAAGGCACAATGCCGCCTTAAGTACAAGAATAGAGACTCTTCTTACAGTCGGTGCTTTGAGCATTCCCTGTGAGACCAGTGTTAGTTTCCGATACACCACTGCAGGTTCAATAAATTCCTTGGACCTTCACATTGACGATGAAACACTGAAATTACATCGGAATTAAATACAAAAGGCACAATGCCGCCTTAAGTACAAGAATAGAGACTCTTCTTACAGTCGGTGCTTTGAACATTCCCTGTGAGACCAGTAATAGTATCCGATACACCACTGCAGGTTCAATCTACTCCTTGGACATACCCATTGACGATGAAACACAGAAATTACATCGGAATTAATTACAAAAGAAACAATGCCGCCTTAAGTACAAGAATAGAGACTCTTCTTACCGTCGGTGGTTTGAGCATTCCCTGTGAGACCAGTATTAGTTTCCGATTCACCACTGCAGGTTCAATGTATTTCTTGGACCTTCACATTGACGATGAAACACTGAAACTACATCGGAATTAAATACAACATGCACAATGCCGCCTTAAGTACAAGAATAGAGACTTTACTTACAGTCGGTGCTTTGAGCATTCCCTGTGAGACCAGTATTAGTTTCCGCTACACCTCTGCAGGTTCAGTTTATTCCTTGGACCTTCACATTGACGGTGAAACACAGAAATCGCATCGGAATTAAATACAAAAGGCACAATGCCGCCTTAAGTACAAGAATAGAGACTCTTCTTACAGTCGGTGCTTTGAGCATTCCCTGTGAGGCCAGTATTAGTTTCCGCTACACCTCTGCAGGTTCGGTTTATTCCTTGGACCTTCACATTGACGATGAAACACAGAAATCGCATCGGAATTAAATACAAAAGGCACAATGCCGCCTTAAGTACAAGAATAGAGACTCTTCTTACAGTCGGTGCTTTGAGCATTCCCTGTGAGACCAGTATTAGTTTCCGCTACACCTCTGCAGGTTCAGTTTATTCCTTGGACCTTCACATTGACGATGAAACACAGAAATCGCATCGGAATTAAATACAAAATGCACAATGCCGCCTTAAGTACAAGAATAGAGACTCTTCTTACAGTCGGTGCGTTGAGCATTCCCTGTGAGACCAGTATTAGTTTCCGATACACCACTGCAGGTTCAATGTATTCCTTGGACCTCCACATTGACGATGAAACACTGAAATTACATCGGAATTAAATACAAAAGCCACAATGCCGCCTTAAGTACAAGAATAGAGACTCTTCTTACAGTCGGTGCTTTGAGCATTCCCTGTGAGACAAGTAATAGTATCCGATACACCACTGCAGGTTCAAACTATTCCTTGGACATACACATTGACGATGAAACACAGAAATTACATCGGAATTAAATACAAAAAGAACAATGCCGCCTTAAGTACAAGAATAGAGACTCTTCTTACCGACGGTGCTATGAGCATTCCCTGTGAGACCAGTATTAGTTTCCGATACACCACTGCAGGTTCAATGTATTCCTTGGACCATCACATTGACGATGAAACACTGAAATTACATCGGAATTAAATACAAAAGGCACTATGCCGCCTTACGTACATGAATAGAGACTCTTCTTACAGTCGGTGCTTTGAGCATTCCCTGTGAGACCAGTAATAGTATTCGATACACCACTGCAGGTTCAATCTATTCCTTGGACATACACATTGACGATGAAACACAGAAATTACATCGGAATTAAACACAAAAGGAAAAATGCCGCCTTAAGTACAGGAATAGAGACTCTTCTTACCGTCGGTGGTTTGAGCATTCCCTGTGAGACCAGTATTAGTTTCCGATACAACACTGCAGGTTCAATGTATTCCTTGGACCTTCACATTGACGATGAAACACTGAAATTACATCGGAATTAAATACAAAAGGCACAATGCCGCCTTAAGTACAAGAATAGAGACTCTTCTTACAGTCGGTGCTTTGAGCATTCCCTGTGAGACCAGTATTAGTTTCCGCTACACCTCTGCAGGTTCAGTTTATTCCTTGGACCTTCACATTGACGATGAAACACAGAAATCGCATCGGAATTAAATACAAAAGGCACAATGCCGCCTTAAGTACAAGAGTAGAGACTCTTCTTACAGTCGGTGCTTTGAGCATTCCCTGTGAGACCAGTTTTAGTTTCCGCTACACCTCTGCAGGTTCAGTTTATTCCTTGGACCTTCACATTGACGATGAAACACAGAAATCGCATCGGAATTAAATACAAAAGGCACAATGCCGCCTTACGTACAAGAATAGAGTCTCTTCTTACAGTCGGTGCTTTGAGCATTCCCTGTGAGACCAGTATTAGTTTCCGCTCCACCTCTGCAAGTTCAGTTTAGTCCCTGGACCTTCACAATGACGATGAAACACAGAAATTACATCGGAATTAAATACAACAGGCACAATGCCGCCTTAAGTACAATAACAGAGACTCTTCTTACAGTAGGTGCTTTGAGCATTCCCTGTGAGACCAGTATTAGTTTCTGCTACACCTCTGCAGGTTCAGTTTATCCCTTGGACCTTCACATTGACGATGAAACACAGAAATCGCATCGGAATTAAATACAAAAGCCACAATGCCGCCTTAAGTACAAGAATAGAGACTCTTCTTACAGTCGGTGCTTTGAGCATTCCCTGTGAGGCCAGTATTAGTTTCCGCTACACCTCTGCAGGTTCAGTTTATTCCTTGGACCTTCACATTGACGATGAAACACAGAAATCGCATCGGAATTAAATACAAAAGGCACAATGCCGCCTTAAGTACAAGAATAGAGACTCTTCTTACAGTCGGTGCTTTGAGCATTCCCTGTGAGACCAGTGTTAGTTTCCGCTACACCTCTTCAGGTTCAGTTTATTCCTTGGACCTTCACATTGACGATGAAACACAGAAATCGCATCGGAGTTAAATACAAAAGGCACAATGCCGCCTTAAGTACATGAATAGAGACTCTTCTTACAGTCGGTGCTTTGAGCATTCCCTGTGAGACCAGTATTAGTTTCCGCTACACCTCTGCAGGTTCAGTTTATTTCTTGGACCTTCACATTGACGATGAAACACAGAAATCGCATCGGAATTAAATACAAAATGCACAATGCCGCCTTAAGTACAAGAATAGAGACTCTTCTTACAGTCGGTGCGTTGAGCATTCCCTGTGAGACCAGTATTAGTTTCCGATACACCACTGCAGGTTCAATGTATTCCTTGGACCTCCACATTGACGATGAAACACTGAAATTACATCGGAATTAAATACAAAAGCCACAATGCCGCCTTAAGTACAAGAATAGAGACTCTTCTTACAGTCGGTGCTTTGAGCATTCCCTGTGAGACAAGTAATAGTATCCGACACACCACTGCAGGTTCACTCTATTCCTTGGACATACACACTGACGATGAAACACAGAAATTACATCGGAATTAAATACAAAAAGAATAATGCCGCCTTAAGTACAAGAATAGAGACTCTTCTTACCGACGGTGCTATGAGCATTCCCTGTGAGACCAGTATTAGTTTCCGATACACCACTGCAGGTTCAATGTATTCCTTGGACCATCACATTGACGATGAAACACTGAAATTACATCGGAATTAAATACAAAAGGCACTATGCCGCCTTACGTACAAGAATAGAGACTCTTCTTACAGTCGGTGCTTTGAGCATTCCCTGTGAGACCAGTAATAGTATCCGATACACCACTGCAGGTTCAATCTATTCCTTGGACATACACATTGACGATGAAACACAGAAATTACATCGGAATTAAACACAAAAGGAAAAATGCCGCCTTAAGTACAGGAATAGAGACTCTTCTTACAGTCGGTGCTTTGAACATTCCCTGTGAGACCAGTAATAGTATCCGATACACCACTGCAGGTTCAATCTACTCCTTGGACATACCCATTGACGATGAAACACAGAAATTACATCGGAATTAAATACAAAAGGCACAATGCCGCCTTAAGTACAAGAATAGAGACTCTTCTTACAGTCGGTGCTTTGAACATTCCCTGTGAGACCAGTAATAGTATCCGATACACCACTGCAGGTTCAATCTACTCCTTGGACATACCCATTGACGATGAAACACAGAAATTACATCGGAATTAATTACAAAAGAAACAATGCCGCCTTAAGTACAAGAATAGAGACTCTTCTTACCGTCGGTGGTTTGAGCATTCCCTGTGAGACCAGTATTAGTTTCCGATTCACCACTGCAGGTTCAATGTATTTCTTGGACCTTCACATTGACGATGAAACACTGAAACTACATCGGAATTAAATACAAAATGCACAATGCCGCCTTAAGTACAAGAATAGAGACTTTACTTACAGTCGGTGCTTTGAGCATTCCCTGTGAGACCAGTATTAGTTTCCGCTACACCTCTGCAGGTTCAGTTTATTCCTTGGACCTTCACATTGACGATGAAACACAGAAATCGCATCGGAATTAAATACAAAATGCACAATACCGCCTTAAGTACAAGAATAGAGACTCTTCTTACAGTCGGTGCGTTGAGCATTCCCTGTGAGACCAGTATTAGTTTCCGATACACCACTGCAGGTTCAATGTATTCCTTGGACCTCCACATTGACGATGAAACACTGAAATTACATCGGAATTAAATACAAAAGCCACAATGCCGCCTTAAGTACAAGAATAGAGACTCTTCTTACAGTCGGTGCTTTGAGCATTCCCTGTGAGACCAGTAATAGTATTCGATACACCACTGCAGGTTCAATGTATTCCTTGGACATACTCATTGACGATGAAACACAGAAATTACATCGGAATTAAACACAAAAGGAAAAATGCCGCCTTAAGTACAGGAATAGAGACTCTTCTTACCGTCGGTGGTTTGAGCATTCCCTGTGAGACCAGTATTAGTTTCCGATACAACACTGCAGGTTCAATGTATTCCTTGGACCTTCACATTGACGATGAAACACTGAAATTACATCGGAATTAAATACAAAAGGCACAATGCCGCCTTAAGTACAAGAATAGAGACTCTTCTTACAGTCGGTGCTTTGAGCATTCCCTGTGAGACCAATATTAGTTTCCGCTACACCTCTGCAGGTTCGGTTTATTCCTTGGACCTTCACATTGACGATGAAACACAGAAATCGCATCGGAATTAAATACAAAAGGCACAATGCCGCCTTAAGTACAAGAGTAGAGACTCTTCTTACAGTCGGTGCTTTGAGCATTCCCTGTGAGACCAGTTTTAGTTTCCGCTACACCTCTGCAGGTTCAGTTTATTCCTTGGACCTTCACATTGACGATGAAACACAGAAATCGCATCGGAATTAAATACAAAAGGCACAATGCCGCCTTACGTACAAGAATAGAGTCTCTTCTTACAGTCGGTGCTTTGAGCATTCCCTGTGAGACCAGTATTAGTTTCCGCTCCACCTCTGCAAGTTCAGTTTAGTCCCTGGACCTTCACAATGACGATGAAACACAGAAATTACATCGGAATTAAATACAACAGGCACAATGCCGCCTTAAGTACAATAACAGAGACTCTTCTTACAGTAGGTGCTTTGAGCATTCCCTGTGAGACCAGTATTAGTTTCCGCTACACCTCTGCAGGTTCAGTTTATCCCTTGGACCTTCACATTGACGATGAAACACAGAAATCGCATCGGAATTAAATACAAAAGCCACAATGCCGCCTTAAGTACAAGAATAGAGACTCTTCTTACAGTCGGTGCTTTGAGCATTCCCTGTGAGGCCAGTATTAGTTTCCGCTACACCTCTGCAGGTTCAGATTATTCCTTGGACCTTCACATTGACGATGAAACACAGAAATCGCATCGGAATTAAATACAAAAGGCACAATGCCGCCTTAAGTACAAGAATAGAGACTCTTCTTACAGTCGGTGCTTTGAGCATTCCCTGTTTGACCAGTGTTAGTTTCCGCTACACCTCTTCAGGTTCAGTTTATTCCTTGGACCTTCACATTGACGATGAAACACAGAAATCGCATCGGAGTTAAATACAAAAGGCACAATGCCGCCTTAAGTACATGAATAGAGACTCTTCTTACAGTCGGTGCTTTGAGCATTCCCTGTGAGACCAGTATTAGTTTCCGCTACACCTCTTCAGGTTCAGTTTATTCCTTGGACCTTCACATTGACGATGAAACACAGAAATCGCATCGGAGTTAAATACAAAAGGCACAATGCCGCCTTAAGTACAAGAATAGAGACTCTTCTCACAGTCGGTGATTTGAGCATTCCCTGTGACACCAGTATTAGTTTCCGCTACACCTCTGCAGGTCCAGTTTATTCCTTGGACCTTCACATTGACGATGAAACACAGAAATCGCATCGGAATTATATACAAAACTCACAATGCCGCCTTAAGTACAAGAATAGAGACCCTTCTTACAGTCGGTGCTTTGAGCATTCCCTGTGAGACCTGTATTAGTTTCCGCTACACCTCTACAGGTTCAGTTTATTCCTTGGACCTTCACATTGACGATGAAACACAGAAATCGCATCGGAATTAAATATGAAAGGCACAATGCCGCCTTAAGTACGAGAATAGAGACTATTCTTACAGTCGGTGCTTTGAGCATTCCCTGTGAGACCAGTGTTAGTTTCCGATACACCACTGCAGGTTCAATGTATTCCTTGGACCTTCACATTGACGATGAAACACTGAAATTACATCGGAATTAAATACAAAAGGCACAATGCCGCCTTAAGTACAAGAATAGAGACTCTTCTTACAGTCGGTGATTTGAACATTCCCTGTGAGACCAGTAATAGTATCCGATACACCACTGCAGGTTCAATCTACTCCTTGGACATACCCATTGACGATGAAACACAGAAATTACATCGGAATTAATTACAAAAGAAACAATGCCGCCTTAAGTACAAGAATAGAGACTCTTCTTACCGTCGGTGGTTTGAGCATTCCCTGTGAGACCAGTATTAGTTTCCGATTCACCACTGCAGGTTCAATGTATTTCTTGGACCTTCACATTGACGATGAAACACTGAAACTACATCGGAATTAAATACAAAATGCACAATGCCGCCTTAAGTACAAGAATAGAGACTTTACTTACAGTCGGTGCTTTGAGCATTCCCTGTGAGACCAGTATTAGTTTCCGCTACACCTCTGCAATTTCAGTTTATTCCTTGGACCTTCACATTGACGGTGAAACACAGAAATCGCATCGGAATTAAATACAAAAGGCACAATGCCGCCTTAAGTACAAGAATAGAGACTCTTCTTACAGTCGGTGCTTTGAGCATTCCCTGTGAGGCCAGTATTAGTTTCCGCTACACCTCTGCAGGTTCAGTTTATTCCTTGGACCTTCACATTGACGATGAAACACAGAAATCGCATCGGAATTAAATACAAAAGGCACAATGCCGCCTTAAGTACAAGAATAGAAACTCTTCTTACAGTCGGTGCTTTGAGCATTCCCTGTGAGACCAGTATTAGTTTCCGCTACACCTCTGCAGGTTCAGTGTATTCCTTGGACCTTCACATTGACGATGAAACACAGAAATCGCATCGGAATTAAATACAAAATGCACAATGCCGCCTTAAGTACAAGAATAGAGACTCTTCTTACAGTCGGTGCGTTGAGCATTCCCTGTGAGACCAGTATTAGTTTCCGATACACCACTGCAGGTTCAATGTATTCCTTGGACCTCCACATTGACGATGAAACACTGAAATTACATCGGAATTAAATACAAAAGCCACAATGCCGCCTTAAGTACAAGAATAGAGACTCTTCTTACAGTCGGTGCTTTGAGCATTCCCTGTGAGACAAGTAATAGTATCCGATACACCACTGCAGGTTCAAACTATTCCTTGGACATACACATTGACGATGAAACACAGAAATTACATCGGAATTAAATACAAAAAGAACAATGCCGCCTTAAGTACAAGAATAGAGACTCTTCTTACCGACGGTGCTATGAGCATTCCCTGTGAGACCAGTATTAGTTTCCGATACACCACTGCAGGTTCAATGTATTCCTTGGACCATCACATTGACGATGAAACACTGAAATTACATCGGAATTAAATACAAAAGGCACTATGCCGCCTTACGTACATGAATAGAGACTCTTCTTACAGTCGGTGCTTTGAGCATTCCCTGTGAGACCAGTAATAGTATTCGATACACCACTGCAGGTTCAATCTATTCCTTGGACATACACATTGACGATGAAACACAGAAATTACATCGGAATTAAACACAAAAGGAAAAATGCCGCCTTAAGTACAGGAATAGAGACTCTTCTTACAGTCGGTGCTTTGAGCATTCCCTGTGAGACCAGTATTAGTTTCCGATACAACACTGCAGGTTCAATGTATTCCTTGGACCTTCACATTGACGATGAAACACTGAAATTACATCGGAATTAAATACAAAAGGCACAATGCCGCCTTAAGTACAAGAATAGAGACTCTTCTTACAGTCGGTGCTTTGAGCATTCCCTGTGAGACCAGTATTAGTTTCCGCTACACCTCTGCAGGTTCAGTTTATTCCTTGGACCTTCACATTGACGATGAAACACAGAAATCGCATCGGAATTAAATACAAAAGGCACAATGCCGCCTTAAGTACAAGAGTAGAGACTCTTCTTACAGTCGGTGCTTTGAGCATTATCTGTGAGACCAGTTTTAGTTTCCGCTACACCTCTGCAGGTTCAGTTTATTCCTTGGACCTTCACATTGACGATGAAACACAGAAATCGCATCGGAATTAAATACAAAAGGCACAATGCCGCCTTACGTACAAGAATAGAGTCTCTTCTTACAGTCGGTGCTTTGAGCATTCCCTGTGAGACCAGTATTAGTTTCCGCTCCACCTCTGCAAGTTCAGTTTAGTCCCTTAACCTTCACAATGACGATGAAACACAGAAATTACATCGGAATTAAATACAACAGGCACAATGCCGCCTTAAGTACAATAACAGAGACTCTTCTTACAGTAGGTGCTTTGAGCATTCCCTGTGAGACCAGTATTAGTTTCCGCTACACCTCTGCAGGTTCAGTTTATCCCTTGGACCTTCACATTGACGATGAAACACAGAAATCGCATCGGAATTAAATACAAAAGCCACAATGCCGCCTTAAGTACAAGAATAGAGACTCTTCTTACAGTCGGTGCTTTGAGCATTCCCTGTGAGGCCAGTATTAGTTTCCGCTACACCTCTGCAGGTTCAGTTTATTCCTTGGACCTTCACATTGACGATGAAACACAGAAATCGCATCGGAATTAAATACAAAAGGCACAATGCCGCCTTAAGTACAAGAATAGAGACTCTTCTTACAGTCGGTGCTTTGAGCATTCCCTGTGAGACCAGTGTTAGTTTCCGCTACACCTCTTCAGGTTCAGTTTATTCCTTGGACCTTCACATTGACGATGAAACACAGAAATCGCATCGGAGTTAAATACAAAAGGCACAATGCCGCCTTAAGTACATGAATAGAGACTCTTCTTACAGTCGGTGCTTTGAGCATTCCCTGTGAGACCAGTATTAGTTTCCGCTACACCTCTGCAGGTTCAGTTTATTTCTTGGACCTTCACATTGACGATGAAACACAGAAATCGCATCGGAATTAAATACAAAATGCACAATGCCGCCTTAAGTACAAGAATAGAGACTCTTCTTACAGTCGGTGCGTTGAGCATTCCCTGTGAGACCAGTATTAGTTTCCGATACACCACTGCAGGTTCAATGTATTCCTTGGACCTCCACATTGACGATGAAACACTGAAATTACATCGGAATTAAATACAAAAGCCACATTGCCGCCTTAAGTACAAGAATGGAGACTCTTCTTACAGTCGGTGCTTTGAGCATTCCCTGTGAGACAAGTAATAGTATCCGACACACCACTGCAGGTTCACTCTATTCCTTGGACATACACATTGACGATGAAACACAGAAATTACATCGGAATTAAATACAAAAAGAACAATGCCGCCTTAAGTACAAGAATAGAGACTCTTCTTACCGACGGTGCTATGAGCATTCCCTGTGAGACCAGTATTAGTTTCCGATACACCACTGCAGGTTCAATGTATTCCTTGGACCATCACATTGACGATGAAACACTGAAATTACATCGGAATTAAATACAAAAGGCACTATGCCGCCTTACGTACAAGAATAGAGACTCTTCTTACAGTCGGTGCTTTGAGCATTCCCTGTGAGACCAGTAATAGTATCCGATACACCACTGCAGGTTCAATCTATTCCTTGGACATACACATTGACGATGAAACACAGAAATTACATCGGAATTAAACACGAAAGGAAAAATGCCGCCTTAAGTACAGGAATAGAGACTCTTCTTACCGTCGGTGGTTTGAGCATTCCCTGTGAGACCAGTATTAGTTTCCGATACAACACTGCAGGTTCAATGTATTCCTTGGACCTTCACATTGACGATGAAACACTGAAATTACATCGGAATTAAATACAAAAGGCACAATGCCGCCTTAAGTACAAGAATAGAGACTCTTCTTACAGTCGGTGGTTTGAGCATTCCCTGTGAGACCAGTATTAGTTTCCGCTACACCTCTGCTATTTCAGTGTACTCCTTGGACCTTCACATTGACGATGAAACACAGAAATCGCATCGGAATTATATACAAAAGGCACAATGCCGCCTTAAGTACAAGAATAGAGACTCTTCTCACAGTCGGTGATTTGAGCATTCCCTGTGACACCAGTATTAGTTTCCGCTACACCTCTGCAGGTCCAGTTTATTCCTTGGACCTTCACATTGACGATGAAACACAGAAATCGCATCGGAATTATATACAAAACTCACAATGCCGCCTTAAGTACAAGAATAGAGACCCTTCTTACAGTCGGTGCTTTGAGCATTCCCTGTGAGACCTGTATTAGTTTCCGCTACACCTCTACAGGTTCAGTTTATTCCTTGGACCTTCACATTGACGATGAAACACAGAAATCGCATCGGAATTAAATATGAAAGGCACAATGCCGCCTTAAGTACAAGAATAGAGACTCTTCTTACAGTCGGTGCTTTGAGCATTCCCTGTGAGACCAGTGTTAGTTTCCGATACACCACTGCAGGTTCAATGTATTCCTTGGACCTTCACATTGACGATGAAACACTGAAATTACATCGGAATTAAATACAAAAGGCACAATGCCGCCTTAAGTACAAGAATAGAGACTCTTCTTACAGTCGGTGCTTTGAACATTCCCTGTGAGACCAGTAATAGTATCCGATACACCACTGCAGGTTCAATCTACTCCTTGGACATACCCATTGACGATGAAACACAGAAATTACATCGGAATTAATTACAAACGAAACAATGCCGCCTTAAGTACAAGAATAGAGACTCTTCTTACCGTCGGTGGTTTGAGCATTCCCTGTGAGACCAGTATTAGTTTCCGATTCACCACTGCAGGTTCAATGTATTTCTTGGACCTTCACATTGACGATGAAACACTGAAACTACATCGGAATTAAATACAAAATGCACAATGCCGCCTTAAGTACAAGAATAGAGACTCTTCTTACAGTCGGTGCTTTGAGCATTCCCTGTGAGGCCAGTATTAGTTTCCGCTACACCTCTGCAGGTTCAGTTTATTCCTTGGACCTTCACATTGACGATGAAACACAGAAATCGCATCGGAATTAAATACAAAAGGCACAATGCCGCCTTAAGTACAAGAATAGAAACTCTTCTTACAGTCGGTGCTTTGAGCATTCCCTGTGAGACCAGTATTAGTTTCCGCTACACCTCTGCAGGTTCAGTTTATTCCTTGGACCTTCACATTGACGATGAAACACAGAAATCGCATCGGAATTAAATACAAAATGCACAATGCCGCCTTAAGTACAAGAATAGAGACTCTTCTTACAGTCGGTGCGTTGAGCATTCCCTGTGAGACCAGTATTAGTTTCCGATACACCACTGCAGGTTCAATGTATTCCTTGGACCTCCACATTGACGATGAAACACTGAAATTACATCGGAATTAAATACAAAAGCCACAATGCCGCCTTAAGTACAAGAATAGAGACTCTTCTTACAGTCGGTACTTTGAGCATTCCCTGTGAGACAAGTAATAGTATCCGATACACCACTGCAGGTTCAAACTATTCCTTGGACATACACATTGACGATGAAACACAGAAATTACATCGGAATTAAATACAAAAGGAACAATGCCGCCTTAAGTACAAGAATAGAGACTCTTCTTACCGTCGGTGCTATGAGCATTCCCTGTGAGACCAGTATTAGTTTCCGATACACCACTGCAGGTTCAATGTATTCCTTGGACCATCACATTGACGATGAAACACTGAAATTACATCGGAATTAAATACAAAAGGCACTATGCCGCCTTACGTACATGAATAGAGACTCTTCTTACAGTCGGTGCTTTGAGCATTCCCTGTGAGACCAGTAATAGTATTCGATACACCACTGCAGGTTCAATCTATTCCTTGGACATACACATTGGCGATGAAACACAGAAATTACATCGGAATTAAACACAAAAGGAAAAATGCCGCCTTAAGTACAGGAATAGAGACTCTTCTTACCGTTGGTGGTTTGAGCATTCCCTGTGAGACCAGTATTAGTTTCCGATACAACACTGCAGGTTCAATGTATTCCTTGGACCTTCACATTGACGATGAAACACTGAAATTACATCGGAATTAAATACAAAAGGCACAATGCCGCCTTAAGTACAAGAATAGAGACTCTTCTTACAGTCGGTGCTTTGAGCATTCCCTGTGAGACCAGTATTAGTTTCCGCTACACCTCTGCTATTTCAGTGTATTCCTTGGACCTTCACATTGACGATGAAACACAGAAATCGCATCGGAATTATATACAAAAGGCACAATGCCGCCTTAAGTACAAGAATAGAGACTCTTCTCACAGTCGGTGATTTGAGCATTCCCTGTGAGACCAGTATTAGTTTCCGCTACACCTCTGCAGGTCCAGTTAATTCCTTGGACCTTCACATTGACGATGAAACACAGAAATCGCATCGGAATTATATACAAAAGGCACAATGCCACCTTAAGTAAAAGAATAGAGACTCTTCTTACAGTCGGTGCTTTGAGCATTCCCTGTGAGACCGGTATTAGTTTCCGCTACACCTCTACAGGTTCAGTTTATTCCTTGGACCTTCACATTGACGATGAAACACAGAAATCGATTCGGAATTAAATATGAAAGGCACAATGCCGCCTTAAGTACAAGAATAGAGACTCTTCTTACAGTCGGTGCTTTGAGCATTCGCTGTGAGACCAGTATTAGTTTCCGATACACCACTGCAGGTTCAATGTATTCCATGGACCTTCACATTGACGATGAAACACTGAAATCGCATCGGAATTAAATACAAAAGGCACAATGCCGCCTTAAGTACAAGAATAGAGACTCTTCTTACAGTCGGTGCTTTGAACATTCCCTGTGAGACCAGTAATAGTATCCGATACACCACTGCAGGTTCAATCTATTCCTTGGACATACCCATTGACGATGAAACACAGAAATTACATCGGAATTAATTACAAAAGAAACAATGCCGCCTTAAGTACAAGAATAGAGACTCTTCTTACCGTCGGTGGTTTGAGCATTCCCTGTGAGACCAGTATTAGTTTCCGATTCACCACTGCAGGTTCAATGTATTTCTTGGACCTTCACATTGACGATGAAACTCTGAAACTACATCGGAATTAAATACAAAATGCACAATGCCGCCTTACGTACAAGAATAGAGACTTTACTTACAGTCGGTGCTTTGAGCATTCCCTGTGAGACCAGTATTAGTTTCCGCTACACCTCTGCAGGTTCAGTTTATTCCTTGGACCTTCACATTGACGATGAAACACAGAAATCGCATCGGAATTAAATACAAAAGGCACAATGCCGCCTTAAGTATAAGAATAGAGACTCTTCTTACAGTCGGTGCTTTGAGCATTCCCTGTGAGACCAGTATTAGTTTCCGCTACACCTCTGCAGGTTTAGTTTATTCCTTGGACCTTCACATTGACGATGAAACACAGAAATCGCATCGGAATTAAATACAAAAGGCACAATGCCGCCTTAAGTACAAGAATAGAGACTCTTCTTACGGTCGGTGCTTTCAGCGTTCCCTGTGAGACCAGTATTAGTTTCCGCTAAACCTCTGCAGGTTCAGTTTATTTCTTGGACCTTCACATTGACGATGCAACACAGAAATCACATCGGAATTAAATACAAAAGGGACAATGCCGCCTTAAGTACAAAAATAGAGACTCTTCTTACAGTCGGTGCTTTGAGCATTCCCTGTGAGACCAGTATTAGTTTCCGATACACCACTGCAGGTTCAATGTATTCCTTGGACCTTCACATTGACGATGAAACACAGAAATCGCATCGGAATTAAATACAAAAGGCACAATGCCGCCTTAAGTACAAGAATAGAGACTCTTCTTACAGTCGGTGCTTTGAGCATTCCCTGTGAGACCAGTATTAGTTTCCGCTACACCTCTGCAGGTTCAGTTTATTCCTTGGACCTTCACATTGACGATGAAACACAGAAATCGCATCTGAATTAAATACAAAAGGCACAATGCCGCCTTAAGTATAAGAATAGAGACTCTTCTTACAGTCGGTGCTTTGAGCATTCCCTGTGAGACCAGCATTAGTTTCCGCTACACCTCTGCAGGTTCAGTTTATTTCTTGGACCTTCACATTGACGATGAAACACAGAAATCGCATCGGAATTAAATACAAAAGGCACAGTGCCGCCTTAAGTACAAGAATAGAGACTCTTCTTACAGTCGGTGCTTTGAGCATTCCCTGTGAGTCCAGTATTAGTTTCCGCTACACCCTGCAGGTTCAGTTTATTCCTTGGACCTTCACATTGACGATGAAACACAGTAATCGCATCGGAATTAAATACAAAACGCACAATGCCGCCTTAAGTACAAGAATAGAGACTCTTCTTACAGTCGGTGCTTTGAGCATTCCTTGTGAGACCAGTAGTAGTTTCCGCTACACCTCTGCAGGTTCAGTTTATTCCTTGGACCTTCACATTGCCGATGAAACACAGAAATTGCATCGGAATTAAATACAAAAGGCACAATGCCGCCTTAAGTACAAGAATAGAGACTCTTCTTACAGTCGGTGCTTTGAGCATTCCTTGTGAGACCAGTATTAGTTTCCGCTACACCTCTGCAGGTTCAGTTTATTCCTTGGACCTTCACATTGACGATGAAACACAGAAATCGCATCGGATTTAAATACAAAAGGCACAATGCCGCCTTAAGTACAAGAATAGAGACTCTTCTTACAGTCGGTGCTTTGAGCATTCCCTGTGAGACCAGTATTAGCTTCCGCTACACCTCTGCAGGTTCAGTTTATTTCTTGGACCTTCACATTGACGATGAAACACAGAAATCGCATCGGAATTAAATACAAAAGGCACAATGCCGCCTTAAGTACAAGAATAGAGACTCTTCTTACAGTCGGTGCTTTGAGCATTCCCTGTGAGACCAGTATTAGTTTCCGCTACACCCTGCAGGTTCAGTTTATTCCTTGGACCTTCACATTGACGATGAAACACAGTAATCGCATCGGAATTAAATACAAAACGCACAATGCCGCCTTAAGTACAAGAATAGAGACTCTTCTTACAGTCGGTGCTTTGAGCATTCCCTGTGAGACTAGTAGTAGTTTCCGCTACACCGCTGCAGGTTCAGTTTATTCCTTGGACCTTCACATTGACGATGCAACACAGAAATCACATCGGAATTAAATACAAAAGGGACAATGCCGCCTTAAGTACAAGAATAGAGACTCTTCTTACAGTCGGTGCTTTGAGCATTCCCTGTGAAACCAGTATTAGTTTCCGATACACCACTACAGGTTCAATGTATTCCTTGGACCTTCACATTGACGATGAAACACAGAAATCGCATCGGAATTAAATACAAAAGGCACAATGCCGCCTTAAGTACAAGAATAGAGACTCTTCTTACAGTCGGTGTTTGAACATTCCCTGTGAGACCAGTATTAGTTTCCGCCACACTTCTGCAGGTTCAGTTTATTCCTTGGACCTTCACATTGTCGATGAAACACAGAAATCGCATCGGAATTAAATACAAAAGCCACAATGCCCCTTAAGTACAAGAATAGAGACTCTACTTACAGTCGGTGCTTTGAGCATTCCCTGTGAGACCAGTATTAGTTTCCGCTACACCTCTGCAGGTTCCGTTTATTCCTTGGACCTTCACATTGACGATGAAACACAGAAATCGCATCGGATTTAAATACAAAAGGCACTATGCCGCCTTAAGTACAAGAATAGAGACTCTTCTTACAGTCGGTGCTTTGAGCATTCCCTTTGAGACCAGTATTAGTTTCCGCTAGACCTCTGCAGGTTCAGTTTATTCCTTGGACCTTCACATTGACGATGAAACACAGAAATCGCATCGGAATTAAATACAAAAGTTACAATGCCGCCTTAAGTACAAGAATAGAGACTCTTCTTACAGTCGGTGCTTTGAGCATTCCCTGTGCGACCAGTATTAGTTTCCGCTACACCTCTGCAGGTTCAGTTTATTCCTTGGATCTTCACATTGTCGATGAAACACAGAAATCGCATCGGAATTAAATACAAAACGCATAATTGCCACCTTAAGTACAAGAATAGAGACTCTTCTTACAGTCGGTGCTTTGAGCATTCCCTGTGAGACCAGTATTAGTTTCCGCTACACCTCTGCGGGTCCAGTTTATTCCTTGGACCTTCACATTGACGATGAAACACAGAAATCGCATCGGAATTAAATACAAAAGGCACAATGCCGCCTTAAGTACAAGAATAGAGACTCTTCTTACAGTCGGTGCTTTGAGCATTCCCTGTGAGACCAGTATTAGTTTTCGCTACACCTCTGCAGGTTCAGTTTATTCCTTGGACCTTCACATTGACGATGAAACACAAAAATCGCATCGGAATTAAATACAAATGGCACAATGCCGCCTTAAGTACAAGAATAGAGACTCTTCTTACAGTCGGTGCTTTGAGCATTCCCTGTGAGACCAGTATTAGTTTCCGCTACGCCTCTGCAGGTTCAGTTTATTCCTTGGACCTTCACATTGTCGATGAAACACAGAAATCGCTCGGAATTAAATACAAAACGCATAATTGCCGACTTAAGTACAAGAATAGAGACTCTTCTTAGAGTCGGTGCTTTGAGCATTCCCTGTGAGACCAGTATAAGTTTCCGCTACACCACTGCAGTTTCAATGTATTCCTTGGACCTTCACATTGACGATGAAACACTGAAATTACATCGGAATTAAATACAAAAGGCACAATGCCGCCTTATGTACAATAATAGAGACTCTTCTTACAGTCGGTACTTTGAGGATTCCCTGTGAGACCAGTATTAGTTTCCGCTACACCTCTGCAGGTTCAGTTTATTCCTTGGACCTTCACATTGACGATGAAACACAGAAATCGCATCGGAATTAAATACAAAAGGCACAATTCCGCCTTAAGTACAAGAATAGAGACTCTTCTTACAGTCGGTGCTGTGAGCATTCCCTGTGAGACCAGTATTAGTTTCCGCTACACCTCCGCAGGTTCAGTTTATTCCTTGGACCTTCACATTGACGATGAAACACAGAAATCGCATCGGAATTAAATACAAATGCCACAATGCCGCCTTAAGTACAAGAATAGAGACTCTTCTTACAGTCGGTGATTTGAGCATTCCCTGTGAGACCAGTATTAGTTTCCGCTACACCTCTGCAGGTTCAGGTTATTCCTTGGACCTTCACATTGCCGATGAAACACAGAAATCGCATCGCAATTAAATACAAAAGGCACAATGCCGCCTTAAGTACAAGAATAGAGACTCTTCTTACAGTCGGTGCTCTGAGCATTCCCTGTGTGACCAGTATTAGTTTCCGCTGCACCTCTGCAGGTTCAGTTTATTCCTTGGACCTTCACATTGACGATGAAACACAGAAATCGCATCGGAATTAAATACAAAAGGCACAATGCCGCCTTAAGTACAAGAATAGAGACTCTTTTTACAGTCGGTGCTTTGAGCATTCCCTGTGAGACCAGTATTAGTATCCGGTACACCACTGCAGGTTCAATGTATTCCTTGGACCTTCACATTGACGATGAAACACAGAAATCGCATCGGAATTAAATACAAAAGGCACAATGCCGCCTTAAGTACAAGAATAGAGACTCTTCTTACAGTCGGTGCTCTGAGCATTCCCTGTGTGACCAGTATTAGTTTCCGCTGCACCTCTGCAGGTTCAGTTTATTCCTTGGACCTTCACATTGACGATGAAACACAGAAATCGCATCGGAATTAAATACAAAAGGCACAATGCCGCCTTAAGTACAAGAATAGAGACTCTTTTTACAGTCGGTGCTTTGAGCATTCCCTGTGAGACCAGTATTAGTATCCGATACACCACTGCAGGTTCAATGTATTCCTTGGACCTTCAAATTGACGATGGAACACTGAAATTACATCGGAATTAAATATAAAAGGCACAATGCCGCCTTAAGTACAAGAATAGAGACTCTTCTTACAGTCGGTGTTTGAACATTCCCTGTGAGACCAGTATTAGTTTCCGCTACACTTCTGCAGGTTCAGTTTATTCCTTGGACCTTCACATTGTCGATGAAACACAGAAATCGCATCGGAATTAAATACAAAAGCCACAATGCCCCGTTAAGTACAAGAATAGAGACTCTACTTAAAGTCGGTGATTTGAGCATTCCCTGTGAGACCAGTATTAGTGTCCGCTACACCTCTGCAGGTTCCGTTTATTCCTTGGACCTTCACATTGACGATGAAACACAGAAATCGCATCGGATTTAAATACAAAAGGCACTATGCCGCCTTAAGTACAGGAATAGAGACTCTTCTTACAGTCGGTGCTTTGAGCATTCCCTGTGAGACCAGTATTAGTTTGCGCTAGACCTCTGCAGGTTCAGTTTATTCCTTGGACCTTCACATTGACGATGAAACACAGAAATCGCATCGGAATTAAATACAAAAGTTACAATGCCGCCTTAAGTACAAGAATAGAGACTCTTCTTACAGTCGGTGCTTTGAGCATTCCCTGTGAGACCAGTATTAGTTTCCGCTACGCCTCTGCAGGTTCAGTTTATTCCTTGGACCTTCACATTGTCGATGAAACACAGAAATCGCTCGGAATTAAATACAAAACGCATAATTGCCGCCTTAAGTACAAGAATAGAGACTCTTCTTAGAGTCGGTGGTTTGAGCATTCCCTGTGAGACCAGTATCAGTTTCCGCTACAATACTGCAGGTTCAATGTATTCCTTGGACCTTCACATTGACAATGAAACACTGAAATTACATCGGAATTAAATACAAAAGGCACAATGCCGCCTTATGTACAATAATAGAGACTCTTCTTACAGTCGGTACTTTGAGAAATCCCTGTGAGACCAGTATTAGTTTCCGCTACACCTCTGCAGGTTCAGTTTATTCCTTGGACCTTCACATTGACGATGAAACACAGAAATCGCATCGGAATTAAATACAAAAGGCACAATTCCGCCTTAAGTACAAGAATAGAGACTCTTCTTACAGTCGGTGCTGTGAGCATTCCCTGTGAGACCAGTATTAGTTTCCGCTACACCTCTGCAGGTTCAGTTTATTCCTTGGACCTTCACATTGACGATGAAACAAGGAAATCGCATCGGAATTAAATACAAAAGCCACAATGCCTCCTTAAGTACAAGAATAGAGACTCTTCTTACAGTCGGTGCTTTGAGCATTCCCTGTGAGACCAGTATTAGTTTCCGCTTCACCTCTGCAGGTTCAGTTTATTCCTTGGACCTTCACATTGCCGATGAAACACATAAATCGCATCGCAATTAAATACAAAAGGCACAATGCCGCTTTAAGTACAAGAATAGAGACTCTTCTTACAGTCGGTGCTTTGAGCATTCCCTGTGTGACCAGTATTAGTTTCCGCTGCACCTCTGCAGGTTCAGTTTATTCCTTGGACCTTCACATTGACGATGAAACACAGAAATCGCATCGGAATTAAATACAAAAGGCACAATGCCGCCTTAAGTACAAGAATAGAGACTCTTTTTACAGTCGGTGCTTTGAGCATTCCCTGTGAGACCAGTATTAGTATCCGATACACCACTGCAGTTTCAATGTATTCCTTGGACCTTCAAATTGACGATGAAACACTGAAATTACATCGGAATTAAATATAAAAGGCACAATGCCGCCTTAAGTACAAGAATAGAGACTCTTCTTACAGTCGGTGCTTTGAGCATTCCCTGTGAGACCAGTATTAGTTTCCGCTAAACCTCTGCAGGTTCAGCTTATTCCTTGGACCTTCACATTGACGATGAAACACTGAAATCGCATCGGAATTAAATACAAAAGGCACAATGCCGCCTTAAGTACAAGAATAGAGACTCTTCTTATAGTCAGTGCTTTGAGCATTCCCTGTGAGACCAGTATTAGTTTCCGCTACACCTCTGCAGGTTCAGTTTATTCCTTGGACGTTCACATTGACGATGAAACACAGAAATTATATCGGAATTAAATACAAAAGGCACAATGCCGCCTTAAGTACAATAATAGAGACTCTTCTTACAGTCGGTGCTTTGAGAATTCCCTGTGAGACCAGTATTAGTTTCCGCTACACCTCTGCCGGTTCCGTTTATTCCTTGGACCTTCACATTGACGATGAAACACAGAAATCGCATCGGAATTAAATACAAAAGCCACAATGCCGCCTTAAGTACAATAATAGAGACTCTTCTTACAGTCGGTGCTTTGAGCATTCCATGTGAGACCAGTATTAGTTTCCGCTACACCTCTGCAGGTTCACTTTATTCCTTGGGCCCTCACATTGACGATGAAACACAGAAATCGCATCGGAATTAAATACAAAAGGCACAATGCCGCCTTAAGTACAAGAATAGAGACTCTTCTTACAGTCGGTGCTTTGAGCATTCCCTGTGAGACCAGTATAAGTTTCCGCTACACCTCTGCAGGTTCAGTTTATCCCTTGGACCTTCACCTTGACGATGAAACACAGAATTCGCATCGGAATTAAATACAAAAGGCACAATGCCGCCTTAAGTACAAGAATAGAGACTCTTCTTACATTCGGTGCTTTGAGCATTCCCTGTGAGACCAGTAATAGTTTCCGCTACACCTCTGCAGGTTCAGTTTATTCCTTGGACCTTCACATTGCCGATGAAACACAGGAATCGCATCGGAATTAAATACAAAAGGCACAATGCCGCTTTAAGTACAAGAATAGAGACTCTTCTGACAGTCGGTGCTTTCAGCATTCCCTGTGAGACCAGTATTAGTTTCCGCTACACCTCTGCAGGTTCAGTTTATTCCTTGGACCTTCACATTGACGATGAAACACAGAAATCGCATCGGAATTAAATACAAATGGCACAATGCCGCCTTAAGTACAAGAATAGTGAGTCTTCTTACAGTCGGTGCTTTGAGCATGCCCTGTGAGACCAGTATTAGTTTCCGCTACACCTCTGCAGGTTCAGTTTATTCCTTGGACCTTCACATTGACGATGAAACACAGAAATCGCATCGGAATTAAATACAAGAGGCATAATGCCGCCTTAAGTACAAGAATAGAGACTCTTCTTACAGTCGGTGATTTGAGCATTCCCTGTGACACCAGTATTAGTTTCCGCTACACCTCTGCAGGTTCAGTTTATTCCTTGGACCCTCACATTGACGATAAAACACAGAAATCGCATCGGAATTAAATACAAAAGGCACAATGCCGCCTTAAGTACAAGAATAGAGACTCTTCTTACAGTCGGTGATTTCAGCATTCCCTGTGAGACCAGTATTAGTTTCCGCTACACCTCTGCAGGTTGAGTTTATTCCTTGGACCTTCACATTGACGATGAAACACAGAAATCGCATCGGAATGAAATACAAAAGGCACAATGCCACCTTAAGTACAAGAATAGAGACTCTTCTTACAGTCGGTGCTTTGAGCATTCCCTGTGAGACCAGTATTAGTTTCCGCTACACCTCTGCAGGATCAGTTTATTCCTTGGACCTTCACATTGACGATGAAACACAGAAATCGCATCGGAATTAAATACAAAAGGCACAATGCCGCCTTAAGTACAAGAGTAGAGACTCTTCTTACAGTTGGTGATTTGAGCATTCCCTGTGAGACCAGTATTAGTTTCCGCTACACCTCTGCAGGTTCAGTTTATTCCTTGGACATTCACATTGAGGATGAAACACAGAAATCGCATCGGAATTAAATACAAAAGGCACAATGCCGCCTTAAGAACAAGAATAGAGACTCTTCCTACAGTCGGTGCTTTGAGCATTCCCTGTGAGACCAGTATTAGTTTCCGCTACAGCTCTGCAGGTTCAGTTTATTCCTTGGACCTTCACATTGACGATGAAACACAGAAATCGCATCGGAATTAAATACAAAAGGCACAATGCCGCCTTAAGTACAAGAATAGGGACTCTTCTTACAGTCGGTGCTTTGAGCATTCCCTGTGAGACCAGTATTACTTTCCGCTACACCTCTGCAGGTTCAGTTTATTCCTTGGACCTTCACATTGACGATGAAACACAGAAATCGCATCGGAATTAAATACAAAAGGCACAATGCCGCCTTAAGTACAAGAATAGAGACTCTTCTTACAGTGGGTGCTTTGAGCATTCCCTGTGAGACCAGTATTAGTTTCCGCTACACCTCTGCAGGTTCAGTTTATTTCTTGGACCTTCACATTGACGATGAAACACAGAAATCGCATCGGAATTAAATACAAAAGGCACAATGCCGCCTTAAGTACAAGAATAGAGTCTCTTCTTACAGTCGGTGCATTGAGCATTCCCTGTGAGACCAGTATTAGTTTCCGCTACACCTCTGCAGGTTCAGTTTATTCTTTGGACCTTCACATTGACGATGAAACACAGAAATCGCATCAGAATTAAATACAAATGGCACAATTCCGCCTTAAGTACAAGAATAGAGACTCTTCTTACAGTCGGTGCTTTGAACATTCCCTGTGAGACCAGTAATAGTATCCGATACACCACTGCAGGTTCAATCTATTCCTTGGACATACCCATTGACGATGAAACACAGAAATTACATCGGAATTAATTACAAAAGGAACAATGCCGCCTTAAGTACAAGAATAGAGACTCTTCTTACCGTCGGTGGTTTGAGCATTCCCTGTGAGACCAGTATTAGTTTCCGCTACACCTCTGCAGGTTCAGTTTATTCTTTGGACCTTCACATTGACGATGAAACACAGAAATCGCATCAGAATTAAATACAAATGGCACAATTCCGCCTTAAGTACAAGAATAGAGACTCTTCTTACAGTCGGTGCTTTGAACATTGCCGGTGAGACCAGTAATAGTATCCGAAACACCACTGCAGGTTCAATCTATTCCTTGGACATACCCATTGACGATGAAACACAGAAATTACATCGGAATTAATTACAAAAGAAATAATGCCGCCTTAAGTACAAGAATAGGGACTCTTCTTACAGTCGGTGCTTTGAGCATTCCCTGTGAGACCAGTATTAGTTTCCGCTACACCTCTGCAGGTTCAGTTTATTCCTTGGACGTTCACATTGACGATGAAACACAGAAATTATATCGGAATTAAATACAAAAGGCACAATGCCGCCTTAAGTACAATAATAGAGACTCTTCTTACAGTCGGTGCTTTGAGAATTCCCTGTGAGACCAGTATTAGTTTCCGCTACACCTCTGCAGGTTCCGTTTATTCCTTGGACCTTCACATTGACGATGAAACACAGAAATCGCATCGGAATTAAATACAAAAGCCACAATGCCGCCTTAAGTACAATAATAGAGACTCTTCTTACAGTCGGTGCTTTGAGCATTCCCTGTGAGACCAGTATTAGTTTCCGCTACACCTCTGCAGGTTCACTTTATTCCTTGGGCCCTCACATTGACGATGAAACACAGAAATCGCATCGGAATTAAATACAAAAGGCACAATGCCGCCTTAAGTACAAGAATAGAGACTCTTCTTACAGTCGGTGCTTTGAGCATTCCCTGTGAGACCAGTATAAGTTTCCGCTACACCTCTGCAGGTTCAGTTTATTCCTTGGACCTTCACCTTGACGATGAAACACAGAATTCGCATTGGAATTAAATACAAAAGGCACAATGCCGCTTTAAGTACAAGAATAGAGACTCTTCTGACAGTCGGTGCTTTCAGCATTCCCTGTGAGACCAGTATTAGTTTCCGCTACACCTCTGCAGGTTCAGTTTATTCCTTGGACCTTCACATTGACGATGAAACACAGAAATCGCATCGGAATTAAATACAAATGGCACAATGCCGCCTTAAGTACAAGAATAGTGAGTCTTCTTACAGTCGGTGCTTTCAGCATGCCCTGTGAGACCAGTATTAGTTTCCGCTACACCTCTGCAGGTTCAGTTTATTCCTTGGACCTTCACATTGACGATGAAACACAGAAATCGCATCGGAATTAAATACAAGAGGCATAATGCCGCCTTAAGTACAAGAATAGAGACTCTTCTTACAGTCGGTGATTTGAGCATTCCCTGTGAGACCAGTATTAGTTTCCGCTACACCTCTGCAGGTTCAGTTTATTCCTTGGACCTTCACATTGACGATAAAACACAGAAATCGCATCGGAATTAAATACAAAAGGCACAATGCCGCCTTAAGTACAAGAATAGAGACTCTTCTTACAGTCGGTGATTTCAGCATTCCCTGTGAGACCAGTATTAGTTTCCGCTACACCTCTGCAGGTTGAGTTTATTCCTTGGACCTTCACATTGACGATGAAACACAGAAATCGCATCGGAATGAAATACAAAAGGCACAATGCCACCTTAAGTACAAGAATAGAGACTCTTCTTACAGTCGGTGCTTTGAGCATTCCCTGTGAGACCAGTATTAGTTTCCGCTACACCTCTGCAGGTTCAGTTTATTCCTTGGACCTTCACATTGACGATGAAACACAGAAATCGCTTCGGAATTAAATACAAATGGCACAATGCCGCCTTAAGTACAAGAATAGAGAGTTTTCTTACAGTCGGTGCTTTGAGCATGCCCTGTGAGACCAGTATTAGTTTCCGCTACACCTCTGCAGGTTCAGTTTATTCCTTGGACCTTCACATTGACGATGAAACACAGCAATCGCATCGGAGTTAAATACAAAAGGCACAATGCCGCCTTAAGTACAAGAGTAGAGACTCTTCTTACAGTCGGTGCTTTGAGCATTCCCTGTGAGACCAGTATTAGTTTCCGCTACACCTCTGCATGTTCAGTTTATTCCTTGGACCTTCACATTGACAATGAAACACAGGAATCGCATCGGAGTTAAATACAAAATTCACAATGCCGCCTTATGTACAAGAGTAGAGACTCTTCTTACAGTCGGTGCTTTGAGCATTCCCTGTGAGACCAGTATTAGTTTCCGCTACACCTCTGCAGGTTCAGTTTATTCCTTGGACCTTCACATTGACGATGAAACACAGAAATCGCATCGGAATTAAATACAAAAGGCACAATGCCGCCTTAAGTACAAGAGTAGAGACTCTTCTTACAGTTGGTGATTTGAGCATTCCCTGTGAGACCAGTATTAGTTTCCGCTACACCTCTGCAGGTTCAGTTTATTCCTTGGACATTCACATTGAGGATGAAACACAGAAATCGCATCGGAATTAAATACAAAAGGCACAATGCCGCCTTAAGAACAAGAATAGAGACTCTTCCTACAGTCGGTGCTTTGAGCATTCCCTGTGAGACCAGTATTAGTTTCCGCTACAGCACTGCAGGTTCAGTTTATTCCTTGGACCTTCACATTGACGATGAAACACAGAAATCGCATCGGAATTAAATACAAAAGGCACAATGCCGCCTTAAGTACAAGAATAGGGACTCTTCTTACAGTCGGTGCTTTGAGCATTCCCTGTGAGACCAGTATTACTTTCCGCAACACCTCTGCAGGTTCAGTTTATTCCTTGGACCTTCACATTGACGATGAAACACAGAAATCGCATCGGAATTAAATACAAAAGGCACAATGCCGCCTTAAGTACAAGAATAGAGACTCTTCTTACAGTGGGTGTTTTGAGCATTCCCTGTGAGACCAGTATTAGTTTCCGCTACACCTCTGCAGGTTCAGTTTATTTCTTGGACCATCACATTGACGATGAAACACAGAAATCGCATCGGAATTAAATACAAAAGGCACAATGCCGCCTTAAGTACAAGAATAGAGTCTCTTCTTACAGTCGGTGCATTGAGCATTCCCTGTGAGACCAGTATTAGTTTCCGCTACACCTCTGCAGGTTCAGTTTATTCTTTGGACCTTCACATTGACGATGAAACACAGAAATCGCATCAGAATTAAATACAAATGGCACAATTCCGCCTTAAGTACAAGAATAGAGACTCTTCTTACAGTCGGTGCTTTGAACATTCCCTGTGAGACCAGTAATAGTATCCGATACACCACTGCAGGTTCAATCTATTCCTTGGACATACCCATTGACGATGAAACACAGAAATTACATCGGAATTAATTACAAAAGAAACAATGCCGCCTTAAGTACAAGAATAGAGACTCTTCTTACCGTCGGTGGTTTGAGCATTCCCTGTGAGACCAGTATTAGTTTCCGATTCACCACTGCAGGTTCAATGTATTTCTTGGACCTTCACATTGACGATGAAACAATGAAATTACATCGGAATTAAATACAAAATGCACAATGCCGCCTTAAGTACAAGAATAGAGACTTTTCTTACAGTCGGTGCTTTGAGCATTCCCTGTGAGACCAGTATTAGTTTCCGCTACACCTCTGCAGGTTCAGTTTATTCCTTGGACCTTCACATTGACGATGAAACACAGAAATCGCATCGGAATTAAATACAAAAGGCACAATGCCGCCTTAAGTACAAGAATAGAGACTCTTCTTACAGTCGGTGCTTTGAGCATTCCCTGTGAGACCAGTATTAGTTTCCGCTACACCTCTGCAGGTTCAGTTTATTCCTTGGACCTTCACATTGACGATGAAACACAGAAATCGCATCGGAATTAAATACAAAAGGCACAATGCCGCCTTAAGTACAAGAATAGAGACTCTTCTTACAGTCGGTGCTTTCAGCATTCCCTGTGAGACCAGTATTAGTTTCCGCTAAACCTCTGCAGGTTCAGTTTATTTCTTGGACCTTCACATTGACGATGAAACACAGAAATCGCATCGGAATTAAATACAAAAGGCACAATGCCGCCTTAAGTACAAGAATAGAGACCCTTCTTACAGTCGGTGCTTTGAGCATTCCCTGTGAGACCAGTATTAGTTTCCGCTACACCTCTGCAGTTTCAGTTTATTCCTTGGACCTTCACATTGACGATGAAATACAGAAATCGCATCGGAATTAAATCCAAAACGCACAATACACCCTTAAGTACAAGAATAGAGACCCTTCTTACAGTCGGTGCTTTGAGCATTCCCTGTGAGACCAGTAGTAGTTTCCGCTACAGCTCTGCAGGTTCAGTTTATTCCTTGGACCTTCACATTGACGATGCAACACAGAAATCACATCGGAATTAAATACAAAAGGGACAATGCCGCCTTAAGTACAAGAATAGAGACTCTTCTTACAGTCGGTGCTTTGAGCATTCCCTGTGAGACCAGTATTAGTTTCCGATACACCACTGCAGGTTCAATTTATTCCTTGGACCTTCACATTGACGATGAAACACAGAAATCGCATCGGAATTAAATACAAAAGGCACAATGCCGCCTTAAGTACAAGAATAGAGACTCTTCTTACAGTCGGTGCTTTGAGCATTCCCTGTGAGACCAGTATTAGTTTCCGCTACACCTCTGCAGGTTCAGTTTATTCCTTGGACCTTCACATTGACGATGAAACACAGAAATCGCATCGGAATTAAATACAAAAGGCACAATGCCGCCTTAAGTACAAGAATAGAGACTCTTCTTACAGTCGGTCCTTTGAGCATTCTCTGTGAGACCAGTATTAGTTTCCACTACACCTCTGCAGGTTCAGTTTATTTCTTGGACCTTCACATTGACGATGAAACACAGAAATCGCATCGGAATTAAATACAAAAGGCACAGTGCTGCCTTAAGTACAAGAATAGAGACTCTTCTTACAGTCGGTGCTTTGAGCATTCCCTGTGAGACCAGTATTAGTTTCCGCTACACCCTGCAGGTTCAGTTTATTCCTTGGACCTTCACATTGACGATGAAACACAGTAATCGCATCGGAATTAAATACAAAAGGGACAATGCCGCCTTAAGTACAAGAATAGAGACTCTTCTTACAGTCGGTGCTTTGAGCATTCCCTGAGAGACCAGTATTAGTTTCCGATACACCACTGCAGGTTCAATGTATTCCTTGGACCTTCACATTGACGATGAAACACAGAAATCGCGTCGGAATTAAATACAAAAGGCACAATGCCGCCTTAAGTACAAGAATAGAGACTCTTCTTACAGTCGGTGCTTTGAGCATTCCCTGTGAGACCAGTATTAGTTTCCGATACACCACTGCAGGTTCAATGTATTCCTTGGACCTTCACATTGACGATGAAACACTGAAATTACATCGGAATTAAATACAAAACGCACAATGCCGCCTTAAGTACAAGAATAGAGACTCTTCTTACAGTCGGTGCATTCCCTGTGAGACCAGTATTAGTTTCCGCTACACCTCTGCAGGTTCAGTTTATTCCTTGGACCTTCACATTGACGATGAAACACAGAAATCGCATCGGAATTAAAAATAAAAGGCACAATGCCGCCTTAAGTACAAGAATAGAGACTCTTCTTACAGTCGGTGCTTTGAGCATTCCCTGTGAGACCAGTATTAGTTTCCGCTACACCTCTGCAGGTTCAGTTTATTCCTTGGACCTTCACATTGACGATGAAACACAGAAATCGCATCGGAATTAAATACGAAAGGCACAATGCCGCCTTAAGTACAAGAATAGAGACTCTTCTTACAGTCGGTGCTTTGAGCATTCCCTGTGAGACCAGTAGTAGTTTCCGCTACACCTCTGCAGGTTTAGTTTATTCCTTGGACCTTCACATTGACGATGCAACACAGAAATCACATCGGAATTAAATACAAAAGGGACAATGCCGCCTTAAGTACATGAATAGAGACTCTTCTTACAGTCGGTGCTTTGAGCATTCCCTGTGAGACCAGTATTAGTTTCCGATACACCACTGCAGGTTCAATGTATTCCTTGGACCATCACATTGACGATGAAACACAGAAATCGCATCGGAATTAAATACAAAAGGCACAATGCCGCCTTAAGTACAAGAATAGAGACTCTTCTTACAGTCGGTGCTTTGAGCATTCCCTGTGAGACCAGTATTAGTTTCCGCTACACCTCTGCAGGTTCAGTTTATTCCTTGGACCTTCACATTGACGATGAAACACAGAAATCGCATCGGAATTAAATACAAAAGGCACAATGCCGCCTTAAGTACAAGAATAGAGACTCTTCTTACAGTCGGTGCTTTGAGCATTCCCTGTGAGACCAGTATTAGTTTCCGCTACACCTCTGCAGGTTCAGTTTATTTCTTGGACCTTCACATTGACGATGAAACACAGAAATCGCATCGGAAATAAATACAAAAGGCACAATGCCGCCTTAAGTACAAGAATAGAGACTCTTCTTACAGTCGGTGCTTTGAGCATTCCCTGTGAGACCAGTATTAGTTTCCGCTACACCCTGCAGGTTCAGTTTATTCCTTGGACCTTCACATTGACGATGAAACACAGTAATCGCATCGGAATTAAATACAAAACGCACAATGCCGCCTTAAGTACAAGAATAGAGACTCTTCTTACAGTCGGTGCTTTGAGCATTCCCTGTGAGACCAGTAGTAGTTTCCGCTACACCGCTGCAGGTTCAGTTTATTCCTTGGACCTTCACATTGACGATGCAACACAGATATCACATCGGAATTAAATACAAAAGGGACAATGCCGCCTTAAGTACAAGAATAGAGACTCTTCTTACAGTCGGTGCTTTGAGCATTCCCTGTGAAACCAGTATTAGTTTCCGATACACCACTACAGGTTCAATGTATTCCTTGGACCTTCACATTGAGGACGAAACACAGAAATCGCATCGGAATTAAATACAAAAGGCACAATGCCGCCTTAAGTACAAGAATAGAGACTCTTCTTACAGTCGGTGCTTTGAGCATTCCCTGTGAGACCAGTATTAGTTTCCGCTACACCTCTGCAGGTTCAGTTTATTCCTTGGACCTTCACATTGACGATGAAACACAAAAATCGCATCGGAGTTAAAAACAAAAGGCACAATGCCGCCTTAAGTACAAGAATAGAGACTCTTCTTGCAGTCGGTGCTTTGAGCATTCCCTGTGAGACCAGTATTAGTTTCCGCTACACCTCTGCAGGTTCAGTTTATTCCTTGGACCTTCACATTGACGATGAAACACAGAAATCGCATCGGAATTAAATATGAAAGGCACAATGCCGCCTTAAGTACAAGAATAGAGACTCATCTTACAGTCGGTGTTTGAACATTCCCTGTGAGACCAGTATTAGTTTCCGCTACACTTCTGCAGGTTCAGTTTATTCCTTGGACCTTCACATTGTCGATGAAACACAGAAATCGCATCGGAATTAAATACAAAAGCCACAATGCCCCCTTAAGTACAAGAATAGAGACTCTTCTTACAGTCGGTGCTTTGAGCATGCCCTGTGAGACCAGTATTAGTTTCCGCTACACCTCTGCTGGTTCAGTTTATTCCTTGGACCTTCACATTGACGATGAAACACAGCAATCGCATCGGAGTTAAATACAAAAGGCACAATGCCGCCTTAAGTACAAGAGTAGAGACTCTTCTTACAGTCGGTGCTTTGAGCATTCCCTGTGAGACCAGTATTAGTTTCCGCTACACCTCTGAATGTTCAGTATATTCCTTGGACCTTCACATTGACAATGAAACACAGGAATCGCATCGGAGTTAAATACAAAATTCACAATGCCGCCTTATGTACAAGAGTAGAGACTCTTCTTACAGTCGGTGCTTTGAGCATTCCCTGTGAGACCAGTATTAGTTTCCGCTACACCTCTGCAGGTTCAGTTTATTCCTTGGACCTTCACATTGACGATGAAACACAGAAATCGCATCGGAATTAAATACAAAAGGCACAATGCCGCCTTAAGTACAAGAGTAGAGACTCTTCTTACAGTTGGTGATTTGAGCATTCCCTGTGAGACCAGTATTAGTTTCCGCTACACCTCTGCAGGTTCAGTTTATTCCTTGGACATTCACATTGAGGATGAAACACAGAAATCGCATCGGAATTAAATACAAAAGGCACAATGCCGCCTTAAGAACAAGAATAGAGACTCTTCCTACAGTCGGTGCTTTGAGCATTCCCTGTGAGACCAGTATTAGTTTCCGCTACAGCACTGCAGGTTCAGTTTATTCCTTGGACCTTCACATTGACGATGAAACACAGAAATCGCATCGGAATTAAATACAAAAGGCACAATGCCGCCTTAAGTACAAGAATAGGGACTCTTCTTACAGTCGGTGCTTTGAGCATTCCCTGTGAGACCAGTATTACTTTCCGCAACACCTCTGCTGGTTCAGTTTATTCCTTGGACCTTCACATTGACGATGAAACACAGAAATCGCATCGGAATTAAATACAAAAGGCACAATGCCGCCTTAAGTACAAGAATAGAGACTCTTCTTACAGTGGGTGCTTTGAGCATTCCCTGTGAGACCAGTATTAGTTTCCGCTACACCTCTGCAGGTTCAGTTTATTTCTTGGACCTTCACATTGACGATGAAACACAGAAATCGCATCGGAATTAAATACAAAAGGCACAATGCTGCCTTAAGTACAAGAATAGAGTCTCTTCTGAAAGTCGGTGCATTGAGCATTCCCTGTGAGACCAGTATTAGTTTCCGCTACACCTCTGCAGGTTCAGTTTATTCTTTGGACCTACACATTGACGATGAAACACAGAAATCGCATCAGAATTAAATGCAAATGGCACAATTCCGCCTTAAGTACAAGAATAGAGACTCTTCTTACAGTCGGTGCTTTGAACATTCCCTGTGAGACCAGTAATAGTATCCGATACACCACTGCAGGTTCAATCTATTCCTTGGACATACCCATTGACGATGAAACACAGAAATTACATCGGAATTAATTACAAAAGAAACAATGCCGCTTTAAGTACAAGAATAGAGACTCTTCTTACCGTCGGTGGTTTGAGCATTCCCTGTGAGACCAGTATTAGTTTCCGATTCACCACTGCAGGTTCAATGTATTTCTTGGACCTTCACATTGACGATGAAACACTGAAATTACATCGGAATTAAATACAAAATGCACAATGCCGCCTTAAGTACAAGAATACAGACTTTTCTTACAGTCGGTGCTTTGAGCATTCCCTGTGAGACCAGTATTAGTTTCCGCTACACCTCTGCAGGTTCAGTTTATTCCTTGGACCTTCACATTGACGATGAAACACAGAAATCGCATCGGAATTAAATACAAAAGGCACAATGCCGCCTTAAGTACAAGAATAGAGACTCTTCTTACAGTCGGTGCTTTGAGCATTCCCTGTGAGACCAGTATTAGTTTCCGCTACACCTCTGCAGGTTCAGTTTATTCCTTGGACCTTCACATTGACGATGAAACACAGAAATCGCATCGGAATTAAATACAAAAGGCACAATGCCGCCTTAAGTACAAGAATAGGGACTCTTCTTACAGTCGGTGCTTTGAGCATTCCCTGTGAGACCAGTATTACTTTCCGCAACACCTCTGCTGGTTCAGTTTATTCCTTGGACCTTCACATTGACGATGAAACACAGAAATCGCATCGGAATTAAATACAAAAGGCACAATGCCGCCTTAAGTACAAGAATAGAGACTCTTCTTACAGTGGGTGCTTTGAGCATTCCCTGTGAGACCAGTATTAGTTTCCGCTACACCTCTGCAGGTTCAGTTTATTTCTTGGACCTTCACATTGACGATGAAACACAGAAATCGCATCGGAATTAAATACAAAAGGCACAATGCTGCCTTAAGTACAAGAATAGAGTCTCTTCTGAAAGTCGGTGCATTGAGCATTCCCTGTGAGACCAGTATTAGTTTCCGCTACACCTCTGCAGGTTCAGTTTATTCTTTGGACCTACACATTGACGATGAAACACAGAAATCGCATCAGAATTAAATGCAAATGGCACAATTCCGCCTTAAGTACAAGAATAGAGACTCTTCTTACAGTCGGTGCTTTGAACATTCCCTGTGAGACCAGTAATAGTATCCGATACACCACTGCAGGTTCAATCTATTCCTTGGACATACCCATTGACGATGAAACACAGAAATTACATCGGAATTAATTACAAAAGAAACAATGCCGCTTTAAGTACAAGAATAGAGACTCTTCTTACCGTCGGTGGTTTGAGCATTCCCTGTGAGACCAGTATTAGTTTCCGATTCACCACTGCAGGTTCAATGTATTTCTTGGACCTTCACATTGACGATGAAACACTGAAATTACATCGGAATTAAATACAAAATGCACAATGCCGCCTTAAGTACAAGAATACAGACTTTTCTTACAGTCGGTGCTTTGAGCATTCCCTGTGAGACCAGTATTAGTTTCCGCTACACCTCTGCAGGTTCAGTTTATTCCTTGGACCTTCACATTGACGATGAAACACAGAAATCGCATCGGAATTAAATACAAAAGGCACAATGCCGCCTTAAGTACAAGAATAGAGACTCTTCTTACAGTCGGTGCTTTGAGCATTCCCTGTGAGACCAGTATTAGTTTCCGCTACACCTCTGCAGGTTCAGTTTATTCCTTGGACCTTCACATTGACGATGAAACACAGAAATCGCATCGGAATTAAATACAAAAGGCACAATGCCGCCTTAAGTACAAGAATAGAGACTCTTCTTACAGTCGGTGCTTTCAGCATTCCCTGTGAGACCAGTATTAGTTTCCGCTAAACCTCTGCAGGTTCAGTTTATTTCTTGGACCTTCACATTGACGATGAAACACAGAAATCGCATCGGAATTAAATACAAAAGGCACAATGCCGCCTTAAGTACAAGAATAGAGACTCTTCTTACAGTCGGTGCTTTGAGCATTCCCTGTGAGACCAGTATTAGTTTCCGCTACACCTCTGCAGGTTCAGTTTATTCCTTGGACCTTCACATTGACGATGAAATACAGAAATCGCATCGGAATTAAATGCACAACGCACAATACACCCTTAAGTACAAGAATAGAGACCCTTCTTACAGTCGGTGCTTTGAGCATTCCCTGTGAGACCAGTAGTAGTTTCCGCTACACCTCTGCAGGTTCAGTTTATTCCTTGGACCTTCACATTGACGATGCAACACAGAAATCACATCGGAATTAAATACAAAAGGGACAATGCCGCCTTAAGTACAAGAATAGAGACTCTTCTTACAGTCGGTGCTTTGAGCATTCCCTGTGAGACCAGTATTAGTTTCCGATACACCACTGCAGGTTCAATTTATTCCTTGGACCTTCACATTGACTATGAAACACAGAAATCGCATCGGAATTAAATACAATAGGCACAATGCCGCCTTAAGTACAAGAATAGAGACTCTTCTTACAGTCGGTGCTTTGAGCATTCCCTGTGAGACCAGTATTAGTTTCCGCTACACCTCTGCAGGTTCAGTTTATTCCTTGGACCTTCACATTGACGATGAAACACAGAAATCGCATCGGAATTAAATACAAAAGGCACAATGCCGCCTTAAGTACAAGAATAGAGACTCTTCTTACAGTCGGTGCTTTGAGCATTCTCTGTGAGACCAGTATTTGTTTCCACTACACCTCTGCAGGTTCAGTTTATTTCTTGGACCTTCACATTGACGATGAAACACAGAAATCGCATCGGAATTAAATACAAAAGGCACAGTGCCGCCTTAAGTACAAGAATAGAGACTCTTCTTACAGTCGGTGCTTTGAGCATTCCCTGTGAGACCAGTATTAGTTTCCGCTACACCCTGCAGGTTCAGTTTATTCCTTGGACCTTCACATTGACGATGAAACACAGTAATCGCATCGGAATTAAATACAAAAGGGACAATGCCGCCTTAAGTACAAGAATAGAGACTCTTCTTACAGTCGGTGCTTTGAGCATTCCCTGAGAGACCAGTATTAGTTTCCGATACACCACTGCAGGTTCAATGTATTCCTTGGACCTTCACATTGACGATGAAACACAGAAATCGCATCGGAATTAAATACAAAAGGCACAATGCCGCCTTAAGTACAAGAATAGAGACTCTTCTTACAGTCGGTGCTTTGAGCATTCCCTGTGAGTCCAGTATTAGTTTCCGATACACCACTGCAGGTTCAATGTATTCCTTGGACCTTCACATTGACGATGAAACACTGAAATCGCATCGGAATTAAATACAATAGGCACAATGCCGCCTTAAGTACAAGAATAGAGACTCTTCTTACAGTCGGTGCTTTGAGCATTCCCTGTGAGACCAGTATTAGTTTCCGCTACACCTCTGCAGGTTCAGTTTATTCCTTGGACCTTCACATTGACGATGAAACACAGAAATCGCATCGGAATTAAATACGAAAGGCACAATGCCGCCTTAAGTACAAGAATAGAGACTCTTCTTACAGTCGGTGCTTTGAGCATTCCCTGTGAGACCAGTAGTAGTTTCCGCTACACCTCTGCAGGTTTAGTTTATTCCTTGGACCTTCACATTGACGATGCAACACAGAAATCACATCGGAATTAAATACAAAAGGGACAATGCCGCCTTAAGTACATGAATAGAGACTCTTCTTACAGTCGGTGCTTTGAGCATTCCCTGTGAGACCAGTATTAGTTTCCGATACACCACTGCAGGTTCAATGTATTCCTTGGACCATCACATTGACGATGAAACACAGAAATCGCATCGGAATTAAATACAAAAGGCACAATGCCGCCTTAAGTACAAGAATAGAGTTCTCTTCTTACAGTCGGTGCTTTGAGCATTCCCTGTGAGACCAGTATTAGTTTCCGCTACACCTCTGCAGGTTCAGTTTATTCCGTGGACCTTCACATTGACGATGAAAGACAGAAATCGCATCGGAATTAAATACAAAAAAGGCACAATGCCGCCTTAAGTACAAGAATAGAGACTCTTCTTACAGTCGGTGCTTTGAGCATTCCCTGTGAGACCAGTATTAGTTTCCGCTACACTTCTGCAGGTTCAGTTTATTTCTTGGACCTTCACATTGACGATGAAACACAGAAATCGCATCGGAATTAAATACAAAAGGCACAATGCCGCCTTAAGTACAAGAATAGAGACTCTTCTTACAGTCGGTGCTTTGAGCATTCCCTGTGAGACCAGTATTAGTTTCCGCTACACCCTGCAGGTTCAGTTTATTCCTTGGCCCTTCACATTGACGATGAAACACAGTAATCGCATCGGAATTAAATACAAAACGCACAATGCCGCCTTAAGTACAAGAATAGAGACTCTTCTTACAGTCGGTGCTTTGAGCATTCCCTGTGAGACCAGTAGTAGTTTCCGCTACACCGCTGCAGGTTCAGTTTATTCCTTGGACCTTCACATTGACGATGCAACACAGATATCACATCGGAATTAAATACAAAAGGGACAATGCCGCCTTAAGTACAAGAATAGAGACTCTTCTTACAGTCGGTGCTTTGAGCATTCCCTGTGAAACCAGTATTAGTTTCCGATACACCACTACAGGTTCAATGTATTCCTTGGACCTTCACATTGAGGATGAAACACAGAAATCGCATCGGAATTAAATACAAAAGGCACAATGCCGCCTTAAGTACAAGAATAGAGACTCTTCTTACAGTCGGTTCTTTGAGCATTCCCTGTGAGACCAGTATTAGTTTCCGCTACACCTCTGCAGGTTCAGTTTATTCCTTGGACCTTCACATTGACGATGAAACACAAAAATCGCATCGGAGTTAAAAACAAAAGGCACAATGCCGCCTTAAGTACAAGAATAGAGACTCTTCTTGCAGTCGGTGCTTTGAGCATTCCCTGTGAGACCAGTATTAGTTTCCGCTACACCTCTGCAGGTTCAGTTTATTCCTTGGACCTTCCCATTGACGATGAAACACAGAAATCGCATCGGAATTAAATACAAAAGGCACAATGCCGCCTTAAGTACAAGAATAGAGACTCATCTTACAGTCGGTGTTTGAACATTCCCTGTGAGACCAGTATTAGTTTCCGCCACACTTCTGCAGGTTCAGTTTATTCCTTGGACCTTCACATTGTCGATGAAACACAGAAATCGCATCGGAATTAAATACAAAAGCCACAATGCCCCCTTAAGTACAAGAATAGAGACTTTTCTTACAGTCGGTGCTTTGAGCATTCCCTGTGAGACCAGTATTAGTTTCCGCTACACCTCTGCAGGTTCCGTTTATTCCTTGGACCTTCACATTGACGATGAAACACAGAAATCGTATCGGATTTAAATACAAAAGGCACTATGCCGCCTTAAGTACAAGAATAGAGACTCTTCTTACAGTCGGTGCTTTGAGCATTCCCTGTGAGACCAGTATTAGTTTCCGCTAGACCTCTGCAGGTTCAGTTTATTCCTTGGACTTTCACATTGACGATGAAACACAGAAATCGCATCGGAATTAAATACAAAAGTTACAATGCCGCCTTAAGTACAAGAATAGAGACTCTTCTTACAGTCGGTGCTTTGAGCATTCCCTGTGAGACCAGTATTAGTTTCCGCTACACCTCTGCAGGTTCAGTTTATTCCTTGGACCTTCACATTGACGATGAAACACAGGAATCGCATCGGAATTAAATACAAAAGGCACAATGCCACCTTAAGTACAAGAATAGAGACTCTTCTTACAGTCGGTGCTTTGAGCATTCCCTGTGAGACCAGTATTAGTTTTCGCTACACCTCTGCAGGTCCAGTTTATTCCTTGGACCTTCCCATTGACGATGAAACACAGAAATCGCATCGGAATTAAATACAAAACGCATAATTGCCACCTTAAGTACAAGAATAGAGACTCTTCTTACAGTCGGTGCTTTGAGCATTCCCTGTGAGACCAGTATTAGTTTCCGCTACATCTCTGCAGGTCCAGTTTATTCCTTGGACCTTCACATTGACGATGAAACACAGAAATCGCATCGGAATTAAATACAAAAGGCACAATGCCGCCTTAAGTACAAGAATAGAGACTCTTCTTACAGTCGGTGCTTTGAGCATTCCCTGTGAGACCAGTATTAGTTTTCGCTACACCTCTGCAGGTTCAGTTTATTCCTTGGACCTTCACATTGACGATGAAACACAAAAATCGCATCGGAATTAAATACAAATGGCACAATGCCGCCTTACGTACAAGAATAGAGACTCTTCTTACAGTCGGTGCTTTGAGCATTCCCTGTGAGACCAGTATTAGTTTCCGCTACGCCTCTGCAGGTTCAGTTTATTCCTTGGACCTTCACATTGTCGATGAAACACAGAAATCGCTCGGAATTAAATACAAAACGCATAATTGCCGCCTTAAGTACAAGAATAGAGACTCTTCTTAGAGTCGGTGCTTTGAGCATTCCCTGTGAGACCAGTATTAGTTTCCGCTACACCACTGCAGGTTCAATGTATTCCTTGGACCTTCACATTGACGATGAAACACTGAAATTACATCGGAATTAAATACAAAAGGCACAATGCCGCCTTATGTACAATAATAGAGACTCTTCTTACAGTCGGTACTTTGAGAATTCCCTGTGAGACCAGTATTAGTTTCCGCTACACCTCTGCAGGTTTAGTTTATTCCTTGGACCTTCACATTGACGATGAAACACAGAAATCGCATCGGAATTAAATACAAAAGGCACAATTCCGCCTTAAGTACAAGAATAGAGACTCTTCTTACAGTCGGTGCTGTGAGCATTCCCTGTGAGACCAGTATTAGTTTCCGCTACACCTCTGCAGGTTCAGTTTATTCCTTGGACCTTCACATTGACGATGAAACACAGAAATCGCATCGGAATTAAATACAAAAGCCACAATGCCGCCTTAAGTACAAGAATAGGGACTCTTCTTACAGTCGGTGCTTTGAGCATTCCCTGTGAGACCAGTATTAGTTTCCGCTACACCTCTGCAGGTTCAGTTTATTCCTTGGACCTTCACATTGCCGATGAAACACAGAAATCGCATCGCAATTAAATACAAAAGGCACAATGCCGCCTTAAGTACAAGAATAGAGACTCTCCTTACAGTCGGTGCTTTGAGCATTCCCTGTGTGACCAGTATTAGATTCCGCTGCACCTCTGCAGGTTCAGTTTATTCCTTGAACCTTCACATTGACGATGAAACACAGAAATCGCATCGGAATTAAATACAAAAGGCACAATGCCGCCTTAAGTACAAGAATAGAGACTCTTTTTACAGTCGGTGCTTTGAGCATTCCCTGTGAGACCAGTATTAGTATCCGATACACCACTGCAGGTTCAATGTATTCCTTGGACCTTCAAATTGACGATGAAACACTGAAATTACATCGGAATTAAATATAAAAGGCACAATGCCGCCTTAAGTACAAGAATAGAGACTCTTCTTACAGTCGGTGCTTTGAGCATTCCCTGTGAGACCAGTATTAGTTTCCGCTAAACCTCTGCAGGTTCAGCTTATTCCTTGGACCTTCACATTGACGATGAAACACTGAAATCGCATCGGCATTAAATACAAAAGGCACAATGCCGCCTTAAGTACAACAATAGAGACTCTTCTTACAGTCAGTGCTTTGAGCATTCCCTGTGAGACCAGTATTAGTTTCCGCTACACCTCTGCAGGTTCAGTTTATTCCTTAGACGTTCACATTGACGATGAAACACAGAAATTATATCGGAATTAAATACAAAAGGCACAATGCCGCCTTAAGTACAATAATAGAGACTCTTCTTACAGTCGGTGCTTTGAGCATTCCCTGTGAGACCAGTATTAGTTTCCGCTACACCTCTGCAGGTTCAGTTTATTCCTTGGACCTTCACATTGACGATGAATCACAGAAATCGCATCGGAATTAAATACAAAAGCCACAATAGCGCCTTAAGTACAATAATAGAGACTCTTCTTACAGTCGGTGCTTTGAGCATTCCCCGTGAGACCAGTATTAGTTTCCGCTACACCTCTGCAGGTTCACTTTATTCCTTGGGCCCTCACATTGACGATGAAACACAGAAATCGCATCGGAATTAAATACAAAAGGCACAATGCCGCCTTAAGTACAAGAATAGAGACTCTTCTTACAGTCGGTGCTTTGAGCATTCCCTGTGAGACCAGTATAAGTTTCCGCTACACCTCTGCAGGTTCAGTTTATTCCTTGGACCTTCACCTTGACGATGAAACACAGAATTCGCATCGGAATTAAATACAAAAGGCACAATGCCGCCTTAAGTACAAGAATAGAGACTCTTCTTAAATTCGGTGCTTTGAGCATTCCCTGTGAGACCAGTAATAGTTTCCGCTACACCTCTGCAGGTTCAGTTTATTCCTTGGACCTTCACATTGCCGATGAAACACAGGAATCGCATCGGAATTAAATACAAAAGGCACAATGCCGCTTTAAGTACAAGAATAGAGACGCTTCTGACAGTCGGTGCTTTCAGCATTCCCTGTGAGACCAGTATTAGTTTCCGCTACACCTCTGCAGGTTCAGTTTATTCCTTGGACCTTCACATTGACGATGAAACACAGAAATCGCATCGGAATTAAATACAAAAGGCACAATTCCGCCTTAAGTACAAGAATAGAGACTCTTCTTACAGTCGGTGCTGTGAGCATTCCCTGTGAGACCAGTATTAGTTTCCGCTACACCTCTGCAGGTTCAGTTTATTCCTTGGACCTTCACATTGACGATGAAACACAGAAATCGCATCGGAATTAAATACAAAAGCCACAATGCCGCCTTAAGTACAAGAATAGAGACTCTTCTTACAGTCGCTGCTTTGAGCATTCCCTGTGAGACCAGTATTAGTTTCCGCTACACCTCTGCAGGTTCAGTTTATTCCTTGGACCTTCACATTGCCGATGAAACACAGAAATCGCATCGCAATTAAATACAAAAGGCACAATGCCGCCTTAAGTACATGAATAGAGACTCTTCTTACAGTCGGTGCTTTGAGCATTCCCTGTGTGACCAGTATTAGTTTCCGCTGCACCTCTGCAGGTTCAGTTTATTCCTTGGACCTTCACATTGACGATGAAACACAGAAATCGCATCGGAATTAAATACAAAAGGCACAATGCCGCCTTAAGTACAAGAATAGAGACTCTTTTTACAGTCGGTGCTTTGAGCATTCCCTGTGAGACCAGTATTAGTATCCGATACACCACTGCAGGTTCAATGTATTCCTTGGACCTTCAAATTGACGATGAAACACTGAAATTACATCGGAATTAAATATAAAAGGCACAATGCCGCCTTAAGTACAAGAATAGAGACTCTTCTTACAGTCGGTGCTTTGAGCATTCCCTGTGAGACCAGTATTAGTTTCCGCTAAACCTCTGCAGGTTCAGCTTATTCCTTGGACCTTCACATTGACGATGAAACACTGAAATCGCATCGGCATTAAATACAAAAGGCACAATGCCGCCTTAAGTACAACAATAGAGACTCTTCTTACAGTCAGTGCTTTGAGCATTCCCTGTGAGACCAGTATTAGTTTCCGCTACACCTCTGCAGGTTCAGTTTATTCCTTGGACGTTCACATTGACGATGAAACACAGAAATTATATCGGAATTAAATACAAAAGGAACAATGCCGCCTTAAGTACAATAATAGAGACTCTTCTTACAGTCGGTGCTTTGAGCATTCCCTGTGAGACCAGTATTAGTTTCCGCTACACCTCTGCAGGTTCAGTTTATTCCTTGGACCTTCACATTGACGATGAATCACAGAAATCGCATCGGAATTAAATACAAAAGCCACAATGCCGCCTTAAGTACAATAATAGAGACTCTTCTTACAGTCGGTGCTTTGAGCATTCCCCGTGAGACCAGTATTAGTTTCCGCTACACCTCTGCAGGTTCACTTTATTCCTTGGGCCCTCACATTGACGATGAAACACAGAAATCGCATCGGAATTAAATACAAAAGGCTCAATGCCGCCCATAGTACAAGAATAGAGACTCTTCTTACAGTCGGTGCTTTGAGCATTCCCTGTGAGACCAGTATAAGTTTCCGCTACACCTCTGCAGGTTCAGTTTATTCCTTGGACCTTCACCGTGACGATGAAACACAGAATTCGCATCGGAATTAAATACAAAAGGCACAATGCCGCCTTAAGTACAAGAATAGAGACTCTTCTTACATTCGGTGCTTTGAGCATTCCCTGTGAGACCAGTAATAGTTTCCGCTACACCTCTGCAGGTTCAGTTTATTCCTTGGACCTTCACATTGCCGATGAAACACAGGAATCGCATCGGAATTAAATACAAAAGGCACAATGCCGCTTTAAGTACAAGAATAGAGACTCTTCTGACAGTCGGTGCTTTCAGCATTCCCTGTGAGACCAGTATTAGTTTCCGCTACACCTCTGCAGGTTCAGTTTATTCCTTGGACCTTCACATTGACGATGAAACACAGAAATCGCATCGGAATTAAATACAAATGGCACAATGCCGCCTTAAGTACAAGAATAGTGAGTCTTCTTACAGTCGGTGCTTTGAGCATGCCCTGTGAGACCAGTATTAGTTTCCGCTACACCTCTGCAGGTTCAGTTTATTCCTTGGACCTTCACATTGACGATGAAACACAGAAATCGCATCGGAATTAAATACAAGAGGCATAATGCCGCCTTAAGTACAAGAATAGAGACTCTTCTTACAGTCGGTGATTTGAGCATTCCCTGTGAGACCAGTATTAGTTTCCGCTACACCTCTGCAGGTTCAGTTTATTCCTTGGACCTTCACATTGACGATAAAACACAGAAATCGCAACGGAATTAAATACAAAAGGCACAATGCCGCCTTAAGTACAAGAATAGAGACTCTTCTTACAGTCGGTGATTTCAGCATTCCCTGTGAGACCAGTATTAGTTTCCGCTACACCTCGCAGGTTGAGTTTATTCCTTGGACCTTCACATTGACGATGAAACACAGAAATCGCATCGGAATGAAATACAAAAGGCACAATGCCACCTTAAGTACAAGAATAGAGACTCTTCTTACAGTCGGTGCTTTGAGCATTCCCTGTGAGACCAGTATTAGTTTCCGCTACACCTCTGCAGGTTCAGTTTATTCCTTGGACCTTCACATTGACGATGAAACACAGAAATCGCATCGGAATTAAATACAAATGGCACAATGCCGCCTTAAGTACAAGAATAGAGAGTTTTCTTACAGTTGGTGCTTTGAGCATGCCCTGTGAGACCAGTATTAGTTTCCGCTACACCTCTGCAGGTTCAGTTTATTCCTTGGACCTTCACATTGACGATGAAACACAGAAATCGCATCGGAATTAAATACAAAAGGCACAATGCCGCCTTAAGTACAAGAGTAGAGACTCTTCTTACAGTCGGTGCTTTGAGCATTCCCTGTGAGACCAGTATTAGTTTCCGCTACACCTCTGCATGTTCAGTTTATTCCTTGGACCTTCACATTGACGATGAAACACAGGAATCGCATCGGAATTAAATACAAAATTCACAATGCCGCCTTATGTACAAGAGTAGAGACTCTTCTTACAGTCGGTGCTTTGAGCATTCCCTGTGAGACCAGTATCAGTTTCCGCTACACCTCTGCAGGTTCAGTTTATTCCTTGGACCTTCACATTGACGATGAAACACAGAAATCGCATCGGAATTAAATACAAGAGGCATAATGCCGCCTTAAGTACAAGAATAGAGACTCTTCTTACAGTCGGTGATTTGAGCATTCCCTGTGAGACCAGTATTAGTTTCCGCTACACCTCTGCAGGTTCAGTTTATTCCTTGGACCTTCACATTGACGATAAAACACAGAAATCGCAACGGAATTAAATACAAAAGGCACAATGCCGCCTTAAGTACAAGAATAGAGACTCTTCTTACAGTCGGTGATTTCAGCATTCCCTGTGAGACCAGTATTAGTTTCCGCTACACCTCGCAGGTTGAGTTTATTCCTTGGACCTTCACATTGACGATGAAACACAGAAATCGCATCGGAATTAAATACAAAAGGCACAATGCCGCCTTAAGTACAAGAGTAGAGACTCTTCTTACAGTCGGTGCTTTGAGCATTCCCTGTGAGACCAGTATTAGTTTCCGCTACACCTCTGCATGTTCAGTTTATTCCTTGGACCTTCACATTGACGATGAAACACAGAAATCGCATCGGAATCAAATACCAAAGGCACAATGCCGCCTTAAGTACAAGAATAGAGACTCTTCTTACAGTCGGTGCTTTGAGCATTCCCTGTGAGACCAGTTTTAGTTTCCGCTACACCTCTGCAGGTTCAGTTTATTCCTTGGACCTTCACATTGACGATGAAACACAGAAATCGCATCGGAATTAAATACAAAAGGCACAATGCCGCCTTAAGTACAAGAATAGAGACTCTTCTTACAGTCGATGCTTTGAGCATTCCCTGTGAGACCAGTATTAGTTTCCGCTACAGCTCTGCAGGTTCAGTTTATTCCTTGGACCTTCACATTGGCGATGAAACACAGAAATCGCATCGGAATTAAATACAAAAGGCACAATGCCGCGTTAAGTACAAGAATAGAGACTCTTCTTACAGTCGGTGCTTTGAGCATTCCCTGAGAGGCCAGTATTCGTTTCCGCTACACCTCTGCAGGTTCAGTTTATTCCTTGGACCTTCACATTGACGATGAAACACAGAAATCGCATCGGAATTAAATACAAAATGCACAATGCCGCCTTAACTACAAGAATAGAGACTCTTCTTACAGTCGGTGATTTCAGCATTCCCTGTGAGACCAGATTAGTTTCCGCTACAACTCTGCAGGTTGAGTTTCTTCCTTGGACGTTCACATTGACGATGAAACACAGAAATCGCATCGGAATTAAATACAAACGGCACAATGCAGCCTTAAGTACAAGAATAGAGACTCTTCTTACAGTCGGTGCTTTGAGCATTCCCTGTGAGACCAGTATTAGTTTCCGCTACACCTCTGCAGGTTCAGTTTATTCCTTGGACCTTCACATTGACGATGAAACACAGAAATCGCATCGGAATTAAATACCAAAGGCACAATTCCGCCTTAGGTACAAGAATATAGACTCTTCTTACAGTCGGTGCTTTGAGCATTCCCTGTGAGACCAGTATTAGTTTCCGCTACACCTCTGCAGGTTCAGTTTATTCCTTGGACCTTCACATTGACGATGAAACACAGAAATCGCATCGGAATCAAATACCAAAGGCACAATGCCGCCTTAAGTACAAGAATAGAGACTCTTCTTACAGTCGGTGCTTTGAGCATTCCCTGTGAGACCAGTTTTAGTTTCCGCTACACCTCTGCAGGTTCAGTTTATTCCTTGGACCTTCACATTGACGATGAAACACAGAAATCGCATCGGAATTAAATACAAAAGGCACAATGCCGCCTTAAGTACAAGAATAGAGACTCTTCTTACAGTCGGTGCTTTGAGCATTCCCTGTGAGACCCGTATTAGTTTCCGCTACAGCTCTGCAGGTTCAGTTTATTCCTTGGACCTTCACATTGACGATGAAACACAGAAATCGCATCGGAATTAAATACAAAAGGCACAATGCCGCCTTAAGTACAAGAATAGGGACTCTTCTTACAGTCGGTGCTTTGAGCATTCCCTGTGAGACCAGTATTACTTTCCGCTACACCTCTGCAGGTTCAGTTTATTCCTTGGACCTTCACATTGACGATGAAACACAGAAATCGCATCGGAATTAAATACAAAAGGCACAATACCACTTTAAGTACAAGAATAGAGACTCTTCTTACAGTGGGTGCTTTGAGCATTCCCTGTGAGACCAGTATTAGTTTCCGCTACACCTCTGCAGGTTCAGTTTATTTCTTGGACCTTCACATTGACGATGAAACACAGAAATCGTATCGGAATTAAATACAAAATGCACAATGCCGCCTTAAGTACAAGACTAGAGACTCTTCTTACAGTCGGTGCATTGAGCATTCCCTGTGAGACCAGTATTAGTTTCCGCTACACCTCTGCAGGTTCAGTTTATTCTTAGGACCTTCACATTGACGATGAAACACAGAAATCGCATCGGAATTAAATTTAAATGGCACAATTCCGCCTTAAGTACAAGAATAGAGACTCTTCTTACAGTCGGTGATTTGAGCATTCCCTGTGAGACCAGTATTAGTTTCCGCTTCACCTCTGCAGGTTCAGTTTATTCCTTGGACCTTCACATTGACGATAAAACACAGAAATCGCATCGGAATTAAATACAAAAGGCACAATGCCGCCTTAAGTACAAGAATAGAGACTCTTCTTACAGTCGGTGATTTCAGCATTCCCTGTGAGACCAGTATTAGTTTCCGCTACACCTCGCAGGTTGAGTTTATTCCTTGGACCTTCACATCGACGATGAAACACAGAAATCGCATCGGAATGAAATACAAAAGGCACAATGCCGCCTTAAGTACAAGAGTAGAGACTCTTCTTACAGTTGGTGATTTGAGCATTCCCTGTGAGACCAGTATTAGTTTCCGCTACACCTCTGCAGGTTTAGTTTATTCCTTGGACATTCACATTGAGGACGAAACACAGAAATCGCATCGGAATTAAATACAAAAGGCACAATGCCGCCTTAAGAACAAGAACAGAGACTCTTCTACAGTCGGTGCTTTGAGCATTCCCTGTGAGACCAGTATTAGTTTCCGCTACACCTCTGCAGGTTCAGTTTATTCCTTGGACCTTCACATTGACGATGAAACACAGAAATCGCATCGGAATTAAATACAAAAGGCACAATGCCGCCTTAAGTACAAGAATAGGGACCCTTCTTACAGTCGGTGCTTTGAGCATTCCCTGTGAGACCAGTATTACTTTCCGCTACACCTCTGCAGGTTCAGTTTATTCCTTGGACCTTCACATTGACGATGAAACACAGAAATCGCATCGGAATTAAATACAAAAGGCACAATGCCGCCTTAAGTACAAGAATAGAGACTCTTCTTACAGTGGGTGCTTTGAGCATTCCCTGTGAGACCAGTATTAGTTTCCGCTACACCTCTGCAGGTTCAGTTTATTTCTTGGACCTTCACATTGACGATGAAATACAGAAATCGCATCGGAATTAAATACAAAAGGCACAATGCCGCCTTAAGTACAAGAATAGAGTCTCTTCTTACAGTCGGTGCATTGAGCATTCCCTGTGAGACCAGTATTAGTTTCCGCTACACCTCTGCAGGTTCAGTTTATTCTTTGGACCTTCACATTGACGATGAAACACAGAAATCGCATCAGAATTATATACAAATGGCACAATTCCGCCTTAAGTACAAGAATAGAGACTCTTCTTACAGTCGGTGCTTTGAGCATTCCCTGTGAGACCAGTATTAGTTTCCGCTACACCTCTGCAGGTTCAGTTTATTCCTTGGACCTTCACATTGACAATGAAACACAGAAATCGCATCGGAATTAAATACAAAAGGCACAATGCCGCCTTAAGTACAAGAATAGAGACTCTTCTTGCAGTCGATGCTTTGAGCATTCCCTGTGAGACCAGTATTAGTTTCCGCTACACCTCTGCAGGTTCAGTTTATTCCTTGGACCTTCACATTAACGATGAAACACAGAAATCGCATCGGAAATAAATACAAAAGGCACAATGCCGCCTTAAGTACAAGAGTAGAGACTCTTCTTACAGTCGGTGCTTTGAGCATTCCCTGTGAGACCAGTATTAGTTTCCGCTACACCTCTGCAGGTTCAGTTTATTCCCTGGACCTTCACATTGACGATGAAACACAGAAATCGCATCGGAATTAAATACAAAAGGCACAATGCCGCCTTAAGTACAAGAATAGAGACTCTTCTTACAGTCGATGCTTTGAGCATTCCCTGTGAGACCAGTATTAGTTTCCGCTACAGCTCTGCAGGTTCAGTTTATTCCTTGGACCTTCACATTGGCGATGAAACACAGAAATCGCATCGGAATTAAATACAAAAGGCACAATGCCGCCTTAAGTACAAGAATAGAGACTCTTCTTACAGTCGGTGCTTTGAGCATTCCCTGAGAGGCCAGTATTCGTTTCCGCTACACCTCTGCAGGTTCAGTTTATTCCTTGGACCTTCACATTGACGATGAAACACAGAAATCGCATCGGAATTAAATACAAAATGCACAATGCCGCCTTAACTACAAGAATAGAGACTCTTCTTACAGTCGGTGATTTCAGCATTCCCTGTGAGACCAGTTTAGTTTCCGCTACAACTCCGCAGGTTGAGTTTCTTCCTTGGACGTTCACATTGACGATGAAACACAGAAATCGCATCGGAATTAAATACAAAAGGCACAATGCCGCCTTAAGTACAAGAATAGAGACTCTTCTTACAGTCGGTGCTTTGAGCATTCCCTGTGAGACCAGTATTAGTTTCCGCTACACCTCTGCAGGTTCAGTTTATTCCTTGGACCTTCACATTGACGATGAAACACAGAAATCGCATCGGAATTAAATACCAAAGGCACAATGCCGCCTTAAGTACAAGAATATAGACTCTTCTTACAGTCGGCGCTTTGAGCATTCCCTGTGAGACCAGTATTAGTTTCCGCTACACCTCTGCAGGTTCAGTTTATTCCTTGGACCTTCACATTGACGATGAAACACAGAAATCGCATCGGAATCAAATACCAAAGGCACAATGCCGCCTTAAGTACAAGAATAGAGACTCTTCTTACAGTCGGTGCTTTGAGCATTCCCTGTGAGACCAGTTTTAGTTTCCGCTACACCTCTGCAGGTTCAGTTTATTCCTTGGACCTTCACATTGACGATGAAACACAGAAATCGCATCGGAATTAAATACAAAAGGCACAATACCACTTTAAGTACAAGAATAGAGACTCTTCTTAGAGTGGGTGCTTTGAGCATTCCCTGTGAGACCAGTATTAGTTTCCGCTACACCTCTGCAGGTTCAGCTTATTTCTTGGACCTTCACATTGACGATGAAACACAGAAATCGCATCGGAATTAAATACAAAATGCACAATGCCGCCTTAAGTACAAGACTAGAGACTCTTCTTACAGTCGGTGCATTGAGCATTCCCTGTGGGACCAGTATTAGTTTCCGCTACACCTCTGCAGGTTCAGTTTATTCTTTAGACCTTCACATTGACGATGAAACACAGAAATCGCATCGGAATTAAATTTAAGTGGCACAATTCCGCCTTAAGTACAAGAATAGAGACTCTTCTTACAGTCGGTGATTTGAGCATTCCCTGTGAGACCAGTATTAGTTTCCGCTTCACCTCTGCAGGTTCAGTTTATTCCTTGGACCTTCACATTGACAATGAAACATAGAAATCGCATCGGAATTAAATACAAAAGGAACAATGCCGCCTTAAGTACAAGAGTAGAGACTCTTCTTACAGTCGGTGCTTTGAGCATTCCCTGTGAGACCAGTATTAGTTTCCGCTACAACTCTGCAGGTTCAGTTTATTCCCTGGACCTTCACATTGACGATGAAACACAGAAATCGCATCGGAATTAAATACAAAAGGCACAATGCCGCCTTAAGTACAAGAATAGAGACTCTTCTTACAGTCGGTGCTTTGGGCATTCCCTGTGAGACCAGTATTAGTTTCCACTACAGCTCTGCAGGTTCAGTTTATTCCTTGGACCTTCACATTGGCGATGAAACACAGAAATCGCATCGGAATTAAATACAAAAGGCACAATGCCGCCTTAAGTACAAGAATAGAGACTCTTCTTACAGTCGGTGCTTTGAGCATTCCCTGTGAAACCAGTATTAGTTTCCGCTACACCTCTGCAGGATCAGTTTATTCCTTGGACCTTCACATTGACGATGAAACACAGAAATCGCATCGGAATTAAATACAAAATGCACAATGCCGCCTTAAGTACAAGAATAGAGACTCTTCTTACAGTCGGTGCTTTGAGCATTCCCTGTGAAACCAGTATTAGTTTCCGCTACACCTCTGCAGGATCAGTTTATTCCTTGGACCTTCACATTGACGATGAAACACAGAAATCGCATCGGAATTAAATACAAAATGCACAATGCCGCCTTAACTACATGAATAGAGACTCTTCTTACAGTCGGTGATTTCAGCTTCCCCTGTGAGACCAGTATTAGTTTCCGCTACATCTCTGCAGGTTACGTTTAATCCTTGGACCTTCACATTGACGATGAAACACAGAAATCGCATCGGAATTAAATACAAAAGGCACAATGCCGCCTTAAGTACAAGAATAGAGGCTCTTCTTACAGTCGGTGCTTTGAGCATTCCCTGTGAGACCAGTATTAGTTTCCGCTACACCTCTGCAGGTTCAGTTTATTCCTTGGACCTTCACATTGACGATGAAACACAGAAATCGCATCGGAATTAAATACCAAAGGCACAATGCCGCCTTAAGTACAAGAATAGAGACTCTTCTTACAGTCGGTGCTTTGAGCATTCCCTGTGAGACCAGTATTAGTTTCCGCTACACCTCTGCAGGTTCAATTAATTCCTTGGAGCTTCACATTGACGATGAAACACAGAAATCGCATCGGAATTAAATACCAAAGGCACTATACCGCCTTAAGTACAAGAATAGAGACTCTTCTTACAGTCGGTGCTTTGAGCATTCGCTGTGAGACCAGTATTAGTTTCCGATACACCACTGCAGGTTCAATGTATTCCTTTGACCTTCACATTGACGATGAAACACAGAAATCGCATCGGAATGAAATACAAAAGGCACAATGCCGCGTTAAGTACAAGAATAGAGACTCTTCTTACAGTCGGTGCTTTGAGCATTCCCTGTGAGACCAGTAATAGTATCCGATACACCACTGCAGGTTCAACCTATTCCTTGGACATACGCATTGACGATGAAACACAGAAATCGCATCGGAATCAAATAAAAAAGGCACAATGCCGCTTTAAGTACAAGAATAGAGACTCTTCTTACAGTCGGTGCTTTGAGCATTCCCTGTGAGACCAGTATTAGTTTCCGCTACACCTCTGCAGGTCCAGTTTATTCCCTGGACCTTCACATTGACGATGAAACACAGAAATCGCATCGGAATTAAATACAAAAGGCACAATGCCGCCTTAAGTACAAGAATAGAGACTCTTCTTACAGTCGGTGCTTTGAGCATTCCCTGTGAGACCAGTATTAGTTTCCGCTACACCTCTGCAGGTTCCGTTTATTCCTTGGACCTTCACATTGGCGATGCAACACAGATATCGCATCGGAATCAAATACAAAGGGCACAATGCCGCCTTAAGTACAAGAGTATAGACTCTTCTTACAGTCGGTGCTTTGAGCATTCCCTGTGAGACCAGTAATAGTATCCGTACACCACTGCAGGTTCAATCTATTCCTTGGATATTCACATTGACGATGAAAAACTGAAATTACATCGGAATTAAATACAAAACGAACAATGCCGCCTTAAGTACAAGAATAGAGACTCTTCGTACCGTCGGTGATTTGAGCATTCCCTGTGGGACCAGTATTAGTTTCCGATACACCACTGCAGGTTCAATGTATTCCTTGGACATACACATTGCCGATGAAACACTGAAATTACATCGTAATTTAATACAAAGGGCACAATGCCGCCTTAAGTACATCAATAATCACTCGGTGCTTTGAGCATTCCCTGTGTGACCAGCATTAGTTTCCGATACACCACTGCAGGTTCAATGTCTTCCCTAGACATACACATTGACGATGAAACACAGAAATCGCATCGGAATTAAATACAAAGGGCACAATGACACCTTAACTACAAGAAGAATGAGAATACTTAGAGTCTGTGCTTTGATCCTTTCCTGTGAGACCAGTATTAGTTTCCGATACACCACTGCAGGTTCAATGTATTCCTTGGTCCTTCACATTGACGATGAAACACAGAAATGGCATCAGAATTAAATACAAAAGGCACAATGCCGCCTTAAGTACAAGAATAAAGACTCTTCTTACAGTCGGTGGTTTGAGCATTCCCTGTGAGACCAGTATTAGTTTACGATACACCACTGCAGGTTCAATGTATTCCTTGGACCTTCACATTGACGATGAAACACAGAAATCGCATCGGAATCAAAAACAAAAGGCACAATGCCGCCTTACGTACAAGAATAGAGACTCTTCTTACAGTCGGTGCTTGGAGCATTCCCTGTGAGACCAGTAATAGTATAAGATACACCACTGCAGGTTCAATCTATTCCTTGGACATACACATTCACGATGAAACACTGAAATTACGTCGGAATTAAATACAAAAGGAACAATGCCGCCTTAAGTACAAGAATAGTGACTCTTCTTACCGTCGGTGCTTTGAGCATTCCCTGTGAGACCGGTATTAGTTTCCGATACACCACTGCAAGTTTAATGTATTCCTTGGAAATACACATTGCCGATGAAACACTGAAATTACATCGGAATTAAATACAAAGGGCACAACGACGCCTCAACTACAAGAAGAATGAGACTTCTTAGAGTCTGTGATTTGATCCTTTCCTGTGAGACCAGTATTAGTTTCCGATACACCACTGCAGGTTAAATGTATTCCATGGTCTTTCACATTGACGATGAAACACAGAAATCGCATCGGCATTAAATCCAAAACGCACAATGCCGCCTTAAGTACAAGAATAGAGACTCACCTTACAGTCGGTGCTTTGAGCATTCCCTGTGATTCCAGTATTAGTTTCCGATACACCACTGCAGGTTCAATCTATTCCTTGGACATACACATTGACGATGAAAAACTGAAATTACATCGGAATTAAATACAAAAGGAACAATGCCGCCTTATGTACAAGAATAGAGACTCTTCGTACCGTCGGTGATTTGAGCATTCCCTGTGAGACCAGTATTAGTTTCCGATACACCACTGCAGGTTCAATGTATTCCTTGGACATACACATTGACGATAAAACACTGAAATTACACCGGAAATATATACAAAAGGCACAATGCCGCCATTAGTGCAAGAAGAGTTAGACTTCTTAGAGTCTGTGTTTTGATCCTTTCCTGTGCGACCCGTATTAGTTTTCGATACGCCACTGCAGGTTCAATGTATTCCTTGGACCTTCAAATTGACGATGATACACAGAATTCGCAACGGAATTAAATACAAAAGGCATAATGCCGCCTTAAGTACAAGAATAGAGACTCTTCTTACTGTCGGTGCTTTGAGCATTCCCTGTGGGACCAGTATTAGTTTCCGATACACCACTGCAAGTTCAGTGTATTCCTTGGACTTTCACATTGACGATGAAACACAGAAATGGCATCGGAATTAAATACAAAGGGCACAATGCCGCCTTAAGTACAAGAATAATCACTCGGTGCTTTGAGCATTCCCTGTGTGACCAGCATTAGTTTCCGATACACCACTGCAGGCTCAATGTATTCCCTGGACATACACATTGACGATGAAACACTGAAATTACATCGGAATTAAATACAAAAGCCACAATGCCGCCATAAGTGCAAGAAGAACGAGATTTCTTAGAGTCTGTGTTTTGATACTTTCCTGTGCGACCCGTATTAGTTTCCGATACGCCACTGCAGGTTCAATGTATTCCTTGGAACTTCACATTGACGATTAAAAGCAGAAATCGCATCGGAATTAAATACAAAAGGCACAATGCCGCCTTAAGTACAAGAATAGAGACTCTTCTTACAGTCGGTGCTTTGAGCATTCCCTGTGAGACCAGTATTAGTTTCCGATACACCACTGGAGGTTCAATGTATTCCTTGGACATTCACATTGACGATGAAACACTGATATTACATCGGAATTAAATACAAAAGGCACAATGATGCCTTAAGTACAAGAATAGAGACTCTTCTTACTGTCGGTGCTTTGAGCATTCCCTGTGAGACCGGTATTAGTTTCCGATACACCACTGCAGGTTCAATGTATTCCTTGGACATACACATTGACGATGAAACACTGAAACTACATCGGAATTAAATACAAAAGGCAAAATGCCGCCATAAGTGCAAGAAGAGTGAGACTTCATAGAGTCTGTGTTTTGATCCTTTCCTGTGCGGCCCGTATTAGTTTTCGATACGCCACTGCAGCTTCAATGTATTCGTTGGACCTTCAAATTGACGATGAAACACAGAAATCGCATCGGAATTAAATACAAAAGGCACAATACCGCCTTAAGTACAAGAATAGAGGCTCTTCTTACAGTCGGTGTTTTGAGCATTCCCTGTGAGACCAGTATTAGTTTCCGATACACCACTGCAGGTTCAAAGTATTCTTTGGACCTTCAAATTGACGATGAAACACTGAAATTACATCGGAATTAAATACAAAAGGCACGATGCCGCCATAAGTGCAAGAAGAGTGAGACTTCATAGAGTCTGTGTTTTGATCCTCTCCTGTGCGACCAGTATTAGTTTCCGATACGCCACTGCAGGTTCAATGCATTCCTTGGACCTTCACATTGTCGATGAAACACAGAAATTGAATCGGAATTAAATACAAAAGCCACAATGCCGCCTTAAGTACAAGAACAAAGACTCTTCTTGCTGTAGGTGCTTTGAGCATTCCCTGTGAGACCAGTATTAGTTTCCGATACACCTCTGCAGGTTCAATGTATTCCTTGGACATACACATTGACGATGAAACACTGAAATTACATCGGAATTAAATACAAAAGGAACAATGCCGCCTTAAGTACAAGAATAGAGACTCTTCTTAGAGTCATTGCTTTGAGCATTCCCTGTGAGACCAGTATTAGTTTCCGCTACACCTCTGCAGGTTCAGTTTATTCCTTGGACCTTCACATTGACGATGAAACACAGAAATGGCATCGGAATTAAATACAAAAGGCACAATGCCGCCTTATGTACAAGAATAGAGACTCTTCTAACAGTCGGTGCTTTGAGCATTCCCTGTGAGACCAGTATTAGTTTCCGATACACCACTGCAGGTTCAATGTATTCCTTGGACCTTCACATTGACGATGAAACACAGAAATCGCATCGGAATCAAATACAAAAGGCCCAATGCCGCCTTGAGTACAAGAATAGAGACTCTTCTTACAGTCGGCGCTTTGAGCATTCCCTGTGAGACCAGTAATAGTATACGATACACCACTGCAGGTTCAATCTATTCCTTGGACACACACATTGACGATGAAACACTGAAATTACATCGGAATTAAATACAAAAGGAACAATGCCGCCTTAAGTACAAGAATAGAGACTCTTCGTACCCTCGGTGATTTGAGCATTCCCTGTGAGACCAGTATTAGTTTCCGATACTCCACTGCAGGTTCAATGTATTCCTTGGACATACACATTGCCGATGAAACACTGAAATTACATCGGAATTAAATACAAAGGGCACAATGACGCCTTAACTACAAGAAGAATGAGACTTCTTAGAGACTGTGCTTTGATCCTTTTCTGTGAGACCAGTATTAGTTTCCGATATACCACTGCAGGTTAAATGTATTCCATGGTCCTTCACATTGACGATGTAACACAGAAATCGCTTCGGAATTACATACAAAAGGCACAATGCCGCCCTAAGTACAAGAATGGACACTCATCTTACAATCGGTGCTTCGAGCATTCCCTGAGAGACCAGTATTAATTTCTGATACACCACTGCAGGTTCAATGTATTACTTGGACCTTCACATTGACGTTGAAACACAGAAATCGCATCGGAATTAAATACCAAATGCACAATGCCGCCTTATGTACAAGAATACAGGCTCTTCTTACCGTCGGTGCTTTCAGCATTCCCTGTGAGACCAGTATTAGTTTCCGATACACCACTGCAGGTTTAATGTATTCCTTGGACATACACATTGACGATGAAACACTGAAATTACACCGGAATTATATACAAAAGGCACAATGCCGCCATAAGTGCAAGAAGAGTGAGACTTCTTAGTGTCTGCGTTTTGATCCTCTCCTGTGCGACCCGTATTAGTTTTCGATACGCCACTGCAGCCTCAATGTATTCCTTGGACATTCACATTGACGATGAATCACAGAAATTGCATCGGAATTAAATACAATAGGCACAATGCCCCCTTAAGTACAAGAATAGAGACTCTTCTTACGGTCGGTGCTTTGAGCATTCCCTGTGAGACCAGTATTAGTTTCCGATACACCACTGCAAGTTCAATGTATTCCTTGGACATACACATTGCCGATGAAACACTGAAATTACATCGGAATTAAATACAAAGGGCACAACGACGCCTCAACTACAAGAAGAATGAGACTTCTTAGAGTCTGTGATTTGATCCTTTCCTGTGAGACCAGTATTAGTTTCCGATACACCACTGCAGGTTAAATGTATTCCATGGACCTTCACATTGACGATGAAACACAGAAATCGCATCGGCATTAAATCCAAAACGCACAATGCCGCCTTAAGTACAAGAATAGAGACTCTCCTTACAGTCGGTGCTATGAGCATTCCCTGTGATTCCAGTATTAGTTTCCGATACACCACTGCAGGTTCAATGTATTCCTTGGACCTTCACATTGACGATGAAACACAGAAATCGCATCGGAATCAAATACAAAAGGCACAATGCCGCCTTAAGTACAAGAGTAGAGACTCTTCGTACAGTCGGTGCTTTGAGCATTCCCTGTGAGACCAGTAATAGTATCCGTACACCACTGCAGGTTCAATCTATTCCTTGGACATACACATTGACGATGAAACACTGAAATTACACCGGAAATATATACAAAAGGCATAATGCCGCCATTAGTGCAAGAAGAGTGAGACTTCATAGAGTCTGTGTTTTGATCCTTTCTTGTGCGGCCCGTATTAGTTTTCCATACGCCACTGCAGCTTCAATGTATTCCTTGGACCTTCAAATTGAGATGAAACACAGAAATCGCATCGGAATTAAATACAAAAGGCACAATACCGCCTTAAGTACAAGAATAGAGGCTCTTCTTACAGTCGGTGCTTTGAGCATTCCCTGTGAGACCAGTATTAGTTTCCGATACACCACTGCAGGTTCAAAGTATTCTTTGGACCTTCAAATTGACGATGAAACACTGAAATTACATCGGTATTAAATACAAAAGGCACGATGCCGCCATAAGTGCAAGAAGAGTGAGACTTCATAGAGTCTGTGTTTTGATCCTCTCCTGTGCGACCAGTATTAAGTTCCGATACGCCACTGCAGGTTCAATGCATTCCTTGGACCTTCACATTGTCGATGAAACACAGAAATTGAATCGGAATTAAATACAAAAGCCACAATGCCGCCTTAAGTACAAGAACAAAGACTCTTCTTACTGTAGGTGCTTTGAGCATTCCCTGTGAGACCAGTATTAGTTTCCGATACACCACTGCAGGTTCAATGTATTCCTTGGACATACACATTGACGATGAAACACTGAAATTACATCGGAATTAAATACAAAAGGAACAATGCCGCCTTAAGTACAAGAATAGAGACTCTTCTTAGAGTCATTGCTTTGAGCATTCCCTGTGAGACCAGTATTAGTTTCCGCTACACCTCTGCAGGTTCAGTTTATTCCTTGGACCTTCACGTTGACGATGAAACACAGAAATGGCATCGGAATTAAATACAAAAGGCGCAATGCCGCCTTAAGTACAAGAATAGAGACTCTTCTAACAGTCGGTGCTTTGAGCATTCCCTGTGTGACCAGTATTAGTTTCCGATACACCACTGCAGGTTCAATGTATTCCTTGGACCTTCACATTGACGATGAAACACAGAAATCGCATCGGAATCAAATACAAAAGGCCCAATGCCGCCTTGAGTACAAGAATAGAGACTCTTCTTACAGTCGGTGCTTTGAGCATTCCCTGTGAGACCAGTAATAGTATACGATACACCACTGCAGGTTCAATCTATTCCTTGGACACACACATTGACGATGAAACACTGAAATTACATCGGAATTAAATACAAAAGGAACAATGCCGCCTTAAGTACAAGAATAGAGACTCTTCGTACCGTCGGTGATTTGAGCATTCCCTGTGAGACCAGTATTAGTTTCCGATACTCCACTGCAGGTTCAATGTATTCCTTGGACATACACATTGCCGATGAAACACTGAAATTACATCGGTATTAAATACAAAGGGCACAATGACGCCTTAACTACAAGAAGAATGAGACTTCTTAGAGACTGTGCTTTGATCCTTTCCTGTGAGACCAGTATTAGTTTCCGATATACCACTGCCGGTTAAATATATTCCATGGTCCTTCACATTGACGATGTAACACAGAAATCGCATCGGAATTACATACAAAAGGCACAATGCCGCCCTAAGTACAAGAATGGACACTCATCTTACAATCGGTGCTTCGAGCATTCCCTGAGAGACCAGTATTAATTTCTGATACACCACTGCAGGTTCAATGTATTACTTGGACCTTCACATTGACGTTGAAACACAGAAATCGCATCGGAATTAAATACCAAATGCACAATGCCACCTTATGTACAAGAATACAGGCTCTTCTTACCGTCGGTGCTTTCAGCATTCCCTGTGAGACCAGTATTAGTTTCCGATACACCACTGCAGGTTTAATGTATTCCTTGGACATACACATTGACGATGAAACACTGAAATTACACCGGAATTATATACAAAAGGCACAATGCCGCCATAAGTGCAAGAAGAGTGAGACTTCTTAGAGTCTGCGTTTTGATCCTTTCCTGTGCGACCCGTATTAGTTTCCGATACGCCACTGCAGCTTCAATGTATTCCTTGGACATTCACATTGACGATGAAACACTGAAATTACATCGGAATTAAATACAAAAGCCACAATGCCGCCTTAAGTACAAGAATAGAGACTCTTCTCACTGTCGGTGCTTTGAGCATTCCCTGTGAGACCAGTATTAGTTTCCGATACACCACTGCAGGTTCAATGGACCTTCACATTGACGATTAAACACAGAAATCGCATCGGAATTAAATACAAAAGGCACAATGCCGCCTTAAGTACAAGAATAGAGACTCTTCTTACAGTCGGTGCTTTGAGCATTCCCTGTGAGACCAGTATTAGTTTCCGATACACCACTGGAGGTTCAATGTATTCCTTGGACATTCACATTGACGATGAAACACTGATATTACATCGGAATTAAATACAAAAGGCACAATGATGCCTTAAGTACAAGAATAGAGACTCTTCTTACTGTCGGTGCTTTGAGCATTCCCTGTGAGACCGGTATTAGTTTCCGATACACCACTGCAGGTTCAATGTATTCCTTGGACATACACATTGACGATGAAACACTGAAACTACATCGGAATTAAATACAAAAGGCAAAATGCCGCCATAAGTGCAAGAGGAGTGAGACTTCATAGAGTCTGTGTTTTGATCCTTTCCTGTGCGGCCCGTATTAGTTTTCGATACGCCACTGCAGCTTCAATGTATTCCTTGGACCTTCAAATTGACGATGAAACACAGAAATCGCATCGGAATTAAATACAAAAGGCACAATACCGCCTTAAGTACAAGAATAGAGGCTCTTCTTACAGTCGGTGCTTTGAGCATTCCCTGTGAGACCAGTATTAGTTTCCGATACACCACTGCAGGTTCAAAGTATTCTTTGGACCTTCAAATTGACGATGAAACACTGAAATTACATCGGAATTAAATACAAAAGGCACGATGCCGCCATAAGTGCAAGAAGAGTGAGACTTCATAGAGTCTGTGTTTTGATCCTCTCCTGTGCGACCAGTATTAGTTTCCGATACGCCACTGCAGGTTCAATGCATTCCTTGGACCTTCACATTGTCGATGAAACACAGAAATTGAATCGGAATTAAATACAAAAGCCACAATGCCGCCTTAAGTACAAGAACAAAGACTCTTCTTACTGTAGGTGCTTTGAGCATTCCCTGTGAGACCAGTATTAGTTTCCGATACACCACTGCAGGTTCAATGTATTCCTTGGACATACACATTGACGATGAAACACTGAAATTACATCGGAATTAAATACAAAAGGAACAATGCCGCCTTAAGTACAAGAATAGAGACTCTTCTTAGAGTCATTGCTTTGAGCATTCCCTGTGAGACCAGTATTAGTTTCCGCTATACCTCTGCAGGTTAAGTTTATTCCTTGGACCTTCACATTGACGATGAAACACAGAAATGGCATCGGAATTAAATACAAAAGGCACAATGCCGCCTTAAGTACAAGAATAGAGACTCTTCTAACAGTCGGTGCTTTGAGCATTCCCTGTGAGACCAGTATTAGTTTCCGATACACCACTGCAGGTTCAATGTATTCCTTGGACCTTCACATTGACGATGAAACACAGAAATCGCATCGGAATCAAATACAAAAGGCCCAATGCCGCCTTGAGTACAAGAATAGAGACTCTTCTTACAGTCGGTGCTTTGAGCATTCCCTGTGAGACCAGTAATAGTATACGATACACCACTGCAGGTTCAATCTATTCCTTGGACACACACATTGACGATGAAACACTGAAATTACATCGGAATTAAATACAAAAGGAACAATGCCGCCTTAAGTACAAGAATAGAGACTCTTCGTACCGTCGGTGATTTGAGCATTCCCTGTGAGACCAGTATTAGTTTCCGATACTCCACTGCAGGTTCAATGTATTCCTTGGACATACACATTGCCGATGAAACACTGAAATTACATCGGAATTAAATACAAAGGGCACAATGACGCCTTAACTACAAGAAGAATGAGACTTCTTAGAGACTGTGCTTTGATCCTTTCCTGTGAGACCAGTATTAGTTTCCGATATACCACTGCAGGTTAAATGTATTCCATGGTCCTTCACATTGACGACGTAACACAGAAATCGCATCGGAATTACATACAAAAGGCACAATGCCGCCCTAAGTACAAGAATGGACACTCATCTTACAATCGGAGCTTCGAGCATTCCCTGAGAGACCAGTATTAATTTCTGATACACCACTGCAGGTTCAATGTATTACTTGGACCTTCACATTGACGTTGAAACACAGAAATCGCATCGGAATTAAATACCAAATGCACAATGCCGCCTTATGTACAAGAATACAGGCTCTTCTTACCGTCGGTGCTTTCAGCATTCCCTGTGAGACCAGTATTAGTTTCCGATACACCACTGCAGGTTTAATGTATTCCTTGGACATACACATTGACGATGAAACACTGAAATTACACCGGAATTATATACAAAAGGCACAATGCCGCCATAAGTGCAAGAAGAGTGAGACTTCTTAGAGTCTGCGTTTTGATCCTTTCCTGTGCGACCCGTATTAGTTTTCGATACGCCACTGCAGCTTCAATGTATTCCTTGGACATTCACATTGACGATGAATCACAGAAATTGCATCGGAATTAAATACAATAGGCACAATGCCCCCTTAAGTACAAGAATAGAGACTCTTCTTACGGTCGGTGCTTTGAGCATTCCCTGTGAGACCAGTATTAGTTTCCGATACACCACTGCAGGTTCAATGGACCTTCACATTGACGATTAAACACAGAAATCGCATCGGAATTAAATACAAAAGGCACAATGCCGCCTTAAGTACAAGAATAGAGACTCTTCTTACAGTCCATAAAGGCACACATGCATGCCGAGCGTGAGTTTCCTCGGAAACGCGAGATATTAATTAAATAAATAATCAGTGACAAATAAATAAAGCCTATAACACACAACTGCAGCGCTGTGTTGCTGATAAAACAAAAGCACAATTACGTTACTCGTATGTTTGATTAAGAAAAGAGAGCTCTGGTTGAAGTGGTGCGAGAAGCACGTATTTTAGTTTATTGTCTGGCACACCGCCATATTTCATGTTATAGAAAATTACTGCGAGTTGCAACCATACTAGGCACTCGATTCTGAAAAGAATTTATATTTATAAAAGTAAGTAGGATTATGAACTGTAGGCTTATTCAATGAATATATCTGATTTAACTAACTGTGTAATTTTTTTGTTTAGTAGACAATCACCTCTGTACGACGTTTTGGCATGGCTGGCAAATTATTGTAATATTGAGATTTAGTTTATGAGTCCGCACCTACCGCAGCAGTCTTTGGAAACGATTTAATTACGAAGTCCGATTATTTCAGTTTTATTTCACTGTCAACGACGAGTAACATTGCCTTTACGAAAAAGCCATTGTCAAGCGTCTGATACCGAATAATTAAAACCTGACGACTCATAGGAGAGACAAACATACAGATAAAATAATTAATATTTTATTTTATTTTATTTTATTTTATTTATTTTATATTGGCGACTGCGTGTCGGACTTGTTATTTTGTCATTTGTTACATTGTTCTCTTTGTTTTATGTGAAAAATCAACTTTCTGGACCTGGACTTGACTATATGAGAAATAACAAAAATCAGAAGATATTTGCCAATTATAAAATTTTGCGGGAAGACGCAAAGAAGCTTCCAGCAAAATAAGGTAAGACGCAGCATCTTTGCATTAGCAGGCTTGACCAGACGTATAATTCAGTGTATTAGCTTTTCAGTAAAATTCTGTAGTGTTTCTTTTCCGCATAACAGTTTCAGTGATAAATTTCATTCTCAGTACTTTTCCCTAAACAATAACGTATGCAACAATACCAGTACACGAGTGTACAATATGGCCGACTTCTGTACGATATCATGTAACATGGCCAGCAGCCATTACCAATAATCTCAAATTCAGTTTATATTTTTAAATTAACAGACAGCCATTGTTGCTACGACCGATTCATGCTCAACTGTATTTTATTTTAAAATCAGTGTCAAATATTTTCTTGAAACATATATCACGTGTGGCATGGTAATAACTAGAAAACAATACGCAAAAATGGAACAGCAAAGACGTACTATTCAGACGCAATCCGACTCGGACGAGAGACAAATGTTAGAAAATGACTTTACGACAGCAACCGGTAGTGACGATTCATCAAACATTGACGCAAGTGTTGACGAAAATTTTGACAATAGGCCTTCCACCACAAATATTTCAAAGTCTCAATCAGAGCCCATGTTAATGCATGACGTCACGTCTAATGACGCGGCGGGGGCAGAGACCTTGCAAACGGTAAACATTGCCGACATGTTACAAATGCTAATGAAACAAAACGCCGAAAACATGGCAACCTTACAGACGCAAAATGAACAGTTAAAGACACAAAATGACGGAATCAAATCTGATCTCATAGCACTCAAGACAGGTAATGACACTTTATGTAAGCGTGTGGAACTTATAGACGCCACACTGACCAAACAGATGACTGAACTCAGTGCTAAATTTTCCCAGCTTAATACGAGACAAGAAAAGACTACAACTGACGTAGCACTTTTACAGACACAAGTAAAAAACCTTAATGTCACGTGTGAAGTTCTTACTGAACAAATTCAAACATATCCTTCAGTACATGACAACCTTGAAAAACGAATTACTGACGTACAGAATAAATTTGACAATGTTGAACAACACCTGACTGACATCTTACAATCTGATGCCACAGCTCATTTTTAAAATATTAATAAAGAATTTCATGATTGGGTAGTCAACAAAGACAAACATTTTGATAGATGCTTACGTGAAAATTTACCAACAATGGTGCACGACTCCGTAGCGCAATACATTACTAATAACAAACAGCTGATCAGTGACGCAGTACAATCCGTCACTGCACCCATGGGACAATTCACCGATCGACCACAGTCTGAATGTAACGAAAATATCAGTCAAAATGCACAGTTCAGGAACCAATATACATTCGAGTATGACACACACATACCGCACACGACAAACACACAATAACAAAACACACCACAACTACAACACATACCACGATGTGCAAACACAAACACAAGCTATTATCATGGTAAAGCACTGCAACATTATCGTAATTACTCGCCAGCTGGACATAGCAGTAATTACAGAGGGACAAATCCATATCATAATGCAAAGGAAGACGAAAGCTTAATGAAACACAGGCAATTTCAGATTTTTATCCCAGAAAAACGAACCATTCATCCGGTGATTTTTCTCAAATCTTTTAGTAACGCATTTCCACGCACTTGGAGTGAACGGAAAAAGATTTCATATATTGTCGGTTACATCCAAGGCGATGCAGCTGTCTGGGCATACAGTCAAGCTGACGTATGTACCACGTACAGTGAGTTTGAGCGTGCATTTCTGAACAAATTCTGGTCGCAATCCGTTCAGGAGCGACTCAGAAGACAAATTTTAGAACCTGAAACTTTTAACAGTAAAAATGGTAACTTACGCAGATGTTTTGAAAAATACTTGAACATGGGACACTTTTTAGACGAACCAGTCGCAACGCGAGATATACTCCGTGCGTTGAACTCCAAATTGCCTTTCAACATTAAAGAAAAACTCCTACATATCCCGGATGACGATTCAGATTATTTTTTAACAGCTTTAGATTCGGTTGACATGTTACTTGAAGATCAGCGCTTCGCGCGGCAAAACAGCAGCCACAATGTTTACACTAGTGGTATGCAAAACATGCAGGCTTGCCAACACAATTCTGGCGCGCCCACAGTTGGATACGCGGTACGACAAAAACAGCAAACTCACATGCCGTCTCAGTACGGAAATCAAAATCAACACGCGTATTCCAATACAAACAATAGTTACAACAGTAATAACATTTCATGCGGCAATCCATACAAAAGGCACCGCGGTAATAACTACAACGGTAACAACGGATACAAAGGTAATAACAAAAACACAAACAGAAATAGAAATAATAATAACTACGAGCCAAGACAGCATCAAGGTTGGACTCGTAACGATCAGTACTTTCATTCAAACTCTGCTTTACCACAGCAGCCACCAGGACAAAATTGGAGCATACCTTACGACCGACAGGTAAGTTATAATGCGCAACAGCAACAACAACCGCAAAAGTTTGGAGATCATAACAGGCAATATCCGAATGTGAATATAATAGAAATGACACCTGATGCACAACCTCAATCTGTGTCAGTACCTAGTACAAATGCTAATCCAGCAAACTAGAAACAGTCACTACTTTGCCCCAGCTCGTGGCTGAAGAATCCTTGGGGGGCGGCTTCAATGTTAATCAGTTATTTGACACCACACTTGAACAACAGAATAATGATATGCCGAGTAATTCTAAACAAAAACTACCTGTTTTATTTATAAGATACAACCACAATAACAATATATCAGATGAACTTTTACAAGACAGTGCACAATGTCGTTTAAACACAAACGAAATTGTTTTAGCATCCACTACTGGTGTAGTAGGTGGGATTCCAACTACTATTATCCTAGATACAGGTGCAGCTGTGAGCGTTTTATCTTTTAATTTTTATAAAAAGATGTGTGAATTGGAACCTGTGCCTGAGTTTCCTGCCCAAAACTGTAAAATAACTACTGCACTAGGTAATAACTCATGTAGGGTTACGAAGCAAGTTTTTGTAAACGTTAAAATAGGTAATGGAACCGTACAATGGCCATTCCTGGTTGTACAAAACCTTGTGACTAATTGCATATTAGGAATAGATATTATGAGCGAGAAGGTCTGCATTATAGACTTCTCCAAAGGTAAATGTATTTTAAATGATAAAAGCAGGGTAATTATTATTGATTTGGACAGGAGAACTCTAAAGCATGACAAACACTGTACTGGGTACAAGGTTCAGATAGTACTTGACAAAGACATTCAAGACATGCAAACACGCTCATCTGACGCAGAGCTAATGGACTTGAAAACATTGCTTGATCATAAGATAAGTGAAGCTACAGCTCTCAGTGTACATGAACGTATAAAACTACAGGAAGTGTTATCCAAATATTTACAAGTTTTTACCAAACGATTAGGTGTTGTCAACACATATGTGTACAAGATTGAAGTTAAGCCTCACAAGATCTTCTACCATAAGACATATAACGTACCGTTATCTCAACGACCTGCTGTGTGGCAAGAATTAAAACAAATGTTAGACTGGAAGGTCATTGAACCATCCACCTCACCTTACTGTAGTCCTCTACTTGTTGTCAAAAAATCAAATGGAAGCATTAGGTTAGTGTTAGACGCACGAGCTATTATTGAAATAATTTTACCGGTTCACACAAAACCTGAAAATTTAGAAGAGCAATTACAGAAATTTCTAGATGCAAAATATTTTTCCACAATAGATCTCGCTAATTCGTTTTGGCAGGTGGGTATCACTCCTGATTCTCGGAAATATACTGCATTTATGTTCGGGGGGCGAACCTATCAGTTTTGTGTTCTACCCTTCGGACTGAATGTCAGCTCTGGGGTATTCATTACAGCCCTGGATACCGTGCTTGGCGACGAATTAGTTGAGACAGTCACACACTATGTAGATGATATACTGATAGCTACACAATCCTGGAATGAACATGTTGACACACTTCAAAGAATTTTAGAAAAATTTGCACAAGCTGGAGTCACAGCCAATCTTAGAAAATCAAAGTTTGGTTGCAGTGAGATAAAGTATTTAGGACATATCATTAATTCACAGAGCATACGTCCGGATCCCAGTAAATTAGATGCTATCAGAAACTTTCCTAGCCCTCGAACTAAAAAGCAGTTAAAATCATTCCTTGGGCTATGTTCATTTTTCAGACGTTTTTTGCCACAACCACTTTTGAACAGTAAACATCTGCTAAATCTACTCAGAAAGAATCAAGTTTGGATCTGGTTGGAACAGTGCCAGAATGACTTTAATACAATTAAACATGCTTTAGTGAATGCTAACATATTGAGCCATCCAGATTTCAATTTAGATTTTTGTATGACTTGTGACGCTTCACGTACTGGCTTGGGCTGTTGCTTATTTCAAGTTGTAAAGAATAAAGAGGAGGAACAGATAAGAATTATTGGGTTTGCGAGTCGCACTCTAACTGAATGTGAGGGTACATACTCCACTACTGAGTTAGAAACACTTTCCATAGTATGGGCATTCAAGAAATTCAATTATTATTTATTTGGAAAACATACAGTAATTTACACTGATCACCAGGCCCTGACATTTTTGTTAACTTGTAAACTTGTACATCCTAGACTATCACGATGGGCAGTTACACTTCAGAACTACTCTTTTGAAATTAAGTACACAAGAGGTAAGGACAACACCATTGCAGACACTTTGTCTAGACTTCCACAAGGTATGAATGATACCAACAGTGACTTAGAAAATATAAATGACTACAGGATTCTCTTAATGCAAGACAAGCAGTATCACCAATATTATATTGATATGTGCAGAAACATGGCTGAATTACAAAAATCTGATCCTCACTGGTATAAAATAATAACATTACTGGTAGAAAAACACAATCATCCTTTGACTAAGTATTACAAGTTACACAATGATGTGCTATTTTACCGCCGACATCCAAATGCTACTAACTGGTGTGTATGCATTCCCAAAGAGTCTGAACGTAATTTAATTTTGCACACACACTTAGTTTGGGGTCATTATGGGACAAAAAAGTGTTTAGCGAAGCTCAGTACATACTGTTATTTTAGCAATATGAGAAGAAAAATTTACAGGGAACTGAAAACATGTGTCATATGTCAAAAATCAAAACCCCAGAATTTATCCACAAAAACAGATTTACATTCTATTTTACCTAGTAAACCCCTGGAAATTCTGTGTACTGACATCAGTGGACCGCATCCAGCAAGCTCTGGAGGCGTCAAATATATCTTAGCTTTTTACGATATATTTTCTAAACATGTTGAACTTTATGCTTTAAAATCCGCCACTGCAAGTGCTATAATACGAAGATTCTCAAGTGAGTACCTGACGCACGTGGGAAAACCTAAAGCAATTCTATCAGATAATGCAGCATACTACTCTGGGTACAAATGGAGAAATTTCTTGAAGGAAAATAACATTCAAAGTATATTTATTTCGAGGTTTAGTCCACAATGTAACGCGACTGAGAGACTTTTCCGAGAATTAAATCGATTCATGAGGACCTATATTTCATCAAAACATACTAATTGGGTGTCCTACCTAAGTCTTTTCGAAGACGTACACAATAACTTAAATATTTACGATACAAATTACACACCTAACGAGATCATGTTCAATTGCAAACAGAACGATCAGTGGATAGAACCATTACCTAAGTTGTCAGGCAAGGAAATCACACCTGAACAGAAAATAAAAGAAGTATTGACTACATTGACACACAACGCACAAATACGAAACAAACATCACAGAAACATAATAAAAAGAAAACAAAAATTCGAGGTAGGAATGCTTGTACTACTTCGTACTCATCATAAATCTGTTGCACTCAAACGACGCAACGCTAAGTGGCGTCTGCTATATGAAGGACCTTATATAATTGTTAACATACCGCACCCTGGTGCGTATCTGTTACAACATCGTAGAACTAACAAAATTATTGGGCTATACGCACACCGAGATCTTAGAGCATTTCATGCTGAATAATGTCAAAGTCATACCCATCAAAATATTGCTAAGCAACTCGAAAAACTCTGTTGCTACAACACAGATAATAAGTAGTATAGAAATTTTCATTTCAGCGTTCCAGAGTCGCAGTTGAAGACAGAAGAACTTTTCTTTCAACGCCGCGGCTCCACCGAGAAGACTGAATATTAAAGTAAAATTTATGATTACGTAGCAGTGAATGACATATTAATTTTTCACGGAACATTTGTTATTGTAGGTACCACTGACTTGGTATGACACCTGACGAACTGACAGACGTCATCTGTGAAGCGATCTTTTACTTTGAGAAATAGATTAGACACACATCTCTCAACACGAAAAGCATCTATCAGTAGTCAAGGCCACACAGACACTCTACACACACGCACAAAACGCGAGGAATCGAACATTTTCTCTCTCTTACTATTTTGAATATTTATTGAGTAGTGAAAACGCCTGGTCTCGCCTACTGATGTAATGAATGTTGTGTCTAACCTATCTTAATTTCAGATGACATCACAAAAAACATCTATAATATCCCAGCAAAACCGCTAAAGAGGATGTAAATATCTGCAATTCATGTAATCAAATGTGACACAATGTAATAACCTATAGCTATGTAATGATGATGAAAACATGTTTATGTGCAACTGTATTATGTTTATGCTAAGAAAATATGTGACGTGTGTATGTATAATTACTTATTTTTTTAACTGATGTATCATGTAAAGATTTGAACAAAACGAGTGCCAAAAAGACATTGCATAGTGAACCTCTGTTCACGGACACTAACGAACATTACTAACTCTGCAACTACGCAGAAACCTATGTGAAGGAAACGGTTAATGCCATTCATTATGCATCGTACCTATGTAAACGCGATGAACGATTTCCTTGATTAATAACTACGAACATTTAGGTGAGCTATATTCAGCAAAAAAAAAAACTGAATATGTGAAGTGGGTAATTGGTGCATCGTCTAGTGACATTACTACAGTATCTAACTTCAAGATGTTAACTGGACTAAATGGTCACAACGTGCCTGTCCAGAAAACAACACGACGGGTGGAAGAATTTTGGTTGGAACTTCAGGGAATGAAATGTTCTCGAAATGTGACGGACACTCTTACCTGGACTGTCAAAGGATCGACGCCAGCTATGTGCCGTCCGAAGTTCTGCAACCAAGCTTCCACGGAATGTAAAAAAAAAAAAAAAAAAAAAAAAAAAAAAACGAACTGCACGTGGACCAATTACTCGACGGGTCACGTCTGATCTGTAATAAGCAATGCTTTTAGTCACAACGAACTGCATCACTACGACTATAATGGAAATGGGAAATGGACACGCTTATGTATTAATCACGTTGTTATACAACGAGGTTACTGTGATCAAAAAACTTTACCACGACGATACTAACCTGTAAAAAATTATTGTGCAGCAGATGAATATGAACTCTGATAACGACACGATGTGTATAGGTCAACGCACCTGAAACATACGGACATTTTTCTCTGAAGTATTTCAAAACAATACTATGTAACTAAGAACATTCAACAATCTAAGTTGTATTGTGTTATAATGAATATTGTAAATTCAAAACTAAGTTACCTGTCATAGAATGTAGTCTTCATATGTAATCTTGGTTGAATATTTTCTTTGTGCAACGACTGAGAAACGCGCGCACACGAACAATATGAACTGCAATACTGTGCCGCGTGATCTAACTGTACGACATAACGGCAGTCACACAGACGCTTCTGCGCATGCGCGCACTCTATCTGCCAACATAAGAACTTTTACGGCGCACCCGCGTCATTCAAAGTTTGTATATAGTGTGTATAATGAGTATAATGTAGGTCATGTAAATAGTTGTAGATAACTTAGATTTTCTTCTGCCTTTAGGTGAATTGCTCGCCTGCAGGTGTGTCCTTTCGCCTCGCAATTCAGGGGGCAATATAAGGGCACATTTGCATGCCGAGCGTGAGTTTCCTCGGAAACGCGAGATATTAATTAAATAAATAAACAGTGACAAGTAAATAAAGCCTATAACACACAACTGCAGCGCTGTGTTGCTGATAAAACAAAAGCACAATTACGTTACTCGTATGTTTGATTAAGAAAAGAGAGCTCTGGTTGAAGTGGTGCGAGAAGCACGTATTTTAGTTTATTGTCTGGCACACCGCCATATTTCATGTTATAGAAAATTACTGCGAGTTGCAACCATACTAGGCACTCGATTCTGAAAAGAATTTATATTTATAAAAGTAAGTAGGATTATGAACTGTAGGCTTATTCAATGAATATATCTGATTTAACTAACTGTGTAATTTTTTTGTTTAGTAGACAGTCACCTCTGTACGACGTTTTGGCATGGCTGGCAAATTATTGTAATATTGAGATTTAGTTTATGAGTCCGCACCTACCGCAGCAGTCTTTGGAAACGATTTAATTACGAAGTCCGATTATTTCAGTTTTATTTCACTGTCAACTACGAGTAACATTGCCTTTACGAAAAAGCCATTGTCAAGCGTCTGATACCGAATAATTAAAACCTGACGACTCATAGGAGAGACAAACATACAGATAAAATAATTAACATTTTATTTTATTTTATTTTATTTTATTTTATTTTATTTATTTTATAAGTCGGTGATTTGAGCATTCCCTGTGAGACCAGTATTAGTTTCCGATACACCACTGCAGGTTCAATGTATTCCTAGGACCTTCACATTGACGATGCCACACAGAAATTGCATCGTAATTATATACAAAAGCCACAATGCCGCCTTAAGTACAAGAATAGAGACTCTTCTTGCAGTCGGTGCTTTGAGCATACCCTGTGAGACCAGTATTAGTTTCCGATACACCACTGCAGGTTCAATGTATTCCTTGGACATACACATTGAAGATGATACACTGAAATTACATCGGAATTCAATACAAAAGGAACAATGCCACCTTAACTACAAGAATAGACACTCCTCTTACTGTCGCTGCTTTGAGCATTCCCTGTGAGAAAAGTATTAGTTTCCGAGACACAACTGCAGGTTCAATGTATTCCTTGGACGTTCACAGTGACGATTAAACACAGAAATCACATCGGAATTGAATACAAAAAGAACAATGCCGCCTTATGTACAAGAATAGAGACTCTTCTTACAGTCGGTGCTTTGAGCATTCCCTGTGAGACCAGTATTAGTTTCCGATACACCACTGCAGAATCAGTGCATTCCTTGGACCTTCACATTGACGATGAAACACAGAAATGGCAACGGAATTAAATACAAAAGGCACAATGCCGCTTTAAGTACAAGAATAGACACTCTTGTTACAGACGGTGTGTGAGCATTCCCTGTGCGACCCGTATTAGTTTCCGATACACCACTGCAGGTTCAATGTATTCCTTGGACCTTCACATTGACGATGAAACACAGAAATCGCATCGGAATTAAATTCAAAAGGCACAATGCCGCCTTAAGTACAAGAATAGAGACTTTCTTAGAGTCGGTGCTTTGAGCATTCCCTGTGAGACTAATATTAGTATCCGATACACCACTGCAGGTTCAATGTATTCCTTGGACATACACATTGACGATGAAACACTGAAATTACATCGGAATTAAATACAAAAGGAACAATATCGCCTTAAGTACAAGAATAGAGACTCTTCTTACTGTCGGTGTTTTGAGGATTCCCTGCGAGACCAGTATTATTTTCCGATACAATACTGCAGGTTCAATGTATTCCCTGGACATACACATTGACGATGAAACACTGAAATAACATCGGAATTAAATACAAAGGGCACAATGACGCCTTAAGTACAAGCAGAGTGAGACTTCTTAGAGTCTGTGCTTTGATCCTTTCCTGTGAGACCAGTACTGGTTTCCGATATACCACTGCAGGTTCAATGTATTCCTTGGACATACACATTGACGATGAAACACTGAAACTACATCGGAATTAAATACAAAAGGCAAAATGCCGCCATAAGTGCAAGAAAAGTGAGACTTCTTACAGTCTGTGTTTTGAACCTTTCCTGTGCGACCCGTATTAGTTTTCGACACGCCACTGCAGCTTCAATGTATTCCTTGGACCTTCACATTGACGATGAAACACAGAAATTGCATCGAAATTAAATAAAAAAGGCACAATGCCGGCTTAAGTACAAGAATACAGACTCTTCTTACAGTCGGTGCTTTGAGCATTCCCTGTGAGAGCAGTATTAGTTCTTGATAGAAAACTGCAGGTTCAATGTATTCCTTGGACCTTCACATTGACGATGAAACACAGAAATGGCATCGGAATTATATACAAATGGCACAATGCCGCATTAAGTACAGGAATAGACACTCTTCTTACAGTCAGTGCATTGAGCATTCCCTGTGAAACCAGTATTAGTTTCCGATACACCACTGCAAGTTCAATGTATTCCTTGGACGTTCACATTGACGATGAAACACAGAAATCGCATCGGAATTAAACACAAAGGGCACAATGCCGCCTTAAGTACAAGAATACAGACTCTACTTACAGTCGGTGCTTTGAACATTCCCTGTGAGACCAGTATTAGTTTCCGATACACCACTGCAGGTTCAATGTATTCCTAGGACCTTCACATTGACGATGACACACAGAAATTGCATCGTAATTATATACAAAAGCCACAATGCCGCCTTAAGTACAAGAATAGAGACTCTTCTTGCAGTAGGTGCTTTGAGCATACCCTGTGAGACCAGTATTAGTTTCCGATACACCACTGCAGGTTCAATGTATTCCTTGGACATACACATTGACGATGAAACACTGAAATTACATCGGAATTAAATACAAAAGGAACAATGCCATCTTAACTACAAGAATAGACACTCCTCTTACTGTCGGTGCTTTGAGCATTCCCTGTGAGACCAGTATTAGTTTCCGAGACACAACTGCAGGTTCAATGTATTCCTTGGACGTTCACAGTGACGATTAAACACAGAAATCACATCGGAATTGAATACAAAAAGAACAATGCCGCCTTATGTACAAGAATAGAGACTCTTCTTACAGTCGGTGCTTTGAGCATTCCCTGTGAGACCAGTATTAGTTTCCGATACACCACTGCAGAATCAGTGCATTCCTTGGACCTTCACATTGACGATGAAACACAGAAATGGCAACGGAATTAAATACAAAAGGCACAATGCCGCTTTAAGTACAAGAATAGACACTCTTGTTACAGACGGTGTGTGAGCATTCCCTGTGCGACCCGTATTAGTTTCCGATACCCCACTGCAGGTTCAATGTATTCCTTGGACCTTCACATTGACGATGAAACACAGAAATCGCATCGGAATTAAATTCAAAAGGCACAATGCCGCCTTAAGTACAAGAATAGAGACTTTCTTAGAGTCGGTGCTTTGAGCATTCCCTGTGAGACTAATATTAGTATCCGATACACCACTGCAGGTTCAATGTATTCCTTGGACATACACATTGACGATGAAACACTGAAATTACATCGGAATTAAATACAAAAGGAACAATATCGCCTTAAGTACAAGAATAGAGACTCTTCTTACTGTCGGTGTTTTGAGCATTCCCTGCGAGACCAGTATTATTTTCCGATACAATACTGCAGGTTCAATGTATTCCCTGGACATACACATTGACGTTGAAACACTGAAATTACATCGGAATTAAATACAAAGGGCACAATGACGCCTTAAGTACAAGCAGAGTGAGACTTCTTAGAGTCTGTGCTTTGATCCTTTCCTGTGAGACCAGTACTGGTTTCCGATATACCACTGCAGGTTCAATGTATTCCTTGGACATACACATTGACGATGAAACACTGAAACTACATCGGAATTAAATACAAAAGGCAAAATGCCGCCATAAGTGCAAGAAGAGTGAGACTTTTTACAGTCTGTGTTTTGATCTTTTCCTGTGCGACCCGTATTAGTTTCCGATACGCCACTGCAGGTTCAATGTATTCCTTGGACTTTCACATTGACGATGAAACACAGAAATCGCATCGGAATTAAATACAAAAGGCACAATGCCGCCGAAAGTACAAGAATAGAGACTTTCTTAGAGTCGGTGCTTTGAGCATTCACTGTGAGACCAATATTAGTATCCGATACACAACTGCAGGTTTTAATGTATTCCTTGGACATACACATTGACGATGAAACACTGAAATTACATCGGAATTAAATACAAAAGGAACAATGCCGCCTTATGTACAAGAATAGAGACTCTTCTTACAGTCGGTGCTTTGAGCATTCCCTGTGAGACCAGTATTAGTTTCCGATACACCACTGCAGAATCAGTGCATTCCTTGGACCTTCACATTGACGATGAAACACAGAAATGGCAACGGAATTAAATACAAAAGGCACAATGCCGCTTTAAGTACAAGAATAGACACTCTTCTTACAGTCAGTGCATTGAGCATTCCCTGTGAGACCAGTATTAGTTTCCGATACACCACAGCAAGTTCAATGTAATCCTTGGACGTTCACATTGACGATGAAACACAGAAATCGCATCGGAATTAAACACAAAGGGCACAATGCCGCCTTAAGTACAAGAATACAGACTCTACTTACAGTCGGTGCTTTGAACATTCCCTGTGAGACCAGTATTAGTTTCCGATACACCACTGCAGGTTCAATGTATTCCTAGGGCATTCACATTGACCATTAAACACAGAAATCGCATCGGAATCAAATACAAAAGGCACAATGCCGCCTTAAGTACAAGAATAGAGACTCCTCTTACAGTCGGTGATTTGAGTATTCCCTGTGAGACCAGTATTAGTTTCCGATACACCACTGCAGGTTCAATGCATTCCTTGGGCCTTCACATTGACGATGACACACAGAAATTGCATCGTAATTATATACAAAAGCCACAATGCCGCCTTAAGTACAAGAATAGAGACTCTTCTTACAGTCGGTGCTTTGAGCATTCCCTGTGAGACCAGTATTAGTTTCCGATACACCACTGCAGGTTCAATGTATTCGTTGGACATACACATTGACGATGAAACACTAAAATTACATCGGAATTAAATACAAAACGAACAATGCCACCTTAAGTACAAGAATAGAGACTCCTCTTACTGTTGGTGCTTTGAGCATTCCCTGTGAGACCAGTATTAGTTTCCGATACACCACTGCAGGTTCAATGTATTCCTTGGACCTTCACATTGACGATTAAACACAGAAATCACATCGGAATTGAATACAAAAAGAACAATGCCGCCTTAAGTACAAGAATACAGACTCTACTTACAGTCGGTGCTTTGAGCATTCCCTGTGAGACCAGTATTTGTTTCCGATACACCACTGCAGGTTCAATGTATTCCTTGGAACTTCAAATTGATGATGAAACACAGAAATCGCATTGGAATTAAATACATAAGGCACAATACCGCTTTAAGTACAAGAATAGAGACTATTCTTACAGTCTGTGCTTTGAGCGTTCCCTGTGAGACCAGTATTAGTATCCGATACACCACTGCAGATTCAATGTTTTCCTTGGACATACACATTGACGATGAAACACTGCAATTACATCGGAATTAAATACAAAATGAACAATGCCACCTTAAGTACAAAAATAGAGACTCCTCTTACTGTCATTGCTTTGAGCATTCCCTGTGAGACCAGTATTACTTTCCGATACACCACTGCAGGTTCAATGTATTCCTTGGACTTTCACATTGACGATGAAACACAGAAATCGCATTGGAATTAAATAAAAAAGGCTCAATGCCGCCTTAAGTACAAGAATAGAGACTCTTCTTACAGTCTGTGCTTTGAGCTTTCCCTGTGAGACCAGTATTAGTATCCGATTCATCACTGCAGAATCAATGTATTCCTTGGACATACACATTGACGATGAAACACTGAAATTACATCGGAATTAAATACAAAAGGCACAATGCCGCCATAAGTGCAAGAAGAGTGAGACCTTTTAAAGTCTGTGTTTTGATCCTTTCCTGTGCGACCCGTATTAGATTCCGATACGCCACTGCAGCTTCAGTGCATTCCTTCGACCTTCACATTGAAGATGAAACACAGAAATGGCAACGGAATTAAATACAAAAGGCACAATGCCGCCTTAAGTACAAGAATACAGACTCTACTTACAGTCGGTGTTTTTAGCATTCCCCGTGAGACCAGTATTACTTTCCGATACACCACTGCAGGTTCAATGTATTCCTTGGACTTTCACATTGACGATGAAACACAGAAATCGCATCGGAATTAAATACAAAAGGCACATTGCCGCCGAAAGTACAAGAATAGAGACTTTCTTAGAGTCGGTGCTTTGAGCATTCACTGTGAGACCAATATTAGTATCCGATACACAACTGCAGGTTTTAATGTATTCCTTGGACATACACATTGACGATGAAACCCTGAAATTACATCGGAATCAAATACAAAAGGAACACTATCGCCTTTAGTACAAGAATAGAGACTCTTCTTACTGTCTGTGTTTTCAGCATTGCGTGTGAGACCAGTATTATTTTCCGATACAATACTGCAGGTTCAATGTATTCCCTGGACATACACATTGACGATGAAACACTGAAATTACATCGGAATTAAATACAAAGGGCACAATGACGCCTTAAGTACAAGCAGAGTGAGACTTCTTAGAGTCTGTGTTTGATCCTTTCCTGTGAGACCAGTATCGGTTTCCGATATACCACTGCAGGTTCAATGTATTCCTTGGACCTTCACATTGACGATTATACACAGAAATCGCATCGGAATTAAATACAACAGGCACAATGCCGCTTTATGTGCAAGAATAGAGACTCTTCTTACAGACGGTGCTTTGAGCATTCCCTGTGAGACCAGTTTTAGTTTCCGATACGCCACTGCAGGTTCAGTGTATTCCTTGGACTTTCACATCGACGATGTATAACAGAAATGGCATCGGAATTAAATACAAAGGGCACAATGCCGCTTAAGCGCAAGAATAGACACTCTTCTTGCAGTCTGTGCTTTGAGCATTCCCTGTGAGACCAGTATTAGTTTCCGATACACCACTGCTGGTTCAATGTATTCCTTGGACATTCACACTGACGATGAAACACTGAAATTACATCGGCATTAGATACAAAAGGCACAATGATGGCTTAAGTACAAGAATAGAGATTCTTCTAACAGTCGGTGCTTTGAGCATTCCCTGTAAGACCAGTGCTTCTTTCCAATACACCACAGCAGGTTAAATGTATTCCTTGGACCTTCACATTGACGATGAAACACAGAAATGGCATCGGAATTAAATACAAAGGGCACAATGCCGCCTTAAGTACAAGAATAAACACTCGGTGCTTTGAGCATTCCCTGTGTGACCAGTATTTGTTTCCGATACACCACTGCAGGTTCAATGTATTGCTTGGACATACACATTGACGAAGAAACACTGAAATTACACCGGAATTAAATACAAAAGGCCCCATTGCCGCCATAAGTGCAAGAAGAGTGAGACTTCTTAGAGACTGTGTTTTGATATTTTCCTGTGCGACCCGTACTAGTTTCCGATACGCCACTGCAGGATCAATGTATTCCTTGGACCTTCACATTGACAATTAAACACAGAAATCGCATCGGAATTAAATACAAAAGCACAATGCCGCCATAAGTACAAGAATAGAGACTCTTCTTATGGTCGGTGCTTTGAGCATTCCCTGTGAGACCAGTATTAGTTTCCGATACGCCACTGGAGGTTCAATGTATTCCTTGAACATTCAAATTGACGATGAAACACTGAAATTACATCGGGATTAAATAGAAAAGGCACAATGCCGCCATAAGTGCAAGAAGAGTGAGACTTCTTAGAGTCTGTGTTTTGATCCTCCCTGTGCGACCCGTATTAGTTTCCGATACGCCACTGCAGGTTCAATGCATTCCTTGGATCTTCACATTGACGATGAAACACAGAAATCGCATCGGAATTAAATACAAAAGTCACAATACCGCCTTAAGTACAAGAATAGAGGCTCTTCCTACAGTCGGTGCTTTGAGCATTCCCTGTGAGACCAGTATTAGTTTCCGATACACCACTGCAGGTTCAATGTATACCTTGGACCTTCACATTGACGATTAAACACAGAAATCACATCGGAATTAATTGCAAAAGGCACAATGCCGCCTTAAGTACAAGAATAGAGACTCTTCTTACAGTCGGTGCTTTGAGCATTCCCTGTGAGACCAGTATTAGTTTCCGATACACCACTGCAGGTTCAGTGTATTCCTTGGACCTTCACATTGACAATGAAACACAGAAATGGCATCGGAATTAAATACAAAAGGCACAATGAGGCATTAAGTACAGGAAAAGACACTCTTCTTGCAGTCAGTGCTTTGAGGATTCCCTGTGAGACCAGTATTAGTTTCCGATACACCACTGCAAGTTCAATGTATTCCTTGGACGTTCACATTGACGATGAAACACAGAAATCGCATCGGAATTAAACACCAAAGGCACAATGCCGCGTTAAGTACAAGAATACAAACAATACTTACAGTCGGTGCTTTGAGCATTCCCTGTGAGACCAGTATTAATCTCCGATACACCACTGCAGGTTGAATGTATTCCTTGGACCTTCACATTGACGATGACACACAGAAATTGCATCGTAATTATATACAAAAGCCACAATGCCGCCTTAAGTACAAGAATATTGACTCTTCTTACAGTCGGTGCTTTGAGCATTCCCTGTAAGACCAGTATTAGTTTCCGATACACCACTGCAGGTTCAATGTATTCCTTGGACCTTCACATTGACGATTAAACACAGAAATCACATCGGAATTAATTACAAAAGGCACAATGCCGCCTTAAGTACAAGAATAGAGACTCTTCTTACAGTCGGTGCTTTGAGCATTCCCTGTGTGACCTGTATTAGTTTCCGATACACCACTGCAGGTTCAGTGTATTCCTTGGACCTTCACATTGACGATGAAACACAGAAATGGCATCGGAATTAAATACAAAAGGCACAATGAGGCATTAAGTACAGGAAAAGACACTCTTCTTGCAGTCAGTGCTTTGAGGATTCCCTGTGAGACCAGTATTAGTTTCCGATACACCACTGCAGGTTCAATGTATTCCTTGGACCTCACATTGACGATTAAACACAGAAATCACATCGGAATTAAATACAAAAAGAACGATGATGCCTTAAGTACAAGAATAGAGACTCTTCTTACAGTCGGTGCTTTGAGCTTTCCCTGTGAGACCAGTATTAGTTTCCGATACACCACTGCAGCTTCAGTGCATTCCTTCGACCTTCACATTGAAGATGAAACACAGAAATGGCAACGGAATTAAATACAAAAGGCACAATGCCGCCTTAAGTACAAGAATACAGACTCTACTTACAGTCGGTGTTTTTAGCATTCCCCGTGAGACCAGTATTAGTTTAAGATACACCACTGCAGGTTCAATGTATTCCTTGGACCTTCAAATTGACGATGTAACACAGAAATCGCATTGGAATTAAATACATAAGGCACAATGCCGCTTCAAGTACAAGAATAGAGACTATTCTTACAGTCTGTGCTTTGAGCGTTCCCTGTGAGATCAGTATTAGTATCCGATACACCACTGCAGATTCAATGTATTCCTAGGACATACACATTGACGATGAAACACTGCAATTAAATCGGAATTAAATACAAAAGGAACAATGCCACCTTAAGTACAAGAATAGAGACTCCTTTTACTGTCGGTGCTTTGAGCATTCCCTGTGAGACCAGTATTAGTTTCCGATACACCACTGCATGTCCAATGTATTCCTTGGACTTTCACATTGACGATGACACACAGAAATCGCATTGGAATTAAATACAAAAGGCTCAATATCGCCTTAAGTACAAGAATAAAGACTCTTCTTACTGTCGGTGTTTTGAGCATTCCCTGTGAGACCTGTATTATTTTCCGATACAATACTGCAGGTTCAATGCGTTCCGTGGACATACACATTGACGATGAAACACTGAAATTACATCGGAATTAAATACGAGGGTCAGTCAAAAAGTAATGCCTCCTATTTTTTTTTTCTACGTTTAATTGTCAGGAAATTTAAATGCAATTACATAGGTTGAATACCACAACATTGAGGATCATTTTGTCATTTTTCAATGTAATCTCCGCCCATCTCTACAGTTTTGGTCCATCTTTGAACAAGGGCATGTATCCCAGCACGGTAAAAATCACAGCTCTGCTTCCTAAGCCATTGACGCACGGATGTTTTGACGGCCTCCTCATCTTCAAAATGAATCCCACGATGAGCTTCTTTTAGTGGCCCGAACAGATGGAAGTCTGATGGTGCCAGGTCAGGGCTGTATGGGGGATGAGGCAAAACTTCCCATCCAATTTTGACAATCTCGTCAGAGGTGTGACGACTGGTGTGTGGTCTTGCATTGTCATGCAAAAGAAGAACATCTGCCATTGATTTTGTTGGACGAACTCGCTGAAGACGTGCTTTAAGTTTGTTGAGGGTTGTGACGTAATGAACAGAATTTATTGTGCATCCCTGCTCCAAAAAATCAACCAGAATCACACCCTCTGTATCCCAGAAAACTGTTGCCATAACTTTCCCTGCCGATCGCACAGTTTTGAATTTTTTCTTCCTCGGCGAGCTTGTGTGACGCCACTCCATTGACTGCCTCTTTGATTCGGGTTCAGAAAAATGCACCCATGTTTCGTCCCCGGTCACAATTTTTTTCAGAAACTCATCTCCCTCCAAACGGAAGCGCTGCAAGTGTTGGGAGGATATTGTTTTCCTTGCCTCTTTATTCTGATCGGTTAACATTCTTGGAACCCACCGTGCACAAACTTTTGAGTACCCCAATTGTTTAATAATCGTGATCACACTGCCTTTACTAAGAGAAATAATGCGACACACTTCATCAGCAGTCACCGGACGGTCACCACGAATGATGTCATCAACTTGCTGAATGTTGTGTGGAGTCACTGCACTCACCGGCCTGCCGCTCCGCTTTTCGTCAGTCAACGGTGTTTGCCCTTCAGCTTTCTTACAACGACGAACCCATCGTCTAACAGTGCTGACATCCACTGTCACAACACCATACACCTTCTTCAGTCTTTCATGAATGCGTATGGGCGTTTCACCTTCTGCATTCAAGAATTCAATCACAGAACGCTGTCTCAAACGAACATCGATGACGGCCATCTTACAAACTTCTGCTGTGCTGCCACCTGTTGACACAGAAAGTTACTACTGCAGTGGATTGCAGAAGAAGGTTTGAGGAATGGCGCCATATTCAAATTTTTCACTTAACTTCATTTCTTTAAGTAGAAAAAAAATGGGAGGCATTACTTCTTGACCGACCCTCGTACAAAGGGCACAATGACGCCTTAAGTACAAGCAGAGTGAGACTTCTTAGAGTCTGTGTTTTGAACCTTTCCTGTGAGACCAGTATTGGTTTCCGATATACCACTACAGGTTAAATGTACTCCTTGGACCTTCACATTGACAAAGAAACACATAAATCGCATCGGAATTAAATACCAATGGCATAATGCCGCCTTAAGTTCAAGAATAGAGACTCTTCTTACAGTCGGTGCTTTGAGCATTCCCTGTGAGACTAGTATTAGTTTCCGATTCGCCACTGCAGGTTCAGTGTATTCCTTGGACTTTCACATCGACGATGAAACACAGACATGGCATCGGAATTAAATACAAAGGGCACAATGCCACCTTAGGCACAAGAATAGACACTTATCTTACAGTCGGTGCTTTGAGCATTCCCTGTGAGACCAGTATTAGTTTCCGATACACCACTGCTGGTTCAATGTATTCCTAGGACCTTCACATTGACGATGATGCACAGAAATCGCATCGGAATCAAATACAAAAGGCACAATGCCGCCTTAAGTACAAGAAAAGAGACTCTTCTTACGGTCGGTGCTTTGAGCTTTCCCTGTGAGACAAGTATTAGTTTCCGAAACACCACTGGAGGTTCAATGTATTCCTTGGACATTCTCATTGACGATGAAACACTGAAATTACATCGGAATTAAATACAAAAGGCACAATGATGCCTTAAGTACAAGAATAGAGACTCTTCTAACAGTCGGTGCTTTGAGCATTCCCTGTGAGACCAGTATTAGTTTCCGATACACCACTGCAGGTTCAGTGTATTCCTTGGACCTTCACATTGACGATGAAACACAGAAATCGCATCGGAATTAAATACAAAAGTCACAATACCGCCTTAAGTACAAGAATAGAGGCTCTTCCTACAGTCGGTGCTTTGAGCATTCCCTGTGAGACCAGTATTAGTTTCCGATACACCACTGCAGGTTCAATGTATTCCTTGGACCTTCACATTGACGATTAAACACTGAAATCACATCGGAATTAATTACAAAAGGCACAATACCGCCTTAAGTACAAGAATAGAGACTCTTCTTACAGTCGGTGCTTTGAGCATTCCTTGTGAGACCAGTATTAGTTTCCGATACACCACTGCATGTTCTGTGTATTCCTTGGACCTTCACATTGACGATGAAACACTGAAATGGCATCGGAATTAAATACAAAATGCACAATGAGGCATTAAGTACAGGAAAAGACACTCTTCTTGCAGTCAGTGCTTTGAGGATTCCATGTGAGACCAGTATTAGTTTCCGATACACCACTGCAAGTTCAATGTATTCCTTGGACGTTCACATTGACGATGAAACACAGAAATCGCATCGGAATTAAACACCAAAGGCACAATGCCGCCTTAAGTACAAGAATACAAACAATACTTACAGTCGGTGCTTTGAGCATTCCCTGTGAGGCCAGTATTAGTTTCCGATACACCACTGCAGGTTCAATGTATTCCTTGGACCTTCACATTGACGATTAAACACAGAAATCACATCGGGATTAAATACAAAAAGAACGATGATGCCTTAAGTACAAGAATAGAGACTCTTCTTACAGTCGGTGCTTTGAGCTTTCCCTGTGAGACCAGTATTAGTTTCCGATACACCACTGCAGCTTCAGTGCATTCCTTGGACCTTCACAATGAAGATGAAACACAGAAATGGCAACGGAATTAAATACAAAAGGCACAATGCCGCCTTAAGTACAAGAATACAGACTCTACTTACAGTCGGTGTTTTTAGCATTCCCCGTGAGACCAGTATTAGTTTAAGATACACCACTGCAGGTTCAATGTATTCCTTGGACCTCACATTGACGATTAAACACAGAAATCACATCGGAATTAAATACAAAAAGAACGATGATGCCTTAAGTACAAGAATAGAGACTCTTCTTACAGTCGGTGCTTTGAGCTTTCCCTGTGAGACCAGTATTAGTTTCCGATACACCACTGCAGCTTCAGTGCATTCCTTGGACCTTCACAATGAAGATGAAACACAGAAATGGCAACGGAATTAAATACAAAAGGCACAATGCCGCCTTAAGTACAAGAATACAGACTCTACTTACAGTCGGTGTTTTTAGCATTCCCCGTGAGACCAGTATTAGTTTAAGATACACCACTGCAGGTTCAATGTATTCCTTGGACCTTCCAATTGACGATGTAACACAGAAATCGCATTGGAATTAAATACATAAGGCACAATGCCGCTTCAAGTACAAGAATAGAGACTATTCTTACAGTCTGTGCTTTGAGCGTTCCCTGTGAGATCAGTATTAGTATCCGATACACCACTGCAGATTCAATGTATTCCTAGGACATACACATTGACGATGAATCACTGCAATTAAATCGGAATTAAATACAAAAGGAACAATGCCACCTTAAGTACAAGAATAGAGACTCCTCTTACTGTCGGTGCTTTGAGCATTCCCTGTGAGACCAGTATTACTTTCCGATACACCACTGCATGTCCATTGTATTCCTTGGACTTTCACATTGACGATGACACACAGAAAACGCATTGGAATTAAATACAAAAGGCTCAATATCGCCTTAAGTACAAGAATAAAGACTCTTCTTACTGTCGGTGTTTTGAGCATTCCCTGTGAGACCAGTATTATTTTCCGATACAATACTGCAGGTTCAATGCATTCCGTGGACATACACATTGACGATGAAACACTGAAATTACATCGGAATTAAATACAAAGGGCACAATGACGCCTTAAGTACAAGCAGAGTGAGACTTCTTACAGTCTGTGTTTTGATCCTTTCCTGTGAGACCAGTATTGGTTTCCGAAATACCACTACAGGTTAAATGTACTCCATGGACCTTCTCATTGACAAAGAAACACATAAATCGCATCGGAATTAAATACCAATGGCATAATGCCGCCTTAAGTTCAAGAATAGAGACTCTTCTTACAGTCGGTGCTTTGAGCATTCCCTGTGAGACTAGTATTAGTTTCCGATTCGCCACTGCAGGTTCAGTGTATTCCTTGGACTTTCACATCGACGATGAAACACAGACATGGCATCGGAATTAAATACAAAGGGCACAATGCCACCTTAAGCACAAGAATAGACACTTTTCTTACAGTCGGTGCTTTGAGCATTCCCTGTGAGACCAGTATTTGTTTCCGATACACCACTGCAGGTTCAGTGTATTCCTTGGACCTTCACATTGACGATGAAACACAGAAATGGCGTCGGAATTAAATACAAAAAGCACAATGAGGCATTAAGTACAGGAAAAGACACTCTTCTTACAGTCAGTGCTTTGAGCATTCCCTGTGAGTTTAGTATTAGTTTCCGATACACCACTGCAAGTTCAATGTATTCCTTGGACGTTCACATTGACGATGAAACACAGAAATCGCATCGGAATTAAGCACAAAAGGCACAATGCCGCCTTAAGTACAAGAATACAGACTCTACTTACAGTCGGTGCTTTGAGCATTCCCTATGAGACCAGTATTAGTTTCCGATACACCACTGCAGGTTCAATGTATTCCTTGGACCTTCACATTGACGATGACACACAGAAATTGCATCGTAATTATATACAAAAGCCACAATGCCGCCTTAAGTACAAGAATAGAGACTCTTCTTACAGTCGGTGTTTTGAGCATTCCCTGTGAGACCAGTATTAGTTTCCGATACACCACTGCAGGTTCAATGTATTCCTTGGACATACACATTGACGATGAAACACTGATATTACATCGGAATTAGATACAAGAGGCACAATGCCGCCATAAGTGCAAGAACAGTGAGACTTCTTAGAGTCTGTGTTTTTATCCTTTCCTGTGCGACCCGTATTTTTTTCGATACTCCACTGCAAGTTAAATGTGATCCTTGGACTTTCAAATTGACGATGAAACACAGTAATCGCATCGGAATTAAATACAAAATGCACAATGCCGCCTTAAGTACAAGAACAGAGACTCTTCTTTCAGTCGGTGCTTTGAGCATTCCCTGTGAGACCAGTATTAGTTTCCGATACACCACTGCAGGTTCAATGTATTCCTTGGGCCTCACATTGACGATTGAACACAGAAATCACATCGGAATTAAATACAAAAGGCACAATGCTGCCTTAAGTGCAAGAATACAGACTCTACTTACAGTCGGTGCTTTGAGCATTCCCTGTGAGACTAGTATTAGTTTCCGATACACCACTGCAGGTTCAAAGTATTCCCTGGACCCTCACATTGACGATGAAACACAGAAATCGCATCTGAATTAAATACAAAATGAACAATGCTGCCTTAAGTACAAGAATACAGACTCTTCTTACAGTCGGTGTTTTTAGCATTCCCCGTGAGACCAGTATTAGTTTCCGATACACCACTGCAGGTTCAATGTATTCCTTGGACCATAAAATTGACGATGAAACACAGAAATCGCATTGGAATTAAATACATAAGGCACAATGCCGCTTCAAGTACAAGTTTAGAGACTATTCTTACAGTCTGTGCTATGAGCGTTCCCTGTGAGATCAGTATTAGTATCCGATACACCACTGCAGATTCAATGTATTCCTAGGACATACACATTGACGATAAAACACTGCAATTAAATCGGAATTAAATACAAAAGGAACAATGCCACCTTAAGTACAAGAATAGAGACTCCTCTTACTGTCGGTGCTTTGACCATTCCCTGTGAGACCAGTATTACTTTCCGATACACCACTGCATGTCCAATGTATTCCTTGGACCTTCACATTGACGATGAAACACAGAAATCACATCGGAATTAAATACCAATGGCACAATGCCGCCTTAAGTTCAAGAATAGAGACTCTTCTTACAGTCGGTGCTTTGAGCATTCCCTGTGAGACCAGTATTAGTTTCCGATACACCACTGCAGTTTCAGTGTATTGCTTGGACCTTCACAATGACGATGAAACACGGAAATGGCACCGGAATTAAATACATAAGGCACAATGCCGCTTTAAGTACAGGAATAGACACTCTTCTTACAGTCAGTGCTTTGAGCATTCCCTGTGAGACCAGTATTAGTTTCCGATACACCACTGCAAGTTCAATGTATTCCTTGGACTTTCACATTGACGATGAAACACAGAAATCGCATCGGAATTAAACACAAAAGGCACAATGCCGCCTAAAGTACAAGAATACGGACTCTACTTACAGTCGGTGCTTTGAGCATTCCCTGTGAGACCAGTATTAGTTTCCGATACACCACTGCAGGTTCAATGTATTCCTTGGAACTTCACATTGACGATTAAACACAGAAATCGCATCGTAATTAAATACAAAAGGCACAATGCCGCCTTAAGTACAAGAATAGAGACTCTTCTTACAGTCGGTGCTTTGAGCATTCCCTGTGTGACCAGTATTAGTTTCCGATACACCACTAGAGGTTCAATGTATTCCTTGGACCTTCTCATTGACGATGACACACAGAAATTGCATCGTAATTATATACAAAAGGCACAATGCCGCCTTAAGTACAAGAATAGAGACTCTTCTTACAGTCGGTGCTTTAAGCATTCCCTGTGAGACCAGTATTAGTTTCCGATACACCACTGCAAGTTCAATGTATTCCTTGGACATACAGATTGACGATGAAACACTGAAATTACATCGGAATTAAATACAAAAGGCACAATGCCGCCATAAGCGCAAGAACAGTGAGACTTCTTAGAGTCTGTGCTTTGATCCTTTCCTGTGAGACCAGTAATGGTTTCCGATATACCACTGCAGGTTCAATGTATTCCTTGGACCTTCACATTGACGAAGAAACACATAAATCGAATCGGAATTAAATACCAAAGGCACAATGCCGCCTTAAGTTCAAGAATAGAGACTCTTCACACAGTCGGTGCTTTGAGCATTCCCTGTGAGACTAGTATTAGTTTCCGATACACCACTGCAGGTTCAATGTATTCTTTGGACCTTCACATTGACGATAATACACAGAAATCGCATCGGAATTAAATACAAAAAGCACAATGCCGCCTTAAGTACAAGAATAGAAACTTTTCTTACAGTCGGTGCTTTGAGCATTCCCTGTGAGATCAGTATTAGTTTCCGATACACCACTGCAGATTCAATGTATTCCTTGGACATACAAATTGACGATGAAACACTGAAATTACATCGGAATTAAATACAAAAGGAACAATGCCGCCTTAAGTACAAGAATAGAGACAACTCTCACAGCCGGTGCGTCGAGTATTCCCTGTGAGACCAGTATTAGGTTCCGATACACCACTGCAGGTCCAAAGTATTCCTTGGAACTTCACATTGACGATGAAACACAGAAATCGCATTGGAATTAAATACATAAGGCACAATGCCGCTTTAAGTACAAGAATAGAGACTATTCTTACAGTCTGTGCTTTGAGCGTTCCCTGTGAGACCAGTATTAGTATCCGATACACCACTGCAGATTCAATGTATTCCTTGGACAACACATTGACGATGAAACACTGCAATTACATCGGAATTAAATACAAAAGGAAAAATGCCACCTTAAGTACAAGAATAGGGACTCCTCTTACTGTCGGTGCTTTGAGCATTCCCTGAGAGACCAGTATTAGTTTCCGTTACACCACTGCATGTTCAATGTATTCCTTGGACTTTCACATTGACGATGAAACACAGAAATCGCATTGGAATTAAATACAAAAGGCTCAATGCCGCCTTAAGTTTAAAAATAGAGACTCTTCTTATAGTCTGTGCTTTGAGCATTCCTGTGAGACCAGTATTAGTATCCGATTCACAACTGCAGATTCAATGTATTCCTTGGACATACACATTGACGATGAAACACTGAAATTACATCGGAATTAAATACAAAAGGCACATTGCCGCCATAAGTGCAAGAAGAGTGAGACTTCTTAAAGTCTGTGTTTTGATCCTTTCCTGTGCGACCCGTATTAGTTTCCGATACGCCACTGCAGGCTCAATGTATTCCTTGGACCTTCACATTGACGATGAAACACAGAAATCGCATCTGAATTAAATACAAATTCACAATGCCGCCTTAAGTACAAGAATAGAGAAACTTCTTACAGTCGGTGTTTTGAGCATTCCCTGTGAGACCAATATTAGTATCTGATACACCACTGCAGGTTCAATGTATTCCTTGTACATACACATTGACGATGAAACACTGAAATTACATCGGAATTAAATACAAAAGGAACAATATCGCCTTATGCACAAGAATAGAGACTCTTCTTACTGTCGGTGTTTTGAGCATTCCCTGTAAGACCAGCATTAGTTTCCGATACACCACAGCAGGTTCAATGTATTCCTTGGACCTTCGCATTGACGATGAAACACAGAAATCGCATCGGAATTAAATACAAAAGCCACAATGCCGCTTTAAGTACAAGAATAGAAACTCTTCTTACAGTCGGTGCTTTGAGCATTCCCTGTGAGACTAGTATTAGTTTCCGATACACCACTGCAGGTTCAATGTATTCTTTGGACCTTCACATTGACGATAATACACAGAAATCGCATCGGAATTAAATACAAAAAGCACAATGCCGCCTTAAGTACAAGAATAGAAACTCTTCTTACAGTCGGTGCTTTGAGCATTCCCTGTGAGAGCAGTATTAGTTTCCGATACACCACTGCAGGTTCAATGTATTCCTTGGACCTTCACATTGATGATTAAACACAGAAATCACTTCGGAATTAAATACAAAAGGCACAATGCCGCCTTAAGAACAAGAATAGAGACTCTTCTTACAGTCGGTGCTTTGAGCATTCCCTGTGAGACCAGTATTAGTTTCCGATACACCACTACAGGTTCAATGTACTCCTTGGACCTTCACATTGACAAAGAATTACATAAATCGCATCGGAATTAAGTACCAATGGCACAATGCCGCCTTAAGTTCAAGAATAGAGACTCTTCTTACAGTCGGTGCTTCGAGCATTCCCTGTGAGACCAGTATTAGTTTCCGATACACCACTGCAGGTTCAATGTATTCTTTGGACCTTCACATTGACGATTATACACAGAAATCGCATCGGAATTAAATACAAAAGGCACAATGCCATCTTAAGTACAAGAATAGGGACTCTTCTTACAGTCAGTGCTTTGAGCATTCCCTGTGAGACCAGTATTAGTTTCCGATTCGCCACTGCAGGTTCAGTGTATTCCTTGGACTTTCACATCGACGATGAATCACAGACATGTCATCGGAATTAAATACAAAGGGCACAATGCCGCCTTAAGCACAAGAATAGACACTCTTCTTTCAGTCGGTGCTTTTGAATATTCCCTGTGAGACCAGTGTTAGTTTAGGAAACATCACTGGAGGTTCAATGTATTCCTTGGACATTCACATTGACGATGAAACACTGAAATTACATCGGAATTGAATAGAAAAGGCACAATGATGCCTTAAGTACAAGAACAGAGACTCTTCTTACAGTCGGTGCTTTGAGCATTCCCTGTAAGACCAGTATTAGTTTCCGATACACCACTGGAGGTTCAAAGTATTCCTTGGACCTTCACATTGACGATGAAACACAGAAATCGCATTGGAATTAAATACAAAAGGCTCAATGCCGCCTTAAGTTTAAAAATAGAGACTCTTCTTATAGTCTGTGCTTTGAGCATTCCTGTGAGACCAGTATTAGTATCCGATTCACAACTGCAGATTCAATGTATTCCTTGGACATACACATTGACGATGAAACACTGAAATTACATCGGAATTAAATACAAAAGGCACATTGCCGCCATAAGTGCAAGAAGAGTGAGACTTCTTAAAGTCTGTGTTTTGATCCTTTCCTGTGCGACCCGTATTAGTTTCCGATACGCCACTGCAGGCTCAATGTATTCCTTGGACCTTCACATTGACGATGAAACACAGAAATCGCATCTGAATTAAATACAAATTCACAATGCCGCCTTAAGTACAAGAATAGAGAAACTTCTTACAGTCGGTGTTTTGAGCATTCCCTGTGAGACCAATATTAGTATCTGATACACCACTGCAGGTTCAATGTATTCCTTGTACATACACATTGACGATGAAACACTGAAATTACATCGGAATTAAATACAAAAGGAACAATATCGCCTTATGCACAAGAATAGAGACTCTTCTTACTGTCGGTGTTTTGAGCATTCCCTGTAAGACCAGCATTAGTTTCCGATACACCACAGCAGGTTCAATGTATTCCTTGGACCTTCGCATTGACGATGAAACACAGAAATCGCATCGGAATTAAATACAAAAGCCACAATGCCGCTTTAAGTACAAGAATAGAAACTCTTCTTACAGTCGGTGCTTTGAGCATTCCCTGTGAGACTAGTATTAGTTTCCGATACACCACTGCAGGTTCAATGTATTCTTTGGACCTTCACATTGACGATAATACACAGAAATCGCATCGGAATTAAATACAAAAAGCACAATGCCGCCTTAAGTACAAGAATAGAAACTCTTCTTACAGTCGGTGCTTTGAGCATTCCCTGTGAGAGCAGTATTAGTTTCCGATACACCACTGCAGGTTCAATGTATTCCTTGGACCTTCACATTGATGATTAAACACAGAAATCACTTCGGAATTAAATACAAAAGGCACAATGCCGCCTTAAGAACAAGAATAGAGACTCTTCTTACAGTCGGTGCTTTGAGCATTCCCTGTGAGACCAGTATTAGTTTCCGATACACCACTACAGGTTCAATGTACTCCTTGGACCTTCACATTGACAAAGAATTACATAAATCGCATCGGAATTAAGTACCAATGGCACAATGCCGCCTTAAGTTCAAGAATAGAGACTCTTCTTACAGTCGGTGCTTCGAGCATTCCCTGTGAGACCAGTATTAGTTTCCGATACACCACTGCAGGTTCAATGTATTCTTTGGACCTTCACATTGACGATTATACACAGAAATCGCATCGGAATTAAATACAAAAGGCACAATGCCATCTTAAGTACAAGAATAGGGACTCTTCTTACAGTCAGTGCTTTGAGCATTCCCTGTGAGACCAGTATTAGTTTCCGATTCGCCACTGCAGGTTCAGTGTATTCCTTGGACTTTCACATCGATGATGAATCACAGACATGTCATCGGAATTAAATACAAAGGGCACAATGCCGCCTTAAGCACAAGAATAGACACTCTTCTTTCAGTCGGTGCTTTTGAATATTCCCTGTGAGACCAGTGTTAGTTTAGGAAACATCACTGGAGGTTCAATGTATTCCTTGGACATTCACATTGACGATGAAACACTGAAATTACATCGGAATTGAATAGAAAAGGCACAATGATGCCTTAAGTACAAGAACAGAGACTCTTCTTACAGTCGGTGCTTTGAGCATTCCCTGTAAGACCAGTATTAGTTTCCGATACACCACTGGAGGTTCAAAGTATTCCTTGGACCTTCACATTGACGATGAAACACAAAAATTGCATCGGAATTAAATACAAAAGCCACAATGCTGCCTTAAGTAAAAGAATAGAGACTCTTCTTACTGTCGGTGCTTTGAGCATTCCCTGTGGGACCAGTATTAGTTTCCGATACGCCACTGCAGGTTCAATGTATTCCTTCGACATACACATTGACGATGAAACACTAAAATTACATCGGAATTAAATACAAAAGGCACAATGCCGCCATAAGTGCATGAACAGTGAGACTTCTTAGAGTCTGTGCTTTGATCCTTTCCTGTGATACCAGTAATGGTTTCCGATATACCACTGCAGGTTCAATGTATTCTTTGGACCTTCACATTGACGAAGAAACTCATAAATCGCATCGGAATTAAATACAAAAGGCACAATGCCGCCTTAAGAACAAGAATAGAGACTCTTCTTACAGTCGGTGCTTTGAGCATTCCCTGTGAGACCAGTATTAGTTTCCGATACACCACTACAGGTTCAATGTATTCCTTGGACATTCACATTGACAAAGAAACACATAAATCGCATCGGAATTAAGTACCAATGGCACAATGCCGCCTTAAGGTCAGGAATAGATACTCTTCTTACAGTCGGTGCTTCGAGCATTCCCTGTGAGACCAGTATTAGTTTCCGATACACCACTGCAGGTTCAATGTATTCTTTGGACCTTCACATTGACGATTATACACAGAAATCGCATCGGAATTAAATACAAAAGGCACAATGCCATCTTAAGTACAAGAATAGGGACTCTTCTTACAGTCGGTGCTTTGAGCATTCCCTGTGAGACCAGTATTGGTTTCCGATTCGCCACTGCAGGTTCAGTGTATTCCTTGGACTTTCACATCGACGATGAATCACAGACATGGCAACGGAATTAAATACAAAGGGCACAATGCCGCCTTAAGCACAAGAATAGACACTCTTCTTACAGTCGGTGCTTTTGAATATTGCCTGTGAGACCAGTATTAGTTTCCGAAACACCACTGGAGGTTCAATGGATTCCTCGGACATTCACATTGACGATGAAACACTGAAATTACATCGGAATTAAATAGAAAAGGCACAATGATGCCTTAAGTACAAGAATAGAGACTCTTCTTACAGTCGGTGCTTTGAGCATTCCCTGTGAGACCAGTGTTAGTTTCCGATACACCACTGCAGGTTCAATGTATTCTTTGGACCTTCACATTGATGATTATACACAGAAATCGCATCGGAATTAAATACAAAAGGCACAATGCCGCCTTAACTATAAGCATAGAGACTCTTCTTACAGTCGGTGGTTTGAGCATTCCCTGTGAGACCAGTATTAGTTTCCGATAAACCACTGCAGGTTCAGTGTATTCCCTGGACTTTCACATCGACGATGAAACACAGAAATGGAATCGGAATTAAATACAAAGGGAACAATGCCGCCTTAAGTACAAGAATAGACACTCTTTTTATAGTCGGTGCTTTGAGCATTCCCTGTGAGACCAGTATTAGTTTCCGATACACCACTGCTGGTTCAATGTATTCCTTGGACCTTCACATTGATAATGAAGCACAGAAATCGCATCGGAATTAAATACAAAAGGCACAATGCCGCCTTAAGTACAAGAATACAGACTCTACTCACAGTCGGTGAATTTGAGCATTCCCTGTGAGACAAGTATTAGTTTCCGATACACCACTGCAGGTTCAATGTATTCCTTGGAACTTCACATTGACGATGAAACACAGAAATCGCATTGGAATTAAACACAAAAGGCACAATGCCGCCTTATGTACAAGAATAGAGACTCTTCTTACAGTCTGTGCTTTCAGCACTCCCTGTGAGACCAGTATTAGTATCCGATACACCACTGCAGATTCAATGTATTCCTTGGACATACACATTGACGATGAAACACTGAAATTACATCGGAATTAAATACAAAAGGAACAATGCCGCCTTAAGTACAAGAATAGAGACTCTTCTTACTGTCGGTGCTCTGAGCATTCCCTGTGAGACCAGTATTAATTTCCGATACACCACTGCAAGTTCAATGTATTCCTTGGAAATACACATTGACGATGAAACACTAAAATTACATCGGAACTAAATACAAAGGGCACAATGACGCTTTAAGTACAAGCAGAGTGAGATTTCTTAGAGTCTGCGATTTGATCCTTTCCTAGGAGAGCAGTATTAGTTTCCGATACACCACTGCAGTTTCAATGTATTCCTTGGACATACACATTGACGATGAAAAACTGAAATTACATCGGAATTAAATACAAAAGGCCAATGCCGCCATAAGTGCAAGAAGAGTGAGACTTCTTAGAGTCTATGTTTTGATCCTTTCCTGTGCGACCCGTATTAGTTTCCGATACGCTAATGCAGGTTCAATGTATTCCTTGGACCTACACATTGACGATGACACACAGAAATCGCATCGGAATTAAATACAAAAAGGCACAATGTCGCCTTAAGTACAAGAATAGAGACTCTTCTTGCATTCGGTGCTTTGAGCATTCCCTGTGAGACCAGTATTAGGTTCCGATACACCACTGCAGGTCCAAAGTATTCCTTGGACCTTCACATTGACGATAAAACACAGAAATCGCATTGGAATTAAATACATAAGGCACAATGCCGCTTTAAGTACAAGAATAGAGACTATTCTTACAGTCTGTGCTTTGAGCGCACCCTGTGAGACCAGTATTAGTATCCGATACACCACTGCAGATTCAATGTATTCCTTGGACATACACATTGACGATGAAACACTGCAATTACATCGGAATTAAATACAAAAGGAACCATGCCACCTTAAGTACAAGAATAGAGGCTCCTCATACTGTCGGTGCTTTGAGCACTCCCTGTGAGACCAGTTTTAGTTTCCGATACACCTCTGCAGGTTCAATGTATTCCTTTGACATACACATTGACGACGAAACACTGAAATTACATCGGAATTAAATACAAAAGGCCCAATGCCGCCATAAGTGCAAGAAGAGTGAGACTTCTTAGAGACTGTGTTTTGATATTTTCCTGTGCGACCCGTACTAGTTTCCGATACGCCACTGCAGGATCAATGTATTCCTTGGACCTTCACATTGACGATTAAACACAGAAATCGCATCGGAATTAAATACAAAAGGCACAATGCCGCCTTAAGTACAAGAATGGAGACTCTTCTTACGGTCGGTGCTTTGAGCATTCCCTGTGACACCAGTATTAGTTTCCGATACGCCACTGGAGGTTCAATGTATTCCTTGGATCTTCACATTGACGATGAAACACAGAAATGGCATCGGAATTAAATACAAAGGGCACAATGCCGCCTTAAGTACAAGAATAAACACTCGGTGCTTTGAGCATTCCCTGTGTGACCAGTATTAGTTTCCGATACACCACTGCAGGTTCAGTGTATTCCTTGGACATACACATTGACGACGAAACACTGAAATTACATCGGAATTAAATACAAAAGGCCCAATGCCGCCATAAGTGCAAGAAGAGTGCGACTTCTTAGAGTCTGTGTTTTGATTCTCCCTGTGCGACACGTATTAGTTTCCGATACGCCACTGCAGGTTCAATGCATTCCTTGGATCCTCACATTGACGATGAAACACAGAAATCGCATCGGAATTAGATACAAAAGGCACAATGCCGCCCTAAGTACAAGAATATAGTCTCTTCACACAGTCGGTGTTTCGAGTATTCCCTGTGAGACCAGTATTAGTTTCCGATACACCACTGCAGGTTCAATGTATTCCTTGGACATACACATTCACTATGAAACACTAAAATAACATTGAAATTAAATACAAAAGGCACAATGCCGCCATAAGTGCATGAAGAGTGAGATTTCTTAGAGTCTGTGATTTGATCCTTTCCTGTGCGACCCGTATTAGTTTCCGATACGCCACTGCAGATTCAATGTATTCCTTGGACCATCACATTGACGATTAAACTCCGAAATCGCATCGGAATTAAATACAAAAGGCACAATGCCGCCTTAAGTACAAGAATAGAGACTCTTCTTACAGTCGGTGCTTTGAGCATTCCCTGTGAGAGCAGTATTAGTATCCGATACACCACTGCAGGTTCAATGTATTCCTTGGACCTTCACATTGACGATTAAACACAGAAATCACATCGGAAATAAATACAAAAGGCACAATGCCGCCTTAAGTACAAGAATAGAGACTCTTCTTGCAGTCGGTGCTTTGAGCATTCCCTGTGAGACCAGTATTAGTTTCCGATACACCTCTGCAGGTTCAGTGTATTTCTTGGACCTTCACATTGACGATGAAACACAGAAATGGCATCGGATGTAAATACAAAAGGCACAATGCCACATTAAGTACAGGAATAGACACTCTTCTTACAGTCAGTGCTTTGAGCATTCCCTGTGAGACCAGTATTAGTTTCCGATACCACACTGCAACTTCAATGTATTCCTTGGGCGTTCACATTGACGATTAAACACAGAAATCACATCGGAAATAAATACAAAAGGCACAATGCCGCCTTAAGTACAAGAATACAGACTCTACTTACAGTCGGTGCTCTGAGCATTCCCTGTGAGACCAGTATTAGTTTCCGATACACCACTGCAGGTTCAATGTATTCCTTGGACCTTCACATTGACGATGACACACAGAAATTGCATCGTAATTATATACAAAAGCCACAATGCAGCCTTAAGTACAAGAATAGAGACTCTTCTTACAGTCGGTGCTTTGAGCATTCCCTGTGAGACCAGTATTAGTTTCCGATACACCACTGCAGGTTCAATGTATTCCTTGGACCTTCAAATTGACGATGAAACACAGAAATCGCATTGGAATTAAATACATAAGGCACAATGCCGCTTCAAGTACAAGAATAGAGACTATTCTTACAGTCTGTGCTTTGGGCGTTCCCTGTGGGACCAGTATTATTTTCCGATACAATACTGCAGGTTCAATGTATTCCGTGGACATACACATTGACGATGAAACACTGAAATTGCATCGGAATTAAATACAAAGGGCACAATGACGCCTTAAGTACAAGCAGAGTGAGACTTCTTAGAGTCTGTGTTTTGATCCTTTCCTCTGAGACCTGTATTGGTTTCCGATATACCACTACAGGTTCAATGTATTCCTTGGACCTTCACATTGACAAAGAAACACATAAATCGCATCGGAATTAAATACCAATGGCACAATAACGCCTTACGTTCAAGAATAGAGACTCTTCTTACAGTCGGTGCTTCGAGCAATGCCTGTGAGACCAGTATTAGTTTCCGATACACCACTGCAGGTTCAATGTATTCTTTGGACCTTCACATTGACGATTATACACAGAATTCGCATCGGAATTAAATACAAAAGGCACAATGCCACCTTAAGTACAAGAATAGAGACTCTTCTTACAGTCGGTGCTTTGAGCATTCCCTGTGAGACCAGTATTAGTTTCCGATTCGCCACTGCAGGTTCAGTGTATTCCTTGGACTTTCACATCGACAATGAAACACAGACATGGCATCGGAATTAAATACAAAGGGCACAATGCCGCCTTAAGCACAAGAATAGACACTCTTCTTACAGTCGGTGCTTTGAGCATTCCCTGTGAGACCAGTATTAGTTTCCGATACACCACTGCTCGTTCAATGTATTCCTAGGATCTTCACATTGACGATGGTGCACAGAAATCGCATCGGAATCAAATACAAAAGGCACAATGCCGCCTTAAGTGCAAGAAAAGAGACTCATCTTACGGTCGGTGCTTTGAGCTTTCCCTGTGAGACAAGTATTAGTTTCCGAAACACCACTGGAGATTCAATGTATTCCTTGGACATTCACATTGACGATGAAACACTGAAATTCCATCGGAATTAAATACAAAAGGCACAATGATGCCTTAAGTACAAGAATAGAGACTCTTCTAACAGTCGGTGCTTTGGGCATTCCCTGTAAGACCAGTATTAGTTTCAGATACACCACAGCAGGTTCAATGTATTCCTTCCACCTTCACATTGACGATGAAACACAGAAATTTCATCGGAATTAAATACAAAAGCCACAATGCCGCCATAACTGCAAGAACAGTGAGACTTCTTAGAGTCAGTGATTTGATCCTTTCCTGTGCGACCCGTATTATTTTTCGATACGCCACTGCAGGTTAAATGTATTCACTGGACCTTCAAATTGACGATGAAACACAGAAATCGCATCGGAATTAAATACAAAAGGCACAATGCTGCCTTAAGTACAAGATCAGAGACTCTTCTTTCAGTCGGTGCTTTGAGCATTCCCTGTGAGACCAGTATTAGTTTCCGATACACCTCTGCAGGTTCAATGTATTCCTTGGACCTTCACATTGACGATTAATCACAGAAATCGCATCGGAATTAAATACAAAAAGAATAATGCCGCCTTAAGTACAAGAATAGAGACTCTTCTTACAGTCGGTGCTTTGAGCATTCCCTGTGAGACCAGTATTTGTTTCCGATACACCACTGCATGTTCAGTGTATTCATTGGACCTTCACATTGACGATGAAACACAGAAATGGCATCGGAATTAAATACATAAGGCACAATGCCGCATTAAGTACAGGAATAGACACTCTTCTTACAGTCAGTGCTTTGAGTTTCCCTGTGAGACCAGTATTAGTTTCCGATACATCACTGCAAGTTCAATGTATTCCTTGGACTTTCACATTGACGATGAAACACAGAAATCGCATCGGAATTAAACACAAAAGGCACAATGCCGCCTTAAGTACAAGAATACAGACTCTACTTACAGTCGGTGCTTTGAGCATTCCCTGTGAGACCAGTATTAGTTTCCGAAACACCACTGCAGGTTCAATGTATTCCTTGGACCTTCACATTGACGATTAAACTCAGAAATCGCATCGGAATTAAATACAAAAGGCACAATGCCACCTTAAGTACAAGAATAGAGACTCTTCTTACAGTCGGTGCTTTGAGCAATCCCTGTGAGACCAGTATTAGTTTCCGATACACCACTGGAGGTTCAATGTATTCCTTGGACTTTCACATTGACGATGACACACAGAAATTGCATCGTAATTATATACAAAAGGCACAATGCCGCCTTAAGTACAAGAATAGAGACTCTTCTCACAGCTGGTGCGTCGAGTATTCTATGTGAGACCAGTATTAGTTTCCGATACACCACTGCAGGTTCAATGTATTGCTTGGACATACAGATTGACGATGAAACACTGAAATTACATCGGAATTAAATACAAAGACACAATGCCGCCATAAGTGCAAGAACAGTGAGACTTCTTAGAGTCTGTGATTTGATCCTTTCCTGTGAGACCAGTAATGGTTTCCGATATACCAATGCAGGTTCAATGTATTCCTTGGACCTTCACATTGACGAAGAAACACATAAATCGCATCGGAATTAAATACCAATGGCACAATGCCGCCTTAAGTTCAAGAATAGAGACTCTTCTTACAGTCGGTGCTTTGAGCATTCCCTGTGAGACCAGTATTAGTTTCCGATACACCACTGCAGGTTCAATGTATACTTTGGACCTTCACATTGACGATTATACACATAAATCGCATCGGAATTAAATACAAAATGCACAATGCCGCCTTAAGTACAAGAATAGAGACTCTTCTTACAGTCGGTGCTTTGACAATTCCCTGTGAGACCAGTATTAGTTTCCGATACACCACTGCAGGTTCAATGTATTCCTTGGTAATGCACATTGACGATGAAACACTGAAATTACATCGGAATTAAATACAAAGGGCACAATGACACCTTCAGTACAAGCAGAGTGAGATTTCTTAGAGTCTGTGCTATGATCCTTTCCTGTGAGACCAGTATTAGTTTCCGATATACCACTGCAGGTTCAATGTATTCCTTGGACCTTCACATTGATGATGAAACACAGAAATCGCATCGGAATTAAATACCAAAGGCACAATGCGTCCTTAAGTACAAGAATAGAGACTCTCTTACAGTCGGTGCTTCGAGTATTCCCTGTGCGAGCAGTATTAGTTTCCGATGTATTCCTTGGACATACACATGGACGATGAAAAACTGAAATTACATCGGATTTAAATACAAAAGGCCCAATGCCGCCATAAGTGCAAGAAGACTGAGACTTCTTAGAGATTATGTTTTGATCCTTTAATGTGCGACCCGTATTAATTTCCGATACGCCAATGCAGGTTCAATGTATTCCTTGGACCTTCACATTGACGATTACACACAGAAATCGCATCGGAATTAAATACAAAAGGCTCAATGCCGCCTTAAGTACAAGAATAGAGACTCTTCTCACAGCTGGTGCGTCGAGTATTCTATGTGAGACCAGTATTAGTTTCCGATACACCACTGCAGGTTCAATGTATTCCTTGGACCTTCACATTGACGATTATACACAGAAATAGCATCGGAATTAAATACAAAAGGCACAATACCGCCTTAAGTACAAGAATAGAGATTCTTCTTACAGTCGGTGCTTTGATCATTCCCTGTGAGACCAGTATTAGTTTCCGATACATCACTGCAGATTCAATGTATTCCTTGGACATACACATTGACGATGAAACACTGCAATTACATCGGAATTAAATACAAAAGGAACAATGCCACCTTAAGTACAAGAATAGAGACTCCTCTTACTGTCGGTGCTTTGAGCATTCCCTGTGAGACCAGTATTAGTTTCCGATACACCACTGCATGTTCAATGTATTCCTTGGACTTTCACATTGACGATGAAACACAGAAATCGCATTGGAATTAAATACAAAAGGCTCAATGACGCCTTAAGTACAAGAATAGAGACGCTTCATACAGTCTGTGCTTTGAGCATTCCTGTGAGACCAGTATTAGTATCCGATTCACCACTGGAGATTCAATGTATTCCTTGGACATACACATTGACGATGAAACACTGAAATTACATCGGAATTAAATACAAAAGGAACAATATAGCCTTAAGTACAAGAATAGAGATTCTTCTTACTGTCGGTGTTTTGAGCATTCCCTGTAAAACCAGCATTAGTTTCCGATACACCACAGCAGGTTCAATGTATTCCTTGGACCTTCACATTGACAATGAAACACAGAAATTGCATCGGAATTGAATACAAAAACCACAATGCCGCTTTAAGTACAAGAATAGGGACTCTTCTTACTGTCGGTGCTATGAGCATTCCCTGTGAGACCAGTATTAGTCTCCGATACACCACTGCAGGTTCAATGTATTCCTTCGACATACACATTGACGATGAAACACTAAAATTACATCGGAATTAAATACAAAAGGCACAATGCCGCCATAAGTGCAAGAACAGTGAGACTTCTTAGAGTCTGTGATTTGATCCTTTCCTGTGCGACCTGTGTCAGTTTTCGATACGCCACTGCAGGTTAAATGTATTCCTTGGACCTTCAAATTGACGATGAAATACAGAAATCGCATCGGAATTAAATACAAATGGCACAATGCCGCCTTAAGTACAAGAACAGAGACTCTTCTTACAGTCTGTGCTTTGAGCATTCCCTGTGAGACCAGTATTAGATTCCGATACACCCCTGAAGGTTCAGTGTACTCCTTAGACCTTCACATTGACGATGATGCAAAGAAATGGCATCGGAATTAAATACAAAAGGCACAATGCCGCATTAAGTACAGGAATAGTCACTCTTCTTACAGTCAGTGCTTTGAGCATTCCCTGTGAGACCAGTATTAGTTTCCCATACACCACTGCAAGTTCAATGTATTCCTTGGACTTTCACATTGACGATGAAACACAGAAATCGCATTCTTATTAAACACAAAAGGCACAATGCCGCCGTAAGTACAATAATACAGACTCTACTTACAGTCGGTGCTTTGAGCATTCCCTGTGAGACCAGTATTAGTTTGCGATACACCACTGCAGGTTCAGTGCATTCCTTGGACCTTCACATTGACGATGAAACACAGATATGGCAACGGAATTAAATACAAAAGGCACAATGCCGCCTTAACTACAAGAATAGACACTCTTCTTACAGACGGTGTTTGAGCATTCATTGTGAGACTAGTATTAGTTTCCGATACACCACTGCTGGTTCAATGTATTCCTTGGACCTTCACATTGACGATGAAACACAGAAATCACATCGGAATTAAATACAAAAGGCACAATGCCGCTTTAAGTACAAGAATAGAGACTATTCTTACAGTCTGTGCTTGGAGCGTTCCCTGTAAGACCAGTATTAGTATCCGATACACCACTGCAGATTCAATGTATTCCTTGGACATACACATCGACGATGATACACAGAAATGGCATCGGAATTAAATACAAACTGCACAATGCCACCTTAAGTACAAGAATAGTCACTCTTCTTACAGTCGGTGCTGTGAGCATTCCCTGTGAGACCAGTATTAGTTTCCGATACAGTACTGCAGGTTCAATGTATTCCTTGGACCTTCACATTGACGATGAAACACAGAAATCGCATCGGAATTAAATACAAAGGGCACAATGACGCCTTAAGTACAAGCAGAGTGAGACTTCTTAGAGTCTGTGTTTTGATCCTTTCCTCTGAGACCTGTATTGGTTTCCGATATACCACTACAGGTTCAATGTATTCCTTGGACCTTCACATTGACAAAGAAACACATAAATCGCATCGGAATTAAATACCAATGGCACAATAACGCCTTACGTTCAAGAATAGAGACTCTTCTTACAGTCGGTGCTTCGAGCATTGCGTGTGAGACCAGTATTAGTTTCCGATACACCACTGCAGGTTCAATGTATTCTTTGGACCTTCACATTGACGATTATACACAGAATTCGCATCGGAATTAAATACAAAAGGCACAATGCCACCTTAAGTACAAGAATAGAGACTCTTCTTACAGTCGGTGCTTTGAGCATTCCCTGTGAGACCAGTATTAGTTTCCGATTCGACACTGCAGGTTCAGTGTATTCCTTGGACTTTCACATCGACAATGAAACACAGACATGGCATCGGAATTAAATACAAAGGGCACAATGCCGCCTTAAGCACAAGAATAGACACTCTTCTTACAGTCGGTGCTTTGAGCATTCCCTGTGAGACCAGTATTAGTTTCCGATACACCACTGCTCGTTCAATGTATTCCTAGGATCTTCACATTGACGATGATGCACAGAAATCGCATCGGAATCAAATACAAATGGCACAATGCCGCCTTAAGTGCAAGAAAAGAGACTCATCTTACGGTCGGTGCTTTGAGCTTTCCCTGTGAGACAAGTATTAGTTTCCGAAACACCACTGGAGAATCAATGTATTCCTTGGACATTCACATTGACGATGAAACACTGAAATTCCATCGGAATTAAATACAAAAGGCACAATGATGCCTTAAGTACAAGAATAGAGACTCTTCTAACAGTCGGTGCTTTGGGCATTCCCTGTAAGACCAGTATTAGTTTCAGATACACCACAGCAGGTTCAATGTATTCCTTCCACCTTCACATTGACGATGAAACACAGAAATTTCATCGGAATTAAATACAAAAGCCACAATGCCGCCATAACTGCAAGAACAGTGAGACTTCTTAGAGTCAGTGATTTGATCCTTTCCTGTGCGACCCGTATTATTTTTCGATACGCCACTGCAGGTTAAATGTATTCACTGGACCTTCAAATTGACGATGAAACACAGAAATCGCATCGGAATTAAATACAAAAGGCACAATGCTGCCTTAAGTACAAGATCAGAGACTCTTCTTTCAGTCGGTGCTTTGAGCATTCCCTGTGAGACCAGTATTAGTTTCCGATACACCTCTGCAGGTTCAATGTATTCCTTGGACCTTCACATTGACGATTAATCACAGAAATCGCATCGGAATTAAATACAAAAAGAATAATGCCGCCTTAAGTACAAGAATAGAGACTCTTCTTACAGTCGGTGCTTTGAGCATTCCCTGTGAGACCAGTATTTGTTTCCGATACACCACTGCATGTTCAGTGTATTCCTTGGACCTTCACATTGACGATGAAACACAGAAATGGCATCGGAATTAAATACATAAGGCACAATGCCGCATTAAGTACAGGAATAGACACTCTTCTTACAGTCAGTGCTTTGAGTTTCCCTGTGAGACCAGTATTAGTTTCCGATACATCACTGCAAGTTCAATGTATTCCTTGGACTTTCACATTGACGATGAAACACAGAAATCGCATCGGAATTAAACACAAAAGGCACAATGCCGCCTTAAGTACAAGAATACAGACTCTACTTACAGTCGGTGCTTTGAGCATTCCCTGTGAGACCAGTATTAGTTTCCGAAACACCACTGCAGGTTCAATGTATTCCTTGGACCTTCACATTGACGATTAAACTCAGAAATCGCATCGGAATTAAATACAAAAGGCACAATGCCACCTTAAGTACAAGAATAGAGACTCTTCTTACAGTCGGTGCTTTGAGCAATCCCTGTGAGACCAGTATTAGTTTCCGATACACCACTGGAGGTTCAATGTATTCCTTGGACTTTCACATTGACGATGACACACAGAAATTGCATCGTAATTATATACAAAAGGCACAATGCCGCCTTAAGTACAAGAATAGAGACTCTTCTTACAGTCGGTGCTTTGAGCATTCCCTGTGAGACCAGTATTAGTTTCCGATACACCACTGCAGGTTCAATGTATTGCTTGGACATACAGATTGACGATGAAACACTGAAATTACATCGGAATTAAATACAAAGACACAATGCCGCCATAAGTGCAAGAACAGTGAGACTTCTTAGAGTCTGTGATTTGATCCTTTCCTGTGAGACCAGTAATGGTTTCCGATATACCAATGCAGGTTCAATGTATTCCTTGGACCTTCACATTGACGAAGAAACACATAAATCGCATCGGAATTAAATACCAATGGCACAATGCCGCCTTAAGTTCAAGAATAGAGACTCTTCTTACAGTCGGTGCTTTGAGCATTCCCTGTGAGACCAGTATTAGTTTCCGATACACCACTGCAGGTTCAATGTATACTTTGGACCTTCACATTGACGATTATACACATAAATCGCATCGGAATTAAATACAAAATGCACAATGCCGCCTTAAGTACAAGAATAGAGACTCTTCTTACAGTCGGTGCTTTGACAATTCCCTGTGAGACCAGTATTAGTTTCCGATACACCACTGCAGGTTCAATGTATTCCTTGGTAATGCACATTGACGATGAAACACTGAAATTACATCGGAATTAAATACAAAGGGCACAATGACACCTTAAGTACAAGCAGAGTGAGATTTCTTAGAGTCTGTGCTATGATCCTTTCCTGTGAGACCAGTATTAGTTTCCGATATACCACTGCAGGTTCAATGTATTCCTTGGACCTTCACATTGATGATGAAACACAGAAATCGCATCGGAATTAAATACCAAAGGCACAATGCGTCCTTAAGTACAAGAATAGAGACTCTCTTACAGTCGGTGCTTCGAGTATTCCCTGTGCGAGCAGTATTAGTTTCCGATGTATTCCTTGGACATACACATGGACGATGAAAAACTGAAATTACATCGGATTTAAATACAAAAGGCCCAATGCCGCCATAAGTGCAAGAAGACTGAGACTTCTTAGAGATTATGTTTTGATCCTTTAATGTGCGACCCGTATTAATTTCCGATACGCCAATGCAGGTTCAATGTATTCCTTGGACCTTCACATTGACGATTACACACAGAAATCGCATCGGAATTAAATACAAAAGGCTCAATGCCGCCTTAAGTACAAGAATAGAGACTCTTCTCACAGCTGGTGCGTCGAGTATTCTATGTGAGACCAGTATTAGTTTCCGATACACCACTGCAGGTTCAATGTATTCCTTGGACCTTCACATTGACGATTATACACAGAAATAGCATCGGAATTAAATACAAAAGGCACAATACCGCCTTAAGTACAAGAATAGAGATTCTTCTTACAGTCGGTGCTTTGATCATTCCCTGTGAGACCAGTATTAGTTTCCGATACATCACTGCAGATTCAATGTATTCCTTGGACATACACATTGACGATGAAACACTGCAATTACATCGGAATTAAATACAAAAGGAACAATGCCACCTTAAGTACAAGAATAGAGACTCCTCTTACTGTCGGTGCTTTGAGCATTCCCTGTGAGACCAGTATTAGTTTCCGATACACCACTGCATGTTCAATGTATTCCTTGGACTTTCACATTGACGATGAAACACAGAAATCGCATTGGAATTAAATACAAAAGGCTCAATGACGCCTTAAGTACAAGAATAGAGACGCTTCATACAGTCTGTGCTTTGAGCATTCCTGTGAGACCAGTATTAGTATCCGATTCACCACTGGAGATTCAATGTATTCCTTGGACATACACATTGACGATGAAACACTGAAATTACATCGGAATTAAATACAAAAGGAACAATATAGCCTTAAGTACAAGAATAGAGATTCTTCTTACTGTCGGTGTTTTGAGCATTCCCTGTAAAACCAGCATTAGTTTCCGATACACCACAGCAGGTTCAATGTATTCCTTGGACCTTCACATTGACAATGAAACACAGAAATTGCATCGGAATTGAATACAAAAGCCACAATGCCGCTTTAAGTACAAGAATAGGGACTCTTCTTACTGTCGGTGCTATGAGCATTCCCTGTGAGACCAGTATTAGTCTCCGATACACCACTGCAGGTTCAATGTATTCCTTCGACATACACATTGACGATGAAACACTAAAATTACATCGGAATTAAATACAAAAGGCACAATGCCGCCATAAGTGCAAGAACAGTGAGACTTCTTAGAGTCTGTGATTTGATCCTTTCCTGTGCGACCTGTGTCAGTTTTCGATACGCCACTGCAGGTTAAATGTATTCCTTGGACCTTCAAATTGACGATGAAATACAGAAATCGCATCGGAATTAAATACAAATGGCACAATGCCGCCTTAAGTACAAGAACAGAGACTCTTCTTACAGTCTGTGCTTTGAGCATTCCCTGTGAGACCAGTATTAGATTCCGATACACCCCTGAAGGTTCAGTGTACTCCTTAGACCTTCACATTGACGATGATGCAAAGAAATGGCATCGGAATTAAATACAAAAGGCACAATGCCGCATTAAGTACAGGAATAGTCACTCTTCTTACAGTCAGTGCTTTGAGCATTCCCTGTGAGACCAGTATTAGTTTCCCATACACCACTGCAAGTTCAATGTATTCCTTGGACTTTCACATTGACGATGAAACACAGAAATCGCATTCTTATTAAACACAAAAGGCACAATGCCGCCGTAAGTACAATAATACAGACTCTACTTACAGTCGGTGCTTTGAGCATTCCCTGTGAGACCAGTATTAGTTTGCGATACACCACTGCAGGTTCAGTGCATTCCTTGGACCTTCACATTGACGATGAAACACAGAAATGGCAACGGAATTAAATACAAAAGGCACAATGCCGCCTTAACTACAAGAATAGACACTCTTCTTACAGACGGTGTTTGAGCATTCATTGTGAGACTAGTATTAGTTTCCGATACACCACTGCTGGTTCAATGTATTCCTTGGACCTTCACATTGACGATGAAACACAGAAATCACATCGGAATTAAATACAAAAGGCACAATGCCGCTTTAAGTACAAGAATAGAGACTATTCTTACAGTCTGTGCTTGGAGCGTTCCCTGTAAGACCAGTATCAGTATCCGATACACCACTGCAGATTCAATGTATTCCTTGGACATACACATCGACGATGATACACAGAAATGGCATCGGAATTAAATACAAACTGCACAATGCCACCTTAAGTACAAGAATAGTCACTCTTCTTACAGTCGGTGCTGTGAGCATTCCCTGTGAGACCAGTATTAGTTTCCGATACAGTACTGCAGGTTCAATGTATTCCTTGGACCTTCACATTGACGATGAAACACAGAAATCGCATCGGAATTAAATACAAAAGGCACAATGTAGCATTAAGTACAAGAATACAGACTCTACTTACAGTCGGTGTTTGAGCATTCCCATTGAGACCAGTATTAGTTTCCGATACACCACTGCAGGTTCAATGTATTCCTTGGACATACACATTGACGATGAAACACTGAAATTACATCGGAATTAAATACAAAAGGAACAATGTCGCCTGAAGTACAAGAATAGAGACTCTTCTTAGAGTCGGTGCTTTAAGCATTCCCTGTGAGACCAGTATTAGTTTCCGATACACCATTGTAGGTTGAATGCCTTCCTCGGACCTTCACATTGACGATGAAACACAGAAATCGAATCGGAATTAAATACAAAAGGCCCAATGCCGCCTTAAGTACAAGAATAGAGACTCTTCTTACAGTCGGTGCTTTGAGCATTCCCTGTGAGACCAGTATTAGTTTCCGATACACCACTGCAGGTTCAATGTATTCCTTGGACCTTCACATTGACGATTATACACAGAAATAGCATCGGAATGAAATACAAAAGGCACAATACCGCCTTAAGTACAAGAATAGAGATTCTTCTTACAGTCGGTGCTTTGAGCATTCCCTGTGAGACCAGTATTAGTTTCCGATACACCACTGCAGGTTCAGTGTATTCCTTGACATTCACATCGACGATGAAACACAGAAATGGCATCGGAATTAAATACAAAGGGCACAATGCCGCCTTAAGTACAAGAATAGACACTCTTCTTACAGTCGGTGCTTTGAGCATTCCCTGTGAGACCAGTATTAGTTTCCGATACACCACTGCAGGTCCAGTGTATTCCTTGGACATTCACATCGACGATGAAACACAGAAATGGCATCGGAATTAAATACAAAGGGCACAATGCCGCCTTAAGTACAAGAATAGACACTCTTCTTACAGTCGGTGCTTTGAGCATTCCCTGTGAGACCAGTATTAGTTTCTGATACACCACTGCAGGTTCAATGTATTCCTTGGACCTTCACATTGATGATGAAAGACAGAAATCGCGTCGGAATTAAATGCAAAAGGTCCAGTGCCGCCTTAAGTACAAGAATAGAGTCTCTTCTTACAGTCGTTGCTTTGAGCATTCCCTGAGAGACCAGTATTAGTTTCCGATACACCACTGCAGGATCAACGTATTCCTTGGACCTTCAAATTGACGATTATACACAGAAATCGCATTGGAATTAAATACAGAAGGCACAATGCCCCCTTAAGTACAAGAATAGAGACTCTTCTTACAGACGGTGATTTGAGCATTCCCTGTGAGACCAGTATTAGTTTCCGATACACCACTGCAGGTCCAATGTATTCCTTGGACCTTCACATTGATGATGAAACACAGAAATCGCATCGGAATTAAATACCAAAGGCACAATGCGTCCTTAAGTACAAGAATAGAGACTCTCTTACAGTCGGTGCTTCGAGTATTCCCTGTGCGAGCAGTATTAGTTTCCGATGTATTCCTTGGACATACACATGGACGATGAAAAACTGAAATTACATCGGATTTAAATACAAAAGGCCCAATGCCGCCATAAGTGCAAGAAGACTGAGACTTCTTAGAGATTATGTTTTGATCCTTTAATGTGCGACCCGTATTAATTTCCGATACGCCAATGCAGGTTCAATGTATTCCTTGGACCTTCACATTGACGATTACACACAGAAATCGCATCGGAATTAAATACAAAAGGCTCAATGCCGCCTTAAGTACAAGAATAGAGACTCTTCTCACAGCTGGTGCGTCGAGTATTCTATGTGAGACCAGTATTAGTTTCCGATACACCACTGCAGGTTCAATGTATTCCTTGGACCTTCACATTGACGATTATACACAGAAATAGCATCGGAATTAAATACAAAAGGCACAATACCGCCTTAAGTACAAGAATAGAGATTCTTCTTACAGTCGGTGCTTTGATCATTCCCTGTGAGACCAGTATTAGTTTCCGATACATCACTGCAGATTCAATGTATTCCTTGGACATACACATTGACGATGAAACACTGCAATTACATCGGAATTAAATACAAAAGGAACAATGCCACCTTAAGTACAAGAATAGAGACTCCTCTTACTGTCGGTGCTTTGAGCATTCCCTGTGAGACCAGTATTAGTTTCCGATACACCACTGCATGTTCAATGTATTCCTTGGACTTTCACATTGACGATGAAACACAGAAATCGCATTGGAATTAAATACAAAAGGCTCAATGACGCCTTAAGTACAAGAATAGAGACGCTTCATACAGTCTGTGCTTTGAGCATTCCTGTGAGACCAGTATTAGTATCCGATTCACCACTGGAGATTCAATGTATTCCTTGGACATACACATTGACGATGAAACACTGAAATTACATCGGAATTAAATACAAAAGGAACAATATAGCCTTAAGTACAAGAATAGAGATTCTTCTTACTGTCGGTGTTTTGAGCATTCCCTGTAAAACCAGCATTAGTTTCCGATACACCACAGCAGGTTCAATGTATTCCTTGGACCTTCACATTGACAATGAAACACAGAAATTGCATCGGAATTGAATACAAAAGCCACAATGCCGCTTTAAGTACAAGAATAGGGACTCTTCTTACTGTCGGTGCTATGAGCATTCCCTGTGAGACCAGTATTAGTCTCCGATACACCACTGCAGGTTCAATGTATTCCTTCGACATACACATTGACGATGAAACACTAAAATTACATCGGAATTAAATACAAAAGGCACAATGCCGCCATAAGTGCAAGAACAGTGAGACTTCTTAGAGTCTGTGATTTGATCCTTTCCTGTGCGACCTGTGTCAGTTTTCGATACGCCACTGCAGGTTAAATGTATTCCTTGGACCTTCAAATTGACGATGAAATACAGAAATCGCATCGGAATTAAATACAAATGGCACAATGCCGCCTTAAGTACAAGAACAGAGACTCTTCTTACAGTCTGTGCTTTGAGCATTCCCTGTGAGACCAGTATTAGATTCCGATACACCCCTGAAGGTTCAGTGTACTCCTTAGACCTTCACATTGACGATGATGCAAAGAAATGGCATCGGAATTAAATACAAAAGGCACAATGCCGCATTAAGTACAGGAATAGTCACTCTTCTTACAGTCAGTGCTTTGAGCATTCCCTGTGAGACCAGTATTAGTTTCCCATACACCACTGCAAGTTCAATGTATTCCTTGGACTTTCACATTGACGATGAAACACAGAAATCGCATTCTTATTAAACACAAAAGGCACAATGCCGCCGTAAGTACAATAATACAGACTCTACTTACAGTCGGTGCTTTGAGCATTCCCTGTGAGACCAGTATTAGTTTGCGATACACCACTGCAGGTTCAGTGCATTCCTTGGACCTTCACATTGACGATGAAACACAGATATGGCAACGGAATTAAATACAAAAGGCACAATGCCGCCTTAACTACAAGAATAGACACTCTTCTTACAGACGGTGTTTGAGCATTCATTGTGAGACTAGTATTAGTTTCCGATACACCACTGCTGGTTCAATGTATTCCTTGGACCTTCACATTGACGATGAAACACAGAAATCACATCGGAATTAAATACAAAAGGCACAATGCCGCTTTAAGTACAAGAATAGAGACTATTCTTACAGTCTGTGCTTGGAGCGTTCCCTGTAAGACCAGTATTAGTATCCGATACACCACTGCAGATTCAATGTATTCCTTGGACATACACATCGACGATGATACACAGAAATGGCATCGGAATTAAATACAAACTGCACAATGCCACCTTAAGTACAAGAATAGTCACTCTTCTTACAGTCGGTGCTGTGAGCATTCCCTGTGAGACCAGTATTAGTTTCCGATACAGTACTGCAGGTTCAATGTATTCCTTGGACCTTCACATTGACGATGAAACACAGAAATCGCATCGGAATTAAATACAAAAGGCACAATGTAGCATTAAGTACAAGAATACAGACTCTACTTACAGTCGGTGTTTGAGCATTCCCATTGAGACCAGTATTAGTTTCCGATACACCACTGCAGGTTCAATGTATTCCTTGGACATACACATTGACGATGAAACACTGAAATTACATCAGAATTAAATACAAAAGGAACAATGTCGCCTGAAGTACAAGAATAGAGACTCTTCTTAGAGTCGGTGCTTTAAGCATTCCCTGTGAGACCAGTATTAGTTTCCGATACACCATTGTAGGTTGAATGCCTTCCTCGGACCTTCACATTGACGATGAAACACAGAAATCGAATCGGAATTAAATACAAAAGGCCCAATGCCGCCTTAAGTACAAGAATAGAGACTCTTCTTACAGTCGGTGCTTTGAGCATTCCCTGTGAGACCAGTATTAGTTTCCGATACACCACTGCAGGTTCAATGTATTCCTTGGACCTTCACATTGACGATTATACACAGAAATAGCATCGGAATGAAATACAAAAGGCACAATAAGGCCTTAAGTACAAGAATAGAGATTCTTCTTACAGTCGGTGCTTTGAGCATTCCCTGTGAGACCAGTATTAGTTTCCGATACACCACTGCAGGTTCAGTGTATTCCTTGACATTCACATCGACGATGAAACACAGAAATGGCATCGGAATTAAATACAAAGGGCACAATGCCGCCTTAAGTACAAGAATAGACACTCTTCTTACAGTCGGTGCTTTGAGCATTCCCTGTGAGACCAGTATTAGTTTCCGATACACCACTGCAGGTCCAGTGTATTCCTTGGACATTCACATCGACGATGAAACACAGAAATGGCATCGGAATTAAATACAAAGGGCACAATGCCGCCTTAAGTACAAGAATAGACACTCTTCTTACAGTCGGTGCTTTGAGCATTCCCTGTGAGACCAGTATTAGTTTCTGATACACCACTGCAGGTTCAATGTATTCCTTGGACCTTCACATTGACGATGAAACACAGATATCGCATCGGAATAAATACAAAAGGCACAATGCCGCCTTAAGTACAAGAATACAGACTCTTCTTACAGTCGGTGCTTTGAGCATTTCCTGTGAGACCAGTATGTTTCCGATACACCACTGCAGGTTCAATGTATTCCTTGGACCATCGCATTGACGATGAAACACAGAAATCGCATTGGAATTAAGTACAAAATGCACAATGCCGCCTTAAGTACAAGAATAGAGACTCCTCTTACTGTCGGTGCTTTTGAGCATTCCCTGTGAGACCAGAATTAGTTTCCGATACACCACTGCAGGTTCAATGTATTCCTTGGACATACCCATTGACGATGAAACACTGATATTACATCGGAATTAAATACAAAAGCCACAATGCCTCCTTAACTACAAGAGTAGAAACTCTTCTTACAGTCGGTGCTTTGAGCATTCAATGTGAGACCAGTATTAGTTTCCGATACACCACTGCGGGTTCAATGTATTCCTCGGACCTTCACATAGACGATGAAACACAGAAATGGCATCGGAATTAAATACAAAGGGCACAATGCCGCCTTAAGTACAAGGATAGACACTCTTCTTACAGTCGGTGCTTTGAACATTCCCTGTGAGACCACTATTAGTTTCCGATACACCACTGCAGGTTCAATGTATTCCTTGGACCTTCACATTGACGATGAAACACAGAAATCGCATCGGAATTAAATACTGAAGGCACAATGCCGCCTTAAGTACAAGAATACATACTCTACTTACAGTCGGTGCTTTGAGCATTCCCTGTGAGACCAGTATTAGTTTTCGATACACCACTGCAGGTTCATTGTATTTCATGGACCTTAACATTGACGATGAAACACAGAAATCGCATCGGAATTAAATACAAAAAGCCACAATTACGCTTTAAGTACAAGAATAGAGACTCTTCTTACAGTCGGTGCTTTGAGCATTGCCTGTGAGACCAGTATTAGTATCCGATACACCACTGCAGGTTCAATGTATTCCTTTGACTTACACATTGACGATGAAACACTGAAATTACATCTGAATTAAATACAAAAGGAACAATGTCGCCTTAAGTACAAGAATAGAGACTCTTCTTTCTGTCGGTGTTTTGAGCATTCCCTGTGAGACCAGTATTAGTTTCCGATTCACCACTGCAGGTTCAATGTATACCTTGGACCTTCACATTGACGATTATACACAGAAATCGCATCGGAAATAAATACAAAAGGCACAATGCCGCATTAAGTTTAAGAATAGAGACTCTTCTTACAGTCGGTGCTTTGAGCATTCCCTGTGAGACCAGTATTAGTTTCCGATACACCACTGCAGGTTCAGTGTATTCCTTGGACATTCACATCGACGATGAAACACAGAAATGGCATCGGAATTAAATACAAAGGGCACAATGCCGCCTTAAGTACAAGAATAGACACTCTTCTTACAGTCGGTGCTTTGAGCATTCCCTGTGAGACCAGTATTAGCTTCCGATACACCACTGCAGGTTCAATGTATTCCTTGGAATTCACATTGACGATGAAAGACAGAAGTCGCATCGGAATTAAATACAAACGGCCCAATGCCGCCTCAAGTACAAGAATAGAGACTCTTCTTACAGTCGGTGCTTTGAGCAATCCCTGTGAGACCAGTATTAGTTTCCGATACACCACTGCAGGTTCAATGTATTCCTTGGACCTTCTCATTGACGATTATACACAGAAATCGCATCGGAATTAAATACAAAAGGCACAATGCCGCCTTAAGTACAATAATAGAGACTCTTCATACAGTCGGTGCTTTGAGCATTCCCTGTGACACCGGTATTAGTTTCCGATACACCACTGCTGGCTCAATGTATTCCTTGGACCTTGACATTGACGATGAAACATAGAAATCGCGTCGGAATTTAATACAAAAAGAACGATGCCGCCTTAAGTACAAGAATATAGACTCTACTTACAGTCGGTGCCTTGAGCATTCCCTGTGAGACCAGTATTACTTTCCGATACACCACTGCAGGTTCAATGTATTCCTTGGACCTTCACATTGAAGATGAAACACAGAAATCGCAATGGAATTAAATACAAAAGGCACAATTCCGCCTTAAGTGCAAGAATAGACACTCTTCTTACAGTCGGTGCTTTGAGCATTCCCTGTGAGACCAGTATTAGTTTCCGATACGCCACTGCAGGTTCAATGTATTCCTTGGACCTTCACATTGACAATGAAACACAGAAATGTTATCGGAATTAAATACAAAATGCACAATGCCGCCTTAAGTACAAGAATACAGACTCCACTTACAGTCGGTGCTTTGAGCATTCCCTGTGAGACCAGTATTAGTTTCCGATACACCACTGCAGGTTCAATGTATTCCTTGGACCTTCACATTGACGATGAAAGACAGAAATCGCATCGGAATTAAATACAAACGGCTCAATGCCGCCTTAAGTACAAGAATAGAGACTCTTCTTACAGTAGGTGTTTTGAGCATTCCCTGTGAGACCAGTATTACTTTCTGATACACCACTGCAGGTTCAATGTATTCCTTGGACCTTCACATTGACGATTATACACAGAAATCGCATCGGAATTAAATACAAAAGCCACGATGCCGCCTTAAGTACAACAATAGAGACTCTTCTTACAGTCGGTGATTTGAGCATTCCCTGTGAGACCAGTATTAGTATCCGATACACCACTGCTGGTTCAATGTATTTCTTGGACATACACATTGACGATGAAACACTGAAATTACATCGGAATTAAATACAAAAGGAACATTGTCGCCTTAAGTACAAGAATAGAGACTCTTCTTACTGTCGTGTTTTGAGCACTCCCTCTGAGACCAGTACTAGTTTCCGATACACCACTGCAGGTCCAATGTATTCCTTGGACCTTCACATTGACGATGAAACACAGAAATTGCAACGGAATTAAATAGAAAAGGCACAATGCCGCCTTATGTACATGAATAGGGACTCTTCGTACAGTCGGTGCTTTGAGCATTCCCTGTGAGACCAGTATTAGTTTCCGATTCACCACTGCAGGTTCAATGTATACCTTGGACCTTCACATTGACGATATTACACAGAAATCGCATCGGAATTAAATACAAAAGGCACAATGCCGCCTTAAGTACAAGAATAGAGACTCTTCTTACAGTCGGTGCTTTGAGCATTCCCTGTGAGACCAGTATTAGTTTCCGATACACCACTGCAGGTTCAGTGTATTCCTTGGATTTTCACATCAGCGATGAAACACAGAAATGGCATCGGAATTAAATACAAAGGGCATAATGCCGCCTTAAGTACAAGAATATACACTCTTCTTACAGTCGGTGCTTTGAGCATTCCCTGTGAGACCAGTATTAGTTTCCGATACACCACTGCAGGTTCAATGTATTCCTTGGACCTTCACATTGACGATGAAAGACAGAAATCGCATCGGAATTAAATACAAACGGCCCAATGCCGCCTTAAGTACAAGAATAGAGACTCTCCTTACAGTCGGTGCTTAGAGCATTCCCTGTGAGACCAGTATTAGTTTCCGATACACCACTGCAGGTTCAATGTATTCCTTGGACCTTCACATTGACGATTATACACAGAAATCGCATCGGAATTAAATACAAAACGCACAATGCCGGCTTAAGTACAAGAATAGAGACACTTCATACAGTCGGTGTTTTGAGCATTCCCTGTGAGACCAGTATTAGTTTCCGATACACCACTGCAAGGTTCAATGTATTCCTTCGAGCTTCACATTGACGATGAAACACAGAAATCGCATCTGAATTAAATATAAAAAGCACGATGCCGCTTAAGTACAAGAATACAGACTCTACTTACAGTCGGTGCCTTGAGCATTCCCTGTGAGACCAGTATTAGTTTCCAATACACCACTGAGTGTTCAATGTATTCCTTGGACATACACATTGACAATGAAACACTGAAATTACATCGGAATTAAATACAAAAGGAACAATGTCGCCTTAAGTACAAGAATACAGACTCTACTTACAGTCGGTGCTTTGAGCATTCCCTGTGAGACCAGTATTAGTTTCCAATACACCACTGAGTGTTCAATGTATTCCTTGGACATACACATTGACAATGAAACACTGAAATTACATCGGAATTAAATACAAAAGGAACAATGTCGCCTTAAGTACAAGAATAGAGACTCTTCTTGCTGTCGGTGTTTTGAGCATTCCCTCTGAGACCAGTATTAGTTTCCAATACTCCACTGCAGGTCCAATGTATTCCTTGGACCATCGCATTGACGATGAAACACAGAAATCACATTGGAATTAAATACAAAAAGCACAATGCCGCCTTAAGTACAAGAATAGAGACTCTTCTTACAGTCTGTGCTTTGTCCATTCCCTGTGAGACCAGTATTAGTATCCGATACACCACTGCAGATTCAATGTATTCCTTGGACATACACATTGACGATGAAACACTGAAATTACATCGGAATTAAATACAAAAGGAACAATGCCGCCTTAAGTACAAGAATAGAGACTCTTATTACTGTCGGTGCTTTGAGCATTCCCTGTGAGACCAGTATTAGTATCCGATTCACCACTGCAGGTTCAATGTATACCTTGGACCATCACATTGACGATTATACACAGAAATCGCATCGGAATTAAATACAAAAGGCACAATGCCGCCTTAAGTACAATAATAGAGACTCTTCATACAGTCGGTGCTTCGAACATTCCCTGTGAGACCAGTATTAGTTTCCGATACACCACTGCAGGTTCAATGTATTCCTTGGACCTTCACATTGACGATGAAACATAGAAATCGCATCGGAATTAAGTACAAAAAGCACGATGCCGCCTTAAGTACAAGAATACAGACTCTACTTACAGTCGGTGCTTTGAGCATTCCCTGTGAGACCAGTATTAGTTTCCGATACACCACTGCAGGTTCAATGTATTCCTTGGACCTTCACATTGAAGATGAAACACAGAAATCGCATTGGAATTAAATACAAAAGGCAAAATGCCGCCTTAAGTACAAGAATAGACACTCTTCTTACAGTCGGTGCTTTGAGCATTCCCTGTGAGACCAGTATTAGTTTCCGATACACCACTGCAGGTTCAATGTATTCCTTGGACCTTCACATTGACGATATTACACAGAAATCGCATCGGAATTAAATACAAAAGGCACAATGCCGCCTTAAGTACAAGAATAGAGACTCTTCTTACAGTCGGTGCCTTGAGCATTCCCTGTGAGACCAGTATTAGTTTCCGATACACCACTGCAGGTTCAGTGTATTCCTTGGACTTTCACATTGACGATGAAACACAGAAATGGCATCGGAATTAAATACAAAGGGCACAATGCCGCCTTAAGTACAAGAATAGACACTCTTCTTACAGTCTGTGCTTTGAGCATTCCCTGTGAGACCAGTATTAGTTTCCGATACACCACTGCATGTTCAATGTATTCCTTGGACCTTCACATTGACGATGAAAGACAGAAATCGCATCGGAATTAAATACAAACGGCCCAATGCCGCCTTAAGTACAAGAATACAGACTCACAGTCGGTGCTTTGAGCATTCCCTGTGGGACCAGTATTAGTTTCCGATACACCACTGCAGGTTCAATGTATTCCTTGGAAATACGCATTGACGATGAAACACTGAAATTACATCGGAATTAAATACAAAGGGCACAATGACGCCTTAAGTACAAGCAGAGTGAGACTTCTTAGAGTCTGTGTTTTGATCCTTTCCAGTGTGACCCGTATTAGTTTCCGATACGCCACTGCAGGTTCAATGTATTCCCTGGACCTTCACATTGACGATGAAACACGGAAATCGCATCAGAATTAAATACAAAAGGCACAATGCCGCCTCAAGTACAAGAATACAGACTCTTCTTACTGTCGGTGTTTTGAGCATTCCCTCTGAGACCAGTATTAGTTTCCGATACTCCACTGCAGGTTCAGTGTATTCCTTGGACTTTCACATCGACGATGAAACACAGAAATGGCATCGGAATTAAATACAAAGGGCACAATGCCGCCTTAAGTACAAGAATAGACACTCTTCTTACAGTCGGTGCTTTGAGCATTCCCTGTGAGACCAGTATTAGTTTCCGATACACCACTGCAGGTTCAATGTATTCCTTGGACCTTCACATTGACTATGAAACTCATAAATCGCAGCGGAATTAAATACAAAAGGCACTATGCCGCCTTAAGTACAAGAATACTGACTCTACTTACTGTCGGTGCTTTGAGCATTCCCTGTGAGAATAGTATTAGTATCCGGTACACCACTTCAGGTTCAATGTTTCCTTGGACATACACATCGACGATGAAACACAGAAATGGCATCGGAATTAAATACAAAGTGCACAATGCCGCCTTAAGTACAAGAATAGACACTCTTCTAACAGTCGGTGCTTTGAGCATTCCCTGTGAGATCAGTATTAGTTTCCGATACACCACTGCATGTTCAATGTATTCCTTGGACCTTCACATTGACGATGAAACACAGAAATCGCATCGGAATTAAATACAAAAGGCACAATGCCGCCTTAAGTACAAGAATACAGACTCTACTTACGGTCGGTGCTTTGAGCATTCCCTGTGAGACCAGTATTAGTTTCCGATACACCACTGCAGGTTCAATGTATTCCTTGGACCTACACATTGACGATGAAACACAGAAATGGCATCGGAATTAAATACAAAATGGCACAATGCCGCCTAAAGTACAAGAATAGAGACTCTTCTTACAGTCGGTGCTTTGAGCATTCCCTGTGAGACCAGTATTAGTTTCCGATACACCACTGCATGTTCAATGTATTCCTTGGACCTTCACATTGACGATGAAAGACAGAAATCGCATCGGAATTAAATACAAACGGCCCAATGCCGCCTTAAGTACAAGAATACAGACTCACAGTCGGTGCTTTGAGCATTCCCTGTGAGACCAGTGTTAGTTTCCGATACACCGCTGCTTGTTCAATGTATTCCTTGGAAATAAGCATTGACGATGAAACACTGAAATTACATCAGAATTAAATACAAAGGGCACAATGACGCCTTAAGTACAAGCAGAGTGAGACCTCTTAGAGTCTGTGGTTTGATCCTTTCCTGTGCGACCCGTATTAGTTTCCGATACGCCACTGCAGGTTCAATGTATTCCTTGGACCTTCACATTGACGATGAGACACAGAAATCGCATCGGAAATAAATACGATAGGCAGAATGCCGCCTTAAGTACAAGAATAAAGACTCTTCTTACAGTCGGTGCTTTGAGCATTACTTGTGAGACCAGTATTAGTATCCGGTACACCACTTCAGGTTCAATGTATTCCTTGGACATACACATCGACGATGAAACACAGAAATGGCATCAGAATTAAATACAAAGGGCACAATGCCGCCTTAAGTACAAGAATAGACACTCTTCTTACAGTCGGTGATTTGAGCATTCCCTGTGAGACCAGTATTAGTTTCCGATACACCACTGCAGGTTCAATGTATTCCTTGGACCTCCACATTGACGATGAAACACAGAAATCGCATCGGAATTAAATACAAAAAGGCACTATTCCGCCTTAAGTACAACAATAGAGACTCTTCTTACAGTCGGTGCTTTGAGCATTCCCTGTGAGACCAGTATTAGTATCCGGTACACCACTGCAGGTTCAATGTTTTCCTTGGACATACACATCGACGATGAAACACAGATACGGCATCGGAATTAAATATAAAGGGCACAATGCCGCCTTAAGTACAAGAATAGAGACTCTTCTTACAGTCGGTGCTTTGAGCATTTCCGGTGAGACCAGTATTAGTATCCGATACACCACTGAGTGTTCAATGTATTCCTTGGACATACACATTGACGATGAAACACTGAGATTACATCGGAATTAAATACAAAAGGAACAATGTCGCCTTAAGTACAAGAATAGAGAATCTTCTTGCTGTCGGTGTTTTGAGGATTCCCTCTGAGACCAGTATTAGTTTCCGATACACCACTGCAGGTTCAATGTGCTCCTTATACCATCGCATTGACGATGAAACACAGAAATCGCATTGGAATTAAATACAAAAAGCACAATGCCGCCTTAAGTACAAGAATAGAGACTCTTCTTACAGTCTGTGCTTTGTCCATTCCCTGTGAGACCAGTATTAGTATCCGATACACCACTGCAGATTTAATGTATTCCTTGGACATACACATTGACGATGAAACACTGAAATTACATCGGAATTAAATACAAAAGGCACAATGCCGCCTTAAGTACAATAATAGAGACTCTTCATACAGTCGTTGCTTCGAGCATTCCCTGTGAGACCAGTATTAGTTTCAGATACGCCACTGCAGGTTCAATGTATTCCTTGGAAATACACATTGACGATGAAACACTGAAATTACATCGGAATTAAATACAAAGGGCACAATGACGCCTTAAGTACAAGCAGAGTGAGACTTCTTAGAGTCTGTGTTTTGATCCTTTCCTGTGTGACTCGTATTAGTTTCCGATACGCCACTGCAGGTTAAATGTATTCCTTGGACCTTAACATTGACGATTACACACAGAAATCGCATCGGAATTAAATACAAATGGCACAATGCTGCCTTAAGTACAAGAATAGAGACTCTTCTTACAGTCGGTGCTTTGAGCATTCCCTGAGAGACCAGTATTAGTTTCCGATACACCACTGCAGGTGCAGTGTATTCCTTGGACTTTGACATCGACGATGAAACACAGAAATGGCATCGGAAATAAATACAAAGGGCACAATGCCGCCTTAAGTACAAGGATAGACGCTCTTCTTACAGTCGGTGCTTTGAACATTCCCTGTGAGACCAGTATTAGTTTCCGATACACCACTGCAGGTTCAATGTATTCCTTGGACCTTCACATTGACGATGAAACACAGAAATCGCATCGAAATTAAATACTGAAGGCACAATTCCGCCTTAAGTACATGAATACAGACTCTACTTACAGTCGGTGCTTTGAGCATTCCCTGTGAGACCAGTATTAGTTTTCGATACACCACTGCAGGTTCATTGTATTTCATGGACCTTCACATTGACGATGAAACACAGAAATCGCATCGTAATTAAATACAAAAAGGCACAATTACGCCTTAAGTACAAGAATAGGGACTCTTCTTACAGTCGGTGCTTTGAGCATTCCCTGTGAGACCAGTATTAGTATCCGATACACCACTGCAGGTTCAATGTATTCCTTGGACATACACATTGACGATGAAACACTGAAATTACATCGGAATTAAATACAAAATGAACAATGTCGCCTTAAGTACAAGAATAGGGACTCTTCTTTCTGTCGGTGTTTTGAGCATTCCCTGTGAGACCAGTATTAGTTTCCGATTCACCACTGCAGGTTCAATGTATACCTTGGACCTTCACATTGACGATTGTACACAGAAATCGCATCGGAATTAAATACAAACGGCACAATGCCGCCTTAAGTACAATAATAGAGACTCTTCATACAGTCGGTGCTTCGAACATTCCCTGTGAGACCAGTATTAGTTTCCGATACACCACTGCAGGTTCAATGCATTCCTTGGACCTTCACATTGACGATGAAAGACAGAAATCGCATCGGAATTAAATACAAACGGCCCACTGCCGCCTTAAGTACGAGAACAGACACTCTTCTTACAGTCGGTGCTTTGAGCATTCCCTGTGAGACCAGTATTAGTTTCCGATACACCACTGCAGGTACAATGCATTCCTTGGACCTTCACATTGACGATGAAAGACAGAAATCGCATCGGAATTAAATACAAACGGCCCAATGCCGCCTTAAGTACAAGAATAGAGTCTCTTCTTACAGTCGGTGCTTTGAGCATTCCCTGTGAGACCAGTATTAGTTTCCGATACACCACTGCAGGTTCAATGTATTCCTTGGACCTTCACATTGACGATTATACACAGAAATCGCATCGGAATTAAAAACAAAAGGCACAATGCCGGCTTAAGTACAAGAATAGAGACTCTTCATACAGTCGGTGCTTTGAGCATTCCCTGTGAGACCAGTATTAGTTTCCGATACACCACTGCAAGGTTCAATGTATTCCTTGGACCTTCACATTGACGATGAAACACAGAAATCGCATCGGAATTAAATACAAAAAGCACGATGCCGCTTAAGTACAAGAATACAGACTCTACTTACAGTCGGTGCTTTGAGCATCCCTGTGAGACCAGTATTAGTTTCCGATACACCGCTGCTGGTTCAATGTATTCCTTGGACCTTCACATTGACGATGAAACACAGAAATCGCATCGGAATTAAATACAAAAAGCACGATGCCGCTTAAGTACAAGAATACAGACTCTACTTACAGTCGGTGCTTTGAGCATTCCCTGTGAGACCAGTATTAGTTTCCGATACACCACTGAAGGTTCAATGTATTCCTTGGACCTTCACATTGACGATGAAACACAGAAATCGCATCGGAATTAAATGCAAATAGCACGATGATGCCTTAAGTACAAGAATACAGACTCTACTTATAGTCGGTGCTTTGAGCATTCCCAGTGAGACCAGTATTAGTTTCCGATACACCAGTGCAGGTTCAATGTATTCCTTGGACCTTCACATTGACGATGAAACACAGAAATCGCATCGGAATTAAATACAAAAACGCACAATGCCGCCTTAAGTACAAGAATAGAGACTCTTCTTACAGTCGGTAATTTGAGCACTCCCTGTGAGACCAGTGTTAGTATCCGGTACACCACTGCAGGTTCAATGTATTCCTTGGACATACACATCGACGATGAAACACAGATACGGTATCGGAATTAAATATAAATGGCACAATGCCGCCTTAAGTACAAGAATAGAGACTCTTCTTGCTGTCGGTGTTTTGAGCATTCCCTCTGAGACCAGTATTAGTTTCCGATACACCACTGCAGGTCCAATGTTTTCCTTGCACCTTCACAATGACGATGAAACACAGAACTCGCATCGGAATGAAATACAAAAGACACAATGCCGCCTTAAGAGCAAGAAGAGTGAGACTTCTTAGAGTCTGTGCTTTGATCCTATCCTGTGACACCAGTATTAGTTTCCGATACAACACTGCAGTTTCAATGTATTCCTTGGTCTCTCACATTGACGATGAAACACAGAAATCGCATCGGAATTAAATACAAAAAGCCCAATGCCGCCCTAAGTACAAGAACAGAGACTCTTATTACAGTCGGTGATTTGAGCATTCCCTGTGAGACCACTATTAGTTTCCGATACACCTCAGCAGTTTCAATGTATTCCTTGGACCTTAACATTGACGATTATACACAGAAATCGCATCGGAATTAAATACAAATGGCAAAATGCCGCCTTAAGTACAAGAATAGAGACTCTTCTTACAGTCGGTGCTTTGAGCATTCCGTGTGTGACCAGTATTAGTTTCTGATACACCACTGCAGGTTCAATGTATTCCTTGGACTTTCACATTGACGATGAAACACAGAAATCAAATCGGTATTAAATACAAAAAGGCACAATGCCGCCTTAAGTACAAGAATAGAGACTCTTCTTACAGTCGGTGCTTTGAGCATTCCCTGTGAGACCAGTATTAGTATCCGGTACACCACTTCAGGTTCAATGTATTCCTTGGACATAAACATAGACGATGAAACACAGAAATGGCATCGGAATTACATACAAAGGGCACAATGCCGCCTTAAGTACAGGAATAGACACTCTTCTAGCAGTCGGTGCTTTGAGCATTCCCTGTGAGAGCAGTATTAGTTTCCGATACACCACTGGAGGTTCAATGTATTCCTTGGACCTTCACATTGACGATGAAACACGGAAATCGCATCGGAACTAAATACAAAAGGCACAATGCCGCCTTAAGTACAAGAATACAGTCTCTACTTACAGTCGGTGCTTTGAGCATTCCCTGTTAGACCAGTATTAGTTTCCGATACACTACTGCAGGTTCAATGTATTCCTTAGACCTTCACATTGACAATGAAACACAGAAATCGCATCGGAATTAAATACAAAAAGGCACACTGCCGCCTCAAGTACAAGAATAGAGACTCTTCTTACAGTCGGTGCTTTGAGCATTCCCTGTGAGACCAGTATTAGTATCCGATACACCACTTCAGATTCAATGTATGCCTTGGACATACACATTGACGATGAAACACTGAAATTACATCGGAATTAAATACAAAAGGAACAATGCAGCCTTAAGTACAAGAACAGAGACTCTTCTTACTGTCGGTGCTTTGAGCATTCCCTGTGAGACCAGTATTAGTTTCCGATACACCACTGCAGGTCCAATGTATTCCTTGCTCGTACACATTGACGATGAAACACAGAACACGCATCGGAATGAAATACAAAAGGCACAATGCCGCCTTAAGTGCAAGAAGAGTCAGACTTCTTAGAGTCTGTGCTATGATCCAATCCTGTGACACCAGTATTAGTTTCCGATACAACACTGCAGTTTCAATGTATTCCTTGGACTCTCACATTGACGATGAAACACAGAAATCGCATCGGAATTAAATACAAAAAGCCCAATGCCGCCTTAAGTACAAGAATACAGACTCTACTTACAGTCGGTGATTTGAGCATTCCCTGTGAAACCAGTAGTAGTTTCCGATACACCACTGCAGGATCAATGTATTCCTTGGAAATACGCATTGACGATGAAACACTGAAATTACATCGGAATTAAATACAAAGGGCACAATGACTCCTTAAGTATAAGCAGAGTGAGACTTCTTAGACTCTGTGTTTTGATCCTTTCCTGTGCAACCCGTATTAGTTTCCGATACGCCACTGCAGGTTCAATGTATTTCTTGGACCTTCACATTGACGATTACACACAGAAATCGCATCGGAATTAAATACAAAAGGCACAATTCCGCCTTAAGTACAAGAATAGAGACACTTCTTACAGTCGGTGCTTTGAGCATTCCCTGTGAGAGCAGTATTAGTTTCCGATACACCACTGCAGGTTCAGTGTATTCCTTGGCCTTTCAAATCGACGATGAAACACAGAAATGGCATCGGAATTAAATACAAAGGGCACAATGCCGCCTTAAGTACAAGAATAGACACTCTTCTTACTGTCGGTGCTTTGAGCATTCCCTGTGAGACCAGTATTAGTTTCCGATACACCACTGCAGGTTCAATGTATTCCTTGGACATACACATTGACGATGAAACACTGAAATTACATCGGAATTGAATACAAAAGGAACAATGCAGCCTTAAGTAGAAGAATAGAGACTCTTCTTACTGTCGGTGCTTTGAACATTCTCTGTGGGACCAGTATTAGTTTCCGATACACCACTGCAGGTTCAATGTATTCCTTGGAAATACGCATTGACGATGAAACACTAAAATTACATCGGAATTAAATACAAAGGGCATAATGGCGCCTTACGTACAAGCAGAGTGAGACTTCTTAGAGTCTGTGTTTTGATCCTTTCCAGTGTGACCCGTATTAGTTTCCGATACGCCTCTGCAGGTTCAATGTATTCCCTGGACCTTCACATTGACGATGAAACACGGAAATCGCATCAGAATTAAATACAAAAGGCACAATGCCGCCTTAAGTACAAGAATACAGACTCTTCTTACTGTCGGTGTTTTGAGCATTCCCTCTGAGACCAGTATTAGTTTCCGATACACCACTGGAGGTTCAGTGTATTCCTTGGACTTTCACATCGACGATGAAACACAGAAATGGCATCGGAATTAAATACAAAGGGCACAATGCCGCCTTAAGTACAAGAATAGACACTCTTCGTACAGTCGGTGCTTTGAGCATTCCCTGTGAGACCCGTATTAGTTTCCGATACACCACTGCAGGTTCAATGTATTCCTTGGACATACACATTGACGATGAAACACTGAAATTACATCGGAATTGAATACAAAAGGAACAATGCAGCCTTAAGTACAAGAACAGAGACTCTTCTTACTGTCGGTGCTTTGAGCATTCCCTGTGAGACCAGTATTAGTTTCCGATACACCACTGCAGGTCCAATGTATTCCTTGCTCCTTCACATTGACGATGAAACACAGAACACGCATCGGAATGAAATACAAAAGGCACAATGCCGCCTTAAGTGCAAGAAGAGTCAGACTTCTTAGAGTCTGTGCTTTGATCTAATCCTGTGACACCAGTATTAGTTTCCGATACAACACAGCAGTTTCAATGTATCCCTTGGACTCTCACATTGACGATGAAACACAGAAATCGCATCGGAATTAAATACAAAAAGCCCAATGCCGCCTTAAGTACAAGAATACAGACTCTACTTACAGTCGGTGATTTGAGCATTCCCTGTGAGACCAGTATTAGTTTCCGATACACCACTGCTGGTTCAATGTATTCCTTGGACATACACATTGACGATGAAACACAGAAATCGCATTGGAATTAAATACAAAAGGCACAATGCTGCCTTAAGTACAAGAATAGAGACTCTTCTTACAGTCTGTGCTTTGAGGATTCCCTGTGAGACCAGTATTAGTATCCGATATACCACTGCAGATTCAATGTATTCCTTGGACATACACATTGACGATGAAACACTGAAATTACATTGGAATTAAATACAAAAGGAACAATGAGGCCTTAAGTACAAGAATAGAGATTCTTCTTACTGTCGGTGCTTTGAGCATTCCCTTTGAGACCAGTATTAGTTTCCGATACACCACTGCAGGTTCAATGTATTCCTTGGAAATACGCATTGACGATGAAACACTGAAATTACATCGGAATTAAATACAAAGGGCACAATGCCGCCTTAAGTACAAGAATAGACACTCTTCTTACTGTCGGTGCTTTGAGCATTCCCTGTGAGGCCATTATTAGTATCCGGTACACCACTTCAGGTTCAATGTATTCCTTGGACCTTCACATTGACGATGAAACACAGAAATCGCATCGGAATTAAATACAAAAGGCACAATGCCGCCTTAAGTAGAAGAATAGAGACTCTTATTACTGTCGGTGCTTTGAGCATTCTCTGTGGGACCAGTATTAGTTTCCGATACACCACTGCAGGTTCAATGTATTCCGTGGACCTACACATTGACGATGAAACACAGAAATGGCATCGGAATTAAATACAATATGGCACAATGCCGCCTTAAGTACAAGAATAGAGACTCTTCTTTTAGTCGGTGCTTTGAGCATTCCCTGTGAGACCAGTATTAGTATCCGATACACCACTGCAGGTTCAATGCATTCCTTGGACATACACATTGACGATGAAACACTGAAATTACATCGGATTTAAATACAAAAGGAACAATGTCGCCTTAAGTATAAGAATAGAGACTCTTATTACTGTCGGTGCTTTGAGCATTCTCTGTGGGACCAGTATTAGTTTCCGATACACCACTGCAGGTTCAATGTATTCCTTGGAAATACGCATTGACGATGAAACACTGAAATTACATCGGAATTAAATACAAAGGGCACAATGACGCCTTAAGTACAAGCAGAGTGAGACTTCTTAGAGTCTGTGTTTTGATCCTTTCCAGTGTGACCCGTATTAGTTTCCGATACGCCACTGCAGGTTCAATGTATTCCCTGGACCTTCACATTGACGATGAAACACGGAAATCGCATCAGAATTAAATACAAAAGGCACAATGCCGCCTCAAGTACAAGAATACAGACTCTTCTTACTGTCGGTGTTTTGAGCATTCCCTCTGAGACCAGTATTAGTTTCCGATACTCCACTGCAGGTTCAGTGTATTCCCTGGACCTTCACATTGACGATGAAACACGGAAATCGCATCAGAATTAAATACAAAAGGCACAATGCCGCCTTAAGTACAAGAATAGAGACTCTTCTTACAGTCGGTGCTTTGAGCATTCCCTGTGAGACCAGTATTAGTATCCGGTACACCACTTCAGGTTCAATGTATTCCTTGGACATAAACATAGACGATGAAACACAGAAATGGCATCGGAATTACATACAAAGGGCACAATGCCGCCTTAAGTACAGGAATAGACACTCTTCTAACAGTCGGTGCTTTGAGCATTCCCTGTGAGAGCAGTATTAGTTTCCGATACACCACTGGAGGTTCAATGTATTCCTTGGACCTTCACATTGACGATGAAACACGGAAATCGCATCGGAACTAAATACAAAAGGCACAATGCCGCCTTAAGTACAAGAATACAGTCTCTACTTACAGTCGGTGCTTTGAGCATTCCCTGTTAGACCAGTATTAGTTTCCGATACACTACTGCAGGTTCAATGTATTCCTTAGACCTTCACATTGACAATGAAACACAGAAATCGCATCGGAATTAAATACAAAAAGGCACACTGCCGCCTTAAGTACAAGAATAGAGACTCTTCTTACAGTCGGTGCTTTGAGCATTCCCTGTGAGACCAGTATTAGTATCCGATACACCACTTCAGATTCAATGTATGCCTTGGACATACACATTGACGATGAAACACTGAAATTACATCGGAATTAAATACAAAAGGAACAATGTCGCCTTAAGTACAAGAATAGAGACTCTTCTTACTGATGGTGTTTGAGCATTCCCTCTGAGACCAGTATTAGTTTCCGATACACCACTGCAGGTTCAGTGTATTCCTTGGACTTTCACATCGACGATGAAACACAGAAATTACCTCGGAATTAAATACAAAGGGCACAATGACCCCTTAAGTGCAAGAAGTGTGATACTTCTTGGAGTCTGTGCTTTGATCCAATCCTGTGACACCAGTATTAGTTTCCGATACAACACTGCAGTTTCAATGTATTCCTTGGACCTTCACATTGACGATGAAACACAGAAATCGCATCGGAATTAAATACAAAGGGCAGAATGACGCCACAAGTACAAGAATAGAGACTCTTCTTACAGTCGGTGGTTTGAGCAGTCCCTGTGAGACCTGTATTAGTTTTCGATACACCACTGCTGGTTCAATGTACTCCTTGGACCTTCACATTGACGATGAAACACAGAAATCGCATCGGAATTAAATACAAAAGGCACAATGCCGCCATAACTACAAGATCAGAGACTCTTCTTACAGTCGGTGCTTTGAGCATTCCCTGTGAGACCAGTATTAGTTTCCGATTCACCACTGCAGGTTCAATGTATACCTTGGACCTTCACATTGACGATTATACACAGAAATCGCATCGGCATTAAATACAAAAGGCACAATGCCGCCTTAAGTACAAGAATAGAGACTCTTCTTACACTCGGTGCTTTGAGCATTCCCTGTGAGACCAGTATTAGTTTCCGATACACCACTGGATGTTCAGTGTATTCCTTGGACTTTCACATCGACGATGATACACAGAAATGGCATCGGAATTAAATACAAAGGGCACAATGCCGCCTTAAGTACAAGAATAGACACTCTTCGTACAGTCGGTGCTTTGAGCATTCCCTGTGAGACCCGTATTAGTTTCCGATACATCACTGCAGGTTCAATGTATTCCTTGGACATACACATTGACGATGAAACACTGAAATTACATCGGAATTAAATACAAATGGAACAATGCAGCCTTAAGTACAAGAACAGAGACTCTTCTTACTGTCGGTGCTTTGAGCATTCCCTGTGAGACCAGTATTAGTTTCCGATACACCACTGCAGGTCCAATGTATTCCTTGCTCGTACACATTGACGATGAAACACAGAACACGCATCGGAATGAAATACAAAAGGCACAATGCCGCCTTAAGTGCAAGAAGAGTCAGACTTCTTAGAGTCTGTGCTATGATCCAATCCTGTGACACCAGTATTAGTTTCCGATACAACACTGCAGTTTCAATGTATTCCTTGGACTCTCACATTGACGATGAAACACAGAAATCGCATCGGAATTAAATACAAAAAGCCCAATGCCGCCTTAAGTACAAGAATACAGACTCTACTTACAGTCGGTGATTTGAGCATTCCCTGTGAAACCAGTAGTAGTTTCCGATACACCACTGCAGGATCAATGTATTCCTTGGAAATACGCATTGACGATGAAACACTGAAATTACATCGGAATTAAATACAAAGGGCACAATGACTCCTTAAGTATAAGCAGAGTGAGACTTCTTAGACTCTGTGTTTTGATCCTTTCCTGTGCAACCCGTATTAGTTTCCGATACGCCACTGCAGGTTCAATGTATTTCTTGGACCTTCACATTGACGATTACACACAGAAATCGCATCGGAATTAAATACAAAAGGCACAATTCCGCCTTAAGTACAAGAATAGAGACTCTTCTTACAGTCGGTGCTTTGAGCATTCCCTGTGAGAGCAGTATTAGTTTCCGATACACCACTGCAGGTTCAGTGTATTCCTTGGCCTTTCAAATAGACGATGAAACACAGAAATGGCATCGGAATTAAATACAAAGGGCACAATGCCGCCTTAAGTACAAGAATAGACACTCTTCTTACAGTCGGTGCTTTGAGCATTCCCTGTGAGACCAGTATTAGTTTCCGATACACCACTGCAGGTTCAATGTATTCCTTGGACCTTCACATTGACGATGAAACACATAAATCGCATCGGAATTAAATACAAAAGGCACAATGACGCCTTAAGTAAAAGAATACAGACTCTACTTACTGTCGGTGCTTTGAGCATTCCCTGTGAGACCAGTATTAGTATCCGGTACACCACTTCAGGTTCAAAGTTTCCTTGGACATACACATCGACGATGAAACACAGAAATGGCATCGGAATTAAATACAAAGTGCACAATGCCGCCTTAAGTACAAGGGTAGAGACTCTACTTACAGTCGGTGCTTTGAGCATTCCCTGTGAGACCAGTATTAGTTTCCGACACACCACTGCAGGTTCAATGTATTCCTTGGACCTTCACATTGACGATGAAACACAGAAATCGCACCGGAATTAAATACAAAAGGCACAATGCCACCTTAAATTCAAGAATACAGACTCTCCTTACAGTCGGTGCTTAGAGCATTCCCTGTGAGACCAGTATTAGTTTCTGATACACCACTGCAGGTTCAATGTATTCCGTGGACCTACACATTGACGATGAAACACAGAAATGGCATCGGAATTAAATACAAAATGGCACAATGCCGCCTTAAGTACAAGAATAGAGACTCTTCTTTTAGTCGGTGCTTTGTGCATTCCCTGTGAGACCAGTATTAGTATCCGATACACCACTGCAGGTTCAATGTATTCCTTGGACATACACATTGACGATGAAACACTGAAATTACATCGGATTTAAATACAAAAGGAACAATGTCGCCTTAAGTAGAAGAATAGAGACTCTTCTTACTGTCGGTGCTTTGAACATTCTCTGTGGGACCAGTATTAGTTTCCGATACACCACTGCAGGTTCAATGTATTCCTTGGAAATACGCATTGACGATGAAACACTGAAATTACATCGGAATTAAATACAAAGGGCACAATGGCGCCTTACGTACAAGCAGAGTGAGACTTCTTAGAGTCTGTGTTTTGATCCTTTCCAGTGTGACCCGTATTAGTTTCCGATACGCCTCTGCAGGTTCAATGTATTCCCTGGACCTTCACATTGACGATGAAACACGGAAATCGCATCAGAATTAAATACAAAAGGCACAATGCCGCCTTAAGTACAAGAATACAGACTCTTCTTACTGTCGGTGTTTTGAGCTTTCCCTCTGAGACCAGTATTAGTTTCCGATACACCACTGGAGGTTCAGTGTATTCCTTGGACTTTCACATCGACGATGAAACACAGAAATGGCATCGGAATTAAATACAAAGGGCACAATGCCGCCTTAAGTACAAGAATAGACACTCTTCGTACAGTCGGTGCTTTGAGCATTCCCTGTGAGACCCGTATTAGTTTCCGATACACCACTGCAGGTTCAATGTATTCCTTGGACATACACATTGACGATGAAACACTGAAATTACATCGGAATTGAATACAAAAGGAACAATGCAGCCTTAAGTACAAGAACAGAGACTCTTCTTACTGTCGGTGCTTTGAGCATTCCCTGTGAGACCAGTATTAGTTTCCGATACACCACTGCAGGTCCAATGTATTCCTTGCTCCTTCACATTGACGATGAAACACAGAACACGCATCGGAATGAAATACAAAAGGCACAATGCCGCCTTAAGTGCAAGAAGAGTCAGACTTCTTAGAGTCTGTGCTTTGATCTAATCCTGTGACACCAGTATTAGTTTCCGATACAACACAGCAGTTTCAATGTATCCCTTGGACTCTCACATTGACGATGAAACACAGAAATCGCATCGGAATTAAATACAAAAGCCCAATGCCGCCTTAAGTACAAGAATACAGACTCTACTTACAGTCGGTGATTTGAGCATTCCCTGTGAGACCAGTATTAGTTTCCGATACACCACTGCTGGTTCAATGTATTCCTTGGACATACACATTGACGATGAAACACAGAAATCGCATTGGAATTAAATACAAAAGGCACAATGCTGCCTTAAGTACAAGAATAGAGACTCTTCTTACAGTCTGTGCTTTGAGGATTCCCTGTGAGACCAGTATTAGTATCCGATATACCACTGCAGATTCAATGTATTCCTTGGACATACACATTGACGATGAAACACTGAAATTACATTGGAATTAAATACAAAAGGAACAATGAGGCCTTAAGTACAAGAATAGAGATTCTTCTTACTGTCGGTGCTTTGAGCATTCCCTGTGAGACCAGTATTAGTTTCCGATACACCACTGCAGGTTCAATGTATTCCTTGGAAATACGCATTGACGATGAAACACTGAAATTACATCGGAATTAAATACAAAGGGCACAATGCCGCCTTAAGTACAAGAATAGACACTCTTCTTACTGTCGGTGCTTTGAGCATTCCCTGTGAGGCCATTATTAGTATCCGGTACACCACTTCAGGTTCAATGTATTCCTTGGACCTTCACATTGACGATGAAACACAGAAATCGCATCGGAATTAAATACAAAAGGCACAATGCCGCCTTAAGTAGAAGAATTGAGACTCTTATTACTGTCGGTGCTTTGAGCATTCTCTGTGGGACCAGTATTAGTTTCCGATACACCACTGCAGGTTCAATGTATTCCGTGGACCTACACATTGACGATGAAACACAGAAATGGCATCGGAATTAAATACAATATGGCACAATGCCGCCTTAAGTACAAGAATAGAGACTCTTCTTTTAGTCGGTGCTTTGAGCATTCCCTGTGAGACCAGTATTAGTATCCGATACACCACTGCAGGTTCAATGCATTCCTTGGACATACACATTGACGATGAAACACTGAAATTACATCGGATTTAAATACAAAAGGAACAATGTCGCCTTAAGTATAAGAATAGAGACTCTTATTACTGTCGGTCCTTTGAGCATTCTCTGTGGGACCAGTATTAGTTTCCGATACACCACTGCAGGTTCAATGTATTCCTTGGAAATACGCATTGACGATGAAACACTGAAATTACATCGGAATTAAATACAAAGGGCACAATGACGCCTTAAGTACAAGCAGAGTGAGACTTCTTAGAGTCTGTGTTTTGATCCTTTCCAGTGTGACCCGTATTAGTTTCCGATACGCCACTGCAGGTTCAATGTATTCCCTGGACCTTCACATTGACGATGAAACACGGAAATCGCATCAGAATTAAATACAAAAGGCACAATGCCGCCTCAAGTACAAGAATACAGACTCTTCTTACTGTCGGTGTTTTGAGCATTCCCTCTGAGACCAGTATTAGTTTCCGATACTCCACTGCAGGTTCAGTGTATTCCTTGGACTTTCACATCGACGATGAAACACAGAAATGGCATCGGAATTAAATACAAAGGGCACAATGCCGCCTTAAGTACAAGAATAGACACTCTTCTTACAGTCGGTGCTTTGAGCATTCCCTGTGAGACCAGTATTAGTTTCCGATACACCACTGCAGGTTCAATGTATTCCTTGGACCTTCACATTGACTATGAAACTCATAAATCGCAGCGGAATTAAATACAAAAGGCACTATGCCGCCTTAAGTACAAGAATACAGACTCTACTTACTGTCGGTGCTTTGAGCATTCCCTGTGAGAATAGTATTAGTATCCGGTACACCACTTCAGGTTCAATGTTTCCTTGGACATACACATCGACGATGAAACACAGAAATGGCATCGGAATTAAATACAAAGTGCACAATGCCGCCTTAAGTACAAGAATAGACACTCTTCTTACAGTCGGTGCTTTGAGCATTCCCTGTGAGATCAGTATTAGTTTCCGATACACCACTGCAGGTTCAATGTATTCCTTGGACCTTCACATTGACGATGAAACACAGAAATCGCATCGGAATCAAATACAAAAGGCACAATGCCGCCTTAAGTACAAGAATACAGACTCTACTTACGGTCGGTGCTTTGAGCATTCCCTGTGAGACCAGTATTAGTTTCCGATACACCACTGCAGGTTCAATGTATTCCTTGGACCTACACATTGACGATGAAACACAGAAATGGCATCGGAATTAAATACAAAATGGCACAATGCCGCCTAAAGTACAAGAATAGAGACTCTTCTTACAGTCGGTGCTTTGAGCATTCCCTGTGAGACCAGTATTAGTATCCGATACACCACTGCAGGTTCAATGTAATCCTTGGACATACACATTGACGATGCGACACTAAAATTACATCGGATTTAAATACAAAAGGAACAATGTCGCCATAAGGACAAGAATAGGGACCCTTCTTACTGTCGGTGCTTTGAGCATTCTCTGTGGACCAGTATTAGATTCCGATACACCACTGCAGGTTCAATGTATTCCTTCGAGATACGCATTGACGATGAAAGACTGAAATTACATCGGAATTAAATACAAAGGGCACAATGACGTTTTAAGTACAAGCAGAGTTAGACTTCTTAGAGTCTGTGTTTTGATCCTTTCCAGTGTGACCCGTATTAGTGTCCGATACGCCACTGCCGGTTCAATGTATTCCCTGGACCTTCACATTGACGATGAAACACGGAAATCGCATCAGAATTAAATACAAAAGGCACAATGCCGCCTCAAGTACAAGAATACAGACTCTTCTTACTGTCGGTGTTTTGAGCATTCCCTCTGAGACCAGTATTAGTTTCCGATACACCACTGCAGGTTCAATGTATTCCTTGGACCTTCACATTGACGATGAATCACAGAAATCGCATCGGAATTAAATACAAAAGGCACAATGAAGCCCTAAGTACAACAATAGAGACTCTTCTTACATTCGGTGTCTCGAGCATTCCCTGAGAGACCAGTATTAATATCCGATACACCACTGCAGGTTCAATGTATTCCTTAGACATTCTCATTGACGATGAAACACAGATATCGCATCGGAATTAAATACCAAAGGCACAATGCCGACTTAAGTACAAGAATAGAGACTATTCTCACAGCCGGGGCTTCGAGTATTCCCTGTGAGACCAGTATTAGTTTCCGATACACCACTGCAGGTTCAATGTATTCCTTGAACATACACATTGACGATGAAACACTGAAATTACATCGGAATTAAATACAAAAGGCACAATGACGCCTTAAGTGCAAGAAGAGTGAGACTTCTTAGAGTCTGTGCTTTTATCCTATCCTGTGACACCAGTATTAGTTTCCGATACAACACTTCAGTTTCAATGTATTCCTTGGACCTTTACATTGACGATGAAACACAGAAATCGCATCGGAATTAAATACAAAGGGCAGAATGCCGCCATAAGTACAAGAATAGAGACTCTTCTTACAGTCGGTGGTTTGAGCAGTCCCTGTGAGACCTGTATTAGTTTCCGATACACCACTGCTGGTTCAATGTACTCCTTGGACCTTCACATTGACGATGAGACACAGATATCGCATCGAAATTAAATACAAAAGGCACAATGCCGCCTTAACTACAAGAATAGAGACTCTTCTTACAGTCGGTGTTTTGAGCATTCCCTGTGAGACCAGTATTAGTTTCCGATTCACCACTGGAGGTTCAATGTATACCTTTGACCTTCACATTGACGATTATACACAGAAATCGCATCGGAATTAAATACAAAAGGCTCAATGCCGCCTTAAGTACAAGAATAGAGACTCTTCTTACACTCGGTGCTTTGAGCATTCCCTGTAAGACCAGTATTAGTTTCCGATACACCACTGCAGGTTCAGTGTATTCCTTGGACTTTCACATCGACGATGAAACACAGAAATGGCATCGGAATTAAATACAAAGGGCACAATGCCGCCTTAAGTACAAGAATAGACACTCTTCTTACAGTCGGTGCTTTGAGCATTCCCTGTGAGACCAGTATTAGTATCCGATACACCACTGCAGGTTCAATGTAATCCTTGGACATACACATTGACGATGCGACACTGAAATTACATCGGATTTAAATACAAAAGGAACAATGTCGCCTTAAGGACAAGAGTAGGGACTCTTCTTACTGTCGGTGCTTTGAGCATTCTCTGTGGGACCAGTATTAGATTCCGATACACCACTGCAGGTTCAATGTATTCCTTCGAGATACGCATTGACGATGAAACACTGAAATTACATCGGAATTAAATACAAAGGGCACAATGACACCTTAAGTACAAGCAGAGTGAGACTTCTTAGAGTCTGTGTTTTGATCCTTTCCAGTGTGACCCGTATTAGTTTCCGATACGCCACTGCAGGTTAATGTATTCCTTGGACCTTAACATTGACGATTTCACACAGAAATCGCATCGGAATTAAATACAAAGGGCACAATGCCGCCTTAAGTACAAGAATAGACACTCTTCTTACTGTCGGTGCTTTGAGCATTCCCCGTGAGACCAGTATTAGTTTCCCATACACCACTTCAGGTTCAATGAATTCCTTGGACCTTCACATTGACGATGAAACACAGAAATCGCATCGTAATTAAATACAAAAGGCACAATGCCGCCCTAAGTGCAAGAAGAGTGAGGCTTCTTAGAGTCTGTGCTTTGATCCTATCCTGTGACACCAGTATTAGTTTCCGATACGACACTGCAGTTTCAATGAATTCCTTAAACCTTCACATTGGCGATGAAACACAGAAATCGCATCGGAATTAAATACAAAAGGCACAATGCCGCCTTAAGTACAAGAATAGAGACTCTTCTTACTGTCGGTGCTTTGAGCATTCATTGTGAAACCGGTATTAGTTTCCGATACAACACTGCAGGTTGATTGTAATCCTTGGAGCTTCACATTGACGATGAAACACGGAAATCGCATCTGAATTAAATACAAAAGGCACAATGCCGCCTTAAGTAGAAGCTGAGTGAGACTTCTTAGAGTCTGTGTTTTGATCCTTTCCAGTGTGACCCGTATTAGTTTCCGATACGCCACTGCAGGTTCAATGTATTCCCTGGACCTTCACATTGACGATGAAACACGGAAATCGCATCAGAATTAAATACAAAAGGCACAATGCCGCCTTAAGTACATGAATACAGACTCTTCTTACTGTCGGTGTTTTGAGCATTCCCTCTGAGACCAGTATTAGTTTCCGATACACCACTGCAGGTTCAATGTATTCCTTGGACCTTCACAATTACGATGAATCACAGAAATCGCATCGGAAATAAATACAAAAAACACAATGAAGCCCTAAGTACAACAATAGAGACTCTTCTTACAGTCGGTGTCTCGAGCATTCCCTGAGAGACCAGTATTAATATCCGATACACCACTGCAGGTTCAATGTATTCCTTAGACATTCACATTGACGATGAAACACAGATATCGCATCGGAATTAAATACCAAAGGCACAATGCCGACTTAAGTACAAGAATAGAGACTATTCTCACAGCCGGTGCTTCGAGTATTCCCTGTGAGACCAGTATTAGTTTCCGATACACCACTGCAGGTTCAATGTATTCCTTGAACATACACATTGACGTTGAAACACTGAAATTACATCGGAATTAAATACAAAAGGCACAATGCCGCCTTAAGTACATGAATACAGACTCTTCTTACTGTCGGTGTTTTGAGCATTCCCTCTGAGACCAGTATTAGTTTCCGATACGCCACTGCAGGTTCAATGTATTCCTTGGACTTTCACATTGACGATGAAACACAGAAATCGAATCGGTATTAAATACAAAAAGGCACAATGCCGCCTTAAGTACAAGAATAGAGACTCTTCTTACAGTCGGTGCTTTGAGCATTCCCTGTGAGACCACTATTAGTTTCCGATACACCTCAGCAGTTTCAATGTATTCCTTGGACCTTAACATTGACGATTATACACAGAAATCGCATCGGAATTAAATACAAATGGCAAAATGCCGCCTTAAGTACAAGAATAGAGACTCTTCTTACAGTCGGTGCTTTGAGCATTCCGTGTGTGACCAGTATTAGTTTCTGATACACCACTGCAGGTTCAATGTATTCCTTGGACTTTCACATTGACGATGAAACACAGAAATCGAATCGGTATTAAATACAAAAAGGCACAATGCCGCCTTAAGTACAAGAATAGAGACTCTTCTTACAGTCGGTGCTTTGAGCATTCCCTGTGAGACCAGTATTAGTATCCGGTACACCACTTCAGGTTCAATGTATTCCTTGGACATAAACATAGACGATGAAACACAGAAATGGCATCGGAATTACATACAAAGGGCACAATGCCGCCTTAAGTACAGGAATAGACACTCTTCTAACAGTCGGTGCTTTGAGCATTCCCTGTGAGAGAAGTATTAGTTTCCGATACACCACTGGAGGTTCAATGTATTCCTTGGACCTTCACATTGACGATGAAACACGGAAATCGCATCGGAACTAAATACAAAAGGCACAATGCCGCCTTAAGTACAAGAATACAGTCTCTACTTACAGCCGGTGCTTTGAGCATTCCCTGTTAGACCAGTATTAGTTTCCGATACACTACTGCAGGTTCAATGTATTCCTTAGACCTTCACATTGACAATGAAACACAGAAATCGCATCGGAATTAAATACAAAAAGGCACACTGCCGCCTTAAGTACAAGAATAGAGACTCTTCTTACAGTCGGTGCTTTGAGCATTCCCTGTGAGACCAGTATTAGTATCCGATACACCACTTCAGATTCAATGTATGCCTTGGACATACACTTTGACGATGAAACACTGAAATTACATCGGAATTAAATACAAAAGGAACAATGTATCCTTAAGTACAAGAATAGAGACTCTTCTTACTGATGGTGTTTGAGCATTCCCTCTGAGACCAGTATTAGTTTCCGATACACCACTGCAGGTTCAGTGTATTCCTTGGACTTTCACATCGACGATGAAACACAGAAATTACCTCGGAATTAAATACAAAGGGCACAATGACCCCTTAAGTGCAAGAAGTGTGATACTTCTTGGAGTCTGTGCTTTGATCCAATCCTGTGACACCAGTATTAGTTTCCGATACAACACTGCAGTTTCAATGTATTCCTTGGACCTTCACATTGACGATGAAACACAGAAATCGCATCGGAATTAAATACAAAGGGCAGAATGACGCCACAAGTACAAGAATAGAGACTCTTCTTACAGTCGGTGGTTTGAGCAGTCCCTGTGAGACCTGTATTAGTTTCCGATACACCACTGCTGGTTCAATGTACTCCTTGGACCTTCACATTGACGATGAAACACAGAAATCGCATCGGAATTAAATACAAAAGGCACAATGCCGCCATAACTACAAGATCAGAGACTCTTCTTACAGTCGGTGCTTTGAGCATTCCCTGTGAGACTAGTATTAGTTTCCGATTCACCACTGCAGGTTCAATGTATACCTTGGACCTTCACATTGACGATTATACACAGAAATCGCATCGGCATTAAATACAAAAGGCACAATGCCGCCTTAAGTACAAGAATAGAGACTCTTCTTACACTCGGTGCTTTGAGCATTCCCTGTGAGACCAGTATTAGTTTCCGATACACCACTGGATGTTCAGTGTATTCCTTGGACTTTCACATCGACGATGATACACAGAAATGGCATCGGAATTAAATACAAAGGGCACAATGCCGCCTTAAGAACAAGAATAGACACTCTTCGTACAGTCGGTGCTTTGAGCATTCCCTGTGAGACCCGTATTAGTTTCCGATACACCACTGCAGGTTCAATGTATTCCTTGGACATACACATTGACGATGAAACACTGAAATTACATCGGAATTAAATACAAAAGGAACAATGCAGCCTTAAGTACAAGAACAGAGACTCTTCTTACTGTCGGTGCTTTGAGCATTCCCTGTGAGACCAGTATTAGTTTCCGATACACCACTGCAGGTCCAATGTATTCCTTGCTCGTACACATTGACGATGAAACACAGAACACGCATCGGAATGAAATACAAAAGGCACAATGCCGCCTTAAGTGCAAGAAGAGTCAGACTTCTTAGAGTCTGTGCTATGATCCAATCCTGTGACACCAGTATTAGTTTCCGATACAACACTGCAGTTTCAATGTATTCCTTGGACTCTCACATTGACGATGAAACACAGAAATCGCATCGGAATTAAATACAAAAAGCCCAATGAAGCCTTAAGTACAAGAATACAGACTCTACTTACAGTCGGTGATTTGAGCATTCCCTGTGAAACCAGTAGTAGTTTCCGATACACCACTGCAGGATCAATGTATTCCTTGGAAATACGCATTGACGATGAAACACTGAAATTACGTCGGAATTAAATACAAAGGGCACAATGACTCCTTAAGTATAAGCAGAGTGAGACTTCTTAGACTCTGTGTTTTGATCCTTTCCTGTGCAACCCGTATTAGTTTCCGATACGCCACTGCAGGTTCAATGTATTTCTTGGACCTTCACATTGACGATTACACACAGAAATCGCATCGGAATTAAATACAAAAGGCACAATTCCGCCTTAAGTACAAGAATAGAGACTCTTCTTACAGTCGGTGCTTTGAGCATTCCCTGTGAGAGCAGTATTAGTTTCCGATACACCACTGCAGGTTCAGTGTATTCCTTGGCCTTTCACATCGACGATAAAACACAGAAATGGCATCGGAATTAAATACAAAGGGCACAATGCCGCCTTAAGTACAAGAATAGACACTCTTCTTACAGTCGGTGCTTTGAGCATTCCCTGTGAGACCAGTATTAGTTTCCGATACACCACTGCAGGTTCAATGTATTCCTTGGACCT